>NC_064922.1:477950555-479200555 GCF_023897955.1 Schistocerca gregaria
GCGGTAGGGTTCTCGCTTCCCGAGCATGGGGTCCCGAGTACGAAGGGCGGGGCGACGTCTTCCGCAAAGAATCGTTAACGTTAGCGAAGTTTGTCCGTTCCGGAATGTGCGTAGTTACTGAGAAGGCGGACACCTAGTACTGTGAGTGCCATTCCTCTTTACCCAGGCGGAAAGAGAGTATCTTCAGCCGCTGTCCTTTCCAGAAGAAGTACAGCGACGACACTGCCTGTTGGGGGGAAGCTGGAGAGACGCATGCGTCATAACCGTACATGCCTGGGAAGTCGACGACGTACACCTGCTGTAGAAGGGCTATATCGACGGAAGGGAAATTCAACATATCTTGGAGCAAGGATGACTTAGCGCGCGTCCGTATAGATGTTTATAGTCGCAACACTATAAACTTGAGGTCTGTCCATAGTACGCGTGTCGGCCATCAACACTCTTATAAGGGGTGTGTGCAAGTGACGTTAGGCTGTCTCATCACTGTCAGTGATGATGGGAAAGGATGAATCCTGGTGGAGTGAATTTCATCGCGTGTCGTTCGACGTGATGGGCAAGGAGGTTTTCTCACCGTCGTCCGCCTATTCGCCATGAAATACCATCGGATGTTGGTGACTCTGTTCTAGGCGCTACAGTCTGGAACCTCGTGACCGCTACGGTCGCAGGTTCGAATCCTGCCTAGGGAATGGATGTATGTATGTGATGTCCTTAGGTTAGATAGGTTTAGGTAGTTCTAAGTTCTAGGGGACTGATGACCTCAGAAGTTAAGTCATGAGACTTAACCATTTGTTGGTGGCTGCTGCGGCACTCGGCGCAGGCTGCTTCGGCACTACTAGCTGGTAATTGCCAACGGCTGTCCGCATATGATTCTGTTCTTCTGTAGAGTCCGAGGGACTGAAGACGTCACCATGGTGATCTGTTGGATGGGCTGTTACTGCGGCCTCTGTACCGCCGGCACCGTCGTCGGGTTGTACATAGTCCGTGTCAGACGTTCGCTACCGGCATTGGTCCGATGGAGCATTCTGCCGTCTCTCGTGTTTCCACGGGGAACGCTGTTTACGGACGTGTGTTTCAGTATCCGAATGTGAGTGGATCTCTTCAGCTGCTCAAGTGCCTGTAAGAAAAGCCGCTGTCGGCACAACCCGTGGGTCAAAGTCCATCCTGTCATACGTGCTTTCTTGCAATGTCGGTCGGTGATTGTGCTCAGGAGGGGGCGCTGTTGTAGTGGCTGTATCTGGTACTGCAGAACCCATAGTGGCCATGCTATCGGGGGCTGATATCCGACGAATGTGGTTGGTATCAGAAAGAGTATCCGCCCGTGCAACACCGACATAATGGAGAGGAAGGGTCGCCGTAGAAGGAGTCATAGCTTCACCTGTCGGGATATGAGAAAGCCGTCGTCGGAGACAATCCGTCCTGTCGTATCCTTCTTGGCTGACCGTCATGCATAACAATCGCCCTATATCTACCGATGACAAGATAGAATGGCTCTGAGGACTATGGGACTTAACAGCTGTGGTCATCAGTCCCCTAGAACTTAGAACTACTTAAATCTAACTAACCTAAGGACATCACACACATCCATGCCCGAGGCAGGATTCGAACCTGCGACCGTAGCAGTCTCACGGTTCCGGACTGCGCGCCTAGAACCGCCAGACCACCGCGGCCGGCGATAGAATGGTACAAGCTTAGTCAGTTCCATTTTGATCTGTCGTACCTCGTTAAGAACTGAGTACGTTGTAAAGGTGGTCCATTTTTCGGCCATGTGGCTGACCAACCTGCTGTAAGGCTGGAAAGCCGCGGCGACTACGTCCGGTGGTACTTCGAACGGGAGTTTGAAGACTCGTACGGAGGCCAAGGCCCGCGTGATCGATAGAGACTGCCCTAATATGGCCATCAGGATGTTTGAATTTAAGATCGTTCGTATCTGCGCGCACGATTCTGTGTCACACCTTGTAACTTACTAACTAGACGTAGACAACATCGGTCGTGATAGAGAGATAGGTACCAATTATATCGTCCTGATCAATTTTAACGTCGTCAAGGAAAGCGTTTCACTCTAAAAGCTCGCGGCCGTGAATGGTCGGGTTGGAAACTGATCTTGATGGTGGTTTGTCTGTACGAATGTGCCATATTACGTCGGTAGACTCTACTAAACAACAACTATTGACACTCGCGACCGCACCGACGGGACGTCAATAGGACGTCGTCGCCGCAGCGCTACAGATAGCAGACTGTGTCCATTTGGCTATCTGTGGACGACTCAGAGCCAGACCCAAACTTCTAGATGTCGTCAGCCATGCTTTACGATCAGTACTCGTACATCCGTTATGTATATTCCTTTGCAGGTCAAACGTTGTACTTGAAAGTCGCTTGCCCGATATGGGCAGATAAATACGACATTGGAGTGTTTGTATTATTCTGATTACAATGCAGGTCGCAGATTCAAGGCTGACGACATGTGGAAGTTTGGGTGTGGCAGTTAGTCGTGCCCTGATAGCCAAATGGTGAGGCGACCGTTCACGATAAGAGGGGAACCGCGTTGGGGTCCCGGTCCTCCACAAATTGTCATTGTCATCAGTCCAGTCTACAATTGATGGTTACACACATTCGCAATTGCGAGTTTATTTAGTGTAAATGAAAATATTCACTGATGATGTTACTATCTTCTCCTGGAAGTTGTAGGACCTGTTGAATGGGATGAAGTGGATAAGGACCATAGAGAAGAGCTTGATGAACAAAAAAATTATTACGAACTAGTAGAAGTGCGGTTAGTAGTATATCAAAAGCAAGAACTCTGATGTGATAGATCTGATGGAGTAACTCTGATTTACAGGAAACTAAGTGATGTATAATGAAATAAGTCCGAAAGAGATAAAGAATAAACTAGCAAAGGCAAAGCGAGAATTCCTTGTATTCTGGTCCCAAACTTAGTTCTGAACCTAGGAAATAAATATCTGACAATACGCTTTAGGAGTACTGAACTGAATGGGAGTCATTTACGTGCTATGTGAAAACTGTAATAAAGAGATTTAAAAACTTGTGATTTGGTATTACAAAAGGATAAGAAAAGATCATAGGACTTACACAACTGATTTAGCGAGGAAAGTAGCGTCTGGAAAAGAACACTAGAAGAAGAGACAGAGTGTCAGGACATGTGAGAAGACATCGGTGAATTTCCATGGAAATGGAGGAAGTCATGGAAGTGAAAAGTTACTGAAAGGGGCAGACATTAGAATTCTTATAAATGAAACTGTCTTCTAATTAGTCTGACGAAGCCCGCCACCAATTTCCCTCTTGTGACAACATTTCCATCTCAGTACCATACTATGTCATCTAGTAATTGGTAAATGTGATCCAATCTTAATGAACAAAGTAAAAGCACATGGACTATCAGACCAATTGTGTGACTGGATTGAGAAGTTCCTAGATAACAGAACGCAGCATGTCATTCTAAATGGAGAGAGGTCTTCCAAAGTAAGAGTGATTTCAGGTGTAGCGCAGGGGAGTGTCATAGGACCGTTGCTGTTCACAATATACACTCCTGGAAACTGAAATAAGAACACCGTGAATTCATTGTCCCAGGAAGGGTAAACTTTATTGACACATTCCTGGGGTCAGATACATCACATGATCACACTGACAGAACCACAGGCACATAGACACAGGCAACAGAGCATGCACAATGTCGGCACTAGTACAGTGTATATCCACCTTTCGCAGCAATGCAGGCTGCTATTCTCCCATGGAGACGATCGTAGAGATGCTGGATGTAGTCCTGTGGAACGGCTTGCCATGCCATTTCCACCTGGCGCCTCAGTTGGACCAGCGTTCGTGCTGGACGTGCAGACCGCGTGAGACGACGCTTCATCCAGTCCCAAACATGCTCAATGGGGGACAGATTCGGAGATCTTCCTGGCCAGGGTAGTTGACTTACACCTTCTAGAGCACGTTGGGTGGCACGGGATACATGCGGACGTGCATTGTCCTGTTGGAACAGCAAGTACCCATGCCGGTCTAGGAATGGTAGAACGATGGGTTCGATAACGGTTTGGATGTACCGTGCACTATTCAGTGTCCCCTCGACGATCACCAGAGGTGTACGGTCAGTGTAGGAGATCGCTCCCCACACCATGATGCCGGGTGTTGGCCCTGTGTACCTCGGTCGTATGCAGTCCTGATTGTGGCACTCACCTGCACGGCGCCAAACACGCATACGACCATCATTGGCACCAAGGCACAAGCGACTCTCATCGCTGAAGACGACACGTCTCCATTCGTCCCTCCATTCACGCCTGTCGCGACACCACTGGAGGTGGGCTGCACGATGTTGGGGCGTGAGCGGAAGACGGCCTAACGGTGTTCGGGACCGTAGCCCAGCTTCATGGAGACGGTTGCGAATGGTCCTCGCCGATACCCCAGGAGCAACAGTGTCCCTAATTTGCTGGGAAGTGGCGGTGCGGCCCTCTACGGCACTGCATAGGATCCTACGGTCTTGGCGTGCATCCGTGCGTCGCTGCGGTCCGGTCCCAGGTTGACGGGCACGTGCACCTTCCGCCGACCACTGGCGACAACATCGATGTACTGTGGAGACCTCACGCCCCACGTGTTGAGCAATTCGGCGGTACGTCCACCCGGCCTCCCGCATGCCCACTATACGCCCTCGCTCAAAGTCCGTCAACTGCACATACGGTTCACGTCCACGCAGTCGCGGCATGCTACCAGTGTTAAAGACTGCGATGGAGCTCCGTATGCCATGGCAAACTGGCTGACACTGACGGCGGTGGTGCACAAATGCTGCGCAGCTTGCGCCATTCGACGGCCAACACCGCGGTTCCTGGTGTGTCCGCTGTGCCTTGCGTGTGATCATTGCTTGTACAGCCCTCTCGCAGTGTCCGGAGCAAGTATGGTGGGACTGACACACCGGTGTCAATGTGTTCTTTTTTCCATTTCCAGGAGTGTACATAAATGACCTGGTGGATGACATCGCAAGTTCACTCAGGCTTTTCGCAGATGATGCAGTCGTGTATCGAGTGATTGTAACAATGGAAAACTGCACTGAAATCCAGAAGGATCTGCAGCGAATTGACGCATGGTGCAGGGAATGGCAATTGAATCTCAACGTAGACAAGTGTAATGTGCTGCGAATACATAGAAAGGTAGATCCCTTATCATTTAGCCACAAAATAGCAGGTCATCAACTGGAACCAGTTAATTCTATAAGTTATCTGGGCGTACATATTAGGAGTGATTTAAAATGGAATGATTATATAAAGTTGATCGTCGGTAAAGCAGATGCCACACTGAGATTCATTGGAAGAATCCTAAGGAAATGCAATCCGTAAACAAATGAAGTAGGTTACAGTACGCTTGTTCGCCCACTGCTTGTATACAACTAAGCAGTGTGGGATCCGTACCAGATAGGCTTGATAGAAGAGATAGAGAAGATCCAACGGAGAGCAGCGCGCTTCGTTACAGGATCATTTAGTTATCGCGAAAGCGTCACGGAGATGATAGATAAACTCCAGTGGAAGACTCTGCAGGAGAGACGCTTAATAGCTCGGTATGGGCTTTTGTTAAAGTTTCGAGAACATACCTTCACCGAAGAGTCAAGCAGTATATTGCTCCCTCCTACGTATATCTCGCAAAGAGACCATGAGGATTAAATCAGAGAGATTAGAGCCCACACAGAGGCATGCCGACAATCCTTCTCTTCACGAACAATACGAGACTGGAATAAAAGGGAGAACCGATAGAGGTAACCAGTGTACCCTCCGCGACACACCGTCAGGTGGCTTTCGGAGTATTGATGTGGATGTAGATGTAGAATCTTTGCCCTCATCTTCAGGTTTTACTCATTAAAGCTTCTTCCACCTCCATGAAGATTTCCCTCATCTCTTAACAAACTTAGCCTTCGTGACAGTAGTCCCCATATGTTAATTAATTCGTTGATTCTGCGACGAACCACCTTATTTCTTATCTTATCAATCAGTTTCTCCTACAGCATTGCATCTGAAATTCTTGGATTCTGTTCGTTTCCTACAGTTCATGATCGACTGCCATACAAAGCTGTACTCCAAATGAACCTTTTAGAAAAATCTCATATTAAGGCGTATGTCTGATATTCGTAAACTTGTTTTGCTCAGGAATGCGTTCTTTGCCTGTGTCAGTTTATTCTTCATATTGTCCTTGCTCTGTACATCCGTCATGTATTCTTTTTCCCCCGCTAAATTTCTTTGATGTACATCCTGTCCTGATTTTTAACCCGGTACTATTTACGCCATTATGTGAGAAACCTTTACCGGAATGTCAAAACTATTGGATGTATTCCAATTCCTTCACTTACTTCGGTATCACCAGTTTCGGTGTTACGTTCATCGCTAGTCTCATTACTGCTACTCCTCAAGCTTTTTAGGTCTATTCTCAATACATATTCTGTACTCGTAGGACTATCTGTTCTCTTACCAGGCCCAGCAATAATCTTCCTTCGGCTTAGGAAAGCAATTTAATCCTTTCATTCTAAATTGTAGTGCCTCCCCTGAAGATTTGCTTCCTAATATTCTTGTACATATTGTGGATAGTTTTTCTTTTCCTTTATCTTAAAGTAAATAAAATTCCGTTTATATGAAGTTGTGATAAAATGAATAGTTTCAATTTGAAATTCACGCCACATAAAGCTGGTGCCTATGCTTTTCCTGGGGCCAGACTGATCATTTACCTTATCCTTAGCTTCTTTGTTCAGTTTTCTGTACATTAATCGTCTCAGCAGTTTGGATGCATGAGCTCCTACGCTCACTGAGCAATAGTTCTTAAACCTGAATGAGAATTTCTGATTCTGGTAACATCCCCCAGACTGTGGCTACGCCATGTCTCCGCAAAATACTTTCTTCCTGGAGTGATAGTTCTGTAAGGTTCGTAGGAGAGCTTGTGTGAAATTTGGAAGGTAGGAGACGAGGTACTGCGAGAAGCAAGGCTGTGAGCTGAGAGTCGTGCTGGGGTAGCTCTGACGGTAGAGCACAAGCCCGATAAAGGCAAGGGCCCTACTTCGAGTCTCGGTCCGACACACAGTTTTAATCTGCCAGGAAGTTTCAGTTCTTATACTTATCTTCCCTTGTATCTTCGGAATCGTATGGGTGATATTCTTCCGAATGACTGATTTTAGAAATTCGACACGAATATTTTCTGTCGTTTCTCCCTAATATTGAACAACTCTCCAAAACCTCTGTTGAACACTGACTCTGTTGGAATATGTGCATCAAATAACTGAGGACGATAAGTGGGGTGCTATGCAGAAAAGAACAGTAAAGGAGAGGAAATCGCAGTGGTACTCGTAAAATGGTGATTCACGACTGGAAAAGTCAATAATTAGATTATTAGTATGGCGTAAATATTTCACAGCAGGCAAAATGTCGTAGTATTTCCAGTATAGCGTTCCCGGTGCAGAGAGGGTTTCGTCAAGGTGGAGGATGGCCACCGTGATGAGATGACCAGTTTGTGATGGCGTAAATGGTTGGTGTGCACGGGCAGCGACCCCCTGTCCCCAGGGCAGGAGTCGGATATGCTGCTGGTGGTGACTTGAGATGGCTAGCTACAGTATGGTATGAAGTCTAGGTAACGACGTAGTGGATAGATCTGTTGCCGTACTGTGGCTTAAACCAGTGACTTCTGGTGGCAGGTCCATGTGATGATCTCGTCCAGCATTGCCTTGTAAGGCTGGTGAGACTTATTTCACTACAGACATGATCTTTACTTATAGTTTGTAGTGGCACACTCATTGCACGCATGCATTATTACGAGTCACGTGTCGTCGTATAATACCACTGCGTCTATCACTATGGAAATATGCGTTGTTTCGTGATCCAATAGGCCGTTCAGTACCGCAGACTGTGGTGTCTCAGGAAGTTAACCCCTTTCGCAACATTGCATCGTTCGCAACAGCCAAATGTCAGGTTGTAGAAACTGTTGCGCGTATTTACTTATGTGAAAATAAAATTAGAATTTGAAACTGGACTAGGAACAAATTAGGACTTATCAATAGAACGGCAGAACGTCATATGCCGATAACTGAAGATTTGCAGCCCAACTGGAAATGTTACCTGTCCTCAAAGGATAATTGTTATTCGTGGCTTCTTGGAAAGTTTGTGTTTTACGTGATAACGAACGTTAGAAGAATATATTTTTCATATCGCACAAGACAATTTCAAGTTAAAGAAGAAAAACAAATATAAAGATTGGTTTTTCTCTAATGCTTCATGTGGGCTACAAGAAGAGGGCATTTATTGATCAGAAGCAGAATACTTATAATTTATTTCTATTATTCCCGGAATCTGTTTCGTTGGTTCTAAAATCAGAACTGATCTAATTTTGAAAAACCCCTCCCGCTCCGAATTTTGTTTCATTTGTTGAAAACTATGTGGCTTCCTTACAGACATTATATGCATCCAGAGCATAATAACTTCAATTCTGAAAATGGTTTTGAATGAAGGTTTGCAATGAATTTTTCTGTCACTTCTCTGCCTGTTATGAGGTATGTCATACAAGGACCTCACGCCATCGGAAAAGGTAATTAGTTTTCTCTTTTACCTTGATTACTACTTCAGTCAGTTCTACAATTTAAGGCAAATGTGGGAATAATCAGGAGAATACATTGGGGTAATGAACCAACTGAATGACAGGTATCTGGTTGGCACTGTGGCGTTGGATCTTCACCCCTGCTCCTTTTCCAGCGCCTGAAAGTGGCTGAAAGTCTTCTCAAAGAACATAAAAAATACACAAAATGTGAGAGGGTGAAAGGTATAGGGGCGGCATCGTGGTCAGGCCTCACATTTCTTGACATCTGCCCTCTTTGCCACCACCGGCCCGGCACTCACTCGAAAGAAATATAAAAAACTGTTGTAACAGAAACCTTTCCGCAAAAGAAAGATGGCCCAGTGGTTATTCTTAAAAAAAAAGTAGCTTCGCGTCCGCAGCGTCTGGATCGGAGATTTTCTCCGCACGGTGTGTTGTGTTGTCCTTACTTTTGTACTCAAACAGCTCAAATGGCTCTGAGCACTATGGGACGTAACATCTGTGGTCATCAGTCCCCTAAAACTAAGATCTACTTAAACCTAACTAACCTAAGGACATTCATGCCCGTGGCAGGATTCGAACGTGTGACCGTAGCGGTCACGCAATTCCGGACTGAAGCGCCTAGAACCGCACGGCCACTCCGCCGGCTTACTTTTGTACCATCATAATTGACATTACTAATGAAATGGCTGAGTGGGCACGGACCGAAGGCCAATAAATTGTAAAAAAGAACATTTGCGTCATCTTTGTTGAATTATCACGGTGACAAGATCAAACACTCGTCTGCCTTCAGTGCCACTGCAGTACATCATTCAGGCTCAAATTCGTAAGCACAAATCTGGTCGGTATACTACATATCCTTAGTATACTGCTGGAATTCTTTGATATGACAGGTCAACATGAGTGATTTAAATTACGGGGTGGTTGTTTGTGTCCTACTTGGCGTTCGTGCATATGCCAAACACATTGAAGGAAGAAAACTCGCAGCACCAAGAAGAAGTTGTGCGGCGTACACGAAAGTATATTTACATCTGAGAGACGATGCCTGTTAAAATTTTGCGCCTGTCGTTCTAGTAGAGCCGCTGTAAAGGTGCAAATCTGGTTTGCTTTAAATACACGCTGGGACGGTCGTGCGTTTTAGTTACCTTTGAGACTGAACGTAGAGTACTGTGTTAGTAAAGACTGCCTTAAAGGCGACAAAGAGGCCATTATCCGCATCTCACTGAATTTGAAAGGGGTCGCGTGACAAGGCTACGATAAGCTGGATCCTCCTTTTGTAATACTGCAGATAGACTTGGCATCAATGTGGCGATTGGACTTGACTACTGACAACGGTGGTCACGAGACTATACGGTCGCAAGAAGACAGGGCTCCGGATGGCAACGCGGTACTAATGAGAGGGAAGACGATCTTGTTAGGCTTATGTCTCTGTCGTGTAGAACTGCACCAACAATTTGAGTAGCAGTTGGCACCACAGTGACAAAACGAGCTTTTATAGATCTGTTACTTCAGAAACAGTTCCGAGCCAGACGCCTCATAGCGTGCATTAGTCTGATCCCAAACCACCATCACATGCGACTTCGTGAGAGCAAAATGGAAGGCAGAGTAAAGGTTTTTTTGTGTCTTTGGATGAAAACTGTTTCTGCTCGGTGCCAATGAAGGCCACCATACGTTGGTAGGGAGGAGGCCAGCTTGAAGCCTGTAACCAACCTGTCTGCATGCAGGACACACCGGAGCTACACCAGGGGTTATCATCTGGAGTGCGATTTCGTATGATAGGCAGGGGAATTCTCGTGGTTATCCTACGCAACCTGGCTGCGAATTTATGCGTCAGTCTGATGATTCGATTTGTTGTGCTACCATTCATTAACAAAATACTGGGGGTTAGAGGGTGGAGGGGGGAGGGGCATTTTCTAATAGTCTAACGCTCGCCCACATGTCGCTGTTTTAACTCAACATGCTCTGTAGAATGTCGACGTTTTGCCTTAATCTGCTCGGTCACCAGATCTGTCTGCAGTAGAGCATTTCTGTGACATCGTCATACACATCCAGAATTAAATGCCACTGCATTGATCGACCGAGAGCAACAGCCATGGACTTCCAGCGCACAAACTGACATCCGACACCTGTACAACACAAAGCATTCCTTCTTCCCTGCTTTCGTTAAATATTCAGGTGGCTACACCGGTTATTAACGTGCCAGCATTTCACATTTACAGTGTCATATTTCATGCTGTGATCTTAAAATGTCAATCACCTAAATAGGCTACCATACAAACGTACTCCCTAAATTGTATTACTGTGCAATAATTACATTTTGGTTTTTGATTCTTTTTTCATCAGCATATGTTTATTACGCCTCTGCAACTGCATATCATCACCATACTCTTTATACCAACCATTTAGATGCAGAAGCTGAAAGTATGTAAGTAACGAGTTGGTTAACATGAGATACAGGTTATAATACATTTTTTCTTGTGTCTTCTGACTGGTTTGATGCTGCCCGCCACGAATTCCTCTCCAGTGTCAAGCTTTTCATCCCACAATAGCACTTGCAACCTACGTACTCAATTATTTGCCTGATGTATTCTAGTCCTGTCTTCTTCTACAGTTTTCCCTCTACAGTTCCTTCTAGTCCCGTGGAAGTTATTCCCTGATATGTTACCAGATGTCCTACCATTCTGTCCCTTTTCCTTGTCAGATTTTATCGATATTTTCCTTTCCTCTTCGATCCTGCGCAGAACCTCCTCATTCCTTACCTTATCAGTCCACCAAATTGCCGACATTCGTGTGTAGCACCATATCTCAAATGCTTCGATTCTCTTATATATCTGTTTTCACACAGTGCATGTTTGACTACCATACAATACTCTTGAAGTACATTCTTAGAGACTTCTGCCTCATATTAAGGACAATGTATGATACCAATGGACCTCTCTTGGCCAGGATTGCCAATTTTGCCAGTGCCAGTCTGATTTTCACGTCCTTCTTGCTCTGTATGTCACTGGTTATTTTGCTGCCTTAGAAGTAGAATTTCTTAATTTCATATACTCCGTGACCATTAATTCTGATAAGTTTCTCGCTGTTATCATTTTTGCTAACTCTCATTGCTTTCGTCTTTCTTCGGATTACTCACAATCCGTATTCTGTACTCATTAAATTGTTCATTCCATTCAGCAGATTATGTATATCACGTCACATTCACTCAAGATAGAAATGTCATCAGTGAATCTAATGATTTATATCATTTGATATCATTTGAGTTTTAATTGCACTCCTGAACATTTGTTATCTATCCATTTTCGATTTGCAGATTGAACGGTAGGTATGAAAGGCTACATACTTGTCATACACAAATTTAATCCTATCACTTTGTTCTTGGGTTTTCATTCTTATTATTTCCTCTTGGCTTATGTACGTTTTGTTTATTATCCATCTCCTCCTACAGCTTACCCCTCTATTTCTCATGGTTTCGAACATAATGCACCATTTGACACTGTCTAACGCTTTTCCAGATCAATAAGGAAATTACGTCTCTCGTCCCTTTACCTTCCCTAAAGCGAAACTGATTATCATCTAACATATCCACAGTTTCTTTTTAGATTCTTGTATGTATCATTCTTGTAAGCATTTTTGATGTATAAACTGTTAACCAGATTCTGTGACAATTCTTGAACATGTCGTTTCTTGTAGTCTTCCCAACTACGTGGATTTTATTCTTCCGAAAGTCAGGTTGTATATCGCCAGTCTCACACATCCTGCAAACCCACGTTGACACTTCCCCAAATGATTTTAGAAATCCTAATGTAATGTTATCCATCCCTTGGGCCTTACTAGATTTTAAGTGCCCTAAAGCTCTCTGACATACTGACCATAACACTGGATCCTCTGTCTCCTCTGTATTGGCTCTTGTTTCTTCTTCTATTACATCAGACAAATATTCCTGCTCACACTGGCCTTCAATATACTCCTTCCACCTATACGCTCTCTCCTCTACAGTTAACAATCTTTGCTTTTAATTTCACCGAAGGTGACTTTCCTATAAGCTGAGTCATTCCTTTTAACAATCATTACCGGCCGCTGTGGCCGAGCGGATCTAGGCGCTTCAGTCCGGAACCAAGCTGCTGCTACGGTCGCAGGTTCGAATCCTGACTCGAGCTTGGATGTGCGTTGTATTTCTTTACTCCTGAATTTTCCTGATCATTTTTGTACTTCCTTCTTTCATCGATCAAGTGAACTATTTCTTCCGTTACCCATGGCTTTTTCGTAATTCTCTTCTTTGCACAAATGTTTTCTGTTCAGACTCCTGTGATTGCCCTTTATAGTGATGTCCACTACTCTTCATGTGTTTTGCCTGCTGGGTTCTTCTTTACTGCTGTATCTACAGACTTAAATCCTTTCAAGCGTATCTAGTCATTTCTTATTATTTCCGTATCCACTTCTTTGCGTACTTATTCTTCCTGAGCAGTCTCATAAACTTCAGCCTAGTCTTCATCACTACTGTACTGTGATCTGAGTCTGTATCTTCTACTGGGTACGCTTTATAATCCAGTATCTGATTTTGGAATCTCTGTCTGACTATGATGTCATCTAACTGAAATCTTCCTGTATCACCCGGCCTTTTGCAAGTATACCTCCTCCTCTTGTGATTCTTGACCAGAGTATTCGCTATTAGTAGCTGAAATGTATTACCCTCATTTCTTGTCCAAGTCCATATTCTCCGGTAACCTTCTTTTCTACTCCATACCCTACAACTGCATTCCAGTCCCCTATAACAATTAGATTTTCTTCTCCCTTTACATGCTACATTATTCTTTAAATATCCTCATGTAGTTTCTACATCTCTTCATCTTAATCTAGTGAGTTTTACTTGTAGACCTGAACTATTGTTGTTGGTGGTAGTGTGCTGCCGATTCTAATGAGAACCACGCCTACCACTGAACTATTCACAGTAAAACACTCTCTTTCCTATCTTCCTATTCGTAACGAAACCTACTCTCGTTGCACCATTTTCCCTCCTGTAAATTTTACCCTATACTCATCTGACACAGAAATCCTTGTCTTATCTCAGTTTAACATTACTGACCCCTACTGTATCTAGACTTGCATTTCCCTTTTCAGACTTTCTAGCTTCCCTACCACTTTCAAGCTTGCGATATTCCAGGCCTCGACTCCAAGAACGTTACCCTTTCGTTGGCTATTCATGCTTCGTGTTATTGTCAATCACCCCTTGGCAGTTTCGTCACGGAGATCCGAATGGGGGACTATTCCGGATTATTTTGCCAATCAAAGTGTCCTGAGAGAGGATCAACTATCATATAAGAGCAAACCATTTTCTTTAATTAGGAAATACAATTTAATGGGCCGTGCGGTTCTAGGCGCTACAGTCTGGAACCGAGTGACCGCTACGGTCGGAGGTTCGAATCCTGCCTCGGCCAGGATGTGTGTGATGTTCTTAGGTTAGTTAAGTTTAATTAGTTCTAAGTTCTAGGCGTCTGATGACCTCAGAAGTTAAGTCGCATAGTACTCAGAGCCATTTGAACAATTTTGAACTATTTAACGCTTAGAAAGTGCAGTCAATATGGTCACTGGTGTGTTCATAGTAATGGTGGAGAGGTGACCACACCGGTCCACTCGTACTTTCTCAACAGAGAACGAAATGTAAAGTTAAAAATTATTCCCGACAAATCGGATACCGTATTGCTCACCTTGCTGTCATATCCCACCTCTGCTAAAGCAGTTAATTATCACATAGTCTTAAATCAATTAAGCGTGCGAGAAGTCCTCAGACTATTTATTTTTAGTTAATGTTAACATCTCTTTCGAAGTTTTGACGCATGAAACACCAGAGCCATTCCAGGAGATGCAGTTTGCTGGTTGGCTGAAGCATCCATTATTGGTGAAATGCGGGACTGCTTGAGCGTGTTGGACCAATGTTCGCATGCAAATGGCTATCGTGCATTAATGCAAATGGGCGACGTTTTCAGCAATATCTCTGAAAGTGTATTCATCCCAAAGCAGTTTCAACACGTCTTTGAATATCAATACCGTCAGGCATATGAAGCACACCTAGTAGATAAACTGTGCACCTGTGACATTTTTGTCACGTAAAACAGTCTTTCTTTTTGTCTCCTCAAAACACTCTACAATTTTGTGTATTTAAACTTTTACACCTTATGTATAAATGACTTAGAGGATAACGTGGGAAAGTCCATGAGACTTTTCGCTAATGATGCTATTGTATACAGAGAGGTCACAATGGCTAGGAAATTGTAGCTGAATGTGGGGCAGAGACACTTCCAGAAGTTCATTGTTACGTGCCGGCATTTGCAGTTGACCCCTAAAATTAACAAATCTAACTTATCACGGATAAACAGGCAGAAAGATCTATTCCTTCATGATTACACAAGCCTACGAGTAAGACTATCGAAGGGAAATTAGATAGATTCCAGCTAACGCGGAGGCTTACCAACAATATTGTTATTCTGGCGACCCATTAGTGAGAGGAAGAGGAAAGGGGGAAAAGATAGTTGCCAAGTGTAGATATAAACTGTAGTCGTAGCAGCATATTTTCACGATCTCCAGGAATCTCACATCAAGGTAAAGCTGAATTGGTGGAATAGCGTTGCAAATACTGGATTCACCTTTAAGTGTACACATATAAATAAGAGTGAATTTCATGTTAGGGACATAACCACCCCGTGCGTTGCTACTAACGCGAATGCCTTAAAAACGCGGCCAACCAATTAGGCTGATGTTTGCATGTAGCCTGAGTGCAACCTAAAATAAGAACGTCTAAGACCACCCCTGCAGTTACTGATGCACAGTCGAGTCATCATTGACGTTATGGATAATTAATTGAAATCTGAGCATTTTTTATCATCTTATGTGTGGTCCGCAAACACGTTCACGTTATCAGTACATAAGCGGCTGTCGTAACTGTTTGTTTCCTCGATTGCTAGGACAATGTGTCTCTTTGCACCCCAAATATGATGATGAAAACTGTTCAGTTTTCATAGCCTGTTAATTTTTGATCAGAATGTGCGTCATAAACTTCAGGGGTGGTTTCCGCAAAGTATACATACCATTTAAAATAATAGCGTATCTATATTAGTGTATTACTTAAGTTTCACAGATACATATAGAGAGCCACAAAGAAATTTTAACATTTCACTTTACAAATTCATAATTTAATTCAGATAATGTGAATAACTATTTTAACCAATAACACTCGCTTGTATCTATCTTATAACCGCGGCGTGAATTATGCCAATACGTACATTTTATACTGTTCGCAGACGTGAGCCGAGTAGGGAAGACCTTGTCGGAGGCCTCCCAAGTCTTAGAAGTTCTATTTCGGCCTCGTACAAACATAATGATTCAGGCCGTGTGAACAAAGTTTATGACCGCACAGCTGAAGGCATGGCAACAGGGTCTGACGAAGCAGCGTGATACAACATGAAGATACTGCATGTTGGCTAAGGTTGTAACGCAGGGCCGCTCCGCCGTGACTGGTCTCAATCCCGGGCGGCAGCAACAGGCCGTCTCTGGTTCTGGCACAGCACAGGGCGGGCCGATCGATGGGCGACGCGCCGGCCGGGCGCTCGACACAGCACAGCACAGCACAGCACAGCACAGCTAACCGCCGGGACCGCCAACACTGAACGGGACAACAGTCCTCCCATAGGCCGACATACAGTAGACAATGCACAATGCAAAGTGTCAACGGACGAAAGTTTCTGGTTGAATACTACATAAAACCTTGACCAACAATTTTTGCGGTAACCTTCTACATGTGTTTATAAATATACCACTTATACACTGAGGTAACAAAAGTCATTGGACACATCGTAAAATCGTGTCGGACCTACTTTTGTGCAGCTTAGTGTAACAACTCGACATGGTATGGATTCAAGAAGCCGTTGGAAGTTCTTGCAGAAACTCTCAGCAGTGCTGCCATTATAGTCGTCCAAAAATGCGGAAGTGTGGCCGGTGTGGTATTTTGTGCACGAAGTGGCCCCCAGATTATGTCCGACAAATGTTCGATCTGATTCGTGTCAGGCGACCTCGGTGCCCAAATCAATTGTTCGAACGGTCCAGAATGTTCATCGAACCGACCACAAACATATGTCGCCCCCTGACATGGCATCATTGTTTGAGAGGATGAAGTCACTGAATGGCTGCTAATGGTCTCCAAGTCAGTGATCGCTTCAGTTGAATCAGATGATCCAGCTCATTCCATGTAAACACAGGTCATTCCATATGGAACGAACACCAGATTGCACAGAGTCATGTTGACAGCTTAGCTTCGACGGGTCTGAGCCATACTCCTACCTTCCCATCAGTTCTTACCAACCTAAATTGACACGCATCTGAACAGGCCACGACGAACCCAGGAGAGGAGCTGCATGCGATGTGCTGTTAGCAACGTCACTCGCGTCCGTCGTCCGCTACCATATCATAACGGATGCGTTATTCTACGTGCAATATTGATTTTTGCGGTTATTTTACGTAGTGTTGCTTGTCTGTTAGCACTGACAACTCTACGCAGACATCGCTGCTTTCGGTCGTTAAGTTGTACGTGGTGAGGGATGATTCCTGATGTTCTGTATTCTCGGCACATTCTTCGCACTGGCGATCTCGGTATAATGAAATCCTTAACTATTCCCAAAGTGGATTGTCCCATGCCTCTAGCACCAACTGCCATTAATCGTTCACAATCTGTTAATACCTATTGTCCGGACATAATCTCGTCGGAAACCTTCTCACATGAATCACCTGAGTGCTCCTCAATGTACTGTCCTTTTATACCCTGTGTACGCTACCGCCATCGATATATGTGGATATCCCTGTCCGATAACTTTTGTCAGCGCAGTGTATGTTTACCACCTATACAGTGAAAACATTATTTTAGCAGAATAACTCCATAACATTTATCTCAAATGTCATATTTTACTGTGACGATTTTTAAACCAGTAGACGGAGTTAAATCTGGCATTACATTAATTAGACTAACAAACTACGGGAGGCTGCAAGGCAGAATGAAAACAGTTTTCTAGTGTGAGGAAAAAAGCAATACAAACAACTTTTAATTTTTCACTAACAAGAGACAACAACATTAACACAATTACTCCAATTACACTACAGTTTGAAAAATTCCTGCTTTGACTTGTAAACAGAAGTTACAGCGTTGCAAGACGTTATGTCTAACGCGGTCAAAGCGTGCAGGCGTGTTCTTAATAATTACTACTGCTGCTGGTACCATCCGGGCAACCACCTCCTTTTTGGGTTCAACAGGGGTTTCATAAATAAGGTTGCTTATTACTCGTCACGTTAAAAAGTCCAGAGAGGTCAAATCAGGGAATCGAGTAGGCCGTGGTACAGAACCACCACTACCAATACGCTTTCCTGGGTTTTCTCGGTTCACGAATCAACGTACAGGATTACTGAAATATGCCGTGGCCCATCATGCTAAAAGCACATGGCGAATGGCAAGTTATCTAGTAATTGTAGCAGTGCTCTTGCGAGGAAACTGTAATAATAGCTGTCATTTAACTGCTAGCTTGGAGATATGGCCCAACAACATCTGCCTACGCGTTCACGTAGAACCGCAAATGATGAACGCGGGTAAATAGGGGATATGCATTAATCTCTCACAATTCATGCGAATTGTGGACGTCGGAGACCCCAACACGTCCGAACATTGCTTCATCTTTAAACAGCAAAGAAGACGGAGACATAGGCTCCATTTCACACGTTCCAGGTATCATTGCGAAAACTGGGCTCTGAGTGGATAATCATCTGGTTCTAGATTGCGAACACGCTACAAGTGAGATGGATTAGTAATTGCTCACGAACGCTGTTGCTCAGATACGTCTGTATGTAACGCTCTATTGCACTAGAGACAAGAGCGATTACGCTTTCTACCGGATTAAAAAAGTTTCCCCTGTAATTGTGACATTAGAGAATTTTTTACTTTTTATTTTATTTGTTTACTTTTTGTATCCATTACACTCTCCACGAATTTGATTTGTCGATTTCAATAATTGTGACGATATCCACTGCTAGCTAAGTGCCAACCCCAATAATATCGCTTATCCCGTAATACTTATTAGTCACGGTACATTTGCGTGCAAAAGTTAAGGACGAAGCTAACTTTTACATGATGCGTCAAGAAACACACAATTACACTTGCTACGCTCTACCAGAGAAGGTAATTGAAATAAATGTCAAGTGAGACGAACAGAAATGACATATTCCTTCAAATACATCAACTAGAATGAAGTCATCGCCATTCAGGACGCTTCCATGCGCAATGGAAGATGCGGGACGAAGCTCTTAATAGGGGATCTGATCACCAGGGACGGCAATGCATGATCTGCAAACTGCTCCAGTAATAACCAGAAGGTTTGTAAGGAGTGCGTGTGGTAGGGTCTTTAATTTCTTCACCAGAGGTGTTGATTACTGTTAAATGGTCGTTGGTGCATGTAGGGTGTGCTACAATATGTCTCCCCATCACCTCCAGCAACTGCTCTATGGGATTTGAGGAGGGGGACAAACAGACCAGTACATTCGTCGAATATTCTTTCTTTACAAAATGTCCTCCAACACCAAAATGATTGCGTTCGACAATGTTGCTGAGCACATTAGGTGTTCCTACCCGTCTTCATATGAAGATTCGTTCACAACTGTCGAATATGGTCATTCTGTTGGTCCAGGCGTTAGGGTATGCGGAAGTATTATGTTGCATGGTGGTGCTGAACTCCATATCTTCTAATTCTGTACCCCCATCGATCATCGTTACTGTGACAGTGTACTGCTTCCCCATATTTGCCATTCCAGGGGTGCATTCAGCCCTGGCTTCGTTCTCACGTGTATGTACGACAATTCACGCCCGCATCCAAGTGCTCAAGGGGAAGAGTATATGGCGTGTCCATTCGCCTGATTTAAATCCCATCTAGGACATATGGGTTGTGTTGAGGGAATGAATTTAGAACTTCCATATGCACCAATGAATACCCAGCGGTTGTCGACACTTCATCATAAGAACTCATTACCAGCTTTGTGGTTCCAAAGCATGTGTACCTGTTCGTGGTGCTGGCACATTCTATTAACAACCATGTGCATCCCAGTATAATATACAGGGAGACACCCACGAAAGGGGAGTCTTATGTGTAGGTTTTGTCTTTAAGTAAAAGTGTCGTTTTTGTCGTCTCATTACTTATTTCTTTCGGTTACCTCCTGCACTATACTGTAGCAGTTCTTTCTATGTATGGTCCAAGTTTCACCGAGACATGTTATCCGACTGTGACACACCATGTGATACTTAGTCTTGTCGTCACGTTTTGCATAGTAGTGTGTTTCTTCAGTGTTAAGGAGGCGAAACGTTCTCTTGTCTCAAAGAACTGTATCATTTCTTCGTGACCTACGGTTTGGCCTAGAAGCCAATGTTCTGGTACTCATTTAGTTCCAAAGATGGCGACCAAGGAATAATTTATGGCTATTTGTATAATCACCTGTTTGTATATTAAGTCTCCCAGTTCCTTCTCCCATGCAGAGGATGTAACATCATCTATAAGGAGTAAATGAGTGTATTGAGTTCCTTGATTTAGTGATTTTATTGTAAGATGTTGACATGCGCCTATATTTGCATAGTTGCCACCTTTGGAATCAATTATGTGTTAAGAAATGGGCTTACAGCCAGAAAACTTGGTCCTACAAAAGTAGTAATTTTTTGGCATGAATAAGTCACAAAAGGTTTCATTTAGTTAATAGGCTGTACGGTGTTTCACCAAGCACCCACATCTGAATCAATTAAAGTATTTGTTCAGAGCCACGACTGGCATAAAACCTGTGTCTTATACTAAACCCTAAGAAGTTATGTGTCGTCCTCACATTACAATGAAGTGAAATGTTTCCTACTACACTTTTTAATGAATACCATTTAAGAGAATCGTAAAATTAATCAGTTCACTTTTCACTGAAGTAAACGTGTTCTGTCATGTACAACATTCATTCCTGTAAATGTATTTCTACTTCTTTATTTCCCCATGTATGTCACCGGGCCCGATTAGGACCTTCAGGCCCCCTATTACATCTAACCAGACTTCCTTACCGTTTTTATGGTACATAATCGATATATAACTACAATGACTTTAGTTATTTTTTAGGGTTACCTTTCATAACAATGTTACTAGCTGATGGGTGCAAGGCCTCCAATTGTTTAAATTTAAGACTCTTAATGCTTCTTAAATGAAAAGACTGTTATTAACACAGTACAATTTTAGCGTTTCTATGGACATATTTATTTCTCAATGTCTTCATCCCACCAAGGAAAACATTTCTCCCAACAAGAGACCTGTTTGTTGACACCATCACTGCAGAATGTTTGAGTTTTTTGACGGAGCTATAACATCAGTTCCTGCTTGCACCATTTCATCAGTGTCAAAATGAAATCCTCGAGGGTGTTCCTTCAGTTTTGGAAACAGACAAAAACCGTAAGGGGCCAGTTGGTATTGCATGGCGAATGATCAATAACAATGAACCAAAGGCGTCGCATAGTCGCAGATGTCGCAAAGTACGTGTGTGTCTGAAGGAGAGGGTGCTCCATATGTGGACAAACACTTAGATTTCATGCTTTCAGATTTCTGACAGTCTCTCGCGCAATGACATAGTGACGCTAAACATTGTCAAGTTACACTCTTCAATTCGAAGTCCCCTATCGTCAGAGGATTGCAAAATTCAGTGAAGCGCAAAATTCGAGGGAGTAATATCCATGACATTTAATACCTCAGCCAATATTGAGGATAGAATAACTTATTCAGAAACATGAATTTTCAGCGAGCCCTCGTAAAACAATCGTACTATCTGATACACATTAAGCCTGGTATTAGAGCAACCATTAGGATATTTAAGTACAATATCATGAAGGACTGAAGTCTCACAGAGGTGACACTCACGGATGGACGCCCGTGAAATAACTCTAGTCTATCATTTAACAATTCGCATAAAAATAAAGAGATTTTCTGTTGAGATATTTGGCAGGATGCTACGCTATGAGACTGCGTGTGATCTCGCAGCCACGACATGTCAACAAAGATTATTTTTTACCATCGCCTTACTTTCGTGATAATCTTCTGAGCTCTTAATACGTGATCAGTGAGCCTTATTTCATAGTACCTTTAACTTCCATTTATGTCCTGATTTACGTTCTAAGTAATAACCTCTTAAGTTGAGATTACTCCAAGATTTTACCATTAAGACATTGAAAGTGCTTAAATGGTTTGGGTTTTGGAAGTTCAAAGAACCAATGTATCTGAGCTCAGGAAATTGCAAGCAACGTCTTTATACATATAAAATTTTCTTTCAGAGAGAGCGGCTTGTCAATAGCAGCAAATGAAAGAGAGTAGGAAGTATAGAGCACGCTCTTACATGTGCTGAACCAGTTGAGGAGTTTTTTCAACTCGCTACATCTCTAAATGTGGAAGCGAACTGTAACTTTGCATCCATCGTGCAGGACATAAAATGCTTCTGAAGCTGTTGGCTGTCGTTGCAGCTTTCATGGAAAGTACTTATAGAAAATTATACATAAGAATTACTAAGTTCAGGATAGAGACTATCGTTTCATGCAGAAAATCTTTGAGTATAATTTCCATTTCCCTTATATGAAGGGGCACTAGAACTAACAGACGGAAGAAAAATGTATGAAAGGGGAGTGGTTACTTGTACATGTTGAAAGGCATGGGCGTATTAATTTACTTAATTAGGCACCAGAGCGAAATGTTCTGGAGGCACACAACTATTAGAATTTAGAAAGGTTATGAGGATAGTGGAAGTAGTACGTATAAACTGAAGAACAGTACAAGGCAGGAACAAACGCTGTGCAGGTCACTCCATCGAAAGGCATGATTTTAAATTTATGGATTGGGTCCCATGAAGGCTAAAATGATGGTGACATTGCTGTTCTGGTTTAGAAGACGGTGCATTACCGCAGATACCGTAAAAGATAGTAACTCTAAAGCAAGCACTAACTTTGGTCCCAGTGACTTTCTATGAGGCGTGTCAGGAAGGCCTTAATGAATTTTCACGGCGCGTGCGAGAAAGTACAGGGAGCAAACTATAACTTGGGACGAGAATATAAAGCTGGGGGTGGGGGGGGGGGGAGGGGGACGAGGCAGCAGATGTCGTTCCTCCACGGGCAGCCACGGCCCGTGGGCTGATAACGCACGCCTGGCGTAGCCGTGCACAGGCGGGAGGAGCAACAGGCTGCCGCCACCTCCGCCTCCAGCACTGCAAACAAAATCAATTGCAGAGGGCAGCGAGGGGCGGCGCTACGCTGGATCCCCCGCTCAGTCCGCAACCGGGTGTTGCACTTATGACTTGCGGGCTACTCTCCTTGCAGGGGCTGTTTGTTGCTGCTTTTGTTATGTCGGCATTGACGGAATCAAAATACGCCTGCAAACCCGCCAGAGCACTTTTCTTTAGTTGAATTTTCTGTACATTTCTGCGTATTAGACGACGAAAAACGTGTTGATAATGTTTATTTCACTGAAAATTTAGTTGGAAAATATTGCAGGTCAGGTTTTGTTCATAAATACTTTCGTGCTTACTGGCACTTACTTGATATTGTGCGAACGGAAACGGAAATGAAACAGTAAATACGAGATAGCTTAACGAATCACTCTCGTGTGTACAACAGCTTTAAAAGTTTCTGCATGATAACCCTGCAATTCCCACTTAAGTGCCTGGCAGTCGGTTCAACAAAACCACCTTCAGGTTATTTTTCTGCCTTTCCACTATCGAACGGCAAACGGATAAAACGATCATTTATCCCGCAACCGGGTGAGAAAGTTGGTGATGACGAACAAGCGTTATGTAAGCCGTCTCGTTAGTAGACGTGTTGCACATTCTAACTGCTCTGCCAATAAATCGCAGTATTTACTTTGCTTTCCCCACAACGTTATCAATGCCATCGTTCCAATTTACGTTATTTGTAACTGTAATATTCGTAACTTCAATCCCTAAGTAATTAATTGAATTTAGCATTTAGTTCGGTTTAATTCATGGTATAACCGACATTTAGCTGATTTCTTTTACTACACCCGTGGATGACATCAGTGTTTCTTTATTTGGGGTCAATTTCCACTTTTAGCATCATTTTGCAACTAGGTTTGATCATTTCATGAATTTACGAGACGATAGATGACTGTATCATCTGAAAATAGTCTACGAGGGCTGTTCAGATCGTCTCCTACGTCTTTTATGTAGATGATGAAGAGCAGACAGTATATAACGCTTCCTAACGGAAAGCCAGATGTTACTTTTGTTTTCGTCTATAACTTTCCGTCAGCGACTACGAACTATGACTTTGCTGGCACGAAATTACGAATCCAGTCACACAAGTGAGGCGATACTCTATAGGCACGCAAATTGTTTAGAATACATTTGAGAGGAACGACGACGAAAACTCTCCCGAAATTTAAAAATATGCAATCAGTTTGACGTCATCTGTCGATAGCACTCATTACGTCATGAGACAGACAGCTAGTTGTATTGACTGTTTGTCAATAAATCATTTTATTCGAAGTAATTCATAATGTTCGAATACCGTCTACGGTCAAAAATCTTGCTGAAAATTGTGATATGGGTAAGTTATTCAGCGGATTACACCTATTTTCTGGGTATTTTTTTGGTAATGTGGTGACTTGCCCTACTTGCCAATCATTAAAATGTCTTCATTTCTTTTTTTTACCGGTTTCAGTGGCGGTTAACGGAGAAAGCGCTGCAACTCAATGAACACTAACAGACGGAAACAACAGAAAACGTACTTGCAGTTGTGATTGTTTATGTTCATTTTAAAGTAATAAAATTGTTATTCTCCAAGATAAATGTTCCCAAAAATTACTTCCAGTCTTCATTCGAAGAGCGGCAGGTTGTATATGTCTTGGTGAATGCGGAAAGCCTCGCTCGCGGTGTGGAATCTGAGCTAACCATTTGTAGTATTGTTCCCAGAACCGATCGCGGTCCGATGGTTTGGAGCCGAGTAGAAGTCTTAAACCAGAGGCTCAGACGATTCTGCGGAGATCGGGGGTGCAAATTTCTCGACCTCCGCTATCGAGTCCCCCTGAATAGGTCAGGCGTGCACTACACGCCGGAAGCGGCTACAAGGGTAGCGGAGTACGTGTGGAGTGCACATGGCGGTTTTTTAGGTTAGAGAATTCCCTCCCTAGGCCCGACAAGACGCCTCCTGAGACGCGGCAAAGTGGGAGTAGGCAAAATGCAACAGGGAATAACAATATTAATGTGCTAATAGTAAACTGCAGGAGCGTCTATAGACAGGTCCCAGAACTGTTCTCATTAATAAATGGTCACAATGCCCATTTAGTACTAGGGACAAAAAGTTGGCTGAAACCAGACGTAAACAGTAATGAAATCCTAAACGCAGATTGCAATATATACCGCAGAGACAGACTGGACAGTGAAAGGGGGGGGGGGGGGCGGTCTTGTTTATAGCGATAAGAAGTGCAATAGTATCTAAGGAAATTGACGGAGATCCGAAATGTGAAATAATTTGGGTGAAGGTCACGGTTAAAGGAGGCTCAGACATGGTAATTGGATGTCTCTATAGGCCCCTTGGCTCAGCAGTTGTTGTGGCGGAGCACCTGAAGGATAATTAGGAAAATATTTCGAGTAGATTTCCCCACCATGTTATAGATCTGGGTGGAGATTTTAATTTGCCGGATATAGACTGGGAGACTCAAACGTTCATAACGGGTGGCAGGGACAAAGAATCCAGTGAAATGTTTTTAAGTGCTTTATCTGAAAACTACCTTGAGCAGTTAAACAGAAAACCGACTCGTGGCGATAACATATTAGACCTTCTGGTGACAAACAGACCCGAACTATTTGAAACAGTTAACGCAGAACAGGGACTCAGCTATCATAAATCGGTTACTGCATCGATGATTTCAGCCTTAAATAGAAATATTAAAAAAGGTAGAAAGATTTTTCTGTTTAGCAAAAGTGACAAAAAGCAGATTACAGAGTACCTGACGGCTCAACACAAAAGTTTTGTCTCAAGTACAGATAGTGTTGAGGATCAGTGGACAAAGTTCAAAACCATCGTACAATATGCGTTAGATGAGTACGTGCCAAGCAAGATCGTAAGAGATGGAAAAGAGCCACCGTGGTACAACAACCTAGTTAGAAAACTGCTGCGGAAGCAAAGGGAACTTCACAGCAAACATAAACATAGCCAAAGCCTTGGAGACAAACAAAAATTACGCGAAGCGAAATGTAGTGTGAGGAGGGCAATGCGAGAGGCGTTCAATGAATTCGAAAGTAAAGTTCTATGTACTGACTTGGCAGTAAATCCTAAAAAAATTTGGTCTTATGTCAAAACAAAATGTCCAGACACTCTGTGACCAAAATGGAACTGAAACAGAGGATGAGAGACTAAAGGCCAAAATACTAAATGTCTTTTTCCAAAGCTGTTTTACAGAGGAAGACTGCACTGTAGTTGCTTTCTCTAGATTGTCGCACATATGACAAAATGGTAGATATCGAAATAGACGACAGAGGTATAGAGAAACAACTAAAATCGCTCAAAAGAGGAAAGGCTGCTGAACCTGATGGGACACCAGTTCGATCTTACAAAGAGTACGCGAAGGAACTTGCCCCCCCCCCCCCCTTCTTGCAGCGGTGTACCGTAGGTCTCTAGAAGAGCGTAGCGGTCCAAAGGATTGGAAAAGAGCACAGGTCATTCCCGTTTTCAAGAGGGGACGAACAAATGTGCAGAACTATAGACCTATATCTCTAACGTCGATCAGTTGTAGAATTTTGGAACACGTATTATGTTCGAGTATAATGACTTTTCTGGAGATTAGAAATCTACTCTGTAGGAATCAGCATGGGTTTCGAAAAAGACGATAGTGTGAAACCCAGCTCGCGCTATTCGTCCACGAGACTCAGAGGGCCATAGAACGGGTTCACAGGTAGATGCCGTGTTTCTTGACTTTCGCAAGGCGTTCGATACATTTCCCCACAGTCGTTTACTAAACAAAGTAAGAGCATATGGGCTATCAGACCAATTGTGTGATTGGATTGAGGAGTTCCTAGATAACAGAATGCAGCATGTCATTCTCAATGGAGAGAAGTCTTCCGAAATAAGAGTGATTTCAGATGCGCCGCAGGGGAGTGTCATAGGACCGTTGCTATTCACAATATACATAAATGACCTTGTGGATGACACCGGAAGTTCACTGAGGCTTTTTGCAGATAATACAGTGGTGTATCGAGAGGTTGTAACAATGGAAAACTGTACTGAAATGCAGAAGGATCTGCATGGTGCAGGGAATGGTGATTGAATTTCAACGTAGACAAGTGTAATGTGCTGCGAATACATAGAAAGATAGATCCCTTATCATTTAGCTACAAAATAGCAGGTCAGCAACTGGAAGCAGTTAATTCCATAGATTATCTGGGAGTACGCATTAGGACTGATATAAAATGGAATGATTATATAAAGTTGATCGTCGGTAAAAGCAGATGCCAGACTGAGATTCATTGGAAGAATCCTAAGGAAATGCAACCCGAAAACAAAGGAAGTAGGTTACAGTTCGCTTGTTCACCCACTGCTTGAATACTGCTCAGCAGTGTCGGATCCTTACCATGTAGTGTTGATAGAAGAGATAGAGAAGATCCAACGGAGAGTAGCGTTCTTCGTTACAGGCTCATTTAGTAATCGCGAAAGCGTTACGGAGATGGTAGATAAACTTCAGTGGAAGACTCTGCAGGAGAGACGGTCAGTAGCTCGGTACGGGCTTTTGTTAAAGTTTCGAGGACATACGTTCACCGAAGAGTCGAGCAGTATAATGCTCCCTCCTACGTATATCTCGTGAAAAGACCATAAGGATAAAATCAGAGAGATTAGAGCGCACACAGAAGCATACCGACAATATTTCTTTCCACGAACAATACGAGATTGGCATAGAAGGGAGAACCGATAGAGGTACTCAAGGTACCCTCCGCCACACACCGTCAGGTGGCTTACGGAGTATGGATGTAAATTTAGAGATGTAGACTGCTAAGTATGGAGATAATATATCAGCGTATTCTAAATGGAACTTGACTGGTTTGATTACAAACGAGTTAATTTGTTGAAGATTCGACGTTATGCATGTAAAAAATTATAAGTTTAGAAACGGTTTGAAATTATGGATGTTGAAAGTCACTAAATGTTATCATTTTGAGGCAAAGTATGAGTATAGTCGGGGTAATTTGAGCTTCATTTTAAGTAAAAGCTATTTTTTCTCTTATCTCAATGTTTACGAACACATATCTCCTGAAATACGTGTTTTGCGATGATACAATTTTCGACATACACACGCTACTATACGTATGACTAACCTTTTATTTTATTCTAAATGTGGCGAAATTAAAACCACAGTGATAATCTGGTTAAGCTCTGTGCATGTGTCGTCTCCAGTATGACCATCTGTCACGTCATGTCGCAGTTTTCAAGTTTCAGAGCACAGAAGGCATTTAATGATGCCTAGAAAAAATACTCTCCAGCCAAGTGTGAAGTGCTGGATATGGGTATCTTCTGATGTTATGCAGCCTATGTAACGGAACCATCATGCGTAGACTTCTTGTGATAATTCTCGGCAGTAGATTACAGGTGCAGTGTACAGATTTGGGGGAAATCACAGGTGGCACCTTCTATGACGAAGGTAATCAACAAGTTGGTACCACTCTACGACGTCTACGTCGGAGTAGTACCTATGTAGAGAAGTAGCTGGAAGGTGTAGCCCAATTTGCTGCTGAACAAATAATGTTACAAAATTTTCTCTCTTGAAAGTGGGTTCCAAATTCGGGGAGGCCTTATGACCATTTTATATAAACCATGTTATTACATGTTTGGCACGTGTAGCATCTTTAGCGACACTTATCACAAACATATTTCTTGCCTGTGGAGTCAGCACATGTAGTATGTGCTCATTTCATGCGACAATCTGTGTGGTTGGCTCTTTTTTGAAGCTAAGTCCGACTCATAAATGTCAAAAAACTTGCTGACAGCCTCGTCTATGAATCTCGTACCTCAGACGAATGAAACTCCGTGGAAAGGTCTAACGGACAATGTGGGATTCCTTCTTATTAAGCTGCGTAACCATTTTTACCAGCTTGCAATTTTTCTTTCGAAACCGGGTTTTCAATGTTACTTTTTATAGCAAGATGATAGACATGTCTTGGGACATCTTTTCTAGAGAGACTATAGAATAGCTTTTTCTATTTGGATTCAGTACAAGCTTTCTCCCATTTCTCGGGGAAAATAGGTTTCCTTTCTGTTTTGGAGTACATACAGTCATCTAGGCACTTGGTGCTTTTAGCATAGGTTTCTAATGTTGTTTGAAGAACACGGAAGATGGGAGATGCTTCATAGTTCCCATTTCCTTTCTGTTCGTAGCTAAAATGGCTGCCTTCGATTATTTGGGGTCCGAATGTTTCTAGGTGCCATGTACAAAATAAATGTGGACTAATCCTTGGGGCTCTGTTTCTATTTCTATTAAAATACTTTATTTAGTGTGTCATTCGGCATTCGAAACGAAATCGCGTTTACTGATGTATAAATAGGATACGCCTAACGTAATTTTATAGAAAGAAAATGTTACTAAACATAGGTACTGACGAACTTGAATTTAAAACGAACTATTTGGTATCAAAATTCAGGGAGCCCCTTGTCAGTAATCCCAGACTCCCCCATCTGAGGCACCTGCATTTCGGTAGTGCACTTACAATTAGTGAACAACGGAGTTATTTATGTCACTGCAATCCTAAAGCGGTGTAGATTTTATGCATGTATGATTATTTAATGATGTACATACCTCTTACAACATATTTCCAGTTTTCTAACAACGAACAGAACCTTCACGAACGTGAATAATGCATTCCCACTTGTAGGAACAGAATATTACGACGCTCTATTGAAAACGTGGGCTTCCAAATGCGTTTCTTCTTGTTCCAGTGTTCATCACGTGATGGCACAGAGTACCTGACATAAATGAATGACGTCCAAAACTCGAGGGACCTCCCCAAAATATCGGAGGTCTCCCTACCAAATACATTATTTCGTAGTTTCAAGCATGCTACTATGTTATGTTTTCTTATGGAGGTTAAATATTCGTTTGGTGTTCCTCGTCCGTGTATGTGGTGCTGGAGATGAGGACCGAGTAAACACATCTCCCGGACAAGCAACATTGCAACTTACGACATCAAACGACAATTTAGGCTCATGAAACTTGTGCTACCAAAAGTTGTTCCTAACCTGGTAACAAGAGAGTAACAAATTTAACATATTAAAATAATTACCACCACTAAATAGTGCATTTAATATATTACAAGCCACTGAAAATAATAAATAATAGAAGCGGAACACACATAGTAAAAAATAACTACATCCCTTTTAGGTGCAAAGGCAGAACATACCTTCGTGAAATTTATATATCGGATGTAAAGTCTGATTATAACTGTGAGCAGCAGTATTTTCTTCCTGGAAGAAATATTTCAGTGTGCTGGAAACACATCGCTGTTTCCTGCTTGCCACAGATCTCAAATTACTGCCATCTCATTCGCACGTTTCCGACACGTATTACGGTTGAGGTTGGAAGATCAAATGTTGGTCAGGCATCACCTAGGAGATCAATAGCAACGATAACCTATCCCTGTTCAATGTAAGTAGTAATAGAAATGTGGCAACCGGTGATAAGAACCTGAAAATTCCGAGAGCATTAAGTCAGTTTTAGTGATATTTGGAAATTAATTAAAAAATTTGTATCATGGCGAACATTTACTTGTAAAAATAACATTAAATATATATTCTCTAAAACGCCCTTCAAATTTCCGTTAAATTTGTCTGTTAACATTAATCAGTAACAGGCTGTGCGATAAATAAATATAGGTGTTTTCAAATAAGTTTGCTGCAGTCAAACTATCGGCCTACGCACGACAGTGCGTAGTTACAGTATGTTCAAAAACGCCGCACGCGATGATGCAATGTTTCAGTGGGTCATATCTCGATTTCTGTAGATCACAGATATCCCACCGTCACAACTGAACCATTATACATTTCTTACAACTCTGGAAAACTGAGAAAACTGTTGTTTTTACTTTCCGTTATACGTGGTCTAGGGTGCATCTTAGGCAGCGGTTCCTGAGGAAATCCTGAGGAACCATGACTACTGGGTACGAACAGTACCCATTTTTGCCAGATTAACTAAGTGGTAATGTTCTTGCCGCCCATAGACTGAGGCATGATTCGATTCCCAGACGGGTTGGAGATTTTCTCGTCTCGTGGACTAGGTGTTATGTTGACCTCATCATCATTTCATCCTAATTAGCGGCCGCAAGTCGCCCAATGCAGCGCCGACTAAAATAAGACTTGCACTTGGCGGCCAAAACCGAATGGGACCTCCCGGCCAACAATTCATACCAGCATTTCATTTCCTTCTCAGTACCAATTGTGGGGATGCCCAACTCTGTAATTCATATTCAGTGCATACCGTATAACCTTTAACCATATATTCTCAGGATGATATTCTAGGGGGACTTCGAAACGTTTCTCGATATCATTATCCGTTACCCAGGTCAAGAGCCTCAAATTTACCCTTCTTATGCACTGTAAAATATGCACGTAATATTGGGTCTGAGGGATACAAGTGGATTTAAGTGACCTAGTGGACAAGCTATAAGTGTTCTATTGCCATCGCCAGGGCTCTGAGGTCAATATAAGTTGATAAGGGCTGTCTCTATAAGCCGTATATTTCACATCCATAAAAATATGCCAAAGTAGGTGCTACTGTGTCGAAAAAGGACCTGTAAAGAAGTTGAAATAGCTGCCAAAAATTAGGTAAAACTGGGAAGACTGCAAATTCAGTAAAACGTCCCCAGCAATTTTTTTACTCTTTTGGGGTACAAAGCATAAGCTGGGCGTTTTCGTGAATTGAGAACGATGAGCAAACTACCCATAAAAAGTGTAAAGTGTACTTTGTTGTTTACATGTGACAAAGTGCGTAGTTGTGAGAAAGTAAAGAAATAAACCTACAGAATTACAGAATATATGCTGCACCTCATGTTGTTGCAATGAAAAGAAGGGAACTAGCAGAAAAATGTTCCCATCGGAGCACAAAATAATAAACTTTGTTCCTCTTTCAAAGAATCTGACAAAAAAGTGGGGAACTAGCTGCGTAGTCCTCATTCCGACTTACTCACCAATAGTTTTGGCATGAGAACATATTCACTCTCCTTCGTGCTGAAAGAGTGTAACAGAGAGACGGTCCGGTGGAAGAGAGAGGAAACGGTGCCACTATGAGAGAAAGAGACAGTGATGGTGGGAGGAAAAATGTGGCAGTGAAAGGGAAAGAGAGAAGAATGGAGACAGGATCAGAGAGAGGGAAGGAGAGACGAGACATTGGGAATGGGAAATACAGATGAATGGAGACCGTTGAGTCTAGTCCCTTCCAGACCGGCATTTTGGACAGATATTTACGCGCGGGGGTATAGGGCAAAAATAAGTTGGACTTGCCATAGATTTTGAACATCCTGGGTACAGTGGCAGTGAGAAAGAAAGACGAAAGAGATGATATGAGAGACAACGCTGTCTCAATGGAAGAAAGAGGAGACATTGGGAGAGAAACTTATGAAAACTGTGGCAGTGAGAGGCAGATGTTGAATATAAATGCTTAACAGTAAACAGAGATTGGGTAAATAAATTTATAAAGTTCTGTGGTAAAAGTGAGCAGACAGTTTCCCATGCCAAAATTTTTGATGAGAAAAGCGGAACGAAGACTCAGGCAACTGACTCCGCATTGTTCTGTTAGAATTGTTTCGAAGAGGGAGATATTCGTCTATTTTTCAGTCCGATAGGTGTATTATGTTCTAACTGTTGTGGTTTAAAATACAGATTTTCTATTTGTAACAAATGTGAAAGATTTCTGATAAAATATTAATGATAATGAAATTATAATACCTATTAATACTTCTTCTGTTTAACTATTTGCTTACATCAGAAAATCTGTGGAGTTATATTCCTTGTACCTCGTACTTATTAAATACCAGCGACCTCGGGAAGAAGAATTTTAGTTTTTACACCAACAATGTTTCGGTAACCCATAAAAAGAAACAGATGGTCACCTGCTGCCGGACCATACGCTAAAAGACATAAACAAACATTTCCCTAAACACAAGGTCCTTTAAACTAACAGATAATGCCGACCTGGGAATTTAAGAATTCTGATTGATCTCACTTATCATTCTGAGGGTACGCAGTGGGTGTAACTGCTTCATACTCTGGATAATATGAAATTCTGATAGAAGCTATGGTACATGTAAGCTGTGCGTAAACAATTTATTATTTGATGGTAGGAGGGCCGAATTATTAAGAACCTATTACGACGTGCAGCGAAACGCGTTGTGCGCATTTGAATGCAAATTTTACGACGCTCGCAGTAAATTAATTGGATGTGCGATGAAAGCCAGAGCGAATTCTGGTGTAAACGTAAATGTGGGACTACAGCCCAAACGCGCACTGAGCAGGCCAATACGCTCCACAATCGCTTCGAATTGCATGTTGCGGAAGTGAGACTTATCCCGGATAACGCAACCCTGAAATATAATTTTGCATCTTTGTGTAAGAATTTCAGCACTTACTAAACGGAAACTTCGTTTACCCTTCCTGACCAATACTTCATTCCCAATTACACACCATCACCCAAAGGTTCTTTCCGTATCGCGACCATCAAATACTGTAATGGAATGATGCATTTTCCTCCTACGAACAATAACTGCTTCTATTAGAACAAGCAATGGGGTTTGTTTCTTTCTCGCTGAAATATGTAGGTTCAGTGTGGGACCAAATTCAGCTGTAGTTTTTATTATAAGAACCTAAAGTTGTTCTTTCGGTTATGTAGGTTTTTTATTTGTAATCATCTATTCTTGTTACATGACATGTTAATATGTTCTTGCTTGAGCTAATTTGATGAAAAAATTTGAGAATTTCTTGTACCATAGAGAAAATGTATCGGCGGTGCAAAAAACGTACATAAAAAATCGCCATCTGTTCAACAAACATGTTGTTCTAATGTGGCCTTCCTCTCGACGGAAAAGCAAATACAAATATTTTTTCTGCATGTGAAACATTACTACCTACGGAAAATACAGAGGTGTTGGGCGAGAATATGGAACGCCAGAAGCACAGCACATTACAATGCCTAATCTGTTGGAGGAAAAACTTTGATATTCAAAACAGCATCCAATCGTCTCGGAATGGATAAATGCCGGTGCTGTATGGTCCTCAAGAGAGTTTTATACTGCTGCTCGTGCAGTCATCGAAGTCATTGATGTGGATAGCGACCACGCACCCTTCTCCCAAAAGTAGGCAATGAAGGCTCAGTGATATAGGTATCTGGTGACTGGTGGCCGCGGAAGATGCAACAATTCATCCTACAAGTCTCAGAATCAGTTCTAGACGATGAGCGCAGTGCAGTCTTGGAACACAACTTCACCATTGGGGGAAAAATTGTACTACGCAATGTACCTGATCAGACAAAAAGGTCACGTAATCTTTGGCAGCACTGTGGCTTCGCAGAGTACCGAAGGGGTCCATGGGATACCATGATATTTCTGACCAAATACCCATTGAACCCCCGCCATTTTTTAGTACTGGGACCTAAACTCGGTCAGAGGTAAGAAATAAACCAAACGACTCTCTACCATTGTTCAGGTTTTGTGGATTCCGCTCCACGTTAGCTTTTAAGCACATTTCCATCGCTGATGAGTGATTATGGAATTCAAGGTCGTCCTGCAGTTCCCTTTCGTTTTGTTGCAGAGTTCTGCAGTGATTTTTGCAGCAGTCGTCCTTGTGTATTTCTTCACAATCCTCTTCAATGGCTGTCTGTCACGTTTAGATTACACACACTGGTGATGCTCCTCCGTTTCCACAGCATACGGTATAAATATTCGGTATGGTGTCTCTTCCAGCACCAAACTCTTTAGCTACCTTGGTTACGGAAGCACCGACCATAAGAGCGGCAACAATTTGCCAACGTTCGAATTTATTTATTTCCGATATAATATGCTGGCAACTACAAAGAACACTTTTCTTACCCCAGCAGCCATTTGCAACGTAATTAGGACATTGAACAAGTGCCGTTCGTAGGCAAGTAATAGAGCACTATCTGCATGCTTAGCTAGCATTTTTATTTATGTTCAAGCATGAATTTCTCGAGGCGTTTTCGTATTATTGTTCAGATGCTGTATAATATGTTTGAAGCCCCCTAAAAAGCGGACGCGATTTCCATCTCAGTGGAAGAAAACGTTGTCATCTCCATGTTAACAACTTTCAGTTATTGACCAAAATTATTAGCCAAAAAGTTGCTGTAAAAGTTATTCGTTACCTGTATGTTCACGTATTAGCTACAGAATCCAGCAACAACATAGGGACAACGGCACGTCTGCCATCAAAACCCATTCGTCAAGGATTCCAGTGAATGTGAGTTACGAAGATAATATCAGCATTTGAAGCTGTACTGTGAACAGTGTGACACGTGCGTAGTGATGTCGAAAACTGGTCAGGGTTTCTGGCGTAAGGAGCGTGAATAAACTCAGTGCTCTCCTCACACAGCAACACTAGATGTAGAACCATTACTTGTACTGAGGACGGACGCAAAACCGCTACCAGCACTAGACCTCAGACCTACCTGCATGACTTCCAGTAATTTCTCCTTTTGCAAGAGCAAAATTTTGTAATATAATATGGTTGATGACGTTTTGCTGGTGGACAGAGTCCTACATCACTTTTCGGACACACCAAAATGTTGGCTGGCGATCTGACAATGATCTTGAAGGCAAGTCGGTGACTGAGATCCCAGAGTTCTAACATGTATATTTATACATTGAGACTGTAAAGTCATTTGATTTTTCTTTCTTTTCCTTTTTTGGGGTCATCCGCCCTCTGGTTTGACGCGGCGCTTCACGTGCTTCCTTCCTATGGCAACCTTTTTCTCATCGCAGAGTAACGCTTACACGCAAGGTCTCAAACTATTTGTTGGATGTATTACAATCTCTGCTTCCCCTCCATTTTTTTACCCTTCACAACTCTGTCATGTTCCTTGGAACTTAGGTTCTTATTTATTAACAAGAGATCTATTATCCTTGTCAGAGATTTCCACATATTTCTTTCTTCGTCGGTTCTGTTAAGAACCTTATCATATATGTGTTCATAGATAGAAAAATAAACAAATAAATATTGGCGCTCAATAATTTGATTCAAACTAGGGAAATTCCTAAATCTGTATTGGCTACAAGAGTTAGAAACCTTAAAAGTGATCTTTTAATTTCAGAATTCTAAAGGAACTTTAAAACGACATGTAGTAGGGGATATGACATAAACTGAAGTAGAGTAGGGTATAAAACGGAGTGTTCATAGGAGACAAAAGTGTCATCAGGATAGCAGAATCTTTTTTAAAGGAACACACCACCGTTTGGCTGTTTTATTGGTTATTCAAGTAAATATTGACATCATGTGAAGTGTCCTGCAGTATCTGTTATAGTCTTAAAATATTATCTGGGTTGTACTTAAACAAACAATTAAACAGTGAAATGGCTGTGTTTTACTGTGGAAAACATTGTACGACTGTTGCCCAGCAACATGAAAAACTGTTTATAAACGATCTGATAGATAGCGTGAGCGGCAATCTGCAGCTGTTTTCTTAGTCTAGTGTTGGGAAAGTGTATTCGTCGAGTTACTGCAGATGGAGGCATATCGGTAATGATCTGAATATAATTTCTATTTTATGAGGAGGTAGTTTGCTCTAAATGTGCAAAACTATAAGTCAATGACGATAAGTAGGAGAAACAATCCTGTAATATTCTACATCTGCATCTACGTCTATACTCCGCAAGCCACCCAACGGTGTGTGGCGGGGGGCACTTTACGTGCCACTGTCATTACCTCCCTTTTCTGTTCCAGTCGCGTACTGTTCGCGGGAAGAACGACTGTCTGAAAGCCTCCGTGTACGCTCGAATCTCTCTAATTTTACATTCGTGATCTCCTCGGGAGGTAAAAGTAGAGAGAAGCAATATACTCGATACCTCATCCAGAAACGCACCCTCTCGAAACATGGCGAGCAAGCTACACCGCGATGCAGAGCGCCTCTCTTGTAGAGTCTGCCACTTGAGTTTGCTAAACATCTCCGTAACGCTATCACGGTTACCAAATAATGCAGTGTTATTGGTACTCTGCTTGTCAGGCGCAAAGATGCAGAATGAGATGATATGGTGTAAGTAGGCTGTTTAGGTTTTCTTATTGGTAACGCCACGTAGCGCTCTGTATAAAAATCACTGGCTGTGCTGTGTGCAGTCTGTGGCTAGTTTGCATTGTTGTCTGCCATTGGTGCGTAGCGCTGTTGGCTGTAAACAGCGCGTAGCGTTGCGCAGTTGGAGGTGAGCCGCCAGCAGTGGTGAATGTGGGGAGACAGATGGCGGAGTTTTGAAATTTGTAAGACGGGATGTCATGAACTGCTATATACATTATGACTTTTGAACACTATTGAGGTAAATACATTGTTTGTTCTCTATCAAAATATTTCATTTGCTAACTATGCCTATCAGTAGTTAGTGCCTTCAGTAGTTTGAATCTTTTATTTAGCTGGCAGTAGTGGCGCTCGCTGTATTGCAGTAATTCGAGTAACGAAGATTTTTGTGAGGTAAGTGATTTTTCAAACGTATAGGTTAATTTAGTCAGGGCCATTCTCTTGTAGGGATTACTGAAAGTCAGACTGCGTTACGCTAAAAAATTATTGTGTGTCAGTTTAAGCACAGACTTGTATAATTGTTCTAAGGGGACGTTTCATTAGTCTGAGCATTTAAGGTTGGTTGTAGGGAGGACGAAGTGCGACTTTGATCTGTTGGTCACTTCTAGAGAAGTGTTAGTCATCTAAAAAGCAAACTACGTACAGAACACTTTACGGCCCATTACTGAGTACTGCTCGAGTATTTGGGATCAACATGAAATCGCATCTTAGCGACCCATCGAAGCAGTTAAAGAGTCGTGCTGCTGAATTTGGTGCTGGTAGATTCGATAAATACGGGGGTTTTGTGGAGATGATTCGTAAACTAAAATGGGAATATCTGTAGTAGAGAATATGTCCTTTTCGCGGAACATTACTCAGCAAATTTAGGAAACCAGCAGTTTTGTCACTATGGAGGACGATTTTACTACAGGGCTCATACGGAAAATGTAGACTGCCGTTTTCACCTCTATATCAGGATATAGAATAACAAACAGTGATAAAAGGTACTAGCCGCCAAGTATAGCTTGATATCTTGCGGAGTACGTATGTAGATGTAGGTTTTGATTGCTGTGTGCCATATCCACCAAAATCTTCAGCTGAAATACATCTTTCTTCTGTCAATCGTGCTGTCGTAAAATATACAACTTTGGCTTTTGAATCTATATCGAGTGCCTACTGTTTTATACCGAACTCTGATTATTCTTCATATCAACAGTCAGATTATTTAGGCACACTATATTATAGTGAATGCCAAAGCATAACTGAGCGCACGATTGTGATTCACTGGCTTCACACACAAATCGGTGAAAATCCTTCCTCGAGAGGCTATTGGTGAACTACACGGAAACTAAACCTAATCGTTTGTGAGAAAAAAGATGGTGAAGCTTACCTCTCTGCAGATGTGACGAATCTGAAGCCATATGAAGGCTCCTAGAGTGGGAAAACTTGCAAAAACCTGAGATCCTAAGCTGTAAAGCTATGATGACGTCTGTTGGAGGCGTCTAAGTGAAAGTCCGTTCACATTTTGTGAACTTCTGAGAGCATTCAGCAGAAAGCCGACACCCTGTAAGGATCAATCAAGAGGCAGAACTGCTCAGGAGGAATGATCTACCGATACAGCATTATCCAATAATAATATGTGACGGGTAAAGTACAGCGCTCTGAAAGTGGAAGATGGGAAAATCCTATACCAAAACCAGTGACCCATATTGTCGAGACACTTTTCGGAGGTGATGACCTTCAGTAATGTTTCTCCTTGAAATGTTTCATGAGTCACGCTTCGTGCCTTCACATTGAGACTTTATCTGAAGATCTTGTCGACAAGTCGTAATCATTATCTGCCCTCGGCGTTGATCCAATACCCTGATCTGTCTACCTCAAGTTGTTCTGCTCGCCATTCTTCTTTCCCCGATTTCATTCCATTTCAATGCTTACTCTTACGATCATTCCTCTTTCTTTCTTTTCTGAAGCCAATCTACAGTGCGTCACCTAATGGCGCTTTTTGGAGTCTGATTCCAATACCGATCAGAGTAATGCCTCTGCTGCCAGTGACTCTTTCTCATGACGTCTGTCATTTGGTTCATATCCGATGCGTTGTGTGGTGCATGTGCATGAGGTGCATTCGAAAGGAAACGAGGCGAAGGTTGTGCAGACGTGGAAGAGATTGTAATGTCATGTGGTGCCTGTAAAGCGCTTATTCGCCAATGCGCTGCTAGAACGATGTAGAAGCACACTCACTTAACAACAGAGCGAGCTCGTGCACGCGCCCATCTTCAACAGCACTCATTAGTGATTAAAACAGAGATATGGAGGTCTCAGCAGAGGAGTAGAGATGTGTAGTGTGTTTCCGTACAATACAAGGAAGATGGCACAAGGATACGGAAGACCACTCCATGTCCACTGCCGTCCCGACGTGCAGTTTGACCTCTGAGTCTGTGGCTTCCACCGTAACTCACCGGTCTTCAATAATGGGCGTATCAACCAGGTGGAAAAATTCTATCGGTAATGCGATATAGCGTGCGAAACCAAGCCTCTTCGTCCAACGATATCCGTCCTTCGTTGAATCGCTTCTGCCACGCCTTGATCATTGCAACGGTCACGTAGTGCTCTATGAACATACGTGCCATTCCTTAGTGAATTTCCGGTTCGCGGACCAGGAAATGGACTTGTCCCTCTCCAGTGTACCAAAGAGTTCATCGCCTTGGCCTGATCAGAGGAACAAATGTCTCAAAAGCTGGAGATGTTAGTCATCCACCACGCACTTACAGAAAAAAGCACAAGACCACAGTCAAAGGCAAATGCTACCCCAGATCACGTGCAGCTGCCCTCTGACCATCAGCTTGTGCTGCCGGTATATGATTGTTAAGCCATCTATTGTAATAAATCATCTGTACCACGTCTGCCCAAACCGGACGCCTTGTTTCTTGCACAATTCTGTTGATTTAATAAATTATTACTATCTGTGTTCATCCCTCAGTCCTTCCGACGCCTTGCACACGTTGAGCCGCCCGGTGCCTTTTGGTTTCATTGCTTTTGATCCAGCCTCACGCAAAGCGTACAAGAAATCATTCATTCTTCTCTGTCTGCATCGCCCTAAAATTTCCCATTCTCGCCGTATTTCCGTGTCCAACACGTGTTCTTATTATGTGAGTTACCTCATTTTGGCGTCCAGAGTGGGACTCGATTTTATGAGAGTAACCACATTATTGGCACCCAATATTTGGCTTGATTTACCACATACTGGCACCCAGCGTGAGGTCCAACTTCGATGTGTACTCCACGTTATTCACTAATTAACTCGGTGTACGCAGTAAAGAAAAGAGCAAGGTGGACTAGCGTCATGGTCCGCAGATATGGGGAAAATATGGGTTTTATAGCTATAACGGGACAGCAACGATGGCTGGGTGTTGGCGACGGTTTTCTGCCGTTGATAGTTGCAGACGCAGCAGGAGAAGACTGTTCATAGATACAGAAAGTTCTATATTTCTGTTTGTGTACAGTCATTGGACTCTGTAGATACTAATGTCGATGGCGGACGAAGCAAATACGTCATTCAAGGTCCCTCTGCGCACCAAGCACTAGTGCTGAGCGAAGGAATTGGCGTAGAGAGGGTGTCACTTCCATGGCTGCTGCGTATGGCAAGGCTTGCATTGCCGGGAAAATGTCGCGCCAGCCTGGAATAGCTGCTCCGCAGTGACTATTTCAAACTGCGCCATGCCCAGTCGTATAGAACATGTAAGCCCCACGTTGATATCCCTAAGCGAGCGGGGACGACTTGATCCCCCGCGTCTTAATTCCGATAAGGCGGTAGGACACCTGAATTCCTAGATGCTCAGACAGTGGACAGAGGCTTGGAGCCTGGTGACGCTACAGACGGCAGCCAGTCGACACAGCGCCGAACAACTCCGACAGCAAATCACACTACTGCTCAGCTGTTCAGTGACGACGATTGGTACGGGAGCGGTTCGAATGCTGCTTCTCCCTTTTGACTTCACGGTGGTGGCTGGGACTGTATGTCGCAAACATTCTGGAGCAGTGGCAGCCGTCATAATCGACAGCACATGCCGTCCTCGCGGAAGTCTTTCATACTGGAGTGTCTTCTCGAAGATTAGCGTTAATACGTTGACATCCTGAACAGTGCCACAGGAACGTCTTTCTGTCGATGAGCGTGCTGATTAAGGTGGATGACGCGGACAATGTCCTTTTCCTGACGCGTTGTTCTTGGCTCTAAGCGATGCTTCATTCCATCCCGTTACATAACGGAAAAACCTGTCCAGTGGCGAGTCCCCACTTTCAGTCACATGTCATTCAGAGTAAGAGCTCTCCAGTGCAGAACAATTCTGGTATCGGCATGTTTGCTTCGTTCATCGTTCTTAGCAGCACTTAACAGTTACTTTTGTGTGTAAAGCAGGTGCACTCTGCTGCAAATCTGTCTGTTATACTCCTGCATTCATTACAGTATTGCACTATAACCACCAGCTGAACTGGCGCTGAGAATAGTACGCCTCGGTTTGTCAGATGTGTGATATTTTTAGCACTACATGTTTCATGACTACTTGATCCCATTATCGAAATGTGTAAAACAAGGAAACTGACCAATGAATCGCAATACTCCACGTACTGACTTCCATACTCTGACTTTCTGTAGTGAAACACACCTTAAAGTTTCTTTCGCATTAACAACCGTCAAAAGTAGAGATCCAGAAGCAAACATGAACTGTGAGACACAAAATTCTACTTCGAACATCTCATGGTGGCGTAGTATGCTCTCAACGGACAGATGTAATCTATAGCCAGCCGCTTTCTCGTCCCCAAGATAGTAAATTGAAGCAACGCATATGTCACTAACCCTGACGATGCTACTGCGTATCATAAAATCTATGAACATTATAATATGTCGAGTCCTAGTACATCAAAAAGCAAATACTATATCTACGTTGTAACGTGTGCGTTTATTAAAAAAATGGCTCTAAGCACCATGGGACTTAACTGCTGAGGTCATCAGTCCCATAGAACTTAGAACTACTTAAACATAACTAACCTAAGGACATCACAAACATCCATGGTCGAGGCAGGATTCGAACCTGCAACCGAAGTGGTCACGCGGCTCCAGACTGTAGCGCCTAGAACCGCTCGGCCACTCCTGCCGGTGTGCGTTTATTCAGAATGGCCAATGGAAAACGTAATTCGAATAAGTTGGTGGCTCTTTCTCAAGGAGTTCATCTCTAAAGTATGCCTAAAACTGCCCCTCTAACATATTTGTCTTTCCTTTTAACATCTTATCGATTTCCTGCCACAAAGCACAAAGCATCTCAACTTCCTCTAAATTTGACAACAACAACCCATTAGCCACAATCTGCAATATCCTCACAATGCCTGTGCTGTCACCCAACGAATTCTGCTCACTCTTGAAGTTCTTCATCACCACCGATGAGCCCTTCTATTTACTATTATGCTCTTTGAAGGTAAATCTAAAGTTACTGCAAGTACTTCAGTTAACAAGTTTGACACTTACGTAAACTCCCGCTTTCCCCATCCAGTTCTCCCATGTGCCATTCTTGTGCTTCAGCCTGTGCTGTTGTTTGTTGCCCGCTGTAGACGCATTTTTTCACCTCTTTGTTACAAAAAGGTGCCACATTGAAATCATACTAGAATTAAATTTCTGTCACACCCTCCTCACTTAATCCTGTTGTGTAACTTCGGGTGGGCGAAACTTTTCAGATCCGTAAAGCTACCAGCACCGAAGGGAGATACATTTATCATAAAATCTCTTCTGATTGGCAGCGGATCTGGATTCAGGTGGAGGACTGCACCACTGGAGCATCAAGTATAACTATAGCTGAGAAACGATCGTTACCAGTAATCAGCAGCTTGCGTGCTGCCTCCTGTCCTGTGACGCCCCCTCTCCTCATCCCACACCACATACCTCCACCCATCAGCTGGCGTGATGTACAGCAGATACCACCAGGATGAGTGAGCTATCTCTGCGCCAATCCGCGCTGCTATCCCGCCACAGCCGTCTGCTACTAGTGACGAGCTAATTAGAGCCCTCGGGCCCGAAGGACGCTGAAGTGCTGTAGCGGTGGATCGACCTCGTTAATTTACCGATTTATCTCGGGCGCAAGTATATCGTATTGTGTAACAAGAATTGTGTCAATGCAATAAATCATGAGTTGCAACCACCTATAGATACGACATACATCCTCAACACAACAGAATTGAAAAGTCTTAAATAATAACTGTCTCCATCGATTAGATGTGGGACGAATAACTGTGTTAAGTCTGAATTCCATACTAATACATATCTTTCCTGTGTATTCCCAATAAATCCTCCGACTGTAACTGTATCATACTATCCGACAGCGAGGGGCGTTCATTAAGTAATGCTACACCACTTTTCTGTCGGCCAGTATCGTGGAATATTCCCTCCTCGGCCCCTATAGTTACATCAAGTTCCAATAGTTAATAACTCCTAATAGGAGTCTGTAACGGAGGTGCGTTGCAAGCATAGAGTTGTTCAAAATGTTCAAATATGTGTGAAATCCTATGAGACGTAACTGCTAAGGTCATCAGTCCCTCAGCTTACCCACTACCTAACCTAAATTATCCTAAGGACAAACACACAAACCCATGCCCGAGGGAGGACTCGAACCTCCGCCGGGACCAGCCGCACAGTCCACATAGAGTAGTCAGTGTGTTTATTTTGGGGGGAAACCAGAGCATCACAAATATAAAATAGGCACTAGAAGAACTTTTCCGGAGACCTTACAATGAACAAAAGAAGGGTGAGTCGTTGGGTGAGGCGTTTGACGTCATCGCAACAACATCGTGTAATCCAGTCCGATCTCCTTTGTGCCACATGGTCGCACATAGTTGCGACTCCTACAATGTTGGAACGTGCGGACGCCCTCATTTTATGTGACCGACGGATTACAATCAAACACCTCCCTGCTCAACTGATTGGTAGTGCTGACACACTTGTCTATCAGCTGGGGTACTCAACGGCATGTGCCCACTTGTTTCCTCGCCGTCTAACCACACAGAGCAACGAAGGACCATCTCTGTAGAATTGTTGGCGTGTTTCGAAGATAGTAGTGACAATTTTTCCTGTCGAACGTCGTCACAGGGGTGAACAATGAGTTCATCACTTCGAAATGGAAAGAAAACGGCAAAGGATGGAGTGGCGCCACACCACCTCACCCCCAGAAGAAAAGTAGAAAGCAGTCATGACGACGGTCTTTCGGTGCTCTGAAGATGGTATTATGTCTGATGCCTTCCGTCATGGAGCAACGATCAACTCGGAAGTGTACTGGGCTACGCTTAGGAAATTGAATTGTTCCTCGCCACAAAAATGCAAACGAACTTCTGCTTGAAACTTCCTGACAGATTAAAACTGTGTGCTGGACCGAGACTCCAACACGGGACCTTTGCCTTTCGCGGGCAAGTGCTCTACAACTGAGCTACCCATGCACGACTCACGACCCGTCCACACAGCTTCAATTTTGCCAGTACCTCGTCTCCTACCATCCAAAATTGACAGTTCTTTTGCGAACCTTGCAGAACTAGCACTCCTGAAGGAAAGGATACAGCGGAGACGTGGCTTAGCCACAGCCTAGGGGATGTTTCCAGTATGAGATTTTCGCTCTTCAGCCTAGTGTTCGCTGATATGAAACTTCCTGACATATTAAAACTGTGTGCCCTACCGAGACTCGAACGCGGGACCTGAACTTCTGCTTCTCTGTGACTGCACACCCTAGAGGAACTCACAAATCTTCATTGGAGTCTTGTTCCTTGTCCACCCTGTAGCCCGAATCTCGTGACTTCCATCTGTTTGGCTGCACTCTGCGGAATGCAGTAGGTGGATGGTGGGAAGATTATTGATGCAGCAGTAGAATATTATATTGAAAAACTGGTTTTTGTAGTGGGGAACAACATAGAGTATTGGAACCCTGAATAAAACCAACCTGGTTTCAGTCACTTAGTGTGCTCCATTATTATTGAAGCCCTATTATTTACAACTGTGTAATGCACCAAGGTATTTGTGTCCCCAGACATTCATGGCGCGAGAAATTTTGTGTGTTTCCAAGATTTGCATTGTGAACTCCTAACTAGCCGAAGATGCTATGCTCAGGTGTAGGGAAGTCGATGGGAGCGGCACTATACCGAAAACACTGAGAAGTAATCGAATCCAACAACTGATTCAAGGAATTTACCTTACTGAATTCACTATCCAGATTCATTAGGTCATTCCGCAGATAAATTCCCACAACTATTTTCAAAATAGATTCCGGTATGGATGGGGTAGACGGCAGAACCACAGACCACCGTCAGGTCGGGTATCAAGTTTCTGGCGAATCTTCGTTTGACAGTCTCCATTTGTTTAAATATCCCATTTCGATGTATTTCATAATACAAGCTAGCCTAAATAACAGTTTATTGCACTTCAGAAATTTTAAAGGTAAGTGTATGTTGAAGAGTTAGCAACAATATGATAAGGTTTCATCAGCAATGTTAGAATTCAAAAGTTAAGAAATGGAAGGAAGCTAACATTTTCATCTTCCGTAGTAAAATTTGTTTCTGTTTTATCAGTGTGTCCCTGAACTCTTGAAGAAGTTTTCTGTGTGGCATATTACAGAAGAGCGTCAAATAATGAAGCTGCATTTGAATGGACCGCACCAGTCCCTTGAGCCGATGCTCAAAAAAATGCCGAATGCTTCGAACAGATGAACGTTTGTTCAGTCGCCTTCCCTGCTGTGATTACTCAATTGGTTCCTTCGAGCACTCAGTCCTAGCATTACTCTTCGGTTCAAATGGCTTAAATGCCTCTGAGCACTATGAGACTTAACTTCTAAGGACATCAGTTCCCTAGAACTTAGAACTACTTAAACCTAACTAACCTAAGGACATCACACACATCCATGCCAGAGACAGGATTCGAGCCTACGACCGTAGCGATCGCGCGGTTCCAGACTGTAGCGCCTAGAACCGCTTGGCTACCCCGGCCGGCCATTAACCTTAGGAATTTAGTTAATGTGACAAGTTAAAGGACCGTCATTTCACTAACATTTGTCAATATATTTGGATTGGTGCCATTCAGTAAAATTCGTAAAAATATTGTGTAAAGAGTCCTGCATTTCCTTGCAGTCTGCAGACGACGAGTTCCTGTGAACATCTGACAAAATATGAGCGTTGGTTGATTCTCTCTTTCACTTTCCATGTGTACTGCGAATAGTAGGGTCATTATTATGCTTGCTCCACATATTTGATGTTAGCTACAGCGTTCTACAATTTCTAACTGATATATTGAACTGGGATCCATTCGTAAACAATTACGTGAAACATCCGTGTTACTCAAGATGACAATTTGTTTGGTACTACCTTTGTTACCTATCAAGTGAGTTGAGTAACAGTGAAACAATTTTGCTCATCAAAGATGCATTTCGAATTTTTACATATTTTATCAGTTGAAATATCTGACTGGACAGTACGACCGCCCGTAAAACTAAGAAAAATGTCGGTTATGGCTTATAAATGCATGACTTTTTTCGGCCTAGTTTCAGTTACCGTATACTGCTATAAAATTCATCACACTCAAGGGCAGTGAACGAAAAGTTCACAAAAAATTGTTTTTGCACAATGACAATAGAAGGAGAATTCTTGTATCGCAGTAGTGTGAAGAGAGTTTCGGATGAAAAGGTAATATTTGACACTGAATGCTAAAACTAAAAGTACAATGTAAATGATATGTTTTCATGCTTTTGCAATGATCTCGCTTGGTATCGTATCAATCTCTGTCTTTTATTCCCATTCTCTTTTGCATGATACTATTCAAGCACTTCTTTCGTAGATGATTCGTTGATTTACGTTAGTCATTCAAAATGAATATGTTTTGTGTTTAACGTACTCGTCATTGATATCCTCTGACCGCAGATGTCTCTAGACAATGGGTATGTTCTTTGTACCCACTGATTTGACAGAACTCCATCAGCCACATGATTGATTGCTCAATAGTTTGAAAAAATTATTGTGCCAAATGGGCTTTTACCGTATGTCAAATATGACTTTGTGATGTATGCAATTATCTTAAGAGCCTTAGTGGGAGTAACAGTTCTGGGACGGAGTATGTACGTGCTTCATTTCGTTTCCATCCAAGGCAGCCTGTTCACGTAACACTTACCATCTAGACAGCTGAAAACAAGCATTCTGTCAGATAACAAAACGTTTTTCCGTTTGGACACTTTTGCATTATGCGCTTGAATGAAGCCCGGCTTTAATCTCGCGTAATGTAAGCTTATGGAATAGGGTTTGTCATTTTTCCTAGAATTTTTAGTTCGGAAATTTTTTCCAATACGACCATGAATGAAGCTCGGCTGGAAAACCAGGTACTCAAAATTTACGGAATCTGGTTTGGCATTTTTCCTAGAATTTTTAGTGACAAATAGTGAAGAGTGGCTGGCAAACTCTGAAACGTTGCAGGGATCGTAAACCATCAGTGTGCGCGCCGTGGCTGTGTACGCAGCGTGAAATCTCCGGAACTGTGCAAACAGACGCCGGCAGTTAAATAAGGCTGGCAAAAATACGTCACGCAGCTGCTTGTTTTGCGGCTGTGTACTGTCCCTAATGAAGTGTCCCACTGCCGCAATGGCTTCCATTACAGCTGTTTGTGGCGCAAACGCCCAGCCGAGCAAATATCTGCACTTTAAAAATAATTTGCTGCGTATCAGCAGCAGAAACTCCGAACTATTGTCATGTTCATAAATATCGTGTGGCGGATGAAATACTACCACTCATTACATCAGAAGTGATGCTGTGGGATAAGCGTCAGTAGAACGCCGCTGCAGCGCACTACAGTCATTAATTTTTCTCCAGTGGAATACTGTATGTATCTAAATATCTTCAAACATTTTGATACAGTTCTGCTATGCCGCAGTTAATAACTATGTAAAAGCAGCGCGATTCTGGACTTTTTAAGTATGTAAATGGAGCAATAGCACGTGAGCTTCGTGTGAAAATTATATATACCCGTATATACACTCCTGGAAATTGAAATAAGAACATCGTGAATTCACTGTCCCAGGAAGGGAAAACTTTATTGACACATTCCTGGGGTCAGATACATCACATGATCACACTGACAGAACCACAGGCACATAGACACAGGCAACAGAGCATGCACAATGTCGGCTCTAGTGCAGTGTATATCCACCTTTCGCAGCAATGCAGGCTGCTATTCTCCCATGGAGACGATCGTAGGGATGCTGGATGTAGTCCTGTGGAACGGCTTGCCATGCCATTTCCACCTGGCGCCTCAGTTGGACCAGCGTTCGTGCTGGAAGTGCAGACCGCGTCAGACGACGCTTCATCCAGTCACAAACATGCTCAATAGGGGACAGATCCGGAGATCTTGCTGGCCAGGGTAGTTGACTTACACCTTCTAGAGCACGTTGGGTGGCACGGGATACATGCGGACGTGCATTGTCCTGTTGGAACAGCAAGTTCCCTTGCCGGTCTAGGAATGGTAGAACGATGGGTTCGATGACGGTTTGGATGTACCATGCACTATTCAGTGTCCCCTCGACGATCACCAGAGTTGTACGGCCAGTGTAGGAGATCGCTCCCCACACCATGATGCCGGGTGTTGGCCCTGTGTGACTCGGTCGTATGCAGTCCTGATTGTGGCGCTCACCTGCACGGCGCCAAACACGCATACGACCATCATTGGTACCAAGGCAGAAGCGACTCTCATCGCTGAAGACGACACGTCTCCATTCATCCCTCCATTCACGCCTGTCGCGACACCACTGGAGGCGGGCTGCACGATGTTGGGGCGTGAGCGGAAGACGGCCTAACGGTGTGCGGGACCGTAGCCCAGCTTCATGGAGACGGTTGCGAATGGTCCTCGCCGATACCCCAGGAGCAACAGTGTCCCTAATTTGCTGGGAAGTGGCGGTGCGGTCCCCTACGGCACTGCGTAGGATCCTACGTTCTTGGCGTGCATCCGTGCGTAGCTGCGGTCCGGTCCCAGGTCGACGGGCACGTGCACCTTCCGCCGACCACTGGCGACAACATCGATGTACTGTGGAGACCTTACGCCCCACGTGTTGAGCAATTCGGCGGTACGTCCATCCGGCCTCCCGCATGCCCACTATACGCCCTCGCTCAAAGTCCGTCAACTGCACATACGGTTCACGTCCACGCTGTCGCGGCATGCTACCAGTGTTAAAGACTGCGATGGAGCTCCGTATGCCACGGCAAACTGGCTGACACTGACGGCGGCGGTGCACAAATGCTGCGCAGCTAGCGCCATTCGACGGCCAACATCACGGTTCCTGGTGTGTCCGCTGTGCCGTGCGTGTGATCATTGCTTGTACAGCCCTCTTGCAGTGTCCGGAGCAAGTATGGTGGGTCTGACACACCGGTGTCAATGTGTTCTTTTTTCCATTTCCAGGAGTGTATTTCAGCTTCTTTCCATTATTAATAATTGACATACTATTGTATCTTAAAATTAATTTGAGAATGGCCATACTATCTGAAAGGGATGAGGGACATAAATAAATTTCAGTCATCTGAGGCGAGATTTGTCCACGACAGTAAGATCTGAATTGCTGTCATGAACCTAGAAATACACGCAATGAAGTGGTTATTATTATAATATTACTTCTCTAAAAGCGCTTTTGGGTATCTGCTGTCACTGAAGAGACATCACAGAAACGCAAAGCACCAAAATTATTTCATTTACCAAATCAAGAAATTCAGTAGCAATACTGTTTGCATTCTCGTCATTGTGAGCCAATATAAAAATGTTAGTTATATAATTCCTTACCGGAATAGAGACATCAGATGAACACATGGTTCGACCAAACTCACAGTTCTCGTCAGAAAATTTGCAGTTAGCGCCAGACGAATGGCGGTGTTCCAAAGCTGATAGCTGACAAAATATGATCACAACGAAGCAAATAGATCATGAAGAGAACATTTTTGATGATTGGTAACTGCAGTGACAGTCTCATCCCCAGCCTACAACCACACGGGGGTAAACTCAGGTTTCTACCGGATTTGGGAACTATTAAATCCATTGAAAATGCCTCTATGTTAAAGGCGACAGGCACCTGGAGCAAATAAAACTCATTGCCGGAAGAGAACGAGGTTAAATTTATAAAATTAATATGGAATTCAATCATGCCAATTTTGGCAGCGCACGTGAAACTGTGTCTCATTCGAAGGAGTAATTGTTAAAGTTGTTGACGCGTGTCATTGCCAACAATCTATATGTGAACGGTATATACCGGGAATCGAATCTTAAGACATAAAAGGCAATTAAATTTAGAGTTTAAGTAAAGATGACGGAAAATACATGTAAATAACCAATGAAGTTTTGTATAATTAATCGTGCAAGACGTGAGACTGCAGTCCGAATCAGCAACTCTCCTTTAGCTCACCTGGGTAGCCACTCGGGCAGCTTGGTGTCGAGGTCCGGTGTGCCGGCCAGCCCCTGTGGACGGTTTTTAAGGCGGTTTTCCATCTGCCTCGGCGAATGCAGGCTGGTTCTACTTATTCCACCTCAGTTACACTATGTCGGCAATTGCTGGGTATGCACTGTCTCCCTGTAAACGTACCCCATAATTACTCTACCACGCAAACTTTTGGGGTTACACTCGTCTGGTATGAGACGTTCCCGGTGGGATCTACCGGGGGCCGAACCGTACTTTTACCCTGGATTCGGTGTGGGGTGGCGGTGGAACTGGTAAACTGCTATAGCCTGTTCTGGGGTTGTGAACCACTGAAGGCTACGGCGGGACGAATTCTATCCGTCGTCTCTAGGTCCCCTGTTCAAAACACACACACACGCACACACACACACACACACACACACACACACACACACCTTTAATGAAATGAATAAGAAGTAACATGGCCAGAGAAACTGGAGCTAATATTTCCACAGGAAGAAAGTGAATTTCAGTTCTCAATAAAGACAATTTTTTAATTTCACTAAGAGAATTACGCATTAACAAGTGAGTCAATACATTTTCAAATGAAAGTCACAAATGCATTTTCCCATACGTTGTCACTGTACACGAAGGGAGAAACAGAAGGGAGGGAGAGGGAGAGAGAGAGACAGAGAGAGAGAGAGAGAGAGAGAGAGAGAGAGGAGAGAGGGTGTGGGGGGGGGGGGCAGGGGAAGAGAGAAAGAGAGAGAGAGAAAACTTTGCAATCCCATTGAAAAAGCTTTTTAGCGTATTTAATGTAGGAATGAGCGTATGTTTAATTGTAGATCAAAGCAGAATGAGCAACACAGTTGTGGACTGTGTGTCACTGTGTATGACTAACTTAAATATTACACGGTTCATCGTCAGAGCATTGTTGTTTCTTTCCGTGACCATAACTCAATTAAATATTTTAGTGTTAAATTTTATTGTAAATCGGTAACACTGATTTCAGAGGGCTCTTAGACAGTATAAGGAGGATGTTTTCTGCCAAAGAGAGTGATATTACCGCACTCATATACAATGATGACCTGGGTTTATCAACAAGTGCGTCGTGGCACCCAGGGACGTCGCTGTGGCCTCATAAAATAACTTTGTTTATTTTCTGTCTGAGTAAAGGAACAACCTCTGCACTTGTAGTGGCATGCAGAGGGCCGGCAAGTTTTGCTACTCTGGCAGTGTGATAGGTGGCATTCTACTACAGTTGTAGAAGAAGTGGGATTATAAAGATATACATTTCGTTTTCCCTGCTCTTCATACGATTTTAGACGATAATGACTTTAAATTCACTGAAAAATTGTTAGCACACTGGACTCAATGGGAGGTTAAACACTGACATCTTCCTCTTCTTCCTTCTCTACCTCAGCCTCGATGAAACACTCATTCAGTACAGAACTTTTATGAACATTTATCACTGAAAAGTCAGAGCATCTTATTGATATTTCTTCAGATTCCATATAGAAATCGAAGTTCGTTTTCTCATCGCTGATTGAGTTTTGGACCTATGTGAGGCTAGAGTATCCGAAAGTAGGTAATAAGACCACAAAAGTTTCAATATATTTAGCAACATCATGCTTATTTAGGGTAGTTTTCAAGCTTTAGTAGTCATGAGCACGAACTGTAGATAGTGAACGAATGTGGAAAAGAAGACTCGGTTGTCATTCTCCAATCTCTTTCCAAGTTTTGAAGAACTAACGATGAAGAAGCAAGTACGACATTCCCATAGCTCTCCTTGTTAGAAGAAGATTTTATAAGATTACAAATTGATTAAAATGTGTTACATTGACAGTTAACGAAGAAATAACTTCATTGTATCTATCCCACGCTTCACAGTCAAATGTCATGTGAGGAAGCAATTGTGCATATGTTCAGGTCAAAGGAGCCATGGACCCAAAAACTTCGAAAATCAGTGGACAGGCGCTACCTGGTAAACACAATTCCCCATAGGAAAGGGCGAATGGAGAACAAACTGTTTCCACGTTACTAAGAGTAAAACAAGGCCCAGCCCCCCCCCCCCCCCTCCCGCCGGCCGCTGTGGACCAGCGGTTCTAGGCGCTTCAGTTCGGAACCGCACTGCTGCTACAGTCGCAGGTTCTAATCCTGCATGGGGCATGGATGTGTGTGATGTCCTTAGGTTAGTTAGGTTTAAGTAGTTCCAAGTATATGGGATTAATGGCCTCAAATGTTAAATCCCAGATTGCTTAGAGCCATTTGAACCCCCCCTCTCGAGAATATTAGATTTCAACGTCCTATCGACGTCGATGTCATTAGAGACAGAGCACAAGCTAGGGGTTGTGTCGAGTATGGGGGAGGAAATCGGCTGTTTCATTTCCAAAGAATCATCCCGTCATTTGGCTAGAGCGATTTAGAGAAATAACGGAAAACGTAAATCATGATGGCCGGACGCGGATTTGAACCATCGTCCTTCCGAAACAGACGTGTATTTTAAATCAGTCGCCGATACTGATGTAACAATTATCTAATTAGTCGTTTCTGCGTCAGTTACAGGCGCATAATAGGAAATAAACACTGTCGTATTTGTACGACATTGTCACATTATCTCCAAGATGTGGCCTTTCATATTTTCGGTAAAAAATACTTTCCATGCGTTCTTCTGATCACTGTATGAGACTAACCGAGATTGAATAAATAATAATTAATAAATGATAATGTTGGGAAGTCTTCCGCAAAAAGCATCTTTAGAAAAGCGTCTGAAGATGCTGAACCGACTGTACACCGTAAGTGATCTGCCAGAATGTCTTTTATATTTCACTGATTACGTTTTGCTGAGTTTAATTTCCAGGAGAAAAGCCTACGTTAAATGTAACACTTGATACAATGATTTTCGTTAGTAATAACTCAACTTGATACAATGAATTTCGTTGAGTAGTAACTCAAGCCCCCCCCCCCCCCCCCCCCCCCCCCACCCATGGACCTTGCCGTTGGTGCGTGCCTCAGCGATACAGATAGCCGTACCGTAGGTGCAACCGCAACGGAGGGGTATCTGTTGAAAGGCGAGACAAACGTGTGGCTCCTGAAGAGGGGCAGCAGCCTTTTCAGTAGTTGCAAGGGCAACAGTCTGCATAATTGACTGATCTGGCCTTGTAACAATAACCAAAACGGCCTTGCTGTGCTGGTACTGCGAACGGCTGAATGCAAGGGGAAACTACGGCCGTAATTGTTCCCGAGGGCATGCAGCTTTACTGTATGATTAAATGATGATGGCGTCCTCTTGGGTAAAATATTCCGGAGGTAAAATAGTTCCCCATTCGGATCTCCGAGCGGGGACTACTCAAGAGGATGTAGTTATCAGGAGAAAGACAAGTGGCGTTCTACGGATCGGAGCGTGGAATGTCAGATCCCTTAATCGGGCAGGTAGGTCAGATAATTTAAAAAGGGAAATGGATAGGTTAAAGTTAGATAAAGTGGGAATTAGTGAAGTTCGGTGGCAGGAGGAACAAGACTTTTGGTCAGGTGACTACAGGGTTATAAACACAAAATCAAATAGGGGTAATGCAGAAGTAGGTTTAATAATAAATAGGAAAATAGGAATGCGGGTAAGCTACTACAAACAGCATAGTGAACGCATTATTGTGGCCAAGATAGATACGAAGCCCACACCTACTACAGTAGTACAAGTTTACATGTCAATTAGCTCTGCAGATGACGAAGAAATTGAAGAAATGTATGATGAAATAAAAGAAATTATTCAGATACTGAAGGGAGATGAAAATTTAATAGTCATGGGTGATTGGAATTCGAGTGTAGGAAAAGGGAGAGAAGGAAACATAGTAGGTGGATATGGATTGGGGCTAAGAAATGAAAGAGGAAGCCGTCTGTTAGATTCTTGCACAGAGCACAACCTAATCATAGCTAACATTTTTGGTTTAAGAATCATGAAAGAAGGTTGCATACATGGAAGAACCCTATAGATAATAAAAGATATCAGACATATTATATAATGATAAGACAGAGATTTAGGAACCCGGTTTTAAATGGAAAGACATTTCCAGGGGCAGATGTGGACTCTGACGACACTGTATTGGTTATGACCTGTAGATTAAAACTGAATAAACTGCAAAAAGTTGGGAATTTAAGGAGATGGAACCTGGATAAACTGAAAGAAAAAGAGGTTGTACAGAGTATCAGGGAGAGCATAAGGGAACATTTGACAGGAATGGGGGAAAGCAGATGAATTGGTAGCTTTGAGGGCTGAAGTAGTGAAGGCAGCAGAGGATAAAGTAGGTAAAAAGACGAGGGCTAGTAGAAAACCTTGGGTAACAGAAGAAATAGTTGAATTTAATTGATGAAAGGAGAAAATATAAAAATGCAATAAATGAAGCAGGCAAAAAGGAATACAAACGTCTCAAAAATGAGATCGACAGGAAATGCAAAATGGCTAAGCAGGGATGGCTAGAGGACAAATGTAAGGATGTAGAGGCTTATCTCACTAGGCGTAAGATAGATACTGCCTACAGGAAAATTAAAGAGACCTTTGGAGTTAAGAGAACCACTTCTATGAACATGAAGAGCTCAGATGGAAACCCAGTTCTAAGCAAAGAAGGGAAAGCAGAAAGGTGGAAGGAGTATATAGAGGGTCTATACAAGGGCGATGTACTTGAGGACAATATTATGGAAATGGAAGAGGATGTAGATCAAGATGAAATGGGAGATACGATACTGCGTGAAGAGTTTGACAGAGCACTGAAAGAGCTGAGTCGAAACAAGGCCCCCGGAGTAGACAACATTCCATTGGAACTACTGACGGCCTTGGGAGAGCCAGTCCTGACAAAACTCGACCATCTGGTGATCAAGATGTATGAAACAGGCGAAATACCCCCAGACATCAAGAAGAATATTATAATTCCAGTCCCAAATAAATCAGGTGTCGACAGATGTGAAAATTACCGAATAATCAGTTTAATAAGCCACACCTGCAAAATACTAACACAAATTCTTTACATACGAATGGAAAAACTAGTAGAGGCCGACCTCGGAGATCACCAGTTTGAATTCCGTAGAAATACTGGAACCCGTGAGGCAATACTGACCTTACGACGTATCTTAGAAGCAAGATTAAGGAAAGGCAAACCTACGTTTCTAGCATTTGTAGACTTAGAGAAAGCTTTTGACAATGTTGACTGGAATACTCTCTTTCAAATTCTAAAGGTGGCAGGGATAAAATATAGGGAGCGAAAGGCTATTTACAATTTGTACAGAAACCAGATGGCAGTTATAAGAGTCGAGGGACATGAAAAGGAAGAGTGATTGGGAAAGGAGTTAGACAGGGTTGTAGCCTCTCCCCGATGTTATTCAATCTGTATATTGAGCAAGCAGTAAAGGAAACAAAAGAAAAACTCGGAATAGGTATTAAAATCCATGGAGAATAAATAAAAACGTGGAGTTTCGCCGATGACATTGTAATTCTGTCGGAGACAGCAAAGGACTTGGAAGAGCAGTTGAATGGAATGGACAGTGTCTTGAGAAGAGTATATAAAATGAACATCAACAAAAGCAAAACGAGGATAATAGAATGTAGTCGAATTATGTCGGGCGATGCTGAGGGAATTAGACTAGGAAATGACACACTTAAAGTAGTAAAGAAATTTTGCTATTTGGGGAGCCAAATAACTGATGATGGTCGAAGTAGAGAGGATATAAAATGTAAGCTGTCAATAGCAAGGAAAACGTTTCTGAAGAAGAAAAATTTGTTAACTTCGAGTATAGATTTAAATGTCTGAAAGTTGTTTCTGAAAGTATTTGTATGGAGTGTAGCTATATATGGAAGTGAAACGTGGACGATAAATAGTTTAGACAGGAAGAGAATAGAAGCTTTCGAAATGTGGTGCTACAGAAGAATGCTGAAGATTAGATGGGTTGATTACATAACTAATGAGGAGGTATTGAATAGAATTGGGGAGGAGTTTATGGCACAACTTGACAAGAAGAAGGGACCGGTTGGTAGGACATGTTCTGAGGCATCAAGGTATCACCAATTTAGTATTGGAGGGCAGCGTGGAGGGTAAAAATCGTAGAGGGAGACCAAGAGATGAATACACTAAGCAGATTCAGAAAGATGTAGGTTGCAGTAGGTACTGGGAGATGAAGAAGCTTGCACAGGATAGAGTAGCATGGAGAGCTGCATCAAACCAGTCTCAGGACTGAAGACCACAACAACAACAACAATAACTGAAGAAAGACTACAATTTACGGCGTTCGTTTTAGCGATGCGTTTGTTTTGTCCGAAAGTGGAACAAAATAAAAACTATTAAAACTGTCGCTGTCACCATTTGCCAATTCACGCTGCATTTAATGTTTTGGTTTCAATAGCATGAGATATACGCAATGCATCACAACACATATTTGTTCCACAAGGATTGTGCTCTATTTCAGCCAGCATTATTAAACATCCACACAGGTGCTGTCAGTAAGTGCCAGTGAAATATTCCAACACACATTGATATTTTTAACTGTGCGTAATATGTTTCAGAATAGATATGTCTAAAAATACAAGTTTTTGTAGACAGCAGTGTCCGATTGCACTAATACATCTTAAGGGCATATAAAATAAGTATTACCATAAGATTAGTTCGGCAATAATTATTGAATCACGCTCAAGCCGTAAACAATTAAAATAGAAATAAGATTGGGTGCATACGTTTAACATTTAAAGCAATGATATATGTACGTATGAACTCAAGATAAAAATACAAATATGGGAAATTTCCACCTCACAGATATGACTAGCGTTCGATGTGGTGGTATGTGATTGCCACAGGTTTCTGGTGGAATGTAAATAGAAACTTGTGTGATTCGGTACTTTGTGTCACAGTTTACTCTGGGGTCTCATAAAAACAAGCCTTCATATTTGAGAAAGCAGGAAACCAAATCATCTGAGTCATGAGAGGTCCATATAATCACTGCTTCTAAACCAAAATATCTGGCTGTCAAACACGTAGGCAAAATAACCGTGTGGTGACATCCGCAGCAGTTGTTTAGTAATGTAAATGGCACGTCCGTTCCAGTTGAAATTTATCTAAAATGATCACTGCGAATGAAATATCAGTTAATACAGGCATTCTTTTAGAATACGAACGTTAGTGTCACAGTTCCATACATCATGCGATATGTAGTGAGTGAGGATGTGTACCTGTGACGGCAAGACCGCAGACATGATATGTCCATTACCAGATGACCAGGTAGCTTCAAAAGGACATTTACCACCCCCTCCCTTCCTTTGGTCTCCCTCACCGCCCCCCCCTCTCTCTCTCTCTCTCTCTCTCTCTCTCTCTCTCACACACACACACACACACACACACACACACACACACACACACACACTCTCTCTCTCGTCCTCGTTCAACTCTACTTCACCGCTGTCTATTTCACTCTCAGATGTGTACATGATGAACAGACACACACACACACACACACACACACAGAGAGAGAGAGAGAGAGAGAGAGAGAGAGAGAGAGAGAGAATGACAGTGAGAGAGGGGGGGGGGAAGACGACTGTTGCAGTGCTATAAGCTGCAGTGCTATAAGCTGAGTACTAAGTGCACAGAACTGTGAACAACGCGAGCATCACGTTTACACGAACATGCAAATTGAATGTTCGCTCTCTTATCCCTATAAGCTGCGAGAAGACTAGATTGGAAATGCAAATTCCCTTTCGTGGTTGTTTCTCCATCTAGCAGGGATCGCGAGTTTGTCCATCGCAGGGCAGTGGATACTGACGTCGACGTGGTGAGGCGAGCTTCGATATGTTAATGGAAAACAAGAACTGTAGCGTGAGTCCGTTTGGAGAAGAGAGTTTGAGTATTTCGGCCGTAGCTCTGCTCAGCTGTGCCCACATCTGCATTAACGAGTCCACGTTCAAACTGTGCGGCGGATGGCAAACGTTAATGTTCGCTGTCAAAGCCATTCCAATTGTCTGTTTGACAGTATAGCTAGTTTCACAAGTTGAACAGAATACACAAGCTGCCACAGAATGCGCACGCCATTCCTGTGCAGGGGAACAAATATTATTCCGAATGTAGAAATTTCGCTTACCTAAAAAGCAAGCAGTAGCTCAGGGCATTTAGCCGAATGCTCGAAATATGGAGTACATTCTGTATACTGCATTTCTTAATGAAATATAAATATCTATCTCTTTCTTTATACATATAACAACATTCAGCTATTAATGAAAACAAATCTTAAATTACGTTCTGTTAGCTGGCCGGTGTGGCCAAGCGGTTCTAGGCGCTTCAGTCTGGAACCCCGCGACCGCTACGGTAGCAGGTTCGAATCCTGCCTTGAGCATGGATGTGTGTGATGTCCTTAGATTAGTTAGGTTTAAGTAGTTCTAAGTTCAAGGGGACTGATGACCTCAGATGTTAAGTCCCATAGTGCTCAGAGCCATTTCAAACATTACGCTCGTTTATGTAATAGCTTAACATAATGTCAGTTTTCCCTAACTGCTTGGTCACAATGTCCCTGCATTATTAACTAGAATATTGCAAGACATTTGCAATTCGAATGAAATGTAAGCCAATTATAACATGAAAACAGATTTCACTGAATTATAAATACGACAATACTTACTTTATTTTCTTAAAATGTTACATAACAATGTAAGCCGCAGTTTAAATAATTCTTTAATGTGCAACCGGGTCCTAGCAATTACCATTATGAAGCACTAATTAGGTTAGCAGCAAGAGATACGCACATACGTCATCAAGGAGGTAATTAACGTCTAAAATGTGATATTGGTATAAAATGCTTCGTCCTTTGTTAATATTTATGATTGACTTTATTTTACGTGTGCTATTTGTTCAAAATTATCACGAAAGCACTATGTAATCCGGAACTGACCACTGGATGGCACTGGATGCGGAACTGACAGGATAAACGGAGAACTGGTGTATCGCGTTGTCAGTGAAACAGAGCAGTAACAGCAGAATGGGAGGCTCAGTGGAGATCAGGGACCTCGGGGGAGAACTAGGCATTGAATGATACCTGAGCGATATATTCTTCAACCGCATTTCAGCCATTTTAAATCCGTGCAAGTCGACTGTTCAAGAAGTGACTGGGGTGAAAACGCGAAGGAACAACGACAGCTGAATGAACACCAGATACACCTCGTGTACTGACTAGCAGGAACTGACGAGCATTGCGAAGGTCGGTTTTAAAAAATCACATGGGAAAATCAGTCGCGATTTCCAGATTGCTACCAGCTCTCCCACTAGCACTACGATTGTACTTAGGGAGTTAGAGGGAATGGGTTACAATGGCCGAGAAGCTCCTTACAAACCACGCATTTATGTAGTTAATGGTAAGCTACGTTCGAGGTGATGTATAGAAAGACACCATTAGTTAGTGGCTGGCAGAGAACGAGTGATTTCGAGTTAGGAATAGCACTCTACCCTGTGGTACTCAATGCGAATGTCAGTGTTTCGCGAATGAATTGAGAAAAACCTACCACTCTGTGAAGCGCTAACAGTGAGGTACGAAAGAGGGGATGCTACGATAATGCTTGTTTTTCGTGAGTAAGTTGTGGTTTCCTTATTTCGTGTAAGAAAACGCTTATTGAAGAAGGATATGAACACATTTGACAACATTGTGTACTGTGTATTCTAGAGAAACAGTTCATAAATGATTATTGTTACCACAAACACATCAAAATTATGAAACACAGCAATCTGCCGTCCTTTCCTTGCAGGCTTTATTAAAACAAATCTAGATTCCTGCTATTGCGTAGATACACTACTGGCCATTAAAATTGCTACACCAACAAGAAAAGCAGATGATAAACGGGTATTAATTGGACAAATATATTATACTGGAACTGACATATGATTACATTTCCACGCAATTTGGCTGCATAGATCCTGAGAAAACAGTACCCAGAACAACCACATCTGGCCGTAATAACAGCCTTGATACGCCTGCGCATTGAGTCAAACAGAGCTTAGACAGCGTGTACAGGTACAGCTGCCCATATATCTTCAACACGATACCACAGTTCATGAAGAGTAGTGACTGGGATATTGTGACGATCCAGTTGCTCGGCCACCATTGACCAGTTGTTTTCAATTGATGAGAGATCTGGAGAATGTGCTGGCCAAGGCAGCAGTAGAACATTTTCTGTATCCAGAAAGGCCCATATAGCACCTGCATAATGCGTTCGTGGATTATCCTGCTGAAATCTAGGGTTTCGCAGGGATCGAATGAAGGGTAGAGCCACGGGTCGTAACACATCTGAAATGTAACGTTCACTGCTCAAACTTCCGTCAATGCGAACAAGAGGTGACCGAGACGTGTAACCAATGGCACCCCATACCATCACGACGGGTGAAACGCCACAATGACGATGACAAAAACACGCTTCCAATGTGCGTTCACCGCGATGTCACCAAACAAGGATGCGACCATCATGATACTGCAAACAGAACCTGGATTCATCCGAAAAAATGACGTTTTGCCATTCGTGCACCCAGGCTCGTCGTTTAGTACACTATCGCAGGCGCTCCAGTCTGTGATGCAGCGTCAAGGGTAACCACAGTCATAGTCACCGAGCTGATAGTCCATGCTGCTGCAAACATCGTCGAACTGTTCGTGCAGATGGTTGTTGTCTTGCAAACGTCTCCATCTGTTGACTCAGCGATCGAGACGTGACTGCACGATCCGTTACAGCCATGCGGATAAGATGCCTGTCATCTCGACTGCTAGTGATACGAGGCCGTTGGGATACTGCACGGCGTTCCGTATTACCCTCCTGAATCCACCGACTCCGCTTTCTGCTAACAGTCATTCGATCTCGACCAGTGCGAACAGCAATGTCGCGATACGATAAACCGCAATCGCGATAGGCTACAATCCGACCTTTATCAAAGTCGGAAACGTGATGGTACGCATTTCTCCTCCTTACACAAGGCATCACAACAACGTTTCACCAGGCAACGCTGGTCAACTGCTGCTTGTGTATGAGAAATCGATTGGAAACGTTCCTTATGTCAGCACGCTGTACGTGTCATCAGCGGCGCCAACCTTCTATGAATGCTCTGAAAAGCAGATCATTTGCATATCACAGCATCTTCTTCCTGTCGGTTAAATTTCACGTCTGTCGCACGTCATCTTCGTGGTGTAGCAATTTTAATGGCCAGTAGTGTATTATCAGTGCACGGTTTAATAGTTTCTATATATATTCTAGTATGTCAGATGGTTGCTGTTCTCACTTCAAGACTACTTGAAAGATCTGTGACAGAAGTCCGTACAGCAGGGGAATGACAAACTAGATGATCTATTGAAACTATGAAATAGTGCACTGATAATAGCTAGGCACAACCCAAAATCTGTATTTGTTTTAATAAAGCCTAAAAGGAAAGGACGTCTGATTTCTGTGCTCCATCATTTTGAAAGTCGTATCACACTCGCTGAATGTATCCCACATCGCTAAGTGAAAGCAACTTGAAAATCAACGCTTATGAATCCCAGATTGTGCAAGGTATCGAATTCTCATTTATAAATAGCTTCAAATATCTCATTACGTTTTAAAGCTATTAATTTTATTTATTTATGTACATTCAAGTTCCGTAGGACCAAATTGAGGAGCAAATCTCCAAGGTCATGGGAACTGTCAGTACATGGACATACAACATAAAAGTAATAACAGATAAAAATAAATGTTCATGAACCTGAAAGAAAATCAGTCCATTAGTTTAAGAAAAGGCTGTCAGCAATACAATGAGAATCAGCTTAATTTTTAAAGGAACTCCTCGACAGAATAGAAGAAGTTACCTATGCGGAAACTCTTCAGTTACGATTTGAAAACACGTGGATTACTGCAAAGATTTTTGAATTTGAGTGGCAGCTCATTGAAAATGGATGCAGCAGTATACTGCACACCTTTTTGCACAAGAGTTAAGGAAGGCCGATCCAAATGGAGGTTTGATTTCTGCCGAGTGAAAGCTGCTTATTGTTGGAAATAAACTAATATTGGTAACAAGAAACGACAATAAGAAATATATATATTGAGAGGCCAATGTCAATATACCCGGACTCGTGACCAGAGGTCGACAAGAGGTTCGTGAACTCATACCACTTATTGCCCGAACCACCCGTTTCTGAGCCAAAAATATCCTTCTTGAATGGGAAGAGTTACCACAAAACATGATACCATACGACATAAGTGAATGCAAATAAGCAAAGTAGACTAATTTACGTGTCGAAGTATCACTCACTTTCGGTACCGTTCGAATAGTGAAAATGGCAGTATTAAGTCTTTGAACAAGATCCTGAACATGGGCTTTCCACGACACCTTACTGTCTGTCTGAACACCTAGGAATTTGAACTGTTCCGTTCTGTGAGATTAAAACGTCAGGTTTTGTTGAATTGTGTGTTAGAAACTGTAAAAACTGAGTCCTACTGTGGTTTGGCGTTAGTTTATTTTCTACAAGCCATGAACTGAGGTCATGTACTGCACTACTTGAAACCGAGTCAATGTTTCACACAACATCCTTTTCTACCAAGCTAGTGTCATCAGCAAACAGAAATATTTTAGAGTTACCCATAATATTAGAGGGCATATCTTTTATATAAATAAGGAACAGGAGAGGCCCCAACACCGATCCCTGGGGCACCCCCACTTGAAACACACCACTCAGATCGTACATCACAGCCCTTATCAACATTGTGAATAATGTCATTTTGCTCCTGTTGCTAAAGTAAGAGGTGAACCAATTGTGAGCTACTCCCCTTCTGGACCAATATTGTGAGGTAAACACAGTCAAATGCCTTTGTTAAATCAAAAAATACGCCAAGCGTTCGAAACTTTTTGGTTAGCCCATCCAGTACCTCACATAGAAAAGAGAATATAGCATTCTCAGTTGTCAAACAACTTCTAAAGGCGAACTGTACATTTGATAGCAAATCGTGTGATATAAAATGACCAATTACCCTCACATACACAGCCTTTTCGATAACTTTTGCAAACACTGATGGCATAGAAATAGGTCTAAAATTATCTACATTATCCCTTTCTCCATTTTTATAAAGCGGCTTTACTACTGAGTACTTTAATCGCTCAGGAAACTGGCCATTCCTAAAGGAAAAATTGCAAAAATGGCTAAATACAGTGCTAACATGTGCAGCACAGTACTTTAATATTATACTTGACACTCCATCGTAACCATTAGAGTCCTTAGTCTTCAGTGATTTAATTATTGACTCAATCTCCCTCTTGTCTGTATCACAGAGGAGTAATTCAGACGTCAATCTCAGAAAGGCATTTGCTAAGACATTTATATGATTTCCTGTAGAAACTAATTTTTTTTTAATTCACCAGCAATGCTCTGTAAATGGTTGTTAAATACTGTGCATATATCTCATTTATCAGTAACAGAAATATTGTTACTGCGAACTGACATTATATCATCAACCTTCTGCTGCTGACCAGACACTTCCTTCACAACTGACCATATGGCTTTAATTTTATCTTGTGAATTAGCTATTCTATTTGCATACCACGTACTTTTTGCCTTGCTAGTAACATTTTTAAGCAACTTACAATACTGTTTGTAATGGACTACTGTAGCTTGATTGTGACTACTTCTAACATTTTGATATAATTCCCGCTTTGGTCTACAAGATATCCTTATCCCACTAGTCAGCCAAACGGACTGTCCATTACTGCTAGTACCCCATTTAGAATGTTCTAATGGATAGCAACACTCGAAGAGCATGAGAAGTCTGCTATGGAAAGCACTGTATTTATCATCTATATTATTGGCACTATAAACATCTTGCCACTCTTGTCCCTTGATAAGTTTTGAAAAACTCTCTATTGCTGTTGGATGAACTTTCCTACATAGGTTGTAATTAAATACGACATTGGTTTGAGTACAAAAACATTTTAGTGTTAAAATTTGTGCATCATGGTCTGAAAGGCCATTCACCATTTTACTAACAGAATGCCCATCTAGTAATGAAGAATGAATAAAAATATTATTTATGACTGTGCTACTGTTCCCCTGCACCCTAGTTGGAAAAAACACAGTTTGCATCAGATCATATGAATTTAGAAGATCTACCAACATCCTTTTTCTTGCACAATTATGTACAAAATTAACATTGAAGTCACCACTTATAACTACTTTCTGTTACTTCCTACAAAGAGAATCAAGAACCCTCTCTAGCTTAAGCAAAAATGCTCTGAAGTCGGAGTTAGGGGACCTATAAAGAACAGCAATTAGAAGTTTAGATTCACTAAATTCAACTGATGCTGCACAAATTTCAAATATCTGTTCAGTGCAGTGTTGTGATACGTCTATAGACTCAAATGAAATACTGTTTTTTACGTACAGAGCCACTCCCCCACCCCGCAAGAAACTCCTTAAGAAACAGCCAGCTAATCTGTAGCCTAGTGAAGGAAGCCTCTGAATTATCAAATTATTTAAGTGGTGCTCTGATATACCATTAGTTTCAGAGTTGACATCTATTAGCAGTTCACTAACTTTATCTCTAAGACGTATTGCATGTAACTGAGAAGAAGTTTATGAAAGGTTGAAATGATGTGTAAAGTTTGTTGGAAGTACTTTCACTCTCAAATACTGGTCGAATGTATTTTGAACATTTACGAGCGTTGAGCTACGCTGCCTCAACATATACAACGAGGGGTGTTCAGGAAATAATGCTATAAATTTTTCTCGAAGCAGGTTAGTTTTATTGATGATTCCCATACACCGTAGTATTCCTATTTTTTGCCACAAAACCCCATTTTTATATATAATCTCTTTTCAGCGCGACGGCCTTACGCCACCTTACTGAGATTGCTAGTATGTCCAAATGGTTATCACTCTACTGGCGGACGTCGGAGCCAACGTCTTGATTGATCAATAACCTCCACATCACCTACGCATTGTTTCCAACGGAGTCCATTCTTCCTTCGGCCCTACAGATGGACGTGAAAAGGTGCTAGATCCCGGCTGTAGGGAGGATGAGGAAGACTGGTACGATGACCGTTTGTGAGCTGCTCTCGGTTGCACAGACTTCTGTGAGGCCATGTGTTGTCATGGAGAAGGAGAAAGTCATTTGCACTATTATGGCCACGAACACTGTCAAGTCATTTCTTCAGTGACGTGAGGGTAGCATAATACTTTTCAGAGTTGACCGTTGCACCATGAGGGAGAACATCAGACGAAATAACCTCTTCAAAGCCCCAGAAGACCATGTTAGGAACTTCAGCGACTGCGACTACAGCTTCAAACTTTTTCTTCGAAGGATAAATGTTGGTCACCACTCCGTGGATTGGCGTTTTGTTTCCGTTTCGAAGTGATGAACCCATTTTTCATCGCCTCTGACGATGTTCGACAAACTTTTGTCACGATCAGCCTCGTAATGCGGTAACATTTCCACAAAAATGGCTCTTCGTTGCTCTTTATGGTCTTCTGTTATCCGGTGAGGAACCCAGTAGACACACATCTTTGGACACCCCATCTGGTGCACGGGCTGCTGTGTCAGCTCTACCAACAAATATGTCCCGTGAAGCAGCGAGGTGTTTCATTGTGACCCGTTGATCACCTCGATGAGAGTGTCCACACATTCCAAAACTGCGGGAGTTACAGATGAGGGTGGCCTACCAGAACGTAATTACTCGAAGAGGTTTGCGCGACGTCGTTGTAATGGTAGGCGCTTTGCCCAACGACTCGGCGTGCTTTTGTTCACTGCCTAGTGTCCGTAGGTATTGTGCAAGCTCCTATGAATATCTGCGATGCTCTGGTTTGCCGCAAAAAGGAGCTTGACGACAGCTCTGCTTGGAACGCACCTCCTTTAGAAGGCTACGTTTAGAGCCAGCGCCCATCGGTACTTTATGAAAGTATAGAGACCGAAGTGAGAATATACCACGGTTTTCCAAAACAAATTTTCCTGAACCTTTAGAAGACTACGTTTAGAGCCGGCGCCTATCGGAACTTTATGAAAGTATAGGGACCGAAGTGAGAATATACCACAATTTCCCACAACAGCCCGCAGCTCGAGGTCGTGCGGTAGCGTTCTCGCTTCCCACGCCCGTGTTCCTGGGTTCGATCCCCGGCGGGGTCAGGGATTTTCTCTGCCTGGTGATGACTGGATGTTGTGTGTTGTGTGATGTCCTAAAGTTACTTATTTTAAGTAGTTCTAAGTTCTAGGGGACTGATGAACATAGCTGTTAAGTCCCATAGTGCTCAGAGCCATTTTGAACCCAAAACAAATTTTCCTGAACGAATCTGTCCGCGAAAAGGAATGCGTTGCATTACTTATTGAACGCCCTCGCACACAGTTTACAATTTTAGTACTTGTTTTAATGTGTTGAACATTTCACATACATTTGTACTTGTTAAGAAGTAGATGATGATCAATTTTTCTTATTTCAAAATGTGGGCAATAGTGATGTGAAACATTGAAAATGAAAGTTTCGTCGTTCCTGGTTAACCTGCAAATATTTCCGTGTCGCATGTAGTCCTTTAGTGTTACTAATGCCAATGCACCATTTCATAAATCATATCTTTTAGTCGACACTCCTTAAATGAACTGGTCTGCTCCGCGTCTCGAGATGAATGTGATGGACGCCTTTGGAAAGAGCTAGAACGCCGACTTTGTTGCTCCAGTCCTCAGTATCCAACTGCACCGTCTTCTCTGTGTCGGCTCTTGAGGAAGAATGGGTTGCCATTCTCCCCGCAGACTTAGCAACACCTCATTGAAAGAGTCGCCAGTAGAGTTAGAACCATCACAAAGATGAAGGGCAGATGCGCCCCATTTTAATATCCAGTAACAGGTTTCCTAACACTTCAGATCGGATACTGTAGTGCTGGATATTAATGTTTGACTAATGTCGGTCATACATTACTTATGTTATAGAATGTAAGTTCTAACTTTTATCAAAGTTGTAGAACAAAATCAACAAAAATAACCCTTCAACACATACAAAATATTCATTGGCTTATGTTTCCTGCCTCATCTCTAAAAAGTATCTGATGTAGATATTTCTCAAGAGAGGTGCCTGTTGTACGTCTCAGTGAAGCGATGAACGATAGTCAATCAGCAGCCCTGATAGTGTCTTTCTGAGACTTAAATGTTTTGATAAAATTACGCCTCTGGTCCCTTACTGACGTCACCCTAATTTTTCAAAGGAAAGATCAAGCTGATTGTTCAATAGTGAATACTTTATCTGTTCAAAGCGATTAATTCTTTAAGTTTTTCAACGTGCTGGTAACAACCGAAATTTAATCTTGGCCTTTTACGTTACCTAAAAACTTCGTGACAATGTGTTTAAGTGGTAACCAAACATTTGTGTCACTCAGACATTTAGGACCGTGCCATATGAAGCGTAACTTTTGAATTTCCCGCCGCTGGGGTGGAGGGCTTGCCTTACTTCCTATGGGGTGCTTAGACAGTGGATTTGGTCCGTGCACGAGCTACGACAACGGCGCCTCACGGGTCAAACTGGGAGAACAGCAGTGATGGGAGCGTTGTGCCGTGTAGCTGGGCAGTCTGAGAAGTGAAAGGTGGACACACAACGTGGCTGTGTTTTTGTGGACATCAGTTACTCGGAGGGCGTCCGGCATCTTTTCCAGATGACGGGAGAAAGTGGCAGCGCCAGACAGATACGGAGAAGAGTGGGTTAGTTATTACTGATTATACTGAGAAAATTCCTTGTGCTTTAGTGGCCTGCAGCTCATAAGCAATCAAATTCAGAGGATTCTACGGCAGGTACCTCATACAGGCAAGTGGATAGTATACATGTTTAGAGTGTGACATGTCTCTTACAGTCTTGATATTGCACGGAGTGGCTTTGATGGAAAAATAATGTGCTTGGTATTGTGTTTTATCACACGCTGTGGGCGTGTGTTACTGCTGTATCAAAGTGAAAATTCTGTACGTGGTTTTTTGCCATGCAGAGGGTGTACAAGAATTGTATATAGCTATAAGTTATTAGTATTCCAAATTCCTCTCCCCTAAACCTTACACTATAGGATCACAAACTTTGAATGTCATGTAGAATAAACGTAAAATCTTTCAGATAAATTTCTCGCATAGGATGAAACTTCCTGAAGGGATTCTGGAAATATTCTCTACTTCGGCGAAGGCTTTCGCAACGTTTTTCACTAAAACGAAATTAGTGTGGAGACAGATTTCCAATTCATTAGGTTTTCGCACAAAAAAGGAAGGCAAAGGGGTTAGCGTATTAATTACCATATGTGTTAACTAGTTGGTTATAATTTTAGAAACACAGAGTAGTTTGTTGTGTTAACACTCTGCCCTATAGAACCACAGGTGAAAAACCTTTCATTAAAATTCTTTCATCGTTGACCTAGGTTTCTATTTAAGACGTGTGGCGTGGTCAAGCAAATCCCGGTAAGCCGCTGGGAAAGTGGAAAGTGATGGAAACAGAGAAAAAATAACTGTCTCGCTTATTAATGCGTTCTTCCAGGTTACTTTACTTCTCATTATTTCCTTAGTCGTATGATAACAGAAATACGAAGTGTGGTCTTGCACGGTAAATAGCGGCCTATGTTAAGATAAGAGACATTCTTGATACAGCATTCTATTTAAATTTTTGTTCCGTTTACCTCGTCCACTGTGCAAACATTTACTCTGAAATTTCTATCAGTTCTGTTGCACATGTGTTACGTGACAATGTTTGTCAAAGGAAATTGGAAAGAACTGTAGATATCCCTTCTGTCAGCTGAACCTGCATCACGGTGTACGTTTCACTGTCTTATCGTACAGATTCCAAGGGCGCACAGCATTAAACATCTTAGCCTCATTTCCTTTATCCATGTGTAGTCCTCATTTAGTCCATACTCAGATGTTAAAAAACGTTTAGTTGCAGAATCTATTCTCAAAATGGTAGTTCACTGCACTTTAATATCTGAACAATAAAAAAGAGCATCATTTTCGCATAAAACACTAGCTCTCAGTTATGAACCTTACTAGGAACAGACTTTTGAAAGCGTAGCTAAGAAGCATACGAATAACAAATACTGGTTATAAACTCCGACAATCCAAGAGTAAAAGTGAGTTCAGCCACCACCTATCTTTGGTAGTTGTTGTTACTCGTGGTTGTAAGCAGTCAGTCAATAGCTGCAAGCGAGACGATGGAGAATCTAAGAACGAATAACAGAAAACGTATCCTAGAACGAAGGTGAAAGCATGGTCTTTGTGTAACAAAATCACACAAACCTAACACAGTCATGGTGATCAAATGAAAAGGATAATATCACACTAAAGATTGCACGAAATAACTATCGACTGTCGTACATACGAAAGTTGCGAATTGGTGACGAACGGCTTATCCTATGAAAGACCACATGCGAATCAAGGCAAATACTGAATGAAAAAGGCACACAAATAGTTAACACAGGTACTATTAGACTGATTAAGAACTTCACATTTCATGTAGTAGAGCGCAAATTTAGCAGCGAAATTGGTGTGAGTTTCTAATCGTATAACCACAATATGTTGTAGGAATTAAAGCAAGCACTCTATCGCAGGCCTATCATGTAATAAGAAATAAAAATTTCAAATACCAAGAAAAAAATTTTCTTCCGAATTCCCCTCTTAATAATGTTCCAAAATGTAGATACCGCTAAACTACTTTAGAACAACGCAATACGTAAAGAAGAAAGTAGATAATATTATTTAAGCGGGAACAACGGTGAATGTTTGCGAATGAAACGTAGTCATAAGCCACAACCTCTGTTTGGCCAATGACATAGTATAGCTCACCTACAGCGCAGGCAAACTTCAATAACAAAGAAGTTGAATGGGCAAGTAAGACAGTAGGACAATATCATCAATAGCTTTCGGCGGAGACAGGGAAACAGTAAGCGAAGAAAACTGTAAGCATTAAAACTTAAGGAAATTGTAGAATTGTTGTTTTCCGTGTTTAGAACATTTTAAACAGGTTCGACAATATAAGATGTAAATGGAAGAGTAGCTCGGAAAGCTAGTGGTAAACTAAACAGCGATATCAAAATGACTTTACGTTTGGGTCTCAAGAGTGAAATTTATAGTCAGTGGGTAACAACAATTTAGGTGTAAAGTGATGGTACATTACCTTTAAATGTAATAGTCATTAAAAAGTGGTAGCACTCAGTGAGGACTGGAGAATTGCATGGTGGATAGACATACTTAAAGAATGGATTAGGGGAAGTTTGCAAACGCTCTTCTCCTTAATGCTAAATGTGCCACCAGATACAAAAACTACAAAGGAAACATAATTCTGATGGTCGATATTGACAATCATATTCTCCATGGGAGCCGGAATAGAATGACGTGTCATGACTCGTCATTGGAGATGAATGGTTAGCTTTAAAATAAGTGCCCCCGCTTAGAAAAAATTACTTCAATGGCCTTCAGAGTAGAATGTTATGCATCTGACCTTCAGGGGTCGCTTTGTTCTTTTCAGTTGGTGAGCTGCTCCTTCCGTTCGACTTCGACACATTTTCGCTCATGTTATTCGCACTTCAAATATGAAACACAACGCCGTACTCCACCTGTGGAATAGTGGACGTACTGGTAATTGTTCGACATCGTCCACCAACAAGAAGCGCATTGGCATAGCTAGCTACCAGAGCGCCATGTGTACCTACCCTTTAATATGGGATGCTCACAGTCAGAAGGTTCAGTGTGGTGCAAACATGTGAAGGAAGCACACAGCCATGCTACAGAGGAGCACTCGTGCTTCCTACAGCTAACTGAGCGAGTTTGAAAGTGGGCAAAATGTCCTTTTCTGAGTGGCAAGATGGAACTTTAGGACAACTGCCATGAAGTTGGACGTGCTGCGTCAGTTGTGCAACAAAACTGGTTTCAGTGGTCACGTGAAGGTTCTCACACTCTTAGGCGAGGTTCTGGACTTCCACGAAACGCAGATCTGCCACGATCGTCGTATTGTAAGATCACCCAGTGGCAGATCGTGCACATAACACAGCACAGAAGGAGGCTTGTTAGCTGAGACGTGTCAACAGAAACCGTTGCGGGCCGGTGATCGGGCACGCCCATTTGTAGCCCGTCTTCCGCTCAAGTCACAGCATCAATGTACACGGCTCCACTGGTGTCGTCAGAGGACCACTTGAACTGGCGCTCAGTGGTCTTCAGCGATGAAAGCAGTTTCTGCCTGCACGTAAGTGATGGTCGTTTGCATGTTCGACGTAGACACTGTGAACCCTGTCTCGTAGAGTGCATTCGTCCAAGGCACATTAGTCCCACCCCTGGGATCATGGACTGGGGTGCGAGAAGCTACAACTGTCGTTCGCCTCTCGTGTTTCTGGATCAGACACAACCAGCGCTCGGTACGTGCGCTATGTTCTTAGACCCGCCCTTTGGCAGTTCTTACAACAAGAAGGTAATGTGTTGTTCTAACAGGATAACACTCGATTACTCACTTCCGGCAAACACCATTTGCTCTGTAGAATGTGCAGCAACTTCCCAGTCCATCACAACCTCCGGACATGTCTCCAATCCAGCAGACGTGGTATATGATAGGGACGAGAAGTGATTCTTGCATAGTGAATCAACAAATCTTACAGATGTGCATGAACAGGTCGAACAGGCGTGGCATAACGTATCCCAGGACAATATTCACCATCTACACCATCTGTATGATCGGCTGGATGCCAGTGCCAGCGGCTGCAATGCCACTACTGATAAGAACGTTTCAGCATGGGTCGATGCCTGGTACCTCAGAACCGCTTGTGCTACTGATCTGTAAATGTAATCATTTCGGGCCGGCCGGAGTGGCTAAGCGGTTCTAGGCGCTACAGTCTGGAACCGCGCGACCGCTACGGTCGCAGATTCGAATCCTGCTTCGGGCATGGATGTGTGTGATGTCCTTAGGTTTGTTACGTTTAAGTAGTTCAAAGTTCTAGGGGACTGATGACCACATCATTTAAGTCCCATAGTGCTCAGAGCCATTTTTTGTAGTCATTTCATATACTTCATTTGCACTTTTACAACAATAAATCTTGAGTGAATTCGAAACCTCTAAAAAGGTGTACTAATTTTTGCAGCATTGTATATAACACTATTTTACATACAGATGCAATGTTCACCCCAATCCCTTTTCCGGACGGATACCGTAATGTAAAGCCTGGCAACAGAAATTAAGTCCTAATGGTTCGAGTGCCTTGTATGTCTGAGTATGAATTGCAGCTCACAGGCGAAAAATAAGTAGGGAAACTGAAACGAAAATATAGCTCCAGACAAAATGGAACTGTGCTAGAGTTATGCCCGAAAACTGGATATAAACCGTCACACACCGAATGAAACACGGAGAAGAGGTGTACGTAACATCAGCAACTCATCCTAAAATGAACTGCCAACGAGCGCTGAAATATAATCACAAGCCGGGATACGCCAAGACTAGTTTCTCGTAACATACTCTGAGGTCCTGAAAGAGAGCAATTAAGAAATCATCGAAACTTGGACGTCGAATAGTCTCACTTGCAGAGACGGGAGCTTCGTTTGAAGCTAGATTAGGTAGGTTGCATTCAGTTCTGTGAGATCTCACCACTGATGGTGTTGTCCAGAGCCGGCAAGAAAACGAAGCGGTTTTTGTCTCGGGTAATAACAGCGCAGTCGCCTATACAATATCTTAGACAATGTTTGGAGTTCAAGCAGAGAGTACATGTAATACTCATCAGCTAAGGACTATTAGGTGAATTTGGATATTTTATTAACATAGTGAAAAAGTTGTCAAAGAACTTCGGCAACTTTCCACCAATCGTAATTATTTATGATTGCTTTCATTTTTCCATCTGCCTTCTTCTTGTCAACTTATTCCCGTGAGGTCTTCGATGTATGTGGCTCCACGAGTGTGGTCGTTGCGTTATGTTATTTAGTTCCTGAATTCACAACAGTGATCATCGCACTGTGTGACGTATTTTTTATTTCCATTATGAAGGAAAATTCCTGGAATGTCGAGATCAACAATTTTCATAATGTCTACCACCTACCTTGGTTTTCCTGTCAGCGCCCATATTGCGTTGTAACTTTACGTGAACCAAGCTCATTCATCATTTATATTTACACAATAAATATTCCGACACAGTGCCACAAAGCGCTTGGAACCGATGTTCGAAGTGCATACGGGAACCTGTTATTCGCGGTTTCGCTATTGCAACAATAATGCTCTCATCAGATAATGAGGTCACTTATGGCTAATTGTTCGCGATCATCGGATGGTCGTGGCTGCTGTATCCCTCGTGTGATTGCAAGGTTAACAGTATACGTTCCACAATCAAACAGATAATAATATGAGCTGATATGTACTTATCATCTTTACGAAACCGAGGGGATTTAAATGTTCGGTCATACTCCCGTTTAAAAAATTGTTGTAAATATTAACTTCACGTCTAGTTAACATTCCTTTTCTTTATTCGTAGGATCACGCCTCCACTTCATGTGCTTAAGTTTATTGCATAATTGCCTCAAATGGCCCTGGATTGCCTGTTGAGAATTCTTATTTAGGATTCCCGTCTTTGCTAACACCATGTGCTCCTTAAATTATTCGCAGGTATGGTACGGAAAAGCGAGTTCACAGGCGATTTCCATTACCATGTCCACCCAGTATCAGTTCTTTCGACATCGCTAATGATTGATGATTTTACTTCGGTGTCCAGCCACAGTCATATAAGACTCTTTGGAAGATATAACCGTCACTTGACTGTACAACAGGTTTCTCTCCACAACCTATAATTCGAAATGTCCTAAGGCCGAAATCTAGGATGCGGAATAAAACCTGTTGCACAGTCAAATAGCGCTTATATCTTTCAAAAAAGTCGCTTTTTGTGTTCTTATTGAAGATTGCCGTTTTAAAGTGCCGTCAATTTTCTTTGATTTTCGGGTACTTAACTTTAGAATGAGCATTTGCTGCAGCTCGTCTCTGCACTTCCTCACTAAAACAGTGAAGTTTGTAGCCAGTACAAAGTACGGAAACACTCGTGTCGTAAATTCTCCAGTTTCTCGACATGAGTACTCAGGGTGGACCAAAACCGATTTTAGTTTACTCATCCGATAATTGTAATATAAACAGTTTTTTAAACTTTTTGTTACAGTTCAGCTTATACCCATCAATTTCCATCTTATACACTTAACACATTTCGGTGGGACCAGAAGCATTCGATATGACAATATCTTAGCTTTTAGCACCGAAAGATACGATAAACTGATATATTTTTGAGCTATTTCCTGCGGTTATTTGTTCAATACGATTTTTTGATTATACGTAGCAGCCCGATGTTCATGGTATTTACGTGCTATGGCATTATTCGTAGTTCTTGCCCCACAGAACTTCGTTTAGAAATGTCAGACAGCTTCGTAGTCTACAGATTTCTGAGTGATTGTATTCATCAGAATGCCCTAGTGTGCCTTATATTTAAATACTACTTGGTACGGCTCCGTGTTCCTTATTTTATGCGGACTAAATCAATAAAACCTAAACTGTCAAAATATGCTTCTTGTTCTTATCTGGCGTTCGATAATGGGCGTCAAGACGAATTTGATTACTATCACATTGCTTTTTCGATAGCTTAAGTAGATCCAGATGGACACTAAATACAAATAAAAACGTGTCAAACTGATTAAAGAGGTACCATTCACATATAACGTTAGATAATTTCTTTTTTAATACTGATAACGATTCCTTTACATTCGCTTCATGTCATTTCCTTTTTATTTATGTATATATAATAAGTTTCGTAACTTGTTTCATTCCATAATGGCAAAGCAACCAACAACTGCTGGTATCAAACTTTGGTAGACAGGCAAAGCAGTGCGGAGGCGTGTGATCACATACATAGCAGCAATACGCTGATCGGCTAATCCCTTGCCAAAAGCCACCACACGTGTCCCATCATTTATTAACCGCATTTCCCTGCTGGACTGCCGCTGACAGCCGTTGCAACATTGACGGACACACACCGGCGCAGTGGAATTGCACATTTGTGAACTAATGCGTAAATAAATCTCAGTTACGTTTATATATGAAACTATTTGCTCACGTTAATAAAAGAACTCTCTAGAAAAAGTATAAAGTTAATTTTTTTAGTAAGCAATTTGCTTCTTAATGAAGGTTACGTAACTGACCGGACAGAAATATCTGTGACGTTAAACTGCATCTATCGTAAAAGTATTGCTTCTGATGTAATTTTGCGATTGGAATACAGAAAATAAGTAATGTGACGGACAACTAAATGAATGTTTGTGATTCTGCATGCCAGTCGGACTTTTAAGTGTCACACAACATAACTGGCCCAATAAAGTAATATAGAGGAGATTTGCTCGTGATGCGTTGCAGACAACGACAATAGGAATTTACTGATAGCTCGTTGGGCATAAAGAAAACGGAAAATAATTTCGTTAGCGGTACAGTATTGTCTCTCGTTTCATCAGCTTACCTTGCCCAAGTCTCAGCTATACTGGGTATACTCAAATCATATCCTTAAATTTTTGGGGGTTTCCATGGGAACTGGATGGGAAAGCAGTTATGAAATGTTGATTTATGATTGTTCATGTCGAAACCTACTAATCACAAAATTAATTTATTTCCTCACAACAGGAAAGGTTTAACGTTATATATTCCGAATCGAGAGCTGGTAAGGCAATGTAACATGTGCTGTAAATGACCCTTAATGTGCTGTCACACTTGTAAAGTGAGGAAACACCAAACGGTAAATAATTTTGCTAAAAATCATTCTTGAGCTTCTAAAATGGCTTAGTTTTATTTTAAAAGGTTTCGGTCTGTGTAAGTTCATCTTCAGACCAGCTGCTTCATGATGACTGATGGAGCAGTATCCGCTCGAGGAAAGCGTGAAGATCGATAGATTTTCGCACATTCCCAGAGTGTTTCCTGCCCTGTGCTTCAGTCTAGAACATTCATCATGGAGTAACCGACCTGAAAAAGATCTTACACGGATCAAAACTTGTCATCTTTCAAAATAAATATGAATCATTGTATGCAGTAAAGGCTGTTACTTCCAAAATCAATGTTTAAAAAATTTTAATAATAAAGGATAAAATAACTAAACAAAGCAACCCTGTCAAGTGATCAAAATAGAGACCAATGAAGGTGCATATGGGAATCATTCATATAGTTATGCATTCACGATCTCAGCCATTCAAATCTAGCTGGATAAATACTTGCCAAACCTAGAGAGCGCTGAAGACTGTCAGGGCAGTACTCCTAGTAGGCTTGCTAGTGGTGTCGGCCACATACATATGCAAGTCATTTACTGTGCCATATGTGCCACAAATATACATAATCATCTTACGAACTCTTGGAAGAGTTCAACGGACTACGAATATATGCGTCCCGTTACAAGTGTACTGCTATTCAGAACACATTGTTGGCTGATATGCAATATTCATTTTACCTTCCATAAATTCAGAAAATACAAATTAAGGCAGAATGACATATGTGAGAGATCTATTGATAGAACTTAGCCATGAATATTAAATCCTGAACTGAGAAGCACGCCACTGGATGATTGCCGCTAATCGGTGTATTTTCCGTAAAGTCAGAAATTATGAAATAAATGAGAATGAGACATGTAAGTGTGTACGTCTTCAACTCAAGAGAATGAGCTGTATCGATTAAACATAGCCATAGATGGGTAATCTCGAACTGAGAACAACATATCACTATTTCCATCCCTACTGTCACCTGCCATTTCACTATCAATTTATTGACAACCGGTTTCAGTGGTATACTTCGCCATTATCAGGTTCTAAAAGTATATGAAAACAGCACCAGCATGACTTCAAAAACAAACACTTTATCTCAAATGGACAGATGTAATATAAAATCATTCTGTTGTTTAAAAACGATCTGTGTACAATATTAATAAATTCAAAATATCGTAATAAAAAACGTATACTTATATTAGGGTCTAATCATATTGTACACTCTGTCAATACTGCTTTGCACAAAGTCAGCTTAAGTAAAAATCGATCACTGTTCAAATAATGTAACGTGCAAGTAGAATTGAGTATCTTTGTGGGATTAAGTCCCATTCTGGAACCAATCATGTATGTACATGCAAAGTTACAGCAATGGTAACCTATATATATCACAGCACATAAAATAATTAAACATTTATAGTTATAGATATTATGCAAATCAATAACCACTAATTATGTGGATGATAATGTAAAGAACAGAATTATAAACATTATGAGGTGGCATGAGGAACATACACATGTACAATGGATCCATCTCATAACAAAAAACAAAAATGAAAATGCATGTCCGTATAAATACAGAAGTTAAAATAAAACACCCAAAAGAGCTAAGCAAAAATACCAAAACAATCATGAGAGGCTTGTATGAAGACAAAAAACAGGGAACCACTCTTCCACACTGTGACTCTATTGGGTCATGAGAAGCAAGTGGATCATGTAAGCTTGACCGTATCACTGTAGCATCAACATTACTGGAATAAATAACGTATGAAATCTACAGGTGAAAATTCACATTAATATGGAGGCTGATCAGCTTAAAACAATAAAAAGCGAATGTGAGTATACGAAACGTACAGTCACAAAATGGTAAAGGGCTGATTAAGTAAAATCATAGCAAATAAGAAGAAGGGAGATTATACATTATATCATGCGTGATCTGTTAACAACACAACTAGCGTCGTATGGTTCATCAAAATATACCAGTATTTTGACGAACCTTACGACGTCTATTCCCTGTTAACACTTTTCGCGTCAGATAATAAATAGTTTCACCTCTTTTGTATTTTCTGTTGTTGTACCTTATCAACCTCCATCCCATTTTGAGACTTGTATATCTCGTATGCTCATAAGTGTTTTTTTTCTGTTTTACCATCAGATCCCATCACCTTTTACAAGCGGCATATTTCATAGACCTGTATGTTTTTTTTTCATTAATGCTTGTTAGTGTGGATTATTTACTTTGCAGGGCTGAATCGTTATTTGTTCCAATAGTGTTGATCAAATATCAATTTTGTCAAACCTACTTGATCCACTTATTTCTCATGTCCCAGCAGAGTCCCATTTTTGAGGAATGGTCCTTTTCTCATTAGCTGGTCCTCTTGTCCCTATCTTATCTTGATACAACCTTCTACGGGCTTATAATGGTTTTGTTCTCTATATCTGCTTGGTTCTTTTGGGTGTTTTATTTCAGCTTCTGTACTATATACGGGCATGCGCTTTCATTTCTGTTTCTTATGACAACATAAAGGCATTGTACAGTTCTATGTAACTCATGCCATCAGATTAGGTTTATAATTCTAATTCTGTTGTTTACACGATCATACCGAAGATTTGCCGATACATATTTTCTTAATGTCATTAAACATGGATTTTCAGTTGTCTCGTTTAATGCGATATGTATTATTTTCCATTGTTTTATCTTTACATACTCGTGCATCATTGGTTCCATAATGGAGCTTATTTGGATTGAGGTACTCAATTCTATTTTCACATTATTATGTGAACATTGAGTTGCACTGTAGGTGACCATGTTCAAAGTGGTATTGCCATAGAGTACAACATGACACTCGTAATTACACCAAAATATACCTATGCTTATGTCTTATTGCTGTATTAATGTTACACACAGGTCTTTTTAAACAAAAGAATAATTGCGTACCACATATTTTAATTTTGAGGTAAGATTTTGCCTTCGAAGTCATGCTGGTGCTAACTTTGCAGTTTTCATATTCTTTTAGAATCTACACTGGTTGTCGATAAACTGATAGTGAAATTACAGCCTACAGTTGTGTAGAAAATTGTAACATTCTTATCGGCTGTGGTCCTCTCCTGCTATTGAGCAATGATGGAAAAGCTAAAATGAGAAGCACGTGGTAGGTGGATGGCCATTATTCAGAGTAATATCCACAAGGGAAACAACATTCAAAAATAAGATAAATCCAGCAGAACGCGCTAAGCGAAACGCAAAAAAACGCCATCACGTTGACAGTAATGTCGGCAATTTTTACACAACTACAAGTACCGGAAGATTGCAAGCTTCACCGCCCACAGCTTATGACACAGTAAGACTCATGGAAATGAATAAAACGCATGTGTTTACCCCAAAGAAGAAAATACAATAAGCACGATTCATAAAACTATGGATTATCTCACCAAAGAACTCTGCCAAATTAACAGTAAGCTCTAATCGAAATAATCTAACCCAGGGATGGCTATGACATACAAAACTTCACGTGGGAAGACTGTATGGGCCGTGTGTGGGCCACAGCTCTGCCCGTCTCGGCTATATTCCTTCATTCCCGGAAGTACTCAGTACATCGCGACATTTCATTTAGTACTGCTGTCAGGCATTCTTCAGTCGGCACACCCCTCTTCAGTTCGGCAGAATCGTGGTGTCGGCGCTCTTTACCCTCCGCTATTTGACCATGATATGAAGAACATTCGCAGGTCCAATAGTTTCTGTGTAAAACGTGGCAGTGTAGCGAACTATCCTCACGAACTTTTAAAAATGAATACATGTTATGTAGTTGCATAAGTGACAGGTACGAAAACTTTGCTATGAAACGATGTTACATACCATTCAGAAGGAATTTAACGATTAAGTAGACACCGAAAGAGCAAACAGCTGCAAGAGATCAATGCACTGGATTTATTGTTCAGTGGCTCAAAAGCACTTTGCACTAAATTTACAGGCATGGAGAACGTGAAGAAGTTCGTGGAACGAGTAGTAAAATTTCTAAAGTCACACGCATAATTTTCCCTTCAAATTTCACAAACATATGTCTTTTCCTTTTTTTGTTTGTTTTCGTTTTTGTACCATCAATTAACCTCGCAGTTGAATCCGCTTCAAACTCTTTCATATCACAAAGCTTTCCATTTCTCTGAGTTACCTTTCTTGGAAAAGTTTTTGATATTACTCTTTGCTAAGATGATCTTGCAAAAGCCAAAAGAAAGATGCCTAAGAACTTCTGTTCTACTCAGTTGTCCTTTCGCACTAGTGTTGAAGATAATAATAGTAGCATCAAATTGTCCACTTCGGCCTCGTAAGAATAAGCACTCACGAGACACTAAAATGAGGTAACAAGCAAGATAACCCCGGTTCAAACGCTAAACAAATCCAACTTTGCGTTGACGTAGGGGAATAACCTAAAAGCAGCTAAAACATACTAGCACCACTGCCGCCGGCCGCAGTGGCCGAGCGGTTCTAGGCGCTACAGTCTGGAACAGAGCGACCGCTACGGTCGTAGGTTCCAATCCTGCCTCGGGCATGGGTGTGTGTGATGTCTCTAGGTTAGTTAGGTTTAAGTAGTTCTAAGTTCTAGGGTACTGATGGCCTGAGAAGTTAAGTCCCATAGTGCTCAGAGCCATTTGAACCATTTTGAACACCACTGCCGGTGGCTGCTCCGTGATACCTTAGAACTGTTTGTTGTGGCCAAACAGGAAGCGATACCGTTAAAATATGAGGTACACTATACTAAACGACTCCTATTGCGGCCACCTAAAGGTACTGAGAAAATAGCTTGCTGGAAGCAATTGTCAGACATTCTACTGGTGTTAAAATACTTTCCTTTGTCTCACGGATCACCTGCGTTTATGTACCGGTTAAAGATAATTATCCGTGTGGTCGACACTTTGCCATTCCCAGTTCCTAGCTCCCTAGCAATGCAATATTATCTTCTAGTCCGTAAGTGCGTGCAGAGAGTATACAGTATCCCTGCAGCGGTGCCTTACCTCTGGGCGTACGCCGTCAAATTAGACAATGGAGACAACAACAAATCTCTGGGCAGACCATTTGCGTGCGCTGCACGTAATGAATTGAGCGGGGCAGGCGCCGCGTGACGTGGACACAGCGCCGGCCGTCCATCCAGCTGCGGTGCCGCCTGTCGGCTGGGCCCGCCCCCGCCGCCCCCGCCGCCCCCCTGCCGTTAATTAGCGAGGCGTCAGGCGGCGAGCAGAGGGCCGAGGGGACACCAGTGGCTCCGGATTCCGCCGCGGACAGCCGGCCGTAATTGGGTGCCCCGCCGCGTCAGCGCAGACTTCTGCAGTGCGCGCGGATCAGCTGCCACTGCCGGCGGCCGCCACAGTCGTTCAGCTGCCGATGGCTGGAAGTACCTCCACTGTGCCTCTGAAGTAGCTACGCGCCACGTGATGGTCACGTCCCATGTCACAGTTATTCAGCCGCTAATGGTGTCTACCCTTTGGTGTGAGTCACTCATTTGTAACTCCAGATTCGCATGTTAACAGAGACTAGATTTTTATGGGCAAATAATCCTAACGTATGTCGATGTTCTCAGTTGGTAACACAGGATGATACATAATCTTACAGAGGGTGGTTTGTACACTGACGGAAAAAAAAAAAATATTGGAACGCCAAAAGAACACTACTGGCCATTAAAATCGCTACACCAAGAAGAAATGCAGATGATAAACGGGTATTCATTGGACAAATATATTATACTAGAACTGACATGTGATTACATTTTCACGCAATTTGGGTGCATAGATCCTGAGAAATCAGTACCCGGAACAACTACCTCTGGCCGTAATAACGGCCTTCATAGACCTTGAATTTGAGTCAAACAGAGCTTGGATGGCGTGTACAAGTACAGCTGCCCATGCAGCTTCAACACGATACCACAGTTCATTAATAATAGTGACTGACATATTGTGACGAGCCACTTGCTCGGCCACCATTGACCAGACGTTTTCAGTTGGTGAGAGATCTGCAGAATGTGGTGTCCAGAGCAGCAGCTGAACTATTTCTGTATCCAGGAAGACCCGTACAGGACCTCCAACATGCAGGGATCGCTGGGATCGGATGAAGGGTAGAGCCACGGGTCGTAACACATCTGAAATGTAACGTATGTATGCGAACATGAGGTGACCGAGACGTGTAACCAATGGCACCCCATACGATCACACCGGGTGATACGCCAGTATGGCGATGACGAATACACGCTTCCAATGTGCGTACAGCGCGATGTCACCAAACACGGATGCGATCCTAATGATGCAGTAAACAGAACCTGGATTCATCCGAAAAAATGACGTTTTCCCATTCGTGCACTCAGGTTCGTCCTCGAGTACACCATCGCAGGTGCTCCTGTCTGGGATGCAGCGTCAAGGGTAACCGCAGCCATAGTCTCCGAGCTGATAGTCCATGCTGCTGCAAACGTCGTCGAACTGTTAGTGCAGATGGTTGTTTTCTTTCAAACGTCCCCATCTGTTGACTCGGGGATCGACACGTGGCTGCACGTTCCGTTACAGCCATGAAGATGCCTGTCACCTAGACTGCTAGTGGTACGATGCCCGATTCCTCATCTCGATCTCCTTGGATCTCGACCAACGCGAGCAGCAATGTCACGATACGATAAACCGCAATCGCGATAGGCTATATTCCGACCTTTATCAAAGTCGGAAACGTGATGATACGCATTTCTCCTCCTTACATGAGGCATCACAACAACGTTTCACCAGGCAACGCCGGTTAACTGCTGTTCGTGTATGGAAATCGGTTGGAAACTTTCCTCACGTAAGCACGTTGTAGGTGTCGCCACCGGCGCCAACCTTGTGTGAATGCTCTGAAAAGGTAATCATTTGCGTATCACAGCATCTTCTTCCTGTCGGTTAAATTTTGCGTCTGTCGCACGTCATCTTCGTGGTGTAGCAACTTAAATGGCCAGTAGTGTATTTAATGTAGATTAATGAAATTTCGGGAATGCATTCGTCCAAGTATCATATTTGAGTGATTAACACATTCATATCACAGGTTAACGTAAACGTGAGATAAGCCATTAGTCAATGAGAAATCCTGGTACATTAGTAAGCGGTGAAACCGCCAGAATGTTGAACTCAGGCAAGCAGACTTGCATGCATTGTGTGTCAATTTGTGGGATGGAGTTCCATGCCTGTTGCCTGTTGCACTAGGCTGCTCAGTACAGAGACGGTCAACGCTTTCTGTGGTTGATGCTAGAGTTGACGTCCGATAATGCCGTATATATACCGGGTGATCAAAAAGTCAGTATAAATTTCAAAACTTAATAAACCACTGAATAATATAGATAGAGAGGTAAAAATTGACACAGATGTTTGGAATGACATGGTATTTTATTAGAACAAAAAAAAAGTTCCCAAATTGTCCGACGGATGGCGCTGGACAGGAAAACGTCAGTGACTGCTACCGTGATGGGTGAGAGGTACGCCGATATGTTACAGAATTGCATCATCCCCAGCCTGGCTGATAAACACCTGCTGGAACGTACGATATTTATGCAGGATGGCGCTCCACCCTATATTGCTAGTCGCGTGAAAGATATCTTGCGCGCGTCCTTTGGTGATGATCGTGTGCTCAGCCGTCACTTTCGTCATGCTTGGTCTGCCAGGTCCCCAGACGTCAGTCCGTGGGATAATTGGCATTGGGGTTACCTGAAGTCGCAAGTGCATCGTGATCGACCGACATTTCTAGGAATGCTGAAAGACAACTCCGACCCTAATGCCCCACCTCCGGACATGCTTTACAGTGCTGTTCACAGCATTATTCCACGACTACAGCTATTGTTGAGGAATGATGGTGGACATATTGAGCATTTCCTGTAAAGAACATCATCTTTGCTTTGTCTTACTTTGTTATGCTAATTATTGCTATTCTGATCAGATAAAGCGCCATCTGTCGGACATGTTTTGAACTTCTGTATTTTCTTGGTTTTAATAAAACCCCACGTCATTCCAAGCATGTGTGTCAATGTGTACCTCTCTATCTACATTATTCCGCGATTTATTCAGTTTTCAAAATGATACTGACATTTTGATCACATGGTACTTGCTTGCAGGCAGATCTGCTGTTCGAACACTCCAAGGCCACATGCCAATATTGTCGAGTATGTTGTGTTACAACAGAAATATGTGGCCCAGAACTATCCTGTTGGAAAACAACCCTGGAATGCTGTTCAAGTATGACAGTACATCAGGTCGAATCATAAGACTGACGTACAAATATGCAGTCAGGGTGGTGGGCGAACCTGCTGTCATACGAAATGGCATTCCAGACCATAACTTCTGGTGCAGATCCAGTGTGTCTAGCACAGAAACAGGTTGGCTGGAGACCGTCAACTCGCCTCCTTCTAACCAACACACAGCCATTACTGAAACCGCTGCAGAACCAGCTGTCATAAGGAAGCACGTCAAACCTCGACGCTGCCCTCCAACGAGCTCTATATTGGCACCACCGTAGTCGCAAATGGCATTGCCATGGGGCCAGTAGAAGACACTCTACAGTGCGTCTATTTCGGAGAGTGCTTGAAGTAACCGATTTGTAACAATTCAGTTGTCACCGTCTTGACCACATGCAGTACGATGCCCAGAGCCATACACAGAACACAATCGTTACGTACCTCCCAACTTTTCCGCAATATTGCGGAAGGAGCATCCAACTTCTCATAGTATATTAACAATCAAGTACTCATACCTATTTCAAGACCTCGTTCAAACTCAGTAGTTGAAATCGGCCATTTCGTCCCGTTGAGGCTTCTTGACTAACATCAACTCACTACCGTTACAGCGTGTATCAAAAACATCTAGATGTAGGTGTATATCTAGGAACCTGAGTGCATCCTCGTATTGTCTCTACTAACGCCAGTCTTATGCGACAGTGTGAAACTAGATGTCGCGATATTTTTTCCATCGGTGTACAATCATATGTCTCGAGATACTGCCTATCTGTCGTCTCATCTCCGTCTGACTAAGTCCGCAACTCGTGGTCTAGTGACTAGCGTTGCTGCCTCTGGATCAGGGGCTTTGCGTTTTTGTTGTCTTCATCATTTCATCATCATCATCATCATCCGTGACTGGCTATGCTGGACTGAGTAAAAATTGGACTGTGTAAAAATTGGGACTTTGTATTGGCGCTGATGACCGCGCAGTTCAGCTCCCCACAAACCAAACATAGAAGTAGGCACTGTGGGCAGTGGGCTGCAAGTGGTTAGCATGCTTCCTGCCACGTATTGCAGAGCTTCTTCAAAGTAAATCACATACTCTTCCAAATGCACTTGGTTCTATATGCGATGAGTCACATATATTGATGAAACGCTTCTATAGCGCATACATTCTTCTTCTTTTTCTTCGATTCGTGTACAAGACCAAGTGCCTGTTATGGTATTCCATCTCTTATATATCCATTCAATATTTTTTTCCACTACAATTATTTGTGACAGCCTTTACCGGAAGTCTGTTTATACACATATAGTCACTTGTTCCTTCCACTTCTCCTAATGTATTTTATTTTTTCGGTTTTTTCTGTTATTTTACGATCTTCACCAGCAAATCCTTCCACTGTTCTTAGAAAACTCATCTCTGTATTTATGAGCAGATTATAAAATTGCTGTCAACTTGCTAAAAATATTTTTTTTAAATTCCTACTTAATTATTAACTTGTGACGCTTAAGCTTCAATTGACGACACACAATTGGTATCTAGAAGTCGTGTTATACATAACAACCTACTTCATAATTACTGTGACAATGTATGCATTACTCTTTAAGGATTTTCAATCAAATTTACATTTATTTTCTGTATTTTACTTGCTTGGTGTGTCATTTTACCCCATGTTTCACTTACATATGTAACAGTTGGCACTACTGTAGGTTTTTAAACTTTAAAACTTCAGCTGGCTTTCTTTTCTGCCTTTCTTCTGCATATAATTTATAATCATTCCAAATATAGAAGTAAATTTATTTAACTTTTGGTCCATGTTACAGAGTGTATTCGTCTGTGACGTTGTATCCTAGATGTTTAAAATGTTTAACTGACTCCTGCATTTTATTATTCGAGACTGCTTTTGATCGTACTAGCTGTGTGGGGTGACGGTTATGATTGAGAGCACACCCTCATGACGCAAATTACCAAACCCTGGTCACCTTCAGAATGAGAAACCGTCCCAAATCATTATGCTAAATAATTTAAAACAAAGATACTGTTGAGCTATCGAAACGTCTTAGTTAAAAGAATATTAACAGTGGTGTCCAATTAAGGGTGAAACAAATGGGTATCACACCACTCGCATGGAAGTATTAATGGGAGAAGATCCTCTACGCAAATGGTCACTTCAACAGTTAGATTTATTGTCTTTAAACATGATAATTTTCCACTAATTTATTAAAAAAATAGACATTAACAAACTGATAAGGAATTAAAACTCTAAACCATAAGTGATAAGGAGGATGAAACAAAATTACGTTAGTAATTCGCGGACATGGCCAATGACTGTACAGGTTGTTACTTAAATATAGGAAGTACACCGGGAAGATAGGAGAGAACAGCATAAAATGCCAAAATATGCAATGAGAACAAAACACTGTGTGCGTGACATTAAAACTAAGTACCTGGGCTCTGAAGGGAATTTATTAACGTCTGAACGACATTGGAAGGTGCAACTACAGTGCATCTCAACCGACACACGTAGCACGAGTAAGGATGGTGGTTGCAAGAGCGGCTGGAGGTTCTTATCTGAGCCCTCTGTTTGAACTGGATGCTGGAGCACAGACGTCCTTCTGACTCATCTTGTCTTTTAAGTCTCTCCGCCATCCTAAATTCTTCAGAAGTCTGACAGGAAGTGTATTCTCCAAAAATCTAAAGGGCAGTCTCCTCTTCCAAATCCTAATTTGAAGTGTTCCTAATTGAACGCTCTGTAACATGGTTGTCTTACGCCAGAGCGGGATCTCGCTACTAAGTGCTGGCAGTTATTGCGGGTTTCGACGTAAAATACGTAACTGAGTCAAGCAAGCTCCTACTATTTTTTATGTCTTTCTTTTAAAGCCAGTCGATCAGAGCCAGGAGACTTCTCTCTATGTTACGATTCTGAAACTGACGAATGGGAAACTCTGTACGTACCGCCACCTCCAGTCCCTCCGGCCCCACAACCAATTTTCTGGCCGAGGTAGGGTGTGACAAGCACGAAGCCGGTGTGCATTATCTTGATGAAATGTACGCTCGGGGGAATAGAATATCGTCGACGCCTCTCGCACACCAATCGTGCCTTGGAGGACAACAGCTGTCTGTGGCGTTCCCAGAGGCGGACCAACGCGCTGTTGACTTGCTCAATTTGTAAAGCTCCTTCTCTCTAATAAACCATCCAATATTACTGAAATTGTAATCAGTTGTTTGTATACACTTTTAGATCACTTTTAGCGAGTTACGCTCCGTTAAGATAATACGTTCATGGTGAGTCTTTTTTTGTGTCGGAGTTTATATTATAAGCACTTGAACCGTCAGTAACACACGTCCAGATGTGTACTGAAAACTCAAAATATTCGTATCACTACAGCCTTCTCCCGCAGTAGCTGTTCTACAGAATGAATCACTTACGACGCAGTTCCACTTTCATGGCATGTACGGTTTAAGATATTGAAATGAAGTCAAAGTTAGGCATCAAGGAACTGTGTGTGTGAGTTGCCAGGCCAAGAAAATAATTATTCCGCAACAGAAAATTATTTTATTGCCTCGGGCTTTTATTTCGTTAACAGAATAATGTATTAATTAGTTGTCAAAAGGCATACAATAAAAAAATCGAAAACTTTGTGCCTGACATGCATCAAATATTTTCACAAAATGTTGGAGTCATGCCATACAAGCAACAGTCAAGCTCAGGCAGTAACACTGGACGTGCACTTCACCTGCCTCCCTCAGTAAGTTCATGCAATAACTGTCCATACTGTAACAAAAAAATTACGTTAACAAGCTTGCACAAATTGATACACAAAGCGAATATTTAAAACTCAAAAATATCAGAGATCGGCTAATTCTTAAATACTTACAGATAATTACATTAGTAAAATTGTCGACTATAACTTGTAAAATCAGTAATGTATTGCAACTGCAGAAATCACAGAGCACAAATTATTGAAATTACAACTACGAACTTTAGAAAATGCAAGGTGAAAATAATTAGTTTGTTAAGCTCCCAAAATACAGAACACGCCTCAGTCAGTAAGACTGTTACGACCAGAAAGGAAAAGAAAGTCTGTGCCTTACACCTTACGTGATGTACTAACACCAGGTCGCACGGCCCTTTCGCTACAGAAGCTGATGAAAGGTAACAACACTAGCCAAGATTAGCCTCATCAGAACAGCAGACACTGTTTGCAGAACACGAAAACGACGAATGAGAATGTTCTAAAACGTTCTCACTAATTCTTAGTCCGCAGCTCGTGGTCGTGCGGTAGCGTTCTCGCTTCCCGCGCCCGTGTGCCGGGTTCGATCCCCGGCGAGGTCAGGGAATTTCTCTGCCTCGTGAAGACTGGGTGTTGTGTGATGTTCTTAGGTTAGTTAGGTTTAAGCAGTCCTAAGCTCTAGGGGACTGATGACCATAGATGTTAAGTCCCATAGTGCTCAGAGCCTTTTGAACTAAATCTTATTGCTTTGTGCTGGCCGTTGGTAAATGAGACAGAATCGGCAGCAGCAAGTGGTTTAGATCGTCCAGGCTCTGCGTGCTACTAGCCACTGGTCTCGGGTTACTACATTTCCTCGCAGAATACAGTTTGACCAGTGCGTCACCTTCCACTTAGTCTGTGTAGCCCAAAAGAGAATGAACGTCAGCTTGCGCTGTGAGACCTGTTCCAGTACAGCACTAGTGGCTGAGGCATCGCGGTCGTGAAGTTTCAGATAAGTTTTATAATGTGACGACGATTTTAGGATTTGTAGTTTTAGTTTGACGACGTCCACTATCGACAAACGGTAGTTACTGTTATTCTGAAGAAGGTCGGGTTATCCCGACTGAAACGTATGTAAATTCTATGTAAACGTTGCAACTGAAGTTGTAGATTATTAAAATTAAAATTAATGTTGTGACATTATCGGAAACTTTGGACTATCTACAGTCTTGGATCAGATATACATGTTGCTAATTGGGTTAGCAACATATCTCATAAATCTGCTGCGAAAGCTCCCTCTCCATGACACTGAGTTAACCTTCAAAGAGGACAGAGCTCTATTACTATTCAAGAGGGATAAAGCTACAACACTGATATAGGATGTGGTAAAAGTATTTGCATGAAAGATATCCTGGATTGGAGTAAAAGCGGTCTGAGGTACGTTAAGCTGTGGTAAACCCAGAAAAAAAATCAAAGACGTAGGAGTTCTTTTACAGAACCACTATGGATCAGGTTGGATGTTAATGGACTTAAGTTCTACAAGACTGTCTTCAGACAGCTGTCTCGAGTTGAACTGGATGAAGAATCTGACGTCGGTGAGCTACATGACGAGGCTGAACAGCGAATCAGTATTTAATATAGATATTGATAGTAATCTCATAAGGATGTGCTGTTACAATATAAACGGAAATTGTTCAAAAAATTAAGCAGTAGGTGTGTGTAATGCCATTCTTTATAGTGGTCACTAATAACTTTGTAACAGCAATACATATTATTAAATGTCCAAGTTCTTTTTCATTAATGCCCTTCATTTTAAAACCAAAACATTCCCAGAAACCTTTACGTCCAGACGACAGTTCCAAAAGTCGTTATGTTCAAAGCAAAAAATATTTCATTTAAAGAAAATTATTGTGGCGTGATTTACGGGAAGTATAATTCTAAATCCAGAATATAAAAGAAAATTGTAGTAAATAAAGAATAACAATAAAAACCAATGACCGTTTCTTCTTGTTTCTGAAAATGTTCCTTACATCTAGATAACGGACGTGGGAGACGGTCGACTCAAATGTCAGATCGATTCATTATTTGGCGTTTCTCCAATGTGAAATTTTAGTTAGATGTATTTCTCAAGAAGAAGGGCTTAGATCTATCGAAAACATGGTCGAAGACTCAGTGAAACTCTCTTTGTTGCTTCTGGGTCGCTGCTTTGGATTCATTCACTTATCTATAAAGGTTGTTGATGAGTTCATACGATTAGTCGACATAGAAAAAGCATTCGACAATGTTAAATGGTGTCATATGTTCGAAATCCTGGAGAAAATAGTAGGTAATCTGGGGGAGAGACGGGTAATATACATGAAGTACAAGTGCCAACAGCGCATAAAAAGTCCGAGAACGAAGCGCTCGGATTATTAACGGTGTCCGACAGGAATGTAGTCTTTCACCCCTACTGTTCAATCTATACATCGAACTAGTAATGATGGATATCAAAGAAAAGTTCAGGAGTGGAATTTAAATTCAAGGTGAAAGAATATCAATGATATGATTCGCTAATGACATTGCTATCCTGAGTGAAATGGAAAAAGAATTACATGATGTGCAAAATAGAATGAACAGTCTAGTGAGCACAAAATATATATTGAGAGTAAATCGAAGAAAGACGAAATTAATGACAAGTAGCAGAAACGACAACAGCAAAGAACTGGAGAACAGCAAGGAACTTAACATCAGAAGCGATGGCCACGAAGTGGATGAACTTGTTCTATTACCTAGGCTACAAAATAATCCAAGACGGATGGCGCAAGGAGAACATCAGAAGCAGACTACCACTGCTAAAATGGGTCATCCCTGGCCAAGAGAAGTGTGCTAGTATCAAACATAGGTCTTCATTTAAGGAAGAAATATCTGAAAAACTTACGTTTGAAGCATAGACTGTGAAACATGGACTGTGAGAAGACCGGAAAAGAAGAGAATCAAAGCATTTGAAATGTTTTTCTATAGAAGGATATTTAAAAGTAAGTGACTGCTATGATAATGAAGGAAGAGGTACTGCGCAGAATCGGAGAAGAGTTAAATGTAAGGAAAACACTAATAAGAATAAGGGACAAGATGATAGGACATCTGTTTCGACACAAGGGGATAACTTCCATGGCATTAGAGGGAGCTGTGGAAGGTAAAAACCTTAGAGGAAGCATGAGTTTGGAGCCCATCCAGCAAATAAGTGAGGAAGTAGGTTGCAAGTGCTAGTCTGAGCTGAAGAGTTTGGCAGAGGACAGAAATTCATGACAGGCCCCATCAAATCAGCCAGAAGACTTTTGAACATGACATGTATTTTCTGAAGTTTACGTCACCGGCAGAATTAAGTGACTCATTATCATCTTTGCGAATACAAACTAACACCGAATATTCCAGGTCGAGGTATATGGACGTACTAATTTCGCCTTCTGTAATAACAATTTAGAGTTTCGAGAATGAGATTTTCACTCTACAGCGGAGTGTTTGCTGATATGAAACTTCCTGGCACATTAAAACTGTGTGCCGGACCGACATTCGAACTGGGGTCCTTTGCCTGGCAGAAGTAAAGCTGTAAGGACGGGGCGTGAGTCGTGCTTTGGTAGTTTAGTTGGTAGAGCACTTTCCCGCGAAAGGCAAAGCCCCGAGTTCGAGTCTCGTTCCGGCACACAGTTTTAATCTGCCACGAAGTTTCAACTTGGTGTTTATTTACACTCTTTTCAAGGAAAAACGCATTTTTAATAAATGTGTTTGTCATCTGCGTTCCTAATGTTTACATTTTGATTTCGTTTTGTTTACAAATAAAAATGCCTATAAAGTAGCCGGGTCTTTCCAAATATAGCAAATGGCTAATACTCTATGCGGTCGCAAGAATCCAATGAAGAGCGTGAGGCGAAGTTCCAAGCATCCCGCTCATTCCAAACTCCTTCCCAACACTAGACGTGACATAACTCTGATCGAGAACGTCGTGCATTATCCTGCTCCTCAGAACCATCCACTCACACGTTGACTGCCACGATGCCGCCGGAGGTGCAAAAGAGGTGCATGCTGTAACTACCGGTGGCCAAACGGCAGTCAACCGTTAACGATACTTTCTAAGTAGGCTGTTTAGGTTTTGCTGTTGGTAACGTGAAGTCACTGGCTGTGCTGTTTGCATTCTGTGGTTTTCATACATAGCGCTACGTCACGTTACCAACATAAAAACCTAAACAGCCTACTTACAACTTCAACGATAATACAGTGCCTTTGTTGTTCAGAAGTATGATTCAATGGACCTTCGGACATTCATGCATGCATGTGAAGCGTGTTCAGATAGACAATGGAAATACGGCTGCTGGCAAAATGTGATAGATCCTGGTTCGAGTCCCGGTCTGGCACAAATTTTCATTGTCATCTTTCCATTATACAGCTGATGTCTGTTTATATTCGCAACTGCGAATACCATGTATTTAGTAATGATACTTCTGTCAAACTAACATCTAGCAAGCGGCAGTTTTTAGGGGAAGTGGCTTAGGTGGGCGAATTTTTAAACCTAGAAACCCATTTATTCCTAACAATTTATCATGTTGCTTTAAACGTGCAAAATTCCCAGTGAGCTTATCTTATGCCACAAAAATAATTAAAGCACATGCCAGACACTACGTGTCCTTAGTGGACCTTACTCTTTGTTGCTTTTTGCACTGTCAGCTCTATGTGACTCCGTGTTAGTGAAGCAAAGAAGCAGCTTGTTCATGTCCCCAATCATACAACTTCTCAAGTTGCATACACAGAAGCTTTATAAGTCAACAATAAATTGCATGCATAAAACACTCGAACTCAGCTATGAATGAATACCCAGGCAATGCTTAGTTTCTCAACCAGTGTAAAATATGGCACACAAACAAAAAATGTATTTGCATTTTGCAGTACCGTTGGGACACGTTAGTACAAATCTATAACCGTTTTCAACAATGAATTTCAGTTGCTTATTTCCACCATGAAACGAAACTTATAATAGACTATTAAAAATTTAAGTAACAGGGTAGGGTGTACAAGAGTAACAAAATTAACTTTACGCTCGATATGAAACACATAAGTATTGAAAGTTGACGTGAAAGTATTAGATTTTCTTAAAACTGACTATATAAATAATTAGCATTGTGCAGATCACACTGTAGAAACTGTTTCGGGTGATGAGCTTGGGGCTTCATGTTACAAAGGTACGTTGTCGTTACAGTACATTTTACATGAAAACAACTGTTTCTGAAAAAATAAGATCACCCAATAAACTAAGATCACCCATTCGACTTGAGTCACCCTGCATGGTACGAAGAAGCCGCCGACCAATCGATGAGACACTGCTCCATTCTAGCACCAACCCGTTACCTCTTGAGGTGCATTTTGTACGTCAAGAGTGAGAAGTTTCTCCAGCATTTCTCCGTTTTGTTGTGAAATAAGCGATATTCATGTCTGTCGCATTGACTACAGCAATGAGTCGTTCCCTCCATCTAGTAGTTTCTGCAGTTAGGTGATTGTGGGCCGTGGTCTAGGTTTCTGGATTATTCTGAACTAGGAGACGGTGATGGGTCATCAAACACTGCCCGCGGTGAGAATCGCTCATCTCCCAGCAGCTATTTGGTGCTAATGGGCCCACAATTTGCTGAATTTGCAGAAATGTAAGTCTTGCAGTTGCGCAAGCACGATCTATACTCTGAGCATTTCGTTAGTTGCTTACTTTGCCATGCAACTTGTGATGCTTAATGTAGTTACAGTTTGTGACATGGTGCTGTATTGTTAACTTTGATATTTGAAGCTGCCCAGGTGAGCAGCTATTGATCCGCTTTCTCGATACAGCGTTCCACGCCCTTGGTACCTCCCCAAACCGTAATCGTCATTTCTTAATTGAAGACAATGGTGTAATAATTATGAATGCCCATTTTTTGTGATTTTGGGATTATGCTGTAGAGGTCGGTGTGCAGTTTTTATTGAGGTATTCATTGGCCTTAAAAATACTGAGGGGCCTGTATTAATCGCAAATATACCTGGAATGATGGAAAACCGAGACAGTCCTTGGATTTGATGAAAACATGATGATGGGCTATTCTGATTTCTTTCGTTTGAGCCCTTAGGTTGGTGTGACTGGTTGATGACTTTCCTTTATTTCACTATCGAATTCAATGAAAGGTCTTTTGATTTGATCAGTGAAAGTGCGTTAGTGTGGTATGCAGCCACAATGTACGAAGATTGCTGTAAAAAGATTGTTGTAAAAGCATTGTGTCCATAAACAACTCAGAACGCTAAGAAGAGGAGAAAGCACTGTATGTCATCGGATGTAAAGAAAAGAATTATTGTAGAAACGCCTGAAAGAGGTGACGACTGCAGGTGTTACCTGAGCGCGATGCACAGAGGATATGTTTAAGTGGTTGTAGACATGAAACTAGCGGAGAAGCGTCCTCACAAACGTCCTAGCGAAGCTCTTCTCCAAGAAGAGTGAAGAGTGAAGAAGGAAAAGGAGAGTGAAGAAAGGTAATGCCATAACAGAGTTTCCTCTTCGTCATAAAGCTTCCCGGGCACTTCATGGGATATCTGCTAGATCTTTCTTTGCAGACTATCGAGGAACAGTTAAAAGAATGTGTCAGACTTCTACCAGATACTAACGCACATGCAATCTGATAAGCAAAGTAAAGTGGGTAAACCTAACTAACGTCGGGCGTTTACATATCCAGGCTTCTTTCAGGCATAAGGTGCGGACCAGGTCATGTAATTCACGACAGAAATAAAAATTGGGAAATTGATCTGGAGGACGCAACACACAGTTAAAATCACCATCCACCAGAGTACCCGAAGGAATGTTACGCTGCGTGTCATGGCAGCCTCTGCAGACAGAGGTGTGGGCTATAGTCACAACTTCCTGACCCTCCAACAGTGAACATGTAATGTAGGTCCATCCATTAAGGCGGAAGCATTATCTGGAACTACCAGTGCAACAGGTGATATGCTTTGTCGCTAATTTGGCTCTCCTCTGGAGCTGCTCTAGGCAGCAAATCCAGGAAACCGTCGGCGGCTGAAGACGAAGGAGCAGGAAGACATTGCTACGTCTCAGACTGTAGCGGGGACACAAAGACGAAGGGGAACGCCTCTCCCTCTCCACATAGTGGCAGGAACCACTTTGCTAGCAGGAGAGATGTGTAGATAGCTTCTTCGCCACACACCGTACCATGGACGGGGAGGCATCGCGTCACCGAGTGGAGTAGTGGACAGAATCGATGGGGAGAAGGTTGGGTCAGAAGAAGGCAAAGCTAAACCCTCACCGTCACCGTCGAGAGTGCTACGTTGCTTGTTTTCCACTGTTGCATTTGCTGTCCTGGGGACAATAGGATTCCGATCTGTAGCGGAGGGAAAGGCGGAAATTCATTTCCACGATTATCAGAGCTGTCAGTCATTATGATCAGAAGCAGAAGATGGTGGAACAAACAAGATCAGCTGCACGCTACACCAATGACGGCTTTAGTACAAACACCCTCCGTGGGCAATTAGACGGAACGTCTCCACATTCATAGCAAGCAGGCTCTGTCTTGGTCAGTATACATGACAAGAACACGTAACTACGCACTTGTGAATGTGATGAAATATTGCGTCTGATATGCATTTCCATTGAACGAATTCCAGTAAAACACTGTAATCGTGCTGAGTAGACCAACGTGTTTCGTGCTATCATAAGGAGTCAACATGTCCGTTAGAAAGTTGTCATCTATCTCCGGCTGGAAGTTGAATACTCGAACATTGGTATAGTCAACTGCAGCATCTGCGAATGACGCTGCACTAACGGGGTTATCGAGATGCTTCAACAGGTCTCGAGAACCATGTTGCGACAGTAATCAATCAACGTGAAGGAGATCGATAAATTTCACGTAAAACCCGCATTCGTCTGCGTCAAAATAAGCGATGGGGTTCTGATCAGAGCTCACATGAATTTATCGACGAGCCAGTCGAGGGGTTTTAGAGAGCTGGGTTCCAAAAGTTGTGTTGTTTTGTCGAAAGTAAAGCTCACAGTACATCTTCGTGGAATACACGTGGCAACTATGGTAGCTATAAAGGAGCGCCCGACGCCTCTGCAAGTAGACGAACATAGACGAAGGCAGAGCGGAGAAGCTACGACTTACTTGGTAGACACAAAAACACTAACGAGGATAGCTTCACTCAAACGCCGCCGCGGCAAGTGCAATAAACAAGAACCTTCAGGCTCGGCACTAGAAGCAGAACTGACACAGTCGTTGCACTGGCACTCCGTCAACTGTGTCAGCAGGGTACTATGATGTCTTATTCACATTACTCTACCTACCGTTAGGTGGTGTGCTTTCAGCTGTGTGGTCCGAGTTGTGTTGTAGGCTACGTTAGTTTTCGTCGTGTTTGTGTGCCTTTTTGCACAGTACTGCCAACCTTGGGGACGTGTTGTAGTGCTTTACTTTTATCCAACGCAGATTCACTTATATGTTTACTGTTACTGAGCTGTTTGTACGTATAAATGGTGTAGTACATCTACAGTTTCTGTCTTCCACCGCTTGATAGTAATGGTTGCCTACTATTCGAGTGGTGAAATTGTATGGTATGGTTTAGCAAATGGACATAGCCAGCGAGCCCGTTCCCTCTACGCTGAAAAATATCCACAGCGCACAGTGACCTCTGATGAGCTTTTCGGCAGACTTCGCCAGCGTCTGAGGGACACAGGTACCCTTGCACCTCGGAAGACTGGGAGTGTGAGAGTGGAAGGTCCCGGACAGTCCACATGCGTGGCATGGAGGGGCGATTGCTACGTTTTGTAGAAGAAACCCCTGGGATGTGTGTGCGCCGATTAGAAGCAGCAGAAAGCGTGTCTCACTCTCTTATCTGGCAGCTACTTAATGAACAGTTGCTGTGCCCAAATCATCTACAATGCATTTAGTCGCTAAGGCCACAGGATCATCATGATAGACGGTGGTTCTCTCAGTGGCTGTTGCAAAAGTGTACCTTATATCCAATATTCACATGCAAGGCTTTATTTACCGATGAGGCAGGATTCAGACGAGATGGTGTTGTTACTTTCCATAAGCCGCATGTATGGGCAGCCGTAAACCGCCGAACAGTTCAGGAAAGAGGGCATCAACACCGTGTCACAATGAATGTATGTGCAGACGTAGTTGGGTGATACGTGCTACCATAAAGGATAACTGGGGCACTTTATCAGAACTTTCTAATTAATGTAGTACCTGTCTTCCTGGAGGCTGAGCTACAGCAGCAACAAATGCAAACGTGGTACATGCATGGTGGCACACCAACACATTTTCGTCACAGTGTGCGCGAACATGTGAAGTAGACACTTCAGAAATGCTGGATTAGGGATGGGGGACACAACTTGGACTGCTTGTAGCCCATACCCCAGACCTCAAACCCGTCGAATTTTGCTCACGGGGACACTTGAAGGAATGGTCTCCTACGCCAAGTCAACCACTTGAACTATCTGTGAAATAATGGGGTAAATGTGTGGGACAAGCGCGGACGTCAACACCATCTCAGTGCTGCATCCAGCATAGCAAGGACGAGGGTTAACAGTTTTCTGAGTTGCCTCATGACAGGTACAACGGCTTTATGACACCCTTCCCAAACAAATCAGTTCGTGCTTACGGGCACTAATTGGACTTCTGCTCTAACCAAGTCATCTCAGAGTAGCACTTGAGTCCTACGTCTGCAATTATTTATGGGATGTACACCAATCTCCGTCCTACCCTAGTTTTTATCCCATTAATACAACATGTTTATCACATGTCCTATCACCCTGTCCATTCTTCTGGTCAGTGTTTACTCTGCACGTTGCTTTGTGGATTCTGAGGAGAATTTCAAATGTTCAAATGTATGTGAAATCTTATGGGGCCTAACAGCTAAGGTCATCAGTCGCTAAGCTTACACACTACTTAAGCTAAGTTATCCTAAGGACAAACACACACACCCATGTCCGAGGGAGGACTCGAACCTCCGTCGGGACAAGCCGCACAGTCCATGACAACAGCGCCTGAGACCGCTCGGTTAATCCTTCGCAGCAGGAGAACTTCCTCATTTCACTATACCGAATTTTCATCATTCCCCTGTAGCACCCCATCTCAAACGATTCGATTCTCTATTGTTCCGGTTTTCTCATTCTCCAAGATGCACTACCAAACAATCCTGAACTTTAAACATACATCTTCATACATCTCTTCCTCAAATTAATGTTTATATTCGATACCACAAGAATTCTCTGGTTTTACAATCCCGGAAATAACATCACATATCCTCTCAATATGTAAGGTTTATTTTCGGTTCCTCCTCCCCTTTTGGCTGGTTGACTTTTTTTTGTGAGGCAGAGCAGAATATTGCTCACATCTTTAGGGACCATACCATATAGGACTAAAAGGAGATACTGAATGTAAACAAAGAAGGCGATACTACGGTCACGATACTGTCTCATTAACAACAGATAGTCACGGAAATGCTGATGAACCTGAATTGTCAGGAGCTTGGGGACAGGCATCGGTCACTGCATCACATCCTACTTACAAAGTTCCAAGATAAAGCATTAATCGACAAGCTTTTGAATGTACTACAGCTATCAACGTATCTCTCTCGAAGGGAAGTGAAGACAAAATTATCACAAGGAAATTTAAGCAGCTATTCCTCTTGTTTTGCAAAAACAGACATAATGTCTTATGGGACAACAGCAATCAGTGATTTTATAATGTTACTTAAAAACCGTCTTGATTGCAAATTTTTTTTATTCATATGACCGGTTTCGGTTCATTCAGAACCATCTTCAGATCTGATATTTCAGTTACAGGAGTAACCCGTCCAGATCCAGCAGTTTTCACATGCTACGTCACATGCTACGTTTGATGTGACGTAGCATGTGAAAAGTGCTGGATCTGGACGGGTTACTCCTGTAACTGAAATATCAGATCTGAAGATGGTTCTGAATGAACCGAAACCGATCATATGAATAAAAAAAAATTGCGATCAAGACGGTTTTTAAGTAACATTATTCCTCTTGTGCTCCACACTAATGGAATTTGTAGAAACCTTAATACGTTGTAGAATGTCAAATGCACTCTGCCATGCACTTCACAGTTGTTTACGAAGTGTGCATGTGCATGTGGTCTGTGTTTGTAGCTTACATTTCTAGGTGTCTTATTTCTTTAATAACATTCAATAATATCTGGGAAGTATTCTTGTATGTTCACAGAACATCCTGGAAAATAACGTTCCTGACATAACGATAATGCAGTGTTAGACTTCGGGGCACCGTTTTCAGATTGCAATGGTTGATTACATCATGCAAAGTTTTCAAACAAAGCGCATCTTAGTTCATGCCCCACTGCAGTACATGCTTGTCAGCTACGCACTACATTCCTTGAATATGTGTTCTCTTTTTCAAAGCAAGCAATCCGTCATCGGTTTAACAAAAGGAATGATTCTGAGATCACTTTAATATTTACTACAGTTTCGTGCTTTCAGAGCCGTCAGTTACGAAATACGACACCAGCTCTGGAACGGGAGTCATATCAACGAACGCCAAGCACATCCCTGGTGTCCCCAGCATTCGTCTGTTTGTAACCCAGGCTTTTTTACTTACGCACGACCGTGAAATTGGACTCTGGCTCCCGTGGCAATTAACGGCTATTGCACGGAGCGGTCGTCACAAAGGCTGTTTACTCTAGATTGATATTACTTTCTTCGGCGTTCCAGAACCAAATGGAATTGGTAGCTGTACTCTCTAAAAACGTAGTGGACTGCGCAGTTTAATGTTTAGCTTTTCGTGGTTCTAGTCAACATTCGGTACTCCACATCAGAGATTGCATTTTTGGATCCTGTCGATCGTTACTGTATACACGTTCTAAACAAATCTTTCACATACCGCATGAATCTCTTTTCATTCCAAATCTATATAAGCCTTTCATCTCTGAAAACATTGGCAGCTAACAACTCTCAGCTACTTGAAACAGTGACCCTCTCCTCCAGTAACGTTATTGCATCTACATTCTGTTCCTTTACTTCGACAACCTCTATCTGAAAATAATAAATATCAATCTATCTGTTCTTTCATGAAAGCGATGATATACTGACATGGATCAAAGCGTTAATTGTCCGAAGCTTTGAGAAGATAATAGTACATTCAGTAGTATTCGAACTCTTGATCTTTCATTATGACTACCTGGCATTGTCAGCTGTGTCGGAGGCATCTAAACACCTCCGTTCATATTATTATAAAGTTAATCCTTGCAGATCGCATAAAAATACACAGCGAAATTAAGTCGCCACTTTCAGATCTTTTCCTTTAACAGAAACATATGGCCAATCCATTTCGTTTAATGATCCTTAATTGGACATAACTTACAGAGACGATATTCCGTAGTGCTGTCTTTCGTCAAACACGAAGAGAATAGCTGTGAGACAGTGCACAATAGTAACAAATAAAATACATAAGACGTGTGTAAAATCCTTACAACAAGGACGTAACGTCTCTGTAAGTTGTGCCCAGGTAATGTGAATAGTCGACGAAATGGATTGGCCCTACAAATTTTCTTTCAACACAAATGATGGGAAGATGGGAATTTAATTTTGCTTGTGTATTTTATGTGCTCTCGGCGAATAATCTTCCATAATAAGAAGAACCATCGTATCATGATCTTTTGATTTATAGGCTGAAATTTAAGGCGTACAGTCTCCACATTCATAAAGTAACGTTTTCATTCAACGGAAAGCACAATTTTCCAAAAGTTGTGTCTAGTAATTAATAAATGATATTTAAAATACGTCAATAACATTATCCACCAGGAAGCGAAGGACATTTTGGTGTATGTGTACATGTAGCGACGCTATTGTTCTGTCAGAGCCGTTGATGTCTGTTTCTGTTCCTTCCTCCTAGCCCCCATTTGGACGCCGATTCGCAGTTCACTACGATGTAGGAATTTCAGTTCATAGCCGGTGGCATATATGACGCACCCACATGCAAATGTGTAAATTGTATCACTCAACGCAGGGACTCGCGTTAACAGTTGCGCTCATTGGACTAGACAATTAGGTCTGCGCAGTAGGTATGCTGCAAACTGCTTTGCAGCCGGAGACATACTGCATTACCCACACAGGGCTGTGTCAAACATCTGATGTAACATGTGGTGATGCCTGAGCGAAAGTTGCAGCGTGTGAAGTTTCAGCCTATCCAGATATTTGTCGAGGTAAACGCTTTCTAACGGCGAAAATACGACATTCTGAATGCTTTCGATACGAATGTCTTTTAATCCCACCGGCCTTCGTAATAAAATGTAACTTAATGATTCGTAGTATCTAAAACAGTCTGGTAAACATTTATTCATTTGATTCTTTTACCGGCTTCGATTAGTTCGATCATTAGCAGTTTAATCTAAGAACGAAAGGATGTACATATTGCGTTATGTCAAGTTACTACAATTGTATGTGATAACGTAGATTCAGATGATATGCGAAGATTCTGACAAATAACATGCCTGTCTCCCTCAAACTTAACAAAAAAGAAGAAGGCATGACTGGTGCCGTTTTTTTTTTTCTTCTTCAGAAGACACACTATAATGAACACTTATGTTTGACTGCTGTTTGTCAAATGTTTCTCAGGTTATGTGAATCTACTACACTACTTACAATCTGGTCACTTATCATATTGCTCTTACTCATAAAAACACACTTCTTTTCTTTTTAGGTCAATATGATCACGATCGCATTAATCGAAACCGGCGATTGAAATAAATAAAAAAATATTGTGACTGAAGCCTGTTTTACTACCAAAGAATTCTTAAAAACTGGAATCCTTCATTCTCCAATTTGATCGTGTCACTCTTCATCAAAATACACACATCAAAAAAAGTATTGCATCAACCCGGTTCCCAGAACTCCTGAACACAGACGTTGACTGTGGATATTGTATCGCAGACACAGTCCCATTGACTGTTCAGAGATGTCACAAAACCCGCCAAAAATGTAAACAAGCATGCATGAGCAGAACATACAAGATGGAGGAAGTCCGACAGCTGATCAGTTCCAGTGCTTCCACCAGGAAGGAGGTACATGTCTCGTCTGTAGATCAACCATGCTGAGACGGTCAATACTGCGGTCCGAACTCGTCCTCATGGTTACTTTGTGCTAGGAAGAGCTCCCAACGAGGGAAGTGTCCAGGCGTCTCGGAGTGAACCAAAGCGATGTTGTTCCGACATTGAGGAGATACAGAAAGACAGGAACCGTCGATCATATGCCTCGCTCAGGAGGCCCAAGGGCTACTACTGCAGTGTACGACCGCTACCTACCGATTATGGCTCTGAGGAACACTGACAGTAACGCCACCATCCTGAGTAAAGCTTTTCGTGCACATAGAACTTCGTGTTGTGACTCAAACTGTGCGCAGTATGCTGTATGATGCCCAACTTCACTTCCAACGTCCATGGCGAGGTCCATCTTTGCAGCCACGACACCATGCAGCACGGTACAGAAGGGCCCTACAACATGCCGAGTGGTCCGTTCAGGATTGGCATCACGTTCTCTTCACCGATGAGTGTCGCATGTACCTTCAACCAGACAACCGTCGGAGACGTGTTTGGAGGTAACCCAGTCACGCTGTACGCCTTAGACACACTGTCCAACGAGTGCAATAAGTTGTAGGTTACTTGATGTTTTGGGGTGGCATTATGTGGGGCAGACGTACGCCGCTGGTGGTCATGGAAGGCGTACGATACGTATATACCATCCTCCGACCGATAGTGCAACCATATCGGCGGCATATTGGCGAGGCATGCGTGTTCATGGACGACAATTCGCGCCCCCATCGTGCACATCTCGTGAAGGACTTCCTTCACGGTAACGACAGCTCTCGACTAGAGTGGCCAGCATGTTCTCCAGACATGAATCCTATCGAACATGCCTGTTTATGGACAACGTGAGCCACCAATCACTCTGAGTGATCTACGCCGAATCGCCGCTGAGGAGTGGGGACAATCTGGATCAACAGTGCCTTGGCGAACTTGTGGATACAACGCCATAAAGAATACAGGCATACATCTGTGCAACAGGACGTGCTACTGGGTAATAGGGGCAGCGCTGTGTACGTCAATCTGGACCACCACCTCTGTATGTCTCGCTGTATGGTGATACAACATGCAGTGTGTGATTTTCATGAGCAACAAAACGGGCGGAAATGATGTGAATGTTGATCTCTGTTAGAATTTTCTGTACAGATTCCGGAACTCTCGAAACCGTAGTGATGCAAAACATTTTTAATGTGTGAATAAATTATTTAGAGCCCTCAAGTATAAACTTTGTTTCTGTAAGCCCAGTTATGTATGGAATATCCATATGACTAGGAGCTATTACTTATTTATTCAAGTAAAAGCCAGTTTATTAGCAGCTGAAATTTTTATTTTATTTTGATGTCCTCCTCACATATGTACTATCGAGTTCGAGACATTACTTTCTCCTTTTCAAACATGTCTTGGGTGCACTTCATGAATCAAGTGCCGTAAATGGTTCAACTGCCCGAGACGTCTACAATGTGCCTGCTACAAAGTTGTATAATGCACGTCGAACACCATCTATTCTGTACATTGACAGGAATAATAATAATAATAATAATAATTTTGCCACCTGGAGTAGAGGAGGTTTCACATGAAGTGGACAGATTATTTTAATCGGGTGATTACTCGTTGTCCGTTAAGGGAAGTTTGAATTCCTGCAAATAAATGATATCTTCCTGTTCTGCCAGTGACCCATACACATTCCCGTGGGTCGATTTTATACTAATTGGTAACCTTGTGCCTCTAATTCTGCCAATAAAGGCTTTTTACACGATGTCCACACAGGAGCCTCAATTTCCAAACGCATTTATCACAGTAAATACATTCTCTCGGACGTTGTAAATTAAACTATGTTTCGTCGTAAGTTTCTCGCTCCTTACTTCCCTTATGCTGGCTCCATAGTCATAAAAAGTTTACACCCATAGTAATAGCGTCGACCTTTCATCCTGGAAAACCTTTGACTACATGGACATAATCCGTCTGATCGAGCACTGTTACGTGGAAAACCATAAGATATTGTTCATCCTCCAACTCAGAAAATATTTTTTATATCCCTGCACAACAGCCATTTCCCACACATTGTACGTACTACCGTAGAAGGTGTATCTTAGATTTCTCTGTCCAAGTACGTAATTACCGCTCCTTACACTGCGCTACCTCATTTCGTTCACAGTTGCGGCATTGTAAATTGTTTGTATGACGGTATAACATCCACGCTGTTATTTCACAAGTCAAAACTTGAGTGAACAATATGGCTATCGAGAAGAGAGAATGCGTTGTTAGTGAAACTGTCTGATGTGCATGGTTGTATTTCCAGTGCTGAGGTTAAGAGAGTATCGTCGACTGCAATCTCTGAGAATGCGCTCGATATCATTAAATGGATAAAAATCTATGGTAATGAAATTCTGTGACACGGATCATCTTGGTGTGGCACCTGGAAGAGGACGGTGTTGTATCTCCGCGGAGGCTGTTGACGAGGCTGCTTTCACTGTAACTGACCGTGCGGCACGTGCTCGGGCGGTGCTAGTGCTCGTGCAGTGTCACGAGAATTTTCCATCCCATGGTCAACAGTACAGAGCGTTTTGCGGTCTGTTTTCCACTCCACACGTACAAGAACCAGATGGTGCAGCAATTTAAACTTCATGAGTCACACCAACCTTCTGAATTTTCTCTTCGGTTTCTGGCGAGGATCGAAGTTAATGTCATCTGTCGGGCAATATTCTACGGAGCGACAAGGCACATTTTACACTACAGGGAGCAGTGAATACACAGGACAGTCGAATGCGGGGTACTGCTAAATTACGTGATGTACACGAAGAGACTCTGCACTTGCCGTATGTGTCTGTGTCGAAGAACCTTCATTCTCGGTCCCTTCTTGTTTGCAGAGGGCCTGCAAGCGAACTGTGACGTCTGCACGTTATTGATACATCCTTGTACAGTATATGATTCCTGCTTAGGAGGAAAGCAACTGAGTGGAAACCACTATTTTCGTGCTAGCTGGCGCAATACCTCCTGTCGCTCGCGCAGTGAAAGATCTGCTTAATGGAAACTTCCACAAATGTCTCCAGACATTTACCACTCGCATACCACGTTATCTGAATCCATGTGACTTTCGGTTATTGCGATATCTAAAAGAACGTGTTCGCGAAGGACAGGTTCGATCTCTACCTGATGTCGAGCTCAATACACAGGAACACGTTGTATCTGGTGCTCTTACTGAACAAGCGGCGGTTAGTAATGAAATCAACATTACGCCCTTGAACTTGTTTGATCTTATCTTCCCACGTCACGTTTCTGATCCATTATATGTGAAAACATATCTGTGCATCCACAGTGCTAGATTTGCAACTGGTGTTCAAAATTCGAAATACATATTCCAGCGTATATCAGATCTGCGTTAACTCATCAGGATATCATCAGGTGTCTCTGCCATTTGATAATTCCAGTCCACAGTAGACATCTGTGGGTAGCTGCATGTGAGTTACAACCACCCGGTATAAAGGGTGTGTGTTTAGTGTATTGTCATGTTTCTGTCGTATGATGATGAGACTTGGGGCAGTTAACACACGTAACCTTCAAAAAGCTACACGGAAGCATCGGGACCTAACGCGACTATCCGGCGGGAAGATCACTATAAACGGTGTCACTTGCCCTTATTTAACGAGACAATACTAAATAACAATAAATTTCGTGTGACTAGGGCCTCCCGTTGGGTAGACCGTTCGCCGTGTGCAAGTCTTTCGATTTGACGCCACTTCGGTGACTTGAGCGTCGATGAGGATGAAATGATGATGATTAGAACAACACAACACCCAGTCCTTGAGCGGAGAAAGTCTCTGACCCCGCAAGGAAACGAACCTGGGCCCTTAGGACTGACAGTCTGTCACGCTGACCACTTTTTTTTCAGCTACCGGGGGCGGACACGAGACCATACTTAGAGATTACGAATTTACCACGGCATTATCAGAAAGACATAAGGTAGCGATGTAGTTCACATTTTAGTATTTACCACCTATCACACAAACTATTTTTAACTGTGGCATGTATCACGTAAGCGCTGCGGTCCAACAGAGAAGCGTCTCCTGCTTAAGTATGGCTAAATGAACCGTTTATTTCCTCCGTACCCATCAACAAACAGTTGTTGCAGAATTATTTATATTGCTACAGGTCGCTGGTAAATATTCTGTGGTTCTCTCCCAAGAATTATCAAGCTCAGTCTCTCTGGTGTCTCCACATAAATATGTGATCAAGTTTCTGTAAAGCGTAGAGGGATTCAGCCAAAGCAAGTTTTCGGCACGTGTTTCATTTGGTGCCTAGTATCAACAGAGAACATCGATTTGTTTCCCCTTATAACATAATTTTTTAATGTGGAATTCTAGGTGACCAAGTAGCCTAAAATTAGAGTAATACAACGTTCAGATTAACAATATATGCTAAAAGTACAACAGAATATTAGAAATGGCCACTATTCTAGTAGCGACTGAGTAGTACTGCTGCTTGGCGGTGCCAGACAAGACCGTAGGGCGGGACGGTGCACGAGGTGGGGAAGACGGACATTGAAGCGCGGAAGACAGGCGAGTGTTGCCGATATGACGGTTTCTCACAGTATCGCTGTACTCTTAATTTATAGCCACGCTGTCGTACGAATTTATCCTTTACAATCCATTTTGTTTGTAGCGAGACACAAACCGATCTTCCTTGTTAACTTTGGGCATCGGGATTTCGCCTACGCTGGCCATCCACTCATCAAAGGAAATTGGAAATATTTATCAAAACACCAGATATAATACCACTGATGGCGGTATATGGGAAGAGTTCCCTTAGTGACGTAAAATGATAACAAAATCCTTGATAAATCTGTATACATGTGACACGTACGTCTACGGAATAAGTCATTAAAGGATATCGGATAGCACGTGTGACTCTGCTTTAGGTTCGCGTATTTATAAGCTCTGTCATCTAACAAAAGGAATTGTTTCTACCATTAGCTAATAGGCACCAGAGTAATCCTTACTTTCAAAAACAAACGGTAGAAGTTTCGAAATTTGCGCGCCACTCTAGTTAATTGAACAGTGCTTTACATTTGCAAATAACCAGTTTTATTACTGCGCTCATAATTTTAAGAGCACCTTCCAAAAGCCTTGAGCGTTACGGTATATTCAGCGAGTTAGGTCATAAACCTTCAAACGATTAGCCCTAAAAACGAGAGGGAAGTTTGTGACGTCTCGTCACGAGAACTTTTTATGTGCAGTGTTTTTCACCTTGCCCAGAAATTACTGAGACTCCAGGTACAGACATGAGAGGCTTTCATTTTCTAATCTGACTGTCAGAGACAAAGATTTGGCTGTTAACATAAACGTTTTACGTCTTACAAACACGTTGTAATTACTAATCCATAAATAAGCAGCGAAGAAGATCTCTTCCTTTAGACGTCATCTACACAAAACGGTGGGAGGGAAAAACTTGAAAACTTGCGCGGTCTTTTCATAATTACTGTTACAGCTGACTACTGATGAATATCTAGGGGCACCGAACGTCATTAATGTTTGTCTTTCACTTTTCCATGGAATGATATAAGTAGAAGTAAACTGATTATGATTCATATCCGAATACCGATGTTCCGTATTACTATGAAGCACTCGAACGAGACAGCGTAGTTCGGAACGACATATTGCTAGTAAATTGTCATTTGGCGGTTAATTATATTGTCGCATTTATGTCTGATTACCTGCTTCATTTTGAAATTTTAAGTATGGATAGGATAATAGTTCTTCATATCAGGAACTTTCACTAAACAACATCTAATTGCTGTTCGCGAAGACAAAATCGTTGTTACAGGTAGTCCGCGAAAACAATTTCACTGATGAATCGTGTATGCGATTGGAGTTAACCCCCTCAGCGTTAGGTAAGGCCTGAAGATGGTGTTCTGAAGCAATGAAACTTGTAGCCACTAATATACAACATCGTAAGGACGGCTGTAGACATTCGGTTTTGTTACACTCCTGGTATGGTTCAACCTATATCGGCTCCATTGGGATCGAGTGTCAGTGTTGTGTATTGTCATATGTCAACACAACATGAATGCTACACTGGACTCTGACTGCAGTGTTTTTGATTGTGATTTATCTCATTTGCGTCCTGAGTGCTATTCTGGATGTCATCTACTCAGAAGCTAATGTAACCCGAAGAAACCGTCACACATGACTCGTAACAAAAGATCGTTATATCCGTAACGAGACACGGCGGTTCGTTATCCTTCGTCTCAGAAACCGTGTCTAGCTCTCCTGTTAGTCACCGTCTAACGTGGGCAAAGGGATTGTTTGTCGAAGAGAGAAATATGGAGGGCAGTACACAGAATAAATTTATTTTCAACATGTCATCAAATCATCTGTAGCTTCATTCGCTATGAAATGTGTAAAGTGACCACTTTTATCATATTAACCGTGCTAATTTTATCGTAGAGAACAGCACAAGGGAGCTGTATGGCGTGGGAAACGGGCGCGCCATTTGTCTAGTCGTGTAACTCAAGTGTATTGTAAAGAAAATTATATGACACAAACAACATACCCCGAATTACCTTGCAGGAACTTCACGGGTAAATTGAATTTAAAGCTTCCTGGAAATAATTCTTGCTGTGTGAATATTGGCGGTCTTAAAAAGTCGCTTCTGGATTACGTATGAGGAGCGATTACTCTACTATTCCCACGCCCGTGTACAGTTGTTTATTTGGCTTGAATAGGAATAGCTATAATTTTGTAGCCTTCTGCTGGGTGGCCGGGTAAAAGATACGTATTCATTCGGGAGGGGACGACTGCGAAAGTTCCTGAACTAGTAGTGTTGAAGTAAGACATACGTAGGTATGAAGGAACTCGGATTCAGTACTACGCAGTTCAAAGTTATTGATCAGTTCCTCAATTCAGCAGACTTCAAAATATTTTCGAGCGTCAATTACAAATGGTTCAAATGGCTCTGAGCACTATGGGACAATTTCTAAGGTCATCAGTACCCTAGAACTTAGAAGAACTTAAACTTAACTAACCTAAGGACATCACACACATCCATGCTCGATGCAGGATTCGAACCTGCGATTGTAGTGGTCGCGCGGTTCTAGACTGCAGCGCCTAGAACTGTTCGACCACCCCGGCAAGCCGTCAATTACAATATGTAAAAAAAAAATAAAAAAATAAAAAAAATAAAAAAAAGTACGCACCGCCAAGGAACTAACCGAAATCGGTAGACGCGATATACATGTACAGACAAGGAGAAAAAGAGAAATAGTACGATCTATTCAAGACAAAGCAATTCACAAACTGAGCAGGTTACTAACTCATTGGTCCAAATGGCTCTGAGCACTGTGGGACTTCACTTCTGAGGTCATCAGTCCCCTAGAACTTAGAAGTATTTAAACCAAACTAAGGACATCACACACATCCATGCCCGAGGCAAGATTCGAACCGTGACCGTAGTGGTAGCGCAGTTCGAAACTGAAGCGCCTAGAACCTCTCGGCCACTCCGACCAGCCGTATTGGTCCACCTCTGATCCTTATGCGAGCACTTATTCGGCTTGGCAATGGTTGATAGAGTTGTTGGATGTCCTCATAAGGGACATAGTTCCAAACTCTGTCGAACTGGCGCTTTAGGTCGTGAAAATCCTGAGCTGGTGGGGTTGTCTTGGCCATAATTCTCCATACGTTCTCAACTCGGAAGAGATCAGGCATCCTTGCTGGCCCAGGAAGGGTTCAGCAAGCCAGAACGGAAGCAATAAAAACTCTCCGCATGTGCAGCCGTGCATTATCTTGCTAAACTGTAAGACCAGCATGGCTTACCATTAAGGGCAACTAAACTGCACGTAGATGAGTATCAGCGAACGTCTGTACAGTAAGGGTGCCGTAAATGACACCATAACGGTCTTGCTATGAAATGAGATGGCACCCCAGACGATCATTCCTGGTTGCCAGGCTGTATGGTGGGTGACAGTCTCGTTGGTATCCCACCGCTGTCCGGGGCCTCTGCAGACACTTCCTCTCCCGGAAGTCTCACTGTCTGGAACAGGAGTGTCTGCAGTGATGTCTCCCGCTTGGAATGGAGCCCCCATGACTAGCGAAGACGTGAACCACACACATCAAAGACAAATATGAGATGAGCGCCCCAAAATATTCCAACATCATCTCAATATTTCTGAAATAAAATGGTTGACTGTTACTGACAAGCATGATATATAGCTACCTGCATTGACAGCTTCGAAGGAAAGTTCATCTCACTTAAGCCTGGTGTTAGACTTTTTTTCATATGTGTGTGAAACCTTATGGGACTGAACTGCTAAGGTGGGGAGGCTTGCGTGCCTCAACGATACAGATAGCCGTACCGTTGGTGTTGAGAGGCCAGACAAACGTGTGGTTCCTGAAGAGGGGCAGCAGCCTTTACAGTAGCTGCAGGGGCAACAATCTGGTTCAAAATGGCTCTGAGCACTATGGGACTCAACTGCTGTGGTCATCAGTCCCCTAGAACTTAGAACTATTTAAACCTAACTAACCTAAGGACAACACACACATCCATGCCCGAGGCAGGATAGTAAATACATGCAAATTTTTCCACTAGACCAATACAACTAAATACCGAACTCAGGATCCTTTGTCATTTTCCTGTGTACAGAGGCAATCGCACAATCAAAGCAGAAACTTCTCTAAACTGAAATTAGCTCACACGTGGCGCGCCACAGAAGTGGTATGACATACAGCACAGTTACATGACGTCAGTCCGATAGCACTCCTCCATTGGCCATTCTAGTACCATTGAGATTAGAATGATCCCACGCTGCTGCTCGCATAGGAAACTATGACTAATGACCTACTATCGATATAAACCTGTTAATGCGATAGCAGCGCCACTTGGCGAGGAATGACTGCTAGCGAGATCACACACGTTGCATGTAACGTCAGCGAGCGTGCTGCCCTTGTGTAGAATGGGGAAGGCGAGCGACATATTTGAGTTTGACCGAGGGCCAATTGTAATGGGTCTGAGACACGGGACGAGGATTTCGCAAAACTGCACAACTTATCGAGTGTTCGAGGAGTGCTGTTGTGAGTGTCCTCAACCCGTAGTGAAGCCAAGGTGAAACCATGTCTAGTCGTCGTGGGGTTGGGCAACCACCCTCCATTTCCGACGTCGGACGTCGTAGGCCAGGCAGCCTTGTAAAATAGGACAGGGGGAACTAACATCAGACTTTAATGCTGGGCTAAGTACAAATGTGTTTTAAAACACTGTACACTGAACACTCCTAACGGTGGACTTCCGCAGCCGACGACCCATGCATGTTCTGATGTTAACACCAAGGCACCTGCAACTGCGACCATAAAGGGACGTGAGCATCGGCAGTGGACGTTGGCGCACTGGCAGATCGTTGCATGATCTGATGAATCCTACCTTCTTCACCATGCCGATGGGAGGGAACGAATTCAAATCTTCCAGGGGAAGCGCCTTGACACCTTTACTGCGGAACGGTGACAATCTCGCAGGAGATCCATTACGTTCTGGAGAACATTCACTTGGGCATTCACAAGTTCATTAGAGTTTTTGCAAAGCTCCATCTTAGACTGGTTGCAGACTAGGTACACCCCTTGATGACGATTATGTTTGCCGACAGCTTGAAATATTTCAGCAGCAACGTAATGCGCCCAGTCACGAAGCCGGAAGTGTGATGGAGTTGTTCTAGAGACACAGCGACGAGTTCCAATGCCTGTTCAATCCACCCACACCACCAACCGCCCCACCCCCACCCCTCACCCCTCGCATCACCCAACTCCTCAGATCTCAATCCGATAAAACACATCTGAGATGTTATTGAACTTGGCGTTAGAGCTCATCACCCCGCCCCGGTTCTTACTGGAATTAGGTGACTTGTATGTCGAGATGTGATGTCATCTCTCTCCACCAACCTACCAAGGAGTCATTGCTTCCATGGCACGAGGCGTCGCCGCTGTTTTCCGTGATGGCTGTAAGTTAGGTGCTAATAATGTTCTGGCCGAACAACGTATCTCCCTTTTCTTCTATACTATTAAGTGCCTAATACAATGATAAAAAATAATCGCAAAACCAAATAATTAATGTAGAGTAAAGAAATTTCGAGAATCCATGCGTCTACTTAGCATATTTCAGTGACTAACATTGCAAGATCACTTGTTAACGTAAACTCTAGGTAAGCCATTGCAAATGTGAAATGCTGGTACATTAATATCCGATGTAACCATAAGAACGTGTAATTAGAGCATGCAAACATGAACGCATTGTGCTGTACAGGTGCCAAATTACAGTTTGTGGAATGGAATTCCATGCCTGTTGCACTTGGTCAGTCAATAAAGGAACGGTTAATACTGTTTCTAAATGACGCTGGAGTTGTCGTCCAATGATGTCTCATACATGCTCGGTTGGAGACAGATCTCGTGATGTAGCAGGGCAAGGCAGCATATCGGCATTCTGTAAATCACTTTGGGTTACAACAGCAGTATGTGGGTGAGAGTTATCCTATTGGAAAACACCGACTGGAATGCTGTTCATAACTGGCAGAACAACAGGTCGAATCACCAGACTGACGTACAGATTTACAGTGACAGTGTTTGAGAGAGCTACTGCTGTCGTAACAAATTGCACCCAACTTCATAACTCCAGATGTAGATCCAGTGTGTCCAGCGCTCAGATAGGTTAGCTACTGGCACTAAACAGGCTTCCTCCTAATCAACACAAGGCAGTCACAGCCACTGAGGTAGAATCAGCTTTCATCACAAAACCCAACAGATCGTCACCCTGTCTTCCAGTGAGCTCTCGTTAGACACGAAAATGACGGCGGTTTGCGGTAGTGAAATGCACCCTACAGGGCGTCTCGTTCGGAGCTGGCCTTGATGTAACCGATCTGTTACGGTCTTTGTGACACTGTGGTGCCAACCGGTGCTCAGATTACTGCTACAATTGCCGTGCGATGAGACAGAGCCATACGCTGAATGTGATGGTAGTGCCACGTGGCATTTTGGAACCCGGTCATCCTATGAATCATATCTTCTCGTAACTACATATGCCATTGACCAAGTACAGTGCTTACATTCTGCTAAATATTTTCGCAATATCACGGAAGGAACATCCAGCTTATCGCAGCTCTATTACAGGGTCTCGCCGGCCGGTGTGGCCGTGCAGTTCTAGGCGCTTCAGTCTGGAACCGCGTGACCGCTACGGTCGCTGGTTCGAATCCTGCCTCGGGAATGGATGTGTGTGACGTCCTTAGGTTAGTTAGGTTTAAGTAGTTCTACGTTCTAGGGGACTGAAGACCTTAGAAGTTAAGTCTCATAGTGCTCAGAGCCATTTGAACCATTTGAACAGGGTTTCGATTAAAATGAGTGAGGTGTTGATAATGGTGTCTTTGTCGTGTTGAAGGCATTCTTGACTAACATAAACTCACCACGTCCAGGTTTCAAAGGTGACTAACCGTTATAGCGTGTATTTAAAGTAAACTGGGTTTGTATCCTCATAGTGGCGTTACTAGCGCCTCTCTTTTGCTGCTGGCGAATAATTTGGACAGACACCACCTTTCAGACGTAGAGACACGCCCATGAACTTTCGTTTATATGGCACAATTCCTACTTGATGTTTCGATTTATTTCCGTCAGTGTACATGTATTCTACCTCTGAGTCTATTGTATCCGTCGATGTTTCGTTGATTTACATATTTTTCATGATTTTTACTGCTGAGAGCTACTGTGGTCAATACGACACCAGCATTACAATATATTCATTCACACTGAAGAGATAATTTTGAAAACCGGTTGAATACTTTTGAAACAACCTACACTGTGTAATACGTCCCGCCACAACTCGCCAAATATTTTAACTATTTTCATCATATTAGTACAGGTAAAGTTAGATTCCAGATAATTTTCGTTAAGATATTGGAGGAGGGTTGGAGTTGAGAGGCGGCGAGCCTCATGTCGAAAGATGTAAGAGAGTGTAGGGGCAAAACATACTGCGACAAGATGGATCTGTAGCGTGTCCCGCGTCCGGCTATCCTGATTTATGTCTTCCGCGATTTCCTTAAATCGCTCCAGGCAAATGCCGGTATGGTTCCTTTGAAAGAGCACGGCCTACTTCCTTCCCCTTCCTCCCCTAATCCAATGAGAACGTTGACCTCGCTGTCTGGTCTCCTCCCCCAAAAAATCCAATCTAAAATCTGTTGTTTGGAGCAATGAGTGAAGCACAGGCACAGCTGGTGCTAACGGCCGCTGCAGTAAGATCCTTCGTGCACGGCAGAAACTGCTAGCCGTTTAGGCTGAAATTGCAGTTTGTTTATTGTTAAGTAAAAACAATGCTAGGACACAGCCGCAAGGAGGGACTGAGAGGTAAATCACGAACTACCTTTCCTCTAGCCGATTACCATAAGCTTTACTTAAAATAAAACTGGTAGTCCGTGAAATTGTTACTGGGGTTACGCAAATACGGAAGAAAACATAAATTTCACTAAGGTTTCCGAATGCATTGCAAACAATGCTCCAAAAGTCCTTTGGTACTCTGGTGTTGGCTGGACCTCACCGCACATCACACAAAGAAGCTGTTATCTTTTTTTCTGACCTTAACCTCTTAGAGATTAGAGACATAACTGACGTACACACACATCGATAAGGTGAATGTGTTCAATGCATGTTACCACAATCAAGAGCCGTCATTTGTATTCGCACGAGTTCAAGATTCATTGTGGGTACACTTAAGTATGTCCAAAAGTCTGAGAAAGGCGAGAGTGAAAATAAAAGAAATATTGAAGCATTTAGCAATGTATATGTCTTGTTAGCTTTGGCAACTGCAGTAAACGATAAATCTTTGCTAAACAATGTGAATTTGCTGAGTTCCAACTGACTTACTGCATTACAAGCTGAGATGGAGATGTTGCTGTAAGGACTGTGCTTATGTAATTTACACGTATCGCAAATTATATGCATTATGCTCTGTACTTCCATCGTTCCTTCGGAATACATGCCTTTGTGTCTAGAGCTAAGAGCAAGTGGAACACGCTGTGCAGTTGTCAGCACTAGTAACAATTTCGTGAACACTTTGCATAATCTTTGGGATAAAATTGCTTCTTCTTAGCACAAAATTCTGACGCTTTTTAAATGTACTAGGACTTACTGGCCTAGACACAAAAGTGCTATTAATCTGGTAAATTTAATTGCTTTGGAAACGAGACGTTTGATGTTTATTATTTGCCAATATGCAGTGAAAGAAGGATTTTTATGACAGTATTGACCTTTTCAGTCCCAAACGTAATATGCATTGATTTCCAAGCCACGCAGACCAGAATCAGATTTGCCGCTAATGCTCTTACACGGAAAGAGTCAAGCGTCGGACTGAAAGCCGTTTAGCCGCTAATACTTCTCATTTAACATCACGTTACTGCCCTCAGGCATACAAAACAAAACGCTGAAAATTATCCTGATATTGGAGGACAACATAAGCCAGTTTAGATATCCCAACAATCATACACCGGGCCTCATATGAAACTGATGTAAGACATGGAAACTAAATTTGTATTGTCATAGCCTATAAGCCTTTGAAAGCTCACCTGAAAAACGTAATTTAGTTTTAGTTTAACGTGTAAGAGATGGATTTAATTTTGTGCGTAGCGATGGTCTCATGATAAAACATTCAGAATGATTATATTGTTCAGATGTTATGCACGAGTTTCTGAGGGGTAAAAACCCAAAAACAGACGAATTATACGTCAGAATCGTTCGACAGCAGACACGTAGTTTTTCTTTCTTTTGACGAAATAGTTATTTTCATTACCATTCGAAAAGTATGATGCACGACGTATTATGACGCAGCTATACATCATGACTAGACAATAGGGCTATTTGAAATTATTATTCAGTAGAAAACGGTATACCTACGTACATTTTGGAGCTATAAGAGTAAATAATATTGTCTAAATTGTTCTCGCCGTTGCTCTTCATCTAACAGAGCAAAGATGAAGCGGCTAATTTGACCGGCGTGGCGTGGAATTCATTTGCTATAAAGTGATGATCGTCAATGGAATTCATACACATATGGCGTCTAATAGCGTGATGAAACAGACCATATTTATACACATCGAAACACATTTGGCATACCTCTGATCTTGTTATTGCGAGAGACTTTCAGAACTACGTAGTAATATGTCAAATTGAAATTTGATATTGTATTGTTAAATGTAGTGTGTAATGGATTATTTGCTTCCGAGGAACCTATAAAAATAAGCAAGGTAATCTTTGTAGCTTGAGTATGAGGTTAATTTGCCAATACAATCACTGATATTTGTCAGATGATTATCTTTCTATGAATTAATGGAAATACTTTTACGAAGACCATGTAGGTAACTGTATAATGCTAAGGCTACGTCTTCTTTATGTATCTTCTTTTTTAATGTGAAGTATTTCTCGCACAGTACAAGTTGTAGAAATTCAATTAATGGTAAAGACTTGAGACACTGTCTTATTATTTCAACAGTTACATCTACAACATGGAAATAGTAATACAGTATTTTGATGTCTAAGGAGAGAAGTTGGGTTTGTGGGGTGGATGCATGTATTTAATCCTGTGGCACATAGGGTCCGCTACAGTGGACAGATAATTATCGTCGCTTTCCTGGCATTTTCAATCAGTCCTGAAGCTGCAAATGCGCACAGTTCGTTGCAATGGACGCTGCCTACCGGTTTTGTGTCCTGCATGCAGCCTAATGATTGAGTGAAAGTACCAGAGTAATGGAGTAATGACCATTAAAAGCTTCCAGCTGCAGTGAAAATCATACATCACCGGCTTAATGGTTGGTATAACTTTATAGCTTCTATTAACTGTTTGAGTTAATTCAAAGTGTAATGTATTTAGTCTTCTTCATTATGTTATGTGGTGGGCTACGTTGAGAGTTCGCTATGGATCTAATTTACGCATCCTAGAGGTGACTGGTTCATAATGAAATCAAAAGCGCTCAGAAAAAGTCCGTTCCAATGTTCTGTACTAATGAATGCTCTGAAGCGATTAATGGAAAATAGGTCTGTGTTCTGAAACAATACGAGGCCTAATGGTAAATAAAGTTACTTGTTCGTATAGAAGCTCATAGACAATTGTTTTTCTCTCACTTCAGTTGCGAGTGGAACAGGGAAGAGAATATCTAGCAGTAATAAAAGACTTGTGGAATATGTATTTCGACATAGACGTAGATGTATATGGCGTTCCTACAGCTTATGGGTGTGCGTGAAACTGGACTTCAAATGCAGTATCGACTAATGAAATTATTCACAGCCTTAACTGTACTTCAGGGTGTCAGACAGTCCTTGACTGAATCCTTCAATAAAGAAAAACATGGTAAGACAGTGATGGTAATATTTTAAAAGTATGCTGATATAAGATGACTGAAGCTTGACAAATCGACAAAAATGAATTCTCACAAATCAGTCATTTATTGCGGTGTATTTTCTAACTTTGTCGACAATAATAGCCAGTATCGTTCGACCACAGACCATTTTTAGATCAATGTAGACTGCAGGGAGTCAGTCTGTTTAACTTGCTGTGTATAGTCAACATAAGCTTATGTCACTCAGATCATTAAGTTAATTTTTGCCTTCTGTGAAATTACCTGAAGCTTATCGGTTGCTTTGCAAATACTACCGACCCGAACGTCTTCGGCAAATGAAGTAAACCACTCACCATTTTGAAAAATAATTATTTAAGAAAGTAAATTGGGTCAACCTAATTAATAAAATGAATCACCTAAGAATATTATCACATTACATCTTACAGCTTTCTAAATCCGTCTTACCCTCTCCAAAGCGCACCAACAGATGAGTTGGAAATAGAATAAAAGCGAAACTCATTTCTTAATAATTAATGCAATTTTCAGAATAAGTTTCCCTTCGTTTACTTATCTTGGTAGTCTTCCTGTCGACCATCATCTAGGTGACTACGGAGATTATTCTCAGAGACAGGAAACGTTGTTGGAAAATTGTTTTATTTGGACGAGATTTTCGTAGCGTGTACTGATGTAAGTCAAAAGCATCAATATTTAGAATATTATGTACATACCGTGTTACGTAGCTGCATGACAAATATCAACAAAGAGTAGACGGTGATAAAGTTCATGAAAACCGAATGCTCGTAACTAAAGAAATTTTCTCGAAGTGGAGAGCGGAACGAATAATGGGCATGAGACAAGTCTGAGTGTGACATTGAATTAGTCGAAATTTTATTGTATGACGAAAATCAGCCTGAGTTTCCCGCAATAAAAGATAAAGTTTCAAGCCACTCTGCACTTGGTAAATATGATATAATCACTGCTAGTATAGCTCAAGAGATAGTCAGGAATGTCATCTGCAAGTTGTTATTGAAAAAGGAAATCTTCATCCCAGTTTTAATTGGAAATGTGGTGTTCTGTTTAAGTAACGGCACTTTTATAAAGTTTAAGACATCACTGATGTGATCGAATTGAAAGCGTTAACCACAGTGACTAGGATAATAAATTGGACTATTTATCATGGGTGAGTTCAGTTGTACGACTCACTAAAAGTAGTCAACTTAAAGCAGAAACATTAAATGGTTTTTTTGACAGTAATTACTAAGTTTGCAGAAAACTCTCTGATAAAGTGAAAGAATAGCTATCAAATAAGAGTTACTTTAATTTCAATCTTATTCCGTAAAACATGTAGAAACGAAGTATGAGAGACAGAAGTATTTTCAACGCAAAACAAACGTTTGAACGCTACCTTAGCCACCGTTATAACAATGAACTTGGTTCAGTTTTTCAGTAGCCTCTCTTGACTGTGACAAGGGTTAAGATGTACGTTTCACAATGAGGCAACAATCCTTAGCAAAAGCAGAACGACGTAAAAAGTAAAAGAGTCTAGTATCCTTGTCTTCCGCTGAGAAAAGAAATGCAGTTTAGCTTACTTAAAGAAATAAGCAGGAAATAACGCGAAAAGAAGCGGAACGCAGAGAGACGAAATACATGCACATCTCATATTTAATATTCAACAGAAATGGAATGTCTCATTACAATTATACCTGTGAAAGTATTCCCATTTAGAATTGCTGAAATTATTTTCTTAATTTCTATGCTTCATTTAAATGAATCAGTAGCGAAGTAATACCAAAAATATATTGATGGGGAAAAAATCGTATCACGAGTGAATAATTAATGTAAAGAAATTACAGGTGATCAACATTGCAAGATCACTGGTTAATCTAAGCGCAATACAAGCAAATGCAAATGTGTAATACTGGTACATTTTTAACCGGTGTAACCGACAGAATGTTGATTGTAAGCAGTCAGACATGCTCACATTTTGTTGCGCAGTTTGTGGAATACAGTTCCATTCATGCTGCACTTGGTCGGTCAATACAGGGACTCTTAATGCTGTTTGTGGATCACACTAAAGTTGTCGTCTGATGATGTTGCAAATGTACCCGGTAACAGACAGATCTTGCGATAAAGCAGGCCAAGGCAATATGTCGACTCCATGAAGACAGTGTTCGATTACAATAGCGATATGTGGCAGAGCGTTATCCTGTTGGTAAACACCCCTGGATTGCTGTCAATAAATGAGAACACAATAGGCCGATTACCAGATTGACGTACAAATTAGCAGTCAGGGTAAGTGGGATAACTATGAGAGAGATCCTGATGTCATACGATGTCGCATCGCAATCCATAATTCCAATGATATGTCCCGCATGTGTTCTATGCAGACAGGTTCGTTGTAGGCCTTCAACTAGCCTCTTTCTAACCAACACACGGCCATAACCGGCAGCGAGGCAAAACCGACTTTCACCAGAAAACACAAAAGACCTCACCCTACCATTTAATGAGCTCTTTCTTGACACCACAGAGGTCTCAAATGACTATCTAGCTCGGAGCTGTTGTTGAAGTAATGGATCTGTAACAGTTCATGTTGACACTACGGTGCCAACTGCTGATCATACTGGTGCTGCAGTGCGATATACCGTCCTATCAACTTTCATTTATGTCGCGAAACTCCTTTTTGGTGTAGAAATTCTCTTTCCGTCAGTGTATTCGTGTGCGATGATAATTAAATGTCGATAGGTTCAAGTAATGAAAAATTGTTAATTTGGAATTGGGAAAGTGCGGTTTAGGAAATTCATTTACAGGAACAAATTTAAATTCTAAACAATCTGTTACTATGTCCGAGGACGTATCACTCAGCGTCTTATCTCGTCTTTTCAGTTCTTATGTGAGATGTACGTTGGTGACAGTGAAATCGTTCTGCAGTCCGGCACAAATGCCGTTTCTCTAAACATTCTCAGTACTGAAACACAGAAGTATTTCGCGGAAACATCTTCTTCCCACCAAAGATTCCCATACTAAAACCCATTTGTTCATCACACGTGCTGGTATCAAATCTAGCACCACTACTCTGAAATTCTTCGACATCTAGCTTTAATGTGACATAATGGGGATTCCCAACACTCGAAAGGTACTCAGAAATGGTCTGAACTAGTGATCTGTAAGCGGTCTGCTTTACAGCTAAACTACACTTCCCTAGATTTATCCAGGAAAACTAAAGTCGACCATTCGCCTTCCTTACAACCGACCTCACTTGCTTGTGTCATTCCAAGTCACTTTGAAACGCTGCGCCCAAGATATTTAATAAGGAGACTAAGCGAGGCAGCACACCAGTAACACTGTCTTCTAATACTGTAAGCTTCGTTTTCCTATATCTCTTTTTGTTGAACTAGCGGAATATAGATCGTTGAAACAATTCAAGGTATGAACCTCAGGATCGCTCAGCGGTAACTTCCAAATTCAAAACCTGAGAGTTTTCTGGAACTTATTCGTGATATTGAGACTTAGATGTACGTGTTCTGGAGGGGTGATTTTTAATTTGGAACTTTGTGGCAAGTTTCTATACGCTCAAACTGCTGAGGTCCTCGGTTCCTATGCTTACACACTACTTAAATTAACTTTCATTAAGGACACACATACACACCCATGCCCGAGGGAGGACTCGAACCTCTGACGGAGGGAGCCGCGCGAATCGTGGCAAGACGTACTAGACCGGGCGGCTACCCTGCGCGCCAGTGATATTTATAATTAAGGGAAGAGGAAGTAATATGTGAAAGAGGAAACAGCTTTATATGTAATCAACCAGGAGGAATAATCAGTAATCAATACGGCAGAAATCTGGGAATAGCTGACGGTTTTGGAAGCAGTGTTGTTCCCATCCAAGGGGTATAATCGGCTAAGTGGCGATACTAAACCTTCAGTGCCTAGAGTTCCCCTAGCGCTTAACCATGAACCTAACTGTGTTCTATTAGACTCAGGCAATAATTTCTCATTGATGTTTTGCGAGGGGCACATCACATATAAAAATATTTGTATATTCCTTGATTCGAAATTTGTGTTCCCAAGATGCTTCGAGTCGTTAATGGACGTAATTTACCACTGGTATGGAAAATGTATGTTAGCATAAATATTGGCAAATTTTAATAGCCCATTGAGATCTTTGTTGTCCAGTAGCATTCGGTAAGCGTAGCTTTTGGACGTGATGTTTTTGGTAAAATCCTATGGCTCCATATTATTCTGGCAATGTATTGAGTTTCAAATCTTGCACTGAGAAAAGTTATCACTGGTGTCGGTGTTCTTCCAATGTTCAAGTGAATGAAACGAGCGTTTGGCGACATTGGTTGGGAGGCCCCTTGTGGGGCAGGTCCGGCCGCCTTGGTGCAGGTCTCATTACATTCGACACCACATTGGGCGACCTGCGCCTTAGATGGATACGAAATGATGATGAACACAACACAACACTCAGTCCCTGCGCGGAGAAAATCTCCGACGCAGCCGGAAATCGAACCCCTACCCGTAGGATGCAATCCGTCACGCTGACCACTCATCTAATGGGGCGGACTTCAAGTTAATATCCATAGTGAAGTAATCTTACTAAGAAATCATTTTATTTATTTTTGTTGGACCCTACGTTAATACATTAATGGAATACTAGTTTAGGCAATGTAAACTGCGTTCTTCAGATCCATAAAATCGAGCAGTAGCAGTTACATCATACAGTGATTTACACCACTCTGCCACAATAAAAGTTTACAATGTGGACAAGAACTGTCAAGGCATAATCTTAGTACCAGTGAATCACTGATAGAAGTGATCGTGTTACCGCATTTGCTGAAAGTTTTCCGTTATGTTATGACTGATCCTTTGAGGCTTACTACCGATATGAAACATGAATTTTAGCTCACCCACTAAATCGCTGTCAGGTGCCCTTCCTACCGTTTGCCACCAACTAAGATGCAGGAAAATGATTGATATATTACTCGAAGAAAGGGTTGATAAGAAGTCTATATCTCTGTTTGCCTGTGTGTGTAGTCTCCAAACTCCCGAGAGGCCGATGGGTGAATGTCGTGTTCTCCCCTTTCCCGACTCTACTTCTGTTTCACCTGGTTTCCTGGTACACCTTATTTTAGTTATTTCTTCTTCTATAGGCTCAACATCAACAACCGCTTTCTGACAGTCACTCTAAACAAAAGGTGCACCTTTGTGCCGAAGTTGGTGATGTGTTGGGAAGTCAGGTTTTCTGTATGGCACGCAACGTCTAAGTAAATCTCTCGTCAGTATCTTTGCGACGGGGTCCTGTGGTGTAGAATGTCGTTTCCGTGGCGTATCGGTCAGCCGGCACGGTAGCTCAGCGTGTTCGGTCAGAGGGTTACGCGCCCTGTTTAATAAAAAAACTGAGTCAATCGATCAAAAACGAACAAAAATGGATGTCTTACGACGTCCGCCCCGAGCAGATGCAACGAACAAAATGAGATTTAAAAAAAAAGGGGTAGCGTCTTTGATTCATAAGCAAAACGTCTTCTGTCCCGGGTTCGTTTTCCCGCCACTGCCTAAATTTGGATAAGTAATCACCATTGGCGGCGAAGACTTTCGGCATAAGAAGTCAGCCTCATTCTGCCAACGGCCTTGCCAAAGAGGGTGGAGGAGCGGATAGAGGGTCAGGGCACTCTCTTGTCCTAGAGGTGGGAAATTGCCCCTGAAGGCGGAAGTATCAGCAATGATCAACGACATGAGGATGCAGAAGGCAATGGAAACCACTGCATTAAAGACACGTAACGTGTATCCACAGGACATGGGGCCTGTACTTGAAGAAGTGTCATGATGATATCTCCATTGGCAAAAGATTCCGGAATAGTCCCCGATTCGGATCTCCGGGAGGGGACCGCCAAGTGGGAGGTTACCATGAGAAAAAGATTGAATAATCAACGAAAGGATAATGCTCTGCGAGTCGGGGCGTGGAATGTCAGAAGCTTGAACGTGGTAGGGAAATTAGAAAATCTGAAAAGGGAAATGCAAAGGCTCAATCTAGATATAGTAGGCGTCAGTGAAGTGAAGCGGAAGGAAGACAAGGATTTCTGGTTAGATGAGTATCGGGTAATATCAACAGCAGCAGAAAATGGTATAACAGGTGTAGGATTCGTTATGAATAGGAAGGTAGGGCAGAGGATGTGTTACTGTGAACAGTTCAGTGGCCGGGTTGTTCTAATCAGAATCGACAGCAAACCAACACCGACAACGATAGTTCAGGTATACATGGCGACGTCGCAAGCTGAAGATAAACAGATAGAGAAAGTGTATGAGGAAATTGAAAGGGTAATGCAGTATGTAAAGGGGGACGAAAATCTAATAGTCATGGGCGACTGGAATGCAGTTGTAGGGGAAGTAGTAGAAGAAAAGGTTACAGGAGAATATGGGCTTGGGACAAGGAATGAAAGAGGAGAAAGACTAATTGAGTTCTACATCTACATCTACATCCGTACTCCGCAAGCCACCTGACGGTGTGTGGCGGAGGGTACCCTGAGTACCTCTATCGGTTCTCCCTTCTATTCCAGTCTCGTATTGTACGTGGAAAGAAGGATTGTCGGTATGCTTCTGTGTGGGCTCTAATCTCTCTGATTTTATCCTCATGGTCTCTTCGCGAGATATACGTAGGAGGGAGCAATATACTGCTTGACTCTTCGGTGAAGGTATGTTCTCGAAACTTCAACAAAAGCCCGTACCGAGCTACTGAGCGTCTGTCCTGCAGAGTCTTCCACTGGAGTTTATCTATCATCTCCGTAACGCTTTCGCAATTACTAAATGATCCTGTAACGAAGCGCGCTGCTCTCCGTTGGATCTTCTCTATCTCTTCTATCAACCCTACCTGGTGCGGATCCCACACTGCTGAGCAGTATTCAAGCATTGGGCGAAGAAGCGTACTGTAACCTTCTTCCTTTGTTGTCGGATTGCATTTCCTTAGGATTCTTCCAATGAATCTCAGTCTGGCATCTGCTTTACCGACGAGCAACTTTATATGATCATTCTGTAACAAGTTTCAGGTAGTAATAGCGTATACCGTGTTCAAGAATCATAAGAAGAGGAGGTATACATGGAAAAGGCCGGGAGATACGGGAAGATTTCAATTAGATTACATCATGGTCAGACAGAGATTCCGAAATCAGATACTGGATTGTAAGGCGTACCCAGGAGCAGATATAGACTCAGATCACAATATAGTAGTGATGAAGAGTAGGCTGAAGTTCAAGACCTTAGTCAGGAAGAATCAATACGCTAAGAAGTGGGATACGGAAGATCTAAGGAATTACGAGATACGTTTGAAGATCTCAAACGCTATAGATAGAGCAATAAGGAATAGTGCCGTAGGCAACACAGTTGAAGAGGAACGGACGTCTCTAAAAAGGGCCATCACAGAAGTTGGGAAGGAAAACATAGGTACAAAGAAGGTAGCTGCGAAGAAACCATGGGTAACAGAAGAAATTCTTCAGTTGATTGATGAAAGGAGGAAGTACAAACATGTTCCGAGAAAATAAGGAATACAGAAATACAAGTCGCTGAGGAATGAAATAAATAGGAAGTGGAGGGAAGCTAAGACGAAATGGTTGCAGGAAAAATGTGAAGACATCGAAAAAGGTATGATGGTCGGAAGGACAGACTCAGCATACAGGAAAGTCAAAACAGCCTTTGGTGACATAAAAAGCAACGGTCGTAACATTAAGAGTGCAACGGGAATTCCACTGTTAAATGCAGAGGAGAGAGCAGATAGGTGGAAAGAATACATTGAAAGCCTCTATGAGGGTGAAGATTTGTCTGATGTGATAGAAGAAGAAACAAGAGTCGATTTAGAAGAGATAGGGGATCCAGTATTAGAATCGGAATATAAAAGAGCTTTCGAGGACTTAGGGTCAAATAAGGCAGAAGGGATAGATAACATTCCATCAGAATTTCTATAATCGTTGGGGAAGTGGCAACAAGACGACTATTCACGTTGGTGTGTAGAATATATGAGTCTGGCGACATACCACCTGACTTTCGGAAAAGCATCATCCACACAATTCCGAAGACGGCAAGAGCTTACAAGTGCGAGAATTATCGCACAATCAGCTTAACAGCTCATGCATCGAAGCTGCTTACAAGAATAATATACAGAAGAATGGAAAAGAAAGTTGAGAATGCGCTAGGTGACGATCAGTTTGGCTTTAGGAAAAGTAAAGGCACGAGAGAGGCAATTCTGACGTTACGGCTAATAATGGAAGCAAGGCTAAAGAAAAATCAAGACACGTTCATAGGATTTGTCGACCTGGAAAAAGCGTTCGACAACATAAAATGGTGCAAGCTGTTCGAGATACTGAAAAAAGTAAGGGTACGCTATAGGGAGAGACGGGTCATATACAATATGTACAACAACCAAGAGGTAATAATAAGAGTGGATGATCAAGAACGAAGTGCTCGTATTATATTATTTTGTGGGCGAAAAAGCGACAACAGTATCACATGAGTGGTCCTAAAAAATTCAAGAAAAGTTTTAGAAAATCAAAAAAAGTGACACATGTCAAAGAACAGAGGTACATGTCCATATTACTGTTGTACTCACTATAATGGAATTTACTGCAAAATTTACATACTTGTCATTATGGAAGCTAATACTATGTCGGCATACGTTTCGTAAGTCCGGTTTTCTCAACTATTACATCTTTGAGTTGTCTCGCTGTCCTTACCGGGGTGAGATAATTATTACTTCCCTGATTTTTTTTCTTAATAAAAGGTAAACGATTCACTCTATAGATCAATGAACTGTGCTTTAGAGATTTTAGATTATAATTGATAAATATTAGTTCACTTTGCTAATTGGATCACCTTCATAGATATCTTTTTACCATTGCGAGGAAATCTTGTTGCAGTGGAAGCCTTATGTCCTTCGTTTGATTTAGTCCTGGCGATTACAGTTACATTCAGAACTGTTAATAACGAAACCGCGAATGTATTCCAAATGTTTAATGAAATTATGACCCGCGATTCTTAGTAGCGCCGGCGGTAACGGAAGTTCTACCATAACTTCACGGCAGTAATGGACATAAAATCGCGGCGATCGCCGTGGCTGCTAGTGTAATCTCGCGAATCTGCGAAAGAGCCATTGTCTTTGTCGCTCGTAAGTCAAACTTCCTTCGAGAGAGAGAGGAAGAGAGAGGGAGAGAGAGAGAGAGAGAGAGAGACAGGCGGAGGCAGGCAGAAAGGGAGGTAGAAAACACTCGCCGCAGAAGTTTGTCGCCTCGGGACTGTTTTCTTCCCTGGGAAGCCGAGGCGGCTGTCTTTACCACCGGCCAGAAGGCACGGAAAGAGGCGGCGAAGAGAACAGTGGGGTGGGCGCGGAGACGCTGGGAAGAGAGGAGGTGGCGGCGCACAGACACATTTACTTTGTCCGATGGAGTTTAATTACAGCTCGCAGCGCCCTGCGGAGTGGGGCACAGCGAGCGGCGGCCCGCTAGCCGCCTGCTGCGACCGCTCTCGGCTGTGTTGACGCGCCCTGCTGCAGCCACCGCTGTGCTGCTGCTGCCTCCACCGCGGACTCCAATAATCCTCGACCCACTTGTCCGTCGAGAGGCCCGCTGTGCCAGAGCGAAAATAATGACACCCCAAATGAGTGTCCGCTCGATTAGTCGCAGCCCCGCCGGGAAAAACACTCAGCCGGAACGATGATCACCGCTTACGGCTCGGTCTGCGAGCGTTTGCTGGGACACTCGGTAAAACAGGCAGATTCGCCCGCGCTGCTGGGTTAACCGTGGGACTGCCATGTAGGATGCTACTGAACATTTAAGTTTACGGCAAAGTGCAAGTTCGGATACGGGATAATATGAAACTACAACTTATTGGACAGTAATGCCAAAGCTATGAAGTAACAAGTTAAAAAACTTTGTCAAGTGCGCGTAAGACTCACACACTGAGGGTTCTTATGTATATATACAGTTCATCCATCCCGAGAATCGAGGATCTCAAAGATTAACGCCTGTAATCAATATCGATACTAGCAAGATATGTGCCCCAGGAACTCCGAGACCGTATTAAAATCACTACAGTAGTTCCTCAGACTAGCCGGACATACAAAAAGTAGCGAGCAGGAAACTTCACTTTCTGTTTGTATAGAGAGAAGATTCAATTAAACATTTTTATTTGCTTACTAAAACACGATTAAAATTTATATTTGCATAAAGTAACGTTCGTCCATTATGCTTGTGACAGATGATGGATGTAACGTACTTCACACTGCGCAAGATATTTTTATCCAATGTAATTATAATTTAACAGGTTTCAGAATGTCTTTTTTATTTTATTTATTTATTTATTTAATTATTTATTTTTTTTGAAATTTGTGGTAAGATCTTATGGGACCAAATTGATGAGATCATCGGTCCCTAAGCTTACACATTACTTAATCTAACTCAAACTAACTTACGCTAAGGACAACACACACACCCATGCCCGAGGGAGGACTCGAACCTCCGACGGGGTCAGTCGCGTGAACCGTTACAAGATGGCTACCCAGCGCGGCGAGGTTTCAGATTTTTTTTTCTTTTGCTTTACTTGGTACTACGAATCCCTGATTCTTGCCAAATTTCATGACTCTAGCTCAACGAGAAGTAGTCTATAGATTTTGACCTGGAGGTATGTGTTGGTTGCGGTTTAAAGACGCCGTAGGGTGTTAGTGAGACCCGGGGGAAATCCCACACGGTCGACCAATCGATTGAAATCGCTCTCAGACTGCACCCAGTGATCGCTATTAAGCACCTACAGTCACCGGTACCCATGTGTATGTTGTCTTCTACCCCCTTCGATGTCTGTTCTGGGGCGAGAACCATCGGCAAAGTCGTCTTAATACGGCCCGTTATAAGCCTGGCGAAAATCTTGTAGTCGGCGTTCAGCATTGTGAACGGCCGATATTCGTTAATGGATTGCCCTCCACCTGGCTGTTGTGCCGGTATGAGAAGTCCTTCTAGAAACTTTGCCGGCACAACACAGTCTGGAGACATAAGTTCAAAAATGGTTCAAATGGCTCTGGGAACTATGGCACTCAACTGCTGTGGTCATCAGTCCCCTAGAACTTAGAACTACTTAAACCTAACTAACCTAAGGACATCACACACATCCATGCCCGAGGCAGGATTCGAACCTGCGACCGTAGCAGTCGCACGGTTCCGGACCGCGCGCCTAGAACCGCGAGACATCATGATGTCACCACGTGTTCCGACACGGTCCGACGTCGGCGCTTTCGGCGTTTCTGTTTTCGCTGTTTCCGTATGTGGCCTTCATTGTAAGAAGACGGCACTGACTCACGCCCCACCGGGACAAATGCTTCGGTTGGTACAATGAGGGAATCAATCGCCATCTTTCTGTCGTCAATGTCTGTCGCGTTCGGTACTATTTACCACCTATGGTCAGGCCGGTGGATAATCTAGGTCTCAGTCCGTGGAAGGTGATTCCTATGTCGCTAAATCGGTCGGCTGTGTTTTGTGGAGAACGTCGTGAGCGCCGCCTTTTAAGTCACGGGGAGCATAGTCTTCGTCGGTGGAGGTGCAACGTCCGTCGGTGGGAGTTGTGTGATCCGATGCTGGAGGCACTCGGGACGAATGTGAGCTTCCTTGCCGCAACCGGGACACGTCTTCGGCTGGCCGTCGTAAATAACTATGGCCCGGCACCCTCCTATCTCTAGGTAGGATGGCACATGCCGCTGGAGGTCAATGCGACTTGACGCACTCAACTGAGCACTGGATACTTCTTAAACTGGGTCCATTTTTCAGCTTCGTGTTCGTGTACCGTGCTGTAGGGCCGGAGCACCGCCACAACGTATACCGCATGGAGTTCAAATATGAATATATTCCGCAGACCCATTGCAGCATGACCAACCTCGGCCTTGCCAACATTTCCGTCTGCATGACACAAGAGGAGCTCTTGTTTCATCTCACGAAGCACCTTGGCGTATGTAACTTCGTTTATGGGTTTTACATAAGCCGTGCTACTGACGATCGAAAAGAGAATGCCGACAATGTCGGCAGCCGGTATCTAGGCTTCCTCTTTTACAAAGCGTTTGATTTCAAGGGCCTTTGGTCGGATAAATCGTTCCGAAATGAGAATTTCAAGGTTGATCTTCTGTATTAGCTTGTCATGGTCTACGGCGTCACATTAGTGTCGGCCGAAGAAAGTAAACAATGCGCTCGGGCCCGCGCTGCTGGCGGAGAGCACACACTGGACGTCTGCTTCGCTCGGCAGCGAGATGTGGTGGTGGTGGTTAGTGTTTAACGTCCCGTCGACAACGACGTCATTAGAGACGGAGCGCAAGCTCGGGTTAGGGAAGGATTGGGAAGGGAATCGGCCGTGCCCTTTCAAAGGAACCATCCCGGCATTTGCCTGAAACGATTTAGGGAAATCACGGGAAACCTAAATCAGGATGGCCGGAGACGGGATTGAACCGTCGTCCTCCCGAGTCCAGTGTGCTAACCACTGCACCACTTCGCTCGGTCCGGCAGCGAGAGCCGGGCTGTCTTACTAGACCACGGGAAAACTACTAAAAAGTTAAGAGCAAATTCTGGATATACTGGGTACTATAATAAACGTGACATGAAGTACTACATTACATGCTTCTTCATATTTCTGCGGCACAAAGCCTGTTCTATAAAATTTCGCGCGTGCAGCGGCATAAATTCAACTTTTTCTTCTGACACTGCGACGGGTACTGCACAACGAAATAGACAGCTTATTGAATTCTGTAATAAATTTCAACTAGTAGTAGCGAGTACTCTACTCAAGATTCACAAGAGGAGGAGGTGTACTTGGAAACGATTGGATGGTACGGGATAATTTCAGTTAAATTACATCATAGTCATACAGAGATTCCGAAATCAGATACTAGACTGTATGGAGTCCCCAGGAGAAGATATAGATGCAGATCACAATGAAGTAGTGATGAAGAGTAGGCTGAAGTTCAAGCGATTAGTCAAGAAGAATCAACTCGAAACGAGGTGGGACACACAAGTAATAAGGGATGACGAGACACGCTTGAAGTACTCTAAAACTATTGATACAGTCACCTCGGCTCACTCTGAATGTGGCTGGACGGTATTCAGCCGAAACACTAGAAGAAGAAGTTGAATTTATGCAGGTGCAGGCCCGAAATTTTATGGAACATACTATATTATAAGCTTTTTTTGGTTATCAGTCTACTGACTGGTTTGATGCGGCCCGCCACGAATTCCTTTCCTGTGCTAACCTCTTCATCTCTGAGTAGCACTTGCAACCTACGTCCCCAATTATTTGCTTGACGTATTCCAATCTCTGTCTTCCTCTACAGTTTTTGCCCTCTACAGCTCCCTCTAGTACCATGGAAGTCATTCCCTCATGTCTTAGCAGATGTCCTATCATCCTGTCCCTTCTTCTTATCAGTGTTTTTTTCTCATATTCCTTTCCTCTCCGATTCTGCGTAGAACCTCCTCATTCCTTACCTTATCAGTCCACCTAATTTTCAACATTCGTCTATAGCACCACATCTTAAATACTTCGATTGTCTTCTGTTCCGGTTTTCCCACAGTCCATGTTTCACTACCATACAATGCTGGACTCCAGACGTACATCCTCAGAAATTTCTTACTCAAATTAAGGCCGGTATTTGATATTAGTAGACTTCTCTTGGCCAGAAATGCCTTTTTTTCCATAGCGAGCCTGCTTTTGATGTCCTCCTTGCTCCGTCCGTCATTGGTTATTTTACTGCGTAGGTAGCAGAATTCCTTAACTTCATTGACTTCGTGACCATCAATCCTGATGTTAAGTTTCTCGCTGTTCTCATTTCTACTACTTCTTATTACCTTCGTCTTTCTCCGATTTACTCTCAAACCATACTGTGTACTCATTAGACTGTTCATTCCGTTCAGCAGATCATTTAATTCTTCTACACTTTCACTCAGGATAGCAATGTCATCAGCGAATCGTATCATTGACATCCTTTCACCTTGTATTTTAGTGCCACTCCTAAACCTTTCCTTTATTTCCATCATTGCTTCCTCGATGTACAGATTGAAGAGTAGGAGCGAAAGGCTACAGCCTTGTTTTACTCCCATCTTTTCACAGAGAAAAGTAACTCAATATGAACTTCCCTTTTAACATAAATTGGCATTTCTTTCTTCTATGTGGCAAAGCACGAAATCTAGTTATATTTACAACAGCTATCATTTGTCAAAACAGTATCATTTCTTTCAGACGTGAATGCGATGAATATCTTACAAAATACAGTATTTTGGTTTTTCATTTAGTTTACCGTAAGCGTAAAAAGAGCATAGTGCTGTAGAAACTTTCGGACTAGAGGTTCTTATTGTAAAATTTTTCGGATTTCATTCTTTACAACGTCCCATGATTTTAAAACAGCCTTCTGTAAAGCCGTGTATAAATTACTCTTTATTTAGTGCATGCATCAAAAGTAATGGCCGAGTGGTCTGAGACAGATTAAAACGTTTAGATCAATAATATATTATGTCTTCCTCAAATATATATAGCTTCTGCTGATCTTGTGCTGCGTCCGATTCGAGTGATAACTCGAGATATCGACTGATTTCTACATTGCCTTCGTTATTACATGTTTTCTGTTATATTTTCTATACTTGTAACTCTTTTACCTAATCCGGCTTTTGCGAGTCTGGATGACGCCACAGTGTGGATTAGTGGTTAATCTACTCATCGATATAATACACCAAATATCTCTCAACATCTCTGCTACTCACATCTCTTAGTTTCCTACAATGAAGTTCTGCGTTAGCAATTTGGTGGCGTGGTTACCGCCGTCCATGAACATTCCGTTGCATCATTCTAGGTATGACACAACTGTTTGCAACAGTTTTTTCTTAGACGTTCAGGATGTTCCTTGGTCTGAATATCAAAGTTATCATTACATATCATGCATATTTTTTCAATGTTCTTTAATGCACGGCACAACTGTATGGCTTTGATGTCAGATTTTTATATGATACGAAATATTTTTTTCCACTACGGATGAGGATTCCACACTGTTTTTGACTACGCTAGCAGCCAAAAAATGTGGATTCGGTCGGATAACTTATCATACTGATTTCACAAATTGTTACACTTGACGGGTGCTATGTTTGTTATTAAGGAACGTACGATAACCTCCCCTGATCAGACATAGAAAGTTGTATTTTTCCCTGTAAAACGCAAGTAACTTGCAATTTATGTCCTACTTACTGAAAGAAAGGCCACTGATCACACTAATCCACTGTTTACAAGGAGTATCAATCCAGAGATCACGGTATGTAAATCTCCATGTCCACAGAAGTTGCACGTGTAGCGAATAACAATGCAGCCGTTGTTGTAATGGGCAATAGAGCGATTTCTCTGACGTCCGAAAGGGCATAATCATTGTCTTTGGGGCCAAAGGTGGAAGCATCTTCGAAAAAGTAATTTCTAAGACTTTCCCGGCGATTTGCTGACATCTCGTAAAATCGGGTGTACTGCCGGTGGTCCGCGTCTTCCCAACACGATATTTCGACGTCGTAACTCGGCGTCTTCGTCAGGTGTTCCCTGAGACTGGTTGGCGAGCTGACCTTGTCCCATATTTATGCCTGGGCGGTGTGTGGTGCTCCCAATGCCGTCCGCGCCCGCTGTGGCCATTTCTGTCGGTGGTATCAGTCTCTAGGCGCTTCCTCTTCGGTCCGCGCCCGTTGCGGCTCTCTTCTGAGGTATCGGACGTCCCAAGGCGTTCCCTATTGGGTCCGCGCCCGATAGGCGCGATCCTAGCACTATCATGGCTCTGCTCAAGCTCCTTATGCTGTCCGCGACCGCGGCGAGTTTCCCTCGTGGCCGAGCCATTGTCCTGGCCTTCTGAACCCAGTAGGCGCCTGTGAGGTGCGCTTCCTGTGGCATCCGGCTGTTGTTGGAGCTGCGTATTATGATGGCCATCCTCCAAGGAGCTTGCTGCCGCCTGGTGTCGCGTATGCCCTTCTGTTCCGTTACTTATACCCTTGGACGTCTGTAGTTCATTCCTGGAGGATGGAACTTCCTTCCGTTGTTTCTGTAGTAGTTCCAAAGCAGGATTCCACACAGTACTAAGCTGATATCCTGCTTTCTCGGTTGATCAAGTTCTCCGTCATCTTGATTTCAATCGATTCATTAATGACACTAGCCCAGAATCGGGGGGTCTGAGCCAGGATCCTAGGTTTTTCATACTCCATGGTGTGCTCAAGGTCAAGGCAATGTTCTGCTATTGCAGATTTAGTTACCTGTCGTAACCTGGTGTGTCTCTGGTGTTCTTTGCATCTTATTTCAACTGTTCTTGTAGTTGGACCGATGTAAGCCATCCCGCATTCACACGGTATATGGTAGACACCAGGTTTCCTTAACCCCAAATCATCCTTGACAGTTCCAAGGAGCGTCCTGATCTTGTTAGGTGGGCAGAACACACTCTTGATATTGTGTTTCTTCAGGATTCTGCTGATCTTGGCAGATATAGGCCCCGCATATGGTAGAAAGGCTACTTTCCTGGTCTCTTCTTCCTGTTCCTCTTCTGTTGCCTCAGGTCGTCTGGTGGGACGGAGCGCTTTGCGGATGTCCCTGGTGGAGTATCCATTGTCTGTGAACACTCTTTGTAGTTGTTCTAATTCCGCTGTCAGGCTGTCTGTGTCAGAGAGTGTTTTGGCTCGGTGCACGAGTGTTCTCAGCACTCCATGCTTCTGTGCTGGGTGATGGCAGCTGTCAGCCTGTAGATATAAGTCAGTGTGTGTTGGTTTCCCGTACACACTGTGGCCTAAGGTGCCGTCTGCCTTCCTCTTTACCAGGACATCGAGGAACGGGAGCTGACCATCACTCTCTAGTTCCATGGTGAACTTGATGTTGGGGTGTCTTGTGTTCAGATGGTCCAGGAACTCATCCAGTCTTCTCTTGCCATGTGGCCAGATGACGAATGTATCATCAACGTATCTGAAGAAACACGTCGGCTGGTAGGCAGCAGTTGTAAGTGCCTCATCCTCGAATTTCTCCATAATCAGATTCGCCACTACCGGAGATAAGGGGCTGCCCATGGCCACTCCCTCAGTCTGCTCATAGAATTGGCCTCCAAAAAGGAAGTACGTCGATGTCAAAATATGCTTGAAGAGATCCAGCAAGGCTCCGTCAAATTTCTCACTAATAATATCGAGTGTGTCCTGAAGTGGTACCCTGGTGAACAGAGACACCACATCAAAACTGACCATGATGTCTGTGTCCGAGATCCGAAGGTTGTTGAGACGTTCCACAAAGTCCGAGGAGTTGCGGATGTGGTGGACACACTTTCCCACATATGGTGCCAACATCTTCTTAAGGTGGGAGGCTGTAGGGTAGGTGGCTGCGCCGATACTACTGACAATCGGGCGAAGTGGTACACCCTGTTTATGGATCTTAGGTAATCCATACAGTCTGGGTGGTACCGGTGCTTTACATCTCAAGAGACGAGAGGATGGCGCTCAAGAGTTTGCGAGAAGATGAAGACTTGGTGGTGTTACCAGCGGACAAGGGGAACTCGACTGTCATACTGCTGAAGACTGACTATGACCAGAAGATCTGTCAACTTTTGGAGGACCCTGCCTATAATCTATTAGAGAATGACCCCACCGATAGAGTGGACAGAAAAACCCGATCTCTTCTTAAGGAAACAGGATGGCCTGAGAAGGTCGTCAAACAATTAAAAGCTAAAGCACCGGTACCACCCAGACTGTATGGATTACCTAAGATCCATAAACAGGGTGTACCACTTCGCCCGATTGTCAGTAGTATCGGCGCAGCCACCTACCCTACAGCCTCCCACCTTAAGAAGATGTTGGCACCATATGTGGGAAAGTGTGTCCACCACATCCGCAACTCCTCGGACTTTGTGGAACGTCTCAACAACCTTCGGATCTCGGACACAGACATCATGGTCAGTTTTGATGTGGTGTCTCTGTTCACCAGGGTACCACTTCAGGACACACTCGATATTATTAGTGAGAAATTTGACGGAGCCTTGCTGGATCTCTTCAAGCATATTTTGACATCGACGTACTTCCTTTTTGGAGGCCAATTCTATGAGCAGACTGAGGGAGTGGCCATGGGCAGCCCCTTATCTCCGGTAGTGGCGAATCTGATTATGGAGAAATTCGATGATGAGGCACTTACAACTGCTGCCTACCAGCCAACGTGTTTCTTCAGATACGTTGATGATACATTCGTCATCTGGCCACATGGCAAGAGAAGACTGGATGAGTTCCTGGACCATCTGAACTCAAGACACCCCAACATCAAGTTCACCATGGAACTAGAGAGTGATGGTCAGCTCCCGTTCCTCGATGTCCTGGTAAAGAGGAAGGCAGACGGCACCTTAGGCCACAGTGTGTACGGGAAACCAACACACACTGACTTATATCTACAGGCTGACAGCTGCCATCACCCAGCACAGAAGCATGGAGTGCTGAGAACACTCGTGCACCGAGCCAAAACACTCTCTGACACAGACAGCCTGACAGCGGAATTAGAACAACTACAAAGAGTGTTCACAGACAATGGATACTCCACCAGGGACATCCGCAAAGCGCTCCGTCCCACCAGACGACCTGAGGCAACAGAAGAGGAACAGGAAGAAGAGACCAGGAAAGTAGCCTTTCTACCATATGCGGGGCCTATATCTGCCAAGATCAGCAGAATCCTGAAGAAACACAATATCAAGAGTGTGTTCTGCCCACCTAACAAGATCAGGACGCTCCTTGGAACTGTCAAGGATGATTTGGGGTTAAGGAAACCTGGTGTCTACCATATACCGTGTGAATGCGGGATGGCTTACATCGGTCCAACTACAAGAACAGTTGAAATAAGATGCAAAGAACACCAGAGACACACCAGGTTACGACAGGTAACTAAATCTGCAATAGCAGAACATTGCCTTGACTTTGAGCACACCATGGAGTACGAAAAAACTAGGATCCTGGCTCAGACCCCCCGATTCTGGGCTAGTGTCATTAATGAATCGATTGAAATCAAGATGACGGAGAACTTGATCAACCGAGAAGCAGGATATCAGCTTAGTACTGTGTGGAATCCTTCTTTGGAACTACTACAGAAACAACGGAAGGAAGTTCCATCCTCCAGGAATGAGCTACAGACGTCCAAGGGTATAAGTAACGGAACAGAAAGGCATACGCGACACCAGGCGGCAGCAAGCTCCTTGGAGGATGGCCATCATAATATGCAGCTCCAACAACAGCCGGATGCCACAGGAAGCGCACCTCACAGGCGCATACTGGGTCCAGAAGGCCACGAGGGAAACTCACCGCGGTCGCGGACAGCATAAGGAGCTTGAGCAGAGCCATGATAGTGCTAGGATCGTGCCTATCGGGCGCGGACCCAATAAGGAACGCCTTGGGACGTCCGATACCTCAGAAGAGAGCCGCAACGGGTGCGGACCGAAGAGGAAGCGCCTAGAGACTGATACCACCGACAGAAATGGCCACAGCGGGCGCGGACGGCATAGGGAGCACCACACACCGCCCAGGCATAAATATGGGACGAGGTCAGCTCGCCAACCAGTCTCAGGGAACACCTGATGAAGACGCCGAGTTACGACGTCGAAATATCGTGTTGGGAAGACGCGGACCACCGGCAGTACACCCGATTTTACGAGAGGTCATCTTCGAAAAAGGTAATTTTGTAAACTGTTCGCTTGCCTACATGATTAAAGCATAGCGTGAAACGGAAAATGGTGGCATGTTGCTGAGACAACTATGGTATACCACGGGCGGCAGCTGAAGGGGTCAAAGGCGAACAGACGGGTAGCTGATTAGCTACTGTTTTTCTTTGAGTTATCAGTCCTCTGACCATTTTGATGCCGCTCACCACGAATTCCTCTGCTGTGGTAATCTCTTCACTTCAGAAAAGCACTGCAACCTACGTCCTCAATTAGTTTGCTGGGTATATTCCGGTCTCTGTCTTCCACTACAGTTTTTACTCTCTACAGCTCCCTTAGGTATCATGGAAGTTAATCCCTGATGTCTTAACAGGTGTCCTCCCATCCTGTCCATCCTTAGTGTCAGTAATTTCCACACATTCCTTCCCTCGGCATATCTCTGGAGAACGTCCTCATTCCTTACCTTATCAGTTCAATAGTTTGTTTTCCCACAATCTATGAAAGGCTACGATACTGCGTGAAGAGTTTGACAGAGCACTGAAAGACATCAGTCGAAACAAGGCCCCCGGAGTAGACAACATTCCATCAGAACTACTTACGGCCTTGAGAGAGCCAGTCCTCACAAAACTCTACCATATGGTGAGCAAGATGTATGAGACAGACGAAATACCCTCAGACTTCATGAAGAATATAATAATTCCAATCCCGAAGAAAGCAGGTGTTGACAGATGTGAAAATCACGGAATTTTCAGTTTCATAAGTCACAGCTGCAAAATACTAACGCGAATTTTTTACAGACTAATGGAGAAACTGGTTGAAGCCGACCTCGGGGAAGATCAGTTTGGATTCCGTAGAAATGTTGGAGCACGTAAGGCAATACTGACCTTAGGACTTATCTTAGAAGAAAGATTAAGGAAACGAAAACCTACGTTTCTAGCAATTGTAGACTTAGAGAAAGCCTTTGACAATATTTACTGGAATACTCTCTTTCAAATTCTTCAGGTGGCAGGGGTAAAATACAGGAAGCGAAAGGCTATTTACAATTTGTACAGAAACCAGATGGAAGTTTTAAGAGTCGAGGGACATGAAAGTGAAGCAGTGGTTTAGAATGGAGTGAGACGGGGTTGTAGCCTATCCCCTATGTTATTCAATCTGTATATTGAGCAAGCAGTAAAGGAAACAAAAGAAAAATTCGGTGTAGCTATTAAAATGGATTTTAGTACCTACTCCGAATTTTTCTTTTGGAGAAGAAATAAAAACTTTGAGGTTCGCCAATGACATTGTAATTCTATCAGAGACAGCAAAGGAGTTGGAGGAGCAGTTCAGCGGAATGGCCAGTGTCTTGAAAGGACGATATAAGATTAACATCAACAAAAACAAAACGGGGATAATGGAATGTGGTCGAATTAAGTCGGGTAATGCTGAGGGAATTAGATTAGGAAATGAGACACGTAAAGTAGTAAAGGAGTTTTGCTATTTGGGGGCAAAATAACTGATGATGGTCGAAGTAGAGAAGATATAAAATGTAGACTGGCAATGGCAAGGAAAGAGTTTCTGAAGAAGAGGAATTTGTTAACATCGAGTATAGATTTACGTGTCAGGAAGTCGTTTCTGAAAGTATTTGTGTGGAGTGTTGCCATGTTTGGAAGTGAAACATGGACGATAAATAGTTTGAACAAGAAGAGAATAGAAGCTTTCGAAATGTGGTGCTACAGAAGAATGCTGAAGATTAGGTGGGTAGATCACATAACTAATGAGGAAGTATTGAATAGAATTGGGGAGAAGAGGAGTATATGCCACAACTCGCCATAAAGAAGGGATCGGTTAGTAGGACATGATCTGAGGCATCAAGGGATCACAGATTTCGCATTGGAGGGCACCGTGGACGGCACAAATCGTAGCGGGAGACCAAGAGATGAATACACTAAGCAGATTCAGAAGGATGTGGGTTGCAGTAAGTATTGGGACATGAAGAAGCTTGCACAGGGTAGTGTTGATTGGGGAGCTGCATCAAACCAGTCTCAGGATTGAAGACCACGACAACAACAACAACAACGTTTCACTATCATAAACACACAATGCTTCGCTCCAAAAGTACATCCTTAGAAATTTCATCCTCAAATTAAGGCATATGTTTGATACTTCGAAATTTCTCTTGTCCAGGAATGCCATTTTTGCCAGTGCAACTTGCCGCCAGAGGCCAGAGTGTTTGTGCGACCGACGGTTGAATGTGTGATGCCGTAGCGTAATCTCACAATGCAGTTAGCATGAAAAATAAACAGGACACATGTCCATGTCAAAGCATTAAAGTTTTCACGTATTTCATTCCGAGTACTCATGTAGACAGTAAACAGGCCGCACAGTCAAGCGCGAGGACAATATACGTAGAAAAATTGCCTGTTGACTTCTGTCTCGTGTTTGCGCCCGCCGTTTGTTTCATGATTTTTCTCACGTTTCGTCAGCACGAATGGCTGGCTTTGTCAAAGCTTCATCCTCCATTCCCGGTGGCGAAGTGGAGTCGAGCTCGCGGCAGCACATTATATATAACTGTCACGCTATCGTCGAAGGGAGTTTCAGTGGAACATAAAGCGGCATTTCTGGTTATGGCAGATGGCAAAATCGACTGTGGGCTAACACGCGTTCTGTGAGATCGATCACATAGTAAAATTGGCTAATACGGGAGTTCTTGTAGAGTATAGCTATCACAGCCGCTTCTTCAAGGAATCTGCTGATATGAACAGACACGACAATAGCTTCAAGATAGAAGAAGTCTCGAAATAAACAGATTCCTGAAGCGTGTGATGCAGTGAACGACGGTTGCAGGTAGCAGGGCGAGGACCCCAGCAGTAATAATCAGGGAAAGGATCTTCGACGTTGGCGTACCAGGTATTTACGATCTCCAGCCGCGAGCTCGTCTCCAGTCCACCACCAACAATGGAGATTGAAGCTTTGACAGTGCCAGCCAATCGTTCTGGCGAAACACCAGAAAACTTAGCAACCAAATGTCGGTCGAAGAACACCAGGCAGAACAGACAGACAGTTATTCAACAAGTTGCCACAAAAGCCTTATGCGTCAGCACTTTAGAGAGAATGTGTAACTGTGCTGTAAGAAGGTGGTGGGAGTAATCAGCGAAGCACTCGACATTTGAATAGGAGCGACGCCACTATTCGACGCTGTTGACAGGAATGGTCGAAAACCGTATCAAGAAAGAAGCGGTCGCCCTAAAGAGGCGACAGAATGTGAGGACCGAGCAGTCATCAGAGAGGCACACACAGCCCCGGATTCATCAGTACTATCGACGTACAACTGGTGCTTTCGTTACCAAAACGACCATTACTATGCGGTTGACAGGAAGGGCCTGGGCTAACGACGCCCCTCCGACCGACTAGCATTGATCTCTGTACATCAAACCCATTTTCAGTGGTGTCTGGCATATTCGGCTTGAAATCACATTGATTTGAGTAGAATTGTCTTCAGTGATGAGTTTCGCAGAGACGCATCTAGAGACGTCTCGAACAGTGGTGGGATAGCGAATTACTGATCCCGTTGTTTGTCATCCGCAGCATCTTCAAAATACGGCGGTATATCGTCGATATTCTACGCCCTGTTTCATTGCCCTTCATGGCAAGCCATCCAGTGCTTACGTTTCAGCAAGATAATGCCTGCCCGCGCAAAGCAGGAGTTTCTGCTGCTTGTATTCGAGCTAGCCATACCTTGGCTAACAAGATCACCAGATCTCTCCACAATTGCAACTGTTTCGATCATTTTCGACAGGAAACTTCAACCACCTCAGGGTTTGAGGATCCAACTCGCCTAATAAATGTAACTCCATCCTATGTCCGGAGAGCGGGACGTCCAATAGTAAAATACCAACAGCCGTTATTTTGCTTTGAACATGGCATAATGTAAGCCGGCCTTTGTGGCCTTGCGGTTCTAGGCGCTTCAGTCCGGTATCGCGCTGCTGCTACTGTCGCAGGTTCGAACCCTGCCTCGTCCATGGATGTGTGTGCTGCCCTTAGGTTAGTTAGGTCTGAGTTGTAGGGGACTGATGACCTCAGTTGTTAAGTCCCATAGTGCTCAGAGCCATTTTTGGCATAATGTAATGCCGAAACTGGTTTCCTAACAAATAAAACCAAAATAACGACTGCTGGTGTTTTACTATTGGAACTCACCTAATGGACAGAGGTTGCTCCGATATCCCTCAGGACGACATCCAACAACACTATCTATGTCAAGTCGACTAGCGACATGTTCAGGGTTCACATGCGGATCAATGCGTTATTGTTTTGTTCAATTTGTGAAGCTCTTTCACTTGAACATATCATCTAATTTTTCTGAGGGTGCAATTATTTGGTCGTCTGCATGTGTTGAATCACAGGTGCATCGATTTGTGTGTGTGTGTGTGTGTGTGTGTGTGACTTAAAGAGAATCAGCAGTGGACAATCCGCTTCTTTCGTGACCACAATTCTTTTTTTTTTGTGATATGTTACAATACAGCATCACTAGTCTTTTGCGGTGTAGCCGTGTTGGTGAGGCAGTAAATCTATCCATAGGGTAGTGACACTGCGTCACTGCAATTCACTTTGGAGGTGTGGCGTTGGGATCACCCGCTGACGGTGACATTACTACATCAGTCAGAAGAAAAATTTAGCCTAACATCGTCAGGTGCGGTGGGAAGGTATTGGACGTAGGATGGGGCTAGTCCCGCCAAACGATGCTTCCGTGGTGGGCGTGCCAGGGCTGTCGTCACCCATGGTCGGAATCTGATTCCTCTAGGATGGTTGGGGGAACGGAATATCGATGCCATCGTCGCATAACCCCATGGGCAGTGTACCGCAATGCATCACCTTTCTCATAGAGCCGTCACTCGATTCTATAAACCATAAACGACTGTGAGTGACTGCGAGAAATGGTAATTAGGGAGACTTTTTATAAAATAGCTTAATGTTGCTCCTTCTAGCCAATCAACTTCACCAAGTACCACGCCCACTGGCTTTCCCCCCCCCCCCCCCCCCAAATCCATTAACAGCACGCCTGTATCGGAAACTATACCAAGTGCATATTCCACAGGCACACCACATAAATGCATCTTGCAGTCTTAATAACAAGAGAATGAAGTAATTATCCTAACTTATTGTATGTAAGTATTCAACCCTCAATAGATATCCGCGTCGGTAAAGAAGGCGTCTTTCCTCCAGGCTTGGATACAGTAAATTCTCGCAGGAATTCAATATTACTTACAACATACGCTAAGAAACTCGCGGCTTTTGAGACAGTGCAATAAGTGTTATTTCCTATTACATGTTACAGTTTGAAGAACAACACAAAGACGTAACGGACGTTTCTAGAAGCTCTTGCGCTGAGTGTGTGGGTACGTGCAATTCCAGGCAGCTCTCTCCTAGCAGCAGTCGTGGTCGCCCTCATTAAGAATCAGGTAGCCGAGGATGCGCAATCGATCTTCCCGGACAAGAGTTTCCCGGGACGCGCCGGGAACAAAGAGCAGCCCATCAATCTATCCGCTGTCAGAGATACATACGCGACCCTGCAGCGGGCGGCGAGCGGCGCATGCGCAGTGTCTGCCTGCCTGGCAGCCAGCCGCTGCCGGCCGCGGCGCGCGCTGTCACCGTAAACGAATTGTGTCGGCGCCAATTCGGTGGATCGCGCGGCGCCGCCGCCGCCGCTGCCACCCAAATCGAATTTTCGCCCATGGCACCGATACTGTCAACACAGTCATCTCCGCCCGTCGCTACGAGACACGGCGCATGCCTTTCTTTTCCTTTCGTGGGAAAGGCGACTGAGGCACACGCTTGTGCACGGAATAAACAGATGTTCAACTCTGCTGTAATTGAAAGCATTCTCCGGACAAAGTGAAAAAAAAGTGTTGACGCTGACAGAATTGGCAGACTCAAACGCACGCGCTCGATATCTCATGACTGTACCGAATCAAGTGTTCTTAAATCAACAATTGTTTTGTGTCGGAAACGGAACTGTGTAACAGTGTTCAAAAATGATTCAAATGGCTCTGAGCACTATGGAACCTAACATCTGAGGTCATCAGTTCGCTAGAACTTAGAACTACTTAAACAGAACTAACCTAAGGATATCACACACACGTCCATGCCCGAGGCAGGATTTGAACCTGCGACCGTAGCGATCGCGCGGTTACGGACTGCAGCGCCTAGAACCGCTCGGTCACAAAGGCCGGCAGCAAAAGTGTATATCAACTAAGAAGCAAATATGATTTTTTACTACATGCTAAATTATCCAGCATTTCCTTTGCACAGAAACCGGCTATTTGTGGATAAAATATTCAAATCCCGTCCCATATTAGTTGTTTCAAAATGATTCATCCGATTTTACAAAACACAGGGTGTTCGGTAAGTCGCTATGCATCAGTTAAATGTGTTCGAAATGATGTCTACTGGCTAAACAAATTTGAAAACGTTTGACTTTATTGGAGAACACTTCTTGCAAATCTGATTGTAATATTCTTCTTAAGTACGCAGTTATTTCAGTATTTAACTCACAAAGGTCCTTCGGACGGCAATATCGCAATGCGATTTTCAAGTAAAATGACTCCGCTGCAAGGAATAACCATAATGGATGTACGACTACAGGTTGTAGAGTCATGGTTCATGACGTACGGGAGTGTCGGTCTGGTTCTGAGTCGCGCTAGAATAGCCAAATGCTGAGGCGACCCTCGCGATAACAGGTAAATGCGAGTTTGACTCCTGGTGCGGCACAAATTTTCGTTGCCGTCATTCCATTATACAGCTGATAGTGGTCCATATTCGCAAATTAGAATGCAGTTCTTGTATTACAAGAAAAATGCGTTCCCTAGTTGAAAACTTTATGATTTAGCAACAAATTTAATATCTAAAAATTACATGCCCCATTCAGCAGCTTTCATCGACTGAAGGAAGCATTTAAATAGTAATATACAGTAGAGCTAATTAAACAAACAATCGCGTAGTTATGAAAAAACAGTTCTGCTATCTGGTGTTGGCGGCCGCGTTGACCGACCGGTTCTAGGCACTTGAGTCCGGAACCGTGGGACTGCTACGGTCACAGTTTCGAATCCTGCCTCGGGCATGGATGTGTGTGTTGTCCATAGGTTAGTTCAGTTTAAGTAGTTTTAAGTTCTAGGGGACTGATGACCTTAGATGTTAAGTCCCATAGTGCTCAGAGCCATTTGAACCATTTCAACTTGTGTTCTGGCAACTTTATTTCGAACCTCCAGCGTGATCAACATCCACAGTCCGTAGTTCAGTGCACAGTGACTTTCTGAACGCACTGTTGTAACTTAAAGTATGTTTTATTTCACGCGTCGAAACTCTACGGCTCCTGTTACATAATTTGTAGCTTTCCGGTCCATGTCGTTGCAGGGAGAGCCTCCTCGTCCAGTTAACTCCCAACCTGACTGGTTACACTAATAACGTACGTGGATGTGTCGGAGAAGCAGATTCTTCTAAATATTAGAGAACAATAGCAAAATAAGATTTCTCGCGAGGACAAAACACCATTTCACTGACCCCAGTGTGTAAGAAATGCATTTATTAACAAAAAGTTCCTTCGACGATGGATCCTCTTTAGGCGTGCACGGGTTCTTTACATGATGGGCATATTTGATCTCCTGATCTAAAGATATGTGATATATTTTATCTTTGGTAAGGTATTTTGATAGTCTGCTTTGTATGTCACACCTTACAGCAAATGAAATGTGAACTGTGATGCGGCATTCTAACATCAGCAATGCAGTAACTGCAGACATCTTGGCTAAAATATGGGTCGAGGTTGACTAATGGCTTTATGTTGTTCTAAACGACATTCTAAACGTCATTCTGTAGACTGTACCCCACGGTTGTATGTGACGTCAGATGAAAAAGGTACCTTTTAACATCGAATGACTCCTTTGAAAATAAAACTTTTGTGGTCCTATGCGTAACTCAAAATTTTCCCCACTGTCCGTCCCCATTAATGCACAACATATAGTCTTGTGAAAACAGATGAATGTTTTGAAACTGTAAACAAAGTGAGGAGAGTGGGTATACAGGGTGATTCAGCTCGTCCTATCTCTGGATTTCATCCAACCCACAATACACTCCATTACCACAAATACGATTGTTCTAAGGTCGTCTCACTACGTGCAAACGAATTGTCCTACAGAAAAAATGAATAGGTCTGTTACGTACGTAATGTAGTTAAACTTTGCGTCAGGATACGTTTAGGCTAGAGGACGAAGTTCTCGAATTATTAGACAAAAAGGTACAAAAGTTACGTTCAAAGACGGTTTTATTGAATAGCTCGAGAGGACGAAGTTCTAAAATTAATAAACAAAAAGATACAAAAGTTACCTTCAAAGTCGTTTTTCATGAATAGCTCGAGAACTCTGGTCTCCATCCGAAAACGTATCCCAGCACCAAATTCAGCTACAGAAAGACTCTATAAAAAGCTATAGTTCGTTTTCAGTATAGGGCTAATACATGGACGAAGAAAAGTGCAAATTCATGGTATTGTGCGATATAAATGAAAAATGGTGGGCGTGTTTCTACATCTGAAAGATGATATCTGCTCAAATTCTGCGCCAGTCGCATAAAAGTCGCAGTTGTAGCACAACTACGAGAATGCAAAGCAGTTTTGCTTAAAATAAGCCCTGTAATGGTCGTGAGTGTTATTTACCTGTGAAACTGGATATGATGAGTTGATATTAGTAAAAAATGCCTTCAAGGCATCAAAGATGTCTTTACCAACACCTCACTGAGTTATAAGGAGGTCGTGTAATTGGGCTGTGCTGGCAGCGGTGGTCGTTGGAATGTAGGATCGCGAGAAATTCGGCTTCGGACGGCCACGTGGTACTACCGAGAGAGTAGGGCATTATACTGCATCTGTGGCAGAAATCTGAGCAATATCTGGCACCACAGTGATATAAAGAATTGTCACACATTGGTTACTTCTAGGACAGTTCCGAATCAGACGTACAGTAGTTTGCATTCCACTGAGCCCAAACCACCGCCAATTGCGATTTTAATTATATCAAGCGAGAGTTCATTGGAGGGCAGGTTGGAGGTCTGTGATGTTCTTTGATGCTGCCTCTGCCTCAGTTCCTGTGATGGCGGTGTGTGTGTGTTAGAAAGAGGCTATTTGAGGGCCTGTAACCAACCTGCCCGTGTTGTAGGCACACTGGACGTCCATCTGCAGTTACGGACTGCGAAGCAGTTCCCTATGTCTGAGGGGGCACTTTCGTGGTTTTCCCACAAACCCTGACTGCCGGTTTGTACGTCAATCTGGTGATTTGGCCAGCTATGCTGCCATTAATGAATAGCACACAGAGGTGTTTTCCAACAGGATAACTCTCGTCCACATACCGCTGCTGTAACTGGGCATGCTTTTCATAGTGTCGAGATGTTGGCTTGGCCTGATGGATCACCTGATCTGTGTTCAATCATATGGAAAATCATCACATGACAAATCTACATCATCCGCAACTGGCACTAATTGTCCTTGTATTGGCTGAAAAAGTGCGATAAAGCACTTGTACAACACAATGCACACATGTTTGCGTGCTTGTGTTCAACATTGACATGTACACTGGTTCTATTTCACATTTGCAACGACTTATCGTAAACTTACATTAACTTAAATGTTTTACCTATATAAATGCATTACCGAAATTTCGTTCACTATATTGCTTATTATTTGGCGTTGCGGCATTTTTTTCCATCATTGCAGTCTGCATGTAGCGAGCGAGAGGATGTGAAATTCTTGTGTGCAGTTTTTGGAGGCACTGTGGGATCCACAACACCCATAGGTGTGGGCAGCTGGGTCACCCTGCACATCAGTTGTTTCTTTTGTAAATGATCAACAAATAGTTGATATAGAAGCCCAGTTTATAACAGTAGCTCCTACAATGGTCTCGATTTCGACATCTACATCATCATATACACTCCAGACCAATGCATAATGAAAGCTGAGGACACTCATTAACTAAGTTAGTGATTTCATGCTCCTGTAACAGTTGTCTGTTGAGTGAAGAAGAACTAGTTTCCATTACGGCTTGAGACGCTACTAAGTTCATTTTAAGGTATTTTTATCATCCATAAATGAAATATACGATGAAATGAGAAGAATGGTCCATCGGTTTTCCTCGACTAACGTTTCTGATTATTTGCCCATCAGGCTTATGGGAGTGGCCGAGTGGTTCTAGGCGCTACAGTCTGGAGCCACGCGACCGCTACGGTCGCAGGTTAGAATCCTGCCTCGGGCATGGATGTGTGTGATGTCCTTAGGTTAGTTAGGTTTAAGTAGTTCTAAGTTCTAGGGGACTGATGACCTCAGAAGTTAAGTCCCATAGTTCTCAGAGCCATTTGAACCATTAGCGTCTTTTTTCCACAGATCCCTTCCCTGCTTCTGTTACCATGTCTGTATCATTCTTTTATGGATTATATTGACATGCTACGCGTCCGTGTATTTTATCTATGAATTTAAAGTACTTGAAAACAGCAGCAAACTCTATGGGCAGCACTCTAAAATAAACTGTACTTAAGTCTTTTCTTTACGAATTCATTATAGTTTCCCAGAACCATTCCAGAAACCTGTCTTCCTTTCTCCTTCAGTACTACAGACGGTTATGTTCTTTGCATTTTAAATTCCTTATTGATACAACTCATAAGGTTTATAGGATACGACAGGTTTACCACTAATCTAGCAATCTGGTTATTTGTCACTGTTATTGCCATTATCTGACAATCATCAACATTTAAAGTTAGTTACCATTCATTACAGCTTGTGGAGATTCTGTTCAAATCATTTGGCATTTTGTTGCAACTTCCGTTACTCTTAGCTGCTGAAAGGCAGATGCAACGATCGGTCAAAGACACATTGAACTAATGACATTTCATAACCTCTATATTTTTCGACAGAGTGCTACAGCGTCAAAAGCGTTTCTGAGATGTGAAAGAAATATAATCACGTGTTCTCCTAGAAAAACCTTTTGCAAGGTATAGTGTGCAAATAACGCGAGCGGTATTGCACTGTAGTGGTTTCCCTTTAATCTCTTTTGACTCTTCATGAGAAGTCCTTTCTTCCTGGAAATAATATAAGTTTGTTCTCTTGGCGTTCCAAGTACCGGGTTTTTTATACTATAATCAAATCCTCTCCTTCAGAGATTTCCCTACATAAAAATAATGATATGGTATTAGGTGTAGACAATGCGACAGCAAAACCTAGAAGAAGAACAAAAATTCTTTTGTAGCGCTAGAAGAGTTATGGATTATCGCTTAATTTTCTTTAATCACTGAATGGTGGTGATTTGTGAGGGCGTTTATAGTAAGGAATAAAATGAGGGAAACACTGACAAGAAGAATTGATAGGATGGTAGAACAAGTTTAAGACATCAAGTAACAATTTCCACGTTGCTAGAGGCAGCTGTGCAGGATACGAACTGTAGAGTAAGACAGAGAATGTAATACATCCAGCAAATAACTGAGGGCGCAAGGCACAAGTGCGGCTCTGACGAGGAGAACACGGCAAGCACCCTCACCAGATTTCCCAGAAGCTTCTCTCAGTGAAAGAGGTGTCAAAACAAGCGAAGCCATATCTCGTTTTACCCGTAGATACTCGACCTTTTATGAAAAAACAAAGGCTAAAGTTTTCAAAGTTTTTTATCCGTTTACAGCCCGTAAAATATTTAACCGAAGCGGTGGCGCACTGGGTAGCGTCATAGCTTTACAGCTTTGAGCTCCGCATTCGGAAACCGATAATTGTGCTTACCTTTATTTTTCATTCAACTGTCTTTGTCCGTAGAAGATTAGTAAACGAATGTTTTCGAACGTTCAAACAACGCTCTCTTTATTTGTCTACTAACTCTCAGTCGAGTGGATGAATGTAAAAACAGAAAATAACAGTAAATAAATGTAAAATTATGTGAAACTCATTTGAGAGCAATTCCTGTAGTTTATCTTGACTCATAATCAATTGAAAGCGTCAGTTTTCAGGAAAATGATTCAAATACGTGGTTTTCAGCATAATTACTGCCACCTCGTGAAACATTCGGCAATTTCAACGATGTTTTTTCTCGAGGGAGATTCATAAGAAAAACTTGCCACTGTGCACTGCTCATGATGTTAGAAATTTCTACATTTCGAAAGTTTCTGTGATAGGTATCATAAAAAGAATTCTCCAAATCTTCCTGAAGAATGAACATAAGAATAACACGTAGAAATTAATATAAAAATTAATATCAGAATGAAATATAATAATATTTGGGATTTTAGATTTTCTTATCCCTGATAATACCAAACACATTTATTATATAACAAATGTGTTACACAGTTTGTGACATTCAGTTGCTATTTTACAATTAATATAGCGTCTTCGTATCCGCTAAAACGCTAAAATTGATTCACGCCATAATCGTCTACAGTCTTCAAAATTAAAAAAAAACTAAACCTTTTTTTTTGTCATGGACCTATCATCTTACTGAGTTTGGTGTCCAAAAATAAAAGATGCTAAGATCAAATCCACCGCTACTTGACAACATCACTTTAACACTATCATAGAAAAAGAAATAAATTATCACGCTTTAGGCATTGTCCGTAACTATTCCTAAAAATTCACCCAAGGGATCGGTTACACAGGACTATAATTTTTAGTGAATATGCACAAATTAAAATGCTGTGAAAGAAAACGTTACCACAAATATGTGATTCAAGTAAAATAGCTATGTGTATTGCTTGCTCTACTTCAGCAAAAATGATCTTCAAGAAGTGGTACTATTGGATTTTTATTGTACAATGCTGTTACCGTTTTCTATAGAATTTAAAAATATTCTAACCCAGAAGACAATATACATATATAAAGATATGACAATTATTGGGAAATCCAGTTGTAATTCTACAGTTCATATAATGTCTTTGCATCCACTAATTTGACAAAGATCATTTGTGTAGTAATCTTCCACGGAGGTGGGCAGATACATGAAAAATAAAACAAAAACTGTAACTGGGTTTCAAACACGGACCATGTAAGTATAAAGCCTCAACGCTAGACTCTGTGCCACTGCTGTCGCTGAACTTATTTCCTACTCAAAGGAATATAAATTACAGCTAAAAATTTGACAGCCATTTTTCAGAGATCATCTAATGTCTGTGAACAAGCAGAGTCATGTGTTCGCTAATTTTGACCCCTCTTCCATTCAGCAAAATTCCTGTCATATAGGGCGATGGGAGTTGCCGTGTCCTGATGGGATGAATAGGTTGGCCCAGAATACGAATTAGTAGCAGCTGCATGAAACCACTCAGAAGAGCAATGTCTCAAAGAGGAAGTAAATAAATAAATAACATATGAAATAAAAAAGGACAAGAAAACGATGACATTATCCACAAGAAATGCTAGACAGCAAAACAAACTTTTATAACTGTGGCAATGGGTAGACAATGAATTTTTTGCTGTACAGTTCTCACTCATAACCCTTTCCTCTCGTGAGATATCGGATACACAGAACACTAGTTAAGGTTTCCAGTCCAAGTTGGAGAGGAATTTCACATTAACATAGCATATTAGGTCTTAGTGAAACTACAGGATTATTCATATATCTGGCGTATGTCAGACCTTCGTATCAGCACAGGCAGTGTACTAATGTGTGCTAACTTAGCTTACCACTTATCACGCAAAATCGGCAAAACATCTGAACTGCCTTCTCAAGCCCAGGGCGTCAAACAAACATTCTAAATAAATATGACCCTGGCACTGTAGGGCAGCTAATATCAGGTGCAGATCATAACAAAAATCATTATAAATGCTGCAGTCACGTAACTAGAATGCTTGAATTAATAAAAGTGAAAGTTTGGTGTCTATTCTAGTAAGACAAGAGAGCTATTCCCTTTCTTATTCTACATATAACTTTTCAACCGCTGCTTTCAAGGGTCAAGTGATAAACAACAATCATAGTCAATTACTTTTGACACTCAGTAACAAAATATTTAATTCCTGGACATACTGAAATGATGATTATTAAAATCGTTACCTGCAAACATGAAAATTTTTTGTGACAGAAAGATTATTAAAAATCCTCATCAGCTCATCTAAATCTATGTTGTCATAGCTGGTCAATGGACTGATTTGGTGGACAGTAAAGTTACTTTTTGAGCCAATGTGCACATTGTGAGGGTAGGTTAGTATCCAAGCTTTTGATATTCAATAGTCAATATATAAGCAAGTTTGTAGTGGCCAATGTGCAATGGTACTTTACCAAGAGGCATCTGCAATGGCGTTGTCTCTGTGCTGGACCTGAAATGCTAATTCAATACTCTGGTCTTGACTGAATTCACTAAGTCCCAAATTTCCTGCTTTCTGTAAAATGTTAATCTTTCCCTAGTCTAAATAGTGTCTACTGCACACTCGCTATGGGTTGGAGCGATGTGTACAATTTCTTTGCCTGCAAAAATTTCCACAAGAGTAATTAACTACCGCTTTTCTATCTGTCGCCACGAAACATGAAGCGTATCGTCCTGACTTCGCAGAAAGCAAAGCTCTCAACACACTCGCTTATTTCCATACACTTGTGCGTTCCTCCGTGATGAGAGAGAGAGACAGATAGAGCCTTAATTGTAGGTCTCAAAATCCTTTTATAGAATGGGGTCTCCTCACTTTATCACGTCTGCATCGCCAAGCCTGATTCAGCCAATCACCATCTCGCTAGAGGAGAATAAACATTTTTATTTTTCTTGCTGGGTCGCAGGCTAGCCCTGTTAATGATGTGCAGCCACTCACCCTCGATCCAAGCCTTATTTATGTTGAAAGGAATAATGTTTTGTTGAGGCCTTCTCCCTTTCTGCGCTGAAGTTCGTCGTTCTCTTCCTAAATGTTTCGTCTTCTAAATACATTTCGCGTTAACTTATTTGTTCCATGTCATTGTCCATGTTGGTAGAGATTGTTTTGTTAGTTTTCAGTACATGAGGTTAACTGCAATTGCCTTTTGTTGATATAATGTAATTATTATTTTCTCAGGATCTCATACTGTATTAGCCTCTCGTTATGGATCAAGCTATGTAAGGTCTTTAGTATCCGAACGCCTTACAAGTCCATCCACAATTCCTGAAGACAACTGCACGAAAACACCAAACATCTAGGAAATAGATCCTTATCCGTGGATAGATCATTTCTCAAAGTTCTTAACTTACATTTAAAATGCCACGTATGGGTCCTATCTGTTCCGTGGAAAACGTCAGTAAGTGCGTGATCGATCAATGAAGGTGCTGCAGCCCATGGGCATGCTATGACAGCACCCTGCTTTGGAAATCTGTTCATGGGGTAAATAATTCTACGCATCAGTATGGAGAAGATGATGTCTCTACATGTTCTGGCACACCCTCCCTCTGGTAGTGTTCTGTGTAACTACGTCACGCCACATATTACGAATCGAAACATACAGAGATGCTCTACCTACTGCTAATTGTCATTTTATGATACGTCTTTTAGTTAGCGTGCAATCGTCTTCTGTAATCCCAGAGGTACTTATGAATAATCTTGTACCTTCAGTTCTTCAGTGGAAATGATGCCACATGTGATACTGAATAACTGGCCAATCTCAAAATGACTTTGTCTGCATCTAATGAGAAAATGACATGGTTTTATATAAATATTTATAGTGATACAGAGTATATTTACAGTCACATCGTGGCTCCATTCAGTACTAATACTGAACACCAAATACACACACACACACACACACACACACACACACACACACACACACACACACACACATTAAAAATAACTTAAAGATTTTGGTGGAGTACTGAGTGATTTATTAACGTAGTACCACTTACTGTAGTGCAGCTGTAGCTTTCCTTAGGAACTGGAATTTTATTATGGCTATCGGACATTCCGTCACTGCTTCCATTGCGGTATTCAGATTCGTGCTGGATAAGTAAAATAGCCTCTGAATGTCTAGAGATTGTAAAACATTATCACTAAGGCGATTAAAAAAATTATGGACTTATTACTTCACTCAATGGAACTCCTGGCACGATTACAGGAGTAATGCAGTGTACCGCATTCTTCACGTGGCCCACGTAATGTAACAAGTGCAGCTCACCGGAACCATATTCGTAAGAATCCGCACCACTTCAGATCCACTACACACGCACATAAAAATAAAAAAAAGGAAACAGTGCAAACCACAACAATAAAATCTATCTTTCGGAAGTTTTATAAGTCTGGAGTAAATGTGTTGGTCTCATGATGCGAAATAAAGTGCCTCGTTCAGATTTGCTGTATTGTCAAAATTTTAATTTTGGAGAACGTAAGAACATCCCGTTATAATTTCTATTAGCCACATCGCCATTCCATGTTCATTACGTTTCAAAATAAAAATCATAATAAAAAGTATTACAGCTACGATACTATTCCGAGCGCTCTGAGAAATATTTGACACACAGAGATCAACAACGATCGTGAATGTATAATATTTAAGCAGCGTTTCTGGTCTTCTGTACATGCTGCTTATTAACTCGATTTATGCCGGTACTGGATCACGGCGCTGTGCTGCCTTGTCAATAAAGAGGTACCTCCTCAAAACCACCGTACGTAACACACAGCTATTTGCTGTGACTAGAGAACAGTCAGTATGGGGATATCTGTGACATACAGCCCAGGGCCATATTTCCATAAGCGGAGCTCTCTCATCGTATATGCTAAATTACATTTTAGAATACGGTCTTTCACTGGATCTTTACAGTCTACTTTGTATATTAAGCCATATTTAAAAGATTATAATGAAAAACGAAACAGAACTTTTTCATGAATTGGTTACCAGGTCACTCCCAGGTGGCGCTGACTCTACTGAAGATACAAAATGTGTTGTATGACGACAAGATAAATTTCATGACTGAACAAGAACATTGTACAACAATATGTGAAAGTATCACTGCATTCATTGTGTTATTACAGTATACGACGTTTTACTGTGTTGAGTCTACAAAATGTCGTCATGATTGTTCTGCGGTGGATATCGAAGACCTTTTAAAGTATGCCCACGTTGTTGCAAGTAATGTGATGGCTCCAAGCATAAGCCACGATGACGCAAAGTGCAGTGGTTTCAAAGATATGGTAACAGTTACTGTGTAAAACTTATAATAGCAGGCCAATTAGCTATTAACGGTTCTGAAATAGTAATCCTGATTACTGTAATAAATTTACCTATATAAGATAGAACAGATATCAGTGTCCAGCTAACGAAATGTGACCAGGTTGGTTATCGAAAACTCATGGACAAAGTTCGTTTAAGTATTGTGCATATCAACAAGCAGGTAAATCCTCAGAACTCATTGTGAACATGCGAATTGTTGTCACTCTTCAGCCCACTTCTGCCTGAAGAGAGCGAATCGTATTCTAATATAATACAGTAACTAATAAGACAATATATAGAGACCAGAAATTGAAGCACTGGTTTCTTCATCTGGGCAAGTTCGGTGACAGGGTGCAATACTTATTTCAGGTGGCGCCACGGGCGACTTGCACGGCTGTGATGATGAAATGATGATGTGGACAGCACAATACCCAGTCCATGAGCGAAAAAAGTCTCCCGCCCCGTCAGGAATCGAACTCAGGTCCGGGGCATGGGAGACGGACACGCTACCACTCAGTGAAGCAGATGGACAGTAGCACAATGTTACAGCATAATGTGCTCTGTTCCGGCTGAAAAGTCAAACCATTCAGTGAAAGACAGTAGTGCTCACATCTAACCTCAAATTATCACAGTGTCCAAGGGACTAAGAATGTAATATGCAGCCACTCAATTTACTTGAGACCATATTATTTTTCGGCCGCAGTACCAGAAATAGAGCAAATACGTCGCATGGGCGCTGTCATTAAGTTTTATGGGCACTAAATAACGCTCAGGTGGACTGATCAGCAGTTCGTATGTCGTTATTGAAACCTTTGTTACGTCAATTCAGGATTCAACTGGTCCGTTGCTTTTACCTGTAATTCTGTGTCATTGCACACTTACTCGGCAAAAGTCACTAGATAGCGGTATGCGCATTTACAGATGGCGATGGTATAAAACGCCAGTGGATTAGCTGAACTGTCATGTATTCACAGGTGATTCATGGGAAAAGCTTTCCGACGTGATTACGTCCGCACGAGGGGTATTAACAGATTTTGAAACCGGAACGGTAGTTGGAGCTTGGCGCTTGGGACATTCCATTTGGAAAATCTTTAGGGAATTTAATAGTCCGGGATCCACAGTGTCAATAGTGTGCCAAGAACACCAAGTTTCAGGAATTACCTCTCACCACGTACAACGCTATGACCGACGGTTTTCACTTAAAGACTGAGGGAAGCGGCGTTTGTGTACAGTTTCCAGTGCTAACAGACAATAACCGCTCTGCGAAACCGCAGAAGTCAATATGTGACGTACGACGAGCGTATCCCTTAGGACAATACGGCCAAATTTGGCGTTTACGGCTTTTGAGAGCGGAAGGGCAACGAGATATATGGGCCTTGCTACGAAAATGAGACGTTACATTAGTCGGCTTGTTCGTCACACTTCGTGAACGCTTGGCTTCGTGCAGAGTCAACAGGAAATCAATACTTAGTTGAAAAGGTACCAACTAAAGGTCTTAATTTTCTCGTGAGCTATCGAGTACTTAAATAAGTTGAAACACACAGTCAAGAGCCATTGAACCTGTCTGAAACTGTCACTTGCTCCCCACCGGAGACGCCTGCTGGCTCGCGTAAGATCTGTAGTGTCCGTCAGGTGCTGCGACGTACTTGCTACGGCCTGTCTTTCTCGTGGTCCGCGGGCAGCAGACGAATGATGCGAGTGCATTTGCTAACAGCACGATATCGCCTGCAGCGCATCTACTGGGCTGGTGACATTATGGGTTTGGCCATAGACGACTGGAAAACTATGTCCTGGTCAGATGAGTCCTGAGTTCACGTTGTCAACAGGGCACTGTGCAAGCTGGAGTATTTACATGGAATGTACTGGAAACTGTTATCTTCGGCCACTTGTAGACTTTTTGCAGATGTCCTTGGATTTCATGTCCACAAAAGCGATAGAATTTTTATGGATGACAGCGTCACATGTCACGGAGCCACAACTGTTCGCATTTATTTGATCAACATTCTGGACAATTCGAGCGATGATTTAGCCACTTAGGTCGCCCGACAAGAATCATGTCGAAAATTAGTGGGACATAATCGTAGCGTCGAATTTGGTTTCCATACCCTGTGTGTTTCGCCGTTTTATGCCAACGGATCTTTCGTGTTAAGAAACAGAAGTGACAAATACATTTACTTGTTGGGGGTTCACTATTATGCAAAACGTATGAGTACGACGGTTTCAGACCTCACCGTTGGATTCGGTCCAGCTTGACTGGAGTACGAACCACACCGTAATTAGCAGTGTAATAGTTCATGCTTAAACATATGTCAAACAGCTGAAATATTCTCCTACAGGCATGAATATTTTATCAGTACCGAGAAGAATATTTTCAGATTTGTTATCATCTTTTGCACATGTGGAAAGAGACAAGTCCTCGTCTCCAATATACTTTTTAGAATGAGATTTTCAGTCTGCAGCTGAGTGAGCGCTGATGCGAAACTTCCTGGCACATTAAAACTGTGTGCCGGACCGAGACTCGAACTCATGACATTTGCCTTTCACGAGAAAGTGCTCTACCATGTGAGCTACCCAAGCACGAATCAGGCCCCATCCTCACAGCTTCTGTGAAGTTGGAAAGGTAGGAGACGAGGTACTGGCAGAATTTAAGCTGTGAGGACAGGGTGAGAGTCGTGCTTGGGTATCTCAGATTGCAGAGCACTTGCCCGCGAAAGGCAAAGGTCCCGAGTCCGAGTCTCGGTCCGGCACTAAGTTTTAAACTGCCAGGAAATTTTTTAATATGATTTTTACTAACGTTACGCGTTTCGGGCTATCCACATGCTGGCAGACCATCAGTGTAAAACGTTGCACAAGATGCTCGACTTAGTGTCTCTTTAGCTTGAGTTGAGAAACATCCAACACAGATTTCAGTCGAAGTTGCGTTCGTGATGGCTAGAAATAAAACTGGCAGCCGAAGGAAACGCCGTCCTTCAGTGCAAACACTATTGTAGTCATAATAGGAAATGATTTATTTTTACTCACCAAGACATTAAAGTCTCTAGAAAGGAAATGAATGCTTTATACCTTCCGTCAATAAGAATTTGCTAGAGGAAGAGCACGCGAAAGCACACTATGTGTCACACCAAGAATATCTTGGAGGTCACCGTTGATAGAGTATCAGGCTTTGTGGATTATTACCTCATCGTTGGGAAATGTCCCGTTACAACTTGTTATCATAACTGAAGATTATAACGGCTGATTAGCTTTAGCGCAAAGTTTTTTGCGTAGCTCTGTGAAGCGTGTTGTAAGAGTATTTCCAGAGCATGGACATTGAAATTCTCATATTCATGATAAAAATTGCATTTCGATCATAAAACTATTCTTTTCCTCCTAGTCTTGTTCGAACGTGAATCATATATTTTCCAACTAAATGCGTCTATATGAATTCGACTCATCTGCGTCATTCATAATACAATCTAGTATTTTCATATCTCTCTTCTCGCCGAGCGGCTGAAGGTGACGTTTCACACTCTACTACTATCTCATCTACATAAACGAATAAATATTTAGTAAAGTGGTGCGTATAATTACAGACAGGAGCTCCTTTCTAGTTAATGACAACAGTAAATGAAGCCAAACGCAATATTGGTAATATGATACGCCTGGGTGACAAGCTGCGGTGCAGAGATGACACGTTTTTTATTTACAAGTGCAATTTGACTCAACTATTTTCAAACATTTACTGTAGCTAAATAAAGACACGTGACGTCAGTAGCATCCAAAAAGTTAGCAGCGCCTCAGATGCAGCCGCACTTGCCTTCTATGTCTCTGTTACGGTGTGTCTACGTATCTGATGAATATATTGTGTTCTAAAGGTCTATAGATGACGTTATGAGACGGCCGAAACCGCTGATATAAAAATGTAAATTTGTTTGTGCCCGGCAATGAGAAATTATTGTAGGAAATATAGCAGTCACTGTCGCCTACAAACGATAAAAGGTGTCGTATTTGATAAATTAAAGATTTATCAAACTAATCATCAAATGTCCAAACAGAACTATCCTTCCACTGACGATCGTTTTCTTATAGATAGGAGAGCAGATCTTGCATCTAAGCACAACAGTTCTCTAATCGGGTAATTACTATTTTGCCAATGATCTGACCATTCCTTCTTGGCCCGTCGGTGTGGCCGAGCGGTTCTAGGCGCTACAGTCTGGAACCGCGCGATCGCTACGGTCGCAGGTTTGAATCATGCCTCGGGTATGGACGTGGGTGATGTCCTTAGGTTAGTTAGGTATAAGTAGTTCTAAGTTCTAGGGGACTGATGACTTCAGAAGTTGAGACCCATAGTGCTCACAGCCATTTGAACTATTCCTTCTTGGTGAGATGCTTGATGCTAGGGAAGTTTGGAACGGATAGCCAATAGAGGATTGAAAAATAAACTTTTGGCTTCAAAGGCATCTAACTTTTTTGTAGCAGATACTGGTCAAATAGAAAGCCATACACCGCAAGCCACTTAACGGTGTGTGGCCAAGGGTACTTGTGGTACCACTGAGTGATCCCCCTCTTCCACTCGCGAACGGAGCGTGACCGTCGATAAGTCACTGTATTGACTCTAATTTCTCTAAGTCTCTGCTTGTGGTTATTTCGTGAGATGTATGTTGGATGAAGTAAAGTGTTGCCAAATTCTTCCTGTAATGTGCTCCTTCGAAATTTCAGTATTAAGCTTCTCCATGATGCACAATGCCTCTCGTGCAACGCCTGCCACTGTTGAGTATCTCAGTAAGGCTCTGGCACTGACTGAACGAACACGTGACGAAGCGCACCGCTGTATCTGTTCTATCAACCTATCAGGTAAGGATCGCTGATTCATGAACATCTTGAAGCGACCGTTCGAAAATCCTGGCTATACCAAGAAATAAACCTTGCAGTATTTGCAATCGTAACGAAGATGCACGGAACTAAAACAGGGCTGTGGCTCGTACAAGGAAGTTTGTATGGATTAATCATATTTATTTGCGTTATTCCACTCAGATTAGATTAGATTAGATTAGATTAATACTTGTTCCATAGATCATGAATACGACACTTCGTAATAATGTGGAACGTGTCAGGTTAAAGAAAGATGTCTGTACAAGATATTACATTACACTAAATATTGCATGACACTAATGCTTAAGTTATTTTTTTCCCCTCCCTTAATTTATATCTAAAAATTCAGCCAATGAGTAGAAGGAGTTGTCATCTAGAAATTCCTTTAATTTATTTTTAAATGTTGGTTGACTATCTGTCAGGCTTTTGATGCTGTTTGGTAGATGACCAAAGACTTTTGTAGCAGCATAATTTACCCCCTTCTGTGCCAAAGTCAGATTTAACCCTGCATAGTGAAGATCATCCTTTCTCCTGGTTGTATAGCTATGCACACTGCTATTACTCTTGAACTGAGCTGGATTATTAACAACAAATTTCATAAGTGAATATATATACTGTGAGGTTACTGTGAGAATCCCTAGATCCTTAAATAGATGTCTGCAGGATGACCATGGGTGGGCTCCAGCAATTATTCTGATTACATGTTTTTGAGCAATGAATACTTTTCTACTCAACGATGAATTACCCCAGAATATGATACCATACGAAAGCAGTGAATGAAAGTAGGCATAGTAAGCTAATTTACTGAGATTCTTATCACCAAAATTTGCAATAACCCTAATAGCATACCTAGCCGAACTCAGACGTTTCAGCAGACCATCAATGTGTTGCTTCCAGTTTAACCTCTCATCAATGGACACACCTAAAAATTTTGAAAATTCTACCTTAGCTACAGACTTCTGTTCAAAGTCTATATTTATTACTGGAGTTGTGCCATTTATTGTATGGAACTGCATATACTGTGTTTTATCAAAATTTAAAGAGAGTGCGTTTGCAGATAACCACTTAATAATTTTGTGAAAAGCATCATTTACAATTACATCACTTAGTTCTTGGTTTTTGGATGTTATTACTATACTTGTATCATCAGCAAAAAGAACTAACTTTGCATCTTCATCAATATGGAATGGTAAGTCATTAATGTATATCAAGAACAGTAAAGGACCTAAGACCGAACCCTGTGGGACTCCGTACTTGATAGCCCCCCCAGTTTGAGGAATCAGCTGTTGTATTAACATTACATGAACGGCTTATTTAAACTTTCTGAACTCAGTCATATTAGTTTATGACGTTCACATTTACAGTAAGTTATTCAGTTTAGCATTAAACTCCACCAAATTACCTACTCTTTTATGATAAGAAAGTTACTATTAAGTCGCACCACCTGGTCAAATAAAAAAAATAAAGAAATAAAGCACCAACTCTCAACTGATAATACGCTACACAGTTAGTTGAAACAGCGTTCCGAATAAGAAATTACTTACAGCGTTTTTGTGTTTACACTGGGCTCGTGCTTTGCATCGCAGGCGAGTCACAAACGTACTTATCGCGCATTAAAATAAAAAATTGTCGGAATGGCAGAAGGAAACTGAGTCAGAGGTTCTGAATTTGAATGGGAAACGCTTACCGCTGTACTCAAGCGCAGATTTCCGTTCTGATGCAATTCGCCGCTGTTGGAACAGCAATACGTTCGCCTATCTCCCCGGGCGCATCGGCAAATCGAAAAACATTTTCCTTCGGGCCGGCGGCCAACGGGCCTGCAATCTGCGAGTTTCTGAAACTGAATTCAACCCACGTGTGCATGAGTTCCACACTGCGTATATTGTTCAAAGTGAAGTTATTTCCATAGTGTATTGGAATTTCTTTAATATTTGCAATACTGTCGTCCTTTTAACGCACAAGGCCCAAGTTCCTATGCTAGTTTCTCACCGCAGCTGAAAAGCGTGCAGGAATTTATGACATTGCTTGATTTGTTTCAGAGCTGTTTGTTACCCGCAGGTAGATTTAGAAATAATTAGAAGATAACTCGACAAACCCTCTGCCACGAAGACAAGCATCATTGCACACGGTCAACCTGGGTCTGAACAAGATGAGTGGGGCTTTACTCGTAAATCTGTTTTATCGAAACAACGAAAACAGTGCTACTGCTCTTCGTGCGTATGGACGCATTAATACGGAGAGGGCCTCTTCCGGTACAGTGGTCGGAGAACGTGTTTCGTAAGTCCCAACTTACGCGGAATTTTGGAATAGGTCCTGGGGTAAGCTGACAGCCAGTTGCGCTACACCTGTCGTAATTGAGAATCCTGGAGGCAATGAACGATCAACAATCAGCGCAAGAACCGTGTCACAAAAGCATGGTCCACATCTCGAAAAGTGCTGCGCAAAATTGTGAAATCTCTAGTGCGTTTCCCGGCTGTCGTGGATAAACATGGTCGTCACACTGAGCAACGTGTGAGACCTTGAACATAAGCATGGTACGCAGTTAACAAGTGTTACCCTCTCAATTTTAAATTATGAGTTTTTTCGATGGTTTATTGCCCATTCCTCTCTCATATATCCTTTAGAATGTTTGCACAATGATTCAGTGACCTACGATCACTCGTTCTTCATGCGGTGTGAGGGCGGCGGGGTGGAGGGAGGGGGTGGGGGGCAGGGCTTCTCATGTAGCGAAAGCTTAATAGTGACCATCCCGTAGATCCTTTCACGTTGTCTAATGTTGTTCATCATGTGTGTCGTCAATGACGTTCACAGCATTCTAGGCAGGTGAGTTACTTTTATTTTTAGTTTTATTGCTTTTCAATTAGTTATCCTGTTGGTAGGAATTTAGTTCTGTAACCTTGTTATTGATATTCCTTCCGCTTTCAAGCTCTGATATAACTATAGTGGTGTCAGATCATCCTTTCTCGCTATAGCCGACATATTTGTCCCAATGGGATCAGCAACTGTATTGGTATTTAAATCATTCCCATTTTGTGTTTAGTCTCAGTTGCACATTATTGTAAAAATTGAATGACATGTTTCGATCACTCTGCATCTCTTCAGATATGACAAGGAATCCCCTGAGTGTGAGGTCACAAGCTCTTTAGGAAGGCTCATTTGAAAGTATTGTGTTAACAATCAAGACAGGAAAAGTATTATCAGCTAATGACTCATCATGTAACTCAGAAGGGTAGCAGAAAATAAGACTCCGGGAGTTGTAGAGATAAACGTTCTCAGCGATTTATGTATTACACTCCACAAAACAGACGTCGTCAACTTTCAAGAATTGATCAAAACTAACCGTTAACTTGCACCGCGAACACCGAATGATAAATTCCGCCCCACGGTGTTCACAAAGCTACGTGCAGTCAAGATTGAAGGCGAACTCCTTGGACGTTCAGTGGGTATTAACTCCTATAGACTTCAAGAAGAATATAATAATTCCAATCCCAAAGAAAGCAGGTGCTGACAGATGTGAAAATTACCGAACTATCAGTTTAATAAGCCACGGCTGCAAAATACTAACTCGAATGCTTTACAGACGAATGGAAAAACTGGTAGATGCAGACCTCGGGGAAGATCAGTTTGGATTCCGTCGAAATGTTGGAACACGTGAGGCAATACTGACCTTACGACTTATCTTAGAAGAAAGATTAAGAAAAGGCAAACCTACGTTTCTAGCATTTGTAGACTTAGAGAAAGCTTTTGACAATGTTGACTGGAATACTCTTTTTCAAATTCTAAAGGTGGCAGGGGTAAAATACAGGGAGCGAAAGGCTATTTATAATTTGTACAGAAACCAGATGGCAGTAATAAGAGTCGAGGGGCATGAAAGGGAAGCAGTGGTTGGGAAAGGTGTGAGACAGGGTTGTAGCCTCTCCCCGATGTTATTCAATCTGTATATTGAGCAAGCAGTAAAGGAAACAAAAGAAAAATTTGGAGTAGGTATTAAAATTCATGGAGACGAAGTAAAAACTTTGAGGTTCGCCGATGACATTGTAATTCTGTCAGAGACGGCAAAGGACTTGGAAGAGCAGTTGAACGGAATGGACAGTGTCTTGAAAGGAGGATATAAGATGAACATTAACAAAAGCAAAACGAGGATAATAGAATGTAGTCAAATTAAATCGGGTGATGCTGAGGGAATTAGATTAGGAAATGAGACACTTAAAGTAGTAAAGGAGTTTTGCTATTTAGGAAGTAAAATAACTGATGATGGTCGAAGTAGAGAGGATATAAAATGTAGACTGGCAATGGCAAGGAAAGCGTTTCTGAAGAAGAGAAATTTGTTGACATCGAATATAGATTTATGTATCAGGAAGTCGTTTCTGAAAGTATTTGTTTGGAGTGTAGCCATGTATGGAAGTGAAACATGGACGATAACTAGTTTGGACAAGAAGAGAATAGAAGCTTTAGAAATGTGGTGCTACAGAAGAATACTGAAGATAAGGTGGATAGATCACGTAACTAATGAGGAGGTATTGAATAGGATTGGGGAGAAGAGAAGTTTGTGGCACAACTTGACTAGAAGAAGGGATCGTTTGGTAGGACATGTTTTGAGGCATCAAGGGATCACAAATTTAGCATTGGAGGGCAGCGTGGAGGGTAAAAATCGTAGAGGGAGACCGAGAGATGAGTACACTAAGCAGATTCAGAAGGATGTAGGTTGCAGTAGGTACTGGGAGATGAAACAGCTTGCACAGGATAGAGTAGCATGGAGAGCTGCATCAAACCAGTCTCAGGACTGAAGACAACAACAGGATGCATATAGAATCATATTGGTGTGAGGCGGTCACGAGAACTCATGCAGTGTGTTGGCGTGCAACCGAATGCCAAACAGCCTATCACGGAGCTTATCGTGAAAATAACTATTCTTCAAGAGGTACCAATAGATAATGCGATAATATCTTTTGTAGGCACGGAGAAACAAACATGCAGATGCTGAATTTTTCGAGTTGTTCCAGGCGGTATCAACTGCAATGTCACATACTTTTCAGTGGAATAGCATAAGTTTTATACGCAGATCAGGAATCAAGCAAAAGCAAGTTACTGTGACCAGATATTGCCCAAAAGCAGTTCTCATACCGTATTTGTAATGGTCCTTCGCCCGTTTTCCCACTCTTGCTTGAAGTGACGTAAATATTCCCTAGTGCCCTCTCAAGAACAAGCACACAAGAAAGAATCGTAGGTGGCTGAGCACCTCGAACTTCCCGCAGCCCAGTGGGACAGTTTTCAGAGAATTTATCATCCAGATTAATAGTCGGTAAAATTGTATCGAATGCTTTAAGCACTGATGTTAGTTGTTATTAATAAATGTCTTTTCATAGATATAATTCTCAAGGTTCCTTTCATAAATATTTCCTTTTCAAATCCCGATCGCTCGGAGCTGAAAACAAGTTCCTTATCTTTGTTTTCTGTGACTTGGATTACCTTCCGTGTTCGTAAATACGTTTAGTACCCGCTACTTGCACAACGATTGCCCTTCATTACGTTTCACTTGATAATGACTTTTTGGCTTCCTATCTGACAAGTATGATGAACTACGTGGCTCGACACCTGTTTTAATATGAGTTTCACTTCTTAAGCACGTATCATCATCACTGTGCACTTCGTGTAAATTGTCCACACAGTCGAGTTTGTATGACACCACACTTTTTGTTGACTCTCCTTGCAGAAACGCTAATATTTCATCGGCCATTTCTCTCTCAGTCTGCGAAATTTCTTGGGTTCCTTTCTGACGAAATGTTAACTTCAGCAACTGTATATACAGGGTGTTACAAAAAGGTACGGCCAAACTTTCAGGAAACATTCCTCACGCACAAAGAAAGAAAAGATGTTATGTGTACATGTGTCAGGATACGCTTACTTTCCATGTTAGAGCACATTTTATTACTTCTCTTCAAATCACATTAATCATGGAATGGAAACACACAGCAACAGAACGTACCAGCGTGACTTCAAGCACTTTGTTACAGGAAATGTTCAAAATGTCCTCCGTTAGCAAGGATACATGCATCCACCCTCCGTCGCATGGAATCCCTGATGCGCTGATGCAGCCCTGGAGAATGGCGTATTGTATCACAGCCGTCCATAATACGAGCAAGACGAGTCTCTAGATTTGGTATAAATAACCCACCACTTAACATTCAACAAACAAAATTGGTACCTTTTGTAGACGATACTAGTGTTATAATACAACCCATTACAGACAAAGCAAGAAAATTTTCCAAGTAACTGTCAAGTGGTTCTCTGAAAAGGGACTCTCCCTAAATTTAGAAAAAAAGCACTCTGCATTCAGCTCTGTACACCAAATGGTCATACCAAAAACGGATGTAGCACATGACTAGGAGTCAGTAAATAGGCTACTATTCACCAAATTTTTGAGGTTACTTATTGATTAAATCTTGAATTGGAAGAAGCATCTTACTGAGCTTCTCAAGTAAGTTCAGGTACTTTAGCTCTTGCTATAACTGGTTATCTTGGAAAGAAACGTTCTAATCTCCTGACATATTTCGATTCCTTCAATTCAGAAATGTCTTACAGAAATCACACACATCCATGCAACCTTAGCAGCTGCGTGGTTCCGGACTGAAGCGCCTAGAGCCGTTCGACCACAGAGGCCTGCCACTACAGGAAAAATTGACGTTTATTATCCATTGTTAACAGTGTAACTGTCTGAGAAAGGAATTTAGTATGTAGCAACAAAATTTGTTTATCATTTGTCCACTGACATAAAATGTCTGACAGGTAGCGAAGCAGGTTTTAAATCTAATTTTAAATTAGTTGACCTGGATAACTATTTCTGTTCTATTGACGCATTTATAGTTAAAAACTGGTATAGATTTAAAAGGTAAAAAAGTACGAAAACTTAGTTGCATCAGTAGGGCTGAAAATATTAATGTGTTCATTAATGTTAACACCAGTCATACGTACTATATCCTGTAAAGTACTCGTTACACATCATTTCGATAGGAGAATCGTTCAAATGATCATTGGGACATGTAACTAACTGACTAACAAGGTTATCTAACTTGCTTTGCAAGATATATAAGAAAGGGGAGATATCTTCTGAAGGCAAATGTAATAAAACATTGCCGAACCATTAGTATAATAAATCAGTGCTATTAAAAACTGATATGAATTACTTACGGATGAAGCTGGAAAACTATTTCAGGAGGAGGACGGGAAGGAAGTAGGATTAGAGTAACACGTCCCGTTGATAACGGAGTCAGTAGAGACAAAAGACAAGCTGGGTTTAGGGACGGATGCGGTAGGAAATCGGCAGCGCTCTTTCCAAAGGGCTGTTACACTTTTCTTGAAGTTTGAAGATATTTCATCTCTCGCTCATGTCCTCCATACAAGGTGGGATAGTTTTGCCGTGGTGTGTGGTCCCAAGGTTCTCGATAATTTATGGGAAACGTCAGCTAATGCGGATACATTGTTCCGACTTAGGGTTTACAGAGCTTTGTCGAATTTTTCTCGCAGTTTCGTATTTCCCATCTGCAGTTCATCTACTTTCTCTTCGGTTTGCAGAGTAATGCAGTCTCGAAGTAATGTTTCCTCTATTTTTTTCTGTTACGTTGGTAATGCACTACCCATGGATTTGATGCACTTGCGCAAAACGTTTTCTGCAACGTACTCAGATACCGGCGTCCTACACCAACAGATCTGGCACTTAGGAAATGCCAGAAATTAGAGCTAATATAAGTCTGCGTTCTGTGATTGAATTTCTTAACGCAGAAGGTGAAACGGCAAGTCTCATTCACGGAAGTCAAAAAAAAAAAAAAAATGTACGTGGACGGTACATAGCCCGGAAACACCGTCAGGCGATGGGTTCGGAATCTGCAGGGCAAATATAGTTGAGGAACGCAACGTGGAGCAGCCGGCCAGACATGTAGGCCTGCGAGAAGATTTTGTACCGCCCGCAAATAGTACCAGGCCTGTAAAATTTGTATGAACAGCGATTTATTTAGTCTTTTTTTTTCTTTTTGTGTTGGTACACGCTGACAGTTGCTGAACTATGTGTAATGAAATCGCCGTAACTTCTGAACGGTTTGAGTTAGGATGTTCAAACTGCACGGTTCTCCGCAGTGCATGATGAGAATTGGTATGCGCATGCACAAGCGCGACGGCCGTTGTGACCGAGCGGTTCAAGGCGCTTCAGTCTGGAACCGCGCGACTGCTACAGTCACAGGTTCAAATCCGGCCTCGGGCCTGCATGTGTGTGATGTCCCTAGGTTAGTTAGGTTTAAGTAGTTCTAAGTTCTAGAGGACTGATGACCTCAGATGTTAAGCCCCATAGCGCTCAGAGCTATTTCAACCATTTTTGCGCACGCGCCTTGTTGTTGTTGACCATTTTCACGTGGAAATGTCGCAGTACAGCATGCCTAAGAGTATAGAACTTCTGAAGGCCTACTATGCGATCAATAACAGTCCAACAGTGGCTCAAAGGAGGTTTGAGAGCGAGTTCAAGCTGAACACAACCGGTCCAAGTGTGATGGCAATCAAGAATTTGTTTCGCAAATTTAGGAGAACGCGTAGTGTTCGTGTTGACAGTGATGGCGTTGTCGGTCCTCCAAAAAGTGTGTAAACGCATGGAAACATCGAGAAGACACGCACTGAGTTTCAAACCATCGCCAGGAAAACGATCAGACGAGCTGCACAACAGGTGACCATCGAACGGGAGCCACAGCGACAAATGTTGTTGAAGACCTGCATCTCTTCCCACACAAACTTTTTTTTTCCTTTAGCGCACGGGCAGGCATACTCTTCCTTCAAGTTCGGAATGAAAACTTTCTACAAAGATGATGGTTACGTTGAATTTATACTTATCTTGTAAAATGAAAATAAAGAAACAGGAGCTATTATTTCCTGATTACTCGTCTTTTGTATTAATTTCTCTTCTATAGCTCCTCTGTGTATTCCTTCTACCTGTCAATCTTCTCGTCTGTTCTTTGCAAGTATTAGCTTGCCACCTGTGCTCCTGATGTTCACACAACTGCTCCTGTTGTCTCCAGGAGCTTCTTTCACTTATCTACATGAGGCGTCTATGTTTCCTACTGTCGTGCGTGATAATACACTGTTGAATTTTTTCTGTAGTCATTCCCACAGTCGACTTCGACATAATTAAGTACAGTTTCAATGGATTCAGGACTTTTTCTGCCAACTAACTACGAAGATTATCTTCTAGGTTCCAGGACCCAGTATTGGTACTTGTGTGTATAGGATTTTGTTGCCCGGTACCAACACATAAAATGATGTTGAACAAAATATGAAGTACCTCTTGTAAAGATTTCGTTTGCACTGTATTTTGTGGCTTATTGCCACTCACCTGTAGAGCGGTTTTCTGAGCAAGCTAAAAACGTAAATAAACCATGATTGAAAGGAGATATTTTCCTTTCTCTCGTAAACAAATATATTTTACAGTTTTACAGCTGAGAGCACACTGTCTTTCTTATTGCGAAATTAGGTACTGTAATGACTGTGTAGTAATCACCTACTTAGGATTATCACTGAAACTGCTGTTTTCTGTGTGTATGTATATATATACAGTCCTGGAAATGGAAAAAAGAACACATTGACACCGGACACTGCGAGAGGGCTGTACAAGCAATGATCACACGCACGGCACAGCGGACACACCAGGAACCGCGGTGTTGGCCGTCGAATGGCGCTAGCTGCGCAGCATTTGTCCACCGCCGCCGTCAGTGTCAGCCAGTTTGCCGTGGCATACGGAGCTCCATCGCAGTCTTTAACACTGGTAGCATGCCGCGACAGCGTGGACGTGAACCGTATGTGCAGCTGACGGACTTTGAGCGAGGGCGTATAGTGGGCATGCGGGAGGCCGGGTGGACGTACCGCCGAATTGCTCAACACGTGGGGCGTGAGGTCTCCACAGTACATCGATGTTGTCGCCAGTGGTCGGCGGAAGGTGCACGTGCCCGTCGACCTGGGACCGGACCGCAGCGACGCATGGATGCACGCCAAGACCGTAGGATCCTACGCAGTGCCGTAGGGGACCGCACCGCCACTTCCCAGCAAATTAGGGACACTGTTGCTCCTGGGGTATCGGCGAGGACCATTCGCAACCGTCTCCATGAAGCTGGGCTACGGTCCCGCTCACCGTTAGGCCGTCTTCAGCTCACGCCCCAACATCGTGCAACCCGCCTCCAGTGGTGTCGCGACAGGCGTGAATGGAGGGACGAATGGAGACGTGTCGTCTTCAGCGATGAGAGTCGCTTCTGCCTTGGTGCCAATGATGGTCGTATGCGTGTTTGGCGCCGTGCAGGTGAGCGCCACAATCAGGACTGCATACGACCGAGGCACACAGGGCCAACACCCGGCATCATGGTGTGGGGAGCGATCTCCTACACTGGCCGTACACCTCTGGTGATCGTGGAGGGGACACTGAATAGTGCACGGTACATCCAAACCGTCATCGAACCCATCGTTCTACCATTCCTAGACCGGCAAGGGAACTTGCTGTTCCAACAGGACAATGCACGTCCGCATGTATCCCGTGCCACCCAACGTGCTCTAGAAGGTGTAAGTCATCTACCGGATCTGTCCCCCATTGAGCATGTTTGGGACTGGATGAAGCGTCGTCTCACGCGATCTGCACGTCGAGCACGAACGCTGGTCCAACTGAGGCGCCAAGTGGAAATGGCATGGCAAGCCGTTCCACAGGACTACATCCAGCATCTCTACGATCGTCTCCATGGGAGAATATCAGCCTGCATTGCTGCGAAAGGTGGATATACACTGCACTAGTGCCGGCATTGTGCATGCTCTGTTGCCTTTGTCTATGTGCCTGTGGTTCTGTCAGTGTGATCATGTGATGTATCTGACCCCAGGAATGTGTCAATAAAGTTTCCCCTTCCTGGGACAATGAATTCACGGTGTTCTTATTTCAATTTCCAGGAGTATATATGTGTGTGTGTATGTGAGGAATGTCTATCGTTGTCCGTGACAGTTGTTGGCTTAGGTGCACTCTAGACAGTTTTTACGAAACTCGTCGCCCTTTTGACGAAATCTTGGACTTCACTGCGCAGTTTTGCGCTCAGAGACATCACACCCACTAACGCCTTACGAATCTTGCTTTTTATGGCGTCATTTCCTCTTCCCCAACTGCGTAGTTAATATTTTACGCCGTTTGCGGCAGTGGGGCATTGCACAGTCATTTGTTTGAAGTAATTGCCACTGTATTGTGGAGCCAGACAGCGGGGGCCTAATGAGCCCGTTTATTGTGTGCGCCACTATTTCTGCTTACCGTGCGGAATCTGGACGTAACAAAGCACCACTTAATTACTGCACCGGTCTATCCACGGCTAAGATGAACTCCTCAAGGTTTGCTGTCCATCTCACAACGTACTGTAGCTAGAGGCTCCTTTGCAAAAAGCTCCTCACGTGACCATTCTGATAATACGATATTGTGTTGTCTGCTTTGTACCGGATTAGAGATATAATGTTTCTTTGGACATGTATGCCTTGCGGCAACTACAACTACTATGAAATACATAAAATGAATTCGCAATAGCGATTACGGACACCTATCAGCTGTACAATGGAATCATGATAATCAAATTTTTTGCCGGACTGCAACGCGAAACCGGATTTCCCGCTTATCGCAAGCTGTTGCCTTAGAATTTTCCATTATGCTGTCCGAGCTCGACTCACGCTCTGATATGTCGTCAACCATGTGTCATTCCTTTATACAGCTAATGGTTGTTCATAACTGCAGCTGCGAATACATTTCATATCTTTCAGGACTGGTGCAGTCGCCACGGTGCATATTTCTATGGACATGCATACATGTCCGAGGGAACATTGCATCGTAATTCGGTATAACGCAGACACTACAGCATCGTTATTATTCGCCGACATCGGGAAGCGACTTTCAATTAAAATATCACGCCTGTACAGGAATATACATAATGGATGAAGAAGTATAGGTGGTAGAATCATGGTTGACGACGTCAGAAACTTTGGGTCTGGCCGGGATATGTGCTCGGATAACCTAATGGTAAGGTGACGGCTCACAGTAAGTGGGAAATCGGGGTTCGAGTCCCACTCAAGCGCAAGTATACACTGTCGTCTTTCCATTACGCAGCTGATGGTTGTCCATATTCGCAATTGAAAATACATGTCATGTATGCGGATAATAGACAAGTGTGCTAAACCTCGTTTCCTTCTGATCGATAACTTCTGTAAAGCGTCTAGAACTTTGAGGATGAAGTCCGTGTGACATGCTGACAATTTTAACGACAAGTAAACATTACACATTAAATTGTAGCATTTCTCTTACTTTTCTATAACAAATTATTGCCATTACGTTATAAAGTTTGTGCTTCTAGGTTTAGTTGTCAACTTTAGTGCAGAGAGATTATTGCTTATTTATATAACTTGAGCCATGAAGGTTAGTATTGACTTCTATTGTCTTGGTGGCGGGATTTTCAGGTTCATGGAAGTCACGAACATCTTGTGCAGTAGATACACAACGTATAGCCCACATTCCAGTATACACAACGGATCTACACAAACATGTTAGTTTAGTTAGTAGAAATTGCGATGCACACCATCTATATAATCGTAAGACAAAAAGAAATGAAAAGTCACGGGTAACAGGCACGAAAATCCGTGAACGTCATACCCTTTCTGCATGTTGATTCGTCCAGTGGGTGACCCTTAATATAGCTCTTATCTAGTTCTGTGTATGTTCTCTCCGTCACCCAAATCCTATGAAACATAGGCAGTCGTTGAGTCGACTTCCCATAAGCAGTAAAAGCTCTTTCTAAATACCATTCCTCAGTAGAAGACTACTTCAATTATATGCCAAGTATTTCAAAGAAATTGTCTGATTCCACTTATACATGACTGAAGATACAAACCCGTGCTGGATTTTAACTTATGCGCGGAAACAAGGATTGCTGAAGACGTGCTGCGTGAGATCCACAGTCATTAGCCACAATCTCATGTCCTCCATGTAATAAACTAAGAGCTAAAAATATATCATTTGAATCCTTAGAAATCAATAAACATCCGTCCCTCAGTCGTAATTTAATGTTAATTGACCAGACACAGCACAATATTTCCTCACTAAATCTTGCTTAATCGTTACCCTCCTGTAGTTCTTTCTATAATGTCTTTTCATTTCATTCCTCCATTTACTCTTTTATTCTAGTGTGTTATTTTATGATATGCACTTCGGTTCTATACTAAGAGAAATTCTTTATATAACAGATATATAATTTAGCTTATGCTTTTTTTGCTAAAACTGACAATTTCTACTCGCTTTCTGCACCACGCTCCATAAATAATACGTCTTCAAGCTATTCTTCGTTATTTTTGTCTTGTTTTAATTTTATTTTATTCTGAGTCCTAATATAATTCAAGCTGCTGCAGACGAAGAGTTTGTTGAAACAAAATTGCATCCTCTCACTGTTTTGTTGAGCGTATGTAGTCCTCATTTAACTGAGCGCACGCCACACAAACACACACACACACACAAAGAGTTTTTCGAGTTAAAGTGTTAATGTACTTCTGGTTTATTTTCTTTATTTTATTTACTGTTTACCTTTTAAATAACGCTACCACTCCACTCTCGAAGATGAATTTTCTTCTGTGTTGGTATGTCACTCCCGATGTGTAACATCTTTTTCAGTGTTGATTTCCAGCATTGTAACCTCCTTAACAGTGATAGCTAGCTAGTCTCATGGAAGCCCTGAAAGCTAAAAACAGGTTAACGAAATTAATTAACGCTGCAGAACCTTCACAATATTGTGCTTTCGTCTATAGTTAGATGTTTACCTGGCTTTTAGTTGTAAGTTGCCGGTCCACGTGGTTGCTCCTGTGGGCTCCTACGTGCAACTTGCTCATTCGCTCGCTCGTACACTAAAAATGCACTTGCCAAAAATGGAAACGTGCGCAATAAATACGTATATAGTGATCGTTCTCCCCTCGAAATTATACTTTTTTCTTGCTAGCCTTCATCAAGTGAGAGTAATGAAATGTTTCTCAACCAATCGAAGTCATACAAATTTCAAAACGAGCGAAGTTAATGTGTGCAGTGCTGTGAAATGACAACCGGTCGGGTGGGAAAAGAATAAGTGAACTGCTTATTATTCCAAAAGTAATGGCGACGTCTGTTGATACATTTATCTCACTGTGAGGGAAATGGAAAATGACTACCATTGGCTATGCAGCTATGATTGTACCTACGCGTGCTCCTCTTCGTCCAAACCAAATGGACGACTACGAATGTCTCTCTTCAGCGTTCCAAAAATGTGTAAATGTCTTGGAGAGAGATTAGGACTGTAAGGGCTATTATAAGTGCTTTCTAGCGAAACTTCTGCAGAATAGTCTAACCAAGCTGGGCAATATGTGAGCGGACGTTATCCTACCAGAGAAAGATGCTGGCCGTCAACATTCCTGGGCGTATGGAAGTAGAGCTGCGCTTCAGTTTTTGAAAAGTGTTGAAGTACTGCTGTGCGTCTATTGTGAGTCAGTGTTCCAGAAAATCAGTGAGCAGCGGGTCCTTTCATTCAAAAAATTGGTCATCATGACTTTCCCGGAGCCTGGAAGTCTTTACTCATCCTCTACAATGTCCCGATCTCTCCCCATGCCATTTCCAAATTTTTGGAGCCCTGTTTCTAACGAAGAGGTGATCGTAGTGGTACAAAGTAAGATATGTGTGTTAACTGTAATTGCTATTACTTTTCAAATAATGAATAGTGTATTTACTTTTTCCTCCCTATGGCCCGTATCTCGTGGTCGTGCGGTAGCGTTCTCCCTTCCTACGCCCGGGTTCCCGCGTTCGATTCCCGGCGGGGTCAGGGATTTTAATCTGCCTTGTGATGGCTTGGCCTTGTGTGATGTCCTTAGGTTAGTTAGGTTTAAGTAGTTCTAAGTTCTAGGGGACTGATGACCATAGATGTTAAGTCCCATAGTGCTCAGAGCCATCCTCCCTATGTCTCGTTTTCTTATAACTGCCCCTTGTGTTGGAAAGATTCTCTCAAACTCAAAGAGAGAATGAGTGTAATTAATTTGGATTGAGTTTTATGAGAACTAGTAAATTAACTGTAATTCTATTAACTACAGAGCTAGAGGAAAACGTACTTGATCAGCATTTTTTTTTAGAGAATAACGTACAAAGAACCATTTACCGTATTCTAAACTACCCATCACTGAAAGGTCTCAAGCAGTGACGGACAGGTAAGCGACATTTTTCTTATGGATGACCATTCACTATTGAATGGTATTCGTATAATTTCATAGATTCAGGTTCACATATTACGCCTTGCAAAATACCGGAACTCCGTTTACTGTTATTCACATTGTGAGAACCGGCACATTTACCTTTAATTAGCAACACACTACCCTAACGCTTGCACTTCGAGATAAAGTGGCCTCACTTTGCAAAATTTGACGCACGTTAACTCCAGCATAATTACGTGGCGTGCCGACAAAAACGCGGCCTGTTTGCAGACCACCTCCTTGCCCCACTGCTCCATTTGCGCTCTTTGTGTGGGCGCCCTAGTGGCATAACAAAGAATGCCTACTGGAGAGATGCTCCGTCGCTTTCATTCTTTTGAGCACGTACAAACGGTGAAAAGTTAATTAAAGCTCAGCCGCCACCTAAAGAATAATACATACATATCTCTTGAAACATCGCTAAGGCGTAATTCAAAAGATGTTAAATATTTAAAGTCGTTTATCCCCTGCTGAATGTCTTGTGTTTAGTACGTAATAAATGATTTGTTGTCATTGTATATAATTATTTTAAATATAAATGAAACAAGTATAGCTAAATGATCGGTATCATTCAGTGACCATCCAAGAGTTCATAACTAAACGGCGAATAATGGAGTCTTCTAAATGGTAAAGAAAATACAGTGCTTTGGAGACGAAAGCTGTACGAATATTCCAACAGATAACAGAAATTAATAATATGATTTCTTCTGCTTGAGTGACAAACTAGCCACCTTCGTCTGTAGACCAAAGACACAAAACAAAAAAATGTCTCTGAGCACTATGGGACTTAACTTCGGAAGTTATCAGTCCCCTAGAACGTAGAACTACTTAAACCTAACTAACCTAAGGACATCACACACATCCATGCCCGAGGCAGGATTCGAACCTGTGACCGTAGCGGTCACTCGGCTCCAGACTGTAGCGCCTAGAACCGCTGGATAACCTCGGCCGGCAGACACAAAACAAATGGCTTCTTAGAGTATTTGTCGAAGTTAATAACTGAGGTGAAGTTCCTCACAACCACATTAAAACTGTTTCTTTCTGGTTAGAGGCCGATGCTGATATACGGGGTGTAGACATAAATATGTAAATTCTACAAATACCTTACGAAGCCTAATACGGTGTAGGAAAACCGTTGGTGCTCAAAACATCCTCGTTTCGGAATGGATAGATACATGCTCTGTATGGTTTCCAAGGAACTCATATATCTTTCTTCCAGTAAAATTGTGGCAAATTCAGGTAAAGACGATGGACCTGGAGATCGATGATGCACCTATCTCTCGAAAGGAGACGACAAACGCTACTAAATACTGAGATCTGGTGACTGTGGAGGACAGGGAAAATTTGTCCTGATGCTCACGAATGTAGTCCTCGATGACGCGAGCTGAGTAAACGTCCAGCCGTCTTTGAACACAGCATCACCACGGCGGGACAACCATTGCACCCTGGACTCAGGAGTACTATTTGGGCGTAAAATCGGCCAGATGTTGGCAATGGTGTGAAACAGAACTGCCGGCCGGGGTGGCCGAGCGGTTCTAGGCGCTACAGTCCGGAACCGCACAATCGATACGGTCGCAGGTTCGAATCCTGCCTCGGGCATGGATGTGTGTGATGTCCTTAGGTTAGTTAGGTTTAAGTAGTTCTCTAAGTTCTAGGAGATTGATGACCTCAGAAGTTAAGTCCCATAGTGCTAAGAGCCATTTGAACCATTTTTGAAACAAAACTCACTCGACCAAATTAATTTCTTTAATTGTTGTATAGTTCTAGCATTATGGCGTCCTCCCCGCGTTTTCCTATTTCGGTCATTTACATCATTGGTCTGTTGTGTAATTCCAGCTCGTCATGCAATTCACAGTTTATGGAGCTCTATGAGTTCCTTTCGTGTTATGCTGGTGCTGAAAGGATTCGTGGGTGCGACACTCAGTTCTGCAATGAGTTTTTCGGCTGACGTCACAATCCTCTTCAATGACCATCTGTCACCATCATTCAATATATACAATTTCGTCCGCGTTGTGACTTAGCGGATTATATTTTTCCACTTTCCGTGTGTGCAGTGCAAATCTTAGGTATGGAGCTTCTTCGGATCACTTGGTTACGGAAGGACTCAACACATGGGTACTAAATATTTGCCCACTTCTGAATTCACATAGCTGCGACATAAAGTACTTGCAACAACACGGTCCTATGCTCTGACCATGACTGACACTCGGAACATATTGGTGACATTTCACGAGTGCCATTCGTAATCAGGTACCACGGCACAACCAGTAGGTTTGGCTAGCATCTACATTTATGCTGAAGCGTACATTTCTTGCGGTGTTTCCATATTTTTGTCCCACCCCTAAACTGTCTGCATACAGTGTCATTCAAATTGGCGTGAAGTCCTTATCATAGACCTGAAGTTGAACCTTTATACAGAGGGCGTTCCACATTGATTTACAGTTTGTTTTCCATCACTCGTGGTGCACAATTTGACCCGTCATTAAACTTGTGAGGAAACATTTTCAGTCATTTCAAGCTGTTTCACTTACAGATAAATAATAACAACTTCAAAGTAAAGTTTACTGACAATTGAGAGAATTGATTTCAGAGCAAAGAGTATTTACACATTGTAGACGAGGATGAAATCCAAATAATAATATACTTAACGGAATTTTAAACAGTGGTGTGACTGCGAGAGGAAAAGACAAAAACAACATGGATCAGTATCATTATTTTCTTTGGACAATAACTGTAGAAACATTTTTAACATGCGACAGAAACTGGCTGTTGTCTAATTATGAGTGATGTAGGAGCCGGTTGAGAACATGCGCCACCTGCCATTGTACAGAAATTTCTGTTGTTTGTATGAAAGCGTGGTGTTTGAAAGTGATATTCGTGTCTGACGGAGAATGAATGAGGTAGTACGCTCTCAGTAGGAGCGTGATTACTGTGATCGACAGGCATGGTTCATGCAGCGCGTTCATATCAAAGGATATGCTTTCACTGCATACACTGCTCAGGTCATACACAGATATACTATCCCCCTGTACACAGAATAAATGATCTTCCATAATAAGTAAACATGCGTTTGACAATATGAAATATGTACTTCATATTATAGGAAATGAAAGGAATTTAATGAAGCACTAAACGCTCTCTCTAGGATTTGTTTCTTTTTCAGTCTATGACAATAACAAAAAAAATGTCCATAGAGTTGCAATTTCAATTTTGGTATAGATACTATCTATTTTTAAGTAACAGATAGGAGAATAACTATCTAGAATAAAAATATTCCGTAAACTATGCAGGGCTTTATACTTCCTGACTCAGTTGCGAAACACTCTATCGCTGCCGGTTCCCAGGACAACTTAGTAAGGAATAGATTGCATACAGAAACTAGGAAATAGCAGAGGTAACTCCCGATATGTATGCAAAACATCTAACCAGCAGATAACACGGTTACGGTCGTGACTGACCAATTCTACTACAAAAAGTACCGTAGTGTATACTGACTTACGATAGTCTATAACAGCCTACAGTAGTACTACAAATATGATCATTATATAAAGACCATAGAGGGTATACTACCTCAGTAAACATAGTAGATGACATGCCGTAAGACGTCAGGCATATTTGGTAAATGGTAAATGATTTACCGGATTTTCATGACAAAAGTTTTATCCTCAGAACGTCTATTTGTGTCTGTGTACACCATCTTCAGATCTGTTCTACATTTATCCCAATATAACGAAACCAGAGTAGCATCGTCAAGATATGTTGGCGTTCTTACAATAGGTGCTGTTTTACACTAATCTGAAGATGTTTGTCACTGCCTGAAAATAATAGTCTGAGGACAACGTTTTCCATGATCATAGACTGCAGTGAAAGAAAAAGAAGCTCATGGAACAATGCTATTGTTCGAGTATACTGTCATGTTTGTTGTAAAGACTGTAGATGCTTTTCAACATATGCTATGAACTAATGGTCATGAAAGAAGCATAGGATGCCATGCAGTATCGTACTGTTCGGCGGGCGTTCTGGCTCGACCAACCTCCAAGTAATCTTCTACCAATGGCGTCACTGGATGTGGTGTGGAGCGGTTTGTGTTTAGTATGAACCTCCAGCCTGTTGTTATCGCGTTTATTGACATTGGAACTGCTACTCATCGGTGAAGGCGCCCCTCAGCTGGCCACACGCGGCTGAATGTACCGACTTCCGGTGTTCCCAACAAGGAAACAGGCCCTCCACTGACGGGAATCGAACCCAGGAGCCCCGCATTACACGTAGCCGCACTGTCAACTTAGCTACGGAGTCGGATATAGATGTGATATAGTCTGCTGCATATAACGCCATGCTTTACGCAGCTGTTAATGAAGAAAAGATAAAGCTCTGAAACGAGAATTACATTTTGTACTATGTTCTCCAGCAACGCAACAAGAAGGAATTTCCTGCGATCGACTTCACACAATCATCATCTGCAAGATTCCGGTAAACACTGTTTGTGAAAGTAAAATTTATAGAAGGAAATTTGAAATTTTGTTGCATACAGTATTGTTCGCTACGATGTGTTCTGTGCCGAAAGAGAAGCGACTAAAGAAATGCGGTGCCATTGGAACTGAAATGGTGAGAAATCAGCAGCAGAGGGGGCCCTGTGAAATATAGTATTCTTTCAGATGTGTAGCACTATGGCCGGTCGCTGTGGCCGAGCGGTTCTAAACGCTTCAGTCTGGAAACGCGCGACCGCAACGTTTTTTTTTAGCGCTCTGTCTGATGGAACTTATACGTGAACTGTCTTGTGTGGGGAAAGGCGATTTCAAAGCACTATGACAAACTGTATCCGTGTTAAAATACCAGTTGCTGATATCGAAAATGCAACAAATTCCCTCGAATTCTGAGTCTCGTTTTGTCCTTATATTTAATAGGAACGCAATTTTAAGGGTTCCACCATATACCAGCAGCTGGACTTACGTGGTGTAAGAAATGGCGCATGCAAACCTTGTATTAGCCGTGAAGTTGAAAATTTGCGCACTATTTGTTAAACTACCTGCACCTACGTACCATGTATTAAACACTGGTACACAATGAGTCTTTTCAACGTGTCACCCTCACATCTTCAGGCAAAACATGACGTGATGCGAACACACGCCTTAGTTTCCTTTAGTAAACAATATAAAGAGTTTCTAATCACCAACCATGAGATAATGAGCTTGAAAAGATAGTACATCGTGGTGACCCATAAAAAGCAAATAAAAAACTTCCATAATCCAACTGACTCTAGCTGCCATCCAAACAAACTTCTATTTTATATTTTGACCAGAGCTGAAGTGTTCAATGAACACAGTTGATGTAATGATTCGTGTCTGATTTACTGATCACGGTGAATATAGCAGTTATCGTGATTAATCTTGAATATTGCCGCACGTAGAACAGCTGGTCTTAGACAACCAAAAAGTCTTGGGACAGCGATATGCACATACAGTATGTTCCAGTAAGAGCGTGCAAACATTTAACAGTACTTAGAGGACGCTCCACTTAACAATTTGAAATAGGGACCCTGGGATCGGAGAAGCCAGCTTAAGGAGGTAGGCGGAATAAAATCACGTTACTATACACGTTTTTATTTGCGTAACTTACAATTAACTGCAAATACCATCACTGACACATTGAACGTACCATTTGTACTCTATCTTACAAAATATGCTGAAGCTGAAGGCCAAAAAGTGACATCGGCCAATAAGATTATGACGCACCCTGACAAATATCCGTGTTGCGTTTCGAATCACATCACAGGCAGCTACATCTCTAGGAACTAATTCCATCTGCGTAAGCACTGGGGCCTCATACACAAGTGATTTTAGATATCCTCATAGGATCTAATCAAGGGGTTGAGGTCAGGTGACTTCGCAGGCCATCGAATAGGACTTCCGCGACCAATTGAGCGACCGGAATAAAAAGCGTTGAGATGGTTACGGACATCCGCCATGAAGTAAGGTTGTGCACCGTCATGTTGTATCCACATTATCTCAAGAGCAGCCAGGCGAACGTTTTCCGACAACGAAGGTTGTTTGCACAAGCAACTAAGGTAAACAAAACGTGCGTCATGACTACCTAGTAATCAGCCTAGTCCCCCTTGTTCCCTTGCAGGAAATAAAGAATGCACATATAAATAAACAGCAAAGTACGTGGGAACTTGTACGCATGCTAGCTGTAAATAAGCTGGAAAAAAGTAACGTTAGACAAAGCAGTAGGCCAATTTACTTCCACATGTCCTTAAGATGGCTTCTCTGACCCCAGGTTCAAAATGGTCCAAATGGCTCTGAGCGCTATGGGACTTAACATATGTGGTCATCAGTCCCATAGAACTTAGAACTACTTAAACCTAACTAACCTAAGGACATCACACACATCCATGCCCGAGGCAGGATTCGAACCTGCGACCGTAGCAGTCACGCGACCCCAGGTTCCCTACCTCAAATTGTTCTGTGGAGCATCCTCCATGCCCTGTAACACTTTCGCTTTCGCGTGGCTCCCTCCGTCGGAGATTCGAGTCCTCCCTTGGGCTTGGGTGTCTGTTTTGTCCTTAGCGTATGTAATTTTAAGATAGATTAAGTAGTGTGTAAGCCTAGGGACTGACGACCTCAGCAGTTTAGTCCCACATTACCTTACCACAAAAACACTTTTTCACGCCCCTACGGAAACAACCTATATACAGAAGACGGTAGTATCACTTAGGTATAAAAATCGCCTGCATTAGCGGAGCTGTCATTTGTACTCATGTGAAAGAGTTTCTGATGTAATTATGGCCTTATGATGAGAATTAACAGACATTGGACGCAGAATGGAAGTTGGCTCAACAAGCATTGGAGATTTCATTTTCGGGAATTTTTAAGGAATTCAATAGTGTAAGGTCCATACATTGAATCGTGTGCCGAGAGAACCAAATATCAGGCATTACCTCTCACCACGGACAACGCAGCTGACGATGGCCTTGACCTAACCACCGAGAACAGTAGTGGTTTCGAGTTGCCAACAGATAAGTAAGACTGCGTGAAATAATAATATAAATCAATGTGGGATCTACGACAAACGGTGCCCTTAGCACAGTGCTGAGCAATTTGGCTTTAATGTGCTATGGCAGTAGATGCCCTTCGCAAGTGATCACGCTAACACTACAACTTCGCCTACAGTACCTCCCTAGACGACTGAAAAACCGTGGCCTGGTCAGACCAGTCCCGATTTCAAAATGTAAAAGCTGATGGCAGGTTTCGAGTGTGTCACAGACCACAAGACGCTGTGGACCCAAGTTGTCAACAAAGAACTGAGCAAGCTGTTTCTGGCTCCATAATGATGTGTGTACATTATATGGACTTGGTCCATTGGTCCTGCTGAACTGATCATTGATTGGACACCATTTGCAACTATTCATAGATTTTATGTTTCCAAACAACGATGGAACTTTCATGGATGACAATGCACCAAGTCAGAATGTTCTGGCAAACTCGAGGGACGAGCGGTCTACGGCGCTGCAGTCATGGACTGTGCGGCTGATCCCGGCGGAGATTCGAGTCATCCCTCGGGCATGGGTGTGTGTGTTTGTCCTTACGATGATTTAGGTTAAGTAGTGTGTAAGCTTAGGGACTGATGACCTTATCAGTTAAGTCCCATAAAATTTCACACAAACACAACTCGAGGGAACGCTGGCCACCGAGTTCGCCCTACATGAATCCCATCGAATATTAATGAGACGTAACCGAGAGATTAGTTCGCGACAAAATCCTGCACCGGCAACACTTCCGCAGTTATGGACGGCTATGGAGACATCATGGCTCAGTATGGCTTCGGAGCCAGCCGCGGTGACCGAGCGATTCTAGGCGCTTCAGTTCGGAACCGCGCTACTGCTACGGTCGCAGGTTCGAATCCTGCCTCGGGCATGGGTGTGTGTGATGTCCTTAGGTTAGTTAAGTTTAAGTTGTTGTAAATTGTAAGGGACTGATGATCTCAGATGTTAAGTCCCATACTGGTCAGAGCTATTTGAACCATTTTCCTCTTTTTTTTCCTGGTGTACTTCCAACGACTTGTTGAAACCCTGCGAAGTTGCGAAGCTGTACTACCCCGGAGTAAAGGAACTCCGACAAGGTATTAAAGTGCATTCTTTGACTTTTGTTACGTCAGTGTATATGACGCGATCCTCATTTACTTCATTAGACTACTCAGCCATAATGCTGGAGCGTTCATATTGCAGTCCGACTCGGGGCTACATTCCTGTCCGGGAAAACGGAGAGCGAGCGAATGGTGTGTGACGTCGCTCATTTCCCACAGCGTTCTTTCCACAGCAAACAAAGCCCCTTTCGATAATTGCACGTACACACATTACCGCGAGTCGAGCCGGTGCAGCATTTCGTCCAATTTGTGTTGATTTGTTGATCGTAATCTGCTGGAATTAGCGGCCCGTTCTTTCCATTCACAAAAGGCACCACGTCAGCCGAGCGCATAACGGAGCAAAATTATCCGCGCGGCCAGCGGCGACGGCGCAGCGGCAAACGCGGTGTGTCACCGCTCCCGGCGCACAGTGTGGCCGCAGGCGCTGCGCCGCGGTGCCCTGCGAGTGGGGCTGGCCTGGCCGGGCTAGGGCACGCCGAACCGCGAACTGGCCACCGCTTTAATTGGCGCGCTGTAATTATTAAATGCGCCGCCTGCCAGCCTACGTCACCCACGAGTACGTTCGATTGCTCGCTCCGTCGTGCGTGCCCACAACCGACCCGCTTGTATGCAGCGAACGAGCGCAGCATGATTGAATCCTCCTGTCTCTACATCTACGAGGCAGGGTCGGCGGTTACCTCTGCAACAACCCGTTTTCAGTTACATCGTTTTGTTTTTCCAATGCCAGTTTAACTGGACCATTAAAACAGCGCAATATAATCGTTTCCTGGCATAACCAATTTTCTGTTTTTGTATAGCTATCGTTTCCTACTCTAAATTGTACAAAGATTGAAAATTTTGCCTCCCTCAGTTTTACATAGCACCAATATATTAAATTAAATAGGCAAATGAAAGAAAACGTAGTACGTCCACCGTCTGCTGCTTTTGTCGAAAAGTGATAAGTGGTTGACTGCTACAGTAGAGTCGATAGTTAGAGGTGAACGGGACCGTAACCACCTCGAACTATCGAAAAGTCGGACTATCGAAATTTAAATGGGAGGAAGAAAGATTATGATATTGTAAGTAATACAGGTCAGAATATGAACGTCTTTAAAATAAAAGTATTTACACATGTATTTTCATTGGCCGAATAACAATAATTATTTATTTACACAAGTAATAGTGATGTGTCTTTCGTTTGGCGAAGCTGCAACGTTTCCTCGCAGCAATGTCACGCCACCGTCTCAGGAGCAGTAGGTCAGTTGGTGTCGCCTCAGGCTGTGGTTCCACGTAGCATATGGCGGCCTCGAGGGCAGCGTAGCCATCTCTGTGACTCATCATCGGTACAGCCTCTGCCTCGTCATCCTCGTCACTCTCACACTGCGATGGAATGTTAAACATGTCAATTATAGAAGAGTCTGTCACTTCCAACTGTTCGTCAAAATTTAGCCACTCGCCTACTTACACCTCTCCTGCCTTTTCACACCCTGGCAGACTTCTGATTAAATTGACAATGGTTGATCGTCCTCAGATGCTAAATTTTAAGTTTCTGTGTCTGGCATACTTTCCTGTAGAATTTCTTCCATGACGTAGAAATTGTGTCTGAATTTATTTCGCTCCAAGATTCGCTAATCCAGTACACGACGTCCTTCAAAGTCACTTTCTTCAAAGCTCCTACAATGCTTTCGTTGTCTACGTAGGGCAGGACTGACTGTAGAAATCGCCGTCGATACTTTTTTTTTTTTTTTTTTTTTTTTTAGAAATTCCATAACGCTCTGATCCATGGGCTGAATGAGACGGGTAAAGTTTGGTGGGAAAACCACGGCGCGGATACCGTCGCACAGCACTTCTCCTGCACTTGGATGTGAGGACGCATTATCCATGAACAAAATTGCTTTGCGTGGCAGTCCCCTTTCTTTTGAAAAATTCTTGCAGTCAGGTACAAATGAGTTAAAAAACCAGTTCTTGAAGCTCCCCTGATTCATCCAGGCACTATTCTGATGTGTATAGACATCCGGAAGAGCTGAGATGGATACATTCTTGAATGTTCTTCGCTTGGCAGACTTCCCAATCACAACTAGTTTCAGTTTGTGGATTCCAGTTGCATTTGAAGCTGCCATAACTGTGAGCCGCTCTTTGCTTTTTTTGTGCCAAGGAGCACATTCTTCTTCACAAACAGCAAGTGTTCTCGCTGGTAACATTTTAAAATTTAGTCCAGTTTCTTTAGTTATATATTTGTTCATTAGACGAATTTTCGTCAATTGCGATTTTTTTAAACTTGACGATAAATTTTTAAACGGCCTGAGCGTCACCAGACAGTTTTTCTCCACATACGTCTAGTTGACGCTCTCCATACCTCTTCTTCCACTTGTCGATCCAACCCACACTAGCGGCGAGATTGTCATCGCCTTCCTGCAGCTGTTTTCTGAAAAACAAAGCTTTTTCTTGCAAAATTGGGCCAGAAATCGGAGTACCCTTCTCTCTCTGTTGGGTAAACCACATGAACAATGCCTCACTTGTTTTTACGACTGAGAGATTCGCGTGAGCATTTCTGTGAAGAAAACTTTTCCAGTTTAAGTCGGTTTCTTCGCGTCACCAACAGTAACTTCCCCGACGCCATATCCGAGAGCGAGTTTTTTTTATTGTTTCTCCTTTGTCAAGTCGTCTTAGTGCTTCTACGTTTAGATGCAAAGGCACAAATATCCTCTTTTTTGTTACAGCACTCATCTTTGTAAGGTGTACAACGGAACACACAGTCTGATGACCGCAGATGTTAAGTCCCATAGTGCTCAGAGCCATTTGCACAAAAATCATGTTGTAATCAGTGATCATACCAGTAAAAAGAGTGAAAACTAAGGTTAAAAAACTATTTTTAGTGTTGTTTTGTCCGTTTTGAAGGGATATAAGCAGGTAAGGGCATGTTATGCAGACACAGAGAGCTGATAATAATTGATAGAGGTGTGGCGTTAGTCCATATGGAGTTAGCGCAGTTGGATAGCGAAAGGGGTATCCAAATTAGGTATGAAGGACAGAGGAAGGCGAAATGGTGTCAACTGTGGGTACAGGTGGCGCTAAATTGACAAGAGATACAGCCTGTACAGCAAGAGGGATTTACTCGTATTTTGTTGTGTTTGGGTGGCAGAACAATGGTGGTGGGATTGGATGGATGGAATGATGTATTAACAAGGCATGTGGAAATAGTCAGTGCTGGATCCTTACTAGGAAGTTCGGCGTTTCATTTTTTGGGAATTTGAGGGGCGGGGATTGTTGTGGTTGGCAGGAGAGCCAACCCGTATAACTAAAGGAGGCCGAAATGCACGCGTTTTAGCTCACGCAGGCTGGCGTGAGGTCTGGAACATGGCAAGGGAATTTGAATTGAGAAAAACGGACTTAGCTAGTGGAATAATTAACTTTAATCCATTAATGAAGAACGTCGCTCTTTATGGTACATGATTCACAATATCAATAGTACGGATACTGGCGCCTTGCTAGGTTGTAGCAAATAACGTAGCTGAAGGCTACACTAACTATCGTCTTGGCAAATGAGAGCGTAGAAGTCAGTGAACCATCACTAGCAAAGTCGGCTGTACAACTGGGGCGAGTGCTAGGAAGTCTCTCTAGACCTGCCGTGTGGCGGCGCTCGGTCTGCAATCAATTGATAGTGGCGACACGCGGGTCCGACGTATACTACCGGACCGCGGCCGATTTAATGGCTACCACCTAGCAAGTGTGGTGTCTGGCGGTGACACCACAGGGATAATTGCAAGTGTTACACAATGAAAGATTTTTCAAGGTGATTTGCATAGGGAACAGAGATTTGTATGTGTGGTAATCTTTGTTCTGGAGATAGTGGCTGAACATATTACTCTGTGTTTAGATTTCTGGACACTGGAAGTAAATGATGGTATCAGGGAATTATGAGAACATGGGGTTGGTTAGTTGGCTGATTTTGGGATAGGGGACCTAAATGCGAGGTCATCTGTCCCATCGGATTAGATAAAGGTGGGGAAGGAAGTCGGCTGTGCCATTTCAAAGGAACCATCCCGGCATTTACCTGAAGCGGTGTAGGGAAATCACGGAAAAACTAAATCAGGATGGCCCGAAGCGGGTTTGAACCATCGTCCTCCCTAATGAGGTCCATGGTGCTAACTTCTCCGCCACCTCACTCGGTAGAGCAGCGGGATAAGTAGGATAAGGATACTACAGAAACGGACAAACGTTCGAATTTATCAATCGAGTCTGCAGTTGGTTTCTCTCACGACCTTGTCCACAATGCTCTCGAAGTTAATGAACTTGATTACAGTTGTTGAGGCCCAACAGTGAATGTTGTTGTTTGGGCTGAGGAGCATAGTGTGGGGTAGACGTGGCGTAGTATTAGTCAAGTTTGAAAGTGAGCATTAAAGTATTTGATTTGGGTGGTATCATTCTTAGGTACGATTTGTATATACTGCAGTATTTTTGTGTTTTAAAGTTAGGGTTCATTCTGGACGAAATGAAAGCGTTAAGTGGTAAGAAATATCAGCTGTAATGTGTTAGTGCAAGGCGATGGTAAGGAAGATATGTAATTTATTGCGACACTCCTTAGATTCAGTGAAAATGGTCTTTTATAGCTACTGTGGAATTTCGGGATGGGCTTCTCTACTGATTCGTTTGTCTCTGTAGTCCATGGAATGGAGTCTGTGAGAAAGCAAGTTGGTGTTGATTGGAAATTGTGATTATGACGTCTTGCAGAGGGTCTTGCTAGCGTAGTGTGCACGTACAGAGTATCACTGGGGTGGACCTGAGTTGTAACCTGACACAGTGTTTGAGGCGGCGCTGTCCTGTTGGTAGGCGACGGAGCTGCCCGACGTGGCGCCGCCTCTGGTGCTGCCCGGGGCGCCGGCGGCAGTGCGCTGCAACGGCGGCGTCCTGACGCCTGTGGCCGCGGGACCTCCGGCCGCCAAGGAGCTGCACCGCGACAAGGGTCAGTCACTCGCCGCGGCGAGCTCTCCATTTCCATCTAAATTTTTTGCTAAAGTAGTCACCACATTCATTAATACTTATTACACATGATTCTTGAGTTTCTCCCGGCGTATTTGATAGTCAAAATATCCACGGGTGTACTGCCGGTCTATAGTGACCTACGGGCACAATATTTCGGCGAACATACATGTCGCCATCATCAGGTGAATTGATGGACTGAGTGGACGGCGGAGGGAGCGCGCCGCGGGCGGAGGGTATTTAAATCGGCCGCCGCCACCACCGAACCCAAATAAAAACAAGAAACCGTTACTACTAAAGTGACAGAAAAGAAACCGCAACACTCTACTGAAAAGAACATACAAGAGACAAGCACATCCAAAAAAACCCCAAAAAACAATAATTGAAGGAAATGTCGGAATGGGACAAAAACCTTCGCAACAACAACCTCTGAGGACAGAGAAAGAAACTAGAGTGACACACCGAACCCAGTTCCCTCTGAGCAGCCATAGCGTACGGATCTCCGTGCCGGCACGTTCACAGGAGCTCTGTCCGTCAGTTCACCTGATGATGACGACATGTATGATCGCCGAAATATTTTGCCCGTTGGACACTGTAGACCGGCAGTACACCCGTGTATATTTTGATTACTCATTACACATGTTCTGCGTCCAAGCAATTTCGTTCTCAGCTTCGTTCACACATTGATTGTTTCTTTCTCAGCGCGTTTCTTCACTAAACTCTTTCAAATTAGAACACAGTACGTGTTCCAGGTGGAGATCAAATGCTTCAGCTAAGCTTCCTCAAATAAAACTTGAAAAACTCCATCAACACGCCAGTACGCCCAAAAAATTCCTTGTGCTTCGTAGTCATCGCAGAAGATGTACAGGTTCCAGTCACATTAGTGAGATCATTCTTATATTCGACATCAATGTGCAATAACCACTGACATACTGGATGTGGCAGCGCTGGCTACATAAGGTACGTCCAGCGGAAGCTGGTAACAATGCACTCATTATCGTAATGTGGAACGGGTGTTTTATCTAACGTCCAAAATGCCATGTAAATTGGCTTTTGGGACAAATGTGGAAGCATTTCCAAAACAGCTGGGTTTGTAAACTGCTGGCGTGCCACACTGACGGAAAGAAATTGCAGCAACAAAAAAGCTTATGTACAGTTATGAAATTTCTGGAATACGTTCGATAGGTAACATATTTAAGTGATTAACGGTACCAGATCAGAGGAGATACGCCATTGCAAATGTGAAGTGCTGGTTCATTAATAACGAGTGTGACTGCCAGAATGTTGAATGAAAGCACGATAACTTGCATGCATTGTGTAGCAGAGTTGCAGGATATCAATATGTGGGATAGAGTTCCACGGGTGTTGCACTTGATCGGCCAATACAGGGACTGAAATGTTCCATATGTGTTTGACTAGAGAGTTTTGGTTATCGAACAGGCCAAGGCAACATTTCCCCCATCTGTAGCGCACGCTGCATTACAACAGCGGTATATGGGGGGCCGTCACCCTGTTGGGAAATACCCTCTCGAATGATATTCATGGACGGCAGCAGAACAGGTCGAATTACAAGATTGACGTAGAAATTAGGACTCAGGCTGCATGGGGTAACTACGAGAGTCATACGAAATTTCGCCGCAGACCATAATGCTAGGTGTAGGTGAAGTGTGTCTACCACACAGACAGCATGGTGGCAGGCTCTCAAGTGGCCTGTCTCTAACCAACGCACTGTCATCACTGGCACCGAGGCACAATCACCTTCCGCCAAGAACAGACACCTAAGCTGCCCTCCAATGAACGTTTGCTTGACACCACTGAACCTGCAGATGGCGGCGGTTTGGTGTCAGTCGGATGCACGCTACAGGATTTCTGTCTCGGTACTATCCTTGAAGTAACCGATTTGTAAGAGTCCAGTTGTTTCTGTGTGCCAAATGCTGCTAAAATGCTGCTGCAGACGCAGAACAATGCTCCAAATACATGCAGTGGTCTTTCCGGTCTGTAGTGTCAAAGTGGCTGTCTGGAGCCCGGCATCTCTGTGACTGTAGGTTTTCGTGACCACTGCTGCCAATAGCTACATTCCTTCCATTTCTCTTATTCTGAATATTACAGAACGAACGTCCGATTTATCGTAGTTTTATTGCAAGACCTCGTTTAAACCCAGTGAGATGCTGACAATGGTGTCTTCGATGCCTTAGAGGCATTCTTGACTGACATCCACTCACCACGTACAGTCTCAAAGTTATCTATCGCTCATGATCGTTACTAATGTGATTACGCAATCCTCATGGGCTTCGTCATAATGGCGCTATTAGTGTCACTCTCATCGTTCTGACGTAAGATTTTAATACACTTTATCTTTCAGATATAGAAACACACTTGCAAACTTTCGTTTATGTCGCACAACTACGTCTTGGTGTTGGGAAAATTCTTTCCGTCATTTACATGCTAACTGGCGCTACTCAAAACAGCAGCAATAGATGACGGGGATGACTACCTTCCTGCACGTTTCCCAGTGGTCACCTTTGCAAAGGACGATTATTGAGGCTTTTGAAAGGTGGTCACATTGATGAGACAGATCAGTTTCATTAATGTAGTAGACACAGTTCTGGAAAAATTCCATCAGTTTTACTGACCTCAAGTCCATCATTCAGTCCGTTATGTATTTCACCCCAATGTCTGAGCCACGTGCTTTCAGAGCCACTATTGTTTCAGTTTCTTCCCTCTCCACATCGTTGTCTATTAAAAGTCCCATATTACTGTGCGCAGTACCACCATTTTCCTACAGTTTCCCTTATAAGTACAGCGACATCATTATCTTCGAAAGTTCGTTTCTCCAAACATTTTACTCCATCTTCCCACTCAAATCCGATCTCCTTCCCATAATTTCATTTTACCCGAATTTTTCGCATGAAAGAACTCCAGCCACAGGCCCTGGGTGATCAATTTGTTAAGACCCACCACCGTGTCTTCGTACACGAAATACGTAATAGGGTTCGATTTGGAGGAGCGTGTGATCTGCAGTTGTCAGTTTTCGTAACATCGAGGCGCTAGTACTGTGTCAAGATGGACTGTCTACTGAAGACGACCTTCATTCAAACAATATCAGCTCCAACATCAGCAACTTCGACACCGTTACTCTGACTATTACATCACCAATGCAGATATCAATCGTCGCGTCAAAACCATTTTATTAAACTGGTAATATTCGTAATTTTCTACCATTTTTTTGAGTTAATGTTGACGTTGGAGTTTGTTGTCTACAGTACCTGAATGATTGTACGGCGTTCACTTAGCTGTTGTCAGACCGAATCCCGAATAAGGTAAGTTGGTGACCCATAAATTTAAACGAGCTTTGGCATACGAGTCGAGAACCATCGGAAAGTGGCTACAGTGAAAATCTTGCTGATCAGTCACTAAAAAGTCTTCCAGCGGTTGGAAAGCATATCCTGTGAAAAGATTTGTGGATTACCACTAAATATTCCTCGACTAAATTAGGTTTTATATATCACGACACAGAAAATATGCCTTACCAGGTGGAGTCGTTAGAACGTTCGAAAATAGGGAAGCTCTGCTTGTACAGACGAGGAACACAACATAACAGTTTCTGAGTAACCAATGAGTAAATACTTTCGATCCGTTGCACGTGTAGTTAAGGTGAAACAATCGGTTATCTCGATTCGTAGTCTAGAGGTATAATATCTCCTTTTAGTTCGTAATCAAGCTACTTGCCCGTGTATTCTAATCTAAATTATTACACTATTTTTTTCTGTTTGATAGAAAACATAAGCTATGAAGTAAGTTATACTGGCTAAAACGATTCTACCAATATTATTTCGGAAGTTGTTGCGGAATATTTTGCTTAAGGGGCTCTTAGTTTTCAATTTTCCTCCAGAGATAATGGAATTATGCATCACTGCGTTTGTTGCGGAAGTTAGCTTTGTTTCTGTGACAATGTCTCCATAATAGCGTCAATTCCTCCAGTACGCAGTCGTCAAAATAAACATCAAAAGACTTACAGTAATGCCAAAAAATTCAAAGCACAAGTATTATGGTTGCCTTCGCTGTGGGCAAAATTTCAGCATACCGTCACTGCCCCGCTTGCCCTTCGCATTCAGTGATCCAACATACGAATTTCGTATTGACCAATTCTTGATCAGAAATTCCATACATACTGGTGTATATCGCTGTTAACGAAGAGCAGAAGCTGCTGCAAAAACAAACCCGAGGCAGATTTGAGCAGTAATGAATGTGGGCGAAGAGTGGACTTGGCGTTATCGTTTTCATCAGTCAGAACCGTGACTGAATGGAAGTTTGTTTCCGAACACATAGCGCATACCATTGACATTTGCCTTGTTTCAATATTCTCAAGTGCAATTTGGGCACGAAAACAAATTCGATTGAGATATCAAACGAAATGCAATTATTCTGCAACATGCCATTGCAAACCACGGATCCCTAATAACAAAATAAACTGAAAATTTCCTTAAGAAATTTCCGGTACTTTGTCAATGCGTGGGAGACACTACTTTCGTAGAGTTATTGGGTTCTATAATTTTCACGCTGTGGTCATTTCATGTGGAAGAAAATAATATGTTCCATGACTAGTTTTGGAACGTATGATATTGGTATTTAGCGGTAAGCCATTTCTACGCGCACACTTGTCCTGATGTGTCTACAAGAGCAAAGATCGAAAAATAAGAAGGCCGAAACAGAAACGCTCAGATTAAAAAGTGTGTAAGGTAAGAACACATTCTTAATTCTTTTGCGTAATCTATACATCGAAGAAAAAATATCTGAAAGAGATGAAAATTTCTGGAGGTTCAGGAGAGGGATTAAAATTCAGGGAGGAAGGATATCTAGGATAAAATTTACTCATGATAACAGTTGTCCTGTATCTAACTCATGAAGATTTACAGGACCTACTGAATGCAAAGAGCTGTTTAGCGAACATGGGATGTTGACTGAGAGTAAGTGAAAGAGTGACGGAATTATTAAGGAGCAGCAGTAGTGAGATTACTGAGTACTTAACGTTAATATTTGGTATCATTTAGTAAACGTAATGAAAGAGTTCTGAAATCTGAGAAGCAAAATAGAACATGAAGGTAATTAGTGAACTGAGAGGGTAGCGCATTGTCAGAAGAGAATGTATGCTCCATGTTTGCTACAGTTACCGTTCTGTTTGGTATGGATAACTGGTGCATCACCGTATGGGAGTAAAAGGCATGGCAAGCGACAACGTACTCCATAGATTAAGTACGTGAACAGTACGATTCTTGTAGACAAAACGCCTCAATTTCACACTGATTCACAGTGAAATGCAGTGTAGCATTCAATAAATATTACTTGGCCTGACATAATAATATGTAGCTTACTTTTCGATTTCTCTAAGTTTATCTTGAGTGCATCAGAGCGAGTGAATTGTCTACAATGCGAAAATCGGAAAAGAAGAGAATCGAAGCGGGCAGACTGAAAACGAGGAGGTTCTTTGGAGAATCAGCAAGGAGAAAATAAAGGGTTTTACGGGTGTGGGTAAAGATTATGTGATAATTCTTACCCTAGTATGTACTCACTTCAGTGTATCTGTTGTGGGCAAGGCTTTCTGCCGTGTCACAAGGCTGTCAGCGCCATGGTCGTAGACGCTGCTTATGAGAAATTTACGGAAAGTTTAAATGGGTTGGCCTTTAGTTGGTCGGTGTTAGAAACTGTTGGGAATGGCGGTTTGCCATTCGTCGGCGCTCGCAATTTCCAGAAAGTTGAGCCGAAAATTGTAGAATACCGGAGCGGAACTGTTGCTAGAGTTTTTCTGACTGGGATATTTGAGATTCGTCCAAGGACTGGCTTAAAATGCAGATTCGGCAGGATCACTCCAGGAAGAACTGGAGAGCACAAGTTTCGGGAGTATTCGGACGGAGTTGTACGAACAGTTCCTCGCTTTTGGGCTGAGCCCTTCCAATTGTGATCTTTTGCACTCCGGATACAGACATGAGAGCAGATGGGACGCGGTACGCCAGATTCCGGCACTTCCTGTAACAGTGACTCAGTTCGTCTCATACATTTTGAGCAATGCCCCAGTGATGTGGCGAATTCAAAATCCTTGCTTGATCCTAGACATCTCTTAACACTTTAATCTATTATTCTCTTTTGTGTGACCTCTTGGTCATGAAATGACCACCATTGACTTAGATTTGCATTTGAATTCAGCCAGAACAGATGTGCACGTTCTCCTGTTTGAGCACTTCCACTCACATTTTTCCCACTGATCCACTATTATTACAGTTTTGAGATGAATACCTAAGCTAAATTTCTCCAAACCAGGTATTTGTTTCAGTGTTTGCTTTGATTATTACCTGAAGTTCGCAATCAATAAATGTAGATGATTCAGAATCATTGTTTCATTCCAGTAGTCGACTACCCTATCTCAACTTAGTGACTTATTAATGTTTATAAAGTTACACAGCTGCGATTCACGTGTCAGGGCCAACCCCTTTCCGTTTACCTTTGCACGCAACATTTTCATACTTCTGGGCCATAGTGGCTGGAACGTTTCTACTTAACACCTGCCGTGTTTAACGTTTAAATCTAAAGGGAGTGGAATAGCTGGCCCAATAAAGTGAACATATCAATTCCAATGTGTTTATTAACTACCAAAAACAATCTCACATAAAAATTAACAGATGCCTCTAAGGCTGAATGTGATCAAACTTTTATCAAAACAACTGTAGTTAAGGCTCGTTATTTAACACCCTTTCAATTCCAATACTTAAACATTGTATGTAAAATAACAGTGGAGACACAGCCTCAATTTTTAACATGAATGCTTAGAACATATTTATTAAAACGTTATTTGGGCAATCTTGCAAGTTACTAGACTAGAGAACCTTGCAGAGTGAACCACGAAATTATTCAAATGCCCATTGGCCAGTAAGATGGGCTTTTAGGGCATAGAAAGTTACAACTTTGTACAATCATAAACGTGTAACAACAGAAGCAAGGCCCAAGCTTGTAATGCCGAAGTCTAACCACGAACGGTGGAGCCGACTGAGGGAAGTAATACTTTACTGCAAACCAAGACGTGGCTCCGTTTGCAACCCCACATCTAGTAGGCCACCGACATGTGAACCCAGCAAACTCTACCGAAGAGGAACACACGAGATCAGGCGAAGTCCACCGCCCCTAAGCCAAACTGGTAATCTTAAGGGAAACTCAGCGCTTCGGTTGTCCGCTACCTCGGGTCACTGAAAAACAGACCACACCCGACAAAAGGAGGCATAAAAACTTTTCTTAACTTTAACATTCAAGATTGACCATAAATTAACACTATAAAATTAAGGCTAAACAGCAACCAATTTCAGTCTCAAGTCCTTTCTTTAAGTGAAACAGTGCCTGATAAACAAACGCTATGATTGGGAAATGAACTGGCTCACGAGACGCGACACTTACTAGAACTTAATGACACATATTGGCAACCTTAAGTGGGCCTGCAAAGCTCAGCACGGCAACTCAGATCGCCACCAAGGGACATATTGACATGGATTAACTGATATCGTAAGCAAATTTAACACTTGCTAATAATAACAAATGAACTAACATTATGAAAAAACATCAATATTACGCGGAAGCAGAGGACATGCTTAGTAAGTAGCATGAAATGACATCGAACTCACAGAACATCAAGCGTCCAGCAACGTCTTACTGTGCCAAGAGCGATCACAATCACAGTTAACTAAGCGCTCTTAGTAATTAGAGTACTTGAGTGGGTGTCTCGATGCTGGGGCGATGTTGCGAAGATGTCAGGCCATCACTTCGCAAGACCTTAACAGCATGTCCCTCCAAGGAAGCAGGCACATCCCCAATTTACAAGGTTGCCGGAGAATGCACAGCGCCGGCCAACTCCCACCGCCTGCAGTACAACCACGCGATAACGACCGGCCGACCTCAGGCACGCCGTCTTCGCTTCCGCCCGGCAGCCAATCGCCGTTTCGCTCACCGCCGCCTTCCGTTCTCAAAGCGTTATTCGGTTATTCCTCTTCCTCGCGGTCGGCACTCGCTTATCCCGAGCCGACCGAAGCCACAAGACAAACCTCTGTACTAGGTAACCGATCGTACTCATGTCAGAGATCCTACTGGCGCAGGTATTTGCACACTGAGAGGGGTACTCGGGGCATTTCACAGGTATATTAATAGAGTATAACTTACCCCAGTGTGAACTTGCAAAAGATGTAATTATGTACCACAGATACCGCTTAACTTTCCATAGTTCGTACAACAGCTCTAAACTGAAACCTTTAAAGACCAACGGATTGGTTGAGACTGTCCAGTGACATTTCCTCCCCTTTTCACCTTGCCTTAAACCTCTTAATATGGTCACATTTAAAAGCTTCGGCGTGTTTCACATTGATCGACACAGTACACACAGTGCAGATGGCATGTCTCATACATGTGGCCAAATCGTGTGAGTTTGTGAATCTTTCAGAAGGAAGCTTTAAGGATGTCGATGAATGAGCAGATTCTGACACATGCTACGTCCATTTAGAGTATGACACTTGTGTAGCATCCTGCAATTATCAATATAAAAATAGCGAAAATAGACAATCATAACTCCCAAGAAACGTACATTGTTCTTCGTTTGTTGTCACAAAATACTAAATGGAATTGATTTGAAAACTGACATATATCTTGCTATACGTTGTATAGTGCGAATTACCCGATTATTGATCGATTACAGTAGTCAAACGAAGAAGTGGTAACTCTATTCATGATTTTTCAACAGTACTCCTGTAATTGCCACTACCTATTCTGATAAGAAAATTCGTGTTTACAACCAACCAAATTTTAACAGTTATTTTGTAGTTATGAAGCTGACAGTAAAGCACATGGGATAAAGATTGCTTAATTATTTCGCATTTTTATCTTCCTGGTTACCGACCATTAAATGTTTATAATCTACTTCTTATCTCTTTACGATGGATGGCTACGCTGAATGCTCCTCTTAACATTTCTATTACATCTGCTACGCAACACTTTAAATGTTTTTAGTGTGTAAAATGTTAATTATGACCAGTGGTAACACAGTAATACTGCACTGCGTGAGAATACATAAAACTACCGTTCAGTTTCCAGAAGTGAGGTGAAGTGCTGATAATGCCAATACAGCACAACAGAAAAGGCAAAAACCTGCTAAGTGTATATGTACGACGAGGTTTCTTTGGACTTCAAACTCCGCTAACAAAGAATGAAAAAGAAGTGGTTTGCAGATTATGTGAACAGGAGCCAGAAACACCAATAATCACAACAAATTCTTTGTAAATAAAAGAGAAATATGTCTGGTTTAAATTTCTCTTTCATTAACTGCAGAAAAAATAAGATGTACAAACCAATAACAGTTGTTTTTATATTATAAAAAGCAGTTTTGTAGTCGTAGAACTATAGACAGTTTAAGAAATGTTATTTTAAATATATACCAGTTTTCATCCTGTTCCTGCATTTACTTCTTGCAATTATCCCCCCCCCCCCAAGTAATCCATTCTTTATGTTAGGCCATTCAGTAATTTATCATACGATATGTTTCATTATAAAATATAGTTCATTATAGGTTTATTTTCAATTTTTTATTTTTATTTTTCAATGTTTAAGAATTATTTCGGATTACATGTAACAAAAAATAGAATCTTCCTGGCCAATTTAAAACTGTGTGCAGGACCGAGACTCGAACTCGGGACCTTTGCCTTTCGCGGACAAGTGCTCTGTCAACTAGCTCAGTTGGCAGAGCACTTTCCCGCGAAAGGCAAAGGTCCCGAGTTCGAGTCTCGGTCCGGCACACAGTTTCAATCTGCCAGGAAGTTTCATATGAGCGCACACTCCGCTGCAGTGTGAAAATCTCATTCTGGGAACAAAATATGGGTTTGATATGGAAACGCAAACGAATTACGATAGGTTGCACAAATTTGCTGTGACATCATTGCTTTTTTTTTCCAAATCTCTCTGTTCCTACGGAGCTGTTGGTTAAACGTATTGATAGTCTAGTTTCGCCTTGGAGATTAGTTTTGGTTTGGTCCCTTCCTTTCCTGTATTCATTCATTGTACCCTATTTTATTTATTATACTCTTATTGTGCAGTATAGTTATGTATTTTGCTAGTACTTAAAAATTGTTTTCCAAAAATTTTATAGATATTTTATGTGCTCTTCATTGATGCAATTGGTTATAAGATAAAATTGGGGAAATATTATTTTGATAATAAACAGGTGCAGCATTAAACGCCGGTCGCGGTGGTCTAGCGGTTCTAGGCGCTCAGTCCGGAACCGCGCGACTGCTACGGTCGCCGGTTCGAATCCTGCCTCGGGCATGGATGTGTGTGATGTCCTTAGGTTAGTTAAGTTTAAGTAGTTGTAAATTGTAAGGGACTATCAGGAATCCGGTGAAACATCAAATCTCCGACATCGCTGCGGCAGGAAAGATCCTGAAAGAGCGGGACCAACGACGACTGAAGAGAATCGTTCAGCGTGACAGAACTGCAACCCTTCCACAAATTGCTACAGATTTTAACCCAGGGCCGTCAAGAGCGTGCGAGCGATTCAACGAACCATCATCGATATAGGCTTTCGAAGCCGAAGGGCCACTCGTGTACCCTTGATGACTGCACGACACAAACCTTCACGCTTCTCCTGGGCCCGCAAACCCCGACATTGGACTGTTGATGACTGGAAACGTGTTGCCTGGTCGGATCAGTCTCGTTTCAAATTGTATCGAGCGGATGGACCATTACGGGTATGGAGACAACCCCATTAATTCAGGGACCATTCATGTCAGCAGGGGACTGTTCAAGCTGGTGGAGACTCAGTAATGGTGTGTGTGTGTGTGTGTGTGTGTGTGCACTTGGAGTGATATGGGACCCGTGATACGTCTAGGTACGACTCTGACAAGTACGTAAGTATCCTCTCTGATCACCTGCATCCATTCATGTCCATTGTGTATTCCATCAGGATAATGCGACATCCAACGCGTCCAAGAACTGCTACAGAGTGGCCCCAGGAACATGCTTCTGGGTTTAAACACTTACGCCGGCTACCAAACTCACCAGACATGAACATTCTTGAGCACATCTGGGATGCCTTGCAACGTGCTGCTCAGAATAGATCTCCACCCTCTCGTACTCTTACGGATTATGGACAGTTCTGTAGGATGTATGATATCAGTTCCATCCAGCACTACCTCAGACATTGTTCGAGTCTAGGCCACGTCTTGTTGCGACACTTTTTCCTGCTCATGGAGCCCCTGCACGATACTAGACAGGTGTACCAATTTCTTTGGTTCTTCAGTGTACTTCAAGCTGGACGCAGTACCGCTCACCCCATCCACGGTCATTGATTTCTTAGGACACCATCGTTTTAGTAGACATCTATATGATTCATGTAGTAGGCAGAGCTCCAGTGAAAATTGTCTTTTATACCTCAAGTGAAGGGACTTGTGTCTTGTCGGTATCAAGCGATATGTCAAAGGGGAACGACAGGGTGACGGACGAAAATATTGAACAAAATTCACAATATGTCCATTATAATTATCCGGGCTGTTATGCCGTGGTCGGTTGATGAATTCTGTGTTAATTCCCAACGTTTCGTCCCCGTCTGCGGGAGACACCTTCAAGGGGGTCTGTAGCTTGAGGGAAGTTCCAACACACCCACTGGCTCGCTTCTGAATGCCGCTAAATACCGTGTCCGCGCGCTCCCGCGCCGCGGCGTGACGTCACGTGTTTTGATAACGTCAGTGCCAAGTTTATGACTACGCTGTTAAAACCACATGTGGGTCGTTCGGGCTCTTCTATAAAGAATTCGACACATTTCATCAGGAGACTGAATGGCATAGTGGTCCAGCCGGAGGACATATTGGTCATCTTCGGTATGATATCGCTGTTTATCATGGTTCCACTTAATGATGTATTGAAACAGCTGGATTGAATTTTTCCTGCCGATATTTCAGAACTGTTTAAGTGTTCTTTGACGACCACATACTTCAAGTGCAATGAACAGTTTTATGTGCAAAAGGATGGCGTGTCTATGGGAAGCCCCCTAAGTCCCGAAATTGCAAATTCTTTATGGAGAAATTCGAAGAACAGGCCTCTGGTACAGCCAGCATAAAACCAAATGTATGGTTCCGATACGTGGATGACACGTCTGTGCTGTGGAGAGATGGCAGGGAGGAACTACGCCGGTTCCACGAACATCTGAACAGTAAAAACAAGAGAATTCAGTTTACAATGAACGAGGAGGTTGACGGCAAATTACATTTCCTCGACGTGCTTGTTTTTAGAATCGAAAATGGTAGTTTGAGCCACTCAGTATACCGCAAACCCACGCACAATGACTCTTATTTGCAACGGGATTCGAAGCACCACCCACAACAGAAGCGGGGTGTTATCAAGACGTTAGCGGACAGAGCTAGAAATATTTGTGAACCTGAGTTGCTCGACGCTGAGGTGTAACACCTCCACTGTACACTAAAGAAGAATGGGATGTTCGTCCGCCGAAACAAAACGTGCATTGAGACATCCACGCAGAAATCATAGTGACGTACAGACTACTGCAAAATTTAAGGTTTTCCTGCCGTTTGTTAAAAATGTAACGGAAAGAATAGGGAGGATCTTGACGAAGCGGAATATTACCGTAATTTACAAGCCTACCAGGAAGATACAGAAGTACCTTAATCCTGCCAAGGACGCTCGCAAACCATTGGAAAAAGCTGGTGTGTATAGGATCCCATGCAGCTGTGGAGATGTTTATATGTACCACTGAAAGAACTGTTTCAAAACGTTTGGAAGAGGAGAAACGGAATGATCAGCTGTTGCACAGCATGCTTTCCAGCCAGGGAACCACCGTACTCGTTTCGAGGAGCCGCAAGTACTAGCGGCCACAAGCGGATATTACGAAAGGCTCTACAGGGAGGCTATCGAAATCGCCAAACACCCTAATAATTTCAATCGAAAGGAGGAGGGCGTGAAATTGAACGGTATATGGATGCTGGTGTTAAAGAAGATGTGTACCACCCGTCCTCTGCTGGGTGGTGGCAACGGCGATCGACAGCTACGGAAGCGGCCAATTGCACTGAAGTTTTCAAAACACGTGACATCACGCCGCGGCGTGGGAGCGCGCGGACACGGAATTTAGAGGCAGTCAGTAGCGAGCCAGTGGGTGTGTTTTAACTTCCATCGAGCTACAGACCCCCTTGAAGATGTCTTCCGCAGTCGGGGACGAAACTTCCGGAATTAACACAGAACCGTCCACGGCATAGCAGCCCAGATAACTCTAATGGAGCTGTCATTTCCTGCCGTGAAAGTCTACATTTTAGTAAAATTCAGGATAGTTTTTCGCCGTACTGGAACGTAGTGGACAAATAGGTTCAAAACACGGTTCAAATTGCTGTAAGGACTATCGGACTTAACATCTGAGGTCATCAGTCCCTGAGCCTTAGAACTATCTAAACCTAACTTAGCTAAGGACATCACACACAGCCATGCCCGAGGCAGGATTCAAACCTGCGACCGTAGCAGCAGCGCGGTTCAGGACTAAAGCGCCTAGAACCGCTCGGCCACAGAACAAATAGGGTTTGCTTCAATGAATAAAGCAAACATGGACATTTTATTGGTATTTTGTATTGAAAAATATTAGTAGAGTTATTTTAAAAATTTTACATATGACCCTGATCCTTACAGATGTAACTTTAGTTCACAGAAGGGAATTTGTTTTAAAAAATAGGCGAAATTATAGATACTAGGAAAAATGGCTATAATGGGACCCCAAAATGATGGACAGAAAAAATTAATAAATATGAGCATATAAAAGTCGGCTAAAATGAGAAATTGGTTTGCTTCAAGAGAACCCAATAATTTCTGAAATCGGATAAAAATTGTAGCATGGGTCACGACAACCATGCTGAAAAACATGGTTTTGAGAAAAAAACGTGTTTAAAGTTTGACAGGTAATTATCATATTAAAAAACGGATAAAGGTTGAAACTTATGGTATATCATTGATGTCATGTCAGTAGTAACTATCGTCCCGGCTACTGGATGGCCGCTTTGTGCGTTTTTGACCTGATAAGCCCTTATCTCCGTCTTCAAAGCCCTTTTCGTGGTTGAGCGCATTCCTCTTGGCGTCCCTATCTTCACAGAATCGGCTCGTTTCATCGCCGATTTTGATTTGAAGGGCATTTGCCACCTGCATTAATGCAGTATGGCATACATTGAATAGACATACGGACAAATTTGAAGCAATGTTGACAATTTCGCTTCGGCTGGATGTCATTTTTAAAGCGCATCTCCAAGTAAGACTATTGAAACTATCGTTTACAGTTTGATTAAAATCGCCCAAAAACACTCCATCATATCACGTTCACTCAGATCGGTATAAATAGGGGTGATATCGATAACGACTTGTGGAAACCGGTTCTCAAATGCCGGGGCGTGCCGTACACGCTTGGCAACAAACGCTCATAAAATCGTTACTTTTTGGAGTTTGCGCATAATATTTTGGGAATAATTCTTCACCGTATACACATTCGAATTCATATTAAAAAAAGAATTCCAATTTCTTTTCGATGTGCACCCTGTCGCTTCCCCTTAATACTGAGAGACACTTATAAGTACTTATGAGTACCCATGCGGGTCGGTTTGTACAGAGTTAAGGAATTCATGTTGTGTATAGTACAAGAAAGTGAACTAATATTTTTTGTGTTTTAGTATCTACTCCGTCTCCTTTTGGAGGAAAGTAAAGAATCTACCGTTCTACGGACGAGTGTATTTTCGTCCGATACAACTTACTTAAGAGTTGACATGTAATCAATCGTGTCATCACTGTACGTGCGTATAAGTAGGCCATGTATAGTGGTGACGAACTACAAGGCCTACAAATTTGTGTAGATACTCCATTATGTAAATTACAACCTCAGACCTCGTAATGAAGGTGTTGCCATGAACTGGAGTTATTGTGAAATGACAGTCGTCATACAACAAAAGCAGCAGAAAAGGTACTCTCTTGAAATTTTAAATGAGTTGTGTTATGTTATATTTTGTTACTGACTTGAAACCGTAGAACAGGATGCACCAAACTAACTCCATTAACGGCAATCCGAAATAAAGCTACCTCTTGGAGCGCACGATTATTATCTGCTAGTCCGCGTTCTTCCTTATTCCGATCAGGTGGCGGCTTAGCTTTATTTCCTCAGGTCCGCATTTTTTGTAGCCCTGCCACCATCATCAGCCATTCAACCTGTCAGCCGCAGTTTCCTTTGACGAACGTGAGCGCCCGCACACTGGCGGTGAAGTTAATGCTCTGAGACCGCTCACCAGGAGAGAAAGAATCTCGTGGATAGGAAGCTACGCCTTAGCTGTTCTTATGACTTTCCAAATAAAGAATTTTTGCACTTGTATCCATCAGATGAGGTGCATGACGGAATCACTCACCAAAGGGTACAGGCAGAATCAATTTCAGTCATTGTTTTCCGTTTCTCTTTCTTTGTAACGCCTTCTCCAGAAGCGGTATCGAGTTGTGTTCTATTTACGACCTTTCACTGTTTTGTTTATTTGAGCTCAAGTAGAAGGTGTTTTCAGCAAGGAAGAATCTAACTACTAATAAAAAGCTATATTTATCAAGCTCGTGTCTATAATGAAACTTTGTTTCCGATCCTTTTACACTAATTAAATCTTATTGAAATTTACTTTCGGTCCTGCCTTTATTTATCTGTAATAAGTTATCGACTATATTTAAACAAATAATACGATTGGATTTAGAATTTAGGTCCAGCGAAGTTGCTCTAGGATCTATAAGTTTTACCAACTGTAACTCTCATCAAGTTCCTGAAACAACCCAGACACTTGTATGAAACGACCTTTGTTGAGGATTGTTTCTGCTGGCACGGTGCCGTTGGCCCATAGTTCTAAGCTAATTTGCTCGTTGCTCTAAAACGAAACCTGTAACGTCTTACAGACGGGGGTGGTGGCTGAGCGGTTCTAGACGCTTCAGTCCGGAACCGCGTGACTGCTACGGTCACAGGTTCGAATCCTGCCTCGGGCGTGGGTGTGTGTGATGTCCTTAGGTTATTTAGGTTTAAGTAGTTCTAAGTTCTGGGGGACTGATGACCACAAATGTTAAGTCCCATAGTGCTCAGAGCCATCTGAACCATTTTTAACGTCTTGCACTTTTAGTGGGACATACATCATTTCCTGCTTGCTCAAAATCGCTAAAATGCGTTCACACGAATGGGAATTGAGAACGTCAGCACAACAGAGTTCGTTGTTTTACGTTGCGCTCCAAGCTGTAATATTGGAATTCTGTACACCTGCATTTCGGTAACTGTTAGGAAACATTGATTCCTGTCCACAACTGCCTAATTGTAGCCGGTGCTGGATTTTGTGCATGACTTGACTTCTCGATTATTTTCCATAAATGTTCGATGGGACTAATGTTCGACGATCCGGCTGGCCAAATCACTCGTTCCAACTGTCCAGAAAGTTCTTCAAAACAATCACGAACAAGTGTGATTCAGTCACATGGCGTATTGTAATCCATAAAAATTCCATCGTTGTTTAAGAACATTTAGTCCTTGAAGGATGCAAATGGACTTCACTGGTTCAGTTGGGCCAGAGGACCCAGTCTAGTCCAAACCGTTATGGAGGCAGCACCAGCTTGCACAGTGCCATGTTAAGCACTTGACTTGGTGGAGTCTCTGCCACACTGGAACGCCACCATCAGGTCTTAGTAAACTGAAATCGGTACTCATATGACAAGGCTACCGTTTTCCATCCGTCTGGGGTCCAACCAATATGATCACGAGCCCAGGAGAGACACTGCACGAAATGTTGTGCCGTTAGCAAAGACAATCTTGTCGGTCGTTAGCTGTCGTGACGCATACCTTCGTCGCACGTTCCACACTGATTTGGGAGGTTATTTCGCCCAGTGTTGTTTGTCTGTTAACACTGACAACTCCAAGCAAACACCAGTTCTCTCAGTCGCTAAGTGGTGGCTGCCGGCCAATGTACTGTCCACAGTGAGAGGTGGTACTTTCAGCACACTCTTCACGCTGTGGATCTCAGAATATAGAAATATAGAAAATTACAGAATAGAGTGTAACATTCTTGTAGCTCCAGCTACCATTCCGCATTATGTGCGTGCAATTGTCCCATGACTTTAGTCACGTCAGTGTACTGTACGCACATTTAGTGGCACACGTGGATACTGTTTGCAAAAATTTTTTTGTGAATAGAATTAGTAGCATAGAAGTCATTAATTTAAAGGCTATGCAAGATGCGGAAGTTTCTCGAGAATCTCATTGATTATGACGCCATATCATATGAATAATGATTGTTACGTGGTTAATATCGCCAGACCGACTCTTGCCTGACTGACACACACAGGGGTTATGGTTACTACAAGCTACACCCCAAGCTGGGAAAAGGGGACAAATTTCTAATAGTTTACTGTCGAGTTGAGATTTTCACAAATGTTTTATTCGTATCTTACAGAAACTAGCAGTATGGCAATAAACAGCCTCATAAACATGCCGCTAACGGCAAACAAGTAATTTATAGCTATACAACAGTTTAAAAAACAAAAATTTTAAACACCGAAGCTAGCAGTACGGCAATAAACTACCTATCAAAACACGCCGCTAACGCCAATCAAAGTAATTTATATCAATACAACAATTTTAAAAAAAATTAATGAACATTAGTAAACAGGCTAATAAAGTAAGTACAGATCTTTGTTAATAAAGTACGGTGAGGTAGTGAAGCTACCAACACCACCATTAAAAAAATTAAAAAGGTCTCAGCAAACACACGATTAATGGCACTAAAAGGAATTTACAAACTTGGAGGAATTTAAAAAAAATAAACATAAGTGCCCTGAAATACCATTAGAACATAACAGATATGAAGGACCCGTGTAAGGTGGCCACAAATCATCCGCTCATGGATGCTCAGGCTAGACAGAATACTGACCAATTTAAATACGCCCGTAAACACAATTGCCACTCTCAGGCTGGTCTCTGTACCGACTTTTAGCGAGCGAAAACTTGTTATAAGATGGCTTAACTTGCTGACAGAATTAGAGCTAAGCTCGTGCAAGGAAACATTACACCACACAGTCCTGAATGAGCGACCACATGATCAACCAACAAGAAGCATGAATTTACACATAACCCACGACAGAATAGCGAAACAATTAAACTGCCAAAGTACACCTCCCATCGGAAAGTAACGAGAGGAGGGGGAAAGATCACTGTCTTCAATTACACCGGTGCCAGGGACAGGAAACCCGGTGGCCGGAGGCCATAAGGCAGAAGGCACGATGGTTACACAAAATTATTACTTAACGATTAGACCTTCCACAAACTTAACTTGCAATTATACTCGAACAGGCAGTACACGACCTCCGATAGCAAGGATCCACACATCCGACCGCTCACGTGTCGCCAGCGTACCCAACACGCCACGGTCAAGCGACAACACGCTCTGTCACCGGAGTTTACGTCTCCACTGCAACGTTGACGGGTAGTGACCGCTCCTTCGTGTTAGGTGTCTCCTTTTAAACTCCATTGTTGAAACGGAGAATTTAAAGAAGCTTGCTAACGTCCCACCAAGGCGAAATGAGCAGCAAGTACTCTTGGGGCGATTCTGTATACAATCAACACGCGCGGAGCTCTTCCGTCATCTCGACCCGCTCGTTACACACAACCGACAGACATCACGTGGCGACTCGGTACAACCGACCTCGCCTGCTTCGCGCTGGAGAGCCACACTGCCCTCCCGTGTCCACCATACTCTCTGCCCGCAACGCCCCTACTTCCGCGCCACCACACGAGGTTACAACCGGTCAAACATCTCACTTCCTCCATAGCAGTTTCCCGGAATCAAAAACGCAGATATCGATAGCAAAGGGAAAAGACAACCAAGCAGCCACTTAATGACAGACAACATATCAAACAAACATGTCAGGGGCAGAAAAGGAAAACCAATGCAATCTAGACACAAGGTGTAGCACGAGTCGATACACGGCTCGCTGACACTAAGAGTTAGGTGTAGCAAGTTTGTCTGAAATCGTACCAGTGGTTGAGGAGGAGATGATGTGGAACATACACACATACGCGAAGAGGAAAATCTTTTCCCTCGAAAGCCATTTTGGCCTCGTTCTTGATTCTCTTCTCCCCAGTGTTGTGTATTACTCAAATGTCGACAGAAGTTCAGGACCTGGTCGAGGTTCGACGTATTTGGAACTTCGACCACATCAGCTGAATGGCCTTAGGAGTGAGGAAGTTGGCCGTCTGACACGAGGCGCGAGGAAGGAGGGAGCGCGGCGGAGTCACGCAGGAGCCGGCAGAGTAACGAGCGCGCAGAGCACCACCTGCAGACGCGCTACGGACTGCTATCTGCTTCCCTTTAGCCGCCGCCGCCTCGTTCCACGTGAAGCGGCCGCAGTTTTTTGGTGAAGTCTAGCGGAACTGCGATAAAAAGACGAGAAGAGAGGGGAGTGGAAGCCGGCTCGGCTGTCGTGGCCAGCGGTTGGCGCCGCCACTGCTCGTGCGGCGTTTGTGGTGATGGAGGAAAGGTCTCGCCGAAGGGCAGAGGGGGGAGAGCCGAGCAGGGCTCGCGGAAAGAAAAATCACAGCCGCCGGAAGCGTGACTGCGGAGGAGGCGGCAGCAGTTGTGGACGGCGGACGGGCGAGAACAACGGCGGCATGAAAAAAGGGAGACGGGCGGGAAGTGGGGGAATTTGTAAAGGAAATGTAAATCAAGCGGCCGGGGCGTGGCCAGCGGTAATTAGCGGCGCCCGACAGCCGCGGAAGACGGGAAGCGCGGGCGGAATAATGGCCGGCTCTGCTGCGTGCCGCTGACGGATGGGAACGCGAGAAGCCGGCGGCGGCGGCGGCGGCGGCGGCACACTTGTTCTTCGTCACGCCGCCCACGCCCCGCCTTTCTCTCCATTTTCCTCCTCTTCTGCGCGCCTGCTGCAGGTTATTCTGGCTTCTTTTGTTACCGCTACGGAAACCAACGCCGCGGCTGTCGCTGCGTTCGCCGCCAACGACTTGGAACGAAGGCCGAACTAGGTGCAGGAAATATGATTTCTGACCTTCAGACGCCACGTTACATATCGCAGAGGACATGACCCAGCGAGCTGTACAGCACAGACTGCGTTTTCACACAATTCTTACTAAGAATGAACTGCGGGTCTTGATAGTGAAATCAACATTGCATTCAGAATGAACCTAAAAGTTCCATGACATGTAGCCTATTGCAGAGAGCCAAAAAAATTTATTTATTTTATTTACCTTCCTTTCTCTCTAATATACTGTCACCCTATCTCTTCAATTATTTCCTACCTTACTGCTTCTTCTTTGGAATCCTAAATTTAACATTTTGCAGTTAATTATCTACGGTATTTTTCTTCTCCCTCCATTTCGTGAATTTTTAAATAATTTCTGTACTCTCACAGCCTTCTCTTAATTTATTTACCGAGACCAACATGGAGACCTAGTTTGTTAACAAATCGTCATTCATCCTGTATAAACGTCCAAACATCAATATATTGATGGTTACGTTTACCGTTATTTTGAGTTATTCCACACTAATTTCGACAGGCTTCATTGCTTCTTATGGGACCCACTAAATCGTGCGTGATTCTTCTCCCTTATATTCCTCTAATCTTCCATTTCCTCTTGATTTCATTTCTTACTACGTAATTGGTTCCTTCTAAAGATCTGTTACATCTCATCAGAGATTCTTAGAAGTTTTTGGCTGCATATAAAGTGACTAATGTGTAGTTCTTGTAATATTAATAACAGTAATAACTGCAGTTCGGCTATTACGCACCCATCGTACAGCCGGACCATTCATCCCACTACCGGCACATAAACCTCTACACTTACATCTAAGCTCCGATGTATGGTTTGTGGTTTGTGGGGGGGCTCATCTGTGCTGTCAACAGCGCTCGGACAAAGTCCCAAATTTTTCACACTCCAATTTTTTACACAGTCCAATCTAGCCACTATCACGAATGATCATAATGATGAAATGATGAGGACAACACAAATACCCAGTCCGGGGGCAGAGAAAATCCCCAAACCGGCCGGGAATCGAACCCGGGACCCCGTGATCCAGGGGCAGCAACGACTGCTATGAAGTGCACGACAGAGACTGAATTTGCTTAAATTTCCTGAATTGAAAAGCAATTAACTTTGTCCTCTTAAAAAGATGCTGATTAACACTGAACAATGGTGTACCGAAGACTGTGACACAATATAGAACCCAAATTGTTATGAGGCATCATTATTGGCACAGTGGTACGTGTGGAGAAACTGCACATAAAACTGTACAGTGAGCTCCACTCAAAACAAGTAAATACCGAAAATCGGTAATCATATATCTATGACTGACGTATACGGTAAACAGTACGATGACGTTATACGATTTCATTTAAGATGTTATTACGGTTAGTAAATCAAGTTTTGTTTCATGAAATAATAGCAAATAGCACGACATACTGTGAAAATGGAGCCAAAGTATTCCAGAATGAATTTCCAGTTTCCAGAGAAATGTGCGCTGATATCAAACTTCCTTCTGGATTATAACTATGTACCGCTCCGAAACGCGAACTCGGGACGTTTAGGGGCAAATTTCCAGTCTCAGTTCTGAAGACATTTTTAATATGACAGGAGTTAAAATTCGTTCTGAAAACAAGATGAGATACTGGCGGAAGTAAAGCTAGAGAGTGGATTGTGGGTAGTGCTTGGGTAGGCCAGTCGTATGAGCACTTGCTCCCGAAAGGCAAAGGTCTCACGCGTTCCAGTCAGTGTACAAAACACAGTTTTAATCTGCCAGGAGGTTTAAGCATAATCTTTATTCATTAATTTCAACCTTAGCTCACTTCCAAAGTTCGGCAAAGTAAAACATTTCATTTTCACCCAGCGGTATCATCAAATCCAGATCACAGAAGTGCAGGAGATAACATTCACTGACGCAGGTTGACGGTTTCGTTGAAATGGTAGACTTTTTTCAAGACTAAAGTGGAAATAAAGATCAACGAAAACTGGTCATTCCGGTAAAGGATTAAGAGTTAACGAGACCATCGTAAGTTATTTGATTATTTTCAGGTCCCCTTCCAGTCGTGTTACGACCCGTCCATTTCTCAACAAAAGTAAAATGTACACCGTAAAGGTAGTGGAAACATCAGTTAATCGGACGTGTAGGACACAATTAGAGGAACATAAATGTTTCTGGAAGAACCGGATACTCCAAAATTTACAGACAGCTCAGATTTGCCATAATTGGAGAATTCAGTATTCATCTGGGAAAAGAAAGAATATTCAGGACATTATTGGATTTGGTTCGGTGCAGAAAAGAACTAGTTTCAACCGTGTGCTATTAGTAGGACCCATTTCTGAAGTCAGCTGATTTCAAGTAAGTCATAAGGAAGCGGAAAACATCGGTGATAGCTATACTGATGCTGCTCCAGTTTCTTTCAAAGAATGGCAGGTGATTCAGAATATAATAGACCTGAGGAGTGCTGGGCTTGACTCAGATCACAGTCTGTCTCAGACCTACCGAATGAATGAAAAGAAAAAAAAATGTTCCCATGGAGTGCAAGAAGTCACTTGGAAAAATTAGCAGGAGAGATAGCGAAGGCTTTAGGAATGACAGAAGAGGTTAAGAGAAATAGAGTTAACGAAGGCATTTCTCTATAAATGTTACAGCACTTCCTTATTGTGTAGGCGAACAGTTGTACTCTCGGAAAGGTACAGAGAGTATGGGTCGTTATATGTAACACGCTAGATTTTTCATTGAATACTCTTCTGGAACGTTGTTTGAGGTTATGCTGTTATACGAACTAGAGCGCTTCAAGCTAAGTAGGTGTTTCACAATGCCGGTATTGCAGCATCAGGGTGTGTAGGATTAATTAATCTCTTCCCAGAGCAGCTGTTGCCGTGGCATATAGCACTTCGTGAGTCAGACAAGCGGACGTAAATAGCGTGAAATGCAGATTTGGATTCCTTGCACTCATACGAACTTCATTTAACTCTTCATTATCTGTCAGATTTGGTGGTTCTGCAAGCTTTGACGTCGCTCATCATGAGGTATTGGAATTTTTTTCTTGTCTTCTTTCTTTGGCCGCTGAGAGCCAGAACTGGTCATGGGGCAAGATGTGTGACTGTGCCCCTTAATATAGCAACCCAATATCACTGCTGTTTTAAAGTTTTGATCTGATTCAAGCATAACGCAATTTGGAGATCATTGGACATACACAAAAAAATACTCATGCGTGTGAAATACAGAACGCATGCAATTTAATATTAAGCACTAAACATATATTTACAAATGTAATCGATCACTTCATATTAGTGCATGTTCTAAAAAGCTCTGCACGGAAATGAGGTGATTCAGGATGCAATGTGTCGGGTTCTTTTGATCACAGAGATAAGAGGTCAACTGTTTTGGATAGCACTCGGCATGGCGACCATTTGTACACCTGTTGGAAGAACCTCTATATTGTAGCTATCCTACAGAACAAGGTCAAAATTAAAACTTTACACGCACAAAGTGAGCAAAACGGTCGATTCTTTTCCACTAGGTGCCATGTAGGGTGTACCTAAAAGCATCATTTTCTCATGGATGAATCCTGACAAAACCCCGAAAACCATAATTTTTGATTATGAAACGTATCAGTTGTGGGGAGGGTACCTCTGTAATTTCTGTTGACGGCAGTACGTCGAAAATTTTAGCATATGTTTTTAAGATGATCTTCTCTTGGAATGTGAAAACTGTTTTGGATATCATTATCCAAAATTTGTCGTATTTTTGCGGTAAAATATGCTGATCTAAGGCGCAATTGTAATTTAACTGAGGTTGTGAACTCAAGCCAAGGTTCTTCCGTCATCGGAAGGCTCCCGAGGTCAGCAAACTAAGTTGTTAGAATTTTTTCACCAATAAAATTTTATGACGACGCTCTTTGTATATGAGCACTTTACGCCTAAATAAATATGCAAAACGTGGTACTGCAGTAACTAAAAATGGGATAAGAGATATTAACACGCCTGAAAATAACCTAACGTCACCGACAAAAATTGAGTGAAACTCGAAAGACTGAAAATCCAGAAAAATATTCCTTGTAGCATTGTTTCTGGTTTATGATACAAATCAGAAGGCGGGCATATTGGATGAATTTCTGTCGATGAGGAAAGCATTGAGAAGAAACGTAAAGTGAACGAATTTGTGTTGACCTTACATTTTGCGTACTTACCTGTTATTTGCTGCACCCGTGGTCTAGGTGTAGTGTCTCTGTTCAGAATACATTGGGGGCTACATTCGTTTGGTATGAGACGTTCGCGAGAGCGAGGGGGGTGGGGGGTGGGGGAGGGGAAGGGATCCACTGGGGGCCGAACTGCACAATAATTCAGGGCTCAGTGTGGGGTGGCCGTGGGGTGGGTGGACTGCTGTGGCCTGTAGTGGGGTTGTGAATCACTCAGAGCTACGGCGGGAGGAAGCTTCTCTTCCGTTTCTAGGTCCCCGGCTTCAGTACAATACAATACAATCGTGATAATCTCTCCATTGGAAAAAATATTATAGAACAGCCACGCATTCGGATCTCCGCTAAGGGATTGCCAAGGTGGAAGTGACTTTGAGAAAGAGAATGAATAACCAGGGGAAGTATAACGTTCTACAAGTCGGTGCGTGGTCAGAAACTTGAAGGCAGCAAGGAAGCTAGAAAATCTAAAGACGGAAATGCAGAGGCTCAATCAACACTGAAACACCAACGAAACTAGTATAGGCATTAATATTCAAATACAGATATACGTAAACAGACTGAATAAGGCGCTGCTGTAGGAAACGCCTTTATTAGACAAAAAGTGTCTGACACAGTTTTAGAGCGGTTACTGCTGCTACAATAGCAGGCTATCAGAATTCAAGTGAGTTTCAACGTGGTGTTGTAGTCGGGGCACGAGCGATGGCACGCAGAATCTCCGAGGTAGCGATGAAGTGGGAATTTTCCCATTCGACCATTTCATGAGTGTACCATGAATATCAGGAATCCGGTAAAACATCAAATTTCCGACATCGCTGCGGCCGGAAAAATCTCCTACAATAACGGGACCAACGACCACTGAATAGAATCGTTCAACTTGATAGTAGTGAAACGCTTCCGAAAAATGCTGCAGACTTCAGTGTTTGAGCATCAACAAGTGTCAGCGTGCGAAACATTCAACGGACCATCATCGATATAGGCTTTCGGAGCCGAAGGTCAACTCGTGAACCCTCGATGGCCGCACGACAGAAAGCCTTACGCCTCTCCTAAGACCCGTGAACACTGACTTTCGACTGTTGATGACTGGAAACATGTTCCCTGGTCGGACGAGTCTCGTTTCAAATTGTATCCAATGAATGGACCTGTACGGATATGGAAGCCACCTAATGAAACCATGCACCCTGCATGTCAACAGGAGCCTGTTCAAGCTCGTGGAGGCTCTGTAATGGTGCGAGGCGTGTGCAGCTAGAGTGAAATTGGATCCCTGGCACTTCTAGATACGACTCTGACAGATTACACGTACGTCAGCATTATGTGTAATCACTTACATCCACCTATGTCCATTGTTCATTCCGACGGACTTGGCTAATTCCACCAGGACAACGCGACAGACCAAACGTCCAGAATTACTACAGAGTGGCTCCAGGAATACTCTTCTGAGTTTAAAATTTTCCGCTGGCCACCAGACTCCCCAGACACTAACATTATTGAGGATATCTGGGATGCCTTGCCACTTTCTCTCCAGAAGAGATATCCACCACCTCTTGCGTTTACGGATTTATGGAAGCCCTGCAGGATTCATGGTGTCAGTTCGCTTCAGCACTACTTCAGACGTTAGTCGAGGTAATTCCACGTCGTGTTGCCGCACTTCTTCGTGCTCGTGGAAGCCCTACACAATATCAGGCAGGTTTACCAGCTACTTTGGCTTTTCAGTGTAGATATAATGGGGCCAATGACGTGAATTGTAAGGGAGACAAGGATTTGATGTCAGATGAGTATAGGGTAATATCAGCAGCTGCAAAAAATCGTGTAACGGGAGTAAAAATTTTTTATGAGTAATAAAGTAAAGCAGAGAGTGAGTTACTGTGAACAGGTCGGTGATAGGGTTGTTCTCATCAGAATCGACAGAAAAACAATACCAACAAAGACAGTTCAGATATACACGCTGATGTTGCAAGCCGAATATGAAGACATGGAGAAAGTATATGAGGATTCTGAGCGGGCAATACAGTACCTAAAGGGAGATGGTAATCTAATAGTCATGCGGGACTATAATGTAGGTGTGTAGTTGTGGGGGAAGGAGTAGAACGAAGGGTTACGGGGGAATATAAGCTTGGTGGTGGAAATGAGAGAGGAGAAAGACTGAGTTCTGCAATAACTTTTAATTAGTAATTGCGATTACTCTGCTCAAGAATCACAAGAGGAGGGTCGGGAGATAGGTAAGATTCTATTCTCCTGCAGAGATTCCAAAATCAGATACTGAATTGTACCCGGGAGCAGGTATAGACTCACGTCACATATTAGTAATGATAATAAGAAAGCTGACTTTTACGAGAATATTCAGGAGCCACTGCAACAATCAGTGCGCAAGTAAGTGGGATACGAAGCACTGTGAAATGAACAGATACATATAGGAATATTTTAGGTTATAGAGAGTGCGATAATGAATTGCTCAGTAGGCAGTACAGTTGAAAAAGAATGGAAGTGTCTAGAGATTGCAGTCACAGAATTTGGAAATAAAACCGTAAGTACAAGGAAGTCAGCTGCCAAGAAAACATGGATAACAGATGAAATAATTCAGCGTATCGATGAAAGAAGGATGTACAAAAATGTTCATGAAAATTCAGGAATACAGAAGTACAACTCACCTAGAAACGAAATGAATAGAAAATCGCTGCATGAAAAATTTGAAGAAATCGAAAAAGAAATGATTATCGGAATGGCGGATTTAGCATAGAGGAAAGTTAAAACAACCTTAGGTGAACAGCAACGACGGTATCATTAAGAGTTCAATGGGAATTTCACTCATAAATGCAGAGGAGGGAGCTGATATATGGAAAGAGTATAATAAACGGCTCCACAAGGATTGCTTGATACTTGCCTGATGTCGTAATGGAAAAGGAAACAGGGGTCGCCAGGGAACAGACGGGGGATCCAGTATTTGAATAAGAATTTAAGACAGCTTTGCAAGACTTACGGTAGAAAAAAAGAGGAGAATGTATAGATAACATTCAATGGGAATTGATAAAATAGGAGGAAGTGGCTACAAAACGACTATTCATGTTGGTGCGTAGAATGTATGAGGCTGGTGACATACCATCTTGCTTTCGCAAAATATCATCCACGCAGTTCCGAAGACAGCACTATCAGACAAGAGCAAGAATTACTGCACAATGAGTTTAACAGCTCATTCATCCAAGTTGCTGACCAGAGTAATATACAGAAGTAAGGAAAAGAAAATAGGATGTGTTAAGTGGTTGAAATGGCTCTGAGCACTGTGGGACTTAACTTCTGAGGTCATTAGTCTCCTAGAACTTAGAACTACTTAAACCTAACTAACCTAAGGACGTGACACACATCCATGCCCGACCCAGGAATCGAACCTGCGACCTTAGCGGTCGCGCGGTTCCAGACTGTAGCGCCTAGAACCGTTCGGCGACTCCGGCTGGCAGGATGTGTTAAATGGCGATCAGTTTGATTTACAAAAGGGCAACAGAGAAGCAGTTCTGAGTTTGCGTTTGTAATGGAACCAAGACTGAAGAAAAAAATCAAGACACGTCCATCCTTTAAAAAGCTTTCGACAATGTAAAATGGTACTCTATGTTCGAAATTCTGAGAAAAATAGTGGCATGTAATATAGAGTATGTACAGGAACCAAGAGTGAAAGACAAAGAACTACGAACTCGGATTAGAAAGGGCGTAAGACAGGGATGCAGTCTTTCGCCTCTACTGTTCAATTTATACATCGAAGATGCAATAAGGAAAATGAAGAGAACTTTCAATTCTGGGATTAAAAATTCAGGGTGAGAAGATACCAATGATAAGATTCCCTGAAGGACTGTAGGATGTGTCGAATGGAATGAACAACCTAATGAGTTCAGGATATGGATCGAGAATAAAGTTAGGAGAAATGAAGGTAATTACTATTAGCAGGTATGAGAACAGTAAGAAAATTAATATCACAATTGGAGATCATGAAGTAGACTAAGTTTAGGAAGCCAGCAAACTAGACAGCAAAATACCCTGTGATGGATGACGCAAGGAGGCTTTAGGAATCAGACTAACACAGGCAAAAAAGACATAGCTGACCAAGAGGAGTCTAGATCTTAGCTTGAGGAAGTTTGCCCGTGGTGAGGCTGCTGGGGTCGCTTTATGAATTCCTGGAGCCACTAGCTCTTTCTGTCCTGGGATGCACCTCTGGTTTGAGGCCATTAAGATAACTGCTCGAGTTTGTTGGGAAGTGGTAACGGAGCAAGGAGGACGGTATGAGAGGTCTGTCCGTGAGTCTGTGAGTAAGGCGAGAACTTGCGCAAGCGTCTTGGGCACTGAGTCCAGCGAGTGGTTGCTGGGGATATTTGCGGGCCGATTTGAATCCGTGGCTGACTTTGAGTACCGTCTTTGTGCGTGGCCTGGCCAGCCAGCTCTGAGACGTGGAGAACCGATAAGGGAGTTGATGCCAGTTTCTCTGTGCTGGTTTCCGGGCTCCCTTTGCAACCGGCAAGTTTCCACTTCAATTCGTGAACTGTTGTTAAGTTTTGGATTTTGAGGTCTTAACTGTTATTTTCTTGTTGAAACCTGTAGCTCTATTTAGATCTTTGCGATTACTTAGCTGATCTACTTCCCCACCAGTTGGTTCCTTGAACTGTGGCTGTTGTTTGCTGTTCCTGAATCGGTACTGGTCTTGGTTACTTGTTAACAGTATATGTTCAACTGTGTGAGCCGATGTTGTTTCCTGAGACAGAGCGATAACGTGTTTCCTCTATGCTGTGGCAGGGCCCCTGCAAACGTCTTCAGAGAGCATATAAGCACCTTTCTCTTGTAATACGGCCGGAAGCCGGTTTCGATATGCCTTCGGGCATTCCAGAGAGCATCGATCTGTTAATTTTATTCGCTTATGACGTGCGTGGATGTCAAAATTTGCAATTGCTGTGGCTTTGTAATTTGGTTTGGGAGCCTAGTTTTCTTTCGGGTGTTTCGCCGTCGATATAGAGGCAGTGTCTTGCAGTAACGATGGTATACCGTTTGGCTAGTTATTGTTGCATTCACGTAATTAACCTTGCTCTGTTAGTATTTCTTTTTCCGGTATGTACCCAACGAAGAGAGCGTTGGAAGACAGGTCCTTTCGTTGGAACTTTTCTCGGCCTTCCTGTTTGGTACCGTCTTGTGCTCGTTGCTTGTAAGCCCTCTGGTGCATCCCTTGTGAGGAGGAAATTCCAATTCCTGGTTACTTACCTGAAGCATTTATTCATGAAGGGCTGCCTGTTTCGTATTTGGAAATTTTATTTAACTGAAGCTGTTGTTAAAGAACGCCAGCCCGTAATTTTACTTAACTGAAGCTATTATTATTGAAAGCCTGCCTGTTTTCTGTTTGGTAATTTTACTTAACTGAACCTGTTATTATTGAAACCCTGCCTGTTTTCAATTTGGTAATTTTACTTAACGGAAGCAGCTATTATTGAAGGCCTGCCTGTTCCCTTTTAAGTAAATTAAGAGATATTTCATAATTCGGGTTAGCTGAAACTCTTATTAATGAAGGCCAACCTGTTTTTGTCGCCCTATTGTTGAGATTTATGTCAATCAGGTAGTAATGGGAAATGACACACGATTGTACATGAGTTCTAAACTTTCTCCTTACATTCCATCATCCATAATTGCATGTTTCAAAGACATTTCCGAGAATGTACGGTTGGAGCACAGCCTTTTATGATAGTGAGACATAGACTGTGGATAAATCAGAAGAAAATCGAAGCCTTTGAGATTTGATGCCGCAGAAGAATTTCAAAATTTGATTGATTGATAGGGTAAGAAATTGGGAGGTTCCCCGCGGAATCGGCGAGGATTGGAACATACGTAAAAGACTGATAATATCTGGCATCGCATCTCTGATTTCTAAACACATTTTCAATCATAACTAGGGTAAATTGCGGTATCTAGAAATGTAAAAAAAACATTTATAGATATATTTGCAGTTTTCATTTATTTAATTATAAGAATTACACAGAAAGAAAACAGTTATTGCACACCTGCATGTTGTGGCCTTGGTAAGATAATGCTCTCAATCTGACATTCGTTTTGAAATTAGGCCCTCTCGGCACTTTTATTACAATATATAGCTTCCTTCATGAGAGCGAAAATTTAAAAACACGCGTTTTTGGACGTTGCTTTATTAAGAAAATGTTTAATTTCACGGCTTTCATTATTTCTGGGAACTAGTAGTAATTATTACGTCACACCTTGCAAAATGCCGTATTACAATCAAAACTATTTGGAATATCGAAAAAGTTTGTCCTAAAACATGTCTATAGTTTCCCACTGTGGCTTTGATGGAACTAACACACCAATGAGATAAATCGTTAATTAGTGAGCACAGGCTAAATATATCGAGAAAGAATACTAGAACTATGATGATTTCATGGAGAATGAGAATGAAAAAGTAGTAATAAATCAATTTAAAAATAAATCAGTTTAAAAACAGACAGTTATCAGGGACGCAGGGCCACCACAGATAATGATATGGATGAGACACTATGTGATCGAAAGTATCCGGATATCCCCAAAAACATACGTATTTCATATGAGGTGCATTGTGCTGCCATGTACTGCATGGTACTCCATATCAGCGACCTCAGTAGTTATTAGACATCGTGAATGGACAGAATGGGATGCTCCGTGGGACTTACGGACTTCTGAAGTCATCAGGTGATTGAGTGTAACTTGTGTCATTCGTCTGTACGCGAGATTTCCACACTCCTAAACGTTCCTGGGTCCACTGTTTTTGATGTGATAGTGAAGTGAAACGTGAAGGTGCACGTACTGCACAAAAGCGTTCAGGCCGACCTCGTCTATTGACTGACAGAGACTGCCGACAGTTGAAGTTTGTCGTAATGTATAATAGGCAGACATCTATCCAGACCATTACACAGGATTTCCAGATTGCATCAGGATCCCCTGCAATTTCTATGACAGTTGGCTGGGAGGTGAGAAAACTTGGATTTCATGGTCGAGCAGCTGATCATAAGCCACACATCACGCCGGTAAATGTCAAACGACGCCTCGCTTAGTGTAATTAGCGTAAACATTGGTACACAATATGGGGATCCGATGGCAGGGTGTATGGCACATTCCCGGTGAACGTCACGTGACAGAGTATGTAGTACCATCAGTAAAATTCGGAGACGATGGTGTTATGGTGTGGTCGTGTTTTTCATGGAGGGGGCTTGCACCCCTCGATGTTTTGCGTGGTACTATTACAGCACAGGCCTACATTGATGTTTTAAGCACCTTCTTGCTTTCCACTGTTGAAGAGCAATTCATGGATGGCGAATGCATCTTTCAACACGATCGGGCACCTCTTCATAATGCACGGCCTTTGGCGGAGTGGTTACACGACAATAACATCCATGTAAAGGACTGGACTGCACAGTATCCTGACCTGAATCCTGTAGAACACCTTTGTGTTATAACGTGGACTTTGTGCCACACCTCACCGACCGACATCGATACCTCTCCCCAATGCAGGCTGCCGTTCCCCAAGAAACCTCCCAGCACCTGACTGAACGTATGCCTACGAGAGTGGAAGCTGTCATCACGGTTAAGGTTGGGCCAATACCATATTGAATTCCAGCGTTACCTATGGAGGGCGCCACGAACTTTAAGTCATTTTCAGGCAAGTCTCTCGATACTTTTCATCACATAGTGTAGCTCAAACATGACCTACCAGACAAGGGAGGAAACTGAAGAGAATGACAAACTTTCGAAATCAGCTTCAGATGCTATTCATAATGAATTTTAAAATGTATGTGTGCACTTTTTAAATTGCATTGATTTGCTTTCATTTCATTTCAAAACAAAAGGCAAAATTTTACACAGATTTTTACTCTGAAGAAATGTCTGGTGACATCATCACTGTGATAAGGTGTTGTCACCACTCGTTTCCTGGCGTGTCCACCTATATCAGTAAACAGATATCAGCGCATTCACATGTCAACCGCCATGAATGGTGGATTACAGCTTCAAACTCTAGTTGCCAGCTGCCAAGGTTCTGTATACCGTGACACGTTGTTGACGCACAGTTAATCTGGGACAACTTTTCGCTCAAACCGGAGTGCTGCAGACCTTTCTGCTTCGGCTACAGTCACTGGAGGAGTGAAAAACATGTACATACCACAGATGTTTACGAAAACAAGTTTTGAATTCCAAGCCAGTGCATCTTATTCAACTGTTCTAATGGTTTCAGTGTAATGTATTCAAAGTGTGATGTATGGATTGTATTCAAATATTCAATTTCTTCTTATAAATCTATTGTGACTTAATTATGGTATTCATTGACAAATAACTTGCATACCTCAGTGACCTGACCGTCAGTCATCTTTCAGCGTTTCCATAAAACCGAAACGTTTCATCTAAGATCTTCACTGTTTCATATCGAGTTTTCAAATTGGATTACTCTAGATTTTCAATAAAGAGAAGGAATATATTTATCTTGAATGTAACTTCTGTATTCATATTTGTCACTACATTCATCGTTTCATCATGAAATAATTTCACCTTCGTGGTGCATACCTCCGGAAATTCAGGGTCGATATTAGTTGTTCGGGCAACAGGAAAGATGGCGTTCCAATTTTAAAGTCATTTAATAAGCTCTCAGTTTATCTTACCTCTATACAAGTGGTACTATTGTGAGCTTACAGTAGTTTACTTCTATAGTCAGCTTAAGTTAAACTATGCAATGATGAAAAATTTATATGATCTTGCATAATACAAAAGACCCCCTAGCACAGAATGCATTTCAAAGAACAAATTTAAGATATTGACAGTTCCATCATCAGTTACAATCTTATCCAAGTGAGCTGCAATTAGTATTGCAGCTCCAACTCGAGCTCTCCAACGATTAACAACATGGAATATAAACAACTTCTAACATACTGTTTCAGAATTTCCTATCGTTATGGACTACTACTGAATAGGTTGTAAAGAAGTTAAATCACTCCGAATAAAGTATCTGCTTCGTGACAACTCATATCTACCTGCATGTACTCCACATGAGAAGCACCCAGTAAAAAGTTTGCAAAAGAATGTCACTGCAGAAAATGTATCTGAGCTCGTTTGTAAAACCTTACAATATTACTTAATTTATCATAACCATGAGGACGTCATTCAGTAACAGATATTGAGTTTTCACAAGTTTCGATCGAGTTAAATGTGCAATAGCCACTGTTGTTTTCTGATTACAATCAACAAATTCCAAAAACCGGTCATTTATTTTATATTATCCCTTTTTTTCTTTAGATGAATACAGCGCGCGATGACTGTTATTTGCTGAGTATAATTTGAATGTGCGGTTGAATGAGCAATAATTCAGTAATGCTTTCATTTTATCTCAGTTCCAAGATGGCACTGATGACATGATGCGCACAATTAGAAATAAATTAATTCTAGGTTTGTATATTTACATGGATTCTCTGCAAGTCACACATCAGTGCATGGAAGAGTATGCTGTAACATATGATACACTCCTAAATGTTTTAAAGCTTACTGTCGATCTTTAAGTGTTTTTGCAAGAACTGGATTGTAGTGACTCAAGAACGCTAATATTCCGAGGACATTTTCATTTTTGGATATCTAATTTTCTAAGCTGAACCTCTGAAAGGCAAGCCTCTCTTACGGAGAATTAATGTCACAACATGTTAAATGGAATAATTTGGCTATTCTACGGAAGAACAATAGAACATTACCTATTTATTTCCGAACACCAGCGTGGTCGTTTTACCTCTTCCATGTCATTTCAGTTCTTCACCGTTACAATTCTTCCAGGAGAGATATACAATTAGAAACACTTTATTTTGTGTTTACTTCCAAATGCTACTTATTTTCTGTATACTCGTATGGCGTATAAAATTACGGTATGATGAATCAGAAGTGTCTTGTCTTTGACTGCTGTAGGCAAACCTAGGGGCCCGTGGTCTAGGGGTAGCGTCTTTGATTCATAATCAAAACGTCTTCGGTCACGGGTTTGATCTCCGCCACTGCCTAAATTTTGATAAATAATCAGCATTGGCGTCCGAAGACTTCCGGCATAAGAAGTCAGCCTCATTCTGAGAAGGGCCTTGTCAAAGAGGGCGGAGGAGCGGACAGAGGATCAGGGCACCCTCTTGTCCTAGGGGTGGGAAATTGCCCCTAAAGGCGGAAGAATCAGCAATGATCAATGACATGAGGATGCAGAAGGCAATGGAAACCACTGCATTAAAGACACGTAACGTATATCCACAGGAGATGTGGCCTGCAGTTGAAGAAGTGTCATGATGATCTCTCCATTGGCAAAAGATTCCGGAATAGTCCCCCATTAGGATCTCCGGGAAGGGACTGCCAAGGGGGAGGTTACCATGAGAAAAAGATGGAATAATCATCGAAAGGGTAACGTTCTACGAGTCAGGGCGTGGAATGTCAAAAGCTTGAACGTGGTAGGGAAACTAGAAAATCTGAAAAGGGAAATGCAAAGGCTCAATCTAGATATAGTAGGGGTCAGTGAAATGAAGTGGAAGGAAGACAAGGATTTCTGGTCAGATGAGTATCGGGTAATATCAACAGCAGCAGAAAATGGTATAACAGGAGTAGGACTCGTTATGAATAGGAAGGTAGGGCAGAGGGTGTGTTACTGTGATCAGTTCAGGGACCCGGTTGTTCTAATCAGAATCGACAGCAGACCAACACCGACAACAATAGTTCAGGTACACATGCCGACATCGCAAGCTGAAGATGAACAGATAGAGAAAGGGTATGAGAATATTGAAAGGGTAATGCAGTATGTAAAGGGGGACAAAAATCAAATAGTCATGGGCAACTGGAATGAAGTTGTAGGGGAAGGAGTAGAAGAAAAGGTTACAGGAAAATATGGGCTTGGGACAAGCAATGAAAGAGGAGAAAGACTAATTGAGTTGTGTAACAAGTTTCAGCTAGTAATAGTGAATACCCTGTTCAAGAATCACAAGAGGAGGAGGTATACTTGGAAAAGGCCGGGAGATACGGGAAGATTTCAATTAGATTACATCATGGTCAGACAGAGATTCCGAAATCAGATACTGGATTGTAAGGCTTACCCAGGAGCAGATACAGACTCAGATCACACTATAGTAGTGATGAAGGGTAGTCTGAAGTCCAAGACATTAGTCAGGAAGAATCAATATGCTAAGAAGTGGGATACGGAAGTTCTAAGGAATGACGAGATACGTTTGAAGTTCTCTAACGCTATAGATACAGCAATAAGGAATAGCGCAGTAGGCAACACAGTTGAAGAGGAATGGACGTCTTTAAAAAGGGCCATCACAGAAGTTGGGAAGGAAAACATAGGTACAAAGAAGGTAGCTGCGAAGAAACCATGGGTAACAGAAGAAACTCTTCAGTTGATTGATGAAAGGAGGAAGTACAAACATGTTTCGAGAAAATAAGGAATACAGAAATACAAGTCGCTGAGGAATGAAATAAATAGGAAGTACAGGGAAGCTAAGAGGAAATGGCTGCAGGAAAAATGTGAAGACATCGAAAAAGATATGGCTGTAGGAAGGACAGACTCAGCATACGGGAAAGTCAACACAACCTTTGGCGACATTAAAAGCAACGGTGGTAACATTAAGAGTGCAACCGGAATTCCACTGTTAAATGCAGAGGAGAGAGCAGATCGCTGGAAAGAATACATTGACGGCCTCTATGAGGGTGAAGATTTGTCTGATGTGATACAAGAAGAAGAAACAGGATTCGATTTAGAAGAGATAGGGGATCCAGTATTAGAATCGGAATTTAAAAGAGCTTTGGAGGACTTAGGGTCAAATAAGGCAGAAGGGATACATAACATTCCATCAGGATTTCTAAAATCATAAGGGGAATTGGCAACAAAACGACTATTCACGTTGGTGTGTAGAACATATGAGTCTGACGACATACCATCTGACTTTCGGAAAAGCATCATCCACACAATTCCGAAGACGGCAAGAGCTGATAAGTGCGAGAATTATCGCACAATCAGCTTAACAGCTCATGCATCGAAGCTGCTTAGAAGAATAATATACAGAAGAATGGAAAAGAAAATTGATAATGCGCTAGTTGACGATCAGTTTGGCTTTAGGAAAAGTAAAGGCACGAGAGAGGCAATTCTGACGTTACGGCTAATAATGGAAACAAGGCTAAAGAAAATTCAAGACACGTACATAGGATTTGTCAACCTTGAAAAAGCGTTCGACAGTATAAAATGGTGCAAGCTGTTCGAGATTCTGAAACAAATAGCGGTAAGCTACAGGGAGAGACGGGTCATATACAATATGTACAACAACCACGAGGGAATAATAAGAGTGGACGATCAAGAACGAAGTGCTGGTATTAAGAAGGGAGTAAGACAAGGCTGTAGCCTTTCGCCCCTACTCTTTAATCTGTACATCGAGGAAGCAATTATGGAAATAAAAGAAAGGTTCAGGAGTAGAATTAAAATACAAGGTGAAAGGATATCAATGATACGATTCGCTGATGACATTGCTGTCCTGAGTGAAAGTGAAGAAGAATTAAATGATCTGCTGAACGGATTGAACATTCTAATGAGTACACAGTATGGTTTGAGAGTAAATCGGAGAAAGACGAAGGTATTGAGAAGTAGTAGAAATGAGAACAGCGAGAAACTTAACATCAGGATTGATGGTCACGAAGTCAATGAAGTTAAGGAATTCTGCTACCTAGGCAGTAAAATAACCAATGACGGACGGAGCAAGGAGGACATCGAAAGCAGACTCGCTATGGCAAAAAAGGTATTTCTGGCCAAGAGAAGTCTACTAATGTCAAATACCGGACTTAATTTGAGGAAGAAATTTCTGAGGATGTACGTCTGGAGTACAGCATTGTATGGTAGTGAAACATGGACTGTGGGAAAACCGGAACAGAAGAGAATCGAAGCATTTGAGATGTGGTGCTATAGACGAATGTTGAAAATTAGGTGGTCTGATAAGGTAAGGAATGAGGAGGTTCTACGCAGAATCGGAAAGGAAAGGAATATATGGGAAACACTGATAAGGAGAAGGGACAGGATGATAGGACATCTGCTAAGACATGAGGGATTGACTTCCGTGGTACTAGAGGGAGCTGTAGAGGGCAAAAACTGTAGAGGAAGACAGACATTGGAATACGTCAAACAAATAATTCAGGACGTAGGTTGCAAGTGCTACTCTGAGATGAAGAGGTTAGCACAGGGAAGGAATTCGTGGCGGGCCGCATCAAACCAGTCAGTAGACGGATGACCAGAAAAAAAAGGCAAACCTACAAAATTATAACGACGTTCCACAGCTCTTGAAGTGAACATTGTTGGGGAAAATATTTTGGTAGGTTTACCAACAAAATTTAAAGAAAGCTCATTTTCGACTCCAGCACAAGGTAGATTTAGTACACAATGTCTAAAGGAAATATTGTGAATTTAAGATGAGAAATGAACTAGAATTGTATGAAGTTTGCCTGTATGACTTATTAAACTGAAGAACTGAAGTGGAAAAGACAGCTAGATTGGTTACGCTGGTCGTCAGGTAATCGGTACAAAATTAATTTTACAATAGTAGACAGATGCTTGCCAACATAGCGTATTGGGCGACCTGAAGACTTGTGTCCATTGAGTCCCCATGCCACTCCCCCCCCACACACACACACACACCCGCGTCGCGACATGTTACACTTCAAAGAGTAGCATTATGGAAGCTTCGCGAATTCATGGAAGGAAGATATATGTATACAAGTTCTGGCGGTGTAATCCTCTACTTATTGAAAGTGAACAGAGCCCCAGTAATGCTTTACGTTCCCCACTATTCTTACAGTCTCCTACTACTCTTTGGCCACCCCTCTCTGCAACCGCAATCTGTCTGCGAGTGCTGGCCTTCGTATACACACGCTATTTTAGCACTCCTTTTGTGTGGTAGTACGTGAATGACCCTACTGTCCACGTTTGCTTGCTTGCGTGAGTAGTTATGTTTGCTCAGTGGGCGGCTAATCCTGGTACTGCATTACCTCGCTGCTCTCACCGTATTCTACACCAACCGCTTCCTCTGTAATAAAGTGTCTCCCTCCTCGGCATACCAACGAAGGATTATGTTCAGATATTTCTCAGTCCTCAAAGGCTCCGGTAATTTCCCTGGTAATAACTCCCCTTCTGAGTTCTTAATCCTTTGAACATACGGAGTACTAACAACTTCCTTTTATAACTCCTCGTTTCTCTTTCTGCTTCTGATTAAGATACCAGTACTTCTAAGAGCTTTAATACTGCCCGATTTCCTTCTGTGTTTGCTGAATACCTTAAATTACTTTCATTGCTGATCAACTGCTACGTACCGAGTGGGAAACTTGAGATACAGATATCGAAACATTTCTGATCCCCTACACAATCTTTACTCTGTTTTCACTAGGGCGATATCATAACAGCAAATATCATGTCTTTGCAAATGATACCATGGACGAATTTGGCTGCAAAGTTATTTATTTGCACTACCCACTATTGAAATTTCGTCACGTTTATACCGCATGATGTTCGCTGCACAGCTAATATTACATTAGTTGGTTGCAGAAATAAACAATATGAAAATCAGAGACAGTAATTATGTCATTTAGCCTACAACATTTGACGTGCGTATGACCGCCGGAATCGATAAGTTAATCCACTATCGTCGCAAAGCGCTGTGACAAGTATGTATGAAAATGCCACTCGCAGAATTGTGGTTCGGGTGTGGTGCTGGCCATGGAAGGAAGTCTTGAAGCTCGATATCTATTTGAAGTACAAGCATGGGATGGAAAGTTTTTATTTAGCCCGGACCAGAGGCCATTTGCGTAGCCTTTCGAACATTTTTCTTGCTGAAGGTGTGTTGCAGTATATTAAACAATGATTGAAAGACAAAACGGAACTGGCACCCAGGCATATTGTGCGAATTGAGTAATTCCATTTCCAAAACATTATAATTCTGCTGAAATTAATTAATCAGCTAATGGCAGGACTTTTAGGTGCACCGTTCGGATTTAACGTACAAAATCAGTCACCCTCAAATATTTCCGGACTGGAACGAAATTGATGGTTCAAATTAGGTTTACCGGTGTATCGGGTCTTAGTGTAAGCCGAATTTTAACAGTTCGAAAAATTCGTGTTTGCTGTTGATTTCTACATCTACATCTACATCTACATGACTACTCTGCAATTCACATTTAAGTGCTTGGCAGAGGGTTCATCGAACCACAATCATACTATCTCTCTACTATTCCACTCCCGAACAGCGAGCGGGAAAAACGAACACCTAAACCTTTCTGTTCGAGCTCTGATTTCTCTTATTTTATTTTGATGATCATTCCTACCTATGTAGGTTGGGCTCAACAAAATATTTTCGCATTCGGAAGAGAAAGTTGGTGACTGAAATTTCGTAAAAAGGTCTCGCCGCGACGAAAAACGTCTATGCTGTAATGACTTCCATCCCAACTCGTGTATCATATCTGACACACTCTCTCCCCTATAACGCGATAATACAAAACGAGCTGTCCTTTTTTGCACCCTTTCGATGTCCTCCGTCAATCCCACCTGGTAAGGATCCCACACCGGGCAGCAATATTCTAACACAGGACGAACGAGTGTAGTGTAAGCTGTCTCTTTAGTGGACTTGTTGATTCTTCTAAGTGTCCTGCCAATGAAACGCAACCTTTCGCTCGCCTTCCCGACAATATTATCTATGTGGTCCTTCCAACTGACGTTGTTCGTAATTTTAACACCCAGTTACTTAGTTGAATTGACAGCCTTCAGAATTGTACTATTTATCGAGTAATCGAATTCCAACGGATTTCTTTAGGAACTCATGTGGATCATCTCACACTTTTCGTTATTTAGCGTCAACTGCCACCTGACACACCATACAGCAATCTTTTCTAAATCGCTTTGCAGCTGATACTGGTCTTCGGATGACCTTACCAGACGGTAAATTACAGCATCATCTGCGAACAGTCTAAGAGAACTGCTCAGATTGTCACCCAGGTCATTTATATAGATCAGGAACAGTAGAGGTCCCAGGACGCTTCCCTGGGGAACACCTGATATCACTTCAGTTTTACTCGGTGATTTGCCGTCTATTACTACGAACTGCGACCTTCCTGACAGTAAATCACGAATCCAGTCGCACAACTGCGACGATACCCCATAGCTCCGCAGCTTGATTAGAAGTCGCTTGTGAGGAACGGTGTCAAAAGCTTTCCGGAAATCTAGAAATACGGAATCAACTTGAGATCCCCTGTCGATAGCGGCCATTACTTCGTGCGAATAAAGAGCTAGCTGCGTTGCACAAGAGCGATGTTTTCTGAAGCCATGCTGATTACGTGTCAATAGATCGTTCCCTTCGAGGTGATTCATAATGTTTGAATACAGTATATGCTCCAAAACCCTACTGCAAACCGACGTCAATGATATAGGTCTGTAGTTAAATGGATTACTCCTACTACCCTTCTTGAACACTGGTGCGACCTGCGCAATTTTCCAATCTGTAGGTACAGATCTATCGGCGAGCGAGCGGTTGTATATGAGTGCTAAGTAGGGAGCTATAGTATCAGCGTAATCTGGAAGGAACCTAATCGGTATACAATCTGGAGCTGAAGACTTGCCCGTATCAAGCGATTTGAGTTGCTTCGCAACCTCTAAGGTATCTACTTCTAAGAAACTCATGCTAGCAGATGTTCGTGTTTCAAATTCTGGAATATTCCATTCGTCTTCCCTGGTGAAGGAATTTCGGAAAACTGCGTTCAATAACTCCGCTTTAGCGGCACAGTCGTCGATAACAGTACCATCGGCACTGCGCAGCGATGGTATTGACTGCGTCTTGCCGCTTGTGTACTTTACATACGACCAGAATTTCTTCGGATTTTCTACCAAATTTCGAGTCAATGTTTCGTTGTGGAACCTATTAAAGGCATCTCGCATCGAAGTACGTGCCAAATTTCGCGCGTCTGTAAATTTTAGCCCATCTTCGGGATTTCGCGTTCTTCTGAACTTCGCATGCTTCTTCCGTTGCCTCTGCAACAGCGTTCGGACCTTTTTTGTGCACCACGGGGGATCCGTTCCATCTCTTACCAATTTATGAGGTATGAATATCTCAATTGCTGTTGCTACTATATCTTTGAATTTGAGCCACATTTCGTCTACATTCGCATAGTCAGTTCGGAAGGAATGGAAATTGTCTTTTAGGAAGGCTTCTAGTGGCACTTTATCCGCTTTTTTAAATAAAATTATTTTCCGTTTGTTTCTGATGGATTTGGAAGAAATGGTATTGAGCCTAGCTACAATGACCTTGTGATCACTAATCCCTGTATCAGTCATGATGCTCTCCATCAGCTCTGGATTGTTTGTGGCCAAGAGGTCAAGTGTGTTTTCGCAACCATTTACAATTCGCGTTGGTTCGTGGACTAAGTGCTCGAAATAATTTTCGGAGAATGCATTTAGGACAATCTCGGAAGACGTTTTCTGCCTACCATCGGTTTTGAACAAGTATTTTTGCCAACATACTGAGGGTAGGTTTAAGTCCCCACCAACTATAACCGTATGAGTGGGGTATTTATTTGTTACGAGACTCAAACTTTCTCTGAACTGTTCCGCAACTGTATCATCGGAGTCTGGGGGTCGGTAGAAGGAGCCAATTATTAACTTAATTCGGCTGTTAAGTATAACCTCCACCCACACCAATTCGCACGGAGTATCTACTTCGACTTCACTACAAGATAAACCACTACTGACAGACACAAACACTCCACCACCAATTCTGCCTAATCTATCTTTCCTGAACACCGTCTGAGACTTCGTAAAAATTTCTGTAGAACTTATTTCAGGCTTTAGACAGCTTTCTGTACCTATAACGATATCAGCTTCTGTGCTTTCTATTAGCGCTTGAAGCTCAGGGACTTTTCCAGCGCAACTACAACATTTTACAACTATAATTCCGACTGTTCCTTGATCCAAGCATGTCCTGTAATTGCCAAGCACCCTTTGACATTGCAGCCCATCCCGCACCTTCCCGAGGCCTTCTAACCTAAAAAACCACCCAGTCCACGCCACACAGCCTCCGCTACCCGTGTAGCCGCCAGCTGAGTGTAGTGAACTCCTGACCTATTCAGCGGAACCCGAAACCCCACCACCCTATGGCGCAAGTCAAGGAATCTGCAGCCAATACGGTCGCAAAACCATCTGAGCCTCTGATTCAGACCCTCCACCCGGCTCTGCACCAAAGGTCCGCAGTCGGTTCTGTCGACGATGCTGCAGATGGTGAGCTCTGCCTTCATCTCGTAAGCAAGACCGGCAGCCTTCACCAAATCAGATAGCCGCTGGAATCCAGAGAGAATTTCCTCAGATCCAAAGCGACACACGTCATTAGTGCCGACATGTGCCACCACCTGCAGCTGGCTGCACCCTGTGCTCTTCATGGCATCCTGAAGGACCCTTTCCACATCAGGAATGACTCCTCCCGGAATGCACACGGAGTGCACACTGGATTTCTTCCCCTCCTTAGCCGCCGTATCCCTAAGGGGCCCCATTACGCGCCTAACATTGGAGCTCCCAACTTCCAGTAAGCCCACCCTCTGCGATTGCCCGGACCTTGAAGGCTGAGAATGATCCTCTGAAACAGGGCAGGCAGCTGCATCTGGCTCAGCCAGAGACAGTGCCTGAAACCGGTTTGTCAGACGCACCGGGGAGGCTTTCTGATCAGCCTCCGGGGACGCCTTTCGCTGCCTGCCACGCCTTGGAACGACCTCCCAATCAACCACAGGCGAGGGCTCAGCCCCACTGCGGGCAGCAACCGGGGCAACCACAGCGGCAGACCGATCTGGGGACAGACGGGACGAGGTTGACATCCCCGTGATACCCGAGTCCGGCTCCCCACAGTGGTGCCCATTGGCAACAGCCACAAGCTGCGCGACCGGAGTCAGCGCCGATTGCAGCTGTGAGCGAAGGGATTCCAAGTCAGCCCTCATCCGAACACAGCAATCGCAGTCCCTGTCCATTCTAATCGATGTTTAACAACAGTTACCGAAACACGAGTCCGTGCCTAGATAACGCAAGCGGAACACGCAAAGAATGTATCAACTAACCTGTACAAATGCCTAACGACTGCGCTACAATCTGCTGAATTTACGATTACAGTAACTAAAACTCGAAATTGCACCTCCTATACGAAACTCACACGCAATTTAAATAAGAATCTACGAAGTAAACACTAAAGCGCGATGCTACAACTGTCAAATACTATAATACGCCCGAAATATATGAATTAAACAATGCAAGTACCCAAAAACACGCAAAGAAATTAATTAAACTATCTAACAAATAAGTAAGCTAGGGTTATACGACTTGCTGCTGCAACTGCTTATCCAACGGCGGCAGGGAGCACACTATGGAAAAAAATGCGTTTGTGTGGGAGCGTTATGAAAGTGTGCCTCTTCTGTACTATAAATTTGTGCAAAATTGTTTGAACTTCATCAAACATAGATAAATGGATAAAGTTAAGTCGCTTTTTTCCCTCCAGTAGCCCTTAACCATTATCGAGATACGGTGATTTAAATTCGAGCTGAATTCAGAACGTAAAATTAGTTCTTATGTACACTGAATGTTCATAAATAGTTAAAAGTAAATGAAGTCAATGAAAAATGCATTCTTTCAACATAATTGAAACTAGCTTTCAAACATTTGGTTTCATTCGAATTTTACTTCCAAAAATGCGTTTTAGTGAGTATTTTTACGTGTCTCATTTCTGTGTTTCATATGTGTGAGAATCGGTTCAAATTTTGTAAGAATGTGGACAGATACATGTAATTAATGGTCATCCTCTTTTTTTGTGAAAACTTTATCCGTTACCACGATTAACGGTTTAAATTAGCATAAAACTGCACGTAAAATACTGTTTTACGCGAATCGCACGAGCTGAAACGGATTAAAGTTGCACTGATGAAACAAAAATATATTCTTGTGGTGATTATAAAAAACATCGCCAAAGAAAAACGTACGTAGTTCTGATTTTAAGTGCGAAAATTGGCACGTTTGCATATTAAATATGTTTCGTAGAAATATGTTGCATTTTGAGCGCTGCATTTGGGTATAATTACAAAACTGGTTGTTACATTTAATTATCGTTTCGTTTTCACACGTTGAAGATTTAATTCACGAGTAGCTTAACGTGGTCAAACAGTATTTGAACGTGCAAAACAATGCATATATCAGACCAGAGTAATGCCCAGCCTTGGACAAAATGAGACACTTTTTGATAGAGAAGTTAAAGCTTTATTTGGTAGAGAACTGAAACCTTTACCGATGGCTAGACAGAAAATTTAATTGCCCGAAAACTGCTATAAAAATAAATGCCTGAAGATCTGTCACCCTATTTCTGACAAACAGAAAATATTTTACTGTGTTTATTCAGAGGTGTGCTATCTTGTATGAAATGTATCCAAGTAATATAATCTTTGTACCAACAATATTTTCACAAACTTCACACAATATTTACAGTTTCTGCTAGTTCGTGCGTATTTAAGTATTTATATCAGTTTTCATATGTTTGCGTCTACACCCCGTGTGTATATGGATAAAATGTGTGTAACTATAGTACCAAAGAATAAAAGCAATAAATAAGATAAATAACATTCTTATAAATTAAAAAAAATATTAAAAAGTAACAAAGTAATAAAATTAAACAAAAAACCAGTGGGTATGTGACCTCGACGTGGTGGTACCTTTTTTCTCTGAGGATTCAATAGGATATGCTGAAAAGGTTCAATCATACCAGGCATGTAACGATAGGGAAACAAGACTAACGATGGCCAACTCAAACAAAAACAAAAGACAACAAGTAACTAATGCCGGTTCAGTGGACAAAAAGGGAGAATATTAGGGATGTTAAAGAAGGGAACTAGTTTTTAGGCTTAAGGCGAAACTGATTTCCACCCCTTTTTCAAATATATACACTCCTGGAAATGGAAAAAAGAACACATTGACACCGGTGTGTCAGACCCACCATACTTGCTCCGGACACTGCGAGAGGGCTGTACAAGCAATGATCACATGCATGACACAGCGGACACACCAGGAACCGCGGTGTTGGCCGTCGAATGGCGCTAGCTGCGCAGCATTTGTGCACCGCCGCCGTCAGTGTCAGACAGTTTGCCGTGGCATACGGAGCTCCATCGCAGTCTTTAACACTGGTAGCATGCCGCGAAAGCGTGGACGTGAACCGTATGTGCAGTTGACGGACGGTGAGCGAGGGCGTATAGTGGGCATGCGGGAGGCCGGGTGGACGTACCGCCGAATTGCTCAACACGTGGGGCGTGAGGTCTCCACAGTACATCGATGTTGTCGCCAGTCGGCGGAAGGTGCACGTGCCCGTCGACCTGGGACCGGACCACAGCGACGCGCGGATGCACGCCAAGACCGTAGGATCCTACGCAGTGCCGTAAGGGACCGCACCGCCACTTCCCAGCAAATTAGGGACACTGTTGCTCCTGGGGTATCGGCGAGGACCATTCACAACCGTCTCCATGAAGCTGGGCTACGGTCCCTCACACCGTTAGGCCGTTTTCCGCTCACGCCCCAACATCGTGCAGTCCGCCTCCAGTGGTGTCGCGACAGGCGTGAATGGAGGGACGAATGGAGACGTGTCGTCTTCAGCGATGAGAGTCGCTTCTGCCTTGGTGCCAATGATGGTCGTATGCGTGTTTGGCGCCTTGCAGGTGAGCGCCACAATCAGGACTGCATACGACCGAGGCACACAGGCCAACACCCGGCATCATGGTGTGGGGAGCGATCTCCTACACTGGCCGTACACCTCTGGGGATCGTCGAGGGGACACTGAACAGTGCACGGTACATCCAAACCGTCATCGAACCCATCGTTCTACCATTCCTAGACCGGCAAGGGAACTTGCTGTTCCAACAGGACATTGCACGTCCGCATGTATCCCCTGCCACCCAACGTGCTCTAGAAGGTGTATGTCAACTACCCTGTCCAGCAAGATCTCCGGATCTGTCCCCCATTGAACATGTTTGGGACTGGATGAAGCGTCGTCTCACGCGGTCTGCACGTCCAGCATGAACGCTGGTCCAACTGAGGCGCCAGGTGGAAATGGCATGGCAAGCCGTTCCACAGGACTACATCCAGCATCTCTACGATCGTCTCCATGGGAGAATAGCAGCGTGCATTGCTGCGAAAGGTGGATATACACTGTACTAGTGCAGACATTATGCATGCTCTGTTGCCTGTGTCTATGTGCCTGTGGTTCTGTCAGTGTGATCATGTGATGTATCTGACCCCAGGAATGTGTCAATAAAGTTTCCCCTTCCTGGGACAATGAATTCACGGTGTTCTTATTTCAATATTTGAAGGTTTGACCCTACTACCTCCGAGCAGAGAGCTCTCTCAGGTGCAACGTTTATGTCCTCCTGCATCTTACATTTTAAAGGCCGAAGTCCCTGATCCTGTGCCTTAAATCCAGAATGCTCGGCAGCTATAGTAATCAAAACATAATATCATATGGCTGAAGAGATTAAGTGAAAAAGGTAAAAAAAAAGTTTTCGTGGGGGAGCTTAAATTTCTTTGGCCGGATTTGTTCCTGTGGGCACACTGAAATAAATTTTTTATTTCTGGGTGGAGGTCTGACATTTTTCTCGAGGGAACCATTTCTCCGCCGAACCCACCCGAGTGTTACATGTTTGACGAGGGTTTAAGAACATATAGACAGATTTACGTGCCTTAAGAGAGTGGGATGCATCTAAAATCTCAGAGTAGGTATGCCTATATGCCAAATTTTAGTGATAGATTTTGTCTTGCCTCATTGTGTCGTACTGCACGACATGGCACATGCCATGCTCCATGGAATGGTGGTATTTGTCATGTTATACTACATGAGTCATGTATCATGTTATTTTACTTAACACAATGATTTATAGTATTTGTCATGGTTATTACTATTAACGACTAAGAAAGTGAGAATATGTCTGGACGTTTTGATTTAAATGTCTCTGAAACTGCCAGTAAAGCATAAAAGTAACATAACCAGTTCTGAACGCTGAATTTTGTGTCGTCGAGTTGGAGCTATGTTCATTCGTTCATTGTTTCATTCATTCCATGATGAAATATGTAGGCGGAGTCAAGGAAGAGAAAATTGTTTTAATAATTGAAAATGTCATCAGTTTTATAAATAGCATGACACATGCCGCCACAATATGCTCTACTATGCCACCATCTTTATCTAAGAATGACACTTACAACGTATGATCTCATTTATTGATAGGACACACTGCAGTCACTTGTATCACACTGTAGTACACGGAAGCCATTCCCTCACCTCCTAACACATCTTCTACCATATTGCCCCTTTTTTCAGTTAGATTCAACACAGCTACGATTTTACAGCGAATCTTATTTTATATCACTCCAACTAATTCTTTGCATCCTCCTTTGATTGAGGCAAACTCAGGAAACGCTTCTAAAAAGATAGTTAACAATGTTCATCAAGAGACATGATTGTCATTAAGTTTTCAATTAAATGTGAAATCACTTTGTGAATGTCAATAATTTTGAATAAGTCTTTCTATAACATGAAATTATATGGTCTACCCATAATTATTATCACCAGTAGCTACAGAATTATACTTTAAAGTGTCATGAGAGAACAAGGATTGATTGGACGCATGAAAAGATAGTATTATTGAACTCGGATGAACAGGATAAATTATACTGTCACGAGCTAAAAAATTATTCATTTGCTTGTTCATGTGTTTAATTTGTTTGGGTTCGTTATCCAATAGGACAACAGAGCATTTCACACATTATGTAACAACACATATCATACCACTGCGAGAATAGCGTATCTTATTATTTTAAAAAAAAGAAGAAAAAAACAACCTGTTATTACACTACTGGCCATTAAAATTGCTACACCAATAAGAAATGCAGATGATAAACGGGTATTCATAGGACAAATATATTGTACTAGAACTGACATGTGATTACATTTTCACGCAGTTTCGGTCCATAGATCCTGAGAAATCAGTACCCAGAACAACCACCTCTGGCCGTAACAACGGTCTTGATAGGCCTGGGCATTGAGTCAAACAGAGCTTGGATGGCGTGAATAGGTACAGCTGCCCATGCAGCTTCAAAACGATACCACAGTTCATCAAGAGTAGTGACTGGAGTATTGTGACGAGCCAGTTGCTCGGCTACTATTGACCAGACGTTTTCAATTGGTGGGAGATCTGGAGAATGTGCTGGCCATGGCAGCAGTGGAACGTTTTATGTATCCTGAAAGGCCCGTACAGGACCTGCAACATGCGGTCGTGCAATATCCTGCTGAAAAGTAGGGTCACGCAGGGATCGAATGAGGGGTAGAGCCACGGGTCGTAACACATCTGAAATGTAACATCCACTGTTCAAAGTGCCGTCGAAGCGAACAAGAGGTGACCGATACGTGTAACCAATGCCACCCCATACCATCACGCCCGGTGATACGCCAGTATGGCGATGACGAATACACGCTTCCAATGTGCGTTCACCCCGAAGTCGCCAAACACGGATGCGACCATCATGATGCTGTAAACAGACCCGCGATTCATCCGAGAAAATGCCGTTTTGCCATTCGTGCACCGAGATTCGTCGTTGAGTACACCATCGCATGCGATCCTGTCTGTGGTGCAGCGTCAAGAGTAACCGCAGCCATGGTCACCGAGCTGATAGTCCATGCTGCTGCAAACGTTGTCGAACTGTTCGTGCAGATGGTTGTTGTCTTGTAAACGTCCCCATCTCTTGACTCAGGGATCGAGACGTGGCTGCACGATCCTTTACAGCCATGCGTATAAGACGCCTGTCGTCTCGACTGCTAGTGATACGAGGCCGTTGGGATCCAGCAGGGCGTTTCGTATTACCGTCCTGAACCCACCGATTGTCATTGGATCTCGACCAGCGTGAGCAGCAATGTCGTGATACGATAAACCGCAATCGCGATAGGCTACAATCCGACCTTTATTAAAGTCGGAATAGTGATGGTATTTCTCCTCCTGATACGGAGCATCACAACAACGTTTCAACAGGCAACGCCGATCAACTGCTGTTTGTGTTTCTCAGCACATTTTAGGTGTCGCCACCTGCGTCAACCTTGTGTGAATGCTCTTAAAAGCTAATCATTTGCATGTCACAGCATCTTCTTCCTGTCGTTTAAATTTCGCTTCTGTAGCACGTCATCTTCGTGGTGTAGCATTCTAATCGCCAGTAGTGTATATCATTAGTGCAGAACAAAATAATTTTAACGCGAAGTTGAGTAAATGTGTTTAGTGGGAATGTGTTTTAAATGTGTAATTAAACATGTGAACGCAAATTTCATGTTTGAGATTGATACCACAGTACTAGAACTTGCTTTTCGGTGTCCTTTCATAAATTTTAGTTATTAGTTTTGCCTATAATTTCTAAAACTCGGATGTTCATTCCTTACATTTACTATTGTTTTTGAATGAGGACTCCATCAGCAGCTGCCAGCGCCGCGACAACCACACTAGTGTTAGTAATAACAGGAGACATTTAAGTCCGTATGGAAGGTAATCGACAGTCGGTCTACGACGAACAGAAGGACAGTAAGAAATGACGATAGTAACACAAGAGGTATCTTTCGCCACTGCACTGAAACGTGGTTTGCGGTGTATAAGTGGTGATCTAAGGGGAGGAAACAAGTAAACTCCCTGATTGTATTCGGAGTTATGTGCTCTTCGCCAGGACTCGTGCTGCAGTAGTTGGGGACGCAGCAGCTGCGCAGTCTTGGCAACGTAACACTATTTTTTGTTACGTATCATAGAAATGGTGAGCGGAATGGTGGGATTGGGAACTCAGATAGCCACTATAAAATATACCATGAAGTGGTTTACATATTTGATCTCCCAAATCTCCGGACAGGGGCAATATCTCATCCATAATCCATCCAACGCCCACGACACGACGTAGGAGAACATAAAGGAACATGGAAACAGCATAAGCATACCACAGGACACTTCTGTTTTATGATGGTACAGGTTTAAATTAACACGGCATTAAGGATTAATGTAATCCAGCATTGAAATTAATATTTTCACACACACCGCGAAATGAAGAGGGATTGACGAAAAAAAAAAAAAAAAAAAAAGCAGATGGGACATTTATAACCTGCACGAAGGAACGCTGTAGTGTCAAAGACGCCTTTCAGCCTGAGTGGCAGTATGATTTTTCAAATGGTCGTTTCTAATTAGGCTGCTTAATTTACTTTTAATAGCTTTCCACTCCTTTTAGGTGTGACGTTGATATTTTCCACATCGGGAGCATTGCAGTGACTTCACAGCGTCTCTCCATCCTCTTTCAGTTCGCGACGCTCCCTTGGTCATATTTTACTGAATCATAGAAACACTAAACGTAGAGCAGGCGTCGCCGAGAGTTTTAAGCGTTGGTCGTGGTGTGTTCGTTGAAACCCGGTGCCGTTCGGCTTGCACGCAGAGACTTTTCAGAAATATAGGTACGGGTTAAGCAACGAGCTGATAGCGTGGATGTAACGGTGCTGCCCGCTTTTTAATGGATATTACCAATGGCATGTCATGCAACGGCCTTGTACAGGGGAGCGGCCTAAAAAAAAATTCCAGTCCTGTAGGCGGCGGGAGGTGAAAAGTAATTTCATCGCTTGAGCAATCGACTGAATAAAATAGCGCTTGCCATTCATTCTGCGAACTGGGCGTAAAATTTAATGTTCGGCTACATACATAGCGAGGCAGAGAAGGGTTAGGAGGGTGGGAATGGACAACGGTGCATGGACACCTCCCCGTGACGTAGAGGCCGCTAATCCGTTATACATTTCCCACACAAAACAAATTGTTCGCGAAAATTACGATTAGGAATATATATGAGGAAACTTTTTCACACGGGTAGAAAACTAGATATGCTTACTCCAGGAGAGTATTCACATTTAACAACTAATGGAAAAGAGATTAGTGAAGAACGTGACCAAACCAGCGAATGCATAGCCTTGATAAAGTTAAAGTGATTTAATTTCTCTTTCTGGGATGACCGAAGGAGCGATGTGTTTTACTTGCTAAAAATGGTCAACAGCCAAGATCGCATAAATATTTCTTCATTTAAAACAGGCGATTTCGATACACTTCACTGTCATCTTCGAGTCTTACAAAATCTTCCTGTTACGAAACATAGGACCTGACGCTCGTGCCTCTTTTTTTAAATGTTTTAGTTACAACAGATCTGTCATGATGTCCTGCTTTTAATCCTCGTGATACCTAGATGTGAGGTCCCACATAAGATAAACACGTTTCATTACAAATGAGATTTTTAAGACCTGACGATGAGCTTTTTAAGACCCGTCGAAACCGGCTATTTTTAATAAAGAAATACTTCTACGATCTTGGGCACTGAGTGTTTTTAGCAACATTGAAGCAATTATACACAAGTTACGTCCTTTTGTTGTCGTCTTCAGTTTGAAATACTGTCCGATGTATCTCGCCACACTAGTCCTCCTGTTAAGCGCCTCAGACCTGCTAGATACGTGACTTTAGAACTGCACATTGATTTTCGTACCATCGTGAGTACATTGAGATTATTGGTGGTATTATTTTAATGTTGAGATTTACATAGAGCACTTGCCATTATTAGTTGTGTATTTGTAACTGATTGGTTCGGTAACAGGTTTATGCAAAACCTCTCGAAAAAACTTTTAAAAGCAACATCACATTAATTAACATTTATTAATGAAGACCGGTTTCGGCATTTGAAAATGTCTTCTTCAGGTATTGAAAAGCTTTACTTTTATAACTCGTGTTCCATTATGAGTTTATCAAGCTTGCTATGTCGTCGTTATGGTAGAAAATATTACGCAAATTACATTTTTACTAGGTGAACCGCAAAGTAGTTACAATATTTTATTGTAATCAAACAGGAAACTTACAGGAACATCATTTTTCGACATCGTCTCCTAGCATTTCAATGCACTTGATCCATGTACAAGCTTCTTAATGCCCTCATAAAAAAACGTTCTCCGCTGAGTTGCGAGACAGGAATGCACCACTACTTTCACTGCTTCATCCGAGGCAAATCGACTGCTCTTAATGCCAGTTTGAGTGGACCGAACGAGTGATCGTCAGAAGGGGCAAGATCGGGTCTATTTGGAGATTGATCCAGTACTTCCAATTTGAGTGTCTGGAGCGTTACAGCAGTGTGGGTAGCAGTATGCGGACGGGTATTGTTGGGCAACAACACAACGCTTTTGATAATAATCCTCGGCGTTTGCTTAGAATTGCAAGACTTTAGCCTGGCAGTAAGCATCTCACTGCAACAACGTACACTGTTTATTGTTGCGCCCCATTCCCCATAATGTTCCAGAACTGGAACTTGTGCGTCCCAAAAATCCGTAAGCGTCAGTTTTCCTGCGGACGCATGGGTCTTCAACATTTCCTTGCAAAGCGAATTTTGATGTTTCCATTCCATACTCTGCCGTTTACTGTCCGGCTCGTAATGATGGCTCCATGTTTCCTCACCAGCAATTATCCTGTCTGAGAAGTTGTCCCCTTTGTTACCATAGCGATCCAAATGTTATTTGCAGAAGTACAAGCGTGTTTGTATATGGAACGGTGTGAGTTTTTTTGGAACTCATCTTGCACAAACTTCATGAAACTCAAGTAGGCAGAACCATGATTAATTTGCAGACTGTATGCCACTTCGTCAATTGTTAATCATCTGTCTAAGAGAATCATTTCACTTGCACGTTCAATGGTTTCTTCATTTGGGACAGTAAACGGTGGCCCGGCTTCTTCATCGTGTGTAACACTTGAGTGACCAGTTCGAGATTTTTCAGTCCATTTCGTAGACACTCCATTGAGGCAAAACACTGTTCCGTACTGTACGGAAAGTCTTCGATTAATTTCGGCCGTTGCTCTTCTTTGGTGTAATTAGCGGACCAGCCATGATTAACAGCACGGCAGAAATAACGAAACTAACCTTGCAGCTTCAAAATTGCAAAGATAAAACAACAAACCACGAAAGCATGCGTCATCAACGTAAAACGACAGTAATACCAAAATAAACAAAAATATAACAAAATTGTGGATAATCATTGACTTACCTTCGTAGATTTGTCAAACGTAAAACCAAATGTAGATAAAAATGACAATGCGCAAATGAGCATGTTTATACATATAGCACTCCATTAAGGCTTCGTAGTTCTTGCTGTACAATATATACAGCAAAAATGCACATTGGTATAAATGTTCGCATTTACATAATAGTCAGTTGTAAGAAGTAACAAGTCTCAGTGGAGTGCCCGTGTGTGAGCAGATTCCCATGTACAGAAGGCGCTTTTTATCTGTATATGGTTTTACTTTTGACAAACCTAGCTATAATGTGCTGTGTTTTATCCAACATGATGACATGACAAGAGAGATAAACTCAAAATCGAACACGATTTATAACCAAAAATATTTTGAACGTCAGAAGATGATGTTTAAGTGCTTATGAACGGTCGTCAATGCGAACTTGGCTATAAAAAGTTTTTCAAATTAAATATAGATCGCTCCTTCCACTTTTTCAGCATGGGAAACTTTATGAAGTTACCTTCCATTCGGAACGCGGATGCACTCAACGACGGTTATGTGATTTTCAAACTAATGGAGCACAGCTATCACTCGTCCTTTTCTTTCAGGTTTTATTAAAGTAAATCTTGTCCTAGTACGTCTTTCCCCTATTTCTATCACAGTTCATTCAAGAATTTAGTTGTCTCAAATTCTGAGACATGTGGAAATACTTCTGAAATGTTCGTTTGTCTATTAAAGTTCAGTTACCTGCGTAAGGACTGCATCGTCTCTAATAACTTATTTCCTAATATCTGGAACATTTTGTTGTTAATTTACTTGTGGATTGATTTCCGTAAGTTACAGTGTGCTCTGTTGGGCTCTTGGGTAACCATTCTGTATAGTCGAGCTACTGTGCCGAAAAGAGATTAGAGGACTTTCCAGAAAGCCACGTCAATTGGGACAGGGAATAACGCATTTCTGGTCGTTCGGGTAATTTCGGGCATTACCTACTGTGCTACCAACAGCCGTATTAAACTAACGGCTGTAGCCAACCATTGCTCTCCCTTTAGACATTTTACGTCAGGTGCTTCTCTTGCTTACCAAATTGACGGTTCTGTGACATCTCAGAACGTATCCTGTCAACCGACCTGTTCTTTGAATCAAGTTGTAGCGTGAATTTCTTCTCTCCTCAGTTCGCTCTACCACATCTTTCATAGTTATCCCAAGTGTCCATCTAATCTTCAACATTCCTCTGCAGCTCAAAATGTTGAAATATTCTACTCCCTTCTTGTTAGAACTGACTATCTTAACTTTCCATTTCATATCATTTAAGAAATGTGAAAAATTAATTTATGTTCGATGTTAGCGATTGCTTCTCTTTCCAGACACGCCATTACCTTACAATGGCCACATTACAAGGAGGAAACCCTCAGAGATTTCCCGTTCTCTCAGCAGGAAAACGATATGTATAATGCATCGCATGAGCTGAACTGAAACTAACTGATTTACAGAGTGAATCAGAACTACACCAACAAACTTTCAGTGGCTCTTCAGGGATACCTTTTCTGAGCATTTTGGTATAAGGGCCATATGGTCTCCAGCGGCCCGTTGCAGAACATTAATGTAATTGGGATTTATAGACATTATTACGCCAGTTTCCTTTGTTTCTGAGGAAGTACGTCCAGGACAGTGAAAATGCTCGTAATATAGAATGGAACGCCAAAGAATCTGATGTAAGCATGCCTATTCAGATACCGAGATAATGAAAACCGGCGGAATATAGCACTGCGGTCGGCAACGCCTATAAAAGACAACAAGTGTTTGACGCTGTTATTAGATAGGTCACTGTGGCCACAATGGCAGGTTATCAAGATTTAAGTGAGCTTCAAAGTGGTGTTATAGTCGGCGCACGAGCGATGGGACACAGCATCTTCAAGGCAGCAATGAAGTGAGAATTTTCCCGTTCGACCATTTTACGAGTGTACCGTGAATATCAGGAATCCGGTAAAACATCAAATCTCCGACGCCTTTGCGGCCGGAAAATGATACTGCAAGAACGGGACCTACGACGACAGAAGAGTCGTCACAGAAGTGCAACCCTTCCGCAGATTGCTACACATTTCAATGCTGTGGCATCAACGAGTGTGAGCGTGCTAGCCATTGAAAGAAACATCATTGATACAAAGCTTTATTCATCACCTGGGACCGTCAAAACCAACATTGGACTTTTGATGACTGGAAACATGGTGCCTGGTTGAACGAGTCTCTTGTGGCCGAGCGGTTCTATACGCTTCTGTCCGGAACCGCGCTACTGCTCGGTTACCGGTTCGAATCCTGCCTCGGGCATGGATGTGTGTTATGTCCTTAGGTTAGTTGGGTTTCAGTATTTCTAAGTCTAGGGGACAGATGACCACAGATGTTCAGTCCCATAGGGCCTAGAGCCACTTTGGACGAGGCTAGTTTCAAATTGTATCGAGCGGATGGACGTGCAAGAGTAAGGCAAAAACCTCACGAATTCATGGATCCTGCATGTCAGCTGGGGACTGTTCAAACTGGTGGAGGCTCTGTAATGTCGTGGGGCGTGTGCAGTAGGAGTAATATCGGACCCATGATGCCTCTAGAAACGACTCTGACAGATGTCACGCCCATAAGCATGCTACCTAGTCACCTACATCCGTTCATGTCCATCGTGAATTCAGTCGGGCTTGGGTAGTTCCATCAGGTCAATGCGACACACCAAACGTCCAGAATTACTACAGAGTGGCTCCAAAAGCACTCTTCCGACTTTAAACACCTCGGTTTGCCACCAAACTCTCCAGACACGAACATTACTGAGCATATCTGCCTTGCAACGTGCTCTTCAGAAGACATCTCCACCCCCTCGTATTCTTATGGATTTATGGACAGCTCTGCAGGATTCATGGTGTCAGTTCCCTCCAGCACTACTTCAGACATTAGTCGAATCCATGCCACGTCGTGTGGTGGCGCTTCTGTGTACTTACGGGGGCCCTAAACGTTATTAGGCAGTGCACCAGTTTATTTGGCTCTTCAGCACACAATCGCAAAAAGGGGCAAGTCCAAATTAAGCATGTGGTATTTCGTAGGCGCCTTTGTAACGCCGCTGCAAAGACAGCTCAGCTCCCAGCCGTTGTGCTGTTTTCCGCTGCGTTCCGTGAACGTATACGTGGTATACAGAATGAAGAGAAAATTATGCACTTGGAGGTCGGCATGCGATTCCTCATGCAGATTCAAGCCAAAAGTTTGTCTAACAGAAGTGTTCACTTTGTCACGCAACAATAACCACGCAGATGATAATTGGATCCATTACACTGCATGTATGTGTCTATTAACAGCACAATGCAAAACCACAGAGATCCTGTCAAGTTTCCGATGGAGTACACAAGCTATGAATACGTTGATATGCTTTTGGAGCAAGGTGCATCCGATAATCAGGCAAAGGTCCCGAACTCGGGACCTTTGCCTTCCGCGGCAAGTGCTCTACCAACTATGATACACAAGCACGACTCACGACCTGCCCTCACTACTCCACTTCCGCCAGAACCTCGTCTCCTACCTTCCAAACTTTACAGAATCTCTCCTGCGAACCTTGCAGATCTAGCACTCCTGAAAGAAAGGATACTGCGGAGACATGGCTTAGTCACAGCCTGGGGGATGTTTCCAGAATGAGATTTTCACTCTGCAGAGCGAAAATTTCCTTCTGGATTGCCTTTTTCAAAATTTTGTTACATTGCTATTACAGATTTGTGTCTATGTAAGCACACTGTCAGTTTATCTCTTAGGAAAGTTGGCATTTTTATGACTTGACAACAACAAAAATAAATTGTACTCCATACATTTACCTTTATGTTTTAGACTTTAAATTGATCTCTGTACAGTTCTCTTTCGTTCAAAAGTTATAATACTGTGTAATTGATGTCACGAAGAATTGGAGGCTGAATAAAAGCGAGCTACAGCTCTTTTCTGCACGTTATGAGCTATGATACCAGCGAATACTGTATGAATACTGTGTTTATTCTTGAGTTACTCTATTCTTTCATTCCCGATGCCAACATTTCCTACCTGACGCCAGTAGCTTTAAACTTATAAACAGCACGTAACGGGCAGTTGGTAACGCTGTCATCCATTTTTATTCCAGTCTTGACGTCAGTACGCAAAACGTGCCCAACGTAACAACTAACAATGGAAACACTTCCATCGAGTGACCGCCAACGATTTTTCGTTTGACGTGCATTTAAAAAAAAGTTTAATGAAAAATATTTTGAGCAGTTACCAATCGAGCTGCGAAACCTGTTGAGACAAAAGCAAAATGGCATTTTTTCCTGTCGAGCTTTTGTCCCGTATATCGGCCGGGAGCAACTGTTAGGAGCAAAAAAGTACGCCGTTGCCTGCTTCTTTGTTCCTAACGTCGCCCACATCTACTGCAATTATTTTCGGTAACAGTTTTCGGTGACGTCTCACGTCTCGCTTAACAGCGATAAAAATGTGACACAGTAATAGCTTTTTTTGCCACTGTTATTTAGTTACTTCAGCAGACGGAACTTTCTTCTTACTTCAGAACTTTCCGACAGAGGATCCTGAAATCGAGTCTGATTTTTGCTGCACTATGGTTTCTTCCTTCGTCTTCGAAGACAGAATTCGCAGTACAAGATGTGACATTTACGGATGTTACTCTGCACGATCTGAACTTTATAGATAAATAAAAGATTTGCCTGCAACATAGCGTATTGAAATAGTATTACTTTCTTAACGACCTATTTTTACGGGTCTAGCTGTCATCTTCGTATCTCCTGGAAATAATGTTACTGTGCATTAATCGTACAACCATAACGATAGCACACTCCATACTTTTGTTTTACAAATAGATTGTGCTCTCGTTATGGTTTCACGATTCTTGATAGTAACATTACTTAAAAAAGATACGAAGATGACAATTAGATCTGCTTAAACCAATTAGTGAGGAAATAAAAATTTGCAACTAGCAATCTTGGCTTCAAAAATTCATATTTTTCACTAAGAAGTACTTCTGCATAATTGAATCCAACCCTGCCATTATACTAGGAATGAATAAGCTTCAAAAATAATATATCTTGGGCTGAAAGATGATTACGTAAAGGGGAAGCATCAGATGCTAGTGATTTAGAAGCATCTCAAATCGATAAGACAGGAAACGAAAAAAGATAGTGAATCAGGGCAGGCATGGAGTACATTTGACTCGTGGCGTGTACTCTGGATTGCGGACCCAGCGTCTGACCACCACTTAGGCTTTCACACGCCTGCGTTTTTCGAACGAGCGGTACGAGTTGTACAAAAACATGAAAACACCGCGAGAAATGGGCTACTGAACATAATGTAGATCGCACCCGGACCGTCGTAGCGTCGCACGTGGGAGGGCAGTGGGGTCGTCTGTGGTGTACATTATTCTAAGCACAATAATTCCATTATGTATGTTTGACGTCTAGGCCTGTCTTCATACAGCTGGTACGTGCAATTAAGAGGGACGTTCACTCGAACTGGATGTTCAAAGCAACCGCACTGCACTTGTATACACTTCACCACTCTCTGGACCATACGTTGCTGCACCCTACGCAACACATCTGCACCCACCCAAGCTGAGACCGCATGCATGCCAGCTATTGGGTCGTGTACGTCTATGAATGTGGTTCTATCAACCTGTCACTTTAAGGGCACCACAACTGAAAATCTAATGGATTAAGAGCCGGGGAATAGGGCGCTCAGAACACTGCACTTGTACGATCGATCCATTTCCCTGGAACAGCTTCATTTAAAGTTGCGGACATTCATTCCACAGTGTTGCGGTGCGCCCTCATGCTGAAACCATACTTCTCGCCGAACAACAAGTGAGGAGTTTTATAATCAGTCAATTAAGTATTTTAAAGAGAACGGATTCAACTTGTCCGGCAGCCATTACGGGCCCACAAGCCCCTTCCCACTATTCCCGGCCAACAGGTTGATGCTAAAGTGGCCTGAAAGCCATGTTAACCGAAGACATGTTGGCCGGCCGATGTGGTTGAGCGTTTCTGGGCGCTACAGTTTGGAACCGCACTACCGCTACGGTAACAGGTTCGAATCCTCCCTCGGGCATGAATGTGTATAATATCCTTAGTTTAGTTAGGTTTAAGTAATTCTAATTTCTAGGGGACTGATGACCTCAGATGTTAAGTCCCACAGTGCTCAGAGCCATTTCAACCACTTAACACATCCTATTTTCTTTTCCTTACTTCTGTATATTACTCTTGACAGCAACTTGGATGAATGAGCTGTTACACTCATTGTGCAGTAATTCTTGCTCTTGTCAGATAGTGCTGTCTTCGGAATTGCGTGGATGATATTTTGCCCATGACCCATATTTTACCATTTTAGTAGACATTAGGATTGTGTTCTGACGAATAACGGTTTTTGTGGAGATTGAAAAATACCTTCACGAGTGAAGCTAGGTTAGTAAGTCCATATCACGTTGTTTATAATACACTCCTGGAAATGGAAAAAAGAACACATTGACACCGGTGTGTCAGACCCACCACACTTGCTCCGGACACTGCGAGAGGGCTCACTGTCAGCCAGTTTGCTGTGGCATACGGAGCTCCATCGCAGTCTTTAACACTGGTAGCATGCCGCGACAGCGTGGACGTGAACCGTATGTGCAGTTGACGGACTTTGAGCGAGGGCGTATAGTGGGCATGTGGGAGGTCGGGTGGACGTACCGCCGAATTGTTCAACACGTGGGGCGTAAGGTCTCCACAGTACATCGATGTTGTCGCCAGTGGTCGGCGGAAGGTGCACGTGCCCGTCGACCTGGGACCGGACCGCACCGACGCACGGATGCACGCCAGGACCGTAGGATCCTACGCAGTGCCGTAGGGGACCGCACCGCCACTTCCCAGCAAATTAGGGACACTGTTGCTCCTGGGGTATCGGCGAGGACCATTCGCGACCGTCTCCATGAAGCTGGGCTACGGTCCCGCACACCGTTAGGCCGTCTTCCGCTCACGCCCCAACATCGTGCAGCCCGCCTTTAGTGGTGTCGCGACAGGCGTGAATGGAGGGACGAATGGAGACCTGTCATCTTCAGCGATGAGTGTCACTTCTGCCTTGGTGCCAATGATGGTCGTATGCGTGTTTGGCGCCGTGCAGGTGAGCGCCACAATCAGGACTACATACGACCGAGGCACACAGGGCCAACACCCGGCATCATGGTGTGGGGAGCGATCTCCTACACTGGCCGTACACCTCTGGTGATCGTCAAGGGGACACTGAATAGTGAACGGTACATCCAAACCGTCATCGAACCCATCGTTCTACCATTCCTAGACCGGCAAGGGAACTTGCTGTTCCCACAGGACAATGCACGTCCGCATGTATCCCGTGCCACCCAACGTGCTCTAGAAGGTGTAAGTCAACTGCCCTGGCCAGCAAGATCTCCGGATCTGTCCCCCATTGAGCATGTTTGGGACTGGATGAAGCGTTGTCTCACGCGGTCTGCACGTCCAGCACGAACGCTGGTCCAAGTGAGGCGCCAGGTGGAAATGGCAAAGCAAGCCGTTCCACAGGACTACATCCAGCATCTCTACGATCGTCTCCATGGGAGTATAGCAGCCTACATTGCTGCGAAATGTGGATATACACTGTACTAGTGCCAATATTGTGCATGCTCTGTTGCTTGTGTCTATGTGCCTGTGGTTCTGTCAGTGTGATCATGTGATGTATCTGACGCCAGGAATGTGTCAATAAAGTTTCCCCTTCCTGGGACAATGAATTCACGGTGTTCTTATTTCAATTTCCAGGAGTGTTTATGGATATGGTGTCTGCTCTTTCGGACATGTCCGAAAGAAAAGACACAATTGATGACCGGCAGCCGTCTAGAACGAAATTAGAATTATGTTAATACCGTCAGCTGCGCACTGGCGTTGATATAGATCAAAGGGGACAGGCAAAAATGTGTGCCCCGACTGGGACTCGAACCCGGGATCTCCTGCTTACATGGCAGACGCTGTATCCATCTTTTTTTATTTAGTTTTTATTTGTTTTATTCTTTTTTTATTATTTTTTTAAGTAGTGGACCGGTGTGGACTCGGGGGGGGGGGGGGGGGGGCAAGTGGGCAGGGGTCGAAACCCGAGGCCTGGCCACAGTGTGCGCCTCACCACCACCGAACCTGTGGTGCTTAGGGAAATGGGAGACACAGGAATCAACAGTAGTGGAAGGCGTTGCTATTTATTTATTTGCATGTGTTTCTGTAAGGTTCACTAATATCGTGAAATTATGGGAAAACATCGGCGAAAGAGAAAAGAAATATAAATTCTGGTTAAAGAAAAAGAAAGGAAAAAGGACAAGCAAAAAGAAATAAAATCCGCGCAATCTGCGACGTGCTCTCCCACCCGGGGAGGTCAGAAGTAGAATAGATCGTAGGCGGTTGAAACTTAGACACCGCCGGGGGAGGAGGGGTGGGTGCCCTGGAGCCAGGCACCCCCCAACTCAGTGGAGGTCTAACAAAGACTGTTCGAAGGTAGATAGCAAATAATGTTCGGTAACGGGGCGTGTTTTCGAGAGCTTCATGGGCTGTTCGTAAATAGGTCCAGAAGTCGAAGCGGGATTTAGGTCCCTCATGAAACAGATAAGCGACCGCCGACCCTTTGACCCACGTTAAAGCATTACATTTGGCGGCGGGAAAATGTCGGTCCTCCGGGGGTATAGAAACATTCGAGGTTCGATTGTGTCTGGTGGCACCCGGAGATAGCAGGCAATGATTTGCTGCACAGAGCGCCATACATCTTGCGATGAGGCGCATGTCAGACGATGTTCATCAGTGTCCAGTTGCTGGCAAAGGAGAAAAAGAGGGGATTCTGACAATCCAATGTTGTGCAGGCGCTGCTTCCTGGTAAATTTCCTGTTCACTATGTGATACCACAGTGCCCGGACGTTCGTAGGGAGGAAGGGCTGGTGGACGGTAGTTCACACTATGGGCCACTGGATGGAGGGATGTTTGGTCTCCATCACATTCCGGGGAACACAGCGCAGCAACAGGCTGTAAAAATCCTTAGCCCTAGGTGGGCGTGTATCTGGGAGACTGGTATGTATGTAAATGTAGTCGAAGAAAAAGGTCGAAATATGGGACAATTGAGGCACGATATGGCCGACAGACACCGGTGGTGAGATGGAAGCAGGTAGGAGGACCTCAAGCAAGCTGCGCGTTACAGATGTACCCTGGCCCAACCACTGTTTTCACATGGTACACATGTACAAGGCTGCAGTTCGCATACGTTCATTGACGAGCCCGACGCCACCATACCGTGAGGGCAGGGTAAGTGTCTCATAACGGACTTTAAACATTGAACCAGCCGTGAGATAATATCCAAAGGCCGCCTGAAGGTTGCGCCCAATTGTAGTTGCAGAGGGAGAACTTGCGCGATGTGAACCAATTTTGATGCCACCACATAAAGGTTAAGAAACTCAACCCGTTGAAGAGTGTCCTGGCGGCGCAAGAGGTTCTGGCGGACGTCGTTGCGGATGACGTGTAACAGGCGACGGAAATTCGTTGCCGCTGTGCGTGTGACCGTGGCGGTAAAGGTAATGCCCAGGTATCGGAAAGTCTGCACAAGCGGCAGGGGTGCCACTTCACCTCCCTGGAGACCCCGTCCAATGTGCATTGCAGAAGATTTGGCGACATTCATGGCACTGCCAGCGGCAGCCCCATAACGGGTAATCAATTCAAGGACTTCCCGAATCTCAGAGCCGGAGCGAATGAGGAGGAGGAGGTTATCAGCATATGCCCGACAGCGAAAAGTGTGTTGGCGTAGGATGAGGCCAGAGAGCTTGGTCGTGAAGCCACCAATAAGGGGCTCAAGGGCAATGGCATACAGGAGGGTAGAGAGGGTTCACCCCTGCCATATCGAACGGCAGATAGGTACCGGCCCTGCTAAACGTCCATTGACTTGGACACGTGAACTGGGACTGTCGTAAAGACGCCGGATGACGTCCAGAAACGGAGGAGGGATGCCCATTCGGGCTGCCAGCGAAAACAGGAAACGATGACGCACTTTATCGAAGGCGCTGTCGACGCCTATAGCGACGACCGCTGCCCGGAGTCTGCAGGCCGCCGCTATCGCAATTAAGTCGCGGCATTCCCCTGTGGCAGTCTGTATGTTAACCTGTCCGCCAGGCGTCGTTTGCTCAGGCGAGAGGTTATGAGGGAGTGTAGTTCGGAGCTGCTTTGCCAGTAAGCGCGCGAAAATCTTGTAATCGGCATTGAGTAGGGTGAGCGGTCTGTAAGTCGTGACCATCGAACCACGGGCTGGTTTGTGGACTGGTATAATGATGCCCTCAGGAAAGGCGGGTGGGATTGCTTGGTCAGATGTCATCAGTTCTTGATACATAGTCGTCCACCGTGGTGCCATGAGGTCCCGAAAGATACGGTAAAACTCAATCGGTAAGCCGTCAATGCCGGGAGATCTGTTAACTGCACCGTCGGCGATTGCGTTGTTGACTTCGTCTAGCGTGACCGCCACTGTCAAAGCATCCGCCTTTGTGTGGGGGAGGGTGCGCGTGACGTAATGCAAGATGGAGTCGTCTGTGGCAGTTTCAGCGTCTTGATCACCACAAGTACGACGGTAGTGCTCGACGAATGCGTGGACGATGTCATTCTGAGTGGTCACCTGCGTTCCATGAGGCGTGGCTAGAGTGCTGATGATCTTCCGACGACGCCTTCGTTTGTCAGACACTATATCATGCATGGATGGAATTTCTAACTCCGCGTGATCGTGGCGCCGCGTCCGTCTCACGACCCCTTGCAGTTTCCGGCGTGCCAGCGCAATTATCTTCGCCTTGGTTCTTTGCCGTTCCAACTGGTTGTCCGGGGTTGGCGGTTGAGCATCCAGATCTCGGAGAATCGCGTAATAGAAGTCAACAGTGGTGCGATGCCAGTCGGCCATGTCCTTCCCGTATCTCATCAGTGTCCTCCGGATCGCTGTCTTGGCGCAATCCAACCACCATGTCAATGTCGAGTGGTAGCGGGGAAGGCGTCGTTCGCAGGCTGTCCACGTTTCAGTGACTGGTTGGCGACACGCCAGGTCATGCAAGTGTGAGGTATTGAGTTTCCATGGCGCACGGCTGCGCCATACTGATTGCGGCGGAAGGAGGACCGTACAGATGTAAGCGCAATGGTCGGAAAAGGCCAGCGGCCAGCGTTCGGCGCCCCGTATCGCAGGTCTAAGAGTTTGTGAGACATATATCCTGTCTAGTCGGCTTGTGGAATGACTTGTAAGAAAGGTGTGGCCAGAAAGGTCGCCGTGTTGAACTTCCCAGGTATTGTGAAGCAGGAGGTCTCGCACCACTATACGTATCTCCTGGCATGTCGTAGAGTGGGGAATCTGATCTTTAGGATGCAGAACGAAGTTACAATCACCTCCTAGTAGGCAATGGTCATAACGTCCTAAAAACAGGGGAGCGATTTCCTCGGAATAAAACTGGGCTCTTTCATGCCGTCGGTCGGTGCCTGCGTAGACATTAATGATGCGTGCCCCCATGGCAGTGAGTGCCATGCAACGAGCTGATGGAAGGAAGGCGACATCGGTCACAGAAATCCCGTGGCTGACGTAGATGGCCACCCGCGGCCAATAGGATCACTCGCGGAGGCGTGGGCGGTATAGTCATTGATATCCGTAGGCTAGCCAAGTGAACTTCCTGCAGAAGGGCGAAATCAATATCCGAAGCCCAGAACATCTCCTGCATAAGGCGTATTTTCACCCTGGAACGGATGTTTTTGGTGTTGGTGGTTGCTATCCGGTAGACCTGGTGTCGGATTACTGGAGGCTGGTCCACTCCGCCGTCCGCGCAAGGGAGTGGGCGTCGCAGCGGAACGTCATCCCGCTGGCCCGCAGGGGAGTCTGGGGAGAGTATGGTTAGTGGTGCTGCCGTGACGGGTCCTGCTCCTCGACCTGCTCCTCGTGCCATGCCGTGGAAGCGGAAACTGGTGTATTGTTCATATTGTCTGCAGAAGATGTTGTAACTGTGCGTGGTGTAGTGTCGCCTGTGATACGTTCATGATTTAGTTCAGCGTGAGCACGGGGTGCAGGCACACCGATAGATGTCTCCGCGCTCATAACGTCTTCGTCAGCAGTGGCGGGTTCTGAGGCCTCGTGCTGGTCGACGGTTACGTCCTCCTCGACTTGTAACGTCTCCTCTTGGCCGGAAACGGTGCGACGTCTTCGCTTGCGACGTTTCGGAGAACGTTGTTTCCTTGTGCGACCATTTTCCTTGTGCGACCCTCCGTGTCCGGCGACGAAAGGGAGTCGCGTCGTTCTGGCAGAAAGGCCGCTGCAGGAACGATGAGCGAGTCGACCTCCATCGTGTTTCCGAGGTCAGGGTCAGCGTCTGGTTGCGCCGGCATCTTCGGAGCGGCGTCGATGGCCGACCGAGGCAGCGGGTCTTCCGAGGCGCTCTCTGTCGGTGTCTGGTCGGGCTCGTTGGTGGCGTCGTTTGTGGTGACCGGTCGACGTTGCAAAGTGGTAGGAGAAGCTAGAGCAGCGGCATAGGTCACCGGTAGCACTGTAGGTAGCGACGTGGGTGGTTCTTCGGCAGCTGGAAGTTGCGTAATACGCCGTTGTAGGCATTCGGATCTAAGGTGGCCTTCTTTGCCGCACCTGGAACAGGTCCGAGGCTGGCCGTCGTCTATAATTATAGGACGGCATCCGCCGATCTGTAAGTAGGACGGGACGTGGCTTCGGAGATCAATGGTGACCTGTCGGGTCCCGTTCCAGGACAGGATACGTCCGAAACTGTGTCCACTTCTCCGGAGTGTGGCCGTGGACTGTGCCGTATGGGCGTAGTGCCGCAACGACTTACCTCAGCAGGAAATTCGAATGGCAATTCGAAAATGCGTATCGTTCACATACCTAAGCCTGCGTGGTCGACGGTTACCTCCCCCCCCCCCCCCTTTCCCATCAGCGTGACAGAAGCAGAGCCCCTGTTTGGACTCACGTAGTATGCGTTCGCACGCCGCGTCGTTAATGATTTTCACATAGACCGTGCTGCTCACGATGGACAAATGTATGCCGATAATATCGATCGCTGGGATCTTCACTTCCTCTCGCAGAAAACGCTCCACCTCGAGTGCTTTGGGTCGGGTATAATCGTTGCAGAAAATAAATCGGAGTGTTGATTTACGGTAACGGTTCGCCATGGATCGTACAAGGTAAGCCGGCACTTAAGCAACGGCCGTCAGAATGTAAACAAGGTGAGCTCGCGCGCCGCACGAAGTCAACACGTACGCCTCCGTTCTGTTGCCCTGCCCAAGGCAGACTGAGCCACCGAGGGAACAGATGATAGTGCGACTGCAGGGACTATCTCGCACACGCCTCCCGCGAGAATCACATTCTTACCTTGTATGTCCACACACTACATTCGTACTGTCCCACCCCAACACACTCATTACTCGTCATTCTTCCAAGTCCCGTAAGAGTTCCGGGAAAATGTGTTCATCTGCACAGAAGAAGAAGGTCATGGCCGGTATCGCCAGATTCTATATACTTATATGGATGTAGTGTCTGTCTTTCGGACATGAAACCTAAAAGACAGTTGTTTATTTACTTACCGAATACGTTGTTTTTTTTTTTAATTTACAGATGCAAGTTCTTGTCCAAATTGAATGAAATATTCTCAAATGACAGTTCCTGTAATGCACATGAACACACAGTTGACACCAGAAAGGATATATTCGTCTGTGACAGAGAGAACTGACTGTAGCACCAATAAATGCTAAAGACATTGTTTGAAGCATTAATAGTAGTAAATTTAGACAAATGGCCGAGAAGTTTCCAGGGAGAAAGTAATCCCGCCAGTTTAGAGATTTATGAAAGGCATAAAATGTTAAATGTCCAAGTCTGTGAAGCATGAAAAGGGAAATGCTGTTTACTCATACGCGTTATAACGTAAAACAGAATCCTTAACATAATGTACTATTGAGTGGTACTTAAGATAAGTAAATAAATTAGTGAAATCAAAGTGGAGTAGAAATTAGAAAATAAATGAAAAACTTTATTAAGTTTAGAAGAATTACACACTGGGAAACCGCGGGGAGAGCAGCTGAGCAGAAGACACAATGACCGTGAAGTCAGCAAGTTCAGAATCCATCGCCTTCCCCACATAAGCGGACGCTGTATATTCAGCCGTCAGGGCATCGCCCGACCGGCTCACGTGTTTCTCAGTTGTCACATGTGAGCAAAGGCCCTCGCCTAAATTCCAAGAGCCAACGACCGACGTTAAGAAGATCCTTCGAGAAGCTTTTCAACGTGACAGAAGAGGCAACGACCGTGAAATCGTTCACCTCCAGTGAACTGTAGTTAATAAATACGCGAGACGCAGTGGGCCCGATAAGAAGAAGAAGAAGAGTAGCTTTCAGTTCACTTTCGGTGCTGAAGACCGTCATGCAGGAAGAGACTACATCGTACACAGAAGCACCAAGTCCGCCGCTGTAGTGGAATTGCAAGCAGCAGCCTCGGCGCCAGGAGACAGAAGTTAAAAGGTATTTGAAGTCTTATTTTTACGTACCCGGGTGACTTGTCAGGACGGGAAGGGGACGGCCTCACATCGGCAGGCACCTGTGAGCTGGGATGAAGATCTGACAGCCGAAGACTTGCAAGCGGGAGTCCGTTGTTCGAGTCCAGGACACTGGCCGACGCACAACACTGACACACGCGGCCGCTTAGAGAAGAGAGACACTGGGACGCCACATCCAAGGTATCACCGTCCGATGCAGGACTTCACTCTCAATAATTAAACGAGCCGCAGCACGATGCGCGTCTCCAGTCAACTGGGCGAGATGGCGACACGAGATACACACTGTCACGCGCAATCAGACGCCGCCGCTGCCACAGCAGAAGGCTTCGCAAATGACACAGCTGCCGCTCTCCGAGCCAGGACATCGAGTACGGAAACAGTTGTACAAATCTTCAATAAAAGTTATCTTATGTAAAAATGTTGTTTCATTCTACCTCATACCCGAGCCAAGGAAGAACCCACCGTGCCCACATGTTGTTAAGAGGGAAAAATTAACTAATTTAGTATTTTCACCCTGACATAATGCTTTAGAATCAAATGCCCTTTGCAGTAATGCTCATCCTGACAATTGACTAGCATCAAAAGAGAAAACCCAGTTACATTTAGTGGCAGAAGTGTTACAGTACACACCTGCGGGACAGATTGTGGGTTGAAGCCTAGATGACAACAAACATGCAATTAAACACCGCAACGAGGGAAGCCCCCTTCATCAGTAAATAAACTGTTAATATGGCCGACGTTAAGAAGATCCTTCGAGAGGCTATATTTCTTCTTTGGATACACTGACAGAACGTTAGTCACAACCAAATTCCACCTCACTACCGCACTGAACTCGTTGTAGGTGGTACGGATACATAGCACTGCGATGCATTATTCTCCAAACACCACTGTGCCTCCTTCCACAAGATTAAATGCCAAGTCTCCTTGTCGAGATTCCTGGTCAGTGTTTGATTGTTTGTAGTGTCACATTTTCAAACATAAGTGTTAGTTATGTAGGCCCACCTGGTACCGTAGCATATGGAAAGCTCCCAGATTCTCAGAGGCATTGATGATACTTGTAAACGTTCGACAAGCAGCCTCCAGAGCATTGTCGTTAGCCCTGCCATACACGAAATACATATCCTCATACTACTCGTTTCTGGGATGTTCCATGTTACAATGAACAGACGCTCCGCAAATAAATGACAGAAATGGCAATTTGACTGTGTAATCTACTATCGTACCTATTTTGTTTGCAGCTCCTTGTCTCTAAAATGTAGACAATGACCTCATCAGGACCAAAATGGTGTGATGATGATGATATTTGGTTTGTGGGGCGCTCAACTGCTTGGTTATCAGCGCCCGTAGAATTTCGCAATCTTTTTAGGATACGGTTTTGCTACTTTTTCTGAATGATGATGAGATGATGACAATGACCTAGTCCCCGGGTGCAGAAAAATCACTACCTGACCGGGAATCGAATTCGGGATCCCGTGATCCAGAGGAATCAACGCTAACCACTAGACCACGAGCTGCGCATATCGACATGCAGTAGTTTACGTAGAATAACGTCAGTTGTGCCTGGTAGCCACAAAGTTTGCTGATTCTTGTTTACTGAGAATTCTTTGCTTCCGGTATCGTGTACTTTCCACTGTACGCTTCAGACCAAGAATTATGAAGCATTTTGTGTTTATGAAATGAGGAAAATCCGAAGGAATTGTAACTAATATCTGTGGGAGGGAGGAGGTGAAGAAGAATATGTTGTTTGTGAAAAAAAAATTCTCGAGCCGGCCCTGGTTGTCGCGCCCTTCTGACAATGACGGATGCCATCTGTAAATGTTTGTTCCGTTTGGACTCTCCATCCAGAGATAAGTTCAACGTGTCTTATGCTTATTTTTTTAATGTTGCCTTTTTTCAATCCGCATTATCGAAACACTGCTTCTTTCGATTGACTCAGACATGTATCAACACCTATTTGTCATCTTCTGTGGATAAAATTTATTTTTTAAATTGCAACACAAAATTTATAATCGCTTATCCAATGGTAGGCTTAATAATAATAAATAGTTTTTTGCTTGGTTTTCGACACACATGTTATAATTTCTAGGCATTAAAAAATTTGTATTACACTTTACAGGAATAGAAATTGACCCACAGAGCATGACAAATAGGTGTCGAAATGTGTGTAAGCGAATAAAAAGACTGTTTTTCATAATGCGGATTTAAAAAAAAAACACAGATTCGGAAGAACGTCAAGAGGCGCTTCAAAGTTGAACAAGATGTCTGCTTGGACGCAGGGATAATCAACCGCCAAATAATTGTTAAAATTCGTGGTGAAAGCTTAAACTGTCATTTATTTAGCAGGCTGAAGGTTTCACCATGAATTTTAACTGACCATTATGATTCATCATGTTGTTGAACAGACTCTTCTAGAAAGACGACGAGGTGCTATTGTTGTACCCACTGTTGTTACTGGGAGATGGTTTTCGTAAGGACAGTCCATAGTGCTTTAACTATCGTCATATTTTCGGTGTGTACACTTGTGTTATTGCAAGCAAGCCTATTTTTTGACTAGACAAATATGTCTCGGCTCTACAACATTATACAAACTAGAGAACAACATGCCTATTCTCTCCATCGCTAGTAACCGTACAAGGCTACTGAGATTCTGCTTGGAATTGGGTATAGACTTATCGATTCTCCACTTGTAGGGCGGGAGTGCTATCTGGACTAACCCGAACTGCAGTACCGTGGAACAATAGACTGCTTCCTACACAGGTCACGATCCTGCAATCGTCGACTTCCGACATGTGGGTGTAGGCGTTTTACCTTCTTACATTTGAAATAACACGTTCTTCACACGAACAATATTCAAATGTAATACCTGAATGACAAAGTCAATGGTTAATCTTTCCCTTTGCACAAGATGTGGTGAGTGTTAAGTGTCGCAACCGCGCAGATTATCGTATTCGATTGGTAGATTCTTCCTTGGTAGGATGTCTGGAATAGGGTGCAATCAGCCTCGTGATGCAAATTGAGGAAATACTTGACTAAGCGGCAATGGTACCAAGTCTGCTAAACCAACAACGGCCATGTATGCTGTGTGCTAACCCTCACTGCAAGCAAATGACGCTATTGGCAGAGGATAACATGGTTAAATGTTGATCCTATTTGGTCTCCTTATAGTCAGAACGGCAGTACTTTCTTATACAAAATGTAGATGACGCTACTCCTACGTGCTCACTTTGATGGCAAAGTCGTAGAACGTAAGAGCACTTACATTTATTAAGACAATGCTGCTCTAGAGGCTAGAGTGCAAGCTTGTGAAATTACAACGGTGTGCGCAGGTGAGGCGGAGATCGGCCGGCGGCGGCGGTGGGGGCGGCGGCGCCTGGGGGCGGTGGCGGTCTCGCTGGTGACCCTGGCGCTGTGCCTGGCCGCGGGCGGGCTAGTGGCGGGGCCGATCTTCCAGCAGGAACCGCCGCCCTCCAGCCTCGACTCCAGGGTCGCCGTCGTGCGCAGAATACTCAGTGACGTGCCGCTCATCGACGGGTAAGTCGCTTCCGGCTGCCCGGAATTCATCGCATAGCTTCCTCGTTACAGTTTCACACATATCCCTACAAGCACGACATCTATTTTTTTCATTGACGGATCGGAAGTGAAATAGGAAACATAATGAAAATCAGAAATGTCTTACTTGCAACATCTAGGTACTCCTTCCAGCTACTTCTCTACCTGGTCGCCACTCTGACTTAGACCTAGGTCGTAGAGTAACAACAACTTTCCGATTACCTGTCATAGTAGGCAGCTGATTGTGCCTTCCACCAATTGTCCATGATGGTCAGCAGCTCATTGTCTGAACCAAAATGTCATCCTCATAGCTTGCGGTTTAAGTGGGTAAAGAGAGGAAAATGAGATGGAGCCACTGCCTATCGAAACCGCTGCAGGAGCATCTTTGTTGCAGCTGTAGCATGAGGTCGAGAATGGTCATGAAGAAATACAATGCCTCACGACAACATTCCTCTTGACTTGCTAAACAAGATCTAAGGTTGACATACAGGTCCTTCCCTTACGGCCACCATCATGAACGTCTGTGTTCCCTGCTTCAAAGTTACTGCACCACTGCCTCATGTTCCTGTGATGTATACATGAAATCAGGCGGAATCCGTCTGCGTAGGGAAATGGAACGGCGGCACGGACTTCGTACTTGGCGGGAAAAAACTAAGCTTTGTTACGTATTCACTGTGTGCTAAGAACGGAGCGCAGCGCATCTGTGAAAACTTCATCGGATTTTTACTGCAATTTTAATTTTCGACCGATAGGACCTCGAATAAAGAAAAAAGAATAAACAGACTTTGGCCCTCGGAGTAATCCGTATTCCCCTCGTCGGCGACAGTTTGTTGGAGACAAAGGTATCGTCAAGAGTACTGAAAGGAAGTGTGACTGGAACGCTCTTCTTCTCTACATAACGTCACTTACAGCCCGCTTTTATGATAGTATCCGACCGACGAGTTTATCACTTCCAAGTAGATATTGGTAGGATTAGGTATAAATTACGGCACGTTAAGGAATTTGTTCTTGAGATCAGTTATTTAGGAGTAAATATCATTTCCCAAGCGAATCTCTCCCTAAAAATGCTCTTAAGTCGCTGGACAGTTCCTCATAGTATTTCCCCTGTGGAAGCGCTGTCGTCAGAAACAAACTGGAAGATTGTTTGGTCTAACATCAGCCTCCCGATTTTCCCAATTGAAGTGGCGTCCTCGTGGTACCAAGTTGTTCATGATTTTGTACCTACCAACGTGTGACTTTTTCGTATTGGCCTCAGTGTAACGGATCGCTGCAGTCGCTGCCATGAAACTCATACATTATCTTATCGGTTGATTTCCTGCGGTCATGACCATTGGAGATGGCTTCGCTGACAACTGGCTTTTCTCCTCAGGACGTCGGAGGCGGTTACCTCGGGGGAGATTCTCGTGCGTCCCGATTCAACTTTCTTTCCTCGATCGAAGAACAATACCATCATGTGGCTTGTTGGTCATTATGTCCGCTACGTGATGGTGACTGGCTTTTCCCATTATATTGCCCCCGCATATTGGACGTGGCTCAGGATGCCCCGTTATCGTGAATTTTTTTCTAATATGTTGTATTTTGTTTTTCATCGGCAAGGAGTTGGATGAGGTGCCAAAGCCCCTCCGCCTTTTTTATTTATTAATTTTTTTCATTTTTGTGGACACTTATATGGATTTAGATGTTCCACCATGTAGATGTGAAGGAAGAGAGATTGTGTAGGCAATTAAAAATTGATCCCCCATTCGTTCCTATACGTTTTTCTGATTTCACAGTTTTGTCTTTGTAGAAGTGACTTCTTCTGTTTTATTTTAATTGATTGCCTTTTGTAAGTACTTTGGAAAAAAAACAGTTAATATTTTCTTTTTTCGAAGGAATACACTGGCTTTTGAGTGTATATTTCGGTGTGTTTCCTGTGTTGGGAAAAAAAATTAAAATTGGAGGTGGTATTGTACTGTGGGGTGAGCGTGCAGTGAAAAATAAAATTAAATAAAAAGAAGATCGAAATGCCAATGGTTCGAATTTTGTTACATCTCTTTTTTTTCCTAGCATTCGCGTTATAGGTTCTGACGCATTATTATTAGTTTAATATAAGTAATTTTTTTTCATTTGGAGCAGTCGGTATGCGCTGTTCTTTAATTCATAATTTCATACTGACATGGAATAGAATCTCCTCAGTGACAATTTTTTTTTCATTTGTTAGTTCTGTATAATATGTCTAGAAGGGACTGTTACAGGAACATTAAAAAAAGAAAAAATCCGTCTAGTATATATAAAAGTAGCTCAGGTGGTAGAGCGCTTGCCGCGGAAAAAAATGAAAAAAAATGGCACAGATGGGTAGAGCGTCTGCCATGTAAGCAGGAAATCCGGGTTTCGAGTTCCGGTTGGGGCACACATTTTCACCTGTCCACGTTGATACATATCGACGCCGGTCAGCAGTTGGAGGTAAAAGTATATAATTCGAATTTCTATTAAATGTAATGATCAGCAGCTTCCTCTAAATGTGGAAACTAAAGCAAATGTGTAAGAAAAATAATCCTGTAATTTTTTAATACTGCATTAGAGCTGTATTGTTTGATATAATAACGTCTATTAAATATCGAGGCGTAACGTTGCAAGGAGAAGTGAAACAAATCGAGAACGTGAGATCGGTTGTAGGGAAAGCTGACGGTCGACATCAGTTAACTGGGAGAATCCTTAGAGGAAACTGGTTACAGGATACCTACCCAACTAATTCTTGAGGACTGCTGAAACCAGTCGGCTCATCGAAAGGTCTGATCAAAGGATGAAAGCGAAGTAATTCAAAGATGAGCTGTTAGAATTTTGAGCAGTAAGTTTGATCAACACGCAACTATTAACTGTTACGGAAATGCTTCGTGAACGCAAATGTGTGAAGACTTTAATTTCGCGAAATACTATTGAGAAAGATATGAATATGGAATTGCGTGATCGGCTTAAGCATTTCCATCCTGTTACGATGAAACAGATATTTATTGTAAACCTCTTAATAACCATACGAAGCACATCAAACATTCTCGAATCTATACTGAAAGAAAAACGATCCGTTTACGTATGTAATGATTAAATTCTGCCAAGACGCGTCGTAACGCTGGCGTACGTGACTACTTAGGGAGTGGATACTAAAATGTACTCAGCTCCCCAGTGATATTATTGACAACAGTTAGTAAATAAAGATATTTTAGACCACACAGATTCTACTTTGCACTTCTAATTAATTTGGAGAAGAGTACGCCCCCTAATGATTGCAGATGCTTGTCTCCGGCAGCATTGTTTAGAAGACTGTTTCTTCTGTTCATCTGCCGTCAATAATGGTACAGTTTTTATCAGATGCTTGAATGACACGCATGCTTCGTTTCGGGCTGATATTTATTCCTAGAAAAGTCTCGTCGTGTACTTTTGACATTGACGATACATCTCATTTTCACCAGCATAACAGTGAAGTCTAACTTCTTTTCATATAATCCAAATAACCAACGGCTGCTCACAGCTAATAAATAACTAGTCCCAAATTATAAGCACGCTAATACACTTCCTTCCTCATACGTCGTCACATATGTTACGACTGTCACTGGTTTCCAAAACCAAAGATAGACATGTGCCAAACGTAGGTTCCTGAGAATTTCAGTTGGTATTAATAAATAAACTGTTACATACATTATTGTACATCAAACGGTAGAAGTTTATGCTTCATTTCAAAATGTGATTTATGGTAATATATTAAGTTTCTATTGAAACCAATTTTAAATCGAATGTAAAGTAGTTAGATAGGTTTTCTCTTGAGTATACTGCACTAATTGCGTAAGGCCACAAAAAAAAAAAAAAAAAAAAAAAAAAAACAATACGAGTATCTTCACTGCAGGAAACAAGCGTCAAAGGATCCAGTACTGACCATAAACCATCAGGCTGGGATTGTTACAATATAAACCTAGGAAACTTCATCAATGGCAGGTAAGCTAGTTTTTCATACGCGCAACAAAGTTCCCAAATAGGTTTTAAGAATTTTAGAACCTTTTCACAGTAGCATGAACTCAAAGAGAGACCAAAAAAGGGAAAGAATTACAGTGGGACAGCATTCGACACGGAGCTTTCACATAAAAGTCGAAAAATTCAGTAACTCCAATTAAACCGGTTTCCCGCCACAAAAATAAGAATTCTATCTGCAACGATTAGTGTCGTCTATACACTGGCGACGAATTAGCTACTTTCATCATAAGTGGCGATCATTTGATCCTAAGGTCAAAACACCATCGCTTGGGAAATGACTGCAAATTCAGCAATAAAATTAATCACAGGTCATGCCAGAACAATGGGTGGATCGCTTGACGTGGTTACCCAACCAAACAGGTACACCCTTCACACAACAGGTGTATCACACTGAATTTCGTCACTCCAGATCAGCAACTTCCTTTCGTCCCTAGAAAATTGTTAAAAAGTGCTTAATCCAAAGAAATATGACGCCTGCGAGTTGTGGGATATAAATTCCTGGAGGCACACTAAGAGGCGACTGCACGTATTATTGACTGCACAGGAATGACCTCTCAGCCGGCCGCGGTGGTCTCGCGGTTCTAGGCGCGCAGTCCGGAACCGCGCGGCTGCTACGGTCGCAGGTTCGAATCCTGCCTCGGGCATGGATGTGTGTGGTGTCCTTAGGTTAGTTAGGTTTAAGTAGTTCTAAGTTCTAGGGGACTGATGACCACAGCTGTTAAGTCCCATAGTGCTCAGAGCCATTTGAACCTTTTTTTTTTTTTTTTTTGAATGACATCTCAAATACAATCAGAAGCGTATTCTAACGTGTAATTCATATAGCAGCATTGTTCCCCAATAAAAAGAACTCTTAAACTTGACTAAAACAAGATACAGTTATAGAAAGAGATATTACAGGGAACAAATACATACTCACACCTCGGCGGAGAATCCGAGTAACTTACAAAAGTGCTCGACAACGGTAATTACGGCAAGGACCAATTTTTTATCGATGGGCTTTGAGTAGCCCAGTAGCCAACTTATTTCCGAGTGAGGTGACGCATTGGTTAGGGCACTGGGCTCGCATTCGCGAAGAAGACGGTTCAAACCAGCGTCCAGCCATCATGATTTATGTTTTCCTTTACGTTCCTAAATCGCTTCAGACATATGCCAGAATGGTTTCTTTGAATGGGCACGGCCGACCTCATTCCCCATCCTTTCCTAATACGATGAAATCGATGGCCTCGCTGTTTGGCCCCCTATCCCGAAATCAACCAACAAACCAATGAAAATGACGGGAAAGCTCAGGAGACAACTACTTTCCTAATCACCTTTGGAGGATCACCAAAACGTTACCGCTACTCTACAAGAGAGAATCTCTGTCACACAACCAGCATACTGAAGAATTCAATCACTCGTAAATTCACACTTACAGTTACCGTCATGGGTCAAGGTGAAACAAGGTGATGTTATTGTTTATCAGAAGGAAATAAATATAAGCGCCCTATGAGTATTCCCTTTCCTATAACTTCATCGAATGACACCGAAAACACCTGTGTAACTCATAAAGTAATAACAAGGAATATAAACGATGAAAGAGGGCTCATAAGCACCAATTTAAATTTAGAAACGTAAGTCAAGGATAACGTTCTTTTCAGTTACCATATCTCGAATAGCTCGTAGGTTATATTCCTTGCCGTGCTAATAGACACTTGATTTCATCTCATTTCTTTTAATAATTTATTTCATCAGACTGTTCAAACACAATTATTAAAAGAGCTATACTGTGGGTGCGGTATTAAAAAATTACCAATTAAGATTGTTCAGCCAATACCCAATATGCGTGAACCGCTGAAAGCATTGCTTTGCAAGGCATTAATAAATATTTAGGACTCTGTACATTTATTAGCAGGAACTGTCCCTTTATCGCCACCTCGAAGTGAATCATTGTTAATGAAAAATAGTTCTCAGCTACTATTTACACCATTTTCCCATTGTCGGGTTGTTGCTTTATTCCAGATATATGAAAGAATAACTAATGTACAGAGACATTAACGAACCAGTCTGAAAAAAGCTTAATTTACAGAAATTCAATTTCGAACGTAAGACCTCATGAAACAGAATTTCTGATAGTATACGAGTAAACGGACAGGAATTGGACTGTATCTGAATCGCCAAAAAAACATGAAATAATAAATCCTAGGACATGGAGACACTATACGGAAGTGAGAGATATACATTGAGGCTACGTAAGTCATGTGATACCTCATAATATCGTGTAGGACCTACATTCTCCCGGCCTAGTGCAGCAGCATGACGTGGTATGGACTCAACAGTTTGTTGGAAGCACCCGCAGAAATAATGAGCCATATTGCCGCTGTAGCCCTCCATAACAGTGAAATTGTGGGCTGTACGGTATTTTATGAACAAACTGACCTCTCATAATGGGATGCATATCAGGTGTTCTGGGTGCCAAATCAGTCATTCGAAGTGTTCAGAATGTTCTTCAAACCAATCGTGAACAACTATGCCCCAGTATCAAGTGGTTCAAATGGCTCTGAGCACTATGGGACTGAGCACTATGGGACTGAGGTAATCAGTCCCCTGGAACTTAGAACTACTTAAACCTAACTAACCTAAGGACAACACACACACCCATGACCGAGGCAGGATTCGAACCTGTGGCTATAGCTCCTAGAACCGCGCCGCCACCTCTGCCGGCGCCGGATTATCATAGTCCATTTTCATCACAAAGAATTCAATAAATGTTTGGCCACATTAAGTCCACGAATGGCGGAAAATGATTTCTATGTAGTGGGACATCACCATTTCCCCTCGATGTAAACACAGCCCACATCATTATGGAGCCACCATCAGCATCTTGGGTTCCTGGGTTCGTGGGGCGCACACCACAATGAAACACTACGATCTCCTCTTACCAACAGAAAACGGGACTCATCTGACCAGACCACGGCTTTCCAGTCGTCTATGGTCCAACCTATATGGTCACGAGCCCAGCAGCGGCGCTGCAAGTGATGTGCTATTAGAAAATACACTCTCGTCGATCGTCTGCTGCCATAGCAGATTAATGCCAAATTTCGGCCCACTATCCAAACAGATACTTTCATTGTACGTCCTACATTGTTTTCTGTGGTTATCTCACGCAGTGTTGCTTGTCTGTTAGTACTGACAACTATACGAAATCGTCGCTGTTCTCGGTCTTGGCTGTCGGTCACTACGCGGTCCACGGTAGGAGATAATGCCTGAAGTTTGATGTTGTCAGCACACTCTTGACACTGTGGGTCTCGAAATACAAGTATTGACTTCCCTAACGATAACCGACATGAAATGTCCAATAGGTCTAGCTCCAACTACCATTGCACAGTCAAAGTCTGTTAATTCCCACCGTACGGCCATATTCACGTCAGAAACCTATTCACACTAGTCTCCTGGGTACAAAAGACGGCTCCGCCAATGCACTGCAGTTTTATTCCATGTGCATATCGCTACTGCATGCCTTTTTGACAACAATAGGTGCATTCTTCACCAGAAGGATGCAGCGAAGTGTTAGTGCAATACATTGTTGCCTACTGAAACTGCAACTACACAGTAATATATTCTAGGTATACAGTCTAGTAGGAAGAATAGGTGTTTCAATTGTTGGTAATACGGTGACACTTTTTCAATCAGTCTTCTGGCTTGTTTGATTCGACCACCAAAACTCTTAATCTCAGAGTAGAACTTAACACCGTACTTTATTATTTTTCGAATAAATTCCGATCTCTCTCTTTTCCCACAGTTTTTACCCTCTACAGTCGTCTTTAGTGCCAAGGAGGGTGCTCATGAATGTCTTAATACATGTCCCATCATCCTGTACCTTCTTCTTTTCAACGTTTTCCCCGTGTTTATTTCTTCGCCGATTCGGCGAACAGCCTCCTAGTTCCCTACCTTATCTGTTAATCTGATTTTTAACATTCTTCCCTAGTATCCTGTCTCTAACTATTCGATACTCTTCTGTTCCGGTTTTGCCACAGTCCACGTTTCCATAGTACCATACAATTATGCTCAAGAACACATTCTCAGAAATTTTTTCCTGAAATTAAGGCCTATATTTGATACCAGTAGACTTCTATAGGTGAGGAATGGCCTCTTTGCCTCTGATAGTCTACTTTTAATGTCCTCCTTCCTTCGTCCGTCTTCGGTTATTTTGTTTCCAAGATATCACACTTACTTAGCTTCGTCTACTTCGTGAAAACTGGCTTTGGTAAAGTTCTTGCTGTTCCCTTTCATCTACCTCGTTACACTTTTTTTTTTTCGATTTACTCTCAATCCATTTTCCGTGCTCATTAGATTGTTCGTTCCTTTCAACAGGTCCTGTAATTCTTCACTTTCACTGAGGATAGCATTTTCATCAACGAATCGTATTACAAACAGAGCTGCCATCTCAGGCAGCAACAACTATTCTCGCCCATCTGGGCATGCAACAGGCCTTAACTTGGAGAGAGTTACGGGAACATCATCTCTTGCTACTTCAGAACTGTGACGTATTTCATTTAATCGTAGTGGTGCCGAGTGGTGGCGTGCAATTCTTTAGAAACTCCTGCTAATTTTGTTTAATTGATGAGTATTCTGATGAATGTGCTAGCGTGGGTAATAACCGAGCTGACTCTGTATTGAGATAGGTCTTGAGTTTTCTTGTTGAAATGTCATGGAGACTTCGAAGATAGAGCATACCCGTCGGTCTCATCATATCGGATTGCAGCTCAAGCTATATGACCTGATAGCCGATGCTGGACGACACAGCGAACATAATCTACACTACTGGCCATTAAAACTGCTCCACCAAGAAGAAATGCAGATGATAAACGGGTATTCATTGGACAAATATATTATACTAGAACTAACATGTGATTACATTTTCACAAAATTTGGGTACATAGGTCCTGAGAAATCAGTACCGAGAACAACCACCTCTGGCCGTAATAACGGCCTTGATACGCCTGGGCATTGAGTCAGAGCTTGGATCGCGTGTGCAGGTACAGCTCACAATACAGCTACAACACTATACCACAGTTCACCACGAATAGTGACTGGCGTATTGCGACGAGCCAGTTACTCGGCCACCATTGAGCGGACGTTTTCAATTGATGAGAGATCAGGAGAATATGCTGGCCAGGGCAGCAGTCGAACACTTTCTGTTTCCATAAAGGCCCGTACAGGACCTGCAACATGCGGTGGATTCATTATCCTGCTGAAATGTAGGGTTTCACAGGCATCTAATGAAGGGTAGACCCACGGGTCGTAACAGATCTGAAATGTAACGTCCACTGTTCAAAGTGCCGTCAATGCGAACAAGAGGTGACCGAGACGTGTAACCAAAATGCACCCCATAAAATCTCGCCGGGTGATACGCCAGTATGGCGATGACGAATACACGCTTCCTATGTGCGTTCACCGCGATGTCGCCAAACACGGTTGCTACCATCATGATGCTGTAGACAGAACCTGGATTCATCCGAAAAAATGACGTTTGCCCATTCGTGTACCCAAGTTCGTCGTTGAGTACAACATCGCAGGCGCTCCTGTCTGTGATACAGCGTCAAGGGTAATCGCAGCGTTACGGTCTCCTAGCTGATAGTCCATGCTGCTGCAAACGTCGTCGAATTGTTCGTGCAGATGTTTGGTGTCTTGCAAACGTCCCCATCTGTTGACTCAGGGATTGAGATGTGGCTGCACGATCCGTTATAGCCATACGGATAAGATGCCTGTCATCTCGACTGCTAGTGATACGAGGCCGTTGAGATCCAGCACGGCGTTCCACATTATCCTCCTGAACCCACCGATTCCATATTCTGCTAACAGTCATTGGATCTCGACCAACACGAGCAGCGATGTCGCGATACAATAAACATAAATCGACATTGGCTACAATCCGACCATCATCAAAGTAGGAAACGTGATGGTACGCATTTCCCCTCCTTAAACGAGGCATCACAAAAATGTTTCACCAGGCAACGCCCGTCAATTGCTGTTTGTGTAAGAGAAATCGGTTGGAAACTTTCCTCATGTCAGCACGTTATAGGTGTCACCACCGGTGCCAACATTGTGTGAACGCTCTGAAAAGCTAATCATTTGCATATCACAGCATCTTCTTCCCGTCGGTTCAACTTCGCGTCTGTAACACGTCATCTTCGTGTTGTAGCAATTTTGATGGCCAGTAGTGTATATCTTCTCAAGCGCTATTCGTAAGGGACAATAGAAATTCGCTCTGCTTTATGGTCCTCTCGAAGTCATTGATTCCGTTGTTGGACGGCAGTCATGGGATCCGGAGAGAAGAGAGTAGCAATATTGAAGGAACCGGAACGCCCTGTTAGACGGTTATCCTTCTTTCATGAGACATAACATAACATTACAGTCAACGATCAGACGCCATTTTTGAATGAGAAACACTACTCGTAATCTTTCCTTTAAAGAATGTAAATGAACATCCACCTATTACGTGCGGGTTATCTTTTAATGCTACTGATTTTCACATCCAATCGTGTAGAACAAATCATTCCAACTTGATGTTTCTGTTTTCACTGTGTAGCATTTTTAATGGCTAGTTAAATAGTTTCATATGCTATAGATGCAGAAATCAGTTCTGAAATACAATAGGCATGTATCCTATCACAAACATCAAAACAACGGAAATTCTGTAAAGTAAGTCAGAAAACTCTAATTCGAGAAGGAAAAAATTAGAAGGAAAAAGCTAAGTGAAGAACTGGAGTAAGGTGACCCAGTAAAATGAGATCCAATGACATGTATATGCTTCGATGAACCAAACGACAACAATTAGCCATATTGTTTTCACTCCTTGTGTGCAGTAGCCTCTACTCACCCAATGACTGTACGGTATATAATGCTTCTACACTGTTCCATACAATCTTTCGTGAAACATTAACACGGGTCCAGGTATCATCCTACACAATTACTTATCACATGAAGATGGTCCAAGTTGTTGCAGGACCAACACCTTTCTTCGCTGTTCTAATGTTTCTGTTATTAACATGTCCTTATTCTAATCAATTCCCTATTTAGTGGAATCGATGTCGATATTAGTAACAGTTTCTAAATTATTTGATTGAATCGATATTTACGCTATCCTGATATCATTAAACATATTTCAGAATGTCATTTACATAAATGTTTTGTGTTCCTCAGAAGTCCAGAACGTAAGCTAGGATTTATGTAGAATACATATTATTGAAAGCAACACCAATGATTTCCTGTAGGCTAATAACTAGGTCATAAATTACTTCCTTGCACGTTATTTGTACGTTAGGAGCTGCACAGGGTAGAAACATTAATGCCAGACGAAGACGGAGACTGGGATATATCTATCAAATAATTGGGGACGTGGGTTGGAAGTGCTGCCTTCAGACGAAAAGAATGGCACAGGAGAGAAATTCATGGCGCGCCACATTAGTCAGAAGACTGATGACCCGGAAAAAAAGAATAATGGTAGTTTCGTGATCCATAAACGAAATATGTTGGTGGCACTAGTTTCGTCCTGGAGTCATCTTCAAATGACCGTTCTCTAAATTTTCTCAACAGTTTTCCTCCAAAACAACGTCGCTTTCTCTCCAGTGGCTCCCACTTGACTTTCCGAAAAATCTCTGTAATAGGTCCGTGTTGTTTGACCCTACCGGCAACAAATCTATCAGTCCTCCTCTGAACTGTTTCGATCTATTTATTTAATCCGAGCTGGTGCGTCCCAGACACTCAAGCAGTACTCAAGAATAGGTCGCATTAGCATGCTGTATGCTGTCTCCCTTACATACGAACCATACTTTCCCAAAATTCGCCCAATAAAGCAAAGCATTCCTCTTCCCTACCACATCGACACATGGTCGTTCGATTTCATATAGCTTTGCAAAGTTACACCCAGGTGTTGAAATGACGTGACTGTGCCAATCAGGACACTAACAATACTATATCCGAATATTAATGGCTTGTTTTTCCGACTCATTCACTTTAATTTACATTTTTCTACATTAAGAGCTGCGTGCCGTCTATAACTAGGAATTTTGTTTAACTCGTGTTGTATCATCCCCTTCCCGTACAGTACAGTATCATTAGCAAACAACCGCCGACTGCTGCCCACCCTGCCTGCTATATAATTTCTGTATATAGAAAACGATAAAATTCAATTCGTATGTGGATCAAGTGTTTTCTCGCGCCAAGTCATACTAAAATTTTTCCAGCCGTAGAGACGTGAGTGACAGTGATCGAGAAGTCCATGTATTCATGTATTCCGTCTTGTCGGCAAGCTGAAAGAACACCGTTATGGGGATTGGAGGAAGAAGAGAGAGACATCGTAACGTTGCGGGCGCTCACGTAGCGGTTTTCCAATGGTTCCGTCGCCAAGGAGTGTATCTCTATCATTTCGGAATTGTACAATTGGTAGACCGTTTTGACGTTTGTCTCCAGAGACTTGGCGACTATGTTGGAAAACTGTGTCACGCATCCTTGTCGCTTTGAAGTGTAGTGCAGCATCCAATAAAAATTGCCCTACCTGTTATGATGTCCGTCTCCGTAGCAGAGTGGCCAGCGCTCCATGTAGGGGAAGGGGGTTCGATTTCCAGTTCTCGCAGGGATTTTTCCCTAATGGGAGGATTGATGCACTGTGCACTCTGCCCAGTGAGGTGTGATTTACCTCAATCGCTCGAGGCAAATGCTGGGATGGTTCCTTTAAAGGGCACGGCCGACTTCCTTCATCATCCTTGACACAATCCGAGCTTGCGCTACGTATCGATTGACCTCAAAGCCTAAGAGATGTTAAACACAATCTTCCTCAAAAATGAGCATGAACAGTCACAACCGCAAGAGTTTCCTTTTTTTAGGAGGTTTCCTGATTTGACCTGTTTTAAAGCATCTTCAGACCTCACACCATGATGGTACAAATGGCTGTGAACGGACCAGGTGCTACGACTCCACAATTGCTAACTGCAGGCTAAAGCAGACCGAAATCGGTAACGTCATAAAAAATAAATTACTTGCGGTTGTGACTCTTCATGTTCACTTTTAAGTAATAAAAGTCCGCAGTTCTCCAAAGGAAATGTTCTCAAAAATTATTAAGTATTCCTTCCTTCCCGTGAAGTCAACTGAGGTACTACGGGAACAATCAGTAACGGTTACAAGATCAAGAAACGAGACAACATGTCTCTCCGTACCGCATCGAGTGACAACGATGACGCCAGTGGCAGAGGATGACTCAGCGTTCGGTCGGACCCGATTGGCCCGACAGAGACATAACGCGGAACTCTGCCTTATGTTTACCTACCTGCCGTGATAATGCGTAATTTATTTTTGCTAATCTTTTCTCAATATAATTTATGCGCTGATTGCAATTGTCAAACACGGATAAAGAGGACTGAAGTAATACTAGAATTTGATGAGGAGTTTTTATACCCATTAACTGGAGGTCGTTATCACAGTATGAAGGCAGACAGTAAACTTACAGTTTTGAACATGCCTTGTATTCAGCAATCGTATGCGAGTTTCAGCAACGGATAAAACAGATAACTGGTCGCACGTGAACGGTAGGTCCATTGACCTATGTCTCAACACCTCTTAGGGGTGTCTTCATCAGAATGAAATGTTGCCAAATCGTAAGATTACATTGCTAAAAAATCAATAGTCATAAATTTGGAGCAGATATGTTAAAGTCAAAAGTGAAATAAAACGTTATAGCCTTTGCCTCGTGCACCCATCTGGGAACAACATCAGGCTAATCTCATTTTGTTCGCAGCTGCACTATCGTGACAAAGGCTACAACGTTTTTTATTTTAATTTTGAGAGAAGCATATGTGCTACAAGTTTCTGACTACCTAACATTTCATTCTGATGAAGTTAGCAACATTTCTGAACCTAGGAACATGTCGAAACTTAGGTCAATGTAGCTACCGTTTATGTGCAATCGGTGGTCTGTTTAAACCTGTGTTCAAAGTAGACAGCAAACAATTAATGATATCCACTTCATTAACCAACATTAGTCACAAACATACACTGCAAATGCGAAGTGAATCCGTAAAACCCTTGGAAGTAAAATGAGGCAAAACACTTTATTGAAGTGTGTATATCAGTGGGAATCGAACTCATGCAAGGAGTAAGTCAGTTAGTTCGAAAATGATGTTAATATTCATCGTCACAACCAACGAACGATGAGCCAGTTGAATGTTTAATAACTAATAATCCTCGCGGCTTGTGAACATTGTTCTGTAGACTGCTGGTTTCGATCCATCAATATAAATCACCATCGAATCTGTCTTAAATAAGTAACCTCGTTACAACTGTCAGGCTACTGGCAGAAAAATACTATTATTACAGGACTGTAATGGTAACGTGTGTGACGACAGATTTATGTATAACTCATTGTGTAAACGCTTTGCCGCATAAGGCTCGACCACAAACTAAAATGAAATGCGGCATGTCACAGAAAAAATACGGCTCTCAAAATCCAGAAATATTACTGCAGCGGGAGTTATCTTGCAGTGGATGCAGCACTCGCTTTTGTACAAGATATAGAGTGAAATTTGCGTGAACAACCTGATAAAATTGTGTCTGGCTTTTACTCGCTTCATCCCAGCGCGCGCACGCGCACCTACACACACACACACACACACACACACACACACACGCACACACACAAAGTACGCAACACGCAACATAAATAAACACACAAACACACGTACACAGACACCCAGACGACAAAACAAACAAACTATGCAATTGATCCCTTGAGAGAACAAAGTGAGGTGTCGAAGACGGCTATTCCGCACTTTGAGTTGGAAGCCCTTCTAGTATCGCAAAAGAAGAAAAGAATTTCTTAAAATTCGACATGTTATTAACAGCTAGAAAAATTATTGCTTCCATCGATAAAATAGTTTACACCCATGCGTATAAAATGGCTCAATGTAACAGACAAGAGATTTCTTATGATAATAGGCAATGAGCAATAAAGCCGACTAGAGATATGATCCATTTCCCCACCTACATGGATAATCTGCAATGAAACTCAAGTTCCTGGCAGAGGATTCAGCGAACCACGTCCACAGTAGTTCTCTGTTGTTCCATTCTCGAAAAGCGGGCGCAAAAAAAGGATGCCTATATCTTCCTGTGCTATCATTATTTTATAATGATGATCCTTTCTCCCTGTGTAGTGACCGTCAACAATATGTTTCGCATTCGGAGGAGAAATCTGGTGCTCGCAATTTTGTGAAAAGATCTTGCTTCTACGAGAAAGGGCTTTATTTCAATGATGTCTACCCCAAATCCTGCACCAAATCCGTGACTCTCTCTCCCCTATTTCTTGACAGTAAAGAACGTGCTCCCCCGCTTTGAAGTTTCTTGAAGCACTCCGCTGAACCTAACTGATAAGGATCATACACAGCTTAGCAGAACCCCAAAATAGGACGGACAAGCGTAGTCTCCGTAGTAGATCTGTTGCAGCTTCTGAGTGTTCTGCCAGTAAAACGCAGTTTCGATCTCATTTCTCACAATACTTCTTGTGTATTCTTTCCATTGAACGTGTTAGAAATTGTAATTCTTAGGTATTTAAATGAATTTACGGCATGTAGATTTCTGATATGATTTGTAAATGATAAATGACAGCATCATTTGCAAACAACCCAAGACAACTGCTCAGATTGTATCCTAAATTGTTTATATATATAAGGAACAGCAGAGGGCCTATAACTCTACTTGTGGATAGGCAGAAACCACAACCGTTTTACTCGAAGAGATTCCGTCAGTTGCTCGAACTGTGGCCTCTGTCACAGAAAATCACGAATCCCGTCGCGTAACTGAGACGATATCCGACAAGCACGTAATTTCACTACTCCCCTTGGGAGGTACGATGTCAAAAGCCTTCCGGAAATCTAGAAATACGGAATCAATTTGAGGCAATCAACACATCGTGTAAGTGAAGAGCCAGTATTGTTTCACAAGAATAATGGTTGCTAAGTCAGTGTTGCCTGTATGTCACTAGACCGTTGTATTCGAGGTAATTCACAATTTTCGAATGAAATATATGTGCCAAAATCATGCAGAATATCGACGTTAATGACACGGGCATCTAATTTAGTGGGTCATTGGAACCGCCTTTCTTGAATATTGACATTGCGATTACTATAACTTGTAAAGTCTCGATAACACATCCGCCGTTAATACCACTGATAGCTGCTCAGTACATCTCTCGATATTTCACAGATATATTGTAGACAGTTTCTAAGAAAACACGGCGTTTATAATTGTTAATATGATTGTAAGCAAGCTAGAACAATTGCTATAAGAACGCTGGCAGATTTCGAACAACACTGTAGTCTTCGTTACACTTACATGTTTGTCTCACTTTCACTATGCTAGCCAACGGATAAATAAAAGGCCCTAAGCCATTGTAATATAAGCCTATGAGGACAAAGTAGTAGAAAACTACAGTTCTTATGTAACTCTCTCTCTCTCCCTCCCTCCCTCTCTCTCTCTCTCTCTCTCTCTCTCTCTCTCTCTCTCTCTCTCCAGTATTTTATGAAATACTTGTTCAATGTCTGTGATGAACAGGTAGCTAACATGGGGAAAATTATTTAGAATTTCTGTTTCATTGATATCTGAATTTTTAGTCCAGTTTTTCGTAAGTATGAGTGTATATATATATATATATATATATATATATATATATATATATATATATATATATATATATATTGTCTACACTACTTACATTTTCATGTAGCTACTTAACATGCTTATCTTGTTTACCTAAAGTCGCCTGGAGCAAGACAAACATGTGAACGCTGTTGTTTTTTTTTTAAATAAAAGGAAGAGGAAAACGAGAACAGCATCTATATTACGGCTCGGAGATCGTTCTTTCAGTTCTTCTGACCCGCGCTGCACAGGCTTATTAGTGCCCAGTTCAAGATACACAGCAAACGAACCTCAGTCGGCCGCACTGTCCGCTCGCTTCTCGTGAAATAAAAAATTAAAAAGGAAATACAACAACCAGAAAGAAACACTAATGAAAGAAAATGAAGCGTATTCAAATATTACTATATTAAGTTTGTATTAGCTTTGTGATACAGAACACAAAGCGTAGCTAAATGTGATACGGAAACTTCCTAGCAAATTAAAACTTGTGCCGCACCGAGATTCAAAGTCGGGACCTTTGCCTTCCGCGGGCAAGTGCTCTACTGACATTTTTTTTATGCGTTGTTCACTGAATTTGTCCATGGTGGACTTCCGATGACAGCCGTCAGGTTGTTCATTGATCCGTTCGCTGCGTACAGTGTCTTAGGTAATTTTGAAATGTATTTCGAGTGGAAAACCCATGACTCTATTCCTCGTTATCTGTAATGTAATGGACTCGTCTGTTGGAAAATAGCTGTCAAAAAGTTCGATGTAATTTATATTTACAGCACTCGTCTGAAAATTAATACATCACAACAGTAATTCTTGAATGCAAAAGTTGAAATACCACTTTTTCATATTAATTGCTACCCGTGGTCTGGCGGTTGCGTTCTAGTTTCCCTCGTACAGGGTCCCCAGTTCGAATCCCGGCGGTTCAGGGATTTATCCTGCATCGAGATGAGTGGATGTTGTTGTGTCGTTTTGGCCATGATCATTCATTCCTATTCCGGTCGGAGGAAGGTAATGGCAAGCCACCTCCACCACGACGTTGCCTAGTTGGCGGTGCGGGTCTCCCCCATTGCCCCTACGCTATTGGACCTGAACATCATCATCATCATCGTCATCACACCAGAAGGCCAATGAAACTTACATATTTGGAAAAGTGCTTTGCCATAGATGTGAACTAAGAAAAGTTACTGCGTGTACCTAACAGTTAAGAGGAAACAGGCGCTTTCATATTCATAGCTTTGATTATACTTTCCCTATAACACATTAAAATCTCCAATATGTAAACACTGATAATTGAAGAGCAACCAATTTCTGCTCTGCATACCGATCAGGTGCTAAAGTAGAAATGACACACGAAAGTAACGAAGTTTCCTGAAACGGCATTCTACGAACGTCCATATCCACATGGTTCATTTGTAGTCTCACACACATATCGGGCAGCTAGAACGCTACGACCGCTTCTTTATTGTTGTCAGCAGAGGAAAACGAAACGAAGTAACGAGGCAACGAAAAGTCGGGGGGCAACAAACTTAGTTTATTACTGTCGTCCTTCCACTTACTTATGTCTAAGAGAGGACGGAACTAACTCTGTGTTCGTTTCTCGCCCTTGCCACAAAACCCGAAGTTTTCGTAATTTTCAATTTATTCATTTTCTATAGCTACGACTTCCTTTATCATAAGGAAACTGCTTTCCATTTAGGCTAAGCCTCGGAGAAAAAGACTAGTGGATTGGATGCAAAGACGAAGAGCTGAATGGAGACGATTTTTGTGTAGACAAAGAAACTGAGAATAATGTGGATGTTGATTATGAAAATTCTATTATTATGTTGATGCTTTTAAATGTGCAGTGAATGAAATTGCAAATAATTTCGAGAGTTACAATTGTGGTTATCCAAGGTAACAGAAGAGATATTGAATTTAGCTGGTGGAAGGATAAAAATTAACAAAAAAATGCTGTAAAGGAAGCAGGTGAAGTGCAAAATGGCTAAGCAAGTATGGCCAGAGGACAAATGTAAGGATGTAGAGGCATATATCACTATGGGGTAAGACAGATACTGCCTACAGGGAAATTAAAGAGACCGTTTCAGAAGGAAGCAGAAAAGGTGGTTCAAAAGACTCTGAGCACTATGGGACATATCTGCTGAGATCATCAGTCCCCTAGAACTTAGAACTACGTAAACGTAACTAACCCAAGGACATCACACACATCCATGCCCGAGGCAGGATTCTAACCTGCGACCGAAGCGGTCGCGCGGTTCCAGACTGTAGCGACTAGAACCGCTCTGTCACTCAGGCCGGCAGGAAGAAGAATATAGATGGTCTATACAAGGGCGATGAACTTGAGGGCATAATTATGGAAAGAGATGAGGACGTAGATGAAGATGAAATGGGAGATATGATACTACATGAAGATTTTGACACAGCACTGAAAGACCCTAGTCAAAAAAAGGCGCCGAGAGAAGACAACATTCCATTATAACTACTGGTAGCTTTGGGAGAGCCAGCCATAACAATACCACCTGGAGGACAAGACGTATGAGACAATCGAAATATCCTCATACTTCAAGAAGAGTGCAATAATTCCAATCCCAAGAAAGCAGGTCCCGACAAGTGGAAAAATTATCGAACTGTCAGTTAAATAAGTCATGGCAGCAAAATGCTAACACGAATTCTTACACACGAATGGAAAAAGTAGTAGAAGCTTGATTGGGAGAAGATTAGTTTTGATTCCGCTAAAATCTTGGAACACGCGAGGCAATACTACCTTACGACATATCTTAGAAGAAAGATTATAGAAAGGCAAACCTACGTTTCTAGCATTTGTATACTTAGAGAAACTTTTTGACAATGTTAACTGGAATACTCTCTTTCAAATTCTGAAGGTGGCAAGGGTAAAATACAGTGAGCGAAAGGCTATTAAAAATTTGTACAGAAACAAGATGGCACTTACATGAGTCGAGGGCCATGAAAGGGAAGCAGTGGTTGACAAAGGAATAAGACAGCGTTGCTGCGTATCTCCAATGTTATTCAATCTGTATATTGCGCAAGCACTACAGGAAACAAAAGAAAAATTTGGAGTAGGATTTATATACATGGTGAAGAAATAATGACTTTGAGGTTTTCAAATGACATTTATTTTTGTCACAGACAGCAAAGAACCAGGAAGAGAAGCTGAACGGAATGGACAGTGTCTTGGAAGGAGGATATAAGAAGAAACATCAACAAAAGCAGAACGAGGTTACAGGAATGTAGTCGAATTAAATTACGTGATGTGGAAGGAATCAGATTAGGAAATGAAACACATAAAGTAGTAGATGAGTTTTTCTATTTGGGTAGCAAAATAACTGATGATGGTCGAAGTAGAGAGTATATAAAATGTAGGCTTGCAATGGTAAGGAAAGCGTTTGCCAAGAAGAGAATATTGTTAACATCGAGTGTAGATTTAAGTGTCACAAAGTCTTTCCTGACAGTATTTGTATGGTGTGTAGCCATGTATGGAAGTCAAACATGGACCATACATAGTTTAGACATGAAGAGAATAGAAGCTTTCGATATGTGATTCTACAGAAGAATGCTAATGATTAGATTGATTGATCACGTAACTAGTGAGGAGTCAATGAATAGAATTAGGGAGACAGGGACTTCGTGGCACAATGTGACTAAAAGAAGGGATCGCTTGGTAGGACACGTTCTGAGGCATCAAGGAATCACCAGTTACGTATTGGAGGGAAGCGTGAAGGGTAAAAATCGTAGAGGGAGACCAAGAGATGAATATACTAAGCAGATTCAGAAGAACGTAGGTTGCAGTAGTTACATGGAGATTAAGAGTCTTACACAGGAGCATGCGAAGCGTGTAATGGTACTTGAATTACGTAACCATTACGGCAGCTTCCCTGAACCTCTCGATAGCAGTAATATTCTACTGTTTTTCTGCAAAGTAGTTAACATATTTCTGAGACAACATTCAGATTTGATTTCACTTTTGATACATCGATATGTTTATATTGGAATGATATTATTCCTATGTGTATTCTTTCTTTTGTCGCTATGATCTTTGACGTTCTTGTCACTCTGATTTTTGGGCGCGTAAGCGATTATTAGTTAGTTGTTATGTTGTTAGAGAGTCGGACCTGGAGAAAGTCAAGTGTTGGAGAGACGTATATTGTAGTCAGCTTATAAAATGTGAACTTTAACAGTGACTGAGAGGAAGATGTTTTCAAGGATGTTTCGTATTGTGAAGTGATGGTTGTGTGTTACGTGATATTGCAATAAAAGCAATTAAAAGGAAGTGTAACTTAAATTCGATGTGCTGATTATTTTTTTTACATCACTGTTGTGCTAACTTTGAAAGGTTTAATCTCCAAGAATGGTTTGTGAAGCGCATCTACATAAGTTTTGAATGTAGCAGAATGAAACCTAGGCCTCTTTGCATCCGAGCTTGGAATCATAATCACCTAGATTTTCAACGATTGAGTGATGATTTTACGACGAGACCAGAGAGGGAAACACAAAAAGATGAGTGTCTAGTTTTTTGATCATTTCATGAAATGACTTTATTAACTGTGCTCTTATGACAACTGCCACAAAATATGACTGTTGTTGCCCGAAAATGCAGTATTTAGGAGCGTGAGCAACACCACGATCGTTATTAAATTCTGACCTTTGTTGTGGTAGGGTTGTTAGAAGCGGCATCGAACTAGTCTCTGGACTGAAGACCATGATAACAACAAGTGCGTTTTGATGTATTTATAGTGCCGATTTGATCATTCAAATCGTTTCTCTTCTAACGTTCCTTTAGACAAAAGAACGGCATTCAAATTATGTTGTCATTAGGGAAAAGTTGATGTGCCTCCTTTATCAAGGAACCCCTTCAATTGATGAACAGTTAAAGAAGTATCAAAGAATATTTTCGAGGTGACTTGTAGCTACAAAGCAGCATTTGCTATACTGCAGTTGTGAGCATAGAATTTCAGGCACAGTTTGCATGGAGTGTATCACTTTATGATACCTTACTTTTCTATCACATAGCAGGTCCACTGATTCAACTGACCAAATTTTAACCACTGACGATAGTAGTATTATAATTTCAACAACATCATTAGTATTAAGCAATGAGGGAGTAAAAATCTCCATCATACCAATATTGTGTCTGTAATCATACCCGCAGCTTCACAGATATTGCCTCCCAGGAGGTGGGGATTGTTTTACCCCCGACGGCAGAGTGATACACCGAAAGCAGAGCTCTTTTTCTTGCTGGACAAGGCTGCGTTTCTCGCGCGTTCCCTCGAGAGCAGTTTTAGCAGATGAGCAGTGGCATTCGGCGAATATCTGGGAAGAAGGCCGCGGCAGCGGTGTTTGAAGTTCTGTAATTACGAGGAAAGATTGAGGGAGCGCGAGTGTGGCAGTGCGAGTGCTCAGCGGCCCCGCTGCCCGCGATGCTCTCATCTCGATGAAAACTCTCTCCAAGGGCGGCGACTGTCAGCCGGCGTGAGCAACCAGCCTCCAGGCCCCCCTCGACTGCCGCTTCTCGTGCTGGGGCCGTGCAGTTCCCTTGCCGCTCTCCGCGTAGCTGGCAGGTCCCGTGCCCGAGGTAAGAGGGTTATTCAGAAAGCAAGCTCCGATTTCTTCTAAAACATAAGTCATGACAGATTTTGTCAAGAAACTGTCAGTCCTCATATAGATGTTTACGGGACCTCAGCTGTTCAGTATAAAACGTTGAATTAGAACACCTTTCCATCGCCCAAATTTACAATTGTTATTTTATTCGAGCGAACAGTTTCGGGGCTATATTATGCCACATTCAAGCACCATCCTGTAGGATGAATCCCACTTCTGGTCCAGTCAATATGGGGGCGAGCATTCGGTCACTGGTATCCGTAGAGTTTTGACAACACTGATCCCTTCTATCATCACTTAACCACATAGACAACTGGAAACTTAGATGGTTGGAAGTCTTTCTGATTCGAGACGTTTTTCGAAGAAAGTGTTTTTACTTAACTCCGTAATTCCTTAGATGTGTCTCTATTTTTCTACATAGTTTTCATATCTTTTAAAGGTCTTTGTCATTATGTTCTGCAAGTAGGGGATAGTTCCTATCGATGGGCCAGCTCCTTCGATGCGCCGACTAGATTTCTCTCCGAAAACTGACAATAGGCGCAAACTACAGGTCGTTAAGTTAACTCCGTGTTGCCAAAGATTCACCATATCTTTGTCGCTAGTTGTTCCGCTAATACACAAAGGAACAATGGAAAAAGGTAGGATTTGCACTATGTTCTCGTAACTGATTGGCATTACTTATTGAAACGCCTAGCTGATACTGTAACAGTGATTCAATTTCAGCATTGGAAAGTAACACCAGTTTACAGTATTTTGTCATACTTGTAGTATAAAGTTACGAGGTTTGGAGGATGACTAGGTAATATTAAAAGTTGGAGCGCGAGTGGCCTTGAATTAGCCACCTCGATTGTTGAATAAACTTAGGGCTAACTAGTCACTATGAAGAAAATGTAAGTAATGATTTGCATTGTATGTTTTCAAGTAGCATATTAACAGTTCACGATCAGTCAAATTAGTCTTTCTTTTAGTTTCGAAGGTGACATTTCTGCTTATAATCACCTTGGTTTCGAATACACGCTATTCGGTTTCAGGAAACAATAAGTACTCCCCAAACAAAAATATGAAATTTATTGATACTTATTTACACGTGTATAGTATTTAACAACTATTAAATTATTGCCCATTCAAGGAAACTACCTGGCCGAATACAGGAAACCAGTCGCCTTGATTGGGCCGATGAGACATGTTTTTGTTTTTCGAATATTTGATAACGGCGAATAATTGTGGCATTAGTGTACATTATAGTGAAATGTAAAAAATAATCTTCAATTTACACTGAAAATAAGATATTTATTACATTATGCGAGGATTTTACTAAAGATTTTCCTTAGGTGATCCAGTGATATAAATCATCAAGTATTTTTTACACTTCAGTCATAGGCCCCTGTCGCTTGTGAGGATAACCAATCTTTAAGTGCTTCTGACACCTTGTCATCTGCCTGCCGCTGAGAAAGTCCTTTAGATAGCGGAACAAGTGAAAATCAGTCGGCGCCGAGTCTGGACAGTCTATTCCCATCCAAATGATCTGATCAGAATCTGGGTGTAAATGTTGGTCTGGCACTGCCATGCAGCAACAGAACCCAAAACGTCACAAGGCTACGTCGCTTATTCTGTATTACACGTCGAAGATTAGTCGGGGTAGCACACTAAGTGGCTGCGTTTATTGTTGACCCTCCATTTCTATCCCAAAACATGGTTGCCGTAACGTTCCGTGTTGAGGTTGTCTGATTGGCCTTATTTTGGCTAGTGATGTCGTGTGAAGTTTAGAATCTGGGATTAAGTGAGAAACACTTCTCTTTCCTTGTGACAATATTCTATGAAAAATTATTTCTTTCCTTATGGTACAGGGCCAAAAAATCAAGATCACAAGCCGTTCTTTCTGTTTTAGGGCAAGAGTATGGAAACCCAGCATTTGCATAATTTGGGAAATTGTAACTTTTCAGTGACAGTTTTGCGCAAAGTTGATCTACCCCCATTAGGAAATTCCAATGCTAAGGTAAATCGTGAATCGTCGATCTGTACGAATCTTTTCATCCAAGGCTTTGACCAAATCTACTCAAATCACTGATGGACGGCCTAATCACGGTTCATCATGGACACTTTCCCCGTCCGTTCTTGGAGGCTCTCACACAATTACGCAGTTTGCTGTCACTCATCACCCTGGAGCGATACACGTCACATATCAGCGTATGAATTTTGCGCTGTTGCAACGTTCCTTCCTGTCAATAACCGAAACACTGATCGTATTTCACAGTCGCTAGGCTGATCAATTGTTATAACATTTCGAACTGATACTGTTAACAACACGCTGCCTCAATACCAAAACAAACAGCGTTATTTGAGAAGCAAGGCGTGGTGTGAGACGGTACGCAGGCACGCTTCAACGTTCGCGTGTTATTCGATTAGCTACGGTGATTCGGACTTTACGTTCAGAGTAACCTTGTGGCATCTGGAAACTCATTCCGATGTTGATGCCTGGATTTTAAGTGGAGTCGAGTTTGGGCCTAGGACTGTGCAGACATGTGCTCAACTTTAATAAAAATTTATTTAACGTGCTGAGTGTCTATACACAAAATAGAAACTACTCTGGCGAAACAAATTCCCTTTGCCCAAGTAAACATTACTAGGACTTGAATAAAATAATATTCTCTTTAAAATAACAATATGCATTATATCTAATAAACATTCTAGCCTTTCAACAGGCAATTAGTACAAATCAACAACTAACAGGCCTCGGCCCTCAGTAGTCATGACACTAGCAAGTCTTCATTAAAGAAAATATTTGCTTATATAACATGGAAATTTAATATTGTAGCCACTAACTACTCCATGATATAACACTATCAATTACACCCAGTGACCAAGAAACAGACCGCCCTGATTGCTGAGTGGTCGACGTGACATATTGCCGTCCTACGGGCCCAGGTTCGATTCCCGGCTGGGTCGGTGATTTTATCCGCTCAGGGACTGTGTGTTGTGTTGTCTTCATCATCATTTCATCCCCGTCCGGCGTCGAATGCAATAACACCTGCAACAAGGTGGCCGGACCTGCCCCGCAAGGGGCCGCCCGGTCACTGACGCCAAACGCTCATTTCCATTTACGAAGACACTAGCTACCAAAAACGCGAACAGGCTACCCACGCTAACGTCTAAATGTTCATTAGTTCAGATACACATGTGATAAATCAGATACATAAGACGATTCAACAATTTTGAATACACTAAAGTGAACCACTTTTTCGATAACAACCAAATCAAAGCGCAACTAAAAATTAGAGTATACAGAACAGGTTCACTGTTGTAATAGAAACAATTTACAACTCTCATTCTATGGATATAGTTTCGCTTCCAGAGCACACAGATTTAAAAGGATTGCTTACTGCCTGAATATTCACTTTCGCGAATGTGACACGCGCGGTCCGCAAACAAGCGATTACAGAAATCTCAAAAACCACCGTTGCACACTGAAGTACAGTTGGCAGGCCTTCACTCAGTTGTACATAAAATCTTACTTCGCCTTCAACCCAAAATTATCACTTTACCCACATTTAAGCCAAAGGCACTCTGATCGTGTCAATTCCGATGTCAAGCTAGTGAAGACTTCAGTGCCTGTCAACCCTTTTTAGCCCATAAGCTCGCCACGAAAACATCAGCATTCAGCATGGAGGACCGCCACAAGGTACCAACCACATAATTTAGCCGAAGGCTTCTTTACTGCCAGTCGAATCATTGTGAGCAGATGTTTCACGAGAATCAACTCTTTAGGATAATACTATGGATTCCTACCTTAAAGTGTGCAAAATTCCCCCACATTTTTTATTCCCTTAACAGTATAGACAAGAGAAGACACAAGCATTATAAATGTAGCTCTCCAGAAAAATGCTAAACATCGTATGTGTAGAACGAGTGAGGCACTGAATTGGAGAAAGGGGCCATTTTTTGATACAACCTAACAAGAATGGCTAGGTTAATAGGACACGCCAGAGTCATCAAGAAATAGTTAATATAGAGTGAAGTGTGGGTTACAAAATGTACAGGGCGGCCAGGGATTGTGTAGTTTTAAATTTATATCGGAAGCAGTAGTACTACAGATGTGATCAGTCCATGGATTGCTCCACTAGAATGATCTTTCTGTGGTTGTTTGTTTCTATCCAACGATGCTAATCATGACAATTAAATGGCAAGAGATGAGCTTATCCCAGACCGTATGTATATGCTGCTCAACACGAAAATCTCTACTGGGACTCCTGCGAAAGTATTAGTTTCCGTCAAGGATTGGCGTAATACTCGTCTGTGATGCTGTCCATATGTCCACAAGAGTGCACTCTTTAATGTATAGTAAACTGAAAGCTACTGAACTGTAGCAAGTTAAGTCAGAGGAAACAAAATGGGAAATACATTCTGTGACACTCCGGGTGAATATTAAGTTTCCTGGTGGATTAAGTTGCCAGCAGCCACAATGCAAGAATAAGTGCCTAGATATGTTTTTCTCTGGAGGCGTTAGAGTTGATCATTGGCACCGCCGATGCCTCTTGAGATTTCTCTGTGGATTGCTTGTCATTATCCGGATGCTAGATTGTATGATCATGTATTGCAAACCCAGTCAGATATGCAGATAAGTAATGTTCTACGCAGTTTTGGGTATGCTCTGTGAGTTTAAAATGCATGGTCAGGTTTTGCCACAAAAAGCGTTTTTTGGTAATTATATTTCCACTTCCTGTTGTGACTGTAGTTCCCTATATTTAGAAATAACTGGTTTTTCGAATGTCTACGATTCTTGTTCGAAGTGGTCCAATTCCTGAACACCTTTGCGATGATCAGTGTGTTCGTCCACGGTCTTTAGGTTTTGTGAAGTTTTGCTCATGAATCGAAGAACTTTATCGAAAATGCCCACAGACGGAGGAAATCTGCTGGTCGTGGACTCCTGCATCCGCCTATCCTATCGGATAGTATCTTGGACCTCACGTATGCTCTATTGCAACGGCTGTACGCATTTTTATGGTCCTCCGCAGTAACTCCGGCTACTGCCAATTAGCGAGGTATCTTACTTTGTAACGAAAATGTGCTAGTCAAGCGAGCAGTGTAATTTGGCCCCAATGTTTATGGTTAAGCATTTATTTCGGCCAGCACGTAAACAAAATCCCCTCTCATGTGTCTAAATTTACTCTTTCCCGTCATTCTTTCAGGTAAGTTGTTCGATGGCTAGGGTAGGTACAGCCTGCGCGTGAATGGCTACCACCGTGTCAGTTGCCGTTGGAGTATCGTTAATTCAGAGCTTCAATGTGCTAAGTTAGGGTGCTGTTGACCGAAGATCATGTTCTGTCGACTTTTTTCCCCGAATATCAGCGTTGAAAGACCTGTTTGTGAAATGTGAGCTTATGGAACATACGAGCCCGTCGGGGAAACCAGATCGCTCCTGCACCTGTGATGTCCAGCAGCGAATCAATTTTTATTTGTTTATTTATTTTTGTGGCAGCAGTTTTCTGACATATTTGATGCTGCTCCCCATTAATTCCTATCCTGTGCTAACCTCTTCAAATCAGAGTAGCACTTTCATTATAAGTCCTCTGTTATTTGTCGGATGTATTCCAACTTCTGCCTTCCCCTAGATTTCTTTTTGCGTTGTACGGTTCCCACCGTACCATAGATGTTATTCCCAGATGTCCTAGATATCTTAACCTACTACCTTATCACCTTGTCCCTTCTACTTATCAGTGTTTTCTATATGTTCCTTTTTATTCGTCTATTCTGCGTAGATCCTCCTCATTCCTTACTTTATCAGCCCACCTTTTTTTTAATATATTCTTCTGCACCACCACAACAGTTTTCCTTAGATTTTCTTCTGTTTCGGTTTTCCCACTACCACAGAACGCTCTGTTCCAAACGTACAAGCTCAGAAATCTCTTCCTGGAACTGAGACTTAATTTTGATCCTAGTACGTATCTCGTTGCCAGGCACGGCCTTTTTTTTACATCCACTATTCTTTATTTGTCCGTCATGGGTTACCTCGTTTCCTAGGAAGCAGAATGCCTAAACATTGACTACATAGTGATCACCAATTTTGATGTTAAGCTTCTCGGTATTCCAATTTCTGCTCCTTCTTATTGCTTTCGTTTTTCTTCGGTTTATTCTCAGTCAATATTCTTTACTTATGAGACTGTTTTTAAAGATCAACAGATTCTTCTTCAGGTTCACTTAGGACAGCAATGTCCCCAGCCAACCTTATCGATGATACCCATTCACCCTGAATTTTAATTCTACTGTTGATGCATTCTATTATTTTCGTCATTGCTTCTTCTTTGTATAGACTAAACAAGATGGGCCAGGACGGCAACCCTGTCTTACAGGCTCTTTAATCCGATTACATCGTTCTTGGTATTCTAATCTCGTTGCTCCCTCTTCGTTCAGTTACGTGCTGTATGTTACTCGTCTGTCCCTATAGCTTATCTCTATTTTTCTCGTAATTTCGAACATTTTGCACCATTTTAGTTTGTTGAAAACATTTTCCAGGTGGATAGATCACAAGGTTGCTTCCATGATCAACTGTTACGCCAGAATTACCTCTCTGGTGCCTTTACCTTTCCTAAAGCCAAGCTCATGATCACCCAAGAGATTCTAAGTTTTTTTCTGTTATTCTGTTATTTCTGTTATGTTAGAAACTTGGATCCATGAGCTTTATATTGACTGTGCGATAGCTGTCGCCCTTACCACCTCTTTCTTTCTTCGGAAATGTGTGGACGGTGTTTATTTACGAATGCCTTATGGTATGTCGCTGGTCTCATAGATTCTACACACCAACCTGTATTGTCATTTCTTTAATAATTCTCTCAGCGGCTTTAGAATTTCCAGTGGAATTTTGTCTAACCCTTCTTTCTTATGCGATGTAAAACGTTCCAAATCTCTTTTAAATACTAAACGTTCGGAAGCTCTTTTAAATTCTGATTCCTAACACTGGATCCACTATCTGTCCCGTGTCGACTACAATTTCTAACTACAAAGTGAGAAAATTCCTCGTCCTCCTAGAGGCTTTCAGTGTACTCTTGACACCTATCCGACCTCGCGTCTGCATTGAACAGTCGAGTTCTCGTTCAACTCTTAATGTTGACGCCTTTGGATTTAATTTCATGAAAGGTTGCTTTGACGTTCCTGCGGAATATCACTTCTTTTTCAATTTCTTCATATTTTTCCTCCTGCCATTTCGCTTTGTCTGCCCTATATCTCCTATGTCTCTCATTCCTATGGGGTTGTATGCACTATCTGTGAGTGTTCTTTTTAGCGATGTCCTCTTCAAATGATCTGCTTACTCTGGTATACCTTATCGTAATATAAACATCATTAGCTAACCTCAGACGCGTCTCATCCTTCCTCAGTACTTCAATGCACCACTTCCTACCACAGTAATTCTTCCGACCGATTCTCTTAGGCTTACGATTCAAATAACTAAATTTCGATCGATGTCTGTATCTGCTCCTAGGTACGTTACATGCCAATATCTGATTTTGGAATCTCTGCCTTACCATAATGTATTCCAGCTGGAATGTTATCTCATCGTTGTGTCTTTTGCAAGTATAAACCTCTTGTGATTCTTGAAAAGAGTAATCGCTATTACTGCATAAAATTTTACCGCAGAACTCAGTCTTTCTCCCCTCTCATCTTCGTTTACGTACTGACTTATCCCTTCAATATCGTCATATATTTTCTCTATCTCTTGCTCCACTGCTTGCGATCGTCGGCATTCATACCTGAACTATTCTTATCGGTATATGTTTGCTGTCGATTCTGACTCGAAGAATCCTACCGTTAAACGATTCATACTAACTCAGTCTCTGCCCTACCTTCACATTCATAGCTGATCCCACGCGTATTATACCATTTTTTGCTGCTCTTGATACAATGATGTATTCGTCTGACGAGAAATTACTTGTTTTACTTCACTTCACAGACCCCTCAAGACATCTATATTCTGCCTCAGTATTTCCCTGTTCACGTTGTCTAGGTTGCCTACTATGTTCAAACCTCTGATATACTAAGTCAAGACTCCTAGAATTTTATCCTTTCGTTAGTTACTCGAACATTTTGCTATGGTAATCTCCACACAGGCAGTCCCGTTACGGAGATCCGAATAGGGGAATAATCCAGAGTCTTTTGCCCTTGGAGATAGCTTCAACGCCCTCTTTCAGTTTGAGGTCACATGTCCTGTTAATACATGATACGTTGCTTTCATAGAGTGTTTTCGATTGCCTCCTGTCTTATGTCGTTGGTCACTGCTGATTCTTCCGACTTTTTGGAGATATTTGTCAAGAAAAAGAGAGTGCCCTCAAACTTTGCCCTCTCATCAGCACTCTTTGACAAGACCGTTGGCCCAACTTATTACGACGCACTATTCAGTCACCATTGATGACGGTATTTATTCCGAGGACACAGGTAGGAAATCGAGATTTCACCGCAACGTTTCCTTCCTCCCGTTTCTGGGGATGTGATTCAAGAGATGAAATTTTATTTATTTATTTACTTTTTTGAGGGCGCAAAATACTGCACAATGTTACTAAGGGCGTCATTCAACACATCCAAACGTAAAGCGGCTCCCAACTTCCGATTAAACTTAATGAACCTAAGAGAAAAAGGGACCTTGCATCGGCTCACTTGGAGTGTTTGGAGTTTGGCTTCTCGCTAACTTAAAATTGATATATAAATCCTGAGAAAAATACGGGCAAGCTATAGGGAAAGACGCGTAATATACAATATGTACGAGAACCAAGTTGGGGGTGGGGGTGGAGAGGGGGGACAATAATAAGTCTGGAAAGCCAAGAAATAAATGAAGAAGTGTACGGGTTAAGAAGGGCGTAAGAAGGGGTGGAGTATTTCGCCCCTGATGTACAATATATACTTCAAAGAAGCAATGACGGAAATAAAATAAAAGTTCAAACGTGGGATTAACATTCAATGTGAAAGGATACATTTGTTAAGATTCGCTGATAACATAGCTATCCTCAGTGAACGCGAAAAATTACAAAAAATGTTGAAGGGAACGAACAATCTAATGAGTACAGAGTACAGATTGAGAGTAAATCGTAGGAAAACGAAAATAATGAGAAGTAGCAGAAATAAGAACAGCGAGAATCTTAATATCGTAATTGATGACCAAGATGTAGGTAAAGTCATGGAATTTTGCTATGTGGGCACCAAAATAACCCTTGAGGGACGGAGCAAGGAGGACATAACAGGAAGACTAGCACTGGCAAAACGGGCGTTCCTGGCCTTTTGAAGGCTACTGGTACCAATCATAGACCTTAATTTGAAGACTGAACTCCTGAGAATGTACGTTCGGAGCACAGCATTGTTTGATAGTGAGACAAGGCTTGTGCGAAAATCTGAACAGAAGAGAAGTGTTTGAGATTTGGTGTTACAGAAGTACGTTGGTTGAGTGATAAGGGATAAGAAGGCTCTTCGCAGAATTGGCTAGGGAAGGGATGTATGGAAAACTCTGACAAGAAAAAGGAAGAGGATGGGATGATATCGGTTAAAACGTGAGGGAATAATTTCTATGGTGCTAGTGGGAGCTGTTGATACTAATAACTATAGTGGGAAACAGGGATTGGTATAAATGCAGCAAAGACTGTTCAGGCACACAATCGAAGCAGAGGCAAATGGAGTATCATTCTAGCGACGATGCAGCCCGCAAATGGCGACTTCCAACGACATCGACATTGACAATGGGCCGATTATTATATACAGCCCGGCGTCCGGGATCGGGGATCATGGAAACGGCGAGGCCTCTCTGCTACTTGTGAGCATCTAAAGCATCTACAGAATGTGGCTGGAAGTTGTGAAAGTACACGTAGCCGACATGTCGGATGTCCACGCCGCACCACAGAACGTTGGGTTCGGAGGCTCGCCCATTTTTTAAAGGTGTATAGGTGGCCTTTTGCGGCAGATGTGATCAAAAGAAATATTCTCCTGGTGTAGGTGCTAGTGCTTCAGAGTACAGTATTAGGCGCAGATCCTTGAACGTGTTGCTCCTGAACATGTGTTCCTTAGAGCTCCAAAATTACCCAAATGACATCACCATTAACCATTAGAGTGAGCAGAGAATTATCGAGGTTGGACCATGGAGAAATGGAAACGTTCCGCTTGATGAATATCTTTTCGTATTACACCATGTCGATGATTGTGTTCGGATACGACGCCATCTAGGCGAACGGCTGCTCGAAACGTGCAACGTGACACAGACGCAGAAGGATGGACGCTGTAATATGGTCGTAGGACATTCTCGTGAGCTTCAATGGTACCTGTTGGTCTAGTCGAAAACATTATGACAATCGTCCGCTACTGTGACATTATTGTCAACTACTTGCTTTGTTTCATGGCCTGTCTTCCTCTATGCAAATGGTATCATCCAATTGGTAATCAAATTCTGCAGATTACAATCCGGTGGAACACATTTCATACAAAATTGGACACCAGCTCTGCGCACACAAACCGCCAGCCGGTAATTTAATGGATGTGGTGTCGAAGCAACACTTGCATGTTCTTCATTCGAATGAGATGTATATTATATCTGTGCACGTGTTTGTTGATGGAACTTGGCTTAAATGGTAACAATACTGTGCTAAATAAGCTTTACGCAGAACTTTCACAAGATATGGCCAAGAAAAGTCCCGTTGGTAACGCGTGACTTCCGAATTTTATGTCACATCCCTACGTTAGATGGCAACACAATCACCGTCTCCCGACCGTCAATGGGCTGTTCAGTGTATCAAAGCAGAATTCCTGCGTCTTGCAGCGGTGACAAGGGAAGGAATTAAGAAAGTGCGTCCGATGATGCTCGATGGATTACGCAACGAACAAGCGTAACAATACGTTATTATGAGAGGAAAGTGGTAGTGACACCGTACGTTTATAAAAAGCACCGGACGTCGAAATGGCCGACAGATAATGGGCCACGTCACAGAAAGTTATTGCAAGTGCTTTTACTCACCACCAGCGCATTTTCTAAGTGCTCCCTCTCGAGTTAGATAGTATCTTTGTTCCTCTGATATGACGACGTGGATACAAAGATACAACGAACTCTTGCCACCAATATTACACGTCTCTACCGAGTTCACACAAGCTATTATGATACTCGTTCGAAAACCAAGTAATGATTGAAGACCACAAGGCTGCTCGTCTTTGGCATTATTGAATACAGAACACAAGATCTTTGCACGTGTCCTTTGTACGTACCATCAAGGGTCAATAAGGAATAAAATATATTTAGATCGAACGGGTCTAGGAGGAAAAAAAACCACCATACACATGTCACTAGGGACATAGCACTGATATCTGCACGTATGTTACGAGGAGCCCTGGAGGTAGTGGATTTCCGTCACGCTTTCGACAGAGAGGACCTTGTGCATTTATTCACGGCCATAGAACGAATGGGAACCTCCTTAGGTTTGTGGAAGCAGTATTTTAGTTGACGGACTTGAAAGAATTTTTGAACGGAGCTTAGGACAACACGCACTGCGTGCAACAGATACGTTCCAGTGTCCACATTATGTCAAGGTCTAGTTGGCACCAAAACATGTCTCTTGATGCACTCATTTCCGTTGCCCACCATGATCGTGCCAAGGTTAGTGAGTACTGACTTCCCCTTTCAGTCCCCTTCGATACCATGACGTTGCCACCTAAAGACTCAGGGATCGGGCTAGTAAACGTGTAGAACAGGGCGCATTAGACATTTCTTAGTACAATGTACCGCCTTTGGATAAAAAAGAAAAAAACACCTCAACTTAATCGCTACTGTGATCGACGAAGTGGCCCACCATTTAATCCGTCCACCAGTCAATGCTGGCCACATTACGACACCAATCGCACACCTTCCGGACTTGTTCGTCGATTACAGTTACATTTAGGGTGGTTTCCCGGAGAGCAAGCTGCCCACAACGGAACATTTATATCGGTGCTTCCTTCAACAACAATTTCGCGATGTGGTCGAACAAAGTTACCTGACAATACAGTGCCAAAGAATCTGGAGAGCGATTCTTCTCCCCTCGCTCCCTATGAATGTAATGAATTTGTGGTATGTGCTGGTGAATGGCAAATTCCCAAACCATCAACAACAGCACTGTATTCATCTACTCGTCAACAACGATATGCCTGTACTGCGCTTTAGTCGACTCTCGTGAGCATCCACTGGCATGTGGCACTGAAACTGAGTTTTGGTTCTATCATGAATTAAATATCGACCGTTTTATTGAGCACAGTGCACACAGAAATCAGAGGTGACGCCCTGCTGTTCCTGGACGAAATACATTTTCCCAAGTCCCGGACAAACGCCGTGACCTGGATAAAGGGGATGGCGACATATTATCTGTATCGCCCCGGTGGAAAGGATGTCTTAGATTTCTGTAAAATATAGAACATGTTTCGCCAGTTTCTTGGGTTCCTAATTCACAGACCCTCCGGCTAGCCAGGGTGTTCCCGATGCGACAAGTGCAATGAGAAGGTAGACTATAGTCCACTGACTTATGTTCATGTCTGATGTAGTGAGGGGCTATTTTACACTGTCAAGCGCTTTTTCCTGGTCGACAAATGCTACGAACGTGTCTTGATTTTTCTTCAATCTTGCTTCCATTATCAACCGCAACGTCAGAACAGCCTATCTGGTACCTTAATTTTTCCTAAAGTCAAACTGATAGGCGTCTAACACATTCTAAATTTTCTTTTCTCTTCTTCTGTATATCATTCTTGTAAGCAACTTGGATGCATGAGTGGTTAAGCTGACTGAGCAACAATTCTCGCTCTTCCCGTCTCTTGTTGTCTTGGGTATTGAACGGATTATGTTGTTTCCGCAAGTCTGATGGTACATCGCCAGTTTCATATATTCTACTCGCCAACGTTCGTCCGCAGCTCGTGGTCGTGCGGTAGCGTTCTCGCTTCCTGCGCCCGGGTTCCCGGGTTCGATTCCCGGCGGGGTCAGGGATTTTCTCTGCCTCGTGATGACTGGGTGCTGTGTGATGTCCTTAGGTTAGTTAGGTTTAAGTAGAATGAGATTTTCACTCTGCAGCGGAGTGTGCGCCGATATGAAACTTCCTGGCAGATTAAAACTGTGTGCCCGACCGAGACTCGAACTCGGGACCTTTCCCTTTCGCGGGCAAGTGCTCTGCAGAGTGAAAATCTCATTCTGGAAACATCCCCCAGGCTGTGGCTAAGCCATGTCTCCGCAATATCCTTTCTTTCAGGAGTGTTAGTTCTGCAAGGTTCGCAGGAGAGCTTCTGTAAAGTTTGGATGGTAGGAGACGGATACTGGCAGAAGTAAAGCTGTGAGTACCGGGCGTGAGTCGTGATTCGGTGGCTCAGTTGGTAGAGCACTTGCCCGAGTTCGAGTCTCGGTCGGGCACACAGTAGGTTTAAGTAGTTCTAAGTTCTAGGGGACTGATGACCATAACTGCTAAGTCCCATAGTGCTCAGAGCCATTTCAACCATTTGAACCCCCATAATTATTAAGTTTACGTACCCCCTTAAGTGCTGCACATCTCGTTCAATATCCTAATATACTTTCTCTGTCTCTTCATCTATAGCTTGCGATGTAGGTACGTATACCTGAACTACTGTTATCGATGTTGGCTCGCTGTCGAGTCTGATGAAAAAATGGCTCTGAGCACTATGGGACTTAACCGCTGAGGTCATCAGTCCCCTAGAACTTAGAACTACTTAAACCTAACTAACCTAAGGACATCACACACATCCATGCCAAAGGAAGGATTCGAACCTGCGACCGGAGCGGCTGCGGGATTCCAGACTGTAGCGCCTAGAACCGCTCGGCCACTCCCGCCGGCCTGGCTATTATGGTGAGAACAGCCCTACTGTTCACAGTAACTCATTCTCTGCCCTACCTTCTTATTTATAATGAATCCTACTCCCTTATACCATTCTCTGCAGCTGTTGACATTACCCTATACTTGATCACCAGAAAACCTTGTCTCCTTTCCACTTCACTTCACTATGGCCCACTATATCTAGGTTAGCCTTAGCATTTTCATTTCCAGATTTTATGATTTCCCTACCACGTTGAAAGTTGTGAAATTCCACACCCGACTCGAAGAACTCCGTCCTTTCATTGGTTATTCAACATTTGTCTCGTGATAAAGGCCACATAGGCAGTCCCCTCCCGGAGATTCGAATGAGGGACTGTTCCGCAGTATTTTGCCAGTGAGAGATAATTATGACACTTTTTTCAACTACAGGCCATATGTCCTGTGGATACATCGTCTTCCGCATCATCATAGCATTGAACATCGCTTATTCCGCATTTAGGACAGTTTCCCACCCCAAAGTCGCGAGAGTGCGCTGAACCTCTATTTGCACCCCCCCCCCCCCCCCCCCCGCCACCGCCCTCTTTTGGAAGGCCGTTGCCTCAGTGAGGGTGACTTCATACGCCGGAAGTCTTCGGTCGTCATTCATTTAAAATTTAAGCATCGAGTGAGTTCAGACTTAGAATGAGCACGTGTTGGTTTCTAATCAAAGATGCTATCCTTTTCTTTTAGTCGATGTAATTGAATAAAATGATAACCAAGTCTATTGATTACATTCAGCAAAATAAATACGTTCATTGCCTTGGGCGAGGTTTGAGTCTTTTATATTGAAAATCGTATCTACCCCTCCTTGCTACCACTACATTAAACCTACCATAAAAAAGAGATGAACTATCGCTCGTCAGGCGCTGCCCATAACCATTCCCAAAATTCTCCCAAGGCGATAGGTTCCGAGGGAAACTATCATCTAGGCCATTGGCGAATTTCGCTTACATACTTTCGTTACCGAGTCTCGCGACCGAAACGTCGTCCTGCGGTGTCATGTAGTGCTAGGCGTAGTCTTAATATTTTCTCTCACCACTGTATCCTATCTAGTGCTACTAACTATATATTTGGTTAAATAAGTTCAGAATTTAAACAGGGTGTCCTGAGTGGTGACAGATGGTGATCATAGCCATGATTCAGAATTAGAAACTGTAGCACGCTGAATTAACACTTCTTTATTTTATAATAACACTGAAATATGCGATGTGCTATGGCCATAAACAAAATGGAGAGTGTGACGTAGAAATGCCTGAATATTACGACCTGACGATCTTTTATAATATTGGGATAAAACTTGTAGAGAAGCACATTTAAATGTACTGGATGCAAGTTCCATTCGGTCTGCATACTGGTTCGTTTGCGTATCGCACAATTAAATCTAATCCTGTCTCCGAACCTATACCATATTCCAAATAGGAAGCAAACAAAGTTAAATAGTAACCCAACCTGTCTCACGCTCAGCTCAAGCTAAAGCAAGAAAACGAGAGAAAATTTCCAATTAGCCCCAGCATAGAATCAATAAAAGTAGCTTGTAATTGTATTTTGAAGTGGAAGAAGACAATGGATATGCTCTTAGTATACAACTGTTTTTAGGTTAGATGGCATCGGGCAAGTACAGAAAGGGCAACAGCCACAAAGGGTGCGGGGCAAAGTCAGGACATGCGGGGACCAAGAAGCAATCGCTATTGCAATTGTAAACGCCCCCCCCCCCCCCCCCCATGAACCATGGACCTTGCCGTTGGTGGGGAGGCTTGCGTGCCTCAGCGATACAGACAGCCGTACCGTAGGTACAGCCACAACGGAGGGGTATCTGTTGAGAGGCCGACAAACGTGTGGTTCCTGAAGAGGGGCAGCAGCCTTTTCAGTAGTTGCAAGGGCAACAGTTATGATGATTGACTGATCTGGCCTTGTAACAAGAACCAAAACGGCCTTGCTGTGTTGGTACTGCGAACGGCTGAAAGCAATGGGAAACTACGGCCGTCATTTTTTCCGAGGGCATGCAGCTTTACTGTATGATTAAATGATGATGGCGTCCTCTTGGGTAAAATATTACGGAGGTACAATACTCCCCCGTTCGGATATCCGGGCGGGGACTACTCAAGAGGATGTCGTTATCAGGAGAAAGAAAACTGTCGTTCTACGGATCGGAGCGTGGAAAGTCAGTTCCCTCAATCGGGCAGGTAGTTTAGAAAATTTAAAAAAGGAAATGGATAGGTTAAAGTTAGATATAGTGGAAATTAGTGAAGTTCGGTGGCAGGATGAACAAGACTTTTGGTCAGGCGAATACAGGGTTATAAACACAAAATCAAATAGGGGTAATGCGGGAGTAGGTTTAATAATGAATAGGAAAATAGGAATGCGGGTAAGCTACTACAAAAAGCATAGTGAACGCATTATTGTCGCCAAGATAGATACGAAGCCCACACCTACTACAGTAGTACAAGTTTATATGCCAACTAGCTCTGCAGATGACGAAGAAATTGAAGAAATGTATGATGAAATAAAAGAAATTAATCAGGTAGTGATGGGAGACGAAAATTTAATAGTCATGGGTGACTGGAATTCGAGTGTAGGAAAAGGGAGAGAAGGAAATGTAGTAAATGAATATGGATTGGGGCCATGAAGTGAAAGAGGAAGCCGCCTGATAGAATTTTGCACAGAGCACAACTTAAACATAGCTAACACTTGGTTTAAGAATCATGAAAGAAGGTTGTATACATGGAAGAACCCTGGAGATAATAAAAAATATCAGACAGATTATATAATGATAAGACAGAGATTTAGGAACCAGGTTTTAAATTGTAAGACATTTCCAGGGGCAGATGTGGACTCTGACCACAATCTATTGGTTATGACCTGTAGATTAAAACTTAAGAAACTGCAAAAAGGTATAAATTTAAGGAGATGGGACCTGGTTAAACTCAAAGAACAAGGGGTTGTACAAAGTTTCAGGGAGAGCATAAGAGAAAATTGACAGGTATGGGGGAAAGAAATACAGTAGAAGAAGAATGGATAGCTTTGAGGGATTAAGTAGTGAAGGGAGCAGAGGATCAAGTAAGCAAAAAGACGAGGGCTAGTGGAAATTCTTGGGTAACATAAGAAATATTGAATTTAATTGATGAAAGGAGAAAATATAAAAATGCAGTAAATGAAGCAGGCAAAACGGAATACAAATGTCTCAAAAATGAGATCTACAGGAAATGCAAAATGCCTAAGCAGGGATGGCTAGAGGACAAATGTAGGAATGTAGAGGCTTACCTCATTAGGGGTAAGATAGTTACTGCCTACAGGAAAATTAAAGAGACCTTTGGAGAAAAGAGAACCACTTGTATTAACATCAAGAGCTCAGATGGAAACCCAGATCTAAGCAAAGAAGGGAAAGCAGAAAGGTGGAAGGAGAATATAGAGGGTTTATACAAGGGCGATGTGCTTGAGGACAATATTATGGAAATGGAAGAGGATGTAGATGAAGATGAAATGGGAGATACGATACTGCGTGAAGAGTTTGACAGAGCACTGAAAGACCTGAGTCGAAACAAGGCTCCCGGAGTAGACAACATTCCATTGGAACTACTGACGGCCTTGGGAGAGCCAGTCCTCACAAAACTCTACCATCTGCTGAGCAAGACGTATGAGACAGGCGAAATATCCTCAGACTTCGAGAAGAATAGAATAATTCGAATCTCAAAGAAAGCAGGTGTTGATAGATGTGAAAATTACCGAACTATCACTTAAATAAGTCACAGCTGCAAAATACTAACGCGAATTCTATACAGACGAATGGAAAAACTGGTATAAGCCAAATCTCAGCGAGGATCAGTTTGGATTCCGCAGAAATTTCGGAAGACGTGAGGCAATACTGACCCTACGACTTATCTTAGAAAATAGATTAAGGAAAGGTAAACCCTACATTTCTATCATTTGTACACTTAGAGAAAGCTTTTGACAATGTTAACTGGAATACTCTCTTTCAAATTCTAAAGGAGGCACGGGTAAAATACAGGGAGCGAAAGGCTATTTACAATTTGTACAGAAATCAGATGGCAGTTATAAGAGTCGAGGGGCATGAAAGGGAAGCAGTGGTTGGGAAGGGTGTGAGACAGGGTTGTAGCCTATCCCCAATGTTATTCAATCTGTATATTGAGCAAGCAGTAAAGGAAACAAAAGAAAAATTCGGAGTAGGTACTAAAATTCATGGAGAAGAAGTAAAAACTTTGAGGTTCGCCGATGACATTGTAATTCTGTCAGAGACAGCAAAGGACCTAGAAGAGCAGTTGAACGGAATGGACAGTGTCTTGAAAGGAGGATATAAGATGAACATCAACAAAAGCAAAACGAGGATAATGGAATGTAATCGAATTAAGTCGGGTGATGCTGAGGGAATTAGATTAGGAAATGAGACACTTAAAGTAGTAAAGGAGTTTTGCTATTTGGGGAGCAAAGTAACTGATGATGGTCGAAGTAGAGAGGATATAAAATGTAGACTGGCAATGGCAAGGAAAGCGTTTCTGAAGAAGAGAAATTTGTTAACATCGAGTATTGATTTAAGTGTGAGGAAGTCATTTCTGAAAGTATTTGTATGGAGTGTAGCCATGTATGGAAGTGAAACATGGACGGTAAATAGTTTGGACAAGAAGAGAAGAAGAGCTTTCGAAATGTGGTGCTACAGAAGAATGCTGAAGATTAGATGGACAGACCACATAACTGATGAGGAAGTTTTGAATAGGATTGGGGAGATGATAAGTGTGTGGCACAACTTGACCAGAAGAAGGGATCGGTTGGTAGGACATGTTCTGAGGCATCAAGGGATCACAAATTTAGTATTGGAGGGCAGCGTGGAGGATAAAATCGTAGAGGGAGACCAAGAGATGAATACAGTAAGCAGATTCACAAGGATGTAGTTTGCAGTAGGTACTAGGAGATGAAGAAGCTTGCACAGGATAGAGTAGCATGGAGAACTGCATGAAGTCAGTCTCAGGACTGAAGACCACAACAACAACAATTGTAAATGGTCGAAGCTGCATTGGTAAAGTACCGGAACTTCAAGCCCTCATGGAAAGCACCGAAGCTGAAATCGTTATAGACACAGAAAGCTGGCTGAAGCCAGAGATAAATTCTGCCGAAATTTTTACAAAGGCACAGACGTTGTTTAGAAAGGGTAGATTGCATGCAACCGGTGGTGGCGTGTTTGTCGCTGTTAGTAGTAGTTCATCCTGTAGTGAAGTAGAAGTGGATAGTTGCTGTGAATTATTATGGGTGGAGGTTACACTCAATAACAGAGCTAGGTTAATAATTGGCTCCTTTTTCCGATCTCCCGACTCAGCAGCATTAGTGGCAGAACAACTGAGAGAAAATTTGGAATACATTTCACATAAATTTTCTCAGCATGTTATAATCTTAGGTGGAGGTTTCAGTTTACCAGATATAGACTTAGACACTCAGATGTGTAGGACGGGTGGTAGGGACAGAGCATCGAGTGACATTATACTGAGTGCACTATTCGAAAATTACCTCGAGAAGTTAAACAGAGAGCCGACTCGTGGTGATAACATCTTGGACCCACTGATAACAAACTGCCGTTGCAGCATCCCTGATTATAAAAGTTAATAGGAATATAAAAAAGCGAGGAAGGTTTATCTGTTTAGCAAGAGTAATAGAAGGCAGATTTCAGACTACGTAACAGATCAAAACGAAAATTTCTGTTCCGACACTGACGACGTTGAATGTTTATGGAAAAAGTTCAGAGCAATCGTGAAATGCGTTTTAGACAGGTACGTGCCGAGTAAAACTGTGAGGGACAGGAAATACCCACCGTGGTTCAACAACTAAGTTAGGAAACTACTGCGAAAATAAAGAGAGCTTCACTCCAAGTTTAAACGCAGCCAAAACCTCTCAGACAAACAGAAGCTAAACGATGTCACAGTTAGCGTAAGGAGGGCTATCCGTGAAGCGTTCAGTGAATTCTTAAGTAAAATTCTACGTACCGACTTGACAGAAAATCCTAGGAAGTTCTGGTCTTACGTTAAATCAGTAAGTGGCTCGAAACGGATGATGATGGCATTGAAACAGAGGATGACACACGTAAAGCTGAAATACTAAACACATTATTCCAAAGCCGTTTCACAGCGGAAGACCGCTATGCAGTTCCTTCTCTAAATACTCGCACAAACGAAAAAATGGCTGACATCAAAATAAGTGTCCAAGTAATAGAAAAGCAACTGGAATTACTCAACAAAGGAAAGTCCACTGGACCTGATTGGATACCAATTCGTTTCTACACAGAGTACGCGAAAGAACTTGCCCTCCTACTAACAGCCGTGTACCGCAAGTCTCTAGAGGAACGGAAGGTTTCAAATGATTGTAAAAGAGCACAATTAGTCCCAGTCTTCAAGAAGGGTCCTCGAGCAGATGCGCAAAACTATAGACCTATATCTCTGACTTCGATCTGTTGTAGAATTTTAGAACATGTTTTTTGCTCCAGTATCATGTCGTTTTTGGAAACCCAGAATCTACTCTGTTGGAATCAACATGGATTCCGGAAACAGCGATCGTGTGAGACCCCACTCGCTTTATTTGTTCATGAGACCCAGAAAATATTAGATACAGGCTCCCAGGTAGATGCTATTTTCCTTGACTTCCGGAAGGCTTTCGATACAGTTCCGCACTGTTGCCTGATAAACAAAGTAAGAGCCTACGGAATATCAGACCAGGTGAGTGGCTGGATTGAAGAGTTTTTCGCAAACGGAACACGGCATGTTGTTATCAATGGAGAGACGTCTACAGACGTTAAAGTAACCTCTGGCGTGCCACAAGGGAGTGTTATGGGACCATTTCTTTTCACAATATATATAAATGACCTAGTAGATAGTGTCGGAAGTTCAATGCGTCTTTTCGCGGATGATGCTGTAGTATACAGAGAAGTTGCTGCATTAGAAAATTGTAGTGAAATGCAGGAACATCTGCAGCGGATAGGCACTTGATGCAGGGTGTGGCAACTGAACCTTAACATAGACAATTGTAATGTATTTCGAATACATGGAAAGAAGGATCCTTTATTGTATGATTATATGATAGCGGAACAAACACTGGTAGCAGTTACTTTTGTAAAATATCTGAGAGTATGCGTGCGGAACGATTTGAAGTGGAATGATTATATAAAATTAATTGTTGGTAAGGCTGGTACCAGGTTGAGATTCATTTGGAGAGTCCTTAGAAAATGTTGTCCATCAACAAAGGAGGTGGCTTACAAACCACTCGTTCGACCTATACTTGAGTATTGCTCATCAGTGTGGGATCCGTACCAGATCGGGTTGACGGAGGAGATAGAGAAGATCCAAAGAAGAGCGGTGCGTTTCGTCACAGGGTTATTTGGTAACTGTGATGGCGTTACGGAGATGTTTAGCAAACTCAAGTGGCAGACTCTGCAAGAGATGCGCTCTGCATCGCAGTGTAGCTTGCTCGCAGGTTTCGAGAGAGTGCGTTTCTGGATGAGGTATCGAATATATTGCTTCCCCGTACTTATGCCTCCCGAGGAGATCACGAATTTAAAATTAGAGAGATTAGAGCGAGCACGGAGGCTTTGAGACAGTCGTTCTTCCTGCGAACCATACGCGACTGGAACAGAAAAGGGAGGTAATGAGAGTGGCACGTGAAGTGCCCTCCACCACACACCTTTGGGTGGCTTGAGGAGTATAAATGTAGATGTAGATGTAGAAGCAGGTGTTTATACAGCATGGATGTAGATCGGCAACAGTCTGACATAACTCTCTGTTAGTATACGTTAACCACCCAGTACATACATGTCTTCTCGCCACACAACCCTAGAAAAGAGCCCCAAACACTTGTGGACTGAAAACTGTGACATCGCATGAGGATCCGAATAAAATTATCCATTGTCCAAATCACGCATCGGTTGAGTCACTTAGAGACATGACAACTGCTACAGTCGTTTACGAGTGATATAAACGTGTTGACGTCTTCTGAAACGTGAATGTTGAATCACAGCGACATTTTTCAATAACTTTTAATAAGCGATAAGTCTTTTATTTATATACATCTCTAGTTGCGAGTGTACAGATGCTCTGCACGTCAGCGCATTCTGTGCAAATAACGCTGCAAAACGCATAGCCTTCTGTTTGTGCCTTTTAATGTCTCTTGATTGAATTAAGACATGCATTTAGAATTTTTCGTTGAGCCACTGGCGTTCTTTTCCACGTACAACTCATACGTCGTATTGTAGCAGAGTGTACTCTCCGATACAGTCCGCAACAATTGGTTCAGAAGATTCTTCAGTCTTTCTCGAACTAGACAAAGTGATGAACGTTTGCGTGATCTGTGGAATCGTCACATGTCAAATCCTGATGTTCTTTATTCTTCGTGGGAATCACATGTTTTCTTCATTTTGTTAATATGGGTTTAGGTCTGTAGCAGTAATAATGGGTTGGGGCTCATTGTTTTTGTTCAACATACTGTACACGGTATATTCTTGACTTATCCTGTACCACTTTTCATTGAATTTATTGTCTACAATAATTACAGCTACATTATAGATGAACGATGTTCCCGTCCTTGTTGCAGCCACAACGACCTCCCGTGGAACGTGCGCAAGTTCGCGCGGGGGCAGCTGGTCGGCTTCAACCTGACGGCCGACCTCCGCCACGTGGAGCCGTGGTCCCGCAGCGCCTGGTCGCACACCGACCTGCCGCGTATGCGCGCAGGCATGCTCGGTGCACAGGTCAGTAGGCGCCTGCTGCCACTCACTGCTAATTGCCTCGCCGGCTCTGCTGACCTCCTCTGTTATTTATCCGCACCGTCGACGTCGATCGCACAGGTAACTCATCTGTGCAGTTTTTGCAGCAGCCTACAATACGCGAATAAAGTCGAGCAGCTGTGTTTCTTTGTAAATGCAGTAAATGCAGTGACGTAGTCGCAGCAGCTGCCCTTCGTAAAATACTGATTCCGAAACGTATCATTCCAAAATTAATCGAAACATCAAATTTAACTAAATTTCTTCGGTAATAACAGAGTGTTTGTTTCATTATATACCACATTTACTTCAGTATCCGTCAAACGTCTTTATAATCACCTACTTTACGTTGGTCATAATCCTTCCTTCTTATTAGTCTGAACAAAAAGTTTTTTTTTTATCCATATGTCAGCACCTGCCTATCTCCTTATTTGTAATCAAACTCTGTTCACTTAGAATAAACGTGAACTGTTTGAACAGTAGTGCCAACAGAAAAGAAAGCTGGTGATCCCGGCGAGATCCGATGATGAGTTCGTACAAAGAAAATACTTACATTTCCGCCGCATGTATTTGTCTCTAACTGCGAATTGTATCATACGCTGACTATTGGGATTCCCCATGCCCCTTAGAGACATGAAGACTGCCTACGTAGTATAAGGCTAAACACTACGTCTTCGTCGAAGAGTCGCTGTTTATGAAGCAGATGCAAGCTCATATGAAGGGATTAAGACCACAATTAAGAAAGGCACAAAGTTGTCAAAGAGTAAGAACATCCGTCTAAGGGTAGCCAGCGCGGTAGCTCAGGGTGTTCGGTCAGAGGTTTAGCTGCCCTCTGTAACAAAAACACAATGAGTTAATGGATCAACTATGAACTTGAACAAGCGTCATTGGACGGCCGCCTCGAACAAATAAAACGAGCAATAATGAACAAAATGAGATTTAAGAAAGGGGGAATAGCATCTCTGATTAGAAATCAAAACGACCTCGGTCCGGGATTCGAATCTCGCCACTGCTTAAATTTTGACTGATAATCAGCCTCAGCGGCATAAGAAGTCACCCTCATTCTGCCAACGCCCTCGTCAAAGAGGGCGGACGAGTGGACAGAGGTTCAGGGCACTCTCTTGACCAAGGAGTGGGAAACTACACGTAAAGACATGAAAAAGTGTCATGATGATATCTCCATTGACAAAAGACTCCGGAATAGTCACCCTTTGGGATCTCTGTGAGGGGTCTGACAAGGGGGAGATGACCACGAGAAAAAGTCTGAATACTCAACAAAAGGATAACGTTCTGCGAGTCGGGGCGTCGAATTCAGAAGCGTGAATATGGTTGAGAACTAGAAAATCTTAAAATAGAAATTCAAAGGTTCAATACGTATGTAGTAGGGGCCAGTGGTGTGAAAGGGAAAGGAACCAAGGATCTCTGGTCAGATGAGTATAGGATATTGTCAACGGCAGCAGAAAATGGTATAATGGAAGTAGGATTCGTTATGAGTAGAAAGGTAGGGAAGAGGGTGTGTTACTGTGAACAGTTCAGTGATAGGGTTGTTCTTTAAGGAATCGGCAGCAAACCAACACCGGCAACGATAGTTCAGAAGTATATGCCGACGTCGCAAACTGAAGAGGTAGAGAAAGTATATGAGGATATTGGAAGGGTAATACAGTATGTACAGGTAGATGAAAATCTAATAGTCATGGGAGACTGGAATGTAGTTGTAGCGGAAGGAGTAGAAAAAAGGTTACAAGAAGATATGGGCTTGGGACAAAGATTCAGAGAGGAGAAACACTAAATGAGTTGTGTAATAAATTTCAGCTAGTGTTAGGGGATACTCAGCTCTGGAGAAGGTCAGGTGATACGGGAAGATTTCAGTTAAATTACATCATGGTCAGACAGAGATTGCGAAATCAGATACTGGATTGTAAGACGTACCCAGGAACAGACGTAGACTCAAATCACAATATAGTAGTGATGAAGAGTAAGCTGTAAGAGATTAGCCAGGAAGACTCAATAAGGAAATAAGTAGGATACTGAAGTACTAAGGAATGACGAGATACACATGAAGTTCTCTAAGGCTATAGATATAGCAATAAGTGGGCAGTACAGTTGAAGAGGTATGGAAAACTCTAAAATGGGCAATCATGGAAGTTGGAAAGAAATGCATGGATACAAAGTAGGTAACTGCAAAGAAACCATTGCAAACAGAACAAATACTTCTGTTTGTCGATGAAAGGAGGAAGTACAAAAATGTTCCAGCAAACTCAGGAATGCAGAAATACAAGTGGCTGAGGAATGAAATAAATAGGAAGTGCATGGAAGCTGAGACGAATTGGTTGCAGCAAAAATGTGAAGAAATCAAAAAAGAAATGATGTTCAGAAGGACAGACTCTGCATACAGGAAAGTCAAAACATCGTTCGGTGGCCTTAAAATCCGTGGTGGTAACATAAGGAGCGCAACGGAAATTCCACTGTTAAATACACAGGGGAGAGCGGGTAGGTGGAAATAATATATTGAAAGCCAATATGAGGGAGAAGATTTGTCTGGTGTGATAGAAGAAGAAACAGGAGTCGTTTTAGAGGAGGTAGGGGATCCAATATTAGAATCAGAATTTAAACGAGATTTGGAGGACTTGAGATCAAATAAGGCAGAAGGGAGGGACATATCATCAGAATTTCTAAAATCATTGGGGGGAGGTGCAAACAAAACGACTACTCACAGTGGTGTGTAAAATGTATGAGTCGGGCGACGTACCTTCTGACATTCGGAAAAATATCATACACACAACTCCGAAGAGTGCGAGAGCTGACAATTGCCAGAATTATGGCACCCTCAGCTTAACAGCTCATGCATTCAAGTTACTGACAAGAATAATGTACAGATGAATCGAAAAGAAACTCGAGGACGTGCTAAATGACGATCAGTCTGGCTTTAGGAAAGATAAAGGTACGATACAGGCAATTCTGATTTTGCTGTTGATAATGGAAGTATGACTAAAGAAAAATCAAGATTTGGAAAAAGCGTTCGACATTGTAAAATGGTGCAAGAGGTTCGAAATTCTGAGAAAAACAGGCGTAAGCTGTAGCGAGAGATGGGTGACATACAATATGTACACGAGTCTAGCGGGAGTAATAAGAATGGGCGACGAAGAACGAGGTGCTCGGATTAACAAGTGTGTAAGACAGGGCTGTAATACTTGCACCCAGCGCCCTTAATTATTTGCTAAATGTGTTTCCCTATCTGTCTTGTTGTACAGTCCCCGTGTCCTTCTACGAGAATATGTCCTATCGTATGGTCCATTCTTCTTGTCAGTCACCCACATATCTCTTTGCTCGACTAGTCTGTGGAGTCTCACCTTGCTTGCCGCGCGAGGTAGCCGCGCTGTCTCGGGCGTCCTGTCCGTTTCACGCGCATGCCCCGTCAGAGGTTCGAGTCCTCCCTCGGGCATGGGTGTGTGTTTGTAGTCCTTAGCGTAAGTTAAATTAGATTAAGTAGTTCGTAGGCTTAGGGACCGATGACCTCAGCAATTGGTCCCATAAGATCTTACCACAAATTTCCAAATTTCCGCGCCTAGTTTCGTATCTTTTCTGCCCACCTAATTTTAACGTCCTTTTACAACACTGCATCCCTGTTTCCTTACAGTTGACGCCTAACTTGCATACAGTATTGTGCTCCAGTATTTGGTATTAGTAGAATTCTTTTGGCCATAAATGCCCTCCTCTCCTGTACTTATCTGATTTTCATGTGCTCCTTGCTTCTTTCGTCGTTTGTTGCGTGGCTTCCAGGTTGGCACATTTCCTTAAACTACGTTGTGGACCAAAATTTCGACTTTTTTTGTCACTAGTCTCACTTCTGTTCCTCTACGTTCCTTTTGTCTATAGCTGGTTTACTCTATATCAACATTCTTTTGTTAGTAGACTGTCATTCCATTCCTCCTTCCTTTCACAGATGATAGAAATGTTCTTAGAGAAACTTTTGATTAAAAACCTTTCATACCGAATTTTAGTTCCATCCTTGATCCTATGTTTCATTCCCATCATTACTTCTGAAATGTAGGGATTGAACAGTAGGGAATAAATACTCATTCCTGTCTTACACCCTTTCTAATAGTAGCTGTGTTCTTGATATTCTACTCTTCTAATTCCTTATATACATATTGTGCACTACTTGTCTTTCCGTATGGCTTATATCTTATACAACTTTTACTGGCAATTTCGATCGTCTTGCACCATTTTTCACTGTCGTACGTTTATTTTATTTTGCTTTATTTTTCATTTATTTATTTTTTGACCCACAGATCCTGTGAATGAGTCTTAATTTTGCTTAACCCTTACTTCCATAATCAAGTACAATGTTAAAACAGCCTCCCTTGCGCCTTTTCGCTTCGTAAACTAAAACTGATCGCCATGTAAGAGATCTTCGGTTTTATTTTAAAGCCGTCTGTATATTATTCCTGCCATCTGTTAAGCTAATTGAACGATAATTCTCGTCTTAATACACCTTTCGTGTCTTCGGAATTCTCACCTTTCCTTATCATTATCTGAATTAATGGATGCTAAATATGAATCTCAAATTACTATTTCGTTTTTGATTTCAGAACCCTTTCTTTTTCCGAAGAGTTCTGAACTTCCTTCTTTCATAAATTAATTGACGTATTACTTCGGTGAACCACGATTTCTTCCTTGTACTTATATTTCTCTGTACAAGGTTTCTGAATTCTATTTTCAGAGGTGAATGTTTCTCTTCATCTGAGTTGCCTACTATGGTATTCAGTCTCAGAGAACTTAAAACGCACAGAATCATTGCTCAGTACTTCAGTGCCCCACTTCTTTCAAAATCGGTTCTTCTGGATAGTTTCTTTAAACTACATTCCTGTCCTAACTTGTAATCTTCAAATTTACTGCCCGGTACGCCTTAAAATCCATTATCTATCCTAGGATCCTCTTCCTGAACATGTTGTATCCATCTATCGTCTTTTTTTGTAAACTGTTCTTTTCCAAGTGCACTGCTTCCTATTACGATTTTTTACCATTATATTTAACATGACCAGCTAAAATTCATTGCGGGGCTCAATTAGTCTTTCCCCTGTGTCATTCCTACTACCGAGTCCTTTTTCTCCCTAATTTTGTTATATATTCGCTCTTTTTCCCAACATTACCATCTCCACTCACGTACTGGGATACTCGTCTTTGGGTCTCTACCTCTTAATTTTCTGCTTGTTATGTCGCCAGCTGTACTTCAATTATTGTTGTTGGCTTCGGTTTGCTGTTGATCCTGCTAAGAACAATATATCACTCTCTCACTTACCTTCCCACCATAACGAATCATAATACCATTAGTCTGTTTCCCGCTTCTGTTGATATTACCTTATATTTATGTGAGCAGAAATCCTTTTCTCCCCATTTCTCTTCACCGACGCCCACTACATGAAAACTGAGCGTTTACCATTCTTTTTTTCGGATTTCCTAGCTTTCTTACCATTTTGAACAGTCTGCCATTCCACACTCTGACGCAATGTGTTTTACATTTTCGTTAGTTATTCATCGTTTTACTCATCTTCCTCTTGGCTATCCTCTCCTGGAGATTCGAATGAGGCACTTATCCTGACTCTTTTGTCATCTTAAACAATACAGTTACGCATTTTCAGCTATAGGTCTTTAATGCACATGAGTTCTTTGCGCTGTGCTTCCTCACGTTGTTGATAACCCCAGAACATTGGCTTTTAGGGGCACTGGTCCAACGAAAGGGCAAGAGGCTGCCGTGAAACTCTCCGGTCCCCCATTGAAAGGACGAGGGTGACTTCTTTATATCTTCACAGAGGTTGTAATCAAAAGGGGATTGCCACTTACGATTAGACCGTAGTACTGCAATTGTAATGCACACCATGAATGATGGAAATCAATATGGAGCGCAGCACACTTCAGATATTTGAATTCCTGTGTGCTACAATTCGCCCTCAAGCTATCATGACAAGCTGCATTCAGATGCGCGCAAACAGACGTGACAGAATTTTTGTAGCACATAAAAAATAGGTAAACTGTGGCTAGTTACCGTTAGTTTATAAATTAAATTGCTCTCTTGTATTTACAAAGGTATACAACATAAAATGTGATATAACTCAAATGCAGATGTGTTCGAACTACAATGGCTGCCAGGCACGTTTCAAATTGTTTGCTGTTCACAGCAGACCAGTTACGGCATCAAGGGGTAAAATTAACTACAGTAGCATCAGACTGACCCTGCAGTAGCTCGACATACGCGAACAGCCGATAATGGCTTGCCTTTTATGTATTCTGTTTTACATCTTTTGTGACTAAAGCTTTACCTCTTGATTTTTAGTTTCATACGTGACATACCAATTCGAGAGTTTTATTCCGAAAGAAGGAACTCATAGGAGTGCTGAAACCTGGGTCGAAAGACTCCTTTTCTGCCACCGAAGGCTGCTATTGCTGTTACTTTTACTTCGTAAAGTGTCGCTGACCACGCACCCGTGTTCAAAACTTTTAGCATTAAGGGGTCGTTGATTGCCGAGAGTACGGGAGTCCGTTGGAGGAGTAAGGTGGCTGCAGCTAGTCAGGCGGTTCGCATGTAAACTGTTTGCTGTTACGACATTCGAAGATGCGTTCCCTTGTCAGGTAGCGCAGCGTGGCGCCGGTCTACGACGTCTGCGTACCGCGAATGTGGGCTGGCGTCGATCTCCGGCAAAGGCGGCGCACATGCGTCGTCAGACGGCAGTAGTTGCTTCGATCAGCGCGGCCCGATTGCGAAACGACCTCGCAGCGGCTCCGGGTCAGACGCTGTTACGGCCGGCTGGCGTTGTTACGCTCCCAGCGTCGTGGCTGGCAGTGTACAGGACGCAAACAGCAATCGGAATAGCGCGGTCGCTAGATGAGCAGTGGACAGAATTTTTGGCTACGGTTGCTATGCTTTAGAATTGCTGCTCTCGAGAATAGGTCGAGAATAATAGCATAGGGAAGAGTTTCATGCTGATACATTGCTGGCCTTCAATATTGCTACACTAAGAAGAAATGCAGAAGATAAATGGGTATTCATTGGAGAAATATACTAAAACTGATATGTGACTACATACTACGCCTGGCCATTGAGTCAAACAGAACTTGGATGGCGGGTACAGGTGCAGCTGCCCACGCAGCTTCAATACGATACCATAGTTCATCAAGAGTAGTGACTAGCGTATTGTGACGATCCATTTGTTCGGCCACCATTGACCAGACGTTTTCAATTGGTGCTGAAGAATGTGCTGGCCAGGACAGCAGTCAAACATTTTCTGTATCAAAAAAGGCCCGTACAGGACCTGCAACATGCGGTCGTGCATTATCCTGCTGAAATGTAGGGTTTCGCAGGGATCGAATGAAGAGTAGAGCCACGGGTCGTAAAAAATCTGAAACATAACGTCCACTGTTCAAAGTGCAGTCAATTCGAAAAAGAGGTGACCCAGACGTGTAACCATTGGCACCCCATACCATCACGCCGGGTGATACGCCAGTATGGCGATTATGAATACACGCTTCCAATGTGCGTTCACCGCGATGTCGCCAAACACGGATGTGACCATCATGATACTGTAAACATAACCTAGATTCATCCGAAAAAATGACGTTTTGCCGTTCGTGCACCCAGGTTCGTTGTTGAGTACTCCATTGCAGGCGCTCCTGTCAGTGATGCAGCGTCAAGGGTAACCGCAGCCATGGTGTCCGAGCTGATAGTCCATGCTGCTGCAAACGTCGTCGAACTGCTCGTGCGACGGTTGTTGTTCTGCAAACGTCCCCATCTGTTGACTCAGAGATCGAAACTTGGCTGCACGATCCGTTACAGCCATGCGGATAAGAAAGTCATCTCGACTGCAAGTAATACGACGCCGTTTGCGATCCAGCTCGGTGTTCCGTATTACCCTCCCGAACCCACCGAAATCAAATATTAATTTATTCCTCATCTGATATCAAATAGTACACACAATACATAAATTTGGTGCCGTAGTTGCACTGTCAGTTGCTAACAGTAAATCTGAAAGCAGAAATATTTGCAGATACAAAAGAGTAACAAATGTGTCACACTTGAGTACATTGTATATTCAGACGACGTCGAGCCCTGCCCACTATGAAAGTCTGTAAATATTATTCAACTGGCCATTACTCAAAATCGGATCAGAGCGTGAATGTTCGAACTTAAGTACACCTGCCGCTGGAGCTCCGAAGATACGATGAATACGTCTGACTGGCAGCGGCGTAATCGTTCGTGGCAGCACACTCGTGCCGCGGCGGCTGTTGTAGGAAACGCGGCTGCGTAACTGGCGGCTAGCGATTTTGAAAGTGCTACCGTCCGGATATCGGTCGACGCCGCAGATATTTTTCCTCCATCGTCAGTTTTGGACGGCATCAATTTTTCAGCCTGTAACAACCACAAAATTAAGGATTTGGTTGTTAACCTAGTTTCTAGCGTGGCAAAAAAACAAAAAAATAAAATAGAAATGTGACTCAAATTTACCTTTTCTTCCAAGGGACTCTGCGCATGTAATTCTTCAGGCGTTCCCTGCAATCTATTTAGGTGTTCAAGTGTGGGGTATTCGACTGGGTGCCAGCGTCGTTCGTACATAATACAGAGGGGTCCAAAAATTGTATCCACTGTTTAATGCCCATAACCAGCAAACTAATTGACGGAGTTGTCTCATTTTTGGTGAAAGTGTAGTTTAAAGTCCATCCTAAAAGATATCATTGTAGGTGTTTGAAATGGTCACCATTAACATCCAGAAACAAACGATGCCGCCGAAGTGCAGCACGAACTACTGGCTGGAACGTGTTCAGTTGGATGTTTGCACATGAATGTACAACGGATTCTCGAAGTTCATGCGATGTGCGTAGCTTTAGTCTATAAACGACGTCCATTAGTGTTCCCCACAGGTAGAAGTCCAGAGGAGTTAGGTCTGGGGAACGTGGTAGAAACTCCACAGCACCTCTACGGCCTATCCATCTTCCTGGTGGATTTTCGTTGAGATACGCCCTAACACTATTTTGGTAGTGGTCTGGGGCACCATCTTGTTGAAAGTAAACTCTTCTGTCTCTATACAAGTCTCGGATGGCAGGTAAAATGAATGCCTGAAGCTTCTGAAGGTACACCTCATCGGCAACTGTGCCGTCAAAGAGGAATGGCCCAATCAAGCCCCGGTTCGGATTTTTGGCGTCTCAGTAGATGCAATTGTGGTGATTTATTATAACATTGAGTTTGAAATGTGCCTCATCAGACCACACAATCATCTCTGCAAACTCTTCATCGTTGCGCACCATGTTAGTAAACCACTCACAGTACTCCATTCTACGATTTGGATCGTCCTCGTTCATTGCGTGTAGCAATCGTGGGATGTAGCACTTCCACCTTGCTGTCTTCAAAATTCACCGAACACTTGAGCGACTCACTCCAGATACACGGGCACACTGTCTCACAGACCTCTGTGGTGAGCGACTGAATAGCTGTAATACACGACGGGAGTTAGATGGACTTGTTACTGTTACAGGTCGTCCAGATAGTTGTTTGTGTAAATCTTTAACACAGTCTTCGGCTTCAGATTTGTTTAGAATGCGACGAATCGTTAAAAGTGTCAGTGGCTCTGTTTGATACTCATTTCGCCATTGCCGTTGAACCTCATTAATGTTTTCGTACTTAAAATACCACTTCAAAACTGACTTCCTTTCACGCTTTCGCCAGCCATGTTTACTCGAGTAACTAGATGCAACTAAGAACAAAACACTATCTGGCGACTGTCATCTGACAAAACAGAACAACGCAATACCACGCTTGTGTGGCGATTGCCGGAACTGCAAACTATTACACTACCAAATATGAGACAACTCCATCAATTACTTTGCCAGTTATGGACTTTTAGACAGTGGATACATTATTTTAGACCCCTCTGTATTCTCTGCCTCGTGATGACTGGGTGGTGTGTGATGTCCTTATGTAAGTTAGGTTTAAGTAGTTATAAGTTCTAGGGGACTGATGACCATAGATGTTAAGTCCCATAGTGCTCAGAGACATTTGAACCATTTTGAACCCCTCTGTATTTCGACAATGTAATCGTTATCTTCATTAGGTGCTACCAGAGATAACGCTGTCTTTCACCTTCTACTAAAGTCGTTAGAAAGTAAGACGCAAAATGATTAATATAAAATACCTGTGTGGTGCGACAAACGTCAGTTGACACGACACACGGTGACAGGTACGTTATCGTCTCAGCAATGCCTCAGGTTTCTTATGTAAAGCGTTTACTGCCCGCCTGCAACTGTGGGCATTGTTATTAAACTAAGTAAGTGCTAAGAACAGTCCGTTCAATTTCGCTTGCATAACAAGTCAAACGAATCTAAAGACTCTCATTTTAACTAAGTACCTATAGGACTTGGAAGAGCAGTTGAATGGAATGGACAGTATCTTGAAAGGAGTATATAAGATGAACATCAACAAAAGCAAAACGAGGATAATGTAATGTAGTCGAATTAAGTCGGGTGATGCTGAGGGAATTAGATTAGGAAATGAGACACTTAAAGTAGTAGAGGAGTTTTGCTATTTGGGGATCAAAATAACTGATGATGGTCGAAGTAGAGAGGATATCACCAATTTATTATTGGAGGGCAGCGTGGACGGTAAAAATCGTAGAGGGAGACCAAGAGATGAATACAGTAAGCAGATTCAGAAGGATGTAGGTTGCAGTAGGTACTGGCAGATGAAGAAGCTTGCACAGGATAGAGGTGCATGGAGAGCTGCATCAAACCAGTCTCAGGACTGAAGACCACAACAACAGCAACAACAACCTACAGATTAATTACGAAGAACTTTAAGTAGAAAGACAGCATAGAAAATATTGGGCGGAAGGCGAACCAAAGAGTGCGCCTTATTGGTAGAACACCTAGAAGATACAACAGAACCTCAGACTTTTGATGCTGTTATCTAGATCGAGTACAATCTGAACAAAGTTGTACAAATATTTAGCCAGACTATGATAAGATTTCAGCATGTTGCAGTGATTTGCCGCATGCTACAAACGTTCAAAACTAAAGTGAACAGTTCACAGTACATACATACAAATGTAATACTCTTTCAATAGAAGGTTGGTGAGTCGCAGTTGAACTCATTCAAGTACTTGGATGTGATACTTAGTAGAGATATGAAGTGAAACGAACCCATAGGCATAGCCGTGAGTAAAGCAGGTAGCAGACGTCGCCTTATTGATACAATACTCAGGAAATGCAAACAGTCTACAGAAGACATTACTTAAGAATCACTCGTGCCACATCCTAGAATAGTGTTGAAGAGTGTGATACACTGAACGTGTATAGAGAATGGCAGCTACAAAGGTCGCAGGTTGGTTTGACCTGCAAGAGATTTCCACTGAACTACTGAAAGAACAGAACCAGCTGACTCTTGACGGTATACGAAGACTAACACGAAATTGTCAACTAACGAAGTTTAAAAAATCATCTTTAAATGATGACTCTAGAAATATGCTGCAACCCGCTACATTCGTTTCCTTAGGGATCCTGAGGCTAATATTTAGATTAATGACAGAACGCTCAGGAGCATTTAAAAAATCAGTTTTCCCGAGCTTCGTAAGTGAATGGAATGGAGAAAAGCACTAATAAGTGAGACGTAGCCTCTACTATCCATTTCATAGTGGTTCGCCGAGAATGGATGGAGACGCAAATCTGTTGAAGAGAATGTCCTCATTACCGTGTAAATAGTGCACCAGTAGCACTCGACGAGCTGTCTGGGCTCGGACTTGATGAAGGTAACGAGTTCCATTAAAGAGACATTGCGCATGAACGACTTCAAGATGTCTCCTTACATGGGGCTGCAACTGTGTTGTGGTTCCTCCAGTTCTTAACCTTTTAAAGGAAATGAAGCATTGTACTTCACTGCTGCTACCTGCTAAACTTGGGAAAATACTTCCAAACAAGATATGGCGTCATACGTAAATACAACACAGGTCACAGTACAACAGCGGAAACTTCCTTAAGGACTAAGTGGTTGGTACGTCTTGCACTCTGCAAGTGTCGTTAAAAGCTCACGTGTCACGGAAACAGGCACGTTATTGTCTCAACAATGTTGTACATATTCTCATGTAATGCGTTTATTGCCAGTTTGCAACTGCCAGCATTGTTATTAAAATAGCACAGATAACTTTTTCTATTGTCGGTAATAGCCCTATGGTCTAGTGGCTAGCGTTGCTGTATCTGATCACGGGATCCCGGGATTCAATCCGGCCGGGTTGGGGATTTTCTGTGCCCGGGGACTGTGTGATGGTGTTGTTGTCATCATTTCATCATAATTACCATCATTCGTGACAGTTGCTAGATTGCACTTTGTTAAACATTGGACTGTGTAAAAATTGGGACATTGTACGGGTGCTGATGACCGCGCAGTTGAGCACCACAGAAACCAAACATCATAATCATCATCTATAATGATCCAATATTTCCAAACACTAGAAATTTTACAACTGAACACTATACTTTCGTTAAAAATGTTTTATACAAAAACCAAAAGCTTTAACTCTAGTGCTATGGCAAATCGATTAACCTGGGCCGGCCGGGGTGGCCGAGCGGTTCTAGACGCTACACTCTGGAACCGCGAGACCGGTAAGGTAGTTTTAAGTTCTAGGGGACTGATGACCTCAGAAGTCAAATCCCATAGTGCTGAGAGCCATTTGAACCATTTTGATTAACCTAGTTCTTAGTAAAAAAAATTAAAAAAAATGGCCAACGTGCTCGCAGGACTCGCCTACCATTGGTTTAGTACAAAATTATTTACATGGGTAGTCCATCCATCCAGGAATCGAGGATGCCGACGATTTTTGCCTGTTGTTGACATCGACACTGCCTAGATATCGGTTCTGGGAATAGAAGACCGTATCAATATCTGTACAGTTGCTCGTGAGACTATCCCAGACGTAGAAATAGAAGCGAGCAGGGAAGCTCAGTTTATATATGTAGAGAGAGATGATATAATGTTAATTTCCGTACTAAGATACGACTACAATTTACATGTCATATTTGCCTGAGGTAATATTTATCTATTATGCTTTCGACCGATGTTGAATGCAATGTAAGTTCTCATGGCAAAATAATTTTCATATGGCATGAATACGAATTAATAATTTTAGGACTTATTCCTTTACTTCTACTGCGAAACCTTGATCCTTGGCAAATATTATGATTCTGGATGCGTGAGTTTGCAATTATCGAAATTTTGGAAATTTGTGGTAGGTTCCTACGGGACGAAACTGCTCAGGTCATCGGTCTGTAAGCTTACACACTAATTTAAACAAACTTACGCTAAGGACAAAACACACACACACACACACATACACACAGTTAGGGAGGACTCGAACATCGAGGAAGGAGCTGCGCGAACCGTGGCAAGGCGCAGGAGACCGCGCGCCTACCAGCATGGCGGGTATCGAAATATGAGACATAAATGACTTTATATTTTCAATACATTGACTTAGAAGCTTAAAAATCTTACATCTCCAAGGAACCGTGGAATTTAGTACGTGACATACGCTTTATACGCCCTCCTGTTACTGAGAGAAAGGGGTTTTAATCTACCAGGAAGTTTCATATCCGCGCACACTCCGCTGCAGAGTGAAAATCTCATTCTGGAAACATCCCCCCACCCGCTGTGGCTAAGCAATGTCTTTGCAATATCCTTTCTTTCAGGAGTGCCAGTTCTGCAAGGTTCGCAGGAGAGCTTCTGTAAAGTTTGGAAGGTAGGAGACAAGGTACTGCCAAAGGAGAGTTGTGAGGACGGGGCGTGAGTTGTGCTAGGTAGAGCACTTGCCAGTGAAAGGCGAAGGTCCCGAGTTCGAGTCCCGGTCCTGCACACAGTTTTCATCTGCTAGGAAGTTTAAGGGATTTTATCAGTTGGATAGCCAGACCGACGGACGGACAACAGATGAATCCTGTAAGGGTTCCTTTTTTGTTGATTGGGAAACGGAACCCTGTTGTTGATGTTGTGGTCTTCAGTCCTGAGACTGGTTTGATGCAGCTCTCCATGCTACTCTGTCCTGTGCAAGCTTCTTCATCTCCCACTACCTACTGCAACCTACATCCTTCTGAATCTGCTTAGTGTATTGACCTCTTGGTCTCCCTCTACGATTTTTACTCTCCACGCTGCCCTCCAATGCTAAATTTGTGATCCCTTGATGCCTCAAAACATGTCCTACCAACCGATCCCTTCTTCTGATCAAGTTGTGCCACAAACTGCTTTTCTCCCCAATCCTATTCAATACCTCCTCATTAGTTACATGATCTATCCACCTTATCTTCAGCATTCTTCTGTAACACGACATTTCTAAAGCTTCTATTCTCTTCTTGTCCAAACTAGTTATCGTCCATGTTTCACTGCCATATATGGCTGCACTCCATACAAATACTTTCAGAAACGACTTCCTGATACATAAATCTATACTCGATGGTAACAAATTTCTCTTCTTCAGAAACGCTTTCCTTGCCATTGCCAGTCTACATTTTATATCCTCTCTACTTCGACCATCATCAGTTATTTTACTTCCGAAATAGCAAAACACTTTACTACTTTAAGTGTCTCACTTCCTAATCTAACTCCCTCAACATCACCCGATTTAATTTGACTACATTCCATTATCCTCGTTTTGCTTTTGTTGATGTTCGTCTTATATCCTTCTTTCAAGACACTGTCCATTCCGTTCAACTGCTGTTCTAGGTCCTTTGCTGTCTCTGACAGAATTACAATGTCATCGGCGAACCTCAAAGTTTTTACTTCTTCTCCATGAATTTTAGTACCTACTCCGAATTTTTCTTTTGTTTCCTTTACTGCTTGCTCAATATACAGATTGAATAACATCGGGGAGAGGCTACAACGCTGTCTCACTCCTTTCCCCCAACCACTGCTTTTCTTTCATGCCCCTCGACTCTTATGACTGCCATCTGGTTTCTGTACAAATTGTAAATAGCCTTTCGCTCCCTGTACTTTCCCCCTGCCACCTTCAGAATTTGAAAGAGAGTATTCTAGTCAACATTGTCAAAAGCTTTCTCCAAGTCTACAAACGCTAGAAATGTAGGTTTCCCTTTTCTTAATCTTTCTTCTAAGATAAGTCGTAAGGTCAGTATTGCCTCACGTGTTCCAACATTTCTACGGAATCCAAACTGATCCTCCCAGAGTTCCGCATCTACCAGTTTTTCCACTCGTCTGTAAAGAATTCGCGTTAGTATTTTGCAGCTGTGACTTGTTAAACTGATAGTTCGGTAATTTTCACATCTGTCAGCGCCTGCTTTTTTTGGGATTGGAATTATTATATTCTTCTTGAACTCTGAGGGTATTTCGCCTGTCTCATACATCTTGCTCACCAGACGGTAGAGTTTTGTCATGACTGGCTCTCCAATGGTCGTCAGTAGTTCTAACGGAATGTTGTCTACTCCCGGGGCCTTGTTTCGACTCAGGACTTTCAGTGCTCTGTCAAACTCTTCACGCAGTATCTTATCTCCCATTTCATCTTCATATACATCCTCTTCCCTTTCAGTAATATTGTCCTCAAGTACATCGCTCTTGTATGAACCCTCTATATATTCCTTCCACCTTTCTGCTTTCCCTTCTTTGCTTAGAACTGGGTTGCCATCTGAGCTCTTTATATTCATACAAGTGGTTCTCTTCTCTTCAAAGGTCTCATTAATTTTCCTGTAGGCAGTATCTATATTACCACTAGTGAGATAAGCTTCTATATCCTTACATTTGTCCTCTCGCCATCCCTGCTTAGCCATTTTGCACTTCCTGTCGATCTCATTTTTGAGATGTTTGTATTCCTTTTTTCCTGCTTCATTTACTGCATTTTTATATTTTCTCCTTTCATCAATTAAATTCAAAATTTCTTCTGTTACCCAAGGATTTCTAGCAGCCCTCGTCTTTTTACCTACTTTATCCTCTGCTGCCTTCACTACTTCATCCCTCAGAGCTACCCACTCTTCTTTCCCCCATTCCTGTGAATTGTTGCCTTATGCTCTCCTTGTAACTCTGTACAAAATCTGGTTCTTTCAGCTTGTCCAGATCCCATGTCCTTAAGTTCCCACCTTTTCCCTTTAAAAATTAAAAAAAGGTACTATTGTAATCGAGACCAAAATTTTTTAAAAATATACCCGATATTCAGAACCAAAAGACCTGTATCAGTTTTAACCGGCCGGCTTATTAGATCTCTATCCAAAGGCGACGCTCGCTGGCAGTGGGGCTGTTGTGGGGCAACGGAGAGCCCCTGCTACCAACACTGTACCTGTGTCTAGCTGGCGGGTCTCGACGCCAGGGTAGGTGGAAGCCGACAGGCCGATGACTGACGATTTGATCAGGGGCCGTTTTGTCCCATGTACCCCAGTGGGGCAATGGTCAGTAGCGATACTCTCGAAAGTGCGTCTGTTTTGGCACTGTCGCTTCTGAAGTCACGATTGCCGCATGCCGAATTGCCTTTGGGTACGGTAAGCGCTGGGGCACGTCCTCGCAGCGGACTGCGATTCCTTATCGCCACACTGAGTCTTAGTACTGGCGCAAGTGGCCTAACTTAGGCCGAAGCACATCTAACCAGTCCTGCGTCTCTTCACTACAGTTGCGGGACAACACTTGTCTCCGAATATGGAGAAACTATCACCTTCTGACGGCTCTTTTGTCTCCGCTGAACACTCATTGTCCAGGACAGCGTACTGCATTCCATTACCTTAACGGGGGAGCTAGTCACATACTTGACAGACTATTCAGTTGGCAGTCTGCAGTGAGGCACAATGTAAAACACTTCGCGGAAAATTAGAAACACGGAAGCTTTCCGTTGCTCATCGTGCATGGTTCACATCACATAGTACGAGTAAAGGGCCGGTCTCGCGCCGTCTATGCTTTCTAATACCGTGTTGATTTGTGAATTATTCTCCGAAGGAAATTTATTGTATCAGAACAAAAATATGGTCGTGAAATCTGCAGGTAACAGACTTTAACGATATCAGTCTGTAATTCTTTCACTCTTCTCAAAAAATGGTTCAAATGGCTCTGAGTACTATGCGACTTAACTTCGGAGATCATCAGTCGCCTAGAACTTAGAACTAATTAAACCCAGCCAACATATGGACATCACACACATCCATGTCCGAGGCAGGATTCGAACCTGTGGCGTAGCGGTCGCTCGGTTCCAGACTGTAGCGCCTAGTACCGCACGGCCACTCCGGCCGGCTCACTCTTCTCAAGTGCGGCAATCACCTTTTCTTATTTTTCAGTCGCTTGTCACTTTCTGCTGAGCAAGTGACTTGCGATAAATGCAAGCTAAGTAGGCGGCCAGTATTGAAGAGTAATCTCTGTAAAACGGGTCTTGAATTCCTTCTTGACTAGGCGTTTTCTTTGCTTTTCACAATGTTTTTCAACGCCAGGGATGCCTATTTTAAAAAAAAAAAAAACCTCCATACGGAATTTGTGCGGCACTTAAACTCTGGTTGTACGACCAACCTGCATGTATAAAGTTCCTAGCGCCAAAGTTTAAATATCAGCTTCCCTATTCCTTATCAGTCAGTGAATGACTCGATGGAATCCTTCGATTCACTTGGAGAGTTTACGTAGGACCAAAATTTTCTAAAATTCTAAGACAGCTCTTTCTCTAATATGACGACGGAAGTAGTTGTATGCTACTCGCATAACTCTCTTTACAGACACAGGGATTTCTACAATCTTTGCCTGCCGATAGTCCTGTTTCCTTTTTTGAAACGTTATTGCATCTGTCTCTGTTTTCTCTAAGTTTTTTAGCTTCATTACTAAACCGCGATGAGACCTGTTCCGTCCCTAATCGGCTTACTCATGAGTTAGTTATTCAGAGTACGATTTACAATCAGTTCAAATATTGGCCTTATCTGATATTTCCACTATGAAAACTCTTGTTTTTTATGGATTTATTATCTTTAACAACCATCGTGGTATTCTTAATATCATGATCGCTAATACCTGTCTCTATATCTACATTGTCGATGAGGTTGTACCTGTATGAAATTACGAGGCCTAAAATTTCTTGTTACATATTCATGTCTGTTTTAGAACAGTGTGGTTCTGAATTTCTTCGTAAGAATGTTTGCCAGTAGCACACGATACGGATACATGAACGCCGTAGTCTAAAACGATATGTTGGAGTTGCTTCGAAGTAATACTGGAGGTTAGAGTCAGGGTACTTCCACGCTCTTAAACACACAGGTCTCCTTTGGATGATTTTGCGGCGGTTACTGCAGAACCGGGTGGACTATAGGACCATCCGACGATTAAAATGAGTTCATTACGTCTGTCACTCGTGTTACTCCAGCAGAGGATTCACCTGGAACCTATGGGAGAGCAACATATCAAAATCTTCGAAACGAAATAGACATAGTAACGTCAGAGCTGAAATACTTTGTTTCTTATGTTCAGTGTTGCTCAAGAGGAAGCCAATTTGTATTTATATCATTGGCTGAAATTTGGGGAAATGGAAAAGTACCAATCACGCGTTTAACGTCTCGTTTGTATAGAAATTATCAGAGAAATATCAAGAAGTAAAAGCTTTTATATCGAATACCTCAAGCATTCACCTACAATTATGGAGTTAAAGTGCTACTTTGCCGGAAGTTGGAGCTCTGGCAGTCAGAAAGCCAAGTATCTGATGCTGGTAACGACGATTATGAGATTTTATCGCTGTCCAAAAAGGAAAAAAGCTCCTCCGTCCACGGTATCATATGAATAAACTATAGTATTCGTCGACTTTGTCACATTTTACGGTACTAAAGCTGTTAACAGTTTCGGCTGCACAGCAGTGATTGCTTCTATAAGGTGAAAAGGAGTATAGTGATATTTGCAAAATTTATCTAACACGAACATGAATATACTAAACAGACAAGTGGTACCCTAGTGAAAGGATCAACAAACTAAAAAATACTCAAACATCTAATAATAGTCACAAATTTTTACGCAAAATGCACAGGTGGAATTGGCGATGACTAATCTTTAGTGAGCATTGTTTATCTGAGAGTCATTAAAATGTGGTAAAAAGTGATGTTCATAGATTTACCACTTATTTTTAATCTTAAAATTACAAAACGACATTAGGAACAACTTCAGTTAATACCCTATGATCAGTAACAGGTCTATAAACTTTAATCACTCCCCCCGCTTCATCGTATCTATTTTCGGTTTACAATGGACGTAAGTAACGTTATCGCGTCTCGCTCTGATGTACTGCAAACCACACAGTAAAGATGTTGGCTCGATCTCCGAAGAGCAAGAATCCCGCCGTGATCGCCAAATTACTTTGTAACTGCCGCGAAAGTGCCTACTTGTATCCCTGTACTCTACCCTCGCTTCTCCCCTGCTGGCCTCAGCAAGAACCCTTACGTCGTCTCCGTAATGGACCCTTTACAGTAACTAAGTGCCCGTTCCAAACTCCATAGATAGCAAGAGCTGGTAGCGGGTAGTTTTCCGTTAATCGCTTAGATTGCTCGCAGAGCACAGCTGCACAACGCTGAATTGCAGTTATATTGCCTCGTTCGGATCGTTTCAACAATTTACGCTCGCTAGGAATGGTTCTTGCCCCGAAGAAGCACGTTTCACAGTGGTAACTATTTTCGCTGTTCCGCATCGCTGGACATTCCAGTAGGACTTCAACATACGTATTAATATATGAATTTGCAGTAAGAATACGATATAATGTCGCTTACATAAGGTATATTCCACAAGTTTGCTTTCTTTTAAATAACACACTTGTGGAATCAATTCATGTAAATCCACTTGTATGATCAGTCTCCTTCACTGGACATTAATACTTCAAAGATAAATAAAATAGTCACTAAAGATGTTGGCTTGAAGCTGCGTCCTTCCGTTGAGAGAAATTAAAAATTAATTTTCTGTAGTAGTATCAGAACATTACTGACAGGTTTACTCGTATTATTTACGGAATCATAAGAAATTCCATCGTACCAACATTAATGGAACTTATTTCTCCACTTCGGTAATTGACTGGCCCAAATAAGTTTATAGAAATACGCTGTATGAGCAGGATAAAGCTTCACCATCTGAAATATTTCTGTCACTAAATTCACTAATTACAAAAATACTCTATCGCTTTGACAAAAGCAATGTGCAAAATGTGCGTTAAATAGCTACCCGATTTCATAAAAATCTAAAACATCAATGTAATTGGAGACAGTGACTTGTGAGTTGTTGAAGATTTTAAAGCACTCTGCTCCCGTCTAACACATTCAATCTAACGAGGACATAGTACCACACCTGTTTACTCTTATCTTCACATATTTTTGTGCTCTGAACGACAATGACATCCTTAAGGAGTTCTTATCTATACGTGCGTGTACGAAAATAAACTGGAACTAATCTGCGCTACAGTCTGGAGCCGAGCGACCGCTACCGTCGCAGGTTCGAATCCTGCCTCGGGCATGGACGTGCGTGATGTCCTTAGGTGTAAGTAGTTCTAAGTTCTAGGGGACTGATGACCTCAGCAGTTACGTTTCATAGAGCCCAAAGCCATTTGAACCATTTTTGGAACTAATCTGCATTAGTATGTGGATTAACATCTGAAATAAAACGTGCGAGGGATACTCACTCGTTCAGTATTTCCACGTTTTGCATGTTATGTATCATTTCACTCATAATAGTGAAATAACATCACACTGAAATTTCTAATCAGTGTATTCGTATCTATACTTGTTCAATAAAGGGTGCCTAATCATGTGAGACGTTGTTGGAAATGGAGCTTATAAATGCAAGTCGATTTAGCAATTATCACATATAAAAACCGATATGAAGTCCCATTGCAATGCTATTCTTAAAAAACACGAAAGATATCAGGTAAAAAACTGAAGCTCACTATGTGGAACATCGACTGAAATCGATAGGAGGGACTGAAAGTAGGACAAAATCAGAGTTCCTCATATGACAAGCTCATTTTTCTTCCGAATTAACAAGCGAGAAAACCTAATGCACGTCTCATACCAGTTGCACAAAAATCCAGTAAAATGCAACATGCGCAGAGTACAGACTAACATCTCATGCTGTCAGTGAAAGCGTCAGTTACATCCTCATACTGTACTTTTAGAACGGGACGAAAGGCAGGAAGAAAACCGTAAGAATTTGAAATGCTCTGTTCCGAACATAAAGTCCGTTACGGGGGTGAGGGGGGAGAGTCTTGTAGCCAGTGTGAAGATCGTAAACGTTCCTTCAACCTGAAAACTGAAGGGAACACGGCAAAAATTTCCCCAAAACTGTGCACATAAACGCATACGAGTTTGTCAGTACCGGGTCTGCATGGTCTTTTACAACCGTAAGGGGGAGGGGTCAGGGGGGGGGGGGGTTCACAAAAAGTGTAGTAGGAGGAGCAGTACACAGGAATTGGGTGAACATAAATTCTGTTGATTGAGATGGTACGAATTTTTTCACGTTTTAGAGGAACGAGAAAGCAGGATTGTTCTAGATACTTATGCTGAATAAATTCCAGTCACATATAAAGTGGCTTAGGCACATCCGTGGACACATTCATGGGTTTGCGTCAGGACAACGCTAAATTATAATTCGGCGAGCGTTTCCTATACATCTCTCAAGACTGCCAGCCATGTTTTGAGGAATGCTTTTCTCCTGCAGTTCGACAATCAACAAGGATTGTCCACAATCCGCTTCCTTGCATAGGAACCTTTCAGCTATCTTCAACAGATTGTAATGTCCACCCTTATTTGTGAAATAAATGTAACTGCAGTGATACCACATTGTGAAGTGATGTGCACCAGTCGCGTATCTTCCGTACATAATGTAAAATATGATGGTTCCAAAGAGGCCGCCTACGTTAGTCTTGGTTTCGGAATGCTCAGTGAAATAAAATGATGTGGAAAGAACTCACAAAATAGCGGCTACGAGATATTCATAACACAGTTTCGACACACAAGCTAAAATTATACACGTTTCGCAAAGAGAGAAGACCAACATCTACTCTCTTATGTCCGTATGCGCATACATACACCGTAAACCAAGGCTCGATCGTCAGTCACTACTTTTCAGTGGCTACTCATCTTTCAGCTTCAAAAAATAGCGGTCTGAAAGAAAGAAAAGAGAAAGTATCTGAAAGAGCTGTTTTTCAGCACAATTTATCTCAGACTCTAACTGAAGGCCACGTATCAGGGAAATACATTCAGTGCTTGAAAGGAGTCTCAGCAGCACACAGTATACGCAGATTAACTCATAAGTTTTGCCTTAAAAGTGGATACAAAAGTATCTCTACTTACAAGATAATCGAAAATTGTCTCGCCATGCACTGGAGATGCAACATTGGTCAACACCCTTAAAAAGCGTTTCTTTTAATACAATGGTTTTCTTACCGGTTTACAATAAAAGAAAGAATTGTTGATAAAAAACATGTACTATTCGCAGTCCGAACATGTAAACAATTCTTTTAGAGGTAAGCAGTTTCTAAAAAAAGAAAAGCCAGAGCAACGAGAGGTAGACTGAAAAATGGGTGATACAATAACTAGCTTAGCACTCACTGCTTCGTTCGCGTGGACTGTGAAGCCTATAGAAATTTTCTTTGTTGTTGTTTAATCATATTTTTATGTTGTTACAAACTGCAACTCCTTCTAAGCTTTTCTCTACACTTAAGGCCATATAAGCTTGGTCTTTTCCGAAAGTCTGGTAGATACAGTCCAAAATATTTTTACGTGCCTTTTGCGTTCTTGTGGAAACATTTCCGTAGCTACTTTCACGCTCTAACAAATATTTCTACACACCTAACAGAGAAGTAAAATGCCAGTTTTAATAAATTTAGCTTTAAAATTTTTTTAATGTAAAGAAATAGCGTCTTCAAATTTTTCGTCACCTATTGCACTCCATTAGAGGTTGATTTTCCAGGAACACTGAAACACGTTTTTTTTTTTTAATTTCTAACGTAGAATTCAAATAACAATTGCCACACATGTAGCCAAAAAATCTTTTAGTAACTCTTCAGTAATTATTAATTTTCAATAAAACTTTCACCGACTGTTTCACCTCCTTAGTGGTTGCATTTCCAAAAATCCTTAAACAATTATTTTTTATTTTCTGACTGAGAAAACAAATACCAGTTTTGTTAGCCCTAGCCTAAAATTCCCTTCATAGTAACATTCTTTCTAAAGGACATTTTTCCCCTTATTTCACAGCCTTAGGAGTGTAACTCCGGACAATCCCTTCTTAAACGATGCTTACAGTGCAACATCCACACCCTCTACAAATTTCAAGAGTCCATCAGCATTTTCCGCAGGGTGAGGATGAGCCATTGTATCAGTCTGACCCTATTTTCCACAATAACAGGTTGAATTTCCAAAAAAAAAAGTGGGACACTTAGTTTTTCATCTCTACCAGAGAAGCCCAACCCCACTTTTCTAAGATTCAGCTTTAAAAATGCTATCGTAATGAGATGTTTCACCTCCTTTGGGGTTGAATTTCTGAAAACAGTTGCACGCGTGTGTTTCATTTCGTATAGAGAAGCCAAATACAAATTTCATAGATTTAGCTTAATAAATGATTACACAATGAAATATTTCCATACAAATTTTCATCCACCGTTTCACTGACATGGGGGCTAAATTTCCAGAAATAGTGAAACTTGTGTTATTATTTGTAACTGAGAAGCCTAAAATTGTCATGGAGTTAGCTTTAAAAATATTTTCACAAAAAATATCATCCCCAATTTCACCCCCTTCCGGGTTCAGTTTCCAAAGACATTTAAACAAGTGTTTTATAATTTGTAACCAAGAAGTCAAAAATCGATGTTCATAGATATAGCTTTAAAAATAAGGTTATATTGTCAAAAAAACGCGTTCAGACAATATTTCACCCTAATAAGTTTACATTTCCAAAAATGCTGAAACACTCAGTTTCTTATCTCTGACCGAGAAACCAGATACCATTTTTCATAAGCCTAGCTTCAAAGTTTCCTTGATAGCACTATATTTTCAAAATGCCTTCCAGCCTCTCATGTATCCGCTTAGGAGTACAATTTCGAAAAGTCCCTTCTTAAACCTTGGCTACAATATAAGATGCACACCTGCTCGAAATTTCAAGTTTCCATCCTCAGCTCTTTGGGCTGGGTGATGGTGAGTCATTTCAGTCAATCTGGACATTACCTTTTATACGTAGACAAGATATGTGCGAAGATCATCTAGTTACTACAAAACTTCAGCTTAATAGCTTGTACCGCGTGAAGGCATGATGCACATTTTTTGACGTATTTTATACCATTTACAATTATGTTCAGTATGCATGTAATTTAAATTTATGCGTCTTGAAGAAACTATTTGAGGATTCTCAGCATATATGAAAATGACAATAATAAGCTGTAATGTGAATGTTCGTAGCAGTTAGGTAATCTCGACACAAGAAATTATTGTATGATAATTTAAAAAGTTATATGCTTCAATTAAAAATACACCAAGCCAAAACAACTGGCAAATGGTTACTTCAAGTGGAAGAAGTGAATAAATGGTCTAAAAATGAGGTCACTAGAGCTGATACAGTCAGTATAACAAAGCCCCTTTATGCTGACCGGAGACCAGCATTATCTGTCTGTAAAATAAGTGATCTGTTTATTCACGTTCAATAACAGATGTTACTGCACGGGTGAACTGTGTTTCATTGTTCCAGGTTGAATCCTGAGTCCTTACTCATTGCCTCATGCAGTTGCGACATTTAACATCAACGCTAAGAGTCTGAGTGAATATGTAGCCTAAAAGCATAGCAATCGTGAAGTTGTTGATCATAAAGTCGATGACAATATCCTCTATTTTACTTATGTTCGAATTTAATAATCATTAGTAATTGGAAATATTTATTCATAACTACCGAGCCACATCTTTATTCAAAATAACATGTTTGAATTTTTATTTAGTAATCACATGAAAATTAGAAATATTTCGTGAGTGCCTTAATGTGAAATGTTTCGCACTTAGAAACAAGAAAATCTTTTGTTTAACATATCTCATATTTTCATAAGAAATTTTCATTTGTTATGAGTCCTTATACTTTCATGCAATAGGCATTTTAAAAAGTTAAAAATCAAATAGGTTCCTTTTACTAAAAACTAGTTATGATTATTCGTTAGTAAATATCTGTATTCGTCAATAAATGTAGAATTTAATTCAGAAAGTTTAATTCAGAAAGTTGCTACCACTGCGATTTGAAGAAACAATTTCAAACTACTAGTCTTATACACATTGCACCTACTATTTTTCTTATTCTTTTAGTAAATATGTTTACTTCACCTTACTTAAACTAGCCACAACAGTTAATTTGTTTAGATACAAAGATAATAACAGTTACAAATTAAATTACACGTGTGTCACAGTGCGTAAACATGAACAAAATATTAAATAACGTTCTTAGCAACAGTATTAAGCGAACGATTAAAATTTTTGTATTAACCAATCTGTATAAAATAGTAGGTTTTTCAGCTACTAACATGTATATTGATAAGATATTAATTGCTTGGTGTTAACAGCAGTCGGCATTGCAATTTTCAAACGCAATTTTTTTTAGATTCTTCCTTTAACCTTCAATTTCTTTGACCATGAGCAGTATCGACGATGACAGCACAGTGCCTAGGGTACCCTTGTTAGTGTAGTACCTTACAGCCATCCTAAACTCTAAATAGGTTGCTCTTCATAACCAATCTTAGGACTAGTAACCAACACAGTGTGGCCTTCCGACCGCAACGAAATTAAAATCACCCTGTCGAACATGTAACCATCCATGTCAGCATTCTAATCAACTACTAATCAAAACGTCCTGGGTTCCGAGTTGAGACCTCGCCACTGCTTAAATTTCGATAAAAATCATTAGCAATGGCGGCCGAAGACTGGTGGCATAAGAAGCAACGCTCGCTATGCCAACGGCCTTGTCAAAGAGGACGGAAGAGTGGACACAGTTTCAGGGAACTCCCTTGCTACTGGTGTGGGAAACACCACCTAAAAGGCGGAATAATCAGCAATGATCGACGACAAGAGGATGTACAAGGCAATGGAAATCATTGCATTAAAGACATATAATGTATTTCCACAGGTCATGTGGCCTGTATAGCAAAAAAGTGATGATGATCTCTCCATTGAGCAAAGATTCCGGACTAGATTTCATTCTCCGGGATGGGACTGCAAAGGCGGAGGTGACCATAAGAAAGAGTTTGAATAAATAGCGAAATATAGAGCTCTATGAATCGAAGCGTGGAATGTCAGTAGTAGATAGGGGAGCCAATAAATCTAAATAAGGAAATGCTAAGGCTCCATCTAGGTATAGTGGCGGTCATTGAAGTAAATTGGATATTTTGGAGAAGCGAGTATAGTATAATATAAACAGTATCCAAAAAATGGCAGGATTCGTTATGCATAGATAGCAGAATTAAAATATAGGGAGCGAAAAGTTATTTTCAGTTTGTACAATAACCAGACCAGTTATAGAAGTTGAAGCACATGAAAGGGATGCAACAGATGAGAAGAGAACGAGACAATGTAATAATTCTTCACTGTTGTTATTCAGTCTGTAAACTGTCCCAACAGTAAGTGCAACCAAGGAGAAATACCTAAAGGGAACTAAAATTCATGGAAAATAAATAAAAACTTTGAGGTTTGCTGACGACATTTTCTTCTCCCTGAAACGGCAAAGGGCAGAAGAGCAGTTGCACTGAATGATTAGTGCCTTTGGAAAAGGCTGGAAATGAACTACGGCAACACTAAAAGAAGAATAGTGCACTGTGGTCGAGTTAAATTAGGGGTTGTGTATGAATTATACTAGAAACTGAGACGAAAGTAGTAAATGAGTTTTGCTATGTACACTTAGTAAATAGGCGTTGACGGGCGTTTTAGAAAGGATATAAAATGTATACTGACTATAGGAAGAAAGCATTTCTGAAAAAGAGGAGTTTGTTAGCAGTAAATATAAATGTGAGTAACATTTAGTCTTTTTATGAAAGTATCAGTCTGGAGCGTAGCCCTTACGGAAGTGAAACGTGAACGATAAACACTTCACACATGAGGATAATAGAAGACTTTCGAAATGTAGTACTATGGAAGACTGCTGAAGGGGGTTTGATGAGTAGATCAAATGTCTAATGAGAAAGTACTGAATTTCGTGGCGAAAATTAACTAAGGGAAGGGATTAGATAATTATTAATTTAGTAATGGAGGGAAGAATGAGAGAAGACGAGTGTAACCGTCCCTTCTTTCTGTTGTCTGACCACCGGACAAATGAGGAAAAAGGGTTAGCGATTATATATAAATAAATAAGTGGTTGTTGAATTTTTCCATGTACCTGGAAACACCGCTTCCTAATCTCATTTTAAACTATATTTTTAAAATGATAAAATCCGCTTTATGAAGAGAACATTCATTAATTCTTCGGACAAGACAGTTGTCCCAAATCCGTCTCTTACCCAAGTACTGGAACCTTCCGGGAGGCCAGCGATATGATATCCAAAAGAAGCAGGTGTTGGTAACTGACTACTTAGTAAAGGTGTCGACACTGGTACCTTACACGATGTAAAAGTTGAAGAGGGAGACTGAAGTTTGAATACAGCAAACACATTCAAATGGATGTGAGTTCCAGTAGTCAAGCAGAGATGAAAAGGCTTGCACATGAAAGAGAAGCGTGGATGGGTACACCAAAACAGTGTTGGATGGAAGGCAACAACAACAACGCTACTCTAATCATGGTAAACTTCTCAGTTATTTCTCCATTTTACTGCTATCAATCCAGATTTTCTTACATAAAGTTACTTTATTTCTTTTCTTCTCCTTCTTTTATTTTATACAAAGAATTTCATTATAATATAGTTTCTGGTTTTGCAAGAACTTTACATTTAATCTAGTCACAGCAACTTGGTTTGACATACTATCAGATTCCATGTGTTTCTATAGTATTTCGAGTGATTTTCTTGATAATTTTCACGGTTCGCTCTGCTACACTAGTCGGAGTTTCGAGTCCTCCCTCGGGTATGGTTGTATGTGTTGTCCTTAGCGTAGGTTATTTTAAGTTAGATTAAGTAGTGTGCAAGCTTAAGGATCGATGACCTCAGCAATTTGGTCCCACAGAACTTACCACAAATGTCTAATTTTATAATTGTATTATATATGAAACATCAGTAAGATTATAAACGTACAAGATCATTCGTAATAGGGTGAACTCGGGTATTCGAAAAAAAGGAGGCTTTTTGGGAGCGATATACAAAACGTATGGAGAGAGATCTTTATGCATCGCGAAACAAAGTGTGGTGGACGCTCCCAAATCAGAATAAGGACGTTAAAGATGACATTTAGATTAACGATGAAAGCAAAATTCTATGAATGAGTGGTGTTTGGTCTTTCGGACTTCTGAAAGAACGGACAACATTCGGAATCCGCAGCTGTATTACATATTTTGAAACTGCAGGTGGAGCGGGAAAGGAAAGGGGAGGAACTGCTTATATCAGTTGCGTCGGAACTTAATACGGTAGCATCAGCGACGAGCGAAAATGCGTGCAGTACCGGAACTCGAACCTCGGTTCTCCTGTTTACCAGACAACTGCGTTAATCACTGCACCACACGGACACAGTGTTTAACACAAATGTACGGCCCTTATCGGCAAGCCTCCCCCGCTGACTCACACGTCCACCAGATACCACATATTCGCAGCCTCCGTCCATGTCGTCCATGGTCGCCAATTTTAGATTCCCGCCGAAGCCTGAACTATAATGTGGATCCACACATGGGCTATGAACCCACAACTTTTAGTGCGCGCGCACATCATGGTTCGCCCTCCGGCGGGTATCTAACATTAGCGAGCATTGACAACATGGAAAGGGCCAATGGACAGGTGGCTCTGGGTGGAAATACGAGGCAGCCTGGGAGGGCGCCGAGGAAGGCCGTACATTTACTATAAACACTGTAGCCGCGTGGGTCATTGGTTAACGTAACAGCCTAGTAAAGAGCATGGTGACCCTCACGGAGGCCATAACGGCGGTGTACGTCGCCGACGCCTTCCGAAAAGGGCAACTAACAAATTGGTGGGCCCAGATTGTCTTGGGATAGGGTTTTATGGTATATTCTATGATGTTATGGTTTCCTGATAGGTTACGAAGTACCAAGGACTAACGAACGCTGTAGTGCAGCTGCCAGTGCCTTCGTCGTTGCCATCCTTATGTCGGACGGAGGTGTGTCACATGTGCGCAGACTGTGACCACTACTTTGAGAAGGTCCTTCACGAACAACGTCATGCGCCTTCTGCGTGGATTGACTTTACAAGTTGCGGTCAATGAACATATAGCGGTATAGCGGGCAAGATCACTATCTCCGTCTCTGTGAGGCAAGGTTTCCCAAGTCGGTGATTATGTGTACCGTTGCCATGGAGCCGATGTTGCACGGACTACGATGCCGGCTCTAGGTAGGTACGTTGAGAGACCATGCCATCGTCTTCCTTTCGTATGTGGACGATCTGGTGTTTTTAGTGTGCTTGCCAGAGAGTGTCCAACTCGAAGGATGGTCATCGGCAGCGGCCTCGCAAAATTTGGAGCTTGGCCCTACACCCACGGCCAAATGCTTGACGATTGTCTTTACATGTGACAATCGATGGATGTCACACCTCACCTATACTCGTTTCCTACAAGGCAAACCTATTGATATCCTTAGCTACGTGTTATCTTTCAACAAGGTCCAGTGGGTTGTTACCTTTCAACAATGTCCAGTGGGTTGCTTATGTTAACATCTATCTGGCGTGCAAGATATCACATCTGGCTATGGTCCTCCTGATGTCGAAGACGACAGGACGCAGTTTACAGGCAGTGGTTATTTCACCAGGGCGTGAATGATCAACAAATGGCGATACGACACTGAAATCTGGTTTCACAGGACAGAGCGGATCAGGTTGTGGAAAGGTGCCTAGATCAGTTACTGTTAATTACACAAGAACACACAAATTTATTCCTCAAAAACCAATGCACAGTTTCTCTTTAAAACAACTAAAACAACAATTATCTGTCCATAGCTGAGGACCAAAGTAACTTCTCAATAACAAAGTTCAAATAATTCTTTTTAAAACACAAGGATTTAGAGAAACGGCTGAAGGCCTTACTAAAGTGAATTTAAAATATCCTTAATTAATTCCTTTTAAGGCACAAGAATTTAGACAAATATCTTTTTGGCTAAATGCGCAAATAATATTTCAGATCAGGATAGGAAATTCTTTAAAAGGCAAGGATTTACAAATCTCGGCTTAAAGCCATACTAAGGAACATTTAAATTAACTTCTCTGCTGAAAGCCCAATCATTTTTCAACTTAATGAAAGCCAACCTTTGAAGACAAGCATTTACAAAGTACAACAGGAAACCATCTTGACAAAACTTGAAATATCTTGACGGATGAACACAAACAATTATTGAAAATAATTAAAGACAAACCTTAAGATAAGCATTTACTCAGTATGGCTGAAGGCCATTTTAAGAGGATAATTAAAGAGAAATCTTACTGACAGGAATTTACACATTATGGCTACAAGACACAGATTTTAAAGCAAACGCGGCTGAAGACCTAAATACAAGGCAAACAAAATTTTTGAATAGACGATGGCTGAAGGCCTAATCTTAAAATACTTGGCATAAGGTTTGGCTGAGTGCCATATACTGAACATAGAACAGACAAAATTAATACACGGCTAAAGCACTGACACAGTATTTGTGACAAGGAAAATCACAGTCACATAGAATAGAACAATGGTGCTCAGAAATGTTCCAAGGGTCGGCTTGTGGAGTAAAGCGTAACTGCAGTTTAGGTGAGACAGGCAGCCAACCAAGCGTAACACGAAATAATCGGTTGGTAGTACGACCTAGGGACGGCTGAAGTACGAACCAACAACCTAATCAATTCCCTTTCACCCAAACAACGGGACGACAACCAAAAATATCAGCGAGGACGAGGATAGCAGCAGGACTATGTCTTTAGAATTGGCATATAAGCACAGTCATGGCACAATAACCACTCAAAGAGTAAGGAAGAACAACAGCAAGCAGTCGAACTACACGCCGCGCCGGACAGCATCAACACGGCGAGGAAAACACACTGACGGAAAACTATGCTAACGACCAGCGCAGGTAACCGGAACGTTAACGGCCACAAGGCAGACCACACCGCTGGTGCACTTCACTAATAAATTACAATCATTTTAAAAGTTAAACACCAGACAGAATGACGGCTGCAAAATTTTGCCGACTCAAGCACACAATCACATTGCTGCTTGCGGGAATAGCCCAGGAAGCAACCACCAGTAATCAACGAAGTGATGTAAGAGCAATTGAGGTTTCATAACAGGTTCACTGATTACTCAACTCCAGCATGCAAGTTCGGTGGGCGACGAACTTTGCAGCTCTCGCAGCTAGTGCCACACAACTCCTACTGCGCGCGCCCGCCGCCAATGGCCCCGGCCTGACCTCACATTGCGGCGACTTCCTCGCTGCTCTGTCGCAACCGACCAACTGCGTCACACACACCACAACACGGATATATAGCCACCACACCAAAGAAGGTACACCAGTACTAGTATCGATGAACGCTGCTGCTGCCACTGACGGAGGCAAGGGGCAACTCGTTCAGGTAGTAACTGAGGGAGTAATGAGACACCACTCGACGGTGACAAAATGCCAAAAAAGAAAAAAAGGCATCAGGGCGAGCCAAACACGGCTCAGACACACTCGCACAAAGACGATCTTGGAATGGTCAATTTCGAGGTTAGTGCAGCTGCTTTATGTGACCACGATAATCAACAACAACATGTGGACTCCCTGTCAGTACAGATTCATGGGAATTCTGAGTGAAGAACGAAACACTAGTTGCAGTGCAGCATATTTTGTCGACACTATTACACATTAATGAATTTCTTGTGGACTTCACTTATTCAGCACTGACCTGTCGATTGACCGACTACATACGGCCGTAGACGTTCATGATGCAAGGCCATCATCGAAGTTCGTTTGAAAGCCATCTACCCTCGGTTACTTTGTCGGTGGTCCGACGTTCAGTGCATGGCGTTCTTATCGATTTCGATGTTAGGGTTGTCTGGTATTCGGTGAACATGCACAAATACATGAATCGACAGACTCCATTCCACACATGTGACAGAATCTCTGTTATGACTCCCCCCCCCCCCCCCCCCCTCTCCAGTGCCGTCTACCTGATACAGATGAACACCGTCTGCATTGGGGGTGCCGAAATTGGCGAGAGTGATGTTGGCACTCATTCAGCGAACGACACCTACAGCAGTCAGTACGACATCCTTTCTTATCCCAGATATGACGTTTTATCCACTTGCTAAGATGTATGCAGTGATGTGGATCAAAGGTTTGACCACATGGTATCTGAACCGTGGTGGTGACAAGTAATTTCGCGATTTACGGACCTTCCTGTTGGAACGATCCACTCACCTAGGACGCCATCCACGCTACCGCCAATGCTTTCCTAATTATCTCGGTAGTGTATTGTTGGATCCTCAACATAGTTGGAGAGTGCTGGGTGTGTGAAGTTAACCTTATGTGCATTTTAATTTTACGAACCGGGCGGGAACAAGTGACAGAACCTAAGAACCCTTTCTACGTTAATATGTACTAAGCCCTAATGGTGGGTTAGATGGATCCATTGACATGTTGATCCAAAGCAGCAGTAAATGTAGTGTCTAATGTTGGATCCGCCGGAAGGACAGCATTTACATTTTAATGACGGTTTAATTTTGTTTTTTGTTGTTTCCTTATATTCTTTACCCGTAGAAGGACACCATGATATCAATAAAAATGTTCTGTTTAATCTGCCTTTCTGCTCTACACATAAAAAAGTTCGAGGCGGTGGTTCAGGGACGTGGAGGGGGAGGGACTGCGGCCAGGCGTCGAGTTTCCACCCCTGCACATCCTGCTTGCACTAACCTGCTCTACGTCCGGAAAGAAAAAGAAATAAACACAGTTATGGTATAGAAACGATGACAGAGCACCTGCCAAAAAAACGTAAACAGGAGATATCCCGTTCTAGTTCCAGTCTGGCAAGCATATTCGCTCCTTGCCTCTGCTTCTGCATTAACTCCTCATGCAGCTGATATCATAAGTTCTTTCCCTTACCCTTCCTTTCTTCCCCCCTTCAATTTCAAGTTATATAATAAGCAAAAGTGAGTGGGAAAATTATTTTCAATTACGATATACAAAATGTAACAATGTGGAAATTCAAACTAGCCACCAAAGTACAGACAATGACACCAAAAAAAATTCTCCTTCCATGAAATATGCAGTGTAAATAAATAACTTAAACATAGCAAATCTTCAGGACCAAGTGGTATATAAGCTGAATCAACAAAATATGGGGATCAAGTGTTGTAGGATCTAGTGTTGTACCAACAGCGTCATATTTTATTTAATTGTGTGATGAAGGAAGGTAGGATACCAAGGGAATAAAAAGAAAGTATTAAAAGTTTCATGTATAAAAAAAGAGGTAAACAAAGCGGGTAGACCAAACCGGGTAATAAACCTGCCTGATACAACCTCAAAACTGTTAACATCACTAACGAGAGACGGAATGAAGAATTACTGAGAAACAACAAAAGAACGGCAAGGATTCATGAATATCAGTAGCACAATACGAGCACATGCTATTTTCCGTTTGAAACGGATGGTGGAGAAATCATTAGACTTTAATAACCCAGTATACCTGTGTTTCGCTGACTTGTGAAAAGCCTTTTAATGGTATTATACGAAAGTATATAATTCAAACCTTGATCGAAAAGGCAGACCCAATCCTTTTAGTGAAAATCGTGGATGAAATATAGACGCATACAAAAACGACAATTAAAACACACGAAGTATTCAAAAATAAAATTATACTAGATGAAGGAACAGGGCTCATTAAATCCACTCCAACTAAGCTTAATAGTGGTCCACATCACTGATGCTGTAAGAGAGAAACTGAGCTGTGAAATGCCAAATAAAGTGGTGAATATTATATGTTACACTGGTGACGCTCTAATGATAGTAAATAATTAGACTAATTTACTTCACTAATTTAATAAAACAGCTAATCAATATAACCTGGAAATCTCATCTAAAAGCTATGGGTATGCTAACATCAAAAACACCTGTAGGATGTAAACTGGAAGTAAATGGTGGGTCAACGTAACAAGTGATGAGCCTTAATTATCTATGGATTGTTATCACCCGATATTAAAATTAACCATGGAAACGAAAAATCGAGTGGCAAAGGCGACAAGGGTAGCTGGATGCCTGCAAAATACTCTAGGGTGAAACATCATTACGACAACTGAGGGGGGTAAGAATATATGAAACAATGATGTGTCCTGTAATGACATATGCAGCAAAAAGTAGAGGAGAGAAGAAAAGATAAAGCAAATCTTAATGGAACTCGAAATTAAGGTACTAAGACAGAACCAGGGAGCAGCCTAATGGGAGAAAAGAAGAACTGTATCGATAAGGGAACAGTGTTGGATACAAGATGTGAATAAATGGATGAAGAGAAGATAAAGAAATTGGAAGGGTCAGTGGCAATGAGGCACTCCACAGGACTAGCTAAACTTTGTAAGCATGGACAAACGCAAGGGAAACAACCACCTGGATAGCCACCCAACAAATGCGACAACAGTTGGTCTGGTACAGCCACGCAATGGGGCAGACAAAGAGGTTCAACTCTAGGCAGCAGCAGCAGTAAAAGATGAAGAAGAAAAAGAATAAGAAATATTTGCTGTTTAATATAGGCAGAAAATGAAGATTAAAAGAATTAGAACAGACAGTGAACCGTTATCTCAGTTTCAAATGGTTCAAATGGATCTGCGCACTATGGCACTTAACATCTGAGGTCATCAGTTCCTAAAACTTAGAACTACTTAAACCTAACTAAAGACATCACACACATTCATGTCCAAGGCAGCATTCGAACCATTGACGTTAGCGGTAGCGCAGTTCCAGACTGAAGCGCCAGAGCCACTCCGCCACCACGGCCCGCTTATCTCAGTTTCATGCAGCATTGCATTTGCTGATGAACTAATTGTCAGCATTGTGAGCTATAATTGATCATTTGCGACTGACGTAGTAATTTGCAGACGACCTGAATCTAACATCCGTACCAGCTGCGTGATATTCTCTCTCCAATCCAAAGAAACGGTTAGCAGAGCATAATACATAGAAATGATATTCGTGAGATAAAGTTTCATACGACTACCGTTATGATACACGCCCTGCGCTTAAAATAGCGTTTTAAAGTAATATTTCGATGTCACTTTTTTCTAATAACTTCGCGTGTTTTGGGCATGAAATTAGGGCATAGGAATAATGCTAACTTTTGTTGGATTTGGTCTCATCAAGATTTACCAAGAACTGAGCAGAGTTTATTATTTCTCATATGATCAATTTAATTACTTCAGCATCAATTACTTTATCGACACTAAACAATCTACCATTTCAAGGACTTAAGTTTCTCCGTTTGGTAGATTTCAGTGAAGGAAAGGGTTGAAATGGAGTAATTAAAAAATTCTGGAGATGAGTTTAGAAGACGTTCTATGTACGTCGGCAACGATAGCGGGAAGAGCCCCTTTACGACCGCTATACCGGAAAAACTGCCGCGTAAAGGTGAGCTGGGAAGGAGAGAAAAGTGCAAATTGGATATTGGACGGGGGGAGGGGTGTTACGGAAGAAGGAAAGGGCGGTAAGTGCTTCCGCTGCGAACGGGGGACGCGAGCCCATAATGAAGGGCTGGATCCCTCGTCGTGGCTGGCTCGTCGCGTGGCGCAGCACGGGGGAACGACGGGGAGGGCGGCGGAAACCGCAATTGCGATAGCGAGGCTAAGAGCGCCGGCGGGACGGCGGGACAGCACTCCTTAGTCCATTGCAAATTAGAGGCGCTGTCTGAACCTCCACATCGGCGGCGAGTATCAGAAATCTGGGGCCCTCGAGGTCGTAATGATTCACGGCGGCGCCCGTCCCCACCACGCTGCGCCCCGGGCGGAATCCTTTAATTGCGTTATTTAATTACTATGGCCCTCCGCTTTATAAACCGGAACAAGTGCGCCCCGCCTTGGTGGTATCCAGCACGGAGGCGGGCGGGCAGGTAAGCGGGCGACTCGCAACGAGCCATTTAAACAAGCTGGGCCCACAGTTTGCTACCGGGGCGGCGCCGCCGACACCGGTGGTGTTGTTGCTAAAATGTTTACGTTGTAATTTACGTTGCCTCGGCGCCACCGCTGCAGTCTACCCGACACCGCTGAACGGTTTAACAGCCAAGTTTCTCAGAACACGCCGTAAGCAGTGCCGTGCGCTCGGGTGCACTGCAGCTCGTCTTTCCGTCGCAAGTTGCGAATAATGAAGCAATTAAGGCTGCAGGTGAATACAAAGTTCAAGGTCATTATCCGTTCGCAACGTATACAATGTGAGTCAGGACAAAAGGTACATGCTTTTAATGATGGTAGCATTATTGATTCTGAACAAAAACCTTCATATGGACTTACGCCCAGTTCCAAATGATTTACAAGGCAGAACACAATATACATGACTATTTATTTTCTGCATTATTCAAACATTGCCATCGTTTTCAATTTACCACAATAATTTATAGTGATTAGAGACGAAAAGTATGACACGGGAGACTTGTGGTCTACCAAGTTGGGAAACTACCTCAGACTGGCCACCAAAAACAGCCTAAGTCAAAATCCATACGCATCGTGTGACGTTTTCAATATTTTTACGCTCTCTTCGAGCAAACTATTATTCCTAGAGAATAACTGAACAGGACGTGTTTTTCTCCGAAATGTAACGTAGTTTAATTTTCTAGCAGAGCGAAACGTTTTCGCTGGAGCATGCAGGTTTCCAGTTCATCGAGAAAAACGAACAAAAATGGTATGAAATGTATTCTGTCTTTGAAACTATTTGGAGTATGACATATGTACATCTGAAGTTTTTTCTTCGGAATCACTAATACAGTGACCCCTCAAGGCATGTACTTTTTAAATGTAACCATGTTTCGCTTGCCGAAATTTCCGTGAGTTAAAGTTTATCCTAACTACAGTGGACTACTGTCGAATACAAAGAATGTCAAAAGTTATTTAAGGAAATTGGTAAGTTATTACCACAATTAGAGTAAATACGACCTCTTTGTCACTCTTGTGAGTTACTTTATCACTCATCTAAAATAGTGATGGTTCGACATTTTAGATCTACTAAACAAGCATACGTGGATCAAAATAGTTCACATGGCTCTGAGTACTATGGGACTTAACTTCTAAGGTCAACAGTCCCCTAGAACTTAGAACTAGTTAAACCTAACTAACCTAAGGACATCACACACATCCATGAGCAAGACAGGGTTCGAAACTGCGGGCGTAGCGGTCGCTCAGTTCCAGACTGTAGAGCCTAGAACCGCTCAGCCACACCGGCCGGATAAGTATACGTCTTCTTAAGGTCTCGCACAGGAAGGGATGAAATAACTCCCCCCAGTAAACGCATTAGACCACCGTATCATGTCGATACTATCAACATTACCAAAACGAGCACCATGTCTAAAGTAAATTTGGTAGATGTATAGCCATTCCTTGATTCTTTTAATTTTCATTGCTACACAGATAAAGGTTTCAGTTTACATCTAATTGGGCTCATGCTTGTATTCAGCGAATGCGATTTACAAATGAATGTCCCAACGAGTCTGAAGAACTATTGACAATCTATGCTGTAATATATGATTTAGAATGGAATAACCGAGTTACTGTTACCTTTACTAGAAACATGGTCTCTCTCTCTCACTCTTTCTTATGCCGTGCAACACCAGTCGTGCAAATGACAGATTAAGCAACCGCTTCTTCCAATAGCTCACTTACTCCTCACATTATGGTCGTCTGTGCCAGATCAGTTGTGGAGTATTCAGCTCAGTTATCTCTTCTCATGTTATTCACAAAGATTTTTTAACGCAAAGCGCTCATTAAGGCCAAAGGAATTTAATAATTAGTCCCTAGCACACTGCAAAAGGACAGTGACATTTAAAAACAATACATTACACTTTCTTAGTCGCATTTACGGATGGTACAGTTCTAACATGCGAGATATACTGTCATATACCAAACACAGACGCGTACCTGTCCAGATCTGTTGCGATAGTATTGCTCTATTTGGGTCCAGTGTATTTACACCTGGACAGCATTCGTTGATGTAATCTATCAATATTGAATTTTCAATTTTCGTTACTATCTAAACCTGTATGTTAAATAAATAATTTGACCATGGGTTTATAAAACATAGACCTCTGCTCTTGAAGTGGTTGCACAGGATATGAAGTGTTCTCCTAAGAATAGTGTCACTAACGACATATAACTTGAAACGTGTCGCTATTAAGATGCGTTTATTGTAAATCTCTAAAGCAGAAGCAAAGAAAAGACATAATTTAAGAGATCATTCAGATACGATAAGAAATCATGAGACAGGCACTAACATATGCCCTAAAAACTGTTCTATCAACATTATGACCTGTACCAGTGACATGGGCACAAGTTCCATCGGGTAACTGATCAGAAGCAGCGGGTGGCAAAAAATGGTTCAAATGGCTCTGAGCACTTCGGAGCTTAACATCTGTGTTCATCAGTCCCACAGAAATTAGAACTACTTAAACCTAACTAACGTAAGGACATCACAAACATCCAAGCCCGAGGAAGGATTCGAACCTGCGACCGTAGCAGTCGGCGCTTCCGGACTGCGCGCCTAGAACCGCTAGACCACCGCACCGGGTGGCACATACCACGTTAGATGGCCCATCATGGAAGGTATACCGAAATTTTTCTAGTGCGGCCCCCTTTTCTAGATGTGTTGTAGCAGAGAAAATGATCCAACAAATTGGGGAACTTCATTAACTCCGACCAGCTGATCACATTCCATTTATATTTTATGTTAGTAATTTATGTATGTAATTTAATTTCGCCGTCAGATAAAACGAGTAGACAGAGTCCCATTACACATACATACACACACAAAGGGCACTAGGAAAGTTTTGCAGTAGGGTGAACAATAAGTCACAGGAGGTAGATTGTTGTTGTTTTCTGAGAATACTTCATACTTGCATTGAATGCGCTGCGCCAAGTCTGGGCGCAGCCGTTCACTAGCAAGGTTAGTTTGAAGTGCCTGCTGTGCCATCGTGGTCACGAAGTGAGATTCTGGCAGTACTGCAACTTCGCGCATGGTTTAAACATAGACCAGTGGTATGGCGAAAAGACTCTTACACTCAGTGATGCGGGTCCACAGGTGCGACAGAGAATTCCAAAGAGGAAGTTTCACTCTGGTGGACGATGAGAGGACAGGGAGGCCACGAAAGTTATTTACGGAGGCAAACAATGATGCTGTAAGGAAGCATATTAAGAAGTGCCAACTGAGACTGAAAACAATGTTTCGGTATTTTGAAGGTGACAACACACCCATAGCAGTCAGAAAATCCCGATTGGTAAAGAAAGATTCTTTTTTCACATCGAGTGGGATTGTGGAGCCTGTTTGTTGTCTTGGATACACAGAAGAGAGTCACAATTAAGAGGTACACTGAGCAGTGCCTGCCAAAAGTCATTTAATCTTCGAAGAACCTGCGACTGAAGTCAAGAGTGGACTCTTGGCTCCTCCATCACGACGACGCTCCAGCTCACTGCACCATAGCATGCACCAAATATTTTTGGGCTGCAGGAGTAAAACTTCTTGAGCCCCTCCTTGCAGTCCATATCTTGCTCCATGTGACTTTGCACTATTCTCATACGTAAAACGGAAGTTGAAAGGAGTGCAGTTTTCAAGTGATAAGGACCTCTGAGGAATTGGGGCACCTTGTGTGCCTCACCCCATACAGAAACTTGGGAGAACTGGTTTAGGAATTGGTTCCTCAGGATGGAGAGGTATTTTCACTGTAGTAGACATTACTTCGAAGAAATTAAATAAATATAGTTGTAGTGCAAACTTTCCTTACATAAAGCTCGGTTTCAGCACGTCTCAGAAACATGTAGAAGAAACAAACATGTAGAATCGCAGAATGATATCTTTGACTTGCCGATTAAAGGCCTACCACACAGTCAGTGCAACATAGTGTGACGTCTTTGAAGTTGGCTGTCAAATTGTGTTAACTTAAGTGTTGTCATGGGTATAAAGACAGTGTACGGATACGGTGTTGGGAAGACAGGATGCACGTTGTCATATACTAGTAGTACCCGTGAAGGTTCGGCAACCCTTCGGACGGAAGGGCATCGCATACGTTCACACTTACAAGGCGTCGCCTCCTACGACTTCGGCCATCGGCGACAGTCATGTGGAAACAGGTAGATGGCGGGCAAAGCGCCACCGGCAGTTCTCCTCACTGAGGATCTACTTTGCCGAGTGACGTGCGCTAAAACAGGTCCACAAATGTACCTCTTCGGGGCGGTTATTTATAGCGGTGCAGTTCCGTTCATCGGCAGTTCTCCGGGTCAACTCATGTGCCCTTCAATTAGAACCAGGTGGAGCCACTGCATCATGACCTCGCACCTCTCCAATATCGCCCCCGAGAGCTGTCTTCCGCCAGTATACTCTTCTTCCTTCCCGTAGGAAACTTGGTTGTATTAGCCTCTATGTTCCGTCATCTTAATTCCCTTTTTTTTTGTTCCAGGCTCTAGACTGATGGAAGATTAAGAGAGTTTTGTATTGATTTTTGCGGTAACTAGTTTTTGCTTTGGCTGTGTCCTGTGGTCTTGTTAATAAACCTTTCTCTTGTTTCTGTGGAAAATGTTGCCTCCTAGTCATCTCACTACCTCAGATATAGCACATGTGGCATATAGGCGGCGGAAAGTAAAGCGAGAGTAATTGTCAACTCTGAGGCGAAGGTGGTATTCACAGCCTGAGCTACTGGCCTGGGACAGCAGACGTTTTCGTAACATTTGCTACACAGGCAAGGCAGAACACAGAAACCCTAACAAGGCTGCATATGTTTCAGTCATTTCAAACAAAGTTGAGTGTTCTCAGAAATTAGGTAGAGGTTCGATAACATCAGGGGGGAGAAACACTGAGAGATCAAATCATCCGGATGTCCCCGAAAAATCAGTATATAAGTGCCTAGCCCACGCGGCCAAGTCAATCACATCGGAGTTAGTACCAGGAAGCAGAAGAAGCAGTACTACAGCAGAGCGTAGGAATCACTGTAGTGAGTGCTAGATGGCGCTGCAGTAAACTATGAGAAGAGGCACACATTCGTGGGAAGACAAACGAGATTCCGATAAGTATCCGGGGACAGCTAATATCTTAAGTTTTCTCCTAGTTATCAGAGAACAGGATCTATAGAGTTTGTCACTGGTGGTAACAACAAGTATTGGTTGATATTTTTTGGGTATCAAGAAATGAGAGAACAAGATCTTTCTCGCACTCGTCTTCGCCTGTGAGTGTTTGTGTAAATCACAACAAAGAATAGTTACTATTTCCTGTGCGTCAGAATATACAGAGGAACAGGTGTTGCCTTATACTGAAAGTTAAAGGGAGAACTGATCAACTGCGATTTCCTGAAAATGACTAACATACCAGGTGGTAGAGTACAACAGTTGACTTGTAGAGATATAAAGAATCTCTAACACACCTCTCCAAATAAATTTGAATTATTGGGAAAAAATGGTTCAAATGGCTCTGAGCACTATGGGACTCAACTGCTGAGGTTTTAAGTCCCCCAGAACTTAGAACTACTCAAACCTAACTAGAACTGCAAGGCTACTCCGGCCGGCGACACACCATTGTCCTTGGCCGAAACTACCCCTAAAGACGGAATATTCAGCAATGATCAACGACATAAGGTTGCAGAAGGTAATGGAAACCACTGCATTAAAGATACACATTGTGTGTCAATAGGCACGGGATCTGTTATTGAAAAAGTGTCATTATGACCTCTCCATTGGCAAAAGATTCCAGAATGGCCCTCCATTCGGATATCCTGGGGAATATCGTGAGGAAAAGATACAATAACCATATAAAAGATCTACGAGTCGGGATAAGGAACAACCGAAATATGAACGTGATGATGTAATATCGTAAGCAACTGAAAATGTACAACGTCAGTACTGTTAGTTATAACAAGGAAGGTAGGAAAGAAAATGAGTTACTGAAAATGTTGTTCTCTTTAGAATCTACAGCAAATAGTCGCCACCAAAGTAGTCCATATATACATCCGCACGTCGCAAGCGGAAGATGAAGAGATTTAGAAAGTACATGAAGATACTGAACGAATAATTCAGTACATAAAGGGAGTTATACTCTCAAGCGCCAAAGAAACTGGCATACTCATACATATTCAAATACAGTGTTATGTAACCAGGGAGAATACGGCGCTGCGGTCGGCAACTCCTTTATAAGACAACAGGAGTCTGGCGCAGTTCTTAGATCGGTTACTGTTGCTACAACGGCAGATTGTCAAGATTGAAATGAGGTTGAACGTGGTGTTATAGTCGGGGCACGAGCCTTGGGTCAGAGCATGTCCGAGGTAGCAATGAGGTAGGGATTTTTCCGTACGATCGTGAATAAGGGGAACCCGGTGAAACATCAAATCTCCTACATCTCGGCAGCCGGGAAAAGATCCTGCAAGAACGGGACCAACGGCTACTGAAGAGAATTGTTGAACGTGACTGAAGTGCAACCGTACCGAAAATTGCTGCAGATTTCTATGCTGGGACATCAAAAAGTGTCAGTGTATTCTACGAAATATCAGCCATATGGACTTTCGGACCCGAAGGCTCACTCGTGTTCCCATGATGACTGCACGACACAAAGCTTTATGTGTCGCCCAGGTCCTTCAATAATGACATTGGACGGTTGATGACTTTGATCTACCTCCTTTCATTAACTTTAGATCGGCTGAAAGCCACGTCCAAAATCAGTGACGCAAGGCCTACAAAGAAATTGAAATACAAGGTTCTTTTGGAGGTTTCACCAAAATAAATTTTGTAGAGCTTCAAGCTAAACGGGCTGAAGGCCTTAGCAATTTAAAATTAATGGAACTTTGCTGGAGGCCGCATATTAAGCAATAAGAAGAGTTTCAATCAAAAGGCGGAAGGCCTTATCTTAAAACATTTCATGCAAAATTGGGCTGAAGGCCCCATACAAAAGTGTAACAACCTGATGCCTTAAGGGCAAAACAAGAACATTAATTTAAGACTATAAAAACTTGGCTGCAGGCCGCACATCAGCAAATAATTTAGCAGTTTAAGCCCTAGAAAGAAGGGTTTCAATTTAAAAGGATGGCCTTACCTTAAAGCACCGCATGTAAAATTCGGGTGAAGGCCCCATGTAAAAGAATAACCATCTCATGCCTTAAGGGCAAGAGAAGAACATTAATTTAAGATACTCGGCTGAAAGCCACACATCAACCAAATAACTGAAACCCAAACTGGGAAATTTATATGTAACACACAAGGAACGGCCCTCAGATGTTTGTAAGGGTCGGTCTGAGATCGTAACACTGACGCTCATTTATGTGAGACAGGCAGCCTGTGGAGCGCTTTTTAATCTGAATGCAACCCAACCGACAGACAAAATCAGTTACGCTTCACCCAAATAGTAAAACGACCGCAAGATTGCAATACAACAACACATAGAATATTGGCGCCCAGAACGACCAACAACACCTCAGTTGTCGAACTACACGCAACGCTGGACAGCAACAACACGATGAGGAAAATACACTGCCAAAAATTACGCCAACGACCAGAGCACGTAACCGGAACATGAACGGCCACAAGCAGAAGATACCGCTGGTCAACTTCAATAACAGGCAGGGAATAAATTAAGTTGAACTCCACAGGAAGACGGCTAGAATCTTAGCCGACTTGAATACATACATGTTGTTACTCATGGGAATGTCCCAAAAGCGACAACCAGGATCAAAAGAGGAAATGCAATCAATTGAGGCTCGATCGTAGGTTAAATGATGACTCAACTTTCATGTCCAAGATCGGCGGGTGACGAACTTCGTAGCGCCTGCAGGCAGCACCTAGCACTCCAACCGCAAGTGCACACTTCCAGCGGCCCCAGTCAGCGTAAGCGCGACGGAGACTTCCTCGCTGCTTCACGCCAACTGACCGATTGGTCATACACCGCCCATCCGGAAAATATATCCGCCACTCTAAAGACAGTACAGCAGTACTAGTATCGATACACGCTGCTGCTGCTACTCACGGAGAGGACAGCAACATTATCGCGATAACCGCAGGAGAAATAAAACCACCTGACTGCAATCAAGGTTCAACCCAAGAATACTATGACTCGAGACAGCCACGGCTCATGAGTCCTACATGATGTTAGGCAAGTGTACCAGCTACTTAGGATCTTCACTGTAAAACACATTGTCATGCGTGATTCGAATGCGTTTATAGAGGAAGTATTAGTAGAATGGTTACAAGAGAATTTAGAGTGCTGCTTGGAATTACAGAGGAGACCGACCACTTGAATTCTGCAATAAATTGCAGCCAGCAACAGCGAACATTGTGTTTAAGAGTCAAAAGAGGAGGAAGTAACGGTATAGTTGGTAAAGGACAGAAGATGCCAGAAGATTTCTGTTAGGTTACATCACGACCAGGCAGAGATTAAAAGGCGTATACCGGTCAAATATAAACTCAGATCAAAATTCTTAATGAAGAATAGTAGGCTGAAGATTAAGAAACTAGTTATCAAGAATCAAAGCGCAAAGAAGTGCGATACGGAAGTACGAAGATATGAGGAGATATGCTGGAAGTTCTCTGAAGCTCTAGATACTGCGATAAGTAATAAGTAATACCTTAGTAAGCAGTTTAGCTGAAGTGGGCTGGACATCTGTAAAAAAAGGCAGTCAGAAATCTTGGAAAGAAAAACGTACGTATAAAGACCCTAACTGCGAAAAATTGATGGGGAACAGAAGAAATACTTTAGCTGACCAAAGAAAGAAGGAGATTCAAAGTGTTCATTGATATTATCGAATACAGAAATAAATCTCAAGTTGGAATAAAATCAAAATGAAGTGAATGGAAGCTAAAGGGATATAGTTGCATGAAAACTATGAAAAAATCGAAAAAGAAACCATTGTCGGAAGCACTGATGCAGGATGCGGAAACGTCAAAGCAAGTTTGTGTGACATTAAAAGCAATGGCGATAAATGAGGTGTTCAATGGGAATCCCAGTGTTACGTTAATTGCATAGAAGAGAGCGGAAAAGTGGAAAGAGAACATTGAAGGCTTCTATAAGGCGTAGTCCTGTGTGATGGTGTGGTACAAGGAGAAAAATAGATAGGGCCGCCAATATTGTAATCAACGTTTCAAAGAGCTTTGAAAGACTTAAGGTCGAATGATGCAGAAGGGAGAGGTAACATTCCTTCGGAGTTTCTAAAATCATTGGGGAAAGTAGCAACAAACCAATTGTTTACCTTAGATCATGTGGAATGAAACGGCTCTGAGCACCATGGGACTTAAAAGCTCAGGTCATCAGTCCCCTAGAACTTAGAAATAATTAAACCTGACTAACCTAAGGCCATCACACACATCCATGCCCGAGGCAGGATTCGAACCTGCAACCATAGCGGTCGAGTGGTTCCAAACTGAATGGCTTAGAACCGCTCGGCCACTTCAGCCGGCTGTTTACGAAGTGTGGAGAATGTAGGAGGCTGTCTATATACCACCAGACGTTCGGAACAACATCGTCCACACAATTCTGAAAATTACAAGCTACAACAAGTGTGGGAACTAACACACAATCAGCTCAACAACTTATGCATCCAAGTTCCTGAATAGAATGACACACAGAAGATTGGAAAAGACAATTATGTATTAGATGCCGATCAGTTTGGTTTTAGGAAAGATAAAGCCATCAGAAAGGCAATAGTGACGTTCCGATTACTACTGGAAGCAAGACGAAAGAAAAAGCAAGACACGTTCCGGGATTTGTTGACGTGGAAAATTCGTTCGACAGGGTAAAATAAGGCAATGTGTTCGCAATTATGAGAAAAATTGGGGTAAGTTATACAGAAAGACAGGTAATAAACAATATGTACAAAATCCAGGAGGGATCAATAAGTGAGGAAGACCAAGAACGTAGTGCTATGATTAAAAAGAGTGTACGACAGTGCTGTAGTCTTTCGTCCATGTTGTTCAATTTACGAGTTTACATTGAAGAAGCAGTGGCGGAAATAAAATAATCAAGTGTGGTACTAAAATTCAGGGTGAAAGAATATCAGCCACAAGAGTCCCTGACGACATTGATGTCCTGAGTGAGTGGGAAGAAGAATTACATGATATGTTGCATGGAATCAACACCCTAAGGAAAACAGAATATGATTTATGAATGAATTGAGAAAGGCGAAAGCAATGAGAAGTAGCATAAATGAGAACAGAGGGAAACTTAAAATCATAATTGGAGTTCACGAATTTTCTGAAGTCAAGCAGTTCTGCTATCTAGACATCAGAATAATCCACCACAGACGGTTCAAGAAGGAGATCAAAAGCAGACTAGCACTGAAAAGAAGGGAATTCCAGGACAAGAGCAGTCTGCTAGTATCAAACAAAGATCTTAATTTGAGGAAGAAATTTCTGAGAATGTACGTTTAGAGCACAGCACTGTAAGGCAATGAAACATGGACTATGGGAAAACCAGTAGAGAATCGAAGCACTTGAAATGAGGTGCTACAGGAGAATGTTCATGATCAGATGGACCGATAAGTTAAGGAATGAAGAAGTTCACCAAAAAGTCATCAAGAAAATCTGTACATGGACAACACTGACAAGAAAGCGTGAAAGGACGCCTATTACCACATCAGGGAACGTTTCCATTGTTATAGAGCGACCTGTAGAGGCTGCAAACTATAGGGGAAGGCAGAGATTGGAATACATGATGTAAATATTTGATGACATATAGTGCAAGTGCTATTCAATCTTGGCACGGAAAATGAATTTGTGGTGAGCCACGTCTAACCAGTCAGTAGACTGACGACTTGAAACAAATGTGGCCAAAAAATTGGTCAAGTGCTCGTGTCTCCTACCACCCACTACTGTGTACTTCACTGCAGCCTGGACACTACTAGACTTGAAAGTGGTGGACGCTACTGGCCGGAAAACTGAAAACGGGCACCGACAGGTGTTGCCAGAAGGTACATTCATGTACTTCTTAGTTTAAGTTATTTATGTGTTCTAATGGAGCTGGATTCCTGTTATGTGTGAATAAGAAATTCCTAAACACCTCTTCTAAAGTTTGTTGTTGATACATAAGCTAAAATGTATTCTTATTACATTCACTTGTACAAGTGCGGCGCCAGTACCGGCAACTACCTGTTAGTCTAGCGGTACCCTTGGCTGCATCGAAGTAAAGTGTTGCATGGGTTGGAACAAGAGTATTTGGCTAATTACTCTATCTATGTAGAAAGAATACTTATGCAGCTGGTATAAGAGATACGTAACAACCTGTTATCGAGTTATTTCTAACACTGTTTTGCTATTAAAGTGTACCTACTATCATACTTAATTTTATCTCTGTATAATTTCACACTGTATGAATGCTTTCACAGATCTGGAGATGGTAACCACGCTTACCGAACCCGGTAATCTACAATGAAGTTTATTTAGAAGCAATTTTGTCTAAGGAGTTCACTTTCTTCCAATTAACTGATACAAATCACCCCTTACCAACCAAGTTGATTTTAGTAATGGATTATTGAAATTGCCTGCTCTGTTCCCAGCTACAGCGTTTTGTTTTTACATCGCTCAATAGAATAGACCACAAAAAATTCTTGCAACCTCAGCCTGCCGCAAATTGGAAAAGGGTGCAGAATGAGATTTTCACTCTGAAGCAGAGTGTGCTCTGATATGAAACTTCCTGACAGATTAAAACTGTGTGCCGGACTGAGACTCGAACTCGGGACCTTTGCCTTTCGCGGGCAAGTTCTGTACCAACTGAGCTGCCCAAACACGACTCAGGACCCTTCCCGTCCCCACAGCTCTAATTCCACCAGTACCATGTACGATGGTTAGACACTGGACTCGCATTCGGGAGGACGACGGTTCAATCCCGCGTCCGGCCATCCTGATTTAGGTTTTCCGTGATTTCCCTAAATCACTGCAGGCAAATGCCGGGATGGTTCCTCTGAAAGGGTACGGCCGACTTCCTTCCCCATCCTTCCCTAATCCGATGAGACCGATGACCAGGCTGTCTGGTCTCCTTCCCCAAACAACCAACCAACCCAACCATGTACGATGTTGGGTCCTATGCTCGTAACCAGCTGTTCACTGTAGCTGTCATTTCATGATTAGTGTCAAAGTGCTTACCTGAAAATGGACCTTTGTATTGGGGGGACATTTGAAAATCATTACGGGTAAACTTACATGAATATGGAGGATGCGGGAAAAGCTACCAGTTGAATCTTCCGAGCTCCGTCTGGTTCATTCGAGCTGCATCGACCTATAGAAGACACGGGCAGCAAATGAGGATTTGTACTTACATAAAAGACTATGATAAATGTTAGCTGGCCGGCTGTTAGCATGCTACTGTTGTTAGCACCTATGCAAAGTAGTTGAAACACGGTGAAACCGCGAGAAAGCGAGAAGACTTTTGACAACTGCACGTCATAGCAGAACTTATAGGACAGAGGCTTGCCAGTTCTGTAGGACAAGACATCCAGCGATCTGTGCAAGATTGACTACAGAGTGCAGAGTAGCCTGGTATAGACACAAGAGTTGCGAAGCACGTTCCTGAACACGGGGCTCAACAGCAAACGACCGTAAGTGTTTCCATTTTGACGTCGCGTAAGATTACAGTGGACACAGGATCAGAGAGAATGAAAACGTTTTACCTGGCCGGATGAATCACGATTCTTGCTACGCAAGTTTGGCGATATTCTCCTAATACGCTTTTATCCACGCTGACAGCTGCTCGAAATATGCACCGCGACACGGGTGCAGAGCAGTGGTGCAAGCATTGCGGGCGTTTTACTGGCCTTCCATGGGACCCGCTGCATTCCTTCTTGCTTAGCATCTTACGCAAGGGCACTTGTGAATTCCACCAGCATAGCTGTCTATGTCACAAGGCCTAAATTGTGCTGTTATAGTTTGAACAGCATGATAACGACCTCACTTTTTATGTCTTGGCCATAAACTTGCCGAATCTAAATCCGATGGAATACGTTTGGAAAGTTGTCGCGGGAGACCTCACGCCCATACATCACCGGCTCATATCTACTACAGCTGGCTTACCTGTGCGGAGGTACCTGATGACAGGTATCCCCCATAAACCTACCAAGGATTTGCCGAATCCATGGTACTGAGATTCGCTTCCGCGTTTGGTTCCAAAAGTGGTCCAACAAGTTATTAATCAGGTACTCGGATGTTTTAACTCATTACAGTATACCGAAAAGGCTCAATGCGTTTTTCCATGATATTTGTATTCTGTCTTTTCCTCCACCTTGGCGGAAGCTAGTGTGAAGGTTTAAGTTGAGAAATAGAGGTTTCAGTAGCTTCATTTATACAGTTTATTAGGATTTCAGTTTCTGTTTCTGTGTCACCCGTTGAGCCCGTATCACTAAATATAGTCTGATATTGCAGTCAGTTTTCCTTCGCATTTCATCGACGTGAGGGAGATATCAGTGACGTCATCGGAAGGCTGGAAGATTGGTCGAGTTGAGTGTATCCAGCCCAAGTTTCAAGAGGTAATGAATACAGGCGCGTGAAGCGAGCCTAAATCACTCACAATTACTTCCATGGAAGCTATCATAGTATTTCTTACGGTCACCATACATTTATCCACCACTGGTTGTGTTTTACATCGCTGTTTGCGCTTTTGTAGGAAGATTTTCTAATAATATGGTGAGAGTTTCCTCTTATAACGATTCTATTATCGATTTTTCCAACGTATCCCGCAACACTGCAACGAATGACGTGCGTTAAATCGCGTAATATTAATTCGTGCTTTCTTGCCTGTAGTATTAACATCTACAAACTGAATGATTTACGTTAAGAATTGCCAATTTCGTTCCTTTATACAGTACTTTGTTCCTATTGTCGCAGCCCTAATTTATAAATCACTGAGGTGAAATTCAATGTTAGCACACTGAGTCCAGTATTTTGAAAATACATATTGTCTCTCCACCGTGCCCAACTTCTCAGCCGTTCCCGACTAATTTGGTACCTGACTACGTTGTTACAATTGAGGGATATAGCTAAACTTCAGTAATAATTATTTAGAATAGTAAATGCGAAGGAAACTCTTGTTTTTAGATAATTGATTTCCTACCTCTCGATATAACATGATATTGGTTGCCATTGTTAAAGGAGGGCAAGTTATTCAACATTTCTTGTTATAGTACACTCCCCTCTCAGGTGACTTTGTTATTTTCTTTCGTGGGGTCTGTAACATTTATTTTTAAATCTTCATGACTGTGTCTAAATTATTGTTGGCTAAGTGTTGTTCGACACATTAGGTCCGTGTCATTGATAGGTGAAACAAACATGGGTAGGTATTATTTATGCACGACGTCGGTTAAAGCGATCTATTAGGTAGCAACTCCGATAGAAAATCCTGTTCTATAATACGGATGGTGCTATTGACAACAATAGCTGATTTATATTGATGATAATTAGATTTATATATAGAGACGTACGTCTTGTCGAAACTGAAGTTATCATTTAGAGTTCTGTCGTATTGTTTTTATCCTTTGATGCATGGATAGCGCGACAACATTTTTCGTAATGGTCCGCCGCGTTAGAGGAAGTTAAGTCGCAAGTAACAAGCCTAATTCAGGATCCCAGAGTTGGTAGAGATAGGAATTCCGCATGTAGTCTTGTAGCAGTGCTTGGGTTGTGGTTAATCTAGCAAAATACTTGTTCTCAGTTAATGGCATGGCTTCCTGGCCCGACATATTCTTGTAGGCCATTCCTGCAACTGTCTTCCTTGTACTGTAAAAATCTCCGAACTCGTATACCAGTGAATGTGGTTTCGAAAACTGTGGCTTTTATGCATGCGTCACTACTTTGTGGACCTGAACGACAATTGCACCACATTTTATTTATGCATTGTTTGCAAGTATATGAGTATCGCAGTTAAACACTGCCTCAGCGCCCGACGTACAACTATAGGGGACAATCGTGTTCCGTGAATTGCTACACATGCTGATCGACGCAGCCTCACAAGCCGTGGCGCAAACTGGGACCGGTCTTACTACTACACTGTCTAGTCACATTAGTGTGAGAGCCTGTCAAAAGCCTAGTAACTATCCCTGCGGAACGACCAGTAAGAGAGTCAACAAGGTTGTGGTAGGTAGCACCAGAAACGTGGAGCCAAGCCGACTGGACTGCCTTGACCAGAACTGCATTAGGTTTCACGGTGGAGTATCTATGGCGTGAACTGAATCCCACAGTTTCTGGACTTGGTTTAAATCCAGGGAATTTCCTGGCCTGGGGAGCACGGTTAACTCATCACGCTCGTACACTGGGAGCTGTGTAACACGTTGCATTGTCCTGCTGGTAGATATCATCGTGTCGAGGAGAAACAAACAGCGTGGTCCTCAAGAATAGTTGCCTATTTTTGTTGGTCCACTGTTCTCTCCAGATTGATGAGATCACTCAGGCAATGCTACGGAAAAGTTCCCAAGAACATAACGCGCCCTTCTCCCTCGTGGACCCTTTAGACCATTGTAGGAGAGTGTTTTCTTTCAGACGTTTCACTCCGATGGAGCATTAGATGTAGGTCAGTATCCACTTCGTCTATAACTCTTACTCTTGTGACGAAAGGTAAACAGATGGAACTTTCACGTTGTTTCACAATGAAGGGCTTCGCGACCGGAAGTCTTAGTTGCTCGTGATGCTTTCGGATTGTACGATAGTGCCCAAGAAGCTTTCCTGTTCCTAACGTTTCGTCCTGGGCTGCGCTGAACATCTTCAGAGGTGATCACTGTTCCACTCAGACTTTCGAAATGACGGATTGGACGTCCGAGGGTGAATAAGAGCTGATAAGAAGGGTTCCGGAGGAAGCTGACTTTTTTCGACAGAGATATCCTTTAATAATCTATTGGCGTCACTTACAGAGAAAATGATCGACTCTGTAAGTGTGCTTCCCGCTTATCAGTACGGTCCCTAACTTTTCTTCTGTGTAAATTCTCCCCACGTTAATGTAGCTCGAAGGATTCTCTATGTAGTTGTAGATAGCAATTCATTGTAGATGAAGAAAAATTTTTCCAAAACCGTAATTTTATCTACAGTGACGAAATGATTTTTCCATTTCTTTATAAAGAAATATGTAAAATGAAGATTATTTTAACAGCAAAGTATAAGTCACGGCTCTTAATGATATACGGACAGTGGTAGTACAGAATCGACCATTGAGTATTGCCTTTAACAGTTGCCAGTCCACCGCTAAGTTTTCATTCTGACAAATATTATCTCTGACGATGAAATGAAAGCTTCTACCACATCCCATGTCAACCGTATTTATGCTTCCTTAGACTTGCAATTCGTCAGACGGGAAGACTCAGCGGAACCACGGTCATCTTTGAAGATGTCGAGTGCAGCTCGGGACAAAATTTGGGAACGTAAAAGTAGGTCTGACGTTGCTCTTAAAAAACAAAAGCTGATCATTTCATGGAGGAGTCTCATTGCGAACTGTGTGCTGTTACAGTTCTGGTCGGCGTACGTGCCATGCGGCGCGCAGTACCTGGACGCGGTGCAGCTGACGCTGGAGCAGATCGACCTCGTCAAGAGGATCATCAGCCTGCATCCGCAGCACTTGGTGCTCGCCACTTCCCCCAAGGGTGAGCATTCCTGTCCCTTTCGAAAGTTGACTGCTGATATTCAGGTATCTGTTGTAATTTCGTGGGGGCGTGTGATAAGTGGTGTACCTCTAGCAACTGAAACGGTCGCAGTGCTTACTGCAATTACTGTAAGAACAATTTGCTTTGTGAAAAATTCTTACTGCTCACTGCTTATTGATGTTTAACTAGCTATGCAGCACTGTAGGTTTATTTGTAGTTATGTAGTAGGTCAACTTCGTCGAAGTTAATGGAATGAAATACAGACTTCATGCAGATAACTTACTTGGGACTTCTGTGCACCTCTTCGTGACCTTGAAAGTTCAAAGATATAATTTCAATTATGTTTTTTAACCGTGAATCGGACTACCTACTTACAGTGCTCAGGAAGATGGCAAGAATGTGTATGGTGCTTTTGAAAAATCCACAGAGTAGCGGATGATACCCGTCAGTGTTGATGTTGCAAGGAAATGAAGTTCCTAGAAGACTTTATTACATCCTCATTATAATTTGGTGTCACGTTTCTGACTACCATTCAGGTAATTCCCGATACTTGCAACCTTCTCAGAAGGCGACGTAAGTTACACAGGGATTCTAGTTACTTAAGAAAGGCATAGATAAGAACATCTCATAATGAAAATACATTACCAAAGATTTCATAATCGGTACCTCGTACTCTTCATGAAAATCCAACGTTAAAATCTCTTGATAGCAGGACTCAAATACTTACTTACATATTTCGTCACAGTGTGGCGTAGGGACAACAATAATTTGCACAAAGGCTAATTACATCGACCCACTTCGTTCCTCGTTCAAGAGGCACAAACCAGCTTTCACTGACATTACGTGTCACAAAATCAATAAATAATTATTATGAATATTGTGGAACTGTTGACGCTCGCAGTCACTTTACGACACAACGCATGTGATATTTGTGATTGTGCTTTTTACGTTTACGTCGTATTGAATTAAAGCTGTATTGCATCACAATGGAGGTATTATTATTGGTACTAGCAACGTTGCTTGCAGTTGTCTCTTTTGCGTCATAACTCGCTCGAGAGAGATACTGGTGCTCACACACTTGCAGTTGTCCGTCTTCGTCATTACTGACCCAAACGGTCGCCCCCCACGATCAGTCAACACGCACCTTTGCCCGTGTTATGATTTAGAGGATGGTGCATTTCCTGTTCATCACTCATCTTTGCATTGGCTACTGCAGTTGCCATCCTCTCGTCACAACCCTCCCACATGACCGCCCATCACGATCACTCAGCACACACTTTTGTCTGTGTTATGATTTAGCGGATGATTTGTATCCTCTTTTTCCTGTACGTCCCATTAATCCTCGCTCTTTTAAACACCGAACACTACCTCTCTTCGCCCTTGGTCCTGGAACCAACCACCATACGAGCCCCAAAAATTTGCTCGCCCTCGAATTCACTTGTTTCCGATCTAATACACCCGGAACTCAGTAGAACACTGTTCCGACCGCGAGTGGCACTAGAAATGTATAGAGGACATTGAACAGGTTTCTTTCGTGCTTAAACACAGTATCGCAACCTGCAGATGTGGCTAACAACCGTGCGTCCTCTTTCAGTTTATAACGGGAAGAATTTTGAGGATGAGAGAATGGCCGTTTAGTTGGCACAGACCAGAGTGACGGCATTCGGCAGTTAACCTGCCGTCGTGAGGGACAAGACAAGCGACATAATCCTCGTAGTGGTCGCTCGGAGTCAACTACATAAGCTAACGCCGGCTACAAAACACCTTAGATCAAAGGATCCGGTCACCCCTCCGTAATGCGGAGCTCACCAATACATGTAACAAGCAAGTATAAAAGAAAATGATGATATGGTGCTGTCGATAGAGAAGCAGTAGCTACACAACTGACCCGTCGGGAGAGCTAAGTATCTTCTAACGTGGACTAATTACTATATTCACATAAGTAACAAATCAATCTGGGACATTTTAACCCTCCTGAAGCTGCCCAAATGGACGGTTTGTGATGTGACTATGAAATGGAAACAGTTATACCAAGACGAGGCCGGCTTCGTGTGCTGACAAACAGACGACGCAGAGTAGCAAGGAGCGGTAGTAAATATAGCAAGAAATCAGCGGAAGGAATCAGTCATGAACTCCGAATTATTACCAACAAACTGGCCATCAGAACAACTCGTTTCGTATGGAGTTAAAAGAATGGGTTGCAATGATCGAGCATCTTCTCATAAGCCGCGCATAGTCGTCAATTGTAAAAGAATCTTGAGCTGAGCTTTTGGACAGTGGAGGATTGGAAACCAGTGATTTGGTGTGATGAATCATGCTGTAGACTGTTGAAATCCGATGGAAGGGTTCCAATAGCGACGTAGAGAGGAGATGCTGTTCGGTATGGGGGTGTTTAACGTTGTTCATATGTGGTACCCTTATTGCGCTGAAGAAAACGCTAAATGCAGAATGATATGGACACGTTTTACAACATTGTGTAATTCGTACAGTATTAGAACGGATCTAAGATATTTTTTGTATCCGCATGACGGTGGACCCCTCATAAAAAGGCATCAGTGGGGCACTTGTTTGTGGACAACATTTCTGATATGAACTAGCCTACTATAGTCCCTATCTGAAAACAACGAGACACCTCTGGGAAGAGTTAGAACATGAACGTCGCTGCAGACCCCAGCATATAACATCACTAGATTCTCTAGTTCGGCCTTGAGAGGAAGAATGGGCTGCTATTTCTCCAGAGACTTTCAGACACCTCACTAAAAGTCTCCCTAGCAGAATTCAGGCTGTCACAAAAGCAAGGTTGGACACTCCTCGTATTAGTAATACTGGAGTTGATACTGTGATAAGTACAGCTCGAAAGTGCGCCGAGTGCACGCTACTGGATACAGCTGAGAATGCGAAACTATTTCTACACTACTAACTTCGTTCCTAGATATTAATACGATTGCCAGTACAAACCCTATATCATCATGGTGCACAAACAAGGCAGGTCAGACAACACCTTGAAAGCATACTCAATCAAAAACTTCAACGAAAAGTGTAGGATTTGTCTATAGCCTGATGTTCATCGTTGAAGAGACTGGAGGTGGTCAGATCGTGTCAGACAAGACGCACTGTCCCAACAGGAAACTGATTCACGCATGTTATGAGCCGGTCTCGTGTATGGAAGCTGCACATTTCTCAGCGATATCGATAATAATATGAAAGAGTTTCAGTATCGGGCCAGGAACCAGTGTTTACGCACAGCATTTCAACAGTGGATCCGTCCTTGGAAGCGATACACAGTACCTACCGCGTGCTCACCTTTCCTCAGGCGTTCCGGCCTGAGAAATGTCCTGATGTGAATGTGACCGAAAATGCTCTGAACCAGTTGAAATTTATTTTGTTTACGTTGAAGCAATACGTCTCACACAGTGGGTAATTTTAGGAGCCGTGACGTGGATGAGTGGAATAAACTTAAGCAAACAACATTTCGACAGGATAGAATACCAAGGAGGACCATGTTACAGTGACGGGGTGGATCGAGATGAGACTGACGATATTCAGTAGTCGATTTTGATGAACTTTCTCTGCTAAGTTATGCACTTCATAACTTTTTGGTTTCTGATCTGTTTTCTGTTAATACCACAGTTTCTTTTCAGTTTGTTTCGTTGCCTGCTTACCTTTAGTCTCACTACAGCCGACCCCGGGGATGCACGGACGGATACGACGCAGAATGGCCGGCGGCAGAGGGTTGAAACGGGATGATATGCGGATGAAGGGCCAGAGACGTATGGCTTTATTTTACTTGTACTTTTGAACTACGTCTGTGAGTCATAGCACCCACGCGCCTCCCTTCCACTTGAGGCGAGCTGGCTGAGGCGACAGCCATAATTCAGCCAGCTAGTTGCACACGCGTGGCCAGTTTCCCTGATCACTGTGCTTAGTGTGTGGCCCATGATCACGTTGCGTGCGTTGTGCCACAAATACCTCGCACAAAGGCGGTCGGAGCCATCTCTGCAATGAAGGACTGTGTCCCAGGGGCCGCTGGCGAGCGGCGCGTCCACCGTAATGGTGGCAGACGGTTACCATGCGCGGGATACGACCTACTTCCCTCGGGGCAGGAGTCGAGCTTACTGACGCAGTAATCCAGAGATGGGCCGTTGTGCCGAGGCACTAAGTTCAGACAGTCAATTCAGTGAAGGTACCTAGTACTGCGAAAGAGATCCAAAATTGTCAATCATTCTGGTGACTCCTAACATAGTCCACATGTCCTGGTAGAATTGCTTGGCTACAAATGAAACTCCAACCAAAATCACAGCTAATTATACCAAGTATCAGTGCACCTGAAACGCAAATCTGACGCTTGTAGTCAAGTTCTGCCCAGCACCACTGGTACCCGTTGATGGAACAATGCCCTCGCTTCTACTGTGTATGACAGCTGGCAGATTTCACCGAGAACGCATGGCCCGTCTCGAAATAGCTCAGTACTTGTGTCGCTATAACACAAATGACTGCAGCAGTACTCCACCAAAAAATGGTTCTAATGGCTCTGAGCACTATGGGACTTAACATCTACGGTCATCAGTCCCCTAGAACTTAGAACTACTTATACCTCACTAACCTAAGGACAGCACACAACACCCAGTCATCACGAGGCAGAGAAAATCCCTGACCCCGCCGGGAATCGAACCCGGGCGTGGTAAACGAGAACGCTACCGCACGACCACGAGCTGCGGACAATACTCCACCACATATTCCCACTCATTTGCCCATAAAATGGCCGCTGTGCCTCGCCACAAACGTTCACTAATGAACGGGTGATGAAACACATTTTGAGCTAGTTATTTTTTGGAAGCAAATTCGATATTTTGGTGATGTACGAGAATTATTTAGTAAATTTTATCCAGTAATATTTGTTTCATTTTTAAGAAGAAATTCATTGGACAAGCTGCTTGAAGGCATTCTTAGGAAATGATTCATATAACATGCTCCAAATGTGTAACCTTGGCGGGGCAGTGTGAACTAGAATAACAGGCCATGCCGTGTTTTGAGAAATGAAGTGAGTCTTATACGATCAGAAATTTCGACAGATGCACAGCGTACTATTTGGGGTGCCTTCGTCTACATACTGCACTACCATTTCACTAACGTGTGACAAGATAGACCGTTGTTAAAAGATTTTTTAGGAGCCGTGGCGGATTTTTAGGCAGGAGAAAATCAAAAGAGTTTAATCATTTGTAATATATTCAAGCAAAGTTCGGTGGGTACGCAGATAGTGGTTGTGCGGTAGCGTTCTCGCTTCCCACGCCCGGGTTCCCGGGTTCGATTCCCGGCGGGGTCAAGGATATTCTCTGCCTCGTGATGACTGGGTGTTGTGTGCTGTCCTTAGGTTAGTTAGGTTTAAGTAGTTCTAAGTTCTAGGGGACTGATGACCATAGATGTTAAGTCCCATAGTGTTCAGAGTCATTTGAACCAACGTTCGGTGGAAGTTTAGTTGTAATCTGTTATTACGTCAGCTATATCTGAGAAGTAGCTGTTTGAGGGTAGTAGGGAGTTCACAAAATGCCGTTGATGTTTGCGGCAATCGACACCCCTCGTATTGTCATGCAACCACAATATTGGCTGTTAATGGCAGCAGGGCGGGAACTGGAGGTTCCCATCGGCGGGCACAGAACGAGGCTACGGAACGTGGCTGAACTGCTTAGTCAACGAGTAACTCCAAACAGTGCTAACTGCGAGTGCTGTTCATGCAAAGCAGAGGAATGGTAATGATAAAATGATAAACAAAGCATACATTGCATTAAATCTCTAACAACAGTTGGCGAAGTTAACATTTCCTCAGAAATGAGCCAAAAGAATTTATGTGCGTAAGAAAGGAGTTGCCGATGAAATATTAGCGTTTCTGCAAGATCAGTCAGTGAAATGTGTGATTCCGTAAGCGGATAATGTACATGAGGAGTACAGTAATGGTGATACGTGCGTGACAACTGAGAGTGACACTGAAGCGTTTATCGAGCTACGTAGTTCATCGTATATGTCGGACAGGGAGGCACAAATCCCGTCTCCAGTAAAACGTAGTGACCAACAATGGTTGTCCAGTCGGCGGTTACTAAACACAATTACTGAAATAAAAGCACACCTGCAGCAGGCAAAAAACAAAAAATGCAAACAAATATGGAATAGGTCCGCAGCAATGTGACCGGATAGTGCATGAGAAAATCTACAGATATTCCTTGGAGGACAGGACGCACTTGTTGCAAAACCTGGTGTTTGTGCGTTTCAAGGATTCTCGATACAACTTACAGGACGTTCACGATAGTGACTCACTGCTCATCCTGTACAGATCTACGTAAATGGTTTCAAGGGAAGCGATGGACGTTTGGATATCTTCAATTAGGGAAAAGTAAGATAACTTGATTCAAACAAAGCGCCTACTTGAGCACAGAAAACGCGGAAACGGCCCGACACGCTACGGTCACCGGTTCGAATCCTGCCTCGGCATGAATGTGTGTGATGTCCTTAGATTAGTTAGGTATAAGTAATTGTAAGTTCTAGGGGACTGACGACCTGAGATGTTAAGTCGCATAGTGCTCAGTGCCATTTTCGGCTTGACAGATTCTAGATGAGATAAACAAACTTACCCCATAGTTTGTTAACGAACTTTATTTCAACTCCGACAAATCGTGATTTGAGGAAGAAATATGAAAGGAAGCCAGGAAACTAAAGGTACCTACACACTTGTATTAAGATCAACTAACATTAATCCCTAATGCATTCGTATAAATTGCGCCAAATGTTGATCTGAACGGTAAAGTGTTTCGAAAGTTATTTATTGTGCTGTGAGACGTTGGAGGTGCTCTGACCCTACGATTCTTTCTCGTATGCGTGATCTTACAAGGGTAGTAGGGAGTATTCACGTCACAGCAAGCAAGAGAGGCACAATGAATCTAGCAGATATACAACTATATTATGACCACCGATTTTGTTCAACAACTGGCCAAAATAACTTGTGTTTACTCGATTCGAGGTCAGCATATTAAAATCACACTGCATTAGAGCAAACTATCCCTCCTGAGAAGTTTGGAACACTGCAGTTTGTACCACCTTGAACCTCGGTCAAATTCAGTCTCTGTATGTTTACTTTTCCCGTGCCTATAAAACATATTACCGCACTATCTGCATCTACAATTTAACAGATAGCCAGTTTCACGATAAGCTGCACGTCGGACTGTTTTGCATTAGTTTCTATGCCATCACATTCAATCAGTTCTCATTACCCCGTGACATCGATATGATTCTATATGCATTCTTCGAGAGTGGATACTTAGCTGAATGTCGTGCACGGTCTGTAGTTCCCACATAGTTCGCCTTCAGTCTTGATATGCATTCTTCGAGAGTGGATACTTAGCTGAATGTCCTGCACGGTCTGTAGTTCCCACATAGTTCGCCTTCAGTCTTGATATGCATTCTTCGAGAGTGGATACTTAGCTGAATGTCCTGCACGGTCTGTAGTTCCCACATACTTCGCCTTCAGTCTTGATGTTGCGAACATCTGTGATGATGATGGCACGCCATTTTTGATTCGATGGGGCTGGTGCAAGTCAATTGTTTGTTTTGAACATTTCTTGAATGTCGACGCCCCATTTTACGAAGAATAACATATATACACAAGGCTGCTCAATATGCAAAAGTGCATAAATGCAGTACGGGTGCGCAAATCTCAGCCAGCAGGTAAACCGGAACAGTGATATCTATGAGTAGACAAGTATACCAAATGACAGGCGACGGTTACGCTTCCTCTGACCACTGTAGCCTTACGGGTAACATACTGAGAAATGGTGGACATTGAAAAATAGCAAAGATCGAGAGGTCTGTGTCCTCAGTCATTTAAACACGCTCGCATCTCGTGGTCGTGCGGTAGCGTTCTCTCTTTCCACGCCCGGGTTCCTGGGTTCGATTCCCGGCGGGGTCAGGATTTTCTCTGCCTCGTGATGGCAGGGTGTTGTGTGATGTCCTTAGGTTCGTTAGGTTTAAGTAGTTCTAAGTTCTAGGGGACTGATGACCATAGATGTTAAGTCCCATAGTGCTCAGAGCCATTTGAACCATTTAAACACGACTGATAACTCGAATTGTACTTTATTAAATGAAGTCTCACAGTGTTCGGTGTGCCGCCGAACTATTAGACGGCCAATGCAAGTTCACAATTGAAAAACACTACAACTCATTGCACGAAGACGAGTATAGTGTACTGAACAGTAGATAAAGGCAAGCCAAATTAAATGGCGCTTAAGAAAATGGATTACGTGCATCGACAGGATTGATACCTCAGGAACTCTTGTGTAACGCTCTTTTCTGTTTTACTGTACGGGGTATTGTTTTCAGTTTTGCAGAATGACAATCACAGTAAATCTGCACAGTGAGCAGGTTTCAGATATTTGTTAAAAACAGCAAGACCCGGGAAACCGTTTTGAGAAAAGGAGTTTGTAAAACTCTATCTCTTTGATTCTGCAGAACTTTTTGTCTCACGAATGTTAGCAGGATTGAAGAAATCGGCCTATATGGGCATACCGTGACGCGACTTGTAAGCGTAATGGCTGGCGATGTGCACAGACAGTTAATAAATAGTCCTTTCTGTGTTTAGTTGGATGAAGCAACAAACCTTAGAGATATCTCTCAGATACCGATATTAATACGACCTGTCGATAACGCTCCGCGTGTAAAAGAAGACTTTTCTACTTAGTGTCTTCGAAAGGGGCTGCGACAGGTATCGACTTACTCCAAGCTGTCGAGCAAGTGGTTGACAGTGACGGTATGACTGAAATCGGTTAATTTCAGTAACCACGGACGGAGCAACGGCAATGCGAGGCCATCAGAGAGGACTCATGGCACTGATGCGCAAAAAGCTAGAACGTACAGAAGTGACCTAAGGAATTCACTGATTTGTACAATGAGATGTTCTTTGTGCAAAATCAGTTACGGGGATAACATCACATAAAGTGTTGTGCGTACTGTAAACTGTATGAAGACACATCGCCAGTTTCGGCCAGTTACGACTACATACATTACCGTAACGAAGTAAGCTGGTTCAGTGGAAGTCAAATGCTGAAAAGATTTTTTAAATTTACGTTTGCTTGTCAAGAGTGAACCGAAATTAGACGATCTTTGCTGGATTTAAAGCCTTGTGTTTCTCTGTCTCACATGAACAGCCTGAACGTCAATTCGTTAGGTAAAAGTAATTTAATTTCAGAGATGTTGGAAAAAGTAAATGCCGTTGAAGAAGCTTCCTCTTTGGGAGAACCAACTGTTGTCTACATCACTGCACGTTTTCCTATACAAGTTCGGTCGATGAAAGGGCTATATTTCCAGAATACGTGTCAATAATTGTAGAAATTAAGTAGCAATCTCTAGTATGATTTGTAGATGTTAGTGGTGCGTCTGTTATAATTCGTTGCTTTGCATGGCCACTTTCAGCTTCTGTTGTACATCACCGACAGATGGAACCGATCGACATGCAGTGCAATACAAGACTGAAGCACGAGTTCTTTGTATCTCAAAGTACAAAGGAATTCTTTGAAAATTTTCCACAGCAAGAATTTTCACTCCTGCATCACGAAGCTGCTAGAGTTATTTCTATATTTGTGTCTACTTATTTGTGTGAAAGATTTTTCTCCAGAATGAAAATGAATAAGTGAAGGTTACTACCGAGTATTAGAGACGAATATCTTCGCAACTGATTGCGTTCATCCGTGCGCCGTGCTTTTGTGCTCGACATTAACTTTATCGTTTTTCATCACCAGTGATAAACATGTTTTGAATTTCTTTCTTTTTCTAATTTCAAATTATTTACTAACCGTGCCACATCCTGCTCCATGTTTCATAGACGAGCATTGTTATCTAAAACATTTGTTATTAAACTGGTTGTTCTACGTTTACTTACAAGTTTAAAAATTATCCTTTAACTATTGAGAGACGTGTCTGATATCAACGCCATACGTAACGTGGACGTAAAAACAATCTGCCATATTTATGCATCACTTGTTTTAAGTTTTGTTTTAGAATCGTGACGTTTGTTGATAGGGCGGTGGAATAACACGATAGCTTCCGATGACTGCACTGCACACTGTGAAAAGGGCAAGACATTGCCTCAAGTACAGTGTATCACAGCTGGTGGGTAAAGACAAGTGGTGACGTCTGTGTATAGCTGAGCAGTGACGGTTCCATTTCTCTGGTTACGCATCTGGTGAGTGTGCACACTGTGGCCAAGAAGTTCAACAGCTGCAGGAGCTCCGCATTTGTGCAGAATTTCTAACCGGCCTTGCCGTAGAAAGTTGATTTCTGCACTTCCCGGGCACTCCTATTCTGTCTTGCTCCTGATGCATATACTAAGTCATTATTAGCTGTTATTTTTCCTTTCATAATTGTTAATACATCACTTTCAAATGATGCTTACAAAAGATTGAACTTGCGACCTCACAATCAAGAGATTCCTAGTGAGATTCGTGACTGGAAACCTCACAGGCTCTTTGAGACTTAATAGCTTACAGATCTCCCGGGTTCACGTTGCCTCACTTCCATTCTAACTCGTAAAATCCGCTCGGTAATGAGAAACATGCAAGGTATCGGTCGGGGGCACAAAATATTCAAAGAAGGTGCCACTTGGAAATATTTGCATAACACCTACGCATAGAAGCATGTTCTACATAAAACAATAGCTATTGTGCATACAGCTTTTACTCAAGTGAAAATAAGATGACTTTCAAATGTTCCATAGTTTCTGCTGCCTCCCTGATGGCTCAACTTACACATGCAGCCGATATTTTAACGTGTAATACAATAATCGTTTATTTTGTGATTTGGTAAAGCAGGTGACGTGAAGCCCTCTTTCTATGTTAGCCTTTTTAAGGAATATGGGTTATTATCATCAGAATCATGTGCGCATCCTTAAAGATGTTTTGAGACTGTCGGGATCTTGCCAATTCCCTAAACTGTTCGAAGAGCGTAGAGCGCATATTTCTTCTAATTAACAGTTTCCCTACATTTTTCTCATTGTTTCTAACATACGTCCTTTACGGGTAACTTCTCTATTATTATGGCAACCCGAGAATGTCGTTCTTTAAGATGTGGTGAAACAGAAGTATGCTGAAAAGAAACTAGGAGGTTCTCTGCAGCATCGGCAAGGGAAGGTGCCACTTGGAAATATTTGCATTACACCTACGCATAGAAGCATGTTCTACATAAAACAATAGCTATTGTGCATACAGCTTTTACTCAAGTGAAAATAAGATGACTTTCAAATGTTCCATAGTTTCTGCTGCCTCCCTGATGGCTCAACTTACACATGCAGCCGATATTTTAACGTGTAATACAATAATCGTTTATTTTGTGATTTGGTAAAGCAGGTGACGTGAAGCCCTCTTTCTATGTTAGCCTTTTTAAGGAATATGGGTTATTATCATCAGAATCATGTGCGCATCCTTAAAGATGTTTTGAGACTGTCGGGACCTTGCCAATTCCCTAAACTGTTCGAAGAGCAAAGAGCGCATATTTCTTCTAATTAACAGTTTCCCTACATTTTTCTCATTGTTTCTAACATACGTCCTTTACGGGTAACTTCTCTATTATTATGGCAACCCGAGAATGTCGTTCTTTAAGATGTGGTGAAACAGAAGTATGCTGAAAAGAAACTAGGAGGTTCTCTGCAGCATCGGCAAGGGAGGACACTGCCTAAAAGTAGAGATAAGATGAGCTATACCTTAGGACATCAGGGAATAACTTTCATGTTACTACAGAACTGTAAAGGGAGGCAGGAGTTTAACGGAACCTAAAAGCCTTTGAGGAGGTTGACTCTAACTATTATGAAGAGCTTGCATAGCAGTGAAAGTCATGTTGGATACGTGAAGCTGTGTTGTAGGACACAAACTATTTTATTTCTACTACTCAGCGTAGGTTGCAGATTTTTCTGTTTTCCTAATAATCTTTGCCATGGCGTTGACTATATTTCTATTACAGAAGAAAGAAAGTGAATATCTTAATCATTCTTCACAAGTAGAGCAATGCCACTCAGTTACTTGCTTTTGTGTATCTCTGGCGTCACAGGTACTACTCTCATCCACCAAACCCTAACTCCTTTGATAGTCGGATTCCCATATATAAAACAGCTCCAGACGCCTTTAAAACTGAGTTAGCGTGTTAAATATTTGACGTTAAGCATGTAAGCGGGAGACACTTAAGTGAAGTTTTGTAATTATGTTTAGAAGTCGCTAAGTGATCTAATTATGAAACACTGAATGCCTATAGTGTACAGATCTTGCGCTTCACTTTAACCAAAAGTTAATTTTTCCGGTTTCTCGGCTTTTATCACGTCATAGCACTTGAACTATGAGCCGTATGACAATATAATTTTGTAGGTCTAATCAGCGATAAACGTCGATGCTATATGGAATATGTGCTGCGATAAAGTAAGGAAGTTATAATTTAATGCGTAGTACCTGATGCTGCTATTTTTCTGTATAAAGAGCGAAAATGCAGTAAGCATTAAACACTTCTCCTTTCAGCATTTTGTGCGTAGTGTCAGGAAGAAAATGTTTAGAAAGGCTTTGAAATTATGTGTAAAATTTAGCAAATAGACAATTCCCAACTGTAATACTCAATGTTACACTTTTAAGATAAGATTGACCTCTTAATGCGTAGATTATGGAAGTTTTTAATTTTTATAAATTAAATCAGTAATTACGCGGACCACTGAAAATGTCTGGAAGCCGTTAGATAGGCAACCTTCAAATAGTACAGGGTTCTGAGTACTCTTAATACTACAGATACTTTCTTCAGAATTCTCAATTACGTGACGTCAGAGCGGAGGGCCCTTGCATGCAGCAAGTGCAACTTGCTTCTACGTTGAGTGATGAGAATTAAAAACGAACATATGGAGAGTTAATAACAATTAGCAGGTGTCACAACTAAAAGCGCTTTATACGTTCGTTATCATAAAGCCACGACGGAACTTGCACCTTTCGAAAATACAGTGAGAACATAAGTACACGGGAGAGAGAAACTTCTAACTTTGTCAAAAAGTGGAGATGAAGAATTAATTGAAGGTCTTGCGACACGAAACTGAAGAATATGCCTCGAAAAACTAAAGATTTATTTGTACCATAGGCCGGCCGGTACCGATGGGCCTTCATGGCCTGTTCGGGCAGAGTTTAGTTTGGTTTATTTTTCCACATGCGTTAGGTGATTGTAATGTTAATTATTTGCTTTAGTTTCCACGTGAGCCATTTGAATGTTTTTCTTCCTGTAGATAGATTCAAGTTACAGGCTAAAATTGAATATTGGTTTTTCATATGTTTGGCGACGTGTCACCGCTCAAGGAAGTTAATATCATCACATAGAAAAGCTTTATAATTAAGAATATTGGACTTTGTTTTAAAACTGCAGTTTCGCCATTCAGTAAATAAAAAAACTTTATCGTTGCGAAGCAAAACGAACCCCTTTCAATTCAATTAAAACGACCCAAAATCAGTTCCATGATCACTTTGAATAAGAGGAATAATATGTTAATCTTTTCATGAATATAAAATGGTGTTTGAATTAAACACAGTGCTATTATTCTCAATAATAATACAGTGCATTTAACTTACATTTGTAGTAGCCAAGTATTCAGAAAGAGAAGATGAATTATTGAAAACAGTCTAACAACGTTTTTTAATATAGAATTAAATTTTATTTTTGAAGACGATTATTGGTGAAATATGATGTATGTAGCATTACAGTGGTTTAACAGACTACATTAAATTACGAATACTTTCAATAATGATAATTACATAGCAGTACATGAATAGTTTCCTGGTCTAGTGTGAGTAGGAACTTGAAAGTCATTTGTTTCATCGGTGTGTCATCTAGCAGAAGAGAAACACTGCCGCAGGGGTTGGCTACTGTCAATAACTGTCTACATCCACAACTACATTGGAACCCACTCGAGAATAATGCATGGGTAGAAAGAGTGTCGAAAAGCCTCTGTATTGGCTCTAATTTCTCGAATTTTCTCCTTCTACATCCACAATTACATTTCAACCCACTCTACAATAATGCATGTGTAGAAAGAGTGTCGAAAAGCCTCTGTATTGGCTCTAATTTCTCGAATTTCCTCCTTCTGGTCAATGCGCTGGGGGAGGGAGGGGAGATTAATATGTTGTCCGACTCCTCCTGAAACGTGCTGCTTGTAACGTCTGCCGATCTGCCAATGGAGTTCGTTTAGCGTCTCCGTAACGCTCTCTCGACAGCTAAACAATCCCGTGAAAAACGCGCCACTCTTCGTTGAATGTTCTCTATCACTCCTACCTGAGAGGTATCCCCGATAGATGAACAGTACTCAAGAATAGGGTGAACAAGCGTCTCATAAGACACTTATTTCGTGGGTGAGTTACATATCATTAAGATTTTTCCGATGAATCTAAGTCTGGTGTCTGCTTTTTCCGCTATGTGTTTTATGTGGTCCCTCCACTTAAGGTCACTATGGATATCATAGAAGAAGGCTTTCACGGCAGGTGTTGTCATCACTTAACACTTCCGGGCTGAGATGCCGTAGTCCATACAAAAAACTCTACCCCTGACGTTTCGCCTTTGCCCACGGAAGGCATCCTCCAAGGATTTGGCGTCGGCTGTGCTATAATCTCTCATATTGTCAACTTTCTCATTTGAAATTAATCGATTGTCACGCTGCTGCTGCTGCAATGTTGGCATCCATATCTCATCCAGCTTAATGCCTTCATCTTTTCTATTAAAATTATTGCAGTGTTTGGCAATCTCAAAGGCCTCTTTGTCATCAATAATGGAGCTGTACAGTATTGGATTTCTTTTTCTTTTTGTGTGACACTGACGATTCTATTATCTTCCATAGTAATATCCTATGGGTTTATTTCATGACTGCCTCTATTTTTGACCACGAGATTGAATAGGTAGTATGGCAGTAAGCTTCGTAATAAACTACCTCCATATGATCCTCACGTGCTCTAGTGATTCTGATTTTTTCAGTGAATACATCCATGTATTTCGATAACTAATCGTTTAGTTCCGCTCGCTGTTGTAAGTTAATACCAACAGATTCAAAGAATTACTCTTAAATATTAGCTTCTTTAAGTTGCTGTCATTGTAATGAATATTTTGATTGTTCATAGAATAATTTGAGTAACTCTTGTTCCAATAATCTTTACTTCTACCTTTTGTCAGAACTAGCCATGTTTCACTTTTATTTGTACGAAATCGAATGCTGTATTTTTCCTATCACTGCGTAAGTAGTATGTACCAAAAGAGACAACAAGTTCTGTATTTCCATCACACAAGACTTCAGTGCTCAGATTGCAACTCCATGACAATGTTCTCACTACTACGAACGTGCAACAAAAGGCTCTATTTCTCACATTTACATTAACTTGTCTTAGTAACCCGAGACTTCTCAACGTCTCCAATTGCACAGTTTCGAGCTGGCAAGATTAGTACTTTAAAAATACTAGGAATGCTTTTAAGTAAATCAGTCGATATGACTTTTACATTAGCCTCTGTGTCTAATAAATTGATAGTCGGATAGTTTCCTACCACAGCGTTAACTGCAGCTTGAACTAAATTTCTACGCTGTTCCTTGCACATAGTAGGATCAGAATATAATTCCTCCCTGATATTTTTACCATAATTATACTCTTACGTATTGATTTGGTCGTTTTCTTTGACCTCTCTTCTTCAGGAACCGAAATTTGAAGGCGAAATGAGGTCACCATTAGTTCTTTAAGTTTGACATGGCTTGGTGACCAGCCTTCACTACTTCAGCTGCTCTGACTGCTGCGTTCTATGTACGCCAGTTTGGTTCTGCTGTACTGTATTGTATTTGTTGTTTACTCTAGCTAAACACATTCACTTTTGGTGGTACAAAATTTTCGAAATTAGGTTAACAGCAGTCATGATTCGAATTATCCCATGAATTTGATGTATTAATTCGAGTCCCATGATTGTATCCGTTATGAAGTCGATTTATCTTATAAAAGTGGGACAAATTGTATCTGTCTTGAGCATGGTTACTGTCAGTTGTTCTACTGGAAGTTTAATGCATTTTATGCAACGATAATTGTCCCTCTTCAGAATATTGTAATGGTGCCTGACACAGCAGACTGGCTGAGACCACTGCCATCACTGACATTTCAATTAGCAAATTGTTGTAATCCGAATTTACTAAAATTATTTTTGTTCTTTTTGTTAAGTTTTATTTGTTGTGGATTCATTCCTCCATTTTCATACTTTTATGGCAGATTCTCTTTGTGGTTGACAATAAAACATGAAAATGAGAAAACACAATGTGTAATTATGTAATAAAATTTTTTTATGCATATTAAAATTCTATAATGTTACCAAGAAATGCGTTATATAAGTAGGTCGCCATATGAAGTGTGTCATTTCGCTTTGCGCGTTCCACTTCCACAGTAGGGCTACTTTTGTAATGCTTCATTGAAAGGATCCACGTCAACAACGTTGGAACAAAAATTCTTTACTTTTCGCATATGATAAATAATTGTGATTTTAATTATTCGCCTTTAGTTTCCTCATGAACTATTTGACTATTTTTCTAGCTTTAAAAAGGTTCAAGCTGCAGATCAAAAGTCAGTAGTGGTTGCTGGTATTTTTGTCGACGTGTGATTGCGTAAGAAAGTCAATATTCTAACATAGAAAAGTGTTTTTAGAAAGATTGTACAACTTTTATGAAAATTGCAGTTTCACCTTAAATAGACATCTACCGATATACCGCAGATGGCACTCGATGGTTGAGTAACAAGACAAACCGCCTGTAGTTTAGTTAAAACAACCAAAAATTATGTCCATGTCTGAATTAATATAGGAGGAATAATAAGTCAAACGGTTCACAGAAATGAAATGGTATCTGAATTAAATTCAACGTTATTAACTACAAATACCAAATATTGCAGTCAACTTACATCTATACTATCCAGCGTCCAGAACGGGAGGAAAGAATAACTGAAAAGAATCTAATTATGGTTTTTAATACACAGATAATTCTTATTTGAAAAGACGATTGTCACATATGGCTGTATTCACATACTAGGCTTTCTTATTACTGGTTGATTAAATTAGCTTTATAGTGGTTTCAGTATGAATGATATTACATTTTGAATATTTTTAATAAAGATAATCACACACTATTCCACAGGTAGGAATTTGTTTAATAGTACTGTCTCCTAAGATACCAAATTTTCACTGGAGGGTATGTTATGGTAATGATAAGCTATGAGTTTTTAAAAAGAAATAGATCGCTATTTATCGTAATAGGAAGGAAGAGTGCTCGTGTATCAGATTAATGAACCATCTACACATAAATAAAATGCCTTAATTCCTAAGTATTTTCTTTAGATCGATGTGAACATTAAATTAATTTAGCTTAATAGCTTAAAATGTTACAGGGAATATAATTTTGTCACTAGTTATTTAAATTCATGTCACTTTATTTGTATAGCTACATATCTGGAAGACGACTGGACATTGCCACTACATATCGTAAGAGATAAGTTTCCTTTCAATTCGACATTGTTACAGATCCATCTGTATTACTCCTAAAATACACATAGTCTTGATGTGCACTATTTGCAGGTGGAGTTACACTAAGCCAGAGCTTCCATTTTAAGCGGGAAAGATGAGCTAATTAATAACCAAACAAAATGTACTCCTCTGGTTCTTGCAGAGTCACGTCGATATGATGTTTCCTAGCAAACATTGCTCACTGATAACAATACTTTTGTCTGGATGATGTGATTAGGTTCTTTCGTTTGACAAGCTGGCACTGAATGATTCAATTTCTTCATCACTTTTAAACATAAAAACCCATATCAAATTATCTGCAGCTACTTCCTGTGCCAACTCCATGACGACAACCACTACTATACCACAGTTACTTAACAACTGCTCCTGACTTGTAGAAGAACAGAGATAATACAACAGTGTCAACTCAGCGATTTTACCAAGTACCAAGTAGCCACCTTTTATATGGAAAGAGTTTTGCACATGATTAGCTTTTTTACAAATACTGTCAAATTATTATTCAGATGTAATTTTAATTTTGAACTGCGTTTGGAATGTGAAAAATAGTTATGTTTCCTGAAAACAAAAAACGTTAATTTTCATGTGTTACTTCCGTTTACAATAATTATGAGACTAAGTTGTAATATCTGAAATGCAATAATTGAAAAGTTTAATTGGATCTTAACATGAATTTATTTTAAGTACAGTATTATCCGACAAGTGAAAGACATAAGCGCATTGACCAGTTCCATTACAACAAACGGTATTGATAATAAATACATTAAACTTTATCTGGGTCTCTCTACTAATTAATTTAAAAGTTATAACCAGTGTGAAAACTAAATATGTCATATTAATTTGATGTGCAACGAATCTCAAGCCTACACGTAATTATTCAACATGTGTGTTTCCGCTTTACAGCTGCCAAATAATATACTTTTTCATTTGCTGCGATTGAAATTTCGATTATTACTATCAATCGTCAGACAGAAATCTCAAATACACATGTCGACACTGTATAAATACAAGCGCTAGTCCATACATTGAGTAAGAACGAAGTCTAAATCATATGGTACAAGAATAATCAGAAAATCAGATAATACCATTTCTGGTACTATATTTTATTTAATTATTCTTTAGTTCAACTTCTCGTATTAAATGTTAAGAAAACTCTCTGTTACGTATGTAGTGACGCAGGGACATTTTGTAACTTACATTTGTCTCATCTGTGTATGTATTTACCGTCTTCAGATATTCTCTTCAAAGATAATGCTAAACTTTGGCTGCAGAAAACGACTGACAAATACCAGTGGAAGGGACACAATTATTATAATACCGTTATTTCTGTTAAAACTGTGACTAGTACATTTGCTCGTTAAGACCTCGAGTCAAACGTAAACGGGTAATAACTATTTAAATATAACTTATTACGAAACGCAGTAAAAACTGTATTACTTTCCACCTAAATCTTCACTCCCCCAATAAGGTTCGCTGTGACAAAAATTCCTACCAGGAAGAAAGTATTTGCTTTTCTGACAACCATATGTCGCTTTTTTTTCATCATGGCGGTATTTCCCATCTCCAAATGGTTCCTTGTGTGGCCTAAGGAGATTCCGGAAGGAAAGATCTGGCGAATGTATTGACTAGATGGCAGGTCTGCGGATATTGTTACTACCACAATTAGATCAAAACTTAGAACTTGTAAAACGGCGTTCAGTGTTAATTTCAAGAGAGACATATACTTAAGTGGCGCACTAATTAGCAGGTGATGTCTCAATATATTGCTTATCGACTGATCTCTAGTTTTAATCAGATTCAGCTATAAATTTAGTTCCTCTGAAATTAGATTCAGTGTCTGTAATTAGTTGTCTAGTCAATCTTTAGCATTCTCCTTCAGCATCAAATGGATTTCTCATGTTTCCCAAATAGACAACCACCTCATCTCTTTTCACGTTATGATAAAGTTCTTCATTCACGTTCATGGTCTCAGTGTTCGCTTTTCACCTGTTTTCCCACTCCTCTACGTTTAATACTGAACCTCCTATTTCACTGCTTCTGTTCACACCTGTTCTTTCATGATCTCCGAAAGCTATTTTCGTTTTTCTATATGTCGACTTCTTTACATTTTTCTCCAACATTTTCGTCGTAACTTGCATGCACATATCTAGTGTTTTCTTTATATCGTCATCATATTCAAGTGTATCTACAATTACACACAATTTCTACGAATTTATTTCTCTTATTCCTTTTTTTTTTCATCCCACTTCTGTAATTACCCTCTTCAACGGCACTCCCTACAATGTTACTCACTATTGTCGCATCGACTCTGTTAGAAAAGTTCGAACGATAGTTGATGTTCCTTAGTCCATCAGTATCCTATTTCGTTGTACACACACTCCTCCTGACTATTTTCTTACATTTCGACCTGTCCCAAATCTTAAATAAATTATTATAGTTGTCCATATCTTGTCTTGGGTACGACATTTAATGAACTGTTTTGGAATCTCTGTCTCATTAAGAAGTGATCCAACAAGTATCCTCTTGTACCTTCTGCCCTTTTCTATGAATTCCTGCGGTGATGTTTAAAACGTGCATTTGCTATTACCAGTTGGAATCCAATACAGAACTAAGAGCAATTCTCCTGTTTCAGCTTCACTTCACAGTCCGTATCTCCCAGTAACTGTACTGTTTATTTCGTTCCTTACTATCTAATGAACGGTCTACAGAGGATACAACGGGACTGTGAGTAAGTCGATGAAAGACGGAAGTAATGAGATGTAGCAGATATGAGAACGGTGGGGAACTAAACATCAAGATTGATGTTCATGAAGTAGGTGACATTATTGAATTTTCCTACTTTACCAGCAAAATAATCCATGATGGGTGGAATAAGGAGAACATAAAAAGCAAACTATCACTGGCAAAAAGTGTATTCCACGCTAAGAGAAGTCTACTAGTGTCAAACATAGGACTTCATCTATGAAGAAATGTGTGGGAATTTGTGTTTGGAACAGAGCATTGTATTGTAGCGAAACATGGACTGTGGAAGACCAGAACAGAAGAGGATCGATGCATTTGAGATGTGGTGCTACAGACGAATGTTGAAAATTAAGCAGAGTGATAAGATAAGGAACGAGAGTTTCTGTGCAAAGTTGGAATGAATAGGTTGATACGCAACTGTTAAGACATCAGGAAATAACTTCCATGGTACTAGAGGGAGCTGAAGATTTGTAAGAACTAAAGAAAAAGACAAAGGTTGCAATACACACAGCAAATAACTGATAATATAGGTTGCAATTGCTATTAATAGATGAAGAGATTAGCACAGGAGAGGAATTCGTGGCGGACCGCATAAAACCAGTCAGAAGACTGATATCTAAACCGAATGAAAGACCTGTACACCGTCACTCAGTGTTTTCTCTGTCTTTCAATTCATATTTTACCCTACTCTCGTTTAAACATTTCCTGCTGCGTGTGGTCTGAGCAAATATTTTAAAATATTTTTCTTTTGCTTTCCTTTCACTCAACTCTACTATAACTAATTTCAACACTAATGTTCTAGTTTTATCCTTCCAATTTGTTACTGGTCTACAGAACATCAGTCAGCCTCCGCAGCTAAGTGGCCGTCCCTGCTGGAAATACACGTTTGAGGAACCGGGCTCGATTCTCGGTGCTGGTGGAAGGACTGGAATCGGAAGCAAACAGCCGCGTTTTGCAGTTTATGAGCAACTTAACAAAATAGTAGCGACTACAAGTCACGAAAACTGAGAACGGCTAGGAGAGAAGTGTGCTGACACCACGCCCTTTTGTTCCACATCCATTGTCAGACGATGACAAGGCAGTCTATCGGTACCGTTGGGCACGCCAAGATCATTGGTCGGGGTTTACGTTTACACAGGATGAAAATCAGTGAAGTACAACTTTGAGAATTAGGTTTGTAGCTCACTCGTGCAGTAGAACAGCTGCAAATGTGAAACTAGTTGCTACCTTTCCGAACTTTTCTTTTGTTTCCTTTATTGCTTGCTCAATATACAGATTGAATAACATCGGAGAGAGTCTACAAACCTGTCTCACTCCCTTCCGAACAACGGCTTCCCTTACATGCCCCTCGACTGTTATAACTGTCATCTGGCCATGCAGTCGATAGAAGCATTTTCAAAAGTGACTTGACTTTTATTTGTTTCCTTAATTTTCATATTCCACTTATAGAAGAAATTATCAGATGTTTAACTTACCCTGATAGCCATATCGAGAACATAGTAGGATTTCCAATTGCTTTCTCTACCAAACCAGTTTCACTCACTGCCACACTAAACTACTAACAATTAACCTCTTTAATATCACGTAGCTTCACTACCGACTGTTCATACTACTAAACTGTAGCCTAATACGGTGTCTTCCAAAGGTAGTGTTCGGCCACAGCAACAAGAGAGGGATCTCAACGACAATACTCAAGATGTTGTTGTTATTGTGGTCTTCAGTCCTGAGACAGGTTTGTTGCAGTTCTCCATGCTAATCTATCCTGTGCAAGCTTCTTTATCTCCCAGTACTTACTGCAACTTACATCCTTCTGAATCTGCTTAGTGTATTCATCTCTTGGTCTCCCTCTACGATGTTTACCATCCACGCTGCCCTCCAATGCTAAATTTGTGATCCCTTGATGCCTTAGAACATGTCCTACTAACCGGTCTCTTCTTCTTGTCAAGTTGTGCCAGAAACTCCTCTTCTCCCCAGTTTTATTCAGTACCTCTTCATTAGTTATGTGATCTACCCATCTAATCTTAAGCATTCTTCTGTAGCACTACATTTAGAAAACTTTTATTCTCTTCTTGTCCAAACTATTTATCGCCTATATTTCATTTCCATACATGGCTACAGTCCATACAAATACTTTCAGAAACGACTTCCTGACACTTAAATCTATACTCGATGTTAACAAATTTTTCTTCTTCAGAAACGCTTTCTTTGCCATTGTCAGTCTATATTTTATATCTTTTCTACTTCGACCATCATCGGTTATTTTGCTCACCGAATAGCAGAACTCCTTTACTACGTTACGTGTCTCATTTCCTAATCTAATTCCCTCAACATCACCCGACTTAATTCGACTACATTCCATTATCCTCGCTTTGCTTTTGTTGATGTTCATCTCATATCCTCCTTTCAAGACACTGTCCATTCCGTTCAACTGCTGTTCCAAGTTCTTTGCTGTCTCTGACAGAATTGCAGAATTGGCGAACTTCAATGTTTTTATTTCTTCTCCATGGATTTTGGTACCTACTCCGATTTTTATTTTATTTCCTTGGTTGCTTGCTCAATATACAGATTGAATAACATCTGTGAGAGGCTACAACCATGTCTCACTCCCTTCCGAACCACTGCTTCCTTTCCATGCCCCTCGACTCTTATAACTGCCATCTGGTTTCTGTACAAATTGTCAATAGCCTTTCGCTCCCTGTATTTTACCCCTGCCACCTTTAGAATTGGAAACAGAGTATTCCAGTCAACATTGTAAAATGCTTTCTTTAAGTCTACAAATGCTAGAAACGTAGATTATCCTTTCCTTATTCTTTTTCTAAAGTAAGTTATAAGGTCAGTATTGCCTTATGTGTTCCAACATTTCTACGGAATCAAAACAGATCCTCCCCTAGGTCGGCTTCTACCAGTTTTTCCATTCGTCTGTAAAGAATTCGCGTTAGATAAGCAAAAGAAATAGAACTGGGTTCCTTAATGTGATAGAAGTTATCACACCGTTCAGTTGACACCAAAGGGGCCTTCAACAGCAGCCAACATGTTTGACTCAGTTTATGCTGCACTGGAACTAGCAGCCCGGATAAATCAAGGTATGACATGGAAGTTAATGACTTGTGTCCCGCAATAACTGGCCTCTTGATTAAGCTGCTATCGCAATTGCGCAGTGGCCTCGTCGCTGCGACTGAATTACGTAGAGGGGAGGTGTCACACATCTGCCAAGCTAGCGCTACTGCATTTCCAACACTGATTGCTGGGTTATCACAGACGCACAGTTCAGATTGGATGCGCCAGACGCCGTGGCGATTAACTGTTAATGCTGGGAGCTATAAACAGCAATGAAAGACGCGTTGTTGCGACACCTTGTTTATGTAATGCAATCAGAAATGTTGCGGCGTATTATTCCAGCGATAATGACAAGCTATACTAATCGCCTATCTTCTGGAAATCTATACCTAATTTAAATATGTTCAATCGCGATAAATATTAAAATTATAAAATAAATCCGGGTCTTAATTTGAAGGTGAATGATAGAAATTTCATGCCTATAAAGCAGTTTGGTATCTTATGAGATCATTATAAACGATCGTTAAATTTGTGGCTTCGTCGCTATACCTCGATAGGATCACTGTGACTAGTCAGTTAATAGTTCGTCTACAATGAGTCAGATTTTGTTTCTAAAAAAAGTGTATTAAGTTATCCATATAAATAGTGGTCGAGCTGTCTGGTTGTAGTCTAAAATATGCGTTTTGGGCTTCTAGCCATCCTCAAATTGTGTTGTCCATGTGTATCTTCAGGAACACAACTTTACTGTTGACTGCATTTTGGATACAACTGTTGCCTTCTGTTCTGTTGTTTGCTCCTTTCCCCGCCTTTACATGCATAGCACCCACACTTCTACGTTTAAAAATACAAAGACGCACTGTAGCACTTGCCATGTGGCAAACTGAAACATATTCTGTAAGAAATAGTACTAAACATGTTGGCACATTTGTTCTTCACCTACAACAGCAACTATAAAACTGCACACTCGTATGCACAGTGAAAGATCTATTTTCGAAACAATGAAAAAGGCTTTGGGCATAATTTTCTGAATTTCATAAGACGTAGATATTTGTATGACAAAATAGAACAAAGATTTTCAAAGATTTTTCAGGGTGGACAGTTTTGAAATTTGTAATACTTTAAATCGTGAAGACTACAGTATCGTCCATACATTACCACTATTCAATACCGGAACGAATAATGTTACGAAAGTAGAAAAGTTGATAAAGGAATTTATGGCACTAGGTGTCAGAATGGGAACTGAACATAAAAATAAAAAAAAATCATTAATTTATGTCTGTTTCATTCACGTCGTTTGTAGATAAAGATGACATACTTGACACTGAATGTAATTTTAAAAGAAATTTCATTTTGAGCTATAGTTTGATCAAATATTTTCTCAAATGATAAATTATTCATAAATGCGTCACATGCATTATCTACTATATCAGGTAATTACTTTAGAAAATATATTAATGTTTAGAGGGTAGAATGATGTGCGTACTTACTATACGAGAAGTAAAATACATAAAGTGTAATGAATATCATACCCTTCATATGTCTACCATTGTAACATAATGCGAAGAGAAAAAGTGAAATGATCGACAGTACGTGATTACAAGATTACAGGTAAACGTATTGAGCACGCCTTATCGGATACTTTTGGGGATACTACTGAGAACTCATTTGTAATGGAAGGTTCACGAAAAATTATTATTGCGGATGGCAAACATAACAGATTTGTCTGAGTGGTTCAGGTAATCACTCTGTAGAGGATAAAAGACACTAGACAATGTAACAAAATTTGGGTTCTTGTTCAGATATTAATGTATGCACGACGACAAGCAAATAATTTAGAGACGTGCTATTATGGTCGCTACAGGTGCTTGGAAGTGCAAGAGAAATATTCGGGATATTTAAGGGAGAATCCTCGGAAGACGTTCTCGCGAATCCCGTTCATGAAATTTTGAGAACCCGTATTAGAACAAAACTTAACGGTTACGAGTACACTACTATTAGCTCATGTGCTTAGCCACAGTCAGTCATTTTTCCTAGCTCATTACGCAAATAGAATAGGACAGAAGAAAACATTTTATTAGTATGATGTACTCTCCATCATGTGCAGTATAGTGGTTTGCAGTATATATTCCTATACGTTAATATGTTAACAAAAAATTCACATTTTAAGCTCGTAGTTCACGTCTACGTAATTTATGATACTGAATTAATAAGTGTGAAACCGCTGAACTGAAACAGGCAAAGGGAGATACAGACATTTAAAAAACGCAAGTGGACAAGAAGTGCAAAACGGCAAAGCAGGACTGACTGGACACGAAAACCAAGCATATAGAAGCATCCTTAACTTGGGGACAGGTAGATGCAGCATTTAGGAAAATTAAAGAACTCTATGGAGAAGAAGGAAACAGCAGTATGTATACCAGGAAAAATGGTTCAAATGGCTCTGAGCACTAAGGGACGTAACTTCTAGAAATTAGACTTACTTAAACATAACTAACCTAAGGACATCACACACATCCATGCCCGAGGCAGGGTTCTAACCTGCGACCGTAGCGTGTATATCAAGAGCTCACACAGCAAAACAGTAATAACATAAAAAGTGGAAATTTGGAAGGCATATATACAAAACCTACAGAAGGGAAACGAGCTTGTGGTCAGTATCGTATACGTAAAAAGGAAGTGGATGGTGAGCTTTTGGAGCTACGTTTTCGGGAATAATTCGCCACAGCACTGAAAGAACTCGGAACAGTACCCCTGCGTCTGACGACACTCACTCAAAAATAATTGAGGTATCTGAGAGAGCCAGTCATGACAAAGTTAATCCGGCGTGCTAGATGTATACCCTCCAACTTAAAAATGAATGTAATATTTATAATTACTAAGGACAGGTGGTAATATTACCTAATCATCAGCTTAATAATTTGCACTTGATAAATTCTGACACAAATTGTTTACGGAAGAGTGGAAAATGATAACAGAAGCTAACATCGGTGACGGTCCTGAAAACACGTTATGAATTAACTCCAACAAATGTGAAAGAAGAGTAATGGAACGTATTTCAATTCAGTGAGGTGATGTTGAAGGAATTAGATTAAGAAATGAGACGCTAAAAGTAGTTGATGAGTTGTTCTCCTTGGACAGTAAAATAACTGACGATAGCCGAAAAGGGAGGATATGAAACACAAACCGGCTATATGACGAATCTTTTAATTTAATTATTTTTAACGATAGGAATTCGTTAAAGTTTAACATTAATTTGCGTTTTAGAAATTCTTTTTGTGTGTTTTTTTTTTCGAGTATAGCCTTGTACAGAAGTGAAACGGGGGTAATACGCAGCTCAGAAAAGAGGGGATTAGAAGATTCTGTAAATGTGGTTCTGCAGAAGAATACTAAAGACCAAATGGATCGATCGAGCTACTAACGAGGAGGTGCTCTAAGTATTTGAAAAGAAACAAAATTTATCTCTTGACTTGACTAACGGAAACAGCACTGTTTGTGTTAGCGTATTCTTCCATTAATTACATTAATTTACATTTGAACTTTTTAGCTTCTACAGGAAAAATATTGGAGTAATAATTTTCGTAATCAAACAAAATTATATAAATGTACATGAAACACATGTAACTAAATACTAAATAAATTAAAAGTCTTATAATTTCCTTTGATCAATAGGGGTCGTAAGTATGACACAGCTACTACGTAACTAGCGAGTCACTTAAATATCTAATTCGTGATATTATGAGCACCGAAATGATAGGAAATACGTTAAAACTCCAATGGCATTACAGTGACTTGTATAGGGGAAACACTGAAGCAGTGTTTCTATAGGTACATTCATAGGACAACACGTTGGTGTAGAAACTATTAGGAACAAAAATCGGTGTGCCTTGTATAGCGTCGTCTGTCTACATAGCTATCAACTGTTGGTGCATTTGCAGGAATATAGAACTGTTGAATATCGTCTTCGAAGACAGTGCGCCTGGCCGCTACCTCCTCTTTCCGTACGAATTCAGAATATGATGCTTGTAATACACAACAGACCATATGCTGCCTTATCAGGCGTTATACATAACAGAGGGAAAGATGCGTCCCTTCGAGAGCTATTACTTGTCCAGTATTCCAGCAGCAACCAGTGGTTGTGGACTATGGCTTAACACACCCTGACCGCGGAATCGGACTACTAGGTCGCTGACTGATACACTTCAGTACCTGTTGCTCTCCTAGACGTTCCTGTGGTCGTTATCGGCCATTACTGACTACATTCAGGCTCATTCACTCAAATGTGTGTTTCGTTACAACATGAGATGCGATTTGTGTGACGTTTGAAGAAAGAGGAGCGAGGAGAGGAATATGGAGAATGGAACCATGTTCCAGCATACGATTCTGAGAATCCTAGTGGTAAAGTATTCTCCCTAATTTGTAATGTTTCGGTGCCACAGTGGTAAATGTGTGAATGTCAACTATGCAGTCGCCAGGAAGTTAGGCGGTGGCCAAGTGTACGCTCATATGGATTAAGGATAGACAGACACATCCGGCATTTCACTTCTCACGTTTCCCACATTTCGCGCGAAGGATCATCTAGCTATCCATGGGTCCACTATACAGTTTCATCTAATTCCAGCTAAGAACACTCCATATCCTCTTTAACACCGTTTTGCAATATCTCTTGAAAAACAACTAAAGTTCTGAAAGTAAGTTCCGATCGGATGCTAAATGGAAACCACAGTGAAAATCCTATGAAACTTTGAACAGATGTGCCGGGAAGTGTCTCTAGTATGCCCGTCGATTACGTCACGCTGCCCTTTTCGGTTCTGGGCGCACATTCAGCACGTAAATAAGCTTACGAAATAGCGTCTCCCACCAAGTATAGGTATCTGAGTGAGATTTTGACTCATATCATGTTGTCCACATAACGTAATTGTCATGCATTTCCTTTCTTATGACAGTTGTTTGGAAATTGGTGGTAAGGATTATCAGACCAACCTGCTAAGGTCATTGGTCCTTAGGCTTACGCACTATTTAATCTAACCTAAAGTAACTTACGCTACGGAAAACACACACGCCCATGCCCGAGGGAGAACTTGAACCTCCGACGAGGGGAGCCTCGCCAACCGTGACAAAGCGCCTATTCCGCTCGAACACCCCACGTGGCAGGACAGTTGTCGGCAGCACGTTGCAGGGGCAAAGAAGACGCTCCAGCCTTTCGTCGCTCAACATACAGCCCGATCCTGATCCCCTATGACGTTCATCTCTGCTCACATGAATCGCTGGCTATGGAAACAACATTTTGGCAGAGACAACGGGCAGCAGGCCAGCGTAGAGAACTGCCGGAAAGCGCAGGTGCCTGCCTTCTATGATGAGGTTTTCGGAAAGCTGGCACAAAATTACGACATATGTCGAAGTCGGAACGGCGACTACTTACAGACGTAGATAGAAGGTGTAGCTAACTGTTGAAAGTAAAACATTTTCGATTTTCACAGTGGTTTCCATTTCGTGGCCGATCGGAACCTAATAAACGGATAGCCTTCGTGGCTATACAGATAAAATGCAAATGGACCCGATGGCATGTCATGGACATTCCACACTGATTACTCGAAGGAACTCACTCTCCCCTAAAAGCAATCTATAGAGATCCAAGTGATTTGGAGAATGGGCAAGTCATTTGGGCTTTCAAGAAGGATCATTGGTCGGCTTCACACAACTACAGTCCAGTATCACTGTCATCAAACTGTTGTATAATGTGATACTCGTTTTATGCTCACGTGTTACTACAGGTCTAAAAACGAATAATCTCTTAGTTACCAATCAACGTGGATCCTGTAAAGAGCGGTGATAAATCCAGCTCTTTCTGTTCGCGTGAGATACACAGAAGGGCCGGTCGGGGTGGCCAAGCGTTTCTAGGCGCTACAGCTAAGAACCGCGCGACCGCTACGGTCGCAGGTTCGAATCCTGCCTCGGGCATGGGTGTTTGTGATGTCCTTAGGTTAGTTGGGTTTAAGTTGTTCTAAGGTACAGGGGGCTGCTGACCTCGGAAGTAAAGATCCATAGTGCTGAGAGCAATTTGAACCATGCGCAGAAGACAGCTGACAACATTGCCCAAATTGAGCACGTTCCTCGAGTTCAGGAAGACGTGCAAAACAATTACGCACTATTGCTTAATAAACAAAATAAGACTACACCGAATATCAAAACAACTTTGTGAGTAAATTGAAGAGTTTCTAGCTACAAAACACCACATCATTCTTAAAGGAGTGCTAGATTCTGACGCAAAAGTAGCTTCGAGTATTCCCCAAGCATGAAGGAGGACCAGTACTGTTCATAACACGGTTTCTCAAACATGCCGTAGGACTACTACTGTTTACAAAACACAAGGTGTTACCTAAACATACCGTGGGATCTGCACAGTTCACAACATACAGCGTGTTTCCTAAGCATGCCGTTGGACCTATACTGTCCTCCACACACAGGGTGTTTCCTAGGCATGGCATGGGACCAGTGTTGTTCACAACACACAGTGTACTTCATACGATTGTCGTACATGCATACACATGCGATCCTTGAAATATGTTTACAGTTACTTTTAGCATCAAAGTTCTTATTTTCCTTTCGCAAACTTTTGGCACACCATCCACAGGCACGTTACACACATCGTAACGATAGTCAAAACACTTTTACATGTCTACAGTTGTTGCTTTCACTGTTTCCGTACTGTGAGATTATCAGGCGGTCATGGGTTCAAATGATATAGTGCAAGATGACTCTTACGGGCGATGCCTCGTGCGATCCCGTGGTACGGAAAAATATTATCTAAACATGCTAGTGACGAAAGTGCACCATGCTGAAACGGATATCGTCCTCGTTGTCACCATCTTGACTCGACACACAAGGATAATAAACGAAATAGAAAGTGAGCGAGTTAGCTGTACTAGAGGAACGTCTGAATGTAAACTGAAGGTGGAGGGGTGAGAAAGGAAAGGGAAGGGGATAATGTTGTCGAGATTTGATGTGGAATCAGCGGCGGCGAGTGAAAATGTGTGCTGGTCCGGGATTCGAGCCCGGGACCTCCTGCTTTCTACGCAGTTGCGTTAACCACGGCGCCACCTGGGAAACGGTGACTATCACAGCTGCGCGGGTTGTGTCGCCAGGCCCCTCGGACGACCCATACCCGCACACACCCATCGTCCCTGTCCGTGCCCTCCATGACTGCTACTTGGGATTCCCGCAGATGGTCGGACATCGTTGTGCATCCGCACTGAAAAAGGTGGATGCGTTGCTCATGTTCGCGAATCAGTTATATGAATATGTGGCGTCTGTTCTACCTCTGTGTTGCTCAACATATCGATGTAGGAAGCTGCTTGTGATTGTTTAGAAGATGTTTCTGGTTTATAAGTTTAAGTGTAACAATTATATCAACTACTACCTAATACCAGGTAATGCCATTGTACATCACTATGTTGTGACTCGGTGATTTGATGTGAGTTAAATAATTGTAAAGCGACGAAGGAATCAGAACATTAGGTAATACAGTGAAAAGGAAATCAATATTATAGTTGTCAATTTATAGTTTTTCCGCGCTGAAATTGTACAGCAAATATTATACAATTCATTGTATAATGTTTGCTGTAATGTGTAATTGGTTTGTGCAAATGAAGACATGTCCACATATAAATGAACTTTTTAAAGGAGTAATTTTATTGTAGATTTGATTTATAGATATGATTTGCCTTGGAGTATGTTATTTTTATTCCTATGCATGAATAAAATACGGTTTGGTTGATTGTGACAAACGGCATTTTGTGAACATGGTTGTGTTTGAATGTGATCTTAAGTTAAAATACATCCCAAGTGTCTTATCTCAATTCATGTAGGAGATGTAGTCCTAAAAAATGGGATGAAAATTTTTGATACACCCTAACTGATGAACCCAGAAGCTAAAAGAAACTGTTCATGCATGATATAGTTGTGCGAGGGAGTGCTCAAAAGTAATTCCTCCACATATTATGTGGAAACTCCTAAAGTTTTTAAAATGAAACAAACCTTATTAATATTCTGCCAGCAACCCTGCCGAAGTGGTTACTCCGGTTCCTGTCGGACGACCGAAATTAAGCGCTGTTAAGCTTGGGTAGGACATAGGTGGGTCACCGTGCCAGGTCTGCTGAGTCCTGTTGGCAGGTGGGATGCACTCAGCCCTTCTGAGGCCGATTGAGGAGAGATTTGATTGAGAAGTAGCGACGCCGATCACGAAAACTGATAACGGCCGCCAGAGCGGTGCTCTGGCCACATGCCCCTCCATCTCTGCATTTGGTGACGCCTATGGGCTGAGGATGAAACGGTGACAGGACGGTACCGTTGGACCTTGAAGACCTGTTTCGACGTTGTTCGTTGTTATTAACGTTCTACATATTTATTCTTCATATACTCACATTCATTTCCCAACGTAGTCATCCTGACGTCGAACAAATTTCTCCCAACAAGAGTACAGTTTTTTGGTACCGTCAATGAAGACTGCTTGAAATAGGACGTAATCCGAACGTCAACTCTGCTGGCGCCGCTTCATCACTCTCATTGTGCAGTCATCGAAGGTTTTCCTTAAGTTTTGGAAACAGATGAAAGTCGGACGGGACCAAATCGGGACTGTATGGCGGGTGATCAGTGGCAGTGAACCTATCACGTGGGGTATTACACATGTCGCAGCGCTCGTGTGTGATCGGGCACTGTCAACCTTAAGGAGAGTGTGCTCCATCTGTAGACGAACGCTTCGAATTCCAAATCTCGTTACAGCACGCTGTTTCTCACCCACCGACATAGTTACGTTCCACGCTAAAATTTGGAGCTGTCCAGTGGTAGAGAGCTGCAAATACGTGGAGATGAAGAATATTAAAATGTTAATTATGTTTATTTTACTACAAAAGTTTTAAGAGTTTCCACAAACAAATCTCGGAAGCAATACGTGCCTTCATATTTACGCTAGGCAAAGCTAGAAAATTTTTGTGCCACTCGGGAAGAGGGGCAGGTGATGGATGTTAGTTGCAGTTTTTGGTAGTTTAGCCTCATTATAAGCCATTTTAACGTGGTGCACATAAATAGGTACCAGCGTAATCGGAAAAGTAAGGTCTCCTATTTCTTTGTAAGTAAACAGACCTGTTTATTTCTACAATGGTTTACATCAGCTTATAGCTTGAATATTTAGCAATTTTTCGATATAATCACCATTTCTGTCGATGCAATTTAGTAGACGTTGTGGCAGTTTTGGTAACCCATGTAATACCAGCACGCCTCCTTGCTGTTCATAAAGTTATGAACCTCTTCTTTCACCTCGTCGTCGGAGCTGATTCGCTTTCCGGCCAAATGTTCTTTTAACCTGAGAAACAGGTGATAGTCACTCGGCGCCAGGTCAGGACTATAGGGTGGCTGGGTGATTATGTTCCACCGAAACTGTAGCAGGAGAACAACGGTTTGCCGAGCGATGTGTGGGCGAGCGTTGTCTTGGAGAATGTCTACGCCCTTGCTCAACATTCCTATTCTCCCGTTCTGAATTGCCGGTTTGATTTTTTTCTGAGTCTCACAGTACCTGTTAGCGTTAATTGTGGTCCCAGCGATTCAGCTCCGATTACCAGGTGAAAAAAGAGGTCCATAAGTGTCTGAACCGTATGACGGCGAGCTGGTACGACATTGGCACACAAAAACTGCTACAGCGTCTACAGAAATGCATCGACAGAAATGGTGATTATGTCGATAGCAAGCTAAATGTTCAAGCTTTAAACTGACGTAAACCATTGTAGAAATAAACAGGTCTGTGTACTTATAAAAATAAATAGGAGACTTTACTTTTGGGATTCCCCTCGTAGAAAGACCGGTTTTTTTTGGTTACAGGGTTGACGAATAATCACTGGAATGAGCTTTAAAATGTCTGGTACTTCGAGTGCATGGGAGCTACAGCGAAACGTACGGAAGGGCATATTCCAGACTATAGTTCTTTTGTAGACATCTTAGGAAGTGTAGCTCATGCTCGAAAGAGATTGCTTATAAAATGCTAATCCACAGATACGTTAGTACTGCTCTCCATGCAACGTAGAAGTCACTGAGAAAAATGGAGATCCACTGAAGAACGGAACGTTTCGTTAAGGCTTTTGTTTATTAAAACTTAACGGAGATGCCCATCCAGGTCTACCTGTACTGGGAGACGCTGGAAGGGAGGCATTGTGTCTAGCGATGTAAGCTGAAGTTGAAATTGTCAGAGCGTACGTTCCTGGAACATTCAACCATTTCATTGTTCCCCTAGGTGTACCTAGCGAAAAGTCCCTGAATGTAATAGAGATTCGACGTCTGACGAAGAATTACTAATAAATGTAATTCCTACTCACATTTTCCCAAAAAGGGAGAAAAGCTACGACGGTCTTCGAAGTAGCCTCTAACTCACGCCGTAAGGTGATTTGGGGAATAGAGAAGTAAATGTTGAGTGATTGAAACTTATAGTTTAAGCCCCTCCATCTCCGCATCCGGTGGTGTCTAAGGGCTGAAGATGACACAGCGGCGTATCGGTACCGTTGGGCCTTCAAGACATGTTCGGAGTCTGTAATCCTTTATTTTATGGAGGTAAATGTAATTTTCTAAATTAACTGCCTGCAACTAAGGTCTGTATCTATCGCCACCGGTTACGTAAAAATTAAGAATTTCTTAAATAATATTGCACTATTTGGAAGCAACAAACTGGGTGCATATAAAAGAGATAGGCAGAAATATAGGCTAAATGGTATCCTAATGCTTTCGTATCTTCTGTAGATTGCCAGCTGAGTACATAAGTTTCAAAGTTCGAAAATTTTCACTACTCTGAGAAATTGATTAAAATACTTCTGCGTATCGCGTCAATGCATTGACTTGCTTGTTCAAATAAACTGTCCATTTTTTTTCCCTTGGAGGAAATACAGTAACTCTAGAGCTTTATTTTCATTGTGTCAGGCGCCCTAGAATCTACTGACGAATGCACAGCATCCTGTGGGTTTCATTCTCTGCCACTCTCTCACCTTTGCTAATAAAGGTAGATATTTCACGCGTGTTCAGTTTCTTACGAAACTTGTGTGTCATTCGCTCTACAGACCGATTTAGCAGCCAACTGCCGAAGGACTGCAACGTTATCGTAGATCACGTAGATGATTAAGTCACGTGACCGTTTCTCACCGTCAACCAATCTCGTTGCAAACACCATCTGCTTTAGCAGTCCGAGTGTGCGAATAGTTCTTGCCATTCGATGGGAAGAGGCTTAACATCGGATGCACTCTACGTGTTTTTTGGGAGAATCAGGCTTTGTGTCAGCCGCGTGTTTCAGCCATTTGCTTCATCCGTTTCCTTCTCTCTCTCTCTCTCTCTCTCTCTCTCTCTCTCTCTCTCTCTCTCTCTCACTCTCTCTCTCTCTCTCTGTCTGTCTCTCCCTCCCCTCCCCCTGCCCTCTCTCTCTCTCATACACACACACACACACACACACACACACACACACACACACACACACACACACATACATTACACTGATCTACATTATATAAGTCGTAACACGCTTCTTAATGGCAACTTGTCTCCTCAGATACTTCCTCGCCAATTTGGAATCATAAGCGGAAGTGCAAAATGCTGAGCGGGATTGGCTAGAGACAAATGTAAGGATGTAGAAGCATATATAACTAGGGGTAAGATAAATTCTGACAACAGGAAAATCAAAGAGACCTTTGGAGAAAAGGGAACCACCTACATGAGTATCAAGAGCTCAGATGGAAAATCAGTTTTAGGCAAAGAAAGTAGAAAAAGTATGCACGTAGGTCTGTGCACAGACGATGAATTTGAAGGCAATATTATGGGAATGGAAGAGGACGTAGATGAAGGTGAGATAGGAGATATGGTACAGAGTGAAGAATTAGACAGAGCGCTGAAAGTCGAAACAGGGCCGGGGAGTAATCAACATTCCTTTAGAACTACTGATAACCTTAGAAGAGCAAGCCACGAGAAAACTCTTCTATTTGGTCAGCAAGATGTATGAGACATGAAATACACTCAGACTTTAAGAATATAATAACTCCAATCCTAAAGAAGGCAGGTGGTGATAGATGTGAAAGTTATTCAACTACCAGTTTCATAAGTCACCGTTACAAAATACTGACACGAATTCCTTCCAGACGAATGGAAAAGTAGTAGAAGCCGACCTCGCTGAAGATCAGTTATGGTTCCGTAGAAATGTAGCTACACGCTGGGCAATACTGACCCTACGACGTATCTTAGAAGATAGGTTCAGGAAAGGCAAACCAACGTCTATAACTTTTGCAGACATAGAGAAAGCTTCTTACAGTGTTTACTGGAAACCTGTATTTCAAATTCTGAAGGTGGCAGGAAAAAATACAGGGAGCGAAGACCTATCTGTGATTTGTGCGGAGACCAGATAGCAGTTATAAGAGTTGAGGGGCACGAAAGGGGAGCAGTGGTTGATAAGGGAATGAAACAGGATTACAGCCTATCCTCGATGTTATTCAATCTGTATATTGAACAAATAGTAAAGGAAACGAAAGAAAAATTTGTAGTAGCTTTTAAAATTCAAGGAGAAGAAATAAAAATCTTGAGGTTTGCCGATGACATTGCAATTCGGTCTGGTACATCAAAGGACTTGGAAAAACAGTTAAACGGAGTGGACAGTGTCTTGAACGAAGTATATAAAATGAACATCAACAAAATTTAAACGAGCGTAATGAAATATAGTCCAATTAAATCCGGTGAAGCTGAGGGAATTAGATTAGCAAATGATATGCTTAAACTAGTAGATTAGTTTTGCTATTTGGGCAGCAAAATAACTGATGATGGTCGAAGTAGATAGGATATAAAATGTAGACTGGCGAAGCCAAGGAAATCATTTCTGAAGAAGAAAAATTTGTTAACATGGAGTATAGATTAAAGTGTCAGAAAGTCTTTTCTGAAAGTATTTGTATGGCGTGTAGTCACGTATGGAAGTGTATCATGGATTATAAACAGTTTGGACAGTAAGAAAATAGCCGCTATCGACATACGGTGCTACAGAGGAATGCTAATGATTAGATGAGAAGGTCACGTAACTAATGAGAAGGTGCTGAACATAATTGAGGATAAGAAGAATTTGTGACAAAACTTGACTACAAAGAAGAGATCGGTTTGTAGGACAGTTTCTGCGGCATCATGGGACCATCAATTTAATATTGGAGGGAAGCGTGGAGATTAAAGTCGTAGAAGGAGACCAAGAGATGAATGCAGTAAGTAAATTCAGAAGACTGTAGGTTGCATTAGTTACTCGATGATGAAGAGGCGTGGACAGATTGGAGTAGCATAGAGAGCTGCAGCAAGCCAGTCTTTGGACTGAAGACCACAGCAACAGCAAAGATTACGATGTATTTCTGCATTTAAAACTCTATTTCTTGGTGCTTGATCCACATCAGAATAAAAATGTGGTTCTAAAACTTCACGGAAATTATTTACATATGGAGGATAAATGTCTCGTTTCATAGATTGTAAGTATCCATCGTAAACCATTTCTATGCTGCGACATTCCTCTGCTGTTAAGATGTAAGGCAAATATCGTATTTTTTTCAAAGAAAATTCCGTACTGGCTGTATGAATGATTTTTATTAAATCTGAGACCGGTTTCGCACCACTTATCGGTTCATCCTCAGGTAATATACGCTACTTATAACATAGTAACGTTGAACATTGCCCTGTAGCCACTCCCTACCATTCACGTCCAATATACCGTCATCTGGTGAAAGCGGTAATTAAAATTAAAAAATATTTTTTAGATTTTTTTAAATGATGGCTGGCCGGAATGGCCGAGTGGTTGTAGGCGCTACAGTCGGGAGCCGCGCGACCGCTACGGTCGCTGGTTCGAATCCTGCCTCGGCCATGGATGTGTGTGATGTCCTTAGGTTAGTTAGGTTTAAATAGTTCTGAGTTCTAGAGCACTGATGACCTCAGAAGTTAAGTCACATAGTGCTAATAGCCATTTGAACCATTTTTAAAATGATGCCAATGGCAATGACCGTACAAATTAAGATTTTTAAATTTTAACTACCGCTTTCACCAGATGACGATATATAGGACAAGAATGGTGGAGAGTGGCTACAGGGCAATTTTCAAAGTTACTACGTTATAAACAGCGTATATTGCCTGAGGATCCAACGATAAGTGATGTAGAACTGGTCGTAGATTTACTAAAAATCATTCACACAGCCAGAGTGGAATTTTCTTTGAAAAAATGTCGACGTTGGGCTGTGGGTTCCCGCCCTAAAAAACAAAATATCCTAATATTCTTTTAAGTGGTTCCTGGCCACCATGTTTATTGTTAAACACTGGTAGATGTGAAGAAATAGGGCCAACCAATGATACTCTTCTGTTCCTGTCTTATGTATCTACCTCACTACATTATAAAGAAGCGAGTAATGGCGTCCAGATGTTTGATTCACCATTCTGATGTAGGGACACTTCAGATAAACTGTCGGGAAATATACTATTAATATTACATCAAAAAGTTTTTGATGTTGCTTGGCAATACTCATAGAATAATTTTTAAATTAACACATCACCATTTCAATGTATTATTCTTTATTTAATTACGACCCAGGTTTCGGCCTTTAATGCCATTTTCAAGTGGCTGAGTTTATGTGGTTAACATATATTGCAGGACATAAAGCTCAAAATTAACCATAAATTATGAAAACTGCTCGTCACGCACAAGATGCCATATGTAAAATCATCACATGACCTTTTTACAAGATGCCAAATGTTAAATCATAATCTTATCTTTATACAAGATCATGATTTTACATCTGGCATTTTGTGGGGAGCAAATGTTTTTCTTAATTTTTGGCCAGTTTTTATCGTGATGCCCTGAAATATGTGTTAATGATATAAACTCAATCATTTTAAAATGCCATAAAAGGCCGAAACCTGGATCTTAATTAAATAAAGAACAATATAGTCGAATGGCTATGTGTTCATTTGAAAATTTTACATCACTCCGGACCCTAACTTGGTATTCAGCACTGAGTTTAGCCAACAATTCTCTAGTTGATTTCATCGTGTGATTAAATCCGGTCACTTCACTTACACGTTCGCCTCTGTAGCCAAAGTACAATGGAAGTGTTACCAAATACCGTTTGTATCGTACTTTTAACTAAAGCAGAGTATGGTGCATAATTCGTGCTGAACGAGATAAACATCAGGGTTGAGAATTCAAAGCGCAGGTATTTGTGTACTTCGATGGTTATGACTATCAGCTAGTAGGTGGAAGCTACGAACGCAATCCAAAACGTTAAATCCTAAAACCGACGGTAGAGGAGCAATTTCCCCATATGAAAGGAGATTTAAATAAATTATAATACACAGCTAATATGTGGCCAAATGTTGAACAATCTTCAGACCAATATATAGGAAAGCAAGGAACGTGATTGTAATGAAACTTTACTAAGTTATGGCTGCTTTACTTTTACGGTACGAATTTTAGAGAAATACAATTAGCAGACATATGGCCTGGGATCAGAAACTGGTTAGATTTAAAAAAAAAGATTTTGGTTCAAGAAACTAAACTATTTTAAAGCAGAATGAAAGAAAATAAAGAAAGAAGGCTCTCAAAATTGAACAGCAAGAAAGAATATAGAATATTAATTGAAGTTCTAGTCTAATACTAGAAGGGAAGTCGGTAATAACTTACTCTCTGACGGGAACTGGGGAATTACTTACTCCTTGAAAGAAGAAGCACAATTTCTTAATACCTTTATTATATGGTTTTAATTAGTTCCTCCATAAAATAAAGTGACACAATTCGCATTTATTTGTTTGAATGTGCATCACAGAGGCCTGAAACTAATTTTTTTCCTGGTGAAGTTTAAAACTTTACAACTGAGACTCGTGGTTATAATAATATTATAGAACGCTGCAATTAATAAACGGAAATATGTAGCAGAGAGATGGCTCGTTTTACTTTGATGTAACGGGCAGAATGTTTGTACTCATTTGGATGTTTAACGATGAAATAAGCTAAACGGAATAGATGTACTTGAAACATGGATTATTAAAAAAAATTGATGCAGTATAAATTGCAGACAATTCGAAAATTGAAAATAGCGAAGAGACCTACGAAAACATAGAGAAACTCGAAGAACTAACGGTAAAGCAATGATTCATGTTCTTTGGACATCTCTACCGAATAAATGAGAACGCGATAACCAAACAGATATTTATGTATTTCCAGAAGGAGGAATCGAGTATAGCGCGCATACCGACATAAGTAGAAGCTAGAAAGAATCATCAAAGAACCGAAAATGTAGAAAGATACTTCTTTTACCATAATATGCTACATTTAGAAGACATTCAAGTTCGAAGAAATAAGAATTAGGAAACAACATTGACAGAACAAGGAAAAAACATAATGTGAGGTGAAATAGCGAACTACCACGAAAGATGAGTCCTTACTTGATCCTAGTTGATCAATACAAAGATGAAAGAAATTTATACTATGCAAGGAGTGACTAGGTCAGAACGTTTTGAGATGTACTTCCACAAAAGCAAAAACCGTAAGTTAAAAGCGCTACATAATAGTAAAATGTATATATTTTAGGCCACTGATGAAGCCTTAACTGAGACGAAACTTCTCTGCTAAAACAGGTATTGCCTTTATTCAGATGCACACCGTCGGTATTAACGTAAAATCACCAATGAAATTTTAAATAAAGCTCCTAAACTATTACAGCTAGCAAGCGTAAAAAAAGTGTGAAACGATTTTCCGTAGTTTACGGATCAGAAGTGCAAAAAGAGACCGAGAAAGATTCTACGATTACTCCCTTCACACAATGCGGAGGACGGTACGGTTTCCAGAGGAATACCACCCCTAGCAAGTCGTTTGGTGTAGAGGGCGCTCGCTCGGTCCAACTCCTGGGCTGCAACTTGCGGGCACCTGGACCTGCGAGCCGTTAAGCCCGGAACGACTTCAGCAGAGGCGCCGGGTTAGGGCATTACGCGGGATGGTCGGCTGTAACGGCCGGATTCGAGCGTGGCGAACCTGTGCGTCGGCGGGGCCGCAATTGTCGCCGCCGACTCACAGGTCACAGACTTTCATCTCTGAGCAGCGTCTTCCCCAGCCCAGAGGTCCGTGAGTTACTGCCGAGAGGTTCACAGCTTCTCGCAGAAAGTGAACTTCCTCAACTACGCACAGCGACCAGGAGCGTGCTCTCTGAATGGAAATATAGTGGTCTCTGGGATGAAACAGGAAAGGACGAGTGATAAGGATAATTTTTGAGTACACAGACAAAGGCACGGCAGGTAGGTCCCTCCTGATTGCTTTTAAACTCAGCAGTCTTCCTGACTCTACCAAAAGTGGACAAATGATGCTATCATTCACCGACTAGTAAAGTCATCGTAATAATAAAACGAACTGCAAAATTATTTAAAAAAGGTACCTGTATAATGCGAATAGTGGCAACTGACCATACAATTTTGAAATGTGTGAAGTCCTCCACTTTAGTACCAAGAAATACATTAAATTCGGGTTACAAGATTAATCGCACAAATTTTAAACATTATCAACAAAATATAGAGTGAATGCAGGTACAGACAACTCAAATTATATCCATTACACATAAAATGTGGGGGAATATTCCGTTTTCAGGACTGTCCCTGGCCTGGTCAGCCTGTTGTGAAACTAGTGCTGGGGATCAATAACGAGGGTAAAAGGAGGCATGCGCGATGGTCTCACCAACTTTCCCGCTCGTAGCGTCTTCGCTAAGAAAGACTGTAATGTACCTATAGCCAAGTGCTGTGGACCGCTGGTTTTACCTTTACCTTTTGCATTGAAAATGCTGTGGGTGGATATCAACCAGACTATGGTTTATTGGAAGAACACTTAGAAGGTGCAACAGATCAACTAAATAGACTACCTGAACTATTGTGGTTGTCTTCTAGAGCACTACTGTGCGGTGTGACATCCTTACCAGATACGACTGACATAGGACATCGAAAATGAAGGGCAGCCCATTTTGAATTATCATGAAACGGGTGTTTGTTGAGATCTTATCACAAAATTACAATCACCAATATTTTCCTACGGACGCAAAAATATTTTCTTGTCTCCCTGCGATCCATGTCAATAAAATAAAAGAAATCGAGGTTCCCACGAAAACACACCACTGGTTATTTCTCTCTCGTGCCGTTCAATAGTGAATATATTTCTGTGAATATTCTGCCAAAAACTTAAGTGTCAATTGCAATGCAGTCACATAGATGCAAATGTAGATACTGCTACTCATGTGTAGTTTTAGTCACTATATATGCATGTTTAGGAAAAGTGTCCTGATTATCCATAGAAAAAATTCATGCTTAGTAGTTAAAGTATTGCTTACGTCTACATTAAATTTCGCGTTATTTGTATTTATGCGCTTTATTTGTTGCCAGACCCAGAACGAGTGATTGTTTGCCTCTGTCACCTATAATTTCATTACACTGGCACAATTCACTACCGTCGTAATAGATCTCGTGCGACATCCCTTTTATATAGAAAATTATGTGTAACTCTACTTTCCTAATTGTCTCCTCTCAATGCACACATTTTTACGCTGGATCAAAAGGTTCACCAGTTTCCAATCATGGGCAGTTCCAAAAATCTATTACAATATTGCATTGAATATATTCTGTAACATTTTCCCAAACTGCAAAACAAAAACCTGTGTGTGAACGAAAGAGACCTTGTCCCACTCTCAGGATACGAGTCAGTCTACAAATGTCGAACATTAAAACGGTACACATGAAATAGATTCATAATTTTGTATGGTGTTAAGTGAGTAAATGAGAGATTCTAATCGGTAGAGTGGAGCACAACAGGTTCATGAAATCTTGTTCCAAGTTGTTTGTGTGCAACTTCGCAATGCGGCAAAAAGATTTTACGTGAGATCTCTGATGCACAATCTGCCAGCTACCCAATTCCCATACCGGTTCGATTTGCGAATCACCAGGACGATATTGAACGTGTAGGGTGCGGTTGTAGGGGACTAATAGAGTCTAACGGGAGGGCATGGGTTTGATACTAGGATGGAGTTAGATTACATCATGACATTAGATAGAGATGGGAAGTCAGATACTCGATTGTAAGATGTAACGAGGAGCAGATGTAGACTCAGATCACAATTTACTAGTGATGAAGAGTAGACTGAAGCCTAAGAGATTAGTTAGGAAGAATTAAGATGCGTACAAGTGCGATACGGAAGTAGTAAGGAATGAAGAAATACGCTAGAAGTTTCCCAAAGTTATAGATACTGCAGTAAGTAACAGCTCAATAGACAGTTCAGTTAAAGAGGAATGGACATCTCTGAAAGGAGCTCCGAAGTTGGAAAAAGAAAACATAGATACTAAGAAATTGAAGGAGAAGAAACCATGGGTAACAGAATAAATATCTCAGATGATGATGACGCAAGAAAATATAAGGAAATTCTGGAGTTCAGAGATACAAGTCACTGAGGGCAGAAATAAATACTACGTGCAGTGGACGTAGGGTAGTAATATTAAGATTGCAAGGGGAATTTAAATGCAGAGGAAAGAGCGGAAAGATGGAAAGAGCACGTTGAAGGCCTTTATGATGAGGAAGATTTGTATGAATTGATAAACTCCTGGAAAATGAAATAAGAACACCGTGAATTCATTGTCCCAGGAAGGGTAAACTTTATTGACACATTCCTGGGGTCAGATACATCACATGATCACACTGACAGAACCACAGGCACATAGACACAGGCAACAGAGCATGCACAATGTCGGCACTAGTACAGTGTATATCCACCTTTCGCAGCAATGCAGGCTGCTATTCTCCCATGGAGACGATCGTAGAGATGCTGGATGTAGTCCTGTGGAACGGCTTGCCATGCCATTTCCACCTGGCGCCTCAGTTGGACCAGCGTTCGTGCTGGACGTGCAGACCGCGTGAGACGACGCTTCATCCAGTCCCAAACATGCTCAATGGGGGACAGATCCGGAGACCATGCTGGCCAGGGTAGTTGACTTACACCTTCTGGAGCACGTTGGGTGGCACGGGATACATGCGGACGTGCATTGTCCTGTTGGAACAGCAAGTTCACTTGCCGGTCTAGGAATGGTAGAACGATGGGTTCGATGACGGTTTGGATGTACCGTGCACTATTCAGTGTCCCCTCGACGATCACCAGAGGTATACGGCCAGTGTAGGAGATCGCTCCCCACACCATGATGCCGGGTGTTGGCCCTGTGTGCCTCGGTCGTATGCAGTCCTGATTGTGGCGCTCACCTGCACGGCGCCAAACACGCATACGACCATCATTGGCACCAAGGCAGAAGCGACTCTCATCGCTGAAGACGACACGTCTCCATTCGTCCCTCCATTCATGCCTGTCGCGACACCACTGGAGGCGGACTGAACGATGTTGGGGCGTGAGCGGAAGACGGCCTAGCGGTGTGCGGGACCGTAGCCCAGCTTCATGGAGACGGTTGCGAATGGTCCTCGCCGATACCCCAGGAGCAACAGTGTCCCTAATTTGCTGGGAAGTGGCGGTGCGGTCCCCTACGGCACTGCGTAGGATCCTACGGTCTTGGCGTGCATCCGTGCGTCGCTGCGGTCCGGTCCGGTCCCAGGTCGTCGGGCACGTGCACCTTCCGCCGACCACTGGCGACAACAACGATGTACTGTGGAGACCTCACGCCCCACGTGTTGAGCAATTCGGCGGTACGTCCACCCGGCCTCCCGCATGCCCACTATACGCCCTCGCTCAAAGTCCGTCAACTGGACATACGGTTCACGTCCACGCTGTCGCGGCATGCTACCAGTGTTAAAGACTGCGATGGAGCTCCGTATGCCACGGCAAACTGGCTGACACTGACGGCGGCGGTGCACAAATGCTGCGCAGCTAGCGCCATTCGACGGCCAACACCGCGGTTCCTGGTGTGTCCGCTGTGCCGTGCGTGTGATCATTGCTTGTACAGCCCTCTCGCAGTGTCCGGAGCAAGTATGGTGGGTCTGACACACCGGTGTCAATGTGTTCTTTTTTCTGAAAATATCATCCAAACAATTCCATGCAATTCCGAGGAGTTCATGAGATGATAAGTGTGAAAATTATATCATAATTAACTTAACAGTTCCTGCATCCAAGCTGCTGACAAGAATGGTATACAGATGAATGGAAGAGAAAACTAAGGATCTATTAGATGAGGATTAGTTTTGCTTTAGGAAAGGTAAAGGCACCAGAGACGCATTTCCGACATTACGACTGATAATTGAAGACGACTGAAAAAAAAAAAAAATAACACCAAGACACGTTCGGACAATTATTTGACCTGGAAAAGTGTTCGACAATGTAAAATGGTTCCAAATGTCGAAGCTGTAGATTTAGACGGTTAATATGCGCCATGTACAAGATCGAGGAGTCAAAAATAACATTGGAAGACCAAGAACGCGTTAAAGAGGGTGTAAGACAGGGATTAGTCTTTCGCCCCTACTGTTCAACTTATACATCGAAGCATCAATGACGGAAATGAAAGGGTCACGCGTGCAATTAAATTTCAAGGCAAAAAGGATATCAATGACAAGACTTGCTGACGACACTGCTATCCCCAGTGAAAGTGAAGAAGAATTACAAGATGTGCTGAATGGCATGAACAGTCTAGCGAGGGCAAGATAGAATGAGAGTAAATGGAAGGAAGACGAAACTAATGAGAAGCAGCAGAAATGATAACAGCGACAAACTCAACATAGGGATTGATGGCGAAGAAGTATGAGGAAGTTGAGGACTTTTTCTACCTAGGCAACAAAGTAACCTATGACGTTCGGAGCAAGGAGAACATCAAAAGCTGCACAGCACTACCAAAAATGGCAGTCCTTGTCAGGAAAAGCCAAAAAGTATCAAACATAGGCTTTTATATGACGAAGAAATTTCTGAGAATGTACGTTTGAAACAGAGCACTGTATGGTATTGAAACGTGGACTATGGGGAAAACGGAAAAGAAGCGATTGAGACATGTTCTACAGAAGAATGTCGAAAATTAGATGGACTGATAACGTAAAGAATGAGGAGGTTCTGCGCAGAATCGGCCACGTTTCTCACCTGATGTTCTGAATGTGGTATGCCTTAAGTGCCTCTGGTTCTCTAAGTTGCCTGACTTATGATTTTCCGCTCAGGTCAGGCTCATTTCTTAGGACACGATTTCGCTTTTCGTATGAGAGACTGACGGGGAATCGAAGATCAAGCAACTATGCGTACCGCAGATCTGGTCAGCTGCCCGAATGTTGACGGGAAATAGTCCATTCGTTGCATTTTTCCAGTGTCGCGAAAACATTGTCGGCCGTACTGTAACCATCAGTCACGGCTGTGCAGATGGCCCAGCGTTGGTCTGTGATGACATTGCCTTGGCCTGGAACCGATAAAAACTGCACAAAAACCTCCGTTATCAGCTGATTACATATAATCTTTATTGTCTTGACTACATTGCATTACGGTAAGGGAAAACCCGACGGTAAGAGATTGGTCATGACGATCCACTACAACTCTCGTAGTAGCTCATACGCTGTTCGACGTGTACGAGGAGCATTTGTCCTACATTTTACTCTTTGTTTTGGTTTGACTTCCTTCCTTTCAACATACATGGTGTAATAACACAACCAGTTACGCAAGAGTATGTAGTGGTGCACCTGCTTGTACGTCGTATCCCTAAAGTTGTAATCACTTGCTGTTACTACAGCGCAGGAGACCCGTAACTCAGAGAGTAGAACAAAAGAGCTGCTCTCAAGTCACCTGTAGGCCGTTTATTATGTAAGTTAGTTCTCACTTCGCTTGGCATTTGCAGCGTTGCCCATTGGCATGATGCATGAATATGTTGTTGTTCTTGTTGTTGTGGTCTTCAGTCCTGAGACCGGTTTGATGCAACTCTCCATGCCACTCTATCCTGTGCAAGCTTCTACATCTCTCAGTACCTACTGCAACCTAAATCCTTCTGAATCTGCTTAGTGTATTCATCTCTTGGTCTCCCTCTACGATTTTTACCCTCCACGCTGCCTTCCAACACTAAATTGGTGATCGCTTGATGCCTCAGAACATGTAATTCACACATAACACTTATTGTGAATTATTCTCTGCCGTATATGGATAACATTTATGAGGATTATGTTATGCATCTGCAATATTAAGAAGCACCGAAGTCCTACATTTCAATGGTGTCGGTGGGTTCTTCAACTATACTTCCTATGCATGTGACTTCAGCCATTACCAGAACGTGATGTGACTGAGTGAATTAGTCCTGTAGCGTTCCATGAGCTGAAATGCTGTCATAGAGAGCGACTGGAGAAAGGGTGCAAGTTGAAGCTTTTCAACGCTGATTTTTTTTCTCCTGGAATAGTTGTTTCTCTACCTGGAATTGTTAGTTCATCATAAGTTTCATAAGGCACTCAGTTTGTTGATCGTTTTCTCAACACGTTGTTTCATAGTGAAGGTGATAACCACAAAAGAATTAAAATATATTTTAGTGTTGCCGCATGTATAACTGTCGAGTTAGGTGGTGCAGAAACTTCATACACTGGATTCACAGTTTGGAGCAGCTATGTTCAAATCCCTGTTCGACCATACATATTTAGAATTTCCGTAGACCCTGTAAAAATGTTACGGGGAATACTGTAATGTTACTTGGAAAATAACTGGGCTTATTTTAATTCCAGTGGTCCTCCTATTCGAGTCTGTACTCTGTCATCACTTTATAAGGAGGACGTACTGTGCTAGGTTCGGAATTGTTCATAATTTACATTAACAATTTCCCAGCAAATACCTACCATGGGCAAACAATATTGTTTGCAGATGACCCTAACATACTGATCACTGCCAAGTCACCAGAAGTACTAAGAGAAAAAGCTGAAGAAACACTTAGCAATTCGTCGCCATATAAATTATGAATTTTCAACTCATGTTTTGCGACATTTCGCTAAAATTACATTCTACAGTCTCGTTTTGAACAAAGCGAATTTCTTTACAAGTATAGAGTCAAAAAACAGTTGACTTCATCTGAAAATCGTAACGGAATACATTTTGTGTCGTTTCTATTTTTCTCTGATATTTCCTGGTGGTAGGAGGATTAGTTGTTGACGTCGCTGTAAATGGTACTGTCAGAATTGCTACCGGATGCCTGAGGCCTACACCTTTCCACAAAATTTACCCACTCTCGGAGATAGCACCGCGAAATGAAGCAACCTAACACAGAGGAAACCGAACTACAGCACTTAATGTACAACCATGAAACTGCTCCAATTCGTCTTAAATTAAGGAAGAGTTTTATCCAACGGACAGTACTGCTAGAAGGCCGACGTGACCTCTGTAAATTACACGTCTGCACCCCAAAGAGAAAATCACACAGTGCAGCAACTGCAGTTCATGGAGAACACTGAAGATATTACGAACAGGTGCCGTAAAATGCAAAGTAAACTTTGTTAAGAGTGGCCGCTCTTAAGATGGCCAGTGCGAATGGGGAGAATTAGAGACTGTTGAACACTTGTTCACGTAGCCAAGGGAGAAGTTCATTCGTACAGTGAAAGATCTGTTTTTATGCAATTAAAGGGGCCATTAAAGATGCAGATTTTTGTACGAAAACAGTTCATATGTTGTCTTCCGAAAATGGGAAGTAATAAGATAACTGAATAAAGAACACGAATAAAGGACAAATCATCTATATGAACTGGAAGTTATGGCATAATGATGTAATAGTGACATATGAGCATTATCATCGGAATCTCGATGTCGCTAGTGAACGTAGCAATGTCAGAATGCAGGTACAAATATTATTAATCGGCGGTGTGGTTAGACACGTAGTGCAGGTTGCTCTCAGCATTTATATCCGCTGATGTTGGTGTCGACAGTATGATGCTGTCGAGCTCTGAGGGAATCGATATCTAACCTATGATGTATGGTTACTTCCGTATATCGCTCTTCAATGGGAAATGGGACCAGGGCCGGTCAGTATGTGAGGATTTATGGAGCGACCGTCAGCTGTGTTCTTTAAAATTCTATTATTCAGTGCAACGAGCTCCAGTGCTACACTGCACCGTCACCAGTCCCTCTAGTGGCAGTAATTGGATCAAAACTACTCATCCATCCAGTGTTAAACTGGCCTCTGCAGATATATTTAAGCATGGAGGGTTCCCTTCACACATCAAACAATTTTCCGAATTGCGTCCCCATATTGTTAAGCTTAATTAAAATTTTGTATCGACATGGGACTTATATTGGGACGCTTGGAAGTAGCAGGCGACATTCTTACAGAATCGTCCACTCAAGATCAGAGTGAGACACAAAACAAAATGTGCGATCCGTCCTCCTATTGATATGCTGTTGGACAAATAAGTTCTTCAAAAAACACACGCAGAAAAACCTTAACATCATTTGTATATTGTTCCACTTTAGAATTTTGCTACAAAGGTTAGAGTTTTCAGTGAAGTAAGCGATGTGCATTGTTGGATACTAAGATACAAGAAACTACTCATGAAATTTTAATGTCTGGTGTGCAGGTGTCCTGGAGGCGCACAGGGCGGGCCAGATTGCGTCGCTGGTGGGCGTGGAGGGCGGACACTCTCTGGGCAGCTCGCTGGCCGTGCTGCGAACCTTCTACAGCCTCGGCGCGCGCTACCTCACCCTCACCCACACGTGCCACACGGCGTGGTGAGTGTGGCTCCACCTGAGATACTAAGAAATGTACCAGCCTCTACATGCTGGGTGTTCGCTGATACATGTTCACCGCTGTGGTGTCAGAGTTCAGATCCGTCTGAAAGACTAAACGCTGCGTTATCTGCTGCTGTTGGAGCACACACTTACCCCAACTTCGCCCCCCTCCACCTCCCCCTATCCCACCACTTGGTGCCTGTGGCTACGCCTGAATCAGTAGACATTTTTGTAGTTAGTTCAGTTCGACGTGTACTAGCCCACGTTAACGAGAACATGCCAAGTGATTTGTTGAGTGGAGACCCGTTTTCGCCATTAGGTGTGTGAGACCTCACGCTAGTCATCACCTGGCACTTGCCATCACGCTCACCTACATGTACCGCACAGCAGTGTTAGCTCTGCTCCTTTCAATAAACATTACATTAGTTGCCACAGGATGGGCATGATTTCTACATCTGCATCTTCCATCCACCATAGTAAGCGCAAACAAGCCTTGGATCATAAACACAACACTATTTGTTGAGATTTTGGAGTTTACCACATTCTCCTTCTTGTTGTATCAGTAGCATGAATACCCAGACCCCTACAGATTGTCATTAACATGGGCTAAGTCCGTCCTTCACCTTAACGACGACTTGAACTCTGATTGAGATACTTTCAATCAGCATTTGAATATCTGCCTAGGAGTATCACTCCATACTTAATAAGGCGTGAAACCAGAGTTGGTAATGTTGTTGGAATTGTATTCTCGACGAAGTCGACGTTCCACTTCACCGAAAGGTGCCTCATCGGGCTCAGGTCGGGTCTCTGTGCTGGCCAGTCTGTAATGTTAATTTCAGCAAACAATTCGCATCATCAGAGATGCTGTTTTATGACAGGTTGCATGCTGATACATATGTCCATGGTCTATGAACTGTTCCTCCACTGTATGCAGTACGAAAAAAATGTTCAAATGTGTGTTAAATAAATGTTATGGGTCATCAGTCACTAAACTTACACACTACTTAACCTAAATTATTCTAAGGACAAACACGCCTGAGGGAGGACTCGAACCTCCGCCGGGACCAGCCGCAGAGTCCACGACTGCAGCGCCTTAGACCGCTAGGCTAACCTCACGCGGCCTATGCAGTACGCAATGCTGTAAGTATGTTCATATCTCTACACATTTAGCGGCTTCATAAGCACAATAAGGGGACCAAACGGTAACCACGAAAATTACCTCCATACAGTAACACCATCTCTTCTCTGCTGCCACTGTGTGTGAAGGCAGATATGGTTCCCCAGGAGGTCGCCAAACCGAGACGCTTCCGTCGAACTGCCACTGTCTATAAAGTGATTCTTCACTGCAAGTCACTCCTCTCCAGCCATCCATGGTCCAGCAACGTCGTTCTTCACACGACCTCCAGCGTCAGTTAGCGTTGACTGCAGGAATCTGTGGCTTGTGTGCTTCTTTCCTGTGTCCTACTCTTTCTAACTCTACAGTCACAGTCGTTGTGCTAACTGAACTTGTAGTAGCACTTGGAAGTCACCAGGTTTTACCCTCCGCTGATTTCGCGCCATTTCTTACAACCAACCTACGTAGTGTTCGGCGGTCCACCGATCATAACTTCTGCCTGGCACTGGCTTATCCGTGGTTGTTCCTCCGTACCCATTTCACAAAGGCATCAACAGAAATTCGCTTGGCCACTTTAGAATGATCGGAATGCCGCTGATGGTGATATTCGTCGGGACAATTTCAGTGGCAACTCCTCTTTCGAAAGTCTGCTATAATGGATGGAGATAGTTCCGATCTCAAACACAGTATAAAAGTTTGTGAAGTGAAAAGACAAAACAGTGTCTGCCATGAAAACGTTATTAAAAGCCACTTCTTCCTCAACAGCGCAGGCAACTCTACAGTAAACTTCGCAACAGAATGGACTTGTATAAGAAACGGATGTCCTAATTAATTTTTTGTTGTATTAATTAATTATTTCATTCATTCATCTGTAGAACAATTAAAATGTGTAAGAAATGGTTTTGTCCACTACAGTTTTACGACTTAAAACGTTCTGCTGTGTTTCTGCACTTTTATTATCATACATAAAACGCAGTAGAGTACTAATAGATCTTAAAACAAAAACATTCTTATCGGCTCTTATAACCGGACAGTTTCCTAGTGTGGCATCTAGCATTTTCTTAATCATCTAATTTATCCTTTGTCTTATTACCTTTTTGCAGTGATTATAGGATCAACATCTTCCCGTGGTACCAGAATCCTTCATCAGTTTTGTGGAGACAAATAAATTACGTGCAGTCGGTGACAGAATTCGTGGGATCCCTTGCCTTATCATTATACTGAACTGCACAGCTTTATTGTCTATTAAAAGAACACGCTACCGCTTAGTTAACATACAACTGTAGGAAGACGGAGGATTCACAACGTAAATAGTGAATTAAGCTGTAGTTTTTTGCAGAATCGAGCATCTTTCTTTCATAAATACACATTTTCTACCTCTACGTCATCTGTTAAGCGAGAAATATTCAGAATATTTCATCTAAATGACAAGAAAATATCGACTGAATTAACCAGAACTAATCTGACCCTCAACTGTAAGAAAATCGATGGCCACTTAGTTGCCAAACGGGTTATACAGGGTGTTACAAAAAGGTATGGCCAAACTTTCAGGAAACATTCCACACACACAAATAAAGAAAAGTGTTATGTGGACATGTGTCCGGAAACGCTTAATTTCCGTTAGAGCTCATTTCAGTTTCGTCCACCAACGCTCAATGGAGCACGTTATCATGATTTCATACGGGATACTCTACCTGTGCTGCTAGAACATGTGCCTTTACAAGTACGACACAACATGTGGTTCATGCGTGATGGAGCTCCTGCACATTTCAGTCGAAGTGATCGTTCGCTTCTCAACAACAGATTCGGTGGTAGATGGATTGGTTGAGGCGGACCAATTCTATGACCTCCACGCTCTCCTGACCTCAACCCTTTGACTTTCATTTATGGGGGCATTTGAAAGCTCTTGTCTACGCAACCCCGGTACCAAATGTAGAGACTCTTCGTGCTCGTATTGTGGACGGCTGTAATACAATACGCCATTCTCCAGGGCTGCATCAGCGCATCAGGAATTCCATGCGACTGAGGGTGGATGCATGTATCCTCGCTAACGGAGGATATTTTGAACATTTCATGTAATAATATGTTTGAAGTCACGCTGGTACGTTCTGTTGCTGTGTGTTTCCGTTCCATGATTAATCTGATTTGAAGAGTTGTAATAAAATGATCTCTAACATGGAAGGCGAGCGTTTCCGGACACATGTCCACATAACATATTTTCTTTCTTTGTGTGTCAGGAATGTTTCGTGAAAGATTGGCCGTACCTTTTTGTAACACCCTGTATAATACAAATATCTGAAGTTGTCAGCTGGAGAGCAATCATGAACTAAATGTAAAAATAGTTTCAGCTATAAGGTTTTTAATGCCTTGATCCCATGTAGGTACACTGGATACCTCGTTTCAGCAGATCTAAACTGCCACCTTCAGATCTGCAAAGTTAGAGAAATTACAAAATAGTACGCTGTTGTAGCTAAAATCGCAAATTAAGGAATTTACATTTTACTGCCACAAACCGCACGTCTCTTTCCGTGGCGTCGTAACGGACTGTGAGTTTGAAATAAAAATTACCTATACATAAATCATTACAGTAAATATATAAATTCCAATATATGCTTAAGATTACCTTGTTATGAAAAGAGAGTACGACATTAAAAAATATAATTGTGTCCTCATAGCAACAGAGAGAGTTTCAGATGCAGCAAACCAGTCTGAGTTGACTGCCGGCTCCATATTGTTTGGTACTAATTGGCCTAATAGAGTAACACGGGGGAGTACCACGAGATAGCAGCAGTCTCATGAATAATAATAAATATACTCCATCTTTTTAACAGGATATGTGTTCATGTAACAGTATATAAGTGTATATAGTGTGCATCATTTAAATTGGAAAATAGTACAATACCAGTCATTATTAATTAATGAGACTGCCATCTGGTGGTACTCCTCTGTATTACTCTATTATCCCAGCAGGTATCTTGCCAGATATCAATCAATTCAGACACATACGTCATTTCTTGATTGGCCACAGCTATATGACTGTGTTGCTTTGAAGGCACAGTTGTATTTCTTAATGTGTTATTTTCTTTTCATAATGAGTTAGTATTTTCTTCGGCATATATTGTAATTTATATATTTACTGCAATAACGTACGTAAAGTTAAGATTAATCTAGATCCAAAGACTGTTACGATGGTACAAAAAAAGTGCAGTTTATCACACAGCGTGATTTCATAACCTGTACGCTGAGGGTGCCTCAAAAAAGCTGTAAAACCTTTAATTTACATATACAGTTACAATAGTGTAGTATTTTCATTTTTTGTGACCTTGCAGATCTGATGATAACAGTTTAACCCAGCCAAAACTAATAGCCCTGTGTACCTACACTTGATCAAGGCAATAAAAAATTCAATCTTAAACTTTCTTAACACTTATACAGTGTTTCCATTTCTCCGTTAGACGACCGGAAGAAGTGTTTGCTCATGTAATGTGTTCCTTTACCTGGATGCCGGCCGCGGTGGTCTCGCGGTTCTAGGCGCGCAGTCCGGAACCGTGCGACTGCTACGGTCGCAGGTTCGAATCCTGCTTCGGGCATGGATGTGTGTGATGTCCTTAGGTTAGTTAGGTTTAAGTAGTTCTAAGTTCTAGGGGACTAATGACCACAGCAGTTGAGTCCCATAGTGCTCAGAGCCATTTGAACCATTTACCTGGATGGCACCGGCGAAGCTCACCCTACGTAGATATGGCGTCACTGGCAGCCACCGCATTACCTAGCGAGGTGGTGCATTGGTTAGCATAGAGGACATGCACTCGAGAGCAAGGCAGTTCGAAGCCACGACCGGCCATTTAGATTTAGGTTTTCCGTGATTTCCCTAAATCGCTCTATGCAAATTCTGCTATTGTTCCTTTGAAAGTGCACGGCCAATTTCCTTCCCCACCCTTTTTACAATCCGAACTTGTGCTCCGTCTCTGATTACAACGATGTCGATGGTACGCTAAACCCAATCATCCTTCATTCCTCTTTGCCACTGCATTAACTGGGGGCAGAAGTATGTAGCATAGGTCAAAGCGTTTTACTAGCGTTTCTGTAACTATGATAAGGATTAAATCGCAGGTAGGAATAATACAAGTATCTTAATGCGTTGACTGCAACTATAACGTCATAAATAAAGAGCATGGGAAATTGAACGCGTAGCTCTTCTCTTCAACATCTGGGGTAGGCATTTTAGTCCTTTCTTAAGCGAACTGCGAACGAAACAAAAAAACAAACAAAAAATAAATCATTCACTCTAACCGACTATATGATCTACCAACCCCATACACAGTCAACATTACAAATGAATAACTTGTATTTCATTACTATGTACTTGGAAACAGTTTACCTTATGACTGTTTTCTTTGGGTGCATAATAACGCAAATTAAAGGGCAAAATTACCTTGCTGATAAAATGCAAATATCCACAAACAAATTTCATATGCAGAGAATAACATATAATTAACCTGAGCAAGGATATGTTACACAACGGCCGAAAAATATCATCAAAAATTCGTGAAGTAAAGTAACCATTGCACAATTGAAATGGAAGTTCGGTTTCCGATTCCGATTATCTGTAAGGTGAAGCAGTGTCACCAGAATATGAAACAAGACAAGAAGGGCCGACAATAAGAACAAGTAATTCTATAAAAACCAAAGAGAAGAATGTGCCGTCCGCTCGTTACGATTACAATTTAACTCCCGGTATTGCTTTGTGAATAAAAGCTAAAGTTTCTGGTGCAAGAGTTTTTTGATTCCCAAAAAGCGTAAGACAGAGAGGAATCAAAGTAACAAGAACAGGTTGGTCTAGTTTAGTGTGGACGGACTTTCTATGCAGTACCTTTCGGTTCGAACATTTTGCTCGTAGTTTATTTTCCGGTTGTTTCACACCAACGAGCCCTCTAGGCTATCACAACATTCATATGATAATTATCTAATTGTATTTGTTAAAACAGACCACTATGTTCTATATTACAGCACTTGCGGCCGAATCTAACTTAATGGACAACGCTAACCGTAGCTTCATATGTCTTGGGAGCGGTTGGAAGAGCTCAATAATGCTTTTAAAATTTAACTTGCACACATCAATTTGTCTCCTGATACTGTTTTTCACTTATTCTAGCTTATCTAAAGGTTTGCGGGCCACATAAATAGGACAAAATCAGGAGGAGGAACAGTCGTGGAGATTAGACACATAACACTATACGTCACAGTGGAATAACTAGAAAAAACTGGAACACTGATAAAGCAAGAAATTTAGGTAAAATGAGATTTTTGACATTAAATATACGTTTCAAAACTAAACATAAATCATTTCTTTCGTATTCCCGTTTTAAAATCGCTCCTACACGAAAGCCATACATCTGTAATTAAAGATCTGTTCGAGTCGCTTCAAACACTACTGTAACCCGAGGTCACAGTGGGGTGTCTCTGCCACCAGATGCATCTCAGTCCCAGCGAGATGCAATCCACCACTAGCACCCAACAGTTACATCGAAAAGCACAGCAGTGATTGTTTCAGGAAGAGAGTCAGCAATAAAGAATAAAAAAAGGTCACGAATCACAGGGAATGAAGTATGTCACTTTTCATGGAATTGATAAGGTTTAATCTTACAAAAAACAAATAAACAGTCACAATTTTAGTGTGAAAATCCTAAGGAAAAGCAACGTTGTCAATCTTTCTAAATACCCCGCTATCTGGCAATATATTCTCGGAAAACCAAGCATATGAAAACATTTTCTCGAAAGCTGGAGCCCGTAACTGATTACAGATTCAGGCGGTTTTTTTTTCATTAACTGCATCGCTATTACATGTAATCTCCTATTTCTGTGCGACAAGACTATGGCTCTCCTGTAACGAATGAAAGGACTTCTTGACCTGTCAGTGAAAGTATAAGTCTGGGATTGAGAAAACAGCATCCACTTCCGCGGAATTACTTTTAATGAACACGTCGACAATCCTGTTTCATCAAAAAACCAGGCAGTCGTATAATAAGGAATATCTTTGTCCAATCCACAAGCCAGTGAGCGTGAAGCGACTTTATTCTAGCTAGTAGCTATATGTAAACTTCAACTATATTGTACTGCGTATCAGCCATCTGTATGTAGAGTGAGTACGTTCATTATTGCGAACATTACATGCAATCTTTATAACCACAAAGAAGTGTGATAGGACCGTTGCTGTTTATAATATATGAACAAAGGTTTGCATCATCCTGGTTCCTCTTAGTTCCTGAATATAGACATTGACTTGGATATTACATCATAGACACAGGCCCTTTGACTGTTCAGAGATGTCACTAAACCACCCCAAAGATACAAACAACCATGCATGAGCAGCGCCTTTTTGACGGAGGGGAGTCCAACAGCCGGTCAGTACTAGTCATTTCACCAGGAAGGAGGCACACGGCTCGTGTTGTCTGTAGTTCAACCTTGCCTAGATGGTAAATATCGCGGAACGATCGTGTCCGCATTGTTACTTTGTACCAGGAAGGGCTCTTAACAAGGGAAGTGTCCAGCGTCTCGCAGTGAATCAAAGCGATCTTGTTCGGATATGGAGGAGATACAGAGACACAGAAACTGTAGATGACATACCTCGCTTAGGCCGCTCGGAGGAACCCTGACGGCAACGGCGCCATGTTGAATAATGCTTTTCGTGCAGCCACAGGACGTCATTTTACGACTCAGACTGTGCGAAACAAGCTGCATTATGCTCAACGTCACCCCCGACGTCCACGGCGAAGTCCATCTTTGCAACCACGATACTATGCAGCGCTGTACAGACGGGTCGAACTAACCGCTCAGTATTGGCATCACGTTGTCTTCACCGATGAGTGTCGCTTATGCCTCCAATCAGACAACCATCGGAGACTTGTTTGAAGAAAACCCGGTCAGGCTGAACGCTTTAGACATACTGTCCAGCGATTGCAGCAAGGTGGAGGTTCCCTACTATTTTGGCGTGGCATTATGTGGGGACGACGTACGCCGCTAGAGGTCACGGAAGGCGCCGTAACGGCTGTACGATACGTGATTGCCATCCACCGACCGACAGTGCAACCATATCGGTTGCATGTTGTCGAGGAATTCGTCTTCATGGACAACAATTCCCGCCACCATAGTGCATATCTTGACTTCCTTCGGGATAACGACATCGCTTGACTAGAGTGGACAGCATATCCTCCAGACATGAACCGAGTCGAACGTGCCTTGGATAGATTGAAAGGGGCATTTTATGGACGACGTGACCCACCAACCACTCTGAGGGATCTACGCAATATGGCCATTGAGGAGTGGGACAATCTGGACCAACAGTGCCTTGATGAACTTGCGGATAGTAAGCAACGACGAATATAGGCATGTATGAATATAACAGGACGTGCTACTGGGTATTAGAGGGACCGGTGTGTACAGCAATCTGGACCACCGCCTGTAAAGGTTTCGCTGTATGTTGGTACTACATGCAATGTGTGGTTTTCATGAGAAATAAAAAGGGTGGAAATGACGTTTATGTTGATCTATATTCCAGTTATTTGTACAGGTTGCGGAACTCTCGAAACTGAGGCGGTGCAAAACTTTTTTATGTGTGTATAAATTGTCTAGTAGAAAGCGTCGGGAGCTCTTTAATGCTATTTGCTGGAGATGTAGCTGTCTACACCAAAATACACTCCTGGAAATGGAAAAAAGAACACATTGACACCGGTGTGTCAGACCCACCATTCTTGCTCCGGACACTGCGAGAGGGCTATTACAAGCAATGATCACACGCACGGCACAACGAATACACCAGGAACCGCGGTGTTGGCCGTCGAATGGCGCTAGCTGCGCAGCATTTGCGCACCGCCGCCGTCAGTGTCAGCCAGTTTGCAGTGGCATACGGAGCTCCATCGCAGTCTTTAACACTGGTAGCATGCCGCGACAGCGTGGACGTGAACCGTATGTGCAGTTGACGCACTTTAAGCGAGGGCGTATAGTGGGCATGCGGGAGGCTGGATGGACGTACCGCCGAATTGTTCAACACGTGGGGCGTGAGGTCTCCACAGTACATCGATGTTGTCGCCAGTGGTCGGCGGAAGGTGCACGTGCCCGTCGACCTGGGACCGGACCGCAGCGACGCACGGATGCACGCCAAGACCGTAGGATCCTACGCAGTGCCGTAGGGGACCGCACCGCCACTTCCCAGCAAATTAGGGACACTGTTCCTCCTGGGGTATCGGCGAGGACCATTCGCAACCGTCTCCATCAAGCTGGGCTACGGTCCCGCACACCGTTAGGCCGTCTTCCGCTCACGCCCCAACATCGTGCAGCCCGCCTCCAGTGGTGTCGCGACAGGCGTGAATGGAGGGACGAATGGAAACGTGTCGGCTTCAGCGATGAGAGTAGCTTCTGCCTTGGTGCCAATGATGGTCGTTTGCGTGTTTGGCGCCATGCAGGTGAGCGCCACAATCAGGACTGCATACGACCGAGGCACACAGGGCCAACACCCGGCATCATAGTGTGGGGAGCGATCTCCTACACTGGCCGTACACCTCTGGTGATCGTCGAGTGGATACTGAATAGTGCACGGTACATCCAAACCGTCATCGAACCCATCGTTCTACCATTCCTAGACCGGAAAGGGAACTTGCTGTTCCAACAGGACAATGCACGTCCGCATTTACCCCGTGCCACCCAACGTGCTCTAGAAGGTGTAAGTCAACTACCCTGGCCAGCAAGATCTCCGGATCTGTCCCCCATTGAGCATGTTTGGGACTGGATGAAGCGTCGTCTCACGCGGTCTGCACGTCCAGCACGAACGCTGGTCCAACTGAGGCGCCAGGTGGAAATGACATGGCAAGCCGTTCCACAGGACTACATCCAGCATCTCTACGATCGTCTCCATGGGAGAATAGCAGCCTGAATTGCTGCGAAAGGTGGATATACACTGTACTAATGCCGACATTGTGCATGCTCTGTTGCCTGTGTCTATGTGCCTGTGGTTCTGTCAGTGTGATCATGTGATGTATCTGACCCCAGGAATGTGTCAATAAAGTTTCCCCTTCCTGGGACAATGAGTTCACGGTGTTCTTATTTCAATTTCCAGGAGTGTAGCAGCGGCAGAAGACAGCATGAATTTGCAGAACTACCTGCAGAGAATTAATCGTGCAAACTCTGGCAGCTGCCCCTGGAGATAAAGAAATGTAACATCGTGTGCTTACATAAGAAAAGACGTACACTACTGTACGGCTATACTACTGATGTCAAACAGGTGGAGACAGCGTTGCCGTAAAATATCTAGGCGTAACTATGCAAAGCGACCTTAAGTGGAATGACAATGTAAAACAGATAGTGGGAAAAGCTGACACCAGACAAAGATTCGTCGGAAGAATCTTAAGGAAATGTAACTTTTCCATGAAAGAAGTAGCTTATAACGCGCTTCTTGGCCCGATTCTTGAGTATTGCTCATGTGTCTGGGTTCCCTATTAGGTAGAACTAGAGGAGATAGAGAATATCGAACTAAGAGCTTTGCGTTTAGTCACGGGGTCGTTTACCTGGCGTGAGAGCGTTACGCAGATGCTAACAAACTCCACTGCCAGGTGCTACAAGAGAGGCTTAGTGCATTGGGGAGATATTTACTATTGAATTTTCGGGAAAGTACTTTTCAGGAGCAGTGAGAAAACATATTACTTGCTCCCCACATACATCTCGCCTATTGACCACGAGGAGAAAATACGAGGAATTAGATCCAATACAGAGCCTTACCACAATCATTCTTCCCGCGCACTATTCGCGAGTGGTGTAGGGTTGGACAGATCAGATAGTGGTACCGAAAGAACCCTCCACCACACACCATTCGGTGGCTTGCGGAGTATGATGTAGATGTAGATATAGATGTATATACCACGTTACTCAATACTTGTATAAAATTTATACGCAATTGTAATACTTAGATTTCCAACGCAAGACACTTACTCAGCCACTGAAGTAAATATCATCAGAAAGTATTTCAAACCAGTTACTGTTTTACTGAATATTAACTGAATAGACAACCATTGTTCCCCAAGTACATAAATCAATGTTTATTTCTGGCGCTATCACTTTAGCATACCTGTGCGACATCGGTTAGCTGAGCTAAGCCTAGCTCCGGCATGCCGCTGTTGGGAGCTGAAATAAATCACAGTGCTATCTCATTACCTATGTAAATATTGTTATGTCTAATGCAAGAGTATTACCCACCAGAACAATTCATAACTGACGAACGTATCTCGTAAAATGCAATTCGGTTCTAAATTGAACTAATTTAAAATTTTTCAACAGCAAGTGAGAATGGTAGTCCACACATGGCACGTTTCTCTGTGAGTTGTCTGTGTGATGCTGAGATACTCCCGTAGCCAGAAACATCCCCAGATCTATCCGAAATAGAACATGTCGGTGATCACCTCAGACGTTAGTTCCGTCCGAGTGCCACTATCAATGACATCGGCGACCGCGACAATTACGGGCCAACTTTCCTCAGGAGAGGCTAGAGCGATATCGACATCCTTCCCAATCGAGTCAGTGCATATATCCAGGCCAGAGGGGGTACAGCTTCATACTGATACGTGGAGTCACACTTCCAGGTTCTACTAAAATTTGTAATCACTAACAAAGCATCATATGTCCTCTCAACAAATAAAATTTTATTTGGTTTCCTCCTCACGTTCTGGATGCGCGATTACACTACTGGCCATTAAAATTGCTACACCAAGAAGAAATGCAAATGATAAACGGGTATTACTTGGACAAAAATATTATACTAGAACTGACTTGTGATAACATTTTCACGCAATTTGGGTGCATAGATCCTGAGAAATCAATACACAGAAAACCACCTCTGGGCGTAATAACGGTCTTGATACGATTGGACATTGAGTCAAACAGAGCCTGGATGGCGTGTACAGGTACAGCTGCCCATGCAGCTCCAACCCGATACCACAGTATGTCAAGAGAGGTGACTGGCGTATTGTGACGAGCTAGTTGCTCGGCCACCATTGACCAGACGTTTTCAATTGGTGTGAGATCTGGAGAATGTGCTAGCCGGGGCAGCAGTCGAACATTTTCTCTATCCAGTAAGGCCCGTACAGGACCTGCAACATGCGGTCTTGCATTATCCTGCTGAAACGTAGGGTTTCGTAGGGTTCGAATGAAGGGTAGAGCCACGGGTCGTAACACATCTGAAATGTAGCGTCCACTGTTCAAAGTGCCGTCAGTGCGAACAAGAGGTGACCGAGACGTGTAACGAATGGCACCCCATACCATCACGCCGGGTGATACGCCAGTATGGAAATGACGAGTACACGCTTCCAATGTGCGTTGACCGCGATGTCGCCAAACACGTATGTGACCATCATGATGCTGTAAACAGAACCTGGATTCAGAGGAAAAAAATGACGTTTTGCCATTCGTGCACCCAGGTTCGTCTTTGAGTCCACCATCGCAGGCGATCCTGTCTGTGATGCAGCCATGGTCTCCGAGCAGATTGTCCATGCTGCTGCAAACGTCGTCGAACTGTTTGTGCAGAGGTTTGTTGTCTTGGAAACGTCCCCATCTATTGACTCAGGGATCGAGACGTGGCTGTACAAACCGTTACAGCCATGCGGATAAGATGCCTTTCATCATGTCAGCACGTTGCAGGTGTCGCCACATGCTGAAACCTTGTGTGAATGCTCTGAAAAGCTAATCATTTGCATATCACAGTATCTTCTTGCAGTCGGTTAAATTTCGCGTCTGTAGCACGTCATCATCTTGGTGTAGCAATTTTAATGGCCAGTAGTGTATTTCTTTTTTGGTTGTTTGTTGGGTAATGTGTAAATGTCAGTGACGGCGCAGGCGCCGTTCAGCTGGTGAGGCTGGCCTGCTCTAAGAGCGTGTGCTTTCCGGTAGGGCAGACTGTTCTGTGGCGGACGCCGCCGGCCCGGATCCTCCGGCTACCGCCGCCGCGCCAGCGCCCACCCCAACCGCCGGTAGGCGCCGCAGGCCGGGGCTCACGGAGTTTGGACGGGTGAGTACTGCTGCGTCCGCCCTTCCCTGGCGCCTAACATGTATACGAGTGCCCCTATAGAAACGGTGGCACTACACAGCTACACAAGTGAACACTGCTGGTAAGTAGGATTTAAAAACCATAGTGCAACTTGATGGCTTTGGGGTACATAGGATCGATAGTAATATATGTTTTAACGTTATATCGATGACACCGACCCCTCTTTCGATGTAAGGTTCAAGAAACATTTACAGCCAAGTAACAAAGCTTCTTTTGGGTTGCATTTACCAGAAACCGTCAATAGTGTAGTGAGCGGAAAAATATGTTGTTTTTTAGCCAAGAGTATATATATATATATATATATATATATATATATATATATATATATATATACCAGCGGACCCGACAGAGGTCGTCCTGCATGATATTTCAAGCGATTAGGATATTAAACAGGTCGCAGGTTCGAATCCTGCCTCGGGCATGGATGTGTGTAATGTCCTTAGGTTAGTTAGGTTTAATTAGTTCTAACTTCTAGGCGACTGATGACCTCAGAACTTAAGTCCCATAGCGCTCAGAACCGTTTGAACCATTTAATTTTATCTTAATGTGAGTTGATGAACAATATTTTTAGTTAATTCCTGAGGAGTATAAATGAATGAACTTGACGTTTTCCGACGCGAGAACACGCCACATATAATTGACCATGTGAAAAGACCGGATTTTCTTGATCCAATCCTCAAATCGACAATGTTTGACCTTGTGACTTATTAATAGCCATGGCAAATGGCAAGCCGATTGGAAATGGCAGACGTCTGAATGGAATGTGTGAGTCTGGAGGGATCATTGCGATTCGTGGCAGGAGAACAACTACACCTTCAAATTTTCCGTTCAAAATTGTAGCTTCAAGAACATTGCCCACAATTTTTTTTATGTCTAATCTTGTACCGTTGCATAGCTTAGGTGCATTTAAATTCGGAAGCAAAATGATAGGTGAGTCAATTTTTAATCACAAGTTATGTGGTGGCATTCCTGGTAAATCCAGCGAATTCAAAAATTCAACTGGATAGTTGGTTGCTTCGTCAGGATCGGTAACACTCTCGATCGATTTGATCATTCCCTGGCAATGACTGTTGTATTTTGAAGTTAACAGCGTCAACATCGATATCTTTTGCGGCTAAAATAGCTCATACACGAAACCACGCATGATTAATATAATTAGCTTGTAAATCAGGAAATATGCTTTCAATGTAAGCATCTTTCGTATTCACCATGTTGCAGAAATTGTCTGGCAATTTGATGCATTCTCTGTCTCATGCAATGGTATTGTTTCATTTTCAATGATGAACAACTGCTCGGAGAATGATAGTGCCAATGGATCGTTTTGCAGATGAACACGTATGTTTGTGTTAAGACGTAATGTACTGACATTTCGCCATAGATAAGATTGTTTAACACAAGCGTTAAGTTCATCCGCATCTGTAGCGTGTGGAATGATCGGCAAAGTCTGTCTAAAATCACCGGACAGCAGCAGTAAGGCACCACCGTAAGGCCTGGTGTTATTATTTAGATCTTTCATCATTCTATCGAGAGCTTCAAGTGCGCAGATAATACTTTTGCATTTTTTCAAAACTTTAGCCATACCGAACTGTTTTATGTTGCACACTGCACACTTGTGTGAATGTTCAACGGCAACTTGAGTGCTGAATGTGCAGTCCGTCCGTCATCAAGCAAAGTGGCTGCAATACCTGATGAAGCAATTGCTAACGCAATATGATTTTCTGATCGAATGCGTGCAAGTGTTAGTGAGATGAGAAACGTTTTTCCAGTGCCACCTGGTGCATCAAAAAAAAAAAAAAAAATAATTCACGACACGCATAATGATATGCGTCGTACAAAATGTCATAGACTGTTCGCAAGTATCGGAAGGAGTCGGTCCAGGAACGTTAACCAACAATAAACGCAAGAAGAAACATTCGCGTTGCTTTGGATTTAATGTGTATAATCGGCCTAATGCATTTCCCATAAATATTCCATGATATCCTTCAACGGGATCACCTCGCTTTCGTGGTTCCCACTTTTTTGACTGTTCCATGTGAAACGTCGTGGCACACCAGTATACATTAATGTCTTTGCGAACTGACCCGGAGTACCTGGTCGGTTGGATAGTTCGAAAAACTCAGTTAATGTGGTTTTTGGGACAATTGATGCACGTTGTAGAGCAGTCTCTTCCGTGAGATAAACTCGCTGTCCATTTTCAAGATGCATGGTCAAATGTATAACAGCTGGGTCTCTTTCGCGTATCGGAAAACCCAAAATACGCCAAACTGCTTCATTACTGCTTATGTTCAAATTGTTCAAATGACTCTGAGCACTATGGGACTTAACTGCTGTGGTCATCAGTCCCCTAGAACTTAGAACTACTTAAACCTAACTTACCTAAGGACATCACACACATCCATGTCCGAGGCAGGATTCGAACCTGTGACCGTAGCGATAGCACGGTTCCAGACTGCATCGCCTAGAACCTCTCGGTCACTCCGGCCGGAGCTGCTGATGTGTCGGCCCATTTGACACGGTGTTATTTTATTGTTTTCGTTAACATTGTGAACTGTAAATACAGCTATATCAATGCCCTTATGGACATATTTGCCAATATGTTTTATGGACTTCACCGAACTGCTGAGCTCAATGTTTATGTGTGCTTTGCAGATTTTACACAGAAATGGTGAATACGGAACCACCCAGTGATTGTCAATGTCAACTATTCTACTGTTTGAAATGCGTAATTGATGTGATTGACCACCATGGTCAGTGTCTCTACGACAATACAGTGGATAACCATCGATATTTGTGATTGTATCATTTATACAATCTTTTGGAAAAAGTTTCGTACATTTTCCATTGCCCATGCACGTCGCCGGCGTGTTTATATCACCGCATGGACCATGGATCCTGTTAGTGGTAACAGTCTCATACAATTCTTGGTCGATATTCCGATCCGGGATTTCTGCTGAGATAATTTTATCAATTTCTTCAGACTTAGTTTTGTCGACCAACCAAATCAAAATATGCGCATGTGGCAAACCTCGTTTTTTTTTCCATTCAACTGAATACAGCCAGCAACGTGTTTTGGCAAATACAGTGGAATGTATAGTCAAGTTCATCAATGATTTTAACATTTTTCTGAAGACACATGCAGTGATATCGTGCCAATCTATTGCAGTTTGACCTGGCAAAAACGCAATTTTAATTTCATCCCATTTTGCATTACACATAAATGCAATGAACAAATCTGGTCGTCCGTACGCATGCACAAAAGTCATGGTGTCTTGAATATATTCTTCTATATGATACGGGCTACCAATATATGATGATGGAAGAATATATGAAGAACCGGTGTCGTTGATATTAGTTATTACAACTACGTAACCAACAACACCATCATGCAAATGAACATATTCCTCAGCTCGAAGTTTCGCTTGATTATACCTGATGTATCGTAATCGCTCGCTTTCAGTTTTCGCATACATATCAACGATATGTTGTTGAAACAGCTGGTGGCATCGGAGAATATTATTGTCTTCATTGCCATGGATCGTCAACCGATATGCGTAGAAGTTCATAGTTCTCTCTTTCTTGGTGGTTTCTACACCTGCAAAGTAAAAATATAATTAAGAGTAAAAGATATTAATCATGCATAAAAATTAAACATTAGGTAATGACGTGTAGGTTGTACTGTTGCTGGATTTCTTTGTTTGATATTTAAATGATATCCATCTTCTCCTTTCCAAAATATTGCAAAGCGTCGTAAGAGCTGTGACTGTCTTCAGTCGTATGAACTGTATTATCTTTGCGTTGGATTCGTATATCTCGGCGTTCAAATGCGTCGCCAACTATAACAACTTCAACTCCTTTAATGGTCGGTGCATTATATCGGCCTGCTTGCTGCCCAGATGGTAATTTGTTTGCTTTGCTGACGTATAGTTCTCGTTTTCCAGTCGGTTTGAAACAGCATTGAACAACTGGACCAACTGGTTGTGATTCCGTAAAAACGGTTCTAAAATGCCCACAATTTCTCACTCGATATGGTTGTACTGGCAGCGTGTGTTTATTTGCTGCTCCTCATCACCCATGAAGTAGATTTGCAGAAATTTTCAATCGGTATAAGGCCCTGAATCTTAAAAAGTGGTTGAAAATTGCAACCATCCTCATTCTCAACGATTTTTGTTGTTCCAAATGATGTCATTTGAAATCACGAATTGAATTTACGAATTTTACCTAAAAACAACTTAGATTGAGATGTAGCTCCAGCCAATAGTGTTTTCAATGTTTCTGGTGGCGAATTCAATTATGGCAATACAACTTTTCCAGACGCGAGGCAGAAACCGGCCAATTCACCTTTGTATTTGAGTGCATGAAAGTGTTGTCATTGTTTGTTAGTAGCACCGATTACAATTTGTGAATGTGACGAATAGTCGATGTCCGACTAATATTCAAACTCTAGGCGAAGAAATGATGCACGTGTCAATACGCGATACACTTGCAAACGCTGTTGTTTCACGTGTTCTCAATGTGTTGGTGACTCGTTTACAGGCCAGTCTATGGCTCAATGCATTAGGTCGAAGGCGTTCGTTGCGTTGGTCTTGACGTTCATTAGCACGTCTGATTGCAGCCTGGTTTCTAAAATTTTTATTGTCCGTCAATTGATCTTCTGCTGATCTATTTAACCGACGGTTATGGACTAATTGTGAATTCCGAGTTCGTCGACCAATATTTCCTCCTCGTCGACGAAAACGTGGCATTGTTTTATGTACGTAACTTATATGTGAATATAATAGACTCAATGGTCACTGAAATGCGACACCTGAAATATCAAAAGCCACCGTACAAGAAAATTAAAAAGTCACAATAACTAAACACACACTATAATATGCAATCAAATTAAAATGTCGAAAATAAACGAAATCCTATGCACGTAACTTATATTTGAATATAATACGCTCAATATTGCAGACAAAACTGCAGCGCCACTTAACGTGGTCTTTTAAGAATGTAAATTTTTCAGGCTCGCACTTTAATGCGTACACAAAAATTCGTTCAAGTCGATCCAGCCGTTTAGATGCAGTATAGATAAATAACCGAGATAACGACTGCAGCACCATCCGCCGGGCTGATTTGTGAATATAAACCATGCAGGGCGCCACTCAAACGGATAAAAAAATTTCATTCATATCGGTCCAGCCATTTAGGAGGAGTTCAGTGACATACACACGTACAGTAGAATTATATATACATATGACCTGAACTGTGTGAAAAGTGTTACGTGAGGAGAGAATATCTTCCATAGGTTTTTGTGGTAGGGAGAACTGTGGAGAAGATGGTAGGTGTTGTGGTGGATAGTGGGAAGGCAGAAGATAGAAAAGGTAGAGGGTGAGTAGGGGTTTGGTGTGTTAACAAGAGAGAAGGGGTGAGGAGGAATGGAGAGGTACAGGGAAAGACGAGACCTGATGTAGATCTGGATAGATGGGGATAAATTAAAATTGGTAGGTGGGATAAATGTCGGGGTAGATCTCATTATCTGCGAGGGGCAGTTGTTTGAAGTTGCAATGGGACAGGGTATAGTGTGTGTAGGTGTAGGAGTCGAGCGATGTGTGTTTTAAGGCGTGGCAGCATAGAAGAGTTGGTGATCACACTAGAGGGAATTGGTTTATTCGATAGCGGATTTACAGGGCTTCAGCTGATGGGATAGGAGATGCGTGAGGTGCAGGAGCCAGTCATCAGAGGAGAAATTGGGACGGAAACTACACGGGTTAACGGGAAGCAGGTCGTCTCGGTTCAAGGAGTGACGGTTGCGTCGGAAGAGGCCATACGGGCAATAGGACGATTTGTGCAGTTTGAGGGAATATGGAATTCTGGAGATTTTCCACAGTTGCGGGTAGTAGCCTGTAGAGAGAATAGTGGTATAAATGGTTGCAAGGGTGACTGGAAAGAAGACAGGACGTTCTTTAAGGTGTCAGTACATAATGCGATCACGATCAGGGTATGTGCTGGGTTTTATGTGAAGTAATTCTTCTATCTCGTGTTCTGTGGTTGCGGCATTTAATTCTCTTTTACATATCAAATGGGTGACAGGGGCTGTTAATTTTCGATCGCCTTGGTGTGTATATTCTGACCTTTCGTTGCACGTACTTGTTGCATATTGTGGCATTAATCACTTCATTCTGGTGTTTGACGGGCCTTTTACTGTTTGTGTAATCTATTTTATTGACTACGTGATTTTTTCAGTTGACTGGTAAAGTGTTTTATTATCCTTTCCATGACACGGCGCGTCAAGAAGTTTGAGAGGCACTATGGGGGTTAAGGCGCACCTACTATTTCCGTCTGTCCTGGATTTGGGCAATCACGCCAAGAAAAGGCACTGAAACTTTAGTTTCTTACATTTTTCTTCTTTCCCCACTTATGTTATCAATCATAAAATTGTAATAGCTCCGTAAGCTTGTTCTTCGCTATGTTACAGTATACACATAAAAAAAAGGTTTGCATCACCTCGGTTCCGAGAGTTCAGCAACCTGTAAAGATAATCCTTTTTATTGCTCACGAAAACCACACTTTGCATCTTGTACCGCCATACAGTGGGACCTGCAGAGTTGGTGGTACATCATGCTGTAAACACCGGTACCTCGAATATACACTTGCACGTCCTCTTGCATTGATGCATGCCAATATTCGTCGTGGCTTACTCTCCACAAGTTAATTAAGGCAGCATTGGTCCAGATTGTCTCCCTCCTCAACGGCGATTCGGCGTAGATCCCTCACAGAGGTTGCTGTGTCACGTCGTCCATAAACAGCCCTTGGCAGTCTACCCAGGCATGGTCGAAAGGGTTCATGATCGGAGAACAAGCTCGCCTCTCGGGTCAAGTGATGTCTTTATCCTGAAGGAAGTCAGTAACAAGACGTGCACGATGGGGACGGGAATTGTCGTACATGAAGACGAATTCCTCGACAATATGCGGCCGATATGGTTGCACTGTCGGTCGGTGGATGGCAATCACGTATCGTACAGCCGTTACGGCGCCTTCCATGACCACCAGCGGCGAACGTCGGCCCCACGTAATGCCACCCAAAATAACCGGAAACGTCCACCTTGCTGCAGTAGCTGGACAGTATGTCTAAAGGGTTCAGCCTGACCGGTTTGTCTACAAACACGTCTCCGACGGTTGTCTGGATGAAGGCATAAGCGACACTCACCGGTGAAGACAACATAATGCCAATCCTGAGCGGTCCATTCGGTCCATCTCTATTCCGCTGCATGGTGTCGTGGTTGCAAAGACTGACCTTGCCATGGACGTCGGGAATAAAGTTGCACATCTTGCAGCATACTGCGCACAGTTTGAGGCGTAACATGGCGTCCTGTGGCTACACGAAACATCATTCAACATGGGGGCTTTGCTGTCACGGATCCTCCGAGCCATAATCCGTATGTAGCGTTCATTCACTGCAGTAGTAGCACTTGGGCGGCCTGAGCGATGCGTGTCATTGACAGTTCCTGTGTCTTTGTATCTCCTCCATGTTTGAACAAGATCGCTTTAGTTAACTCCAAGACGCCTGGACACTTCCCTTGTTGAGAGCCTTTCCTCGCACAAAGTAATGCGGACGCGATCGAACCGGGTTATTGACCGTCTAGGCATGGTTGAACTACAGACAACACGAGCCGTGTATCTACTTCCTGCTGGAATGACTAGAACTGATCGGCTATCAGAGCACTTCCGTTTAATAGGCGCTGGTCTTTGGGCGGGTTTAGTGACATCTCTAAACAGTCGAAGGCACTGTGTCTGTGATGCAATACCGACTGTCAACATCTATCTACAGTAGTTCTGGGAACCGGGGTGATGCAAAATTTTGATGTGCATATTTGTTACCCGAAATCACCGCACTAATGTATAAGAACCAAACATTGTCATCTTTCCTTTTTAACAATATTAAATTTAGCATTATTAGTGTATTAACTTCTTGCATTTTATCACTGTATCAGTTATGCATGTAATGAGCCCACTACTCATGTTACCTACTGTTTTCTTTTAAGTTCATTGCATTTTATACCGTTGTGAAATTAACCAGTATGATCCTTCCACCAAATGTAATTTGTGGCTACTACACGTCAGTCTTGTAGAGTAACGCTGTTAACAGGCTGGCTCTGCGGGCACTGTGGCGTAGTTTACGCCGTACCTTAAATACATGTGGGACGAAGCCATGCTCATTTTGAGTGTCTTTCTTGACGTGGTCAATATGGCTTTCTTTCCTTAGGACCCGCTGTGAAATTGGTATGCGCACGTCTATCGTAGTAATGATCTATCAACGTAATTAATTATGGCATATTTTATTGTTTTAAGATATACACTGAGGTGACAAATGTCATGCGGTACCTCCTAATGTCGTGTCGGTCATCCTTTTTCCCGGTGTAGTTCAACAATTCAACGTGGTTTGGACTCAACGTCCCCTGCAAAAGTATTGAGCCATATTGCCTCAACAACAGTCCATAATTGCGAAAGCGTTTCCAGTGCAGTTCTTTTTGCACGAACTGAACTCTCAATTACGTTCCATAAGGGCTCTATGGGGTGCATTTCGGGCGGTCTGGATGGCCAAATGACTCTCTCAGATTGTCCAAAATGGTCTTTAAATCAATTTAGAACAATTGTGGATGGACGACGAACTGCATTGTCATCGTTAAAAATTGAATTTTTTTTTGGGAACATGAAGTCCATTGTCTACGAGTAACCGAACATAAGAGTGTTCAGTCAATGGTCGGTACAGTTGGAACAGCGGAGGCAGTCCATCGCATGTAAAAATCGCCCGCATTGTTATAGAGCAACCAACGGCTTGCACAGTACCTTGTTGACAACTTGGGTTTATGACATCTTTGAGTCTGCGCCACACTCAAATAATACCATCAGCTCTCACTAACTGAAATCTGGACTCTTCTGATCAGGCCACGGTTTTCGAGCAGTGTAGTGGCAAATTAATGTGGTCGGGAGCCCAGCAGAGACGCTGCAAGCTATATCGTGCTGTTAGCTAAGGCACTGGTGTCGGTCATCTGCTGCCATGTCCCATTCAAGCCAAATTTATCCACACTGTCCTAACAGATACGGTTTGTTTTCGTAAGTTCCACTTTCATTTCTGTGGTTGTTTCAGGCAGTGTTGCTTGTCTGTTAGCACTGACAATTCTACACAAATGCCGCTGCTATTGGTGAGAGTTAATGGCTCAGATTTGGTGTTCTCGGCACATTCTTGAGAATATGGATGTCTGAATACTGAATTCGCTATCAATTTCTTAAATGGAATGTCTCACGAGTCTGGCCCCAACTACCATTTCGCCTTCAGCGTCTGTTAATTCCCGTCGTACGACCATAATAACGTCGGAAACCTTTTCATATGAATCACCTGAGTACAAATGACCTTTCGCCAATGCATTGGCCTGTTATACCTTGTGCACGCGATGCTACCACCATCTGTAGATGTGCATACCGATACCCCATGGCTTTTATTACGTCAGTGTACTGCGCCCTTTCTAGGCCTTAACAATATTTATGTTGCAATTTTCCCAAGAATTTCACGTGGTACACACGCTAATCAAATGTATCTATATAAGAAATCAACCATCCATTCCTCATATGTTGATAAAGAAGCAGCCACTTTACTGACATCCACCCACATAGAATAATTTTTCCTTTAAGACTTGTAGTCTCCTCCCACTGAGGAATGTTTCGTTTTCCAATCATAGTCTCCTTCTTACGAACTACTTGTTTCGTCAGTTAGAAATACGTATTTTGCATTTAATGTCTAGAATATTAGTGTAGATGTACCAGGTCTGGAGTAGGCCTATTGCCCTATGAATAAATTGGCCTGAAATAAAAAAAATGCTTGGGAAATTCAACAAATGGCAGAAAGTCGGAAAATAGCCCAATTTTCCAATAACGCAATGCAAGATGGTGGACCTAGACCAGTTGTAAGTGTAAATTGCGGGAAGGAGGGGGAGGGGGCGAGGACACAATGTAAAGTTATTGTGTTGGATGAAAATCCAAAATGACAGAAGCAGCCAACTCGATCTTCATTTCAAATCCAAATCACCAGGACTATCTGTGTACTTGTTTGATCGTGGTCCTGAAGGTATTAACAGGGCATCATGACATTAAAATCCCAGATGGCTGATCTGTTTATAAAAGCACAGGCTGTGTTTTTGTCAGTTTGTTTGTACTGACCGAACATTGGCATGAAAATCTAAAGATCATTGGTTCACCTGCGGCCTTACAGTATATGTGTCTAAATTTTGAAATGTTCCTTGCCCAGTTGTTCAGATTTTAAACAATTGCCCCTCTGACGATTTAAAACTGCTGTCACCATTACTGGAATAGCATAAGAGCACTTGTGATTTTATTTATACAAACACCAAACTTGGGTGAGCCGATCCCTCACTGGACAACACTGAGTTGAGATTTTGGGGTATCTGTAGAGTCAGACCATTGCTGCAAAGTGGACGCTGCGAATAGAAGCCTAGCAAGATCAGGTCATCAGCTGCGTCTGTGCCTTGCCAAAGGGAGCCACCTGGCCAGGCTGCTGTGGTCACCACCTGCATCCTATAAAGATCTTATGCTGCTCCTACATCGAAAGGGGTCAGCTCATGGGTCCATGATGCACCTATGACTGTCGGCTGCTGAGTCCGACTGACTAGTAAGCTGTGTCTGAAGTGGTAGCAACAGCGTCATCTGATCGCTGTCCACCACATATTAAAATATTTGTACACACCACAGCAGGAAATGAGACCAGCTGCATGATGTGGTTCATGTCCACCAACAACATCTGAAAATATCGGTCAACCTCTACAATGAACCCTGCCCTATACTGATTCCATCGGCTTTGAGCTATTTTCAGTCAACAGGAGTGTGGTAACATAGAAATTCTCTAAAGCTACAATTCTGCGAAGGCTGTTGCAGATATTTCAAGTCTCATAGCTGTCTGGAATTTTGGCCTTTAATATTCCAATGTATAAAACCTATTTACAATACCTGATATACTTTAACGCAACAACGTTTTTTCGGTATAGAGTTCCACTGTTCCAGTTTATAAAACCTATTTATATCACCTGGCATAGTTTAACCTGACAAAATGTTGTCAGTATAGAGTTCCACTCACTTTTATAGAGTTCCGCTCACTTTAGTGGCAAACATTAAAGGGTGGGAGTTGGGTGAAACTCCAGTGCTGCAGCCAAACAGAACCACTGGCGTTCAATTGTATAACACATTAAACTTCCATAATGATATGTCATCTAGGTTAAGCACTCAGCCATGAGGACATTGAAATCCAATGACAGCATACATATCCCTAGAAACATCAGGTTGTCGCGATTATTACTTCCAGAGATGTGGTTCCCCTTAAGAATATATAGTAGCAATGGCCCTATGAAATTTGAGAAATTTGCAGTTGTACAAGCTATTCCTCATGTTTCACAGTGACTGTTATCGAACAATGACAAAACGAGGCATTTAAGACTTCAGTTTCTACATCTACCCAGTCCTACTCGTACACTGATTTGGTGTCGTTATCAAGTAGGTGTAATAGTATGTGGAGATGGGCTGCTAGGATCGTAACAGGTCAATACACCTATACGAAAGTAATTGGCCTGCTCTAAGAACTCAACTGTGGGAAAGGAAACATATGTAGCCTTACGTAATTGCCAGTGAGAATTACTTTATGTTTGAGCAACAGCGGAAGTCAAGTCAGTGTGGTAAGAGACTCCTTGATATATCAGAGCAGGATGCAGACCTTGAGTTCCCACTCTCACCAATAACCGTACCGCTCGTCAAGGCGCTACTGTAGTACAGATCAGCTATGAAAATGGTGCCCGGTCTGCAATGCAAGAGCTTAATGAGAGAGACGGTAAGGAAGTTGTTCTACTTTTCTTCTTCAGGTCATGATTTCAACGTAATGGTAGTATCTGGGAATCCACAGTATGGTGACATGAAATTCGTGCTCTATCCCCAGATTGTCTGCATGATTATTCTGTTTATATGCTGATTTCAACCTTTTTGATACATATACAGAGAGTACACACATCTAGAGAGAACGCATGTGCTGTTGTGACCTTGTCTAACTGACTTACGGTTATGGAACTCTAGCACATAATTCACTTGAATGCTGATGGTTATCTCAACTGCAGCCGCCAAAGTGTGTGGGATTCTGTAAGAAAACCGATTGTTAATCGAATGTATGTCAGGTGCTTGAAATAGATTTCCTACAGTGGAGTATTAACGGCATCACATTCGAGACAACTTGAAGGTCTGAAATAGTTCCCTCACACATCACGGAGATTTAGCTTAAGTTTATTTCTGTGTTACCATGTCTCTGATGACTGAAAACAGTAGTAAGATAAGCATGAGACAGACTTCATCGCACAGACTGGCAGATTATTTCACGGGGTGTTGGTGGCATGGACTGTATGGTGTAGCAGTTCTGCTGTTCTGAAATTAGAGCACAGCTAAGTGTGAAACCATGTAACCGATTTCGGTGGGCGTGCTCTGGCCGTAGCAAACAGTATGTGTTACATGCATTCCAGAACTGAAGGGAGATATGCAGACACAGTCTGAATTCATTTGGTGCATGGGGTTTGGATTAGGCTGTTGCTAGCACTTCAAACGTAGCTCGCAGGTCAGTCAGTCGGGGCAGCGTGGAGTTGCACAGTGCGATATGGTGCTGTGAGTCAATGACTGTCGACGTAGGAGCAACATCAGAACTTAACTAGAGTTGTTGGCGGCAGCTGCAGCAGCCCAACTTTGCAGTTAACTCGACACAGCATCGTGGCAGCTGATTGCCTGGCTCTCCTCGGTTGCGAGCAGCAGTGCTTACTTTGCAGCTATGGTCCGACCTGACAGGTATGGTGGAAGTCCATTCTGGCACTCTCCAGCCTGGAGATGCTTCTCCCTGGCGTAGTGTTTAATAAAGATGCTATTGTTACTGACCCATCACAGTATGGTGGTAGCTGATTTAAACTGTGATATCAGAGGAGTAACTGCGTAAACCTTTGACAGCTGGAGTAGCAATAATTCAATCTAATGCAAAAATAACTGTAAAAGAAGTGATTGTTTAAATCTGCCGCCATTTTCTGCACATAGCACAAGCTGTTAAGCCACCATGCAGCCTGTGTCCATATCTCCATCTCATAAATATGGCGCCATAGGTTGTGCTCATACCTCCATTCTCACCATCTGCCAATCATGCAAATTGTTCTTTAATTTTTAGGTCAGCCATATTGTAGTCTATACTTGTTACAAGTGATCAACTTCTGACGTCTTTGACTTTGTACCTATAGGATAACTCCTTACATCTACATCTACACACATACTCCGCAATTCACCATACAGTGCGTGGCGGAGGGTACCTCGTACCACAACTAACATCTTCCTCCCTGTTCCACTCCTAAACAGAACGAGGGAAAAATAACTGCCTACATGCCTCTGTACTAGACCTAATCTCTCTTATCTTATCTTTGTGGTCTTTCCGCAAAATATAAGTTGGCGGCAGTAAAATTGTACTGCAGTCAGCCTCAAATGCTGGTTCTCTAAATTTCCTCAATAGCGATTTACGAAAAGAGCGCTTCCTTTCCTCTAGAGACTCCCACCCCAGTTCCTGAAGCAGTTCCGTAACACTCGCGTGATGATCAAACCCACCAGTAACAAATCTAGCAACCCGCCTCTGAATTGCTTCTATGTCTTCCCTCAATCCGACCTGATAGGGAACCCAAACGCTCGAGCAACACTCAAGAATAGGTCGTTTTAGTGTTTGATAAGCGGTCTCCATTACAGATGAACCACATCTTCTCAAAATTCTACCAATGAACCGAAGATAACTATCCGCCTTCCCCACAACTGCCATTACATGCTTGTTCCACTTCATATCACTCTGCAATGTTACGCCCAAATATTTAATCGACGTGACTGTGTCAAGCGCTACACTGCTAATGGAGTATTCAAACATTACAGGATTCTTTTTCCTATTCATCTGCATTAATTTACATGTATCTATATTTAGAGTTAGCTGCCATTTCTTACACCAATCACAAATCCTGTCCTAGTCATCTTGTATCCTCCTACAGTCACTCAACGACGACACCTTCCTGTACACCACAGCATCATCAGCAAACAGCCGCACATTGCTATCCGCCCTACCCAAAAGATCATTTATGTAGACAAAAAACAACAGCGGACCTACCACACTTCCCTGGAGCACTCCACATGATACCCTCTTCTCCAATGAACACACACTTTCGAGAACAACGTACTGGATTCTATTACTTAAGAAGTCTTCGAGCCACTTACATATTTGGGAACTAATCCCATATGCTTGTTAGGAGTCTGCAGTGGGGCTCCAAGTCAAATCCTTTCCGGAAGTCAAGGAATATGGCATCCGTCTGATACCCTTCATCCATGGTTCGCAAGATATCATGTGAAAAAAGGGCCTATGACTAGTTTACAGTTAATAAATCGCCATGTTGGATTTGATTATTTGATACACGCAGAAAGTTATCTATTCTAGAATTCCCACCATTTTTATGAATTTTTGCCAATTTTTATGTTTCCCCCAATATTACACATTTGGCGGCTCGCCGTGTCAGAGGGATGGGCGAGGGGTAACAGAGGAAAACTGAACAGCGCGTTATGTCATGGAGCTTAGGGAGAAATCAGGCCAGAATGAAGGATTGGCCAGAACATCTTAGTCCTTTCACCTCGTCCACCAATTGGTTCACAAATTTTATGCATATCTTCGCCACCCTCATTTATGTGCTCTGTTGTTTCCATTCAGACAGTCCTATTATTCTTCCTCATTTAAAAAGATGAAAGAATAAAATAAAATGACATAGGTTAAACAAAACGCCATTAATTTCCAAATATTTCAAAGCTGAAGTGCTGTCATATACTTGTTACACAGGTGCACCATTTAAAATGACTTATTAAGTTAGTCGCGGTCTCAAAAATTGCCCCTTAAGAAAGAGGATCTACTCTGCGCCTTTTTTTATCTAATATTTAACATAGGTGCCACATGTTTAATCGGCCACAGGTCCAGTTTCTTCTAAAGATACTTACTGGGATATTGATCGTTTAAGCCTTTCTCTTGTGAGTGATGATAGCGCGTGACTATCGTGAAGCGAAGATGTTGTAAATGTTATCTTCTGTTTGACTGTTTCTCCTTGTAAAGTATTTGTTTGTATCCGCGAAGTGATAAAATGACATCATGTTACTTTATTTCATGTTACTGTACATGGGTGCGCCAGTATGTACTAAATTACACTGCAATAAGTTGTCTGAAGGTTGCCGCGCTTTGTTGGGAGTCAAAGCTTGCGGGGTTTCGTGCGTCATTTCTGCCACTTAGTTACTTTACGTGCAATCTGTTACGACATTCATGATGGTACACCCGTGCAGTTTTTAAAATGTATAGGATGTCAAAAGTATATGAACTTGATGTTCGTTTCTGTAAATGAACTTGCTCTGCTTGAAAATTAATGATGGTTATGGGCACTTGAATAAAGAAACCATTTCTTTCTAATTGCATAGGTCATAACGTTTAAGATAAAAGAAATACTCAAGCCCAGTAACTTTCTGACGACAAAACGGCAAAAAGTGTAATGCCCAAAGTAAACAGTTGTGTCGTCGCTATCGGGCAGCAGAAATCTAAAACGTTTCAGGCCAAACGAATCAACGGACGACAAACTTGGTAAGGAAGTCGCCTAGAGCACCTTGAGGAATACTTTCTTCCTCTCGCTATTTCCCCGTTATATTGTCTCCTTTCTTCCGGGAACGCCATTAAACCACGAAACACGCCATAAAAGTTTACGCCGCTTCATAAAAAATTACGATACCTTGCAGGAATTCAGCTTGCGTCGACGTTCTCCCAAATCGCCTCACGTCCTCTGGCTACGCGTTCTCATTTCTTTCAGCCGAGAGAAAGGAAATAATTTAAACGTAAATGCAGCTCGCCTGGTTCAATTAATTTTCCTCTCACCGCGTCCGAGTTAGTGCTAGCTGAAGCGTACGTGATGCTGTCTACTTCATATTCAAAAATTAAATAAAAAGCTTGACGTTCGCTGCAATCGTTGTCCTGTAAAGTTAGTTTCGTTTCTTTATTGTCTTTTTAATTTCTGTTCTCTAAATTTGCATCTGCTCCGGTCACAGAATCCACTGTCCGGAAATAACACTGCAGCTTGTAAAAATTAATATTGTTCACGACTGAAGTAACAATAGATTTTAATTATTTTAAATAAACATGTGAAGCCGATGACGGACTTTAGAGAACATATGTCAAACATGATAACTGATTGCTCCGCTAATATGAACATAGTCAAAAGCAGAGTTTCGTACATAAGCGCACGAACATCTATAAACGCTATTAATAGATTTGATCACATAGATAACCGTCGGACTTAAACTGTAGGTCCTTCATTCATAATGCATTCAGCTTCGAGTTAGTTTTTACATTCTCACAACAAATATGTTTCAACATTCTGAAATGCTTGTTGTATACTGTTTATCGTATTGCTACAACATGCAGTACGACGCACTAAATTCCTTTATGAATGCTAATTATTTCACCCATTCCATTTCTTCTGCACATATGCGGACCTATTTCCAGTATAAAAAGCCTGACTTAATGTGCAAGGTTTTTTTTCTGTCCATATAACTATTCTTCAGCTTTTTCGCCATTCAGGTTTGAGTAGTCAACGTGGCTTAACTAGTAACTACGGATTTCAAATACCTGTACGTTGACAAGTGGATCAAATAACGCTATGTATGCCACTATAATTTTCATAAATGTACCTGCAGTTCCTCAAACGTATCCAGAATATCTGTGTAACGAATTTTATTTCTGTGCTTGCAGTAGATCCTCCTTATATTGGAATGTATGTGTCCAGAAGTAATAATGCAGACTTCACTGGAATTTAATACGCAGTCGCCTGACACATGCCCAACTGGACAACGATGGGGAAGGATTTTCACCTGTTGGTTAAGGATGGCCTTTGCCTTGACTGGCCAGGCTACTGACCACAACAGGGCATTACTGGCGATCAGTTTATTATTTTGGAACACTGAAATCATCTTTGTCTCCTTCTTCTTCTGTTTCTTCTCCACCTTCCTCTCATGTCAAACCTTGTTACAACTCTTATCGCAGCACCCTTATCTTTGTTGGTCATGGGAAGCTTATAATCTCTTTTTAAATCAACTTCAGAGAGCTTTCTGTAATGTACCCTTCATACATAACAAACCAGGAACATAACAGCTGTTCCTAGAGTATAGAGTGTGGTGCACTCTACTTCTTGGAACATTACATTCCTTGCCTTTGGCCGCGAAATTCCTTCCATGCCTCTAAGAAATCGCTTTTCGCCTGTTTCACCATTCGATCTATTTTTCGAAGGTTGGTCACTTGGCGGAACCTTTGGCTGTGCAAGCTTGCATTTTATTTGTTCAGTACACATGCCACTTCGAAAATCACGCTCATTTTGCAAATGATTCAATTTTCCGTTTGAGGAAAGTATCATTTCTTTTTATTCTTATTCACCTTCTTCTCCAGCGGATCGCATCCACTGTCGGATATAGGCCTCTTCCGTATGTTCCCATTGCAGTCGATTTAGACCCACCTGGTACCATCGCGTTCCAGCCACCAGCTTCAAATCATCAGGCCACCTCTTTTGGGGTCTTCCATTGCCTGTCTTGTGGTTCTGTGGTCGCTAGCGAACAATTCTAGGAGCCCACCCGCTCCGATCTTGTCGCGCTGTCTGCCCGACCCACTGCACGTAAGGCTTACAGTTCGCTTTAGGATGTCTGTTGCCATTGTTCTTCTTCTAATGTCCTCTGATTGAATCCGATCCCTGCAGCTGACCTCTGTCATATGTCGCTCTTGTCTCGTAAAGGGCGATTTGATCTAGGAGCGCTTGTTTTAAAGTCATAGTTTCCAGGCCATACGTAATAACTGCTAGTATGCACATACTTGGTAGGATGAATCCTACTTTCTGGAATGCTGCTCAGCTCAGTTCTATTCTGCGAGAAATTTCTGGATTTTGATTGTTTTTCACAGCTTAATTTTTGATTAGTGTTGTCTGGTTTTATTATTAGCCAGCAGTTGCATAAGCTTGTCATAAATGTCGGATTAATGCACATTATTATTCCAAATCTTCACTTGTGAGATCAACATTGTCGGCAAAGCGCAAATGGTTCAGATATTAAGCATTGTCTTTCATTATTGTGTTATTCCAATACATTTTTCAGTTCAAGGGTGAATGGTTCCAGAGAGATGATGTCACGATGGCGTAATCCTTTGCCAATTGGAATCTTACTGATGATAAGGTCTCTATCATTGTCATTTTTCCCTGTTCACAGAAGTACACTACTGGCCATTAAAACTGCTATACCAAGAAGAAATGCAGATGATAAACAAGTATTCATTGGAAAAATATATTATACTAGAACTGACATTTTCACGCAATTTGGGTGCATAGCTCCTGAGATATCAGTACCCAGAACAACCACCTCCGGCCGTAATAAAAGCCTTGATACGCCTGGGCATTGAGTCATACAAAGCTTGGATGGCATGTACAGGTACAGCTGCCCATGCAGCTTCAACACGATACCACAGTTCATCAAGAGTAGTGATTGGCGTATTGTGACGAGCAAGTTGCTCGGCCACCATTGACCAGATGTTTTCAATTGGTGAGAGATCTGCAGAATGTGCTGGCGAGGGCAGCAGTGGAACATTTTCTGTATCCAGAAAGGCCCGTACAGGACCTGTACATGCGGTCGTGCATAATCCTGCTGAGATGTAGGGTTTCGCAAGGATCGAATGAAGGACAGGGCCACGGGTCGTAACACATCTGAAATGTAACGTCCACTGCTCAAAGTGCCATCAATGCGAACAAGAGGTGACCGAGTCTAGTAACCAATGGCAGACCATACCATCATGCTGGCTGATATGCCAGTAGGGCGATGACAAATACACGCTTCCAATTGCGTTCACCGTGATGTCGCCAAACACGGATGCGACTATCATGACGCTGTAAACAGAACGTGGATTCATCCCAAAAATGACGTTTGTCTGTGATGCAGCGTCTAGGGTAACTGCAGCCATGGTCTCCGAGCTGATAGTCCATGCTGCTGCAAATATCGTCGAACTGTTCGTGCAGATAGTTGTTGTCTTGCAAACGTCCCCATCTGTTGACTCAGGGATCGTGGCTGCACGATCCGTTACAGCCATGCGGATAAGATGCCTGTCATCTCTACTGCAAGTGATACGAGACCGTTGGGATCGAGCACGGCGTTCCGTATTACCCTCGAGAACCCACCGATTCCATATTCTGCTAACAGTCATTTTATCTCGACCAGTGCGAGCAGCAGTGTCGCGATACGATAAACTGCAATCACGATAAGCTACAATCCGACATTTATCAAAGTAGGAAACGTGATGGTACGCATTTCTCCTCCTTACACGAGGGATCACAACAACGTTTTACCCAAACAACGCCGGTCAACTGCTGTTTGTATATGAGTAATCGGTTGGAAACTTTCCTCATGTCATCACGTTGTAGGTGTCGCCACCGGCGCCAGCCTGGTGTGAATGCTCTGAAAACCTAATCATTTGCATATCACAGCATCTTCTTTCTGTCGGTTAAATTTCGCGTCTGTAGTACGTCATCTTCGTGGTGTAGCAATTTTAATGGCCAGTATCGTATTTCAGGAGGATTATAAATCTTGAAATTAGCCTGTCATTTCCAACAGTTTTTATGACTGCCAAAATTTCAACGTCGTGGTAGCTTTTCGATAATATATAAATTAGGATATTACTGGGCGCCATATAAGTAGCACGAAGAATGAGAAAAAATTTTGTAACCCGCAGCAGCACCAATTGTGACTGCGCGATTGAAGGAACGGGATCTGGCTGGGGTGAGAGGTTATGTCGCAGGAACAACACATCGAGGTATCTTTCCACGACGCTTATTCTTGACACACTCTTCTAATTTGGGAAGACGATTTTGATAGTACACTCTCAGGACGGCATGCACATTGCGGCCATAATATATTGGCGTCACACGACGATAGTCCGATAGCAAACAGATTTATCTTGCTCGATGTCGGTCTGGTATTCACCTTTGTCTTCAGTGATGAATCCACATATTTCCACTGGCTGCTTCGCTCCTTTCTTTCAGTGTTTTAGCGACACAATCCTCAAGCGTCAAAAGCGTATGCAGGAGTTCCACTGCTACTTCGGTTCGGCACGCGAGTAGTGGAATCCAGTGACTGATGATATTCTAAAACTCGTAAAAGGTGAAGCGGCCTAGCCGCTGAGTGATTTCCACCGCTCCGCTATTTCCTCGATTGTGATCGAGTTCCGATGGCTGTGCTTATCTCGATATCCTCCTTTACCGATAAAGAAATGTAATGCCATTTTTTGTTCGTCTTTCAGACGTTTGTGACCATACTGGAAGAGTGTGGGTTACCAGATCACTGTGTTGAGCTGTATGTTTGCCGTACACACCAGCTCAGAATGAGTGTTTGTAAGGTTATTCCCTTTCAAAGAACAGGAAGCTAATTACCGTGCAAGCTACACTTAACAGTGGGCTGCGGCATTTTGGTTTGCTCATCTCACAGCGTGCTACGCTGTTGTCGCATGGAAATTTACACGTGTACCGGAATTGCAACCATACGAAGGATTAATTACATAGCTTTACTTTCTCAAGATGGCTAGCCATCGTGAATTGAAGTGTTTGAGATTTGCTGCAACAGAACAACTTCAAAAATTAGGCAGACTGATAAGATAAGGAGTGAGTATGTTCTCCAAAGAACTGGAAACGAACGAAATGTATAAAAAACACGGACAAGGACAAGAAGAAGGAACAGAGTGATAGAACGTCTGTGAAGACATTACGGAATAACTTCCGGGGTACTAGAGGGAGATTGGAAAACATCCAGCAAATAACTGACGACTTAGGTTGAAGAGGTTGGAATAGGAAACTAATTCATGGCGGACCCCATCAAACCAGTCAGAAGACTGATGACTCAAAAACAAGTCGTACATCTCACTCTATGGGGTTAAAATTAGACAACTGTTCGATTACGCCGCAATCAAGTGCATTAAGTAAGTTATCCGGTGTAACAGAAAACTATCACATTTATGAAAAGAATCATAACAGTGGTTATGGTACAGACAAAGTACATATTAAACTTTATTATATATTTTAATTTGACGTAAAATGTGAAATCAGAAAGTGTCCATGACGTCAGGATGAGCTTCAGGTTATATAACATAGCTGAATTTACTCTATAATTTTTAAGTGCTTTGTGTGTGAAAGGAGTGTGACGAAAGTTAGCGCAGTGGTCTTTTTCGTTCTTAACTTCACTGTGAACTAATTTTTAAATATAATGTACAACGTTAGGATATCTTACATTGTGTGTTTAAACCTTCCTGTCACATACATTTGCTTACTCTTTCTTCTATATTATCTCAGGTCTTTGAATTTTTCTTTTCTTTTTTAGGAACTGGACTGGTTAAGCTCATTCGACAGAAAAGTGTTTTGTAGGAATTGAGAAGACAACATGAAGTAATCAAAATGTGAATGTACAAACCATCACGATTCATTTTGTTATATATGGGGTAAATTGACGACAAGGAAACAAAGACGGTCAATTTCTAACTTACTGAAGATATCTTATCATTTATACTTCATCTACATCTACATATATACTCCGCTACTCACCAAGCGGTGTGTGGCGGAGGGCACAAATCACACCAAAGTCATATTACCCCCGCCCCACCCCCTCCCTCCACTGTTCCACTCGCGGATCGCATGAGGGAAAAATACTGAACGCCTCAGTACGAGCTCTAATTTTCCTTTTCTTTGAATGGTGATATCCTTGCGCGATTTGAAAGTTGGTGGTAATAATACATGCTCTACATCCTCGGCGAAGTTCGGATTTCTGCATATATAGTGATCAACCCCTTCCGTTTAGCGCGTCGTCTACCTGCAAATGTATCCCATTTAAAAGTCATTATGTCTGGACACAAAATATGTTCCATGATTCGACAAGTAAACGATGTCAGTGAAATTTGCCGCTAATTATGTGCATCAGATTTTCTACCCTTTTTTGTAGATTGCTATGACATGGTCTTCTTCCAGTCCCACGGAACTTTCCGCTGTTCCAATGATTCTGATAAATGATGGATAAAAATGGTGATACATTTGTAGCATAGTCAACATATAATTTTACGGGGATACCGTGTGGGCCAGATGCCTTCCTCGCGTCTAAAGATCTTAACTGTTTTACAATCCCAGATACACTAAACACTGTGTCAGCCATCCTTGCGTTTGTTCGATAACTGAAAGGGGAAATGGTGCTGTAGTCATCTGCCGTAAACGAGTTTTTGAAAGCTAGGATTAGAACTTCGGCCTTCTGTTTATCGTCATACGTTACATTAGCCTTACTGTCAGCAAGGAAAGGTATAGAATTATTTATAGCTTTCACTGATTTTACGTAAGACCAAAATTTTTTGGGCTTATTTCTAGAATCTGGAGACAAAATATTGCTTTGAAATTCGTTAAAAGAATCTCTCATTGACCTTTTGAGTGCTGCTTTCATTTCTCATAATTTTAGTTTGTCAGCGGGGCAGTGACTACGTTTGAAACGACTGTGCAAAATACTCTGATTTCTCAGCAACTTCCTAATACACTCCTGGAAATTGAAATAAGAACACCGTGAATTCATTGTCCCAGGAAGGGCAAACTTTATTGACACATTCCAGGGGTCAGATACATCACATGATCACACTGACAGAACCACAGGCACATTGACACAGGCAACAGAGCATGCACAATGTCGGCACTAGTACAGTGTATATACACCTTTCGCAGCAATGCAGGCTGCTATTCTCGCATGCAGACGATCGTAGAGTTGCTGGATGTAGTCCTGTGGAACGGCTTGCCATGTCATTTCCACCTGGCGCCTCAGTTGGACCAGCGTTCGTGCTGGACGTGCAGACCGCGTGAGACGACGCTTCATCCAGTCCCAAACATGCTCAATGGGGGACAGATCCGGAGATCTTGCTGGCCAGGGTAGTTGACTTACACCTTCTAGAGCACGTTGGGTGGCACGGGATACATGCGGACGTGCATTGTCCTGTTGGAACAGCAAGTTCTTTTGCCGGTCTAGGAATGGTAGAACGATGGGTTCGATGACGGTTTGGATGTACCGTGCTCTATTCAGTGTCCCCTCGACGATCACCAGAGGTGTACGGCCAGTGTAGGAGATCGCTCCCCACACCATGATGCCGGGTGTTGGCCCTGTGTGCCTCGGTCGTATGCAGTCCTGATTGTGGCGCTCACCTGCACGGCGCCAAACGCGCATACGACCATCATTGGCACCAAGGCAGAAGCGACTCTCATCGCTGAAGACGACACGTGCATCTGTGCGCCGCTGCGGTCCGGTCCCAGGTCGACGGGCACGTGCACCTTCCGCCGACCACTGGCGACAACATCGATGTACTGTGGAGACCTCACGCCCCACGTGTTGAGCAATTCGGCGGTACGTCCACCCGGCCTCCCGCATGCCCACTATACGCCCTCGCTCAAAGTCCGTCAACTGCACATACCAGTGTTAAAGAATGCGATGGAGCTCCGTATGCCACGGCAAACTGGCTGACACTGACGGCGGCGGTGCACAAATGCTGCGCAGCTAGCGTCATTCGACGGCCAACTCCGCGGTTCCTGGTGTGTCCGCTGTGCCGTGCGTGTGATCATTGCTTGTACAGCCCTCTCGCAGTGTCCGGAGCAAGTATGGTGGGTCTGACACACCGGTGTCAATGTGTTCTTTTTTCCATTTCCAGGCGTGTATATTTCTTGTACCAAGGTGGATCCTTTCCCTCGCCTATGCTTTTGGTAGGCACAAACTTCTCTATCACGTGGTGGACAATACCTTTTAATTCCAACCAAAGATGCTCAACACCTTTATGCTCAATGCTTGGAGTTGACTATGAAGATATTCATTAATGTCACTTATATTTGCTTTCCCAAACAAGAAAACTCTGGGCTTTTCTTTGTTTTTTATTTTTATTTTTGAAATTTCCACTGATATGGAAGCCACAACGACATTATGGTCGCTAATAGTTTCTTCTAGATCAACTTCCTCAAAAAGGTCAGTACTGTTTTTCGCCAAGACATCTAATATGAACCCAACTCGAGTTGGTTTTCTAACCAACTGTTCAAGGTTGTATGTTGAGAGCGCTCCTAGGATAACTTCACACAAGTCTTTGCTTCTGCCGACTGTGATACACGTGTAATTTTCCCAGTCAATAGATGCCAGATTAAAGTTCCACCTATGACTAGTGGATAATTTGGATATTTAATTCCTGCGTACTCAAGAGTTTCCCTGAAACGTTCTGCGACGTTCTATGCGGATGCTGGTGGTCTATAAAAACATGTGACAACTGAGAGATCAGGGTGAACATTGGGCACCTCACCTAACTTGTACTAGGTGCAATTATAAACTAACACAATGGCTGAAAGGGGAAAAAAGAGCACTTATAATTTAGCACACTAAAGATCTGGCGAGTTCCTCAAAATCATGTTGACGATTGCTACTTCTGTTTGACTAATGTAACTGGCTATCAAGTGAAGAGGAGCAATTTCCAGAACAAAGATCACATTTCATTACAGAAGCAGACTTGAATGACCTAGTTCGTGATTTATACTTATCGAAGGAGCATGCAGAAATTTATCTTCACGTCTTAAGGAATACAACTTACTTCTTGAAGAACCTAGAATTAGTCACTTTAGGCAACGTAATAAAGATCTGATGGCATATTACCTTATGGTGGGCAACGTTTGTGCTTCTAGTGATGTAGTAGGATTAATGAAATAATTGAACATACCATATGATGCTGCTGAGTGGCGCTTGTTTATAGACGCTTCCGAGACAAGTTTGAAGAAAGTACTATTGCGTAATAGTAATACGTTTCCGTCTGTACCTGTAGGGTACTCTGTGAATATGAAAGAGAAGTACGTAAATTTGTCAGAGATACATGAAGCTATTAATTATAAGGAAGAAAATTGAAAAATATGCGGTGATTGCTTCACTAACTGGTCACCAGTTAAACAGTGGACACCACGAGAGAGCCGGCCGCGGTGGTCTAGCGGTTCTAGGCGCTCAGCCCGGAACCGAGCGACTGCTACGATCGCAGGTTCGAATCCTGCCTCGGGCATGGATGTGTGTAATGTCCTTAGGTTAGTTAGGTTTAAGTAGTTCTAAGTTGTAGGGGACTGATGACCACAGATGTTAAGTCCCGTAGTTCTCAGAGCCATTTGAACCATTTGAAATACGAGAGAAATTCTCTCCATGGAGGGAAAATATGAAATATCTTCCTTTGGTGGATTCTCAAAATGTTTTCCTTCCCGCACTGCGTATTGAGCTCGGTCTTATGAAGAATTTTGTCAAGGGAATGGACACAAATGCTAATGGTTTCATGTATCTAAGTAGAGTGTTCCCTGAATTAAATGACGCTAAATTGAAAGATGGGATATCTATTGGGCCACAAATTATGAAGTTAATGCATGATAATAACTCCGAAGAAAAATTAAGTCAGTTAGTTAGAACTTACTGTCTGGCGTACTTTTAAGGATGTCGGTGAAGGTTTCATAGGGAATACAAGAGCAGAAAATAGTGACATATTAGTGGGTACTCTATTACACAACTATAAAAATCTTGGATGCAGAATGTCACTAAAAATACACGTCCTTGATTCTCATTTAGATTTAGGCCCTACGAATTTGTGAGCGGTTGCTGACGAACACGGAGAAACATTCCTACTCGACATTTTGCGAATGGAAAGCCGCTGCAAAGGTATATGGAACCCTTCAATTTTAAGTGACTACTGTTAGTTTTTGAAGCGTGATGGATATATATACCACAGAAGGAAGTTGTCATAAAAAAAACTCAACCCTCCACCATCAGCATCATCATCAAGCAAATGTGTGTTGAAGTTTTTCTTGTAAAAACGTACATAACTCTCAGGGCACTAGAGTAAGATACACTCCTGGAAATTGAAATAAGAACACCGTGAAATCATTGTCCCAGGAAGAGGAAACTTCATTGACACATTCCTGGGGTCAGATACATCACATGATCACACTGACAGAACCACAGGCACATAGACACAGGCAACAGAGCATGCACAATGTCGGCACTAGTACAGTGTATATCCACCTTTCGCAGCAATGCAGGCTGCTATTCTCCCATGCAGACGATCGTAGAGATGCTGGATGTAGTCCTATGGAACGGCTTGCCATGCCATTTCCACCTGGCGCCTCAGTTGGACCAGCGTTCGTGCTGGACGTGCAGACCGCTTGAGACGACGCTTCATCCAGTCCCAAACATGCTCAATGGGGGACAGATCCGGAGATCTTGCTGGCCAGGGTAGTTAACTTACACCTTCTAGCGCACGTTGGGTGGCACGAGAAACGTGCGGACGTGCGTTGTCCTGTTGGAACAGCAAGTTCCCTTGCCGGTCTAGGAATGGTAGAGCGATGGGTTCGATGACGGTTTGGATGTACCGTGCACTATTCAGTGTCCCCTCGACGATCACCAGAGGTGTACGGGCAGTGTAGGAGATCGCTCCCCACACCATGATGCCGGGTGTTGGCCCTGTGTGCCTCGGTCGTATGCAGTCCTGATTGTGGCGCTCACCTGCACGGCGCCAAACACGCATACGACCATCATTGGCACCAAGGCAGAAGCGACTCTCATCGCTGAAGACGACACGTCTCCATTCGTCCCTCCATTCACGCCTGTCGCGACACCACTGGAGGCGGGCTGCACGATGTTGGGGCGTGAGCGGAAGACGGCCTAACGGTGTGCGGGACCGTAGCCCAGCTTCATGGAGACGGTTGCGAATGGTCCTCGCCGATACCCCAGGAGCAACAGTGTCCCTAATTTGCTGGGAAGTGGCGGTGCGGTACCCTACGGCACTGCGTAGGATCCTACGGTCTTGGCGTGCATCCGTGCGTCGCTGCGGTCCGGTCCCAGGTCGACGGGCACGTGCACCTTCCGCCGACGACTGGCGACAACATCGATGTACTGTGGAGACCTCACGCCCCACGTGTTGAGCAATTCGGCGGTACGTCCACCCGGCCTCCCGCATGCCCACTACACGCCCTCGCTCAAAGTCCGTCAACTGCACATACGGTTCACGTCACGCTGTCGCGGCATGCTACCAGTGTTAAAAGACTGCGATGGAGCTCCGTATGACACGGCAAACTGGCTGACACTGACGGCGGCGGTGCACAAATGCTGCGCAGCTAGCGCCATTCGACGGCCAACACCGCGGTTCCTGGTGTGTCCGCTGTGCCGTGCGTGTGATCATTGCTTGTATAGCCCTCTCGCAGTGTCCGGAGCAAGTATGGTGGTTCTGACACACCGGTGTCAATGTGTTCTTTTTTCCATTTCCAGGAGTGTAGTTTTATGGTATTAAGTATGTCACATATTGTCTAAAGTTGATGTAGACCAACCTAATCTCTGTTTTTAGATACAAGCATTTAAAAACCTCCGTAATGTATAATTAATTTAAACAAGACACCCAAACTATTGAGCATGCATCTATCACCACAAAAATAGTTTATCTATAGCGCAGCACCATTTAAAAAGTATCGTCAACCTGAAGCAAATTGTTTGTTATACGTGTATTATTTGGAACGTAAGGTGAGATTTCTCAGGAAAAAAACCATTGTAGCATATTTTTATTTGATTGTTTACGTATTTCTCTTTTTTCCTCCATCGTTTTAATACTAATTTAAAAATATGTGATAAAATATTACAAGCTTTCGTATCCCTAAGTTACAGTCGTCTGCCGCCTCAGAGAATAACCAGTCTAAAACTGCTTGTTTTACCTCGCCATCTGTTGCTAAGCACTTGCCGCTGATAATCTTCTCTAGGTAGTGGAGCAAGTGAAAATCGCTCGGAGCCAGTTTGAGGTGTTCGCTGGGTGTACAATCTGCTCCCGTCTTTAAGGTATGATCCAACTTTGAGTCTGAATGAGAGGACAGGGTCTGGCATTGTCAGGTAGTAATGAAACTCCTGACATTTCGAGGCAACGTGTATTACTCTTAATTGCACGTCGTAGTTTATTCATGGTAGTGCAGAAAGCGGCTGCGTTTATTGTTGTCCGTTGTCACATAAAGTCTACCGGCTTGACTCTACATCTATCCAGTACATCCCAAAACACAGCTGCCGTAACACTGCGTGCTGTGATTGCTTGGTCTTGGCTTTGACTGGTGATTATGTGTGTCGCCATTTCATTCACTGACGTTTAGACTGTGAGGTCATGAGAGAAATACTCTTCTTGTCCCATATGATATTCTTCTGTAAAAATTGATCTCCTTCCTTATAATATCCATCCTAGAAATCAAGAGTGGGAGTCAATTTTTCGTTCTGTGTTTCTCAGTAAGCAACCTGGGAACCCAACGTGTACACAGTTTGCGAAATTGCTGCTTTTCAATGAAAATATTTCCGAAACTACTTGTACACAAATCCAGAAATTCCAATGCCAATGCTGAAATTGTGAATAGTTGGGCTTCGCAAGCCCTTTCGTGCAAGGTTTTAGTCAAATCTTTTGAGATCACTAATCTTCGGTTTGACAGCGGTTTATCATGGACATTTTCACGGTTTGTCCTTTAAGGTCCTCATTCATTTATGCACTTTTCTGTTACTCATCACATCGGAGTCAAACACATTACTTATCGTCTATGAATTTCCACTATTGCAAGGTTCATTTTTCTTATTACTCTAATCACTGACCGCATTTCATTGTCGGCAGACTGATAAATTTCTTTTAACATTTTGAACTAACACTGTAAACGCACGCTGCTGCAGTACCAGAGCAAATGCCTTCGTTTAACAAACAAGACGCGTCGGGAGTTGATGCGCATGTGTGTTTGTTCGGCTGACAATGGTCTAGTTACGACGATTTGGACCTTATTTTCCGAATAACTCTCCTAAGTTGATTATGGGATCGACCAATGCTTTTTCTAAGGAACTACGTGTCAGCGGAATAGTTTGCCCGTCAAGTGTACCAGTATCATTTACCGAAATAAAATCTCGACATTACAGCAGCGTCAGATCGGAGTTAAAGCTCGAGCATTTGTATATCTTTTTTATTATTTACTTGTGGGTCGAAGAGTACCAACCGAGGTACAATCGAACAGTGACGAGTTTGATAGTTGGCCTACCTTTGTGTCCAAAATCGTGTCATCATTCAGGATGAATTCCCTTTCTCGCTTCAGACAAAGGTGTTTAAATTCGTTTTCTAACTTCCCTCTGACCAACTTTCCAATTAAATATCTTCTTTCTGATAGTTTTTTCTATCTGTAACGTCTGCCTGAGTTATACCGGCTACTTTAAGATTCTCCTTAATTGCAGCGATACATTTAATTGGCTCAGTTTTGGCCTTACTTCTGTTCTCATAGAATTCCACTATTTGTTTTGCCAGCCTAGTGGATGCAATTATTTTAATGGGTCCATAAAATTTAGTCTTCGTTTTCTCTTGCCACCATATATAGCTGTGTGTTCTTCTATTTCCTTACAATTTCTCAACTTACAATTTCCTCTGTCAGTAATTTTGGAGACTAATATTTTCCTAATGAACTTCTTTCTAGCTTTTGAAGTTGTTGAATATCTCTCTTTCTATTTAAAATTATAGTCCTAAGTTTACTGAATAGAGAAAGTCATTTTTTACTGTAAATGTTTTGCATTAATCTGAATGGAGTTGGCATTTTTGACAGCAAACTTTGTTTGCACCTTTTTCCAGACTGTTTTCCTGTAGGATTCCCCCAATTATTTCATGTCAAAAAATTTTGATGTGTGTTTTTGTTGTATACCATTTATTCCGTTTTTTGTATGATATTTTTAGTCCTATTCTTCCGCAACTTCTTTAAGAATTTCAATTTGTTTTTAGCTCTGGTAATATTCCCAGTTAAAATTGCCAGATCATCTGCAAAGGCGAGGCAGTCTACTTCAACATTACTTCTACCTAATTTGATTGGTTGGTCTATATTTTGACTGGACTTTTGTTGCCGCCATTCTGTAATTACCTTTTCCAAAACGCAGTTAAACAGTAATGGGGAGTGTCCGTCTCCTTGTATAACACCAGTCTTTATGTCAAATGGTTCAGAAATTTGTCCCAATGGATTTAACTTTCGAGCTAGTGTCGGCTAATGTTTCCTTAATCAGTGAGTGTTTTTATCTAGCCACTGTTGCTTTAAAATTTGCAAAAGAGATTTACGATCAACTGAGTCGTAGGCCTCATTAAAATCCACAAATGTACATACATATTGTTACTAGTAAGCCTTTGGTCCCTAAGAATTAGTTTTAAACTAAGAATTTGTTCCGAACAGGATCTGTTTGGCCTAAAGCCTGCAGGGTATTTACCAATTTTAGTTTCTAACTGTTCTTGGTCTCGTTCAAGTAAACATTGCAAGAGAATTGGGTATATGACCGCGAGAAGAGAGATTCGTTGTTAATTATTAACGTCGGTTCTATCCCCTTTTTAATGCAATGGATGAATTAGGGCTGTTTTCCAGTCCATAGGTACTTTTTCAGTTCGCCTGGTAAGTCCTATTATTTGAGTGATCTCTTTTATAGTGTTACGGCCAGCTGAATTTAGTAGTCCTGCAATTATACCGTCTCCTCCGGATGCTTCATGTTTTTAAATTTCTTAATTTGTTTAGTTATTTCGACTTCGTCAGGTTCTTTAAAGCTGAGGTTGGTGTTAGTAGTTTGCTATGGATGGAATTTACTCGCTGGTTCCCGACAGTTAAATAGTTTTTCAAAGTAATTAAAAACTAACTTACACTTCTCCTGATTGTTAAGAGCCAAACTGCCATTTTCATTTTTCAAGGAATGTCTTTGTAGTTGGTAACCGATTAGGTTTGTTTTGATTGTTTTGTGGAAGTTTCTTGTATTGTTTTTTGGGAAGTATTTTTCGATGTCTAAAAGTTGGGCTTTTCGTACCCTCTTTTAGTCTGTCGGATTAATTTACGTGTTTCTTTTCTTACACTTAGAAAGGTGTTGTATGTGTTTTCAGTTGAGCTACTATTCCAATTTTTGAATGCCTCAAGTAAAACTTGACTGCTGTTTCACAATCTTCGTTCCACGAAGCGTGTTTTTGTTCTTTGGAAGCGGAATTAAATTTTGTGCGGTTTTGATGAAACTTTCCTTTAGGGCTTGCCTATTATTGGATTGTTTTTCGTCAAGTTCTCTTGTTACATTTGGGATCGTTTTAGCTGTGCGCAGTTTCGGGATAACATTTTTGGTTTGAAGAATTTTTGACGTTGAAGTTTTACTATTAACCTCATTAAATAATGGTCAAAATCAATACTAGCCCCTTTCCTAATTTGGTCATTTAAAATTTCTTTGTAGTTTGGGTATGAAAATGATACATGATAGATTTTAAATTCCCCTGTAAGTGTCCCCCCCCCCATGAACCATGAACCATGGACCTTGCCGTTGGTGAGGAGTATTGCGTGCCTCAGCGATACAGATAGCCGCACCTTAGGTACAACCACAACGGAGGGGTATCTGTTGAGAGGCCAGACAAACGTGTGGTTCCTGAAGAGGGGCAGCAGTTTTTTCAGTAGTTGCAAGGGCAACAGTCTGGATGATTGACTGATCAGGCCTTATAACAATAACCAAAACGGCCTTGCTGTGCTGGTACTGCGAACGGCTGAAAGCAAGGGGAAACTACGGCTGTAATTTTTCACGAGGGCATGCAGCATTACTGTATGATTAAATGATGATGGCATCCTCTTGGGTAAAATATTTCGGAGGTAAAATAGTCCCCCATTCGGATCTCCGGGCGGGGACTACTCAAGAAAATGTCGTTATCCGCAGAAAGAAAACTAGCGTTCTACGGATCAGAGCGTGGAATGTCAGATCCCTTAATCGGGCAGGTAGGTTAGAAAATTTAAAAAGGGAAATGGATAGGTTAAAGTTAGGTATAGAGGGAATTAGTGAAGTTCGGTTGCAGGAGGAACAAGACTTCTGGTCTAGTGACTACAGGGTTATAATACAAAATCAAATAGGGGTAATGCAGGAGTAGGTTTAATAATGAATAGGAAAATAGGAATGCGGGTAAGCTACTACAACCAGCATAGTGAACGCATTATCGTGGCCAAGATAGATACAAAGCCCATACCTACTACAGTAGTGCAAGTTTATATGCCAACTAGCTCTGCAGATGACGAAGAAATTGAAGAAATGTATGATGAAATAAAATAAATTATTCTGATAGTGAAGGCAGACGAAAATTTAATAGTCAGGAGTGACTCGAATTCGAGTGAAGGAAAAGGGAAAGAAGGAAACGTAGTAGGTGAATATGGATTGTGGTTAAGAAATGAAAGAGGAAGCCGCCTGATAGAATTTTGCACAGAGCACAACTTAATCATAGCTAACACTTGGTTTAAGAATCATGAAAGAAGTTTGTATACATGTAAGAACCCTGGAGATACTAAAAGGTATCAGATAGATTATATAATGGTAAGACAGAGATTTAGTGACCAGGTTATCAATTGTAAGACATTTCCAGGGGCAGATGTGGACTCTGACCATAATCTGTTGGTTATGACCTGTGGATTAAAACTGAAGAAACTGCAAAAGGTGGGAATTTAAGGAGATGGGACCTGCATAAACTGAAAGAACCAGAGGTGGTACAGAGTTTCAGGGAGAGCATAAGGGAACAATTGACAAGAATGGAGAAAAGAAATACCGTAGAAAAGAATGGGTAGCTTTCAGGGATGAAGTAGTGAAGGCAGCAGAGGATCAAGTAAGTAAAAAGACGAGGGCTAGTAGAAATCCTTGGATAACAGAAGAAATATTGAATTTAATTGATGATAGGAGAAAATATAAAAATGCAGTAAATGAAGCAGGCCATAAGGAATACAAACGTCTCAAAAATGAGATCGACAGGAAGTCCAAAATGGCAAAGCAGGGAATGCTAGAGGACAAATGTAAGAATGTAGAGGCTTATCTCACTAGGGGTAAGATAGACACTGCCTTTGGAGATAAGAGGAACATTGTATGAACATCAAGAGCTCAGATGGAAACCCAGTTCTAAGCAAAGAAGGGATAGCAGAAAGGTCGAAGGAGTATATACAAGGGCGATGTACATGAGGACAATATTATGGAAATGGTAGAGGATGTAGATGAAGATGAAATGGGAGATACAATATTGCGTGAAGAGTTTGGCAGAGCACTGAAAGACCTGAGTCGAAACAAGGCCCCCGGATTAGACAACATTCCATTGTAACTACAGACGCCCTTGGGAGAGGCAATCCTGACAAAACTCTACCTCCTGGTGAGCAGGATGTATGAAACAGACGAAACACCCTCAGACTTCAAGAAGAATATAATAATTCCAATCCCAAAGAAAGCAGGTCTGGACAGATGTGAAAATTACCGAAGAATCAGTTTAATGAGCCACAATTGCATAATAATAACACGAATTCTTGACAGACGAATGGAAAAACTAGTAGAAGTCGACTTCGGGGAAGATCAGTTTGGATTCAGTAGAAATACTGGAACACGTGAGGCAATACTGACATTTTTTAGTTGTCTTAGAAGAAAGATTGAGGAAAGGCAAACCTACGTTTCTAGTATTTGTAGACTTAGAGAAAGCATTTGACAATGTTGACTGGAATACTCTCTTTCAAATTCTAAAGGTGGCAGCGGTAAAATACAGGGAGTGAAAGGCTATTTACAATTTGTACAGAAACCAGATGGCAGTTATAGGAGTCGAGGGACGTGAAAGGGAAGCAGTGGTTGGGAAGGGAGTAAGGCAGGTTTGTAGCCTCTACCCGATGTAATTCAATCTGTATATTGAGCAAGCAGTAAAATAAACAAAAGAAAAATTCGGAGTAGGTATTAAAATCCATGGAGAAGAAATAAAAAATTTGAGGTTCTTCGATGACATTGTAATTCTGTCAGAGACAGCAAAGGACTTGGAAGAACAGTTGAATGGAATGGACAGTGTCTTGAAAGGAGGATATTAGATGAACATCAACAAAAGCAAAACGAGGATAATGGAATGCAGTCTAATTAAGTCGGGTGATGTTGAGGGAATTAGATTAGGAAATGAGACACTTAAAGCAGTAAAGGAGTTTAGCTATTTGGGGAGCAAAATAACTGATGATGGTCGAAGTATAGAGGATATAAAATGTAGACTGGCAATGACAAGGAAAGTGTTTCTGAAGAAGAGAAATTTGTTAACATCGAGTATAGATTTAAGTGTCAGGAAGTCATTTCTGAAAGTATTTATATGGAGTGTAGCCATGTATGGAAGTGAAACAAGGACGATAAGTAGTTTGGACAAGAGGAGAATGTAAGCTTTCAAAATGTGGTGTTACAGAAGAATGCTGAAGATCTGATGGGTAGATCACATAACTAATGAGGAAGTATTGAATAGGATTGGGGGGGGGGGGGGGGGGGAGAGAAGTTTGTGGCACGACTTGACCAGAAGAAGGGATCGGTTGGTAGGACATGCTCTGAGGCATCAAGGGTTCACCAATTGAGTATTGGAGGCCAGCGTGGAGGGTAAAAATCATAGAGGGAGACCAAGAGATGAATACACTAAGCAGATTTAGAAGGATGTAGGTTGCAGTAGGTACTGGGAGATGAAGAAGCTTGCACAGGATAGAGTAGCATGAAGAGCTGCATCAAACCAGTCACAGGACTGAAGACCACAACAACAACAACAACAACAACAGTAAATGTACTGGGTGCCCACTAAGTTTATAGAGTAGAATTGTTCTTTTTAATATGTGTTGACATTGTTTTAAAATTAAAATTTCTACAGGTTTCAACAAGGATTGGTCATTTTGATTTGTTTATTTACGTACAGGTAATCCACCCACCGTTTTCTTATATTTTTTCAGAGCATTAAAATCACAGATTAAAATTTTAACATGGTTTGAGGGAATCCCGGAGATGTTGCTTTCTAACTTTTCCCAAGCTTCATTAACTTCTTCTGGTTCCATACGGTTGTCCCCATTGACTGTCATTAATTAAAGTGTATGTTTTATTTGCGCATTTGAGAGAAATTATCATTAGTCTATTATTTATGTCCTTTCAGAATGAGATTTTCACTCTGCAGCGGAATGTGCACTGATATGAAACTTCCTGGCAGATTAAAACTGCATTTCGCGGGCAAGTTTCATTAATGGGTGTTACCACCCTTACTGAATTTAAAGTACACTATGCGATCAAAAGTACATGGGCACCTGTTTGAAAATGACAAGTTCGCGACGTCCTCCATCTGTAATGCTGGAATTCAGTATGGTGTCGGCCCACCCTTACCCTTCATGATAGCTTGCACTCTAACAGGCATACGATCAAGTAGGTGCTGGAAGATTTATTGGGGAATAGCAGCTCATTCTTCACGGAGTGCTGCACTCAGGAGTGGTATCGATGTCGGTCGGTGAGGTCTGAGGCGAAGTGTGCGTTCCAAAACATCCCAAAGGTGTTCTATAGGATTCATGTCAGGATTCTGTGCAGGCCAATGATTACAGGGATGTTACTGTCCTGTAACCACTCCGCAACAGGCGGTGCATGGTGAACAAGTTCAAATAAAATGGCTCTGAGCACTATGGGACTTAACTGATTAGGTTATAAGTCCCCTAGAACTTAGAACTACTTAAACCTAACCAACCTAAGGACATCACACACATCCATGGCCGAGGCAGGATTTGAATCTGCGAACGTACCAGTCGCGCGGTTCCAGACGGTAGTGCCTAGAACCGCTCGGTCACTACGGCCGGCTATGAACAAGTGCTCGATCATGTTAAAAGATGCAATCGCCATCCCCGAAACGCGCTTCAACAGTGGTAAGCAAGAAGGTGCTTAAAACATTATTGTAGGCGTGTGCTGTGATAGTGCCACGAAAGACAACAAGGGGTGCAAGCCCCCTTCATGAGGAACATGGCCATACCATAACACCACCGTTTCCGAATTCTACTGTTGGTGCTTCACACGCTGGCAGATGACGTTCACCGGGCATTCGCTATACCCACATCCTGCCATCGGATCGCTACATTGTGTACCGTGGTTAGTCACTCCACACAACGTTTTACCACTGTTCAAACGTCCAATGTTTACACTCCTTATGCCAAGCGAGGCGTCGTTTGTCATTTACCGACGTCATGTGTGTTTTATGATCATCTGCTCGACCATGAAATCCAAGTTTTCTCACCTCCCGCCTAACTGACATAGTACATGCATTGGATCCAGATGAAGACTGGAATTTCGGTCTGTTGGTGTGGATAGATGTCTTCCTGTTGCACATTCTGACCCTCTTCAACGTTAGGAAGCCTCTGTCATTCAACAGATGAGGTCGGCCTGTACACTTTTGTGCTGTACGTGTCCCTCCACGTTTCCACTTCACTATCACATCGGAAACAGTGGACCTAGGGATGTTTTGAGTGTGGAAATCTCGCGTACAGACGTATGACATAAGTGGCCACGTTTGAAGTCCTTGTGTTCGCGGAGCTCCCCGTTCTGCTCTTTCACGATGTCTAATGACTATTGAGGTCTCTGATACGGAGTACATGCCAGTAGATGGCAGCAAAATGCACCTAATATGAAAGACATATGTCTTTGGGGGTGTCCGGTACTTTTGATAACATAGACTAGAGTATTTCTGGAGACTGCAATAGCAAATAACATATGTGGTGTATTATTAAGTATTCTTCTATCGGTTTTACTTTTAGAAAGACGATAACTGTCGAAATCCGATGTGTTATTGTCCGTCATTCGTGCTCCTTGAATTGCCAAAATTTGTGTCTTCTGTTCTTTCAAAGTATCTTCCAGCTGATTAAGTTTACTTGGTAGCAAAAGCATTTATATGTTAAGTGTCGCAAAAGATGTATTTGTCTTGGTTTTATGTTTATCAGAGGACTCCGACTTTCTCTGTTGAATTTTAACAATTCATTATTCGTCAGGGGATGACTGTCTGTCGGGAGCGAAGGAAGCTTCTTTTATAGTGATGCTCAAGCTTCACACTGGTCGGATGACGTCGCCAGGAATTCTGACTTCTGTTGGTTGCTGTGTTACGCGCATATTTCTTTGAAAATCTTCAAACTCAAATGCTATTCTCCAGGCACGATTGTGACTGTAATCTCCGTCAAGAGGTCGATACTTGGGAGAGGATCTCCGTTTTCTAAAAGTTGATCTTGTTCTGTTCCTTACGATTTTGTCCGTTATCGTTAATTTCTGAAGATTTTGAATCCTTCATGTGGCGTCTATGTTCACTGCACCGTTTGACTACGGCGCCGGTTATCTGCCCTATTTCATTTCCAACACAATCATATGGCACATTTTAGGCACCGGGTAGTCTCAAACGGAGGCTGTCTTTCACTGGACACAGCAAATACGTAATTTTTCGTAGAGGTCAGGATACTAGTCTAATACTATTTATGCGTAAAACGTGGCCCATTTTGATTTTGGTCTCCCAGTAGAATGGTAGGATTGAAATGACTTTGCCTCCTTCCCATGTCGAGATTCATTTGCTCTAATTCGATTAGGTTTGTACCTGTTTTTCCTGAATACATTGACAAGGTTTTCCAACTCAGTTCCGAGGTTGTCATGGTCTGGAACTGTCTGCGTTCTAATGTAAAATGCTCACAACAGAACACTTCTGAGCATTCATTTAAATAAAGATGTGTGCGAATCTGCTTTCCGTATACAGAATGATCCAGTCATCCATTCAATTTCCGTTCAGTCAAGACGTTCTAAATGGCATCTTGCCCTCCATAGTGTACTTGCTTTCCACAGTATATTTGATGTTGCAATGTCTGGAGTTCAACGGTTGTAGAAGCTGGTAAGGGGAGCCATTCAAGAAGGCCAAATTAAAAATGTGTCGTCCACGTAACTAAGAAACAACTTGGACACACAGGAGCTGAGAGTAAAGCCCGTGATTGTGCTTAAAATTTTTCCATGAAAAAGGTAGCATTGCTTGTCGTAATGGAGAAATAAGAGGTATGCCATTCGTCATTTTCTAATGTTACCCGTCGTATACAAACTAAGACGCGTTCAAAAAACTTGGTAATACCAGATGGAAAATGGAAACCTAGAAGTTCCAACGCACTTGCTGTCAGTACTGTCGTAAAGAATGACATCAGGTGTACGCTCACATTATTGCCACTCGGAGATAATTTTGCACCTTTATTTACGTCAAAACAAGCTTTCGAGTTTTAGATGTGATTACAGCAACTGCCGATTTTAGGCACTAAGAACTTCATCAGATGTTTTTTCAGCTAGTGGGGATAACAACAGGTCTGCGTCCACTGACCTTCTTATGCAATTTTGGCGAACCATTCAGTATAGCACCTAGGTAGTGTGGCAGCACAAGGATTAAAGAATCTCATCTGATAGCCCAATTTTTCGAAAGATATCCCTTTTTTTTTACTGATTATGGACGTTCAGCCCTTCTTGAATATTCTACAAGTGGCATCAACGAGTAAGTGTGACAAATTTTTCCTGGTAATCTAAAGACTTAAGGGCTACAGACATGTTCCCCTTATTCATTGGTTATGCCACAAAATGACCCTTGTTACATAATAATGAAAGACCTTTCCTCTCTACAAATTTGATGTTGCGACTTAGCCATAGCCACAGTCGCCTCGTTGTGTTGCTTGCCTTGCCTCGTCAGCTGCATCTCGCCAGAGGTGCCTGACAGACTGCTCCACTCCGGTGATAATGTCTACAGCCGGTAGTTGCATTGGTGTTGCTGCAGTATTTACACCTTTACATCACGAGCGAACCACAGCCTGCACTTGAGACTACCTGCTCGTATAATATGCCATGTGAATGTGGCAAAAATTACGCCAAAAAATGCTGAACAAAGACTGCCGTCAAGTGCAGAAATCCTGAGCAATGAGCGATAGCGAAACACAGTCTTAGGGAAGGGTACAATATTAACTTCGAGTAAAAGGTCCTCTACTACGCACAGATCTGCTGGGATTCGGTAATACAAGAAGTGGTAGCTATTCCTGTGTATTAGAGTATCCGAGTTTTGCTTTTAAACGAGCACATGAAGCAGAGCCACTTCAAGAAAATACAACCGAAAATCGTGACACTTAAGGAGTCCAGTGACGCTCTGTTCCCTTTCAGCCTCTCAGTCTCGGTCTAATGGGAACAAGATTCGTGTCGCCACATTCCCGACTTCCTGCATTTGCGCATGCAAATCCAGCCCTCCTGATGAGTCACCATCGTAGAATTTAGAATACAAGTGGCATCCACAGTCAGTGCAGCCCTATATGGGAAAAAGACTTGGCTCTGGGCAGACTTCATCTAACGAAGGAGACAGAGTTAACCCTCGAAAGCTATAGATTTAACTACCGTTTGACGTGGAAGCTACTGCGAAAAAGTTAGATGTCGTTTAGAGTACTGACCAGTTTGTCGTATAATACACACATGTCGTACAACGACATAGATTTCAAACAGGTTCATTCTGCAAAGGAGTCACGTGTCTTAACCATAGCATCCCTTGACTTGATCAAATACTTTTGCAGATTGTAAACATATAATTTATGGCTCTGACACCTAAAAAGAAGAAGAGTTACGATACAGACAGCATCACAATGGGAAACCCTCCCGAATGAAAGCGGGTGTCTTAAACGATTATTTCAGACACGGCGCAAGGAATGTCAGTGGCGAACAGATGTTGGAAACGGACTTTTACAGCTGCAAAGCATCTATAGGAGATTTGGAAAGCTTTTCTGACTTAGCTATCTTTCTGGCTAGTATTGTGGATGCTAGTTGATTCTTTGTTGATGTATATACTTTTAGTTACTTATGCTGCGTACCTGACATGATTAGTGGTACACGGAACAACATTGCTTTGGATTATTTACGAGAAATGAGGATTATTCATCATTGCGATCAATGCAGTAGTACCGTTAACATATTTCAAATAAGCTGTGCTCGTATGCACCAAATACACTGAAGTGACGAAAATCATAGGATACCTCCTTATATCGTGCCGGACCTCCTTTTTCGCGGCGAAGTACCCCTACTCGATGTGGCATTGACTCCACTAGTCGTTGGTAGCCTCAGCAGAAGAATTGAAGTATGAGGCCTCTACAGCAGTCCATAACTGCAAAAGCGTTAGTGTACACGAACTGACCTCCAGGTTATGTCTCGTAATGCTCGGTGTGATTCCTGTTGGGTGACCTTGGTGGCCAAATCACACGTTCGAGTTGTCAAGAATGTCCTTTGAACCAGCACGATCAATAGTGGCCTGGTGACGCAGCACATTTTCATTCATAAAAATTCCATCGTCGTCTGGGAACATGAAGTTCATGAATGGATGAAATGGTCTCCAAGAAGCGGAAAGTAACTATCTCCGGTCAATTATCAGTTCCGTTCGACTAACGGATCCAGTCCACTCCACGTAAACACAGGCCACACCATTTTGGAACCACCACAAGCTTGCACAGTGCTTTGTTGACAACTTGGGTCCAAGGCTTCATGGGGTCAACGTCGCACTCGAACCCTACAACCAGCACATATTAACTGAAATCAGGACTCCTCTGACCAGGCCACGGTTTTCCAGTCGTCAAGGATCCAACCGATATGGTCAGGACAGGAGAGGCGCTGCAGGTGACGCCGTGCTGTTAGCAAACGAGCTCGCGTCGATATTCTGCTGCCATAGACCATTAATGTCAAATGCCTCCGCAGTGTCCAAGCAGATAAGTTCATCGCACGTCCTGCATTGATTTATGAGGTTACTTCACGCATTGTTGCTTGTCTTTTAGCACTGACGATAATACGCAAACGCCGCTACTCTAGGTCGTTAAGTGACCGTGGCCGGACACTGCGTTATTCGCAAGGATATGTAAGGCCTGAAAATTCGTTATTCTCGACCCACTCTTCACATTGTGGATCTTGGAGTACTGAATTCCCTAATGATGTTTCTTTTTCTCTCGTTCATATTCTTTTAATATCCATTGTGAGGCTATAATCAGGTAGAAACCCATTTTACATGCATGACCTTAGCTCAAATGACAACTCCGCCAATGTGTTGTACTTTTATGTCTCTTTCACGCGATACTAAACCATCTGCACCTGTGCAATCGCTATCCCATGTCTTTTGTCACCCAGGCGAATCTTCTACTTTTGAATTTGTCTTCCGATATCTGTGTCACGAAACTGGAAAGGTTCACTACACGTGATTTCCAGTATTCATGATTGATCTGTAAAACATCTCCACCTAAATACTTTAACGCCTGGAAACTTACATTTGGACTTTCATTCTCGTACTGGAGATAAATCATCTTAACAGGATATTTTGTTATTGGATGGTACTTCAGAACTAAGCAAGGTAAGACGTACTAGGGACTTTGTTCAAAGGTTTGGAGAAATTCATAATTATCTTTGCTTCGTAACGATTTTTGAACACACACCGTTTCTGAAGAACTTGAAACAATGTACGTCAGTGTCCGCACTATAAACCATATTTCGGTGCGTGCTATAGTGGGCTAGTACCGGTGCTGTTTTTTATCTCTCTGTCGAAAGGAAGTCCGCAGCGTAATAATATTAATTCTATAGCGTTAACTATCCGTAATTTAGCACGAACGGACAGATACTACTGACTGTATACAAGACGGAGTGGAATGCGTTGCCTCAACAAGACTTGAAATCGAATACTTTTTTTTTTTTTACATCACACACGCATGATATCTGATCGACCAAATATCCAATAAGACTGTATCCAATACAGTCGGATTAGAATTAAAAAAGCAACTTGGTTACTTTGGTGGAAGAGACCTACTACGAATCATTGGTGTGTTGCCGGATTGTCGAACATATTTCTCCGTTCGAATATAATTAATTTCCTTGAGACAGAGAAGTTGATGTCCATGCATCAGCACGGCTTTAGAAAGCATCGCTCCTGCGAAACGCAACTCGCCCGCTTTTCACACGATATCTTGCGAACCATGAATGAAGGGTATCAGACGGATGCCATATTCCTTGACTTCGCGGAAAGTGTTTGACTCGGTGCCCCACTGCAGAATCCTAACTAAGGTATGAGCATATGGGATTGCTTCCAAAATATGTGAGTGGCCCGAAGACTTCTTAAGTAATAGAACCCAGTACATTGTCCTCGATGGTGAGTGTTCATCAGAGGTGAGTGTATCATCTGGAGTGCCTCAGGGAAGTGTGGCAGGTCCGCTGTTGTTTTCTATCTACATAAATGATCATTCGGATAGGGTGAATAGCAATGTGCGGCTGTTTGCTGATGGTGCTGTGGTTTACGGGAAGGTGTCGTCGTTGAGTAACTGTAGGAGGATACAACATGACTTGGACAGGATTTATGATTGGTGTAAAGAATGGCAGCTAACTCTAAATATAGATAAATGTAAATTAATGCAGATGAATAGGAAAAAGAATCCCGTAATTTTTGAATACTGCATAAGCAGTGTAGCGCTTGACACAGTAACGTCGATTAAATATTTCGGCGTAACATTGCAGAGCGACATGAAGTGGGACAAGCATGCAATGGCAGTTGTGGGGAAGGCGGATAGTCATCTTCGGGTCGTTGATAGAATTTTGAGAAGATGTGGTTCATGTGTAAAGGAGACCGCTTATAAAACACTAATACGACCTATTTTTGAGTACTGCTCGAGCGTTTGAGATCCGTATCAGGTCGTCTTGAGGGGGGACATAGAAGCAATTCAGAGGCGGGCTGCTAGATTTGTTACTGGTAGGTTTGATCATCACGCGAGTGTTACGGAAATGCTTCAGGAACTCGGGTGGAAGGCTCTGGAGGAAAGGAGGCGTTCTCTGCGTGAATCGATACTGTAGAAATTCAGAGAACCAGCATTTGAGGCTGACTTCAGTACAATTTTTCTGCCGCCAACTTGTACTTCGCGGAAAGACCACAAAGATAGGACAACAAAGATTAGGGCTCGTACAGAGGCATATAGGCAATCATTCTTCCCTAGTTCTGTTTGGGATTGGAACAGGGAGAGAAGATGCTACTTGTACCCTCCGCCACACACCGTATGGTGGATTGCGGAATAGGTATGTAGACGTAGATGTAGATTGGCTAGCTACATTGCTACGTACACAGGTCAGTCTGGCCTGTATGACTACTGATGCCGTATGTGTTAAATAATGCTTCCGTAAGGTCTTCTAAGCGGATGTTCTGGTGGTTCGACTAAGTACAGCACGTGGTGTTTATTGCTTACGCGAACAGTTGCTCAGAGATTGTCGTCAACTATGTTTATCCTGAAACTACTACTACTACTGTCTGATCTTGGAACCTCTCACGCAGAATTTGCTGCTCTCTGTCAGTGGCATCTTTAGAATTTCTTATAATCTCGTCTTGTAGCTCTGTACTTGAGCTATCACGAACAGCCCCATTCATAGTTTTAAACGACGGCTAACTCTAACGTGAAAGATGAAAACTTCTTTGTCCAGTTTGGAGTTGTCTACAGCTGTCGCACAGTTCGCGCTTACAAGCTACCAGTAATCTCCAGTTAAATTTAGACACTGCTCGATATGAGAGTTGCCTTTGTTATGACTAGAGAAGCCTAGTGCAACTCTGATACAAGTTGCGTATTACATAACGAAAGTAGAAATAACAGCTGCTTGAATAAGATCACGCATAGACTTTAATCTTCGTTTGCACGTCAGGTGCCTGGCCAACCGCGGACTTTTCGCTTCAGTTCCATTTGAACTAGATCCATTAATTCAATGCTCACATGCCGGGATATCGATAGTTGTGATATGTCACAAATGTAGCATCCATATTTTGAGCTACATTAAATGCATTCGCAATTGCGAATGAGGACAACCTTCAGCTGTAGATTGGAATGACGACAGTGAAAATTTGTGCCCGACTGGGACTCGAAGCGGATTTCTCGCTCATCGCGAGCAGTCACCTGCCATTTGGTTATCGAGCACGACTTAAGGCCAGACCAAAACATCTGTGTATCGTCATATACGTCCTTCGGAAGTGCATGCATCTCGAAAGGAACATTACATAGTAATCAGAACAACACAGGCACTGCAGTATCCTATTTATCTGCCGATACCGGGCAAACGAATTTCGTGTACAAAGTCTGAACTGTACCGGAATATATATAATGGATGTACGAGTACAGTTCGCGGACGCATGTTCAACGATACGTGGAGGTTTGGACCTGGCCGTGAGCCGTGCACGGATAGCCGAATGATAATGCGACCGCTCGCGATAGGCGGACTTGGAGTCTCGGTCCGGCGCAAATTCTCATTGTTGTCACTCCATTCTACAGCTCATGGTTTTCCTCATTCGCCACCAATAAACTGTGGGATTGCCGGTACGCAGTATTAGTGACGTATTTCGTTGCAAACAAGGACAAAGAAGCTATTAAGCAAGAGGTCGTTATGTTATGACTCATCAGTGTATATTTCTCGCGTTAAACTGTATATAGTTTTAGACAACAAACTGTGAAATTGATAAAGTTCAATAAAAACATAAAAACCAGGAAAACAACGGCGTATGGTAACCAAATATACATAAAATAATTTCTCTGTTCTCCAAATATGTAAATACTGCCCTAGAAACTGAAATTAATGTGTGTAAAAGTAGTAATAAATGAGCATTTCTCGTACTTAACTTTTAACTCACGAGGTGTGGTTTCTCAGACAGCACAATAATTTTCGAACTCGCTCTCCGAGGCCTGTTGTGGAATGATTCTATGCTCTCCCTCCCCTCCTTAAATTGCAAAGCCTACAATGTTTTGTTGTCCGTTCTGTTATCGCCTTCTGTGTTTAATGTTGATACGTGTTACTGATAGGTATTGGAGTGTCATAGAACGAGCCTTGTTCACTACGTACCTGTTTTCTTCAGTACGGTACCGTATAGCTCAAAATGTGTTGGCACTAATGTGTCATTTTTAACTTTCCCGAGTTCGATGAAGTTGTTAGTCGGTCAGTGATATAGATCAAGAAATAAACGAGAAAGACGACTATTTTACATTAGCCAGTGATCACAGTTCTGCTATCGAACAAAGTATGATTCAGAGGAAGAACTTCAGGAAACTTGCGATAGGATCTGTCTGTTTCTTTGCCGTCGCGGTGGTCTCGCGGTTCTAGGCGCGCAGTCCGGAACCGTGCGACTGCTACGGTCGCAGGTTCGAATCCTGCCTCGGGCATGGGTGTGTGTGATATCCGTAGGTTAGTTTGGTTTAAGTAGTTCTAAGTTCTAGGGGACTGATAACCACAGCAATTGAGTCCCATAGTGCTCAGAGCCATCTGAACCATTTGTCTGTTTCTTTAACGGAGTGCCTGAAGTGTCTGTTAAAATCGAATGTGTTCAGAGTGGTGGTAGAAATGTAGATCCCAGCAATGTATGCCAATTTGACTAATTTTCTTTTTGTACCTGTAGGGTGGAATTTCATGCGCAAGTTTAAACCCTGGACTTTACTTTTGTTTGGACATTTATTTTCTACAGAGATTGTACAATTTTTCAGTATGTAAAATTGAGTAATCTAAATGTATATTTATGTGTACTATATAAAAGAACCACACAAAATTATGTGCTTTCGTGTGATAAATAGTAAAATGCTGCAGGTTTTCTTAAGTGTAACAAAATAAATTAGAAGCAGTTAAACAACACTTACATAATTGTACAAATAAATGTTATGTAGCATAAATTAAAACTTTCAAACGTTTTTTGCCTTAAATCTTGGTTTAAATATAGGATTCACAGAAACCCCACCTCGTGGTGTACAGCTTGTGAGTTAATGGTTAAAAGAAAGGCATAAAATCCACTGATGGTGTTCATACCGCAGAGAAACATGTCTGGGAAATGGAAGAAAAGACAGAATTGTGTTTTGCTCAAGGAAGACCCTCTCCAAAAACGAATATCTTTAGAAGTTTCACGTTATCATGGATTTTTCATCACAGTAGGTCAGCTGTAGATGTAGACAGTGGTTCTAGAATTCGTCTTTAATGACAGATACATCTAGTGTTAAAATATCTGCAATTACGTCCTGAAATAGCAATGCAAACACAGTGTCTCCTATATACCAGCAGTGTGTGATAGAGGATTTGTGGTGCGTTGCAGGCGGTGGTCCGCGAGATGAACCGCCTGGGCATGATGGTGGACCTGTCGCACGCCAGCGTAAAGACCATGAAGGACGCGCTGGAAACCAGCAAGGCGCCCGTCATCTTCTCCCACTCCAGCGCCTACTCCATCTGCAACAGCTCCAGGAACGTTCCCGACGACGTCCTCAGGCTGCTGGTGAGTAGCACTCCTCTTGCAACGTCGTGATTACTGCGAGCTCTTCCTACAGAATTTGTGTGCACTCACTTTGCGGTGAATTTTTCTTCTGCAGTCCGATCCATATGCTTTCCCTATTAAAAATGAGTTTTGGTCCTCTAATGGAAAAGCTGTAGTAGAAGCAGTAACATTATACGAATTCAGCGGATGCAACATCTGTTTTTCGGTATCAAGCTAACTGTGCAAATGATTGAAGGTTAGCTTGTAAGTGAAAACATCGATGTATTGACACTTGTTTGATGCGGAAACACTAGCAAGCTCGTGGTAATCTTAAGTTACATTTTCAACACTCACACTCAATCAGAGTATTCGTAATAGCCAGCTTATGATAACCAACCAAACCCGTTAAAAACAGATTATCTGATCGCTCATATATTACACAATTTTACCACTAAGACGTTTCAGCTCGGTTGAAGTGGCTCTGAGCACTACGGGACCTAATCTCTAAGGTCGTCAGTCCCCTAGAACTTAGAACTACGTGAACCTAACTAACCTTAGGACATTACACACATCCATGCCCGAGGCAGGATTCGAACCTGAGACCGTAGCGATCGCGCGGTTCCAGACTGTAGCGCCTAGGACCGCTCGGCCACCCTGGCCGGCAGTTTCAGCATGCGATCACAGCTTTTGTAACAGGCCACGCAGATCTTGATTATTCAAAAGTTAGAGTTTAATCACAGTTTAAACATTAAAATCGGAATTTCACACGTCTGTTTTCCTCACAAGTTCTTACCCATTTTGCGGTACCCCACGGTTAAGTTTTAATCATTTTTCTGTAGAATTAGCACACCTCTTCCGAGATCCTTATATCCGAATCCGAACCTAATGCTAACTGAGCTCCGAAGTGAAATTTAGTCTTCACAAAGCAGATATTTAGCTCACAAAACAAGTGCGAACGTACTGTCTTCTGACTGGCTGATACACATTATCGCCAGTCCTATATTAGCCAATACTGCGTCGTTTACATTTGTCAAGAACAACTCAATAGCTTTTATGAACAATCAGCTAAATGAAGAAATTTAGAAACTCTACAATTACCCAAATTTCTCCTTCTTCAAATAACAGAATTATTGTAAAATGTTTCTTGTTTTCGAAGCCCCTTAAACTGGCTATATGTACATTACAAAATTCCCCTGAGAGTATAATTTACTTTCTCCATATGATCACAGGTCTCACGCTAGCGTGCATACGGTTAATAGACATAACAATATTCATTTAATCACTAATTTTCCGTTCATACCATCACTCACATAAACAAATTAGCAATAATTAATGACAGTTGTGATAATCAGGATAACTACAGTTTTGTTTCCAATGCGTGTTTTAACTACTAGATGATTTCGTAGTCCTTTTAAAGCTGATACTTTTCGGGTGCAGTCGCAACTAATTGCAGCTAAGTACTGACCAGGGCGCTTCTGTCTTGCGATAAGCGTGACTCATTGTCTGCCCGCTACCGTCTCTTACTTGGCATACTCTTCACTCTGTAATGCCGTACTACTAACGTAGTCGATACAGACTGGAGGTAAATGGCTGCTAGACATTTCACATGGCAGGAGCAACAGGGCGGAGGGGGGAGGGGCGGAGAGAATATCTCTGAAGACTTTTTAAATTCTGCCTCTAAAGCAATATTAATATACTGTGTATTGTAAGGCGATTGTAACATAGCTTCTGCAGCTGCGAAGTGCCGTTAACAACACTCCACCTTGTCAAATTTCACTGTTCATGATGTCTTCAACTTTTGACATATCGCAAATGTAAACCGTGAACTCCGTAAATCCATTTAGAGTTAATATGTAAGAATGCCATGCCCCTCTCTTTCCAAGAAATCTTGTGTTTTGGTTGTACTAACAGCATGATCTCTAATCTAGCCCGAGGTCTGGTTTAGGTTGAGAGGTGGTGATATGATTGTAAAAGCAACGCCCATTAATGCCAAATAAAGGACTTTGGTAACAAACTAAGGTATAGTATAGCCTAATGTATAAGTTCGAGCGATACCTAAACCTACTTCACCATATTTAACGGAGTTTTCATCATAAAAACTAAAAATTCAAGAAAAATTGGAGATTATGGAAAAGTCTTCAATAAATTAACATCTAAATGAAAACATAATAATGTCCTCTGTCCTGAGCTTAGATTTTCTGAATGATAGACTTATTAGAAATATATATTAATACCTCCAGCTGCTGTAGGACGTTGATATATATATCAACGGGGGGAGGTAAAAATGTGTCATGAGACCGGAACTCTAAAGAACAGACACCATATCCACATATGTATAAGGTTCTGGCAATACCGGACATGTCCTTATTCTACTGTGCGGATGCACACATATAACCTTAATTCTTACGCGACTTGGTAGAATGTCTTCCACGACTAATGTGTGTGTTGGGTAGGGACACTACGAATGTAGTGTGCGGACATAGAAGGTGAGAATGTGGGTCTCGCGGGAGGCGTGCGCAAGGTAGTCCCTGCAGTGGCACAATCCTCTGTGCCCTCGGTGGCTCAGATGGATTTAGCATCTGCCATGTAAGCTGGAGATCCCGATCGGGGTACACATTTTCACCTGTCCACGTTCATATATATCAACTCCCGTCAGCAGCTGGACGTATTAATATATAGTTCTAATTTCGTTCTAGACGACTGCAGGTCATCAATAGTGTCATGTCGGACAGAACAGACAGCATATCAATATAAGTATGATAGATTTATGTTTCTGTCGGGATGTACTTATAGGACTAAACATCAAAAAAAGCACTATATTAAAAAAAAAACCTCTATTCACCAAGAGCACTATGGAACTTAACTTCTAATGTCATCAGTTCCGTATAACTAGGAACTACTTAAACCTAACTAACATAAGGACAGCACAAACATCCATGCTCGAGGTAGGATTCGAACAAACGTAACTAACCTAAGGACAGCACAAACATCCATGCCCGAGGTAGAATTCGAACCTGCGACCGTAGCGGTCGCGCAATTCCATTCTGTAGCGCCTAGAACCGCTCGGCCACCTCGGCCGGCCCAAAATAATTGGGCTTATAGAATATATAGTATGTGACTTAATTAAGGTTTTTCTGTTAAATGTAGATATAGTTTGCATATAATGTACTGCACAAATGTGTTAGCTTAATATGCAAACAACCTGCAAATTGAATGAATTTTCTAGGTATTATTGATATTCGCCAGTAAATGCATGACATCGAACACTTTTTCTGTTGACAGTGGTACACATGGCTCTGTTTTTCTCACTGGAATTGCAATGTATTGTATGTCAACCGGGTACCTAGAAACGACCGTGAGGCTCCGTCCCCGTCGCAGCCAGGGTGATCCACAATCCCACGACGACTACCGCAGTCCACTTCACCTCTCCGCCGCCCCACACAAAACACAGGGTTATTGAGCGGTTTGGCTCCCGGTGGAACCCGCAGGGAACGTCTCACACCAGACGAGTGCAACATCTGTGTTTGCGTGGTAGAGTAATGGTCGTGTACGCGTACGTGGAGAACTTTGTTTGCGCAGCAATCGCCAATATAATGTAACTGAGGCAGAATAAGGAGAATAAGGGGAACCAGCCCGCATTCGCCAAGGCAGATGGAAAGCCGCCTAAAAGCCATCCACAGACTGGCAGATTCACCGGACCTCGACACAAATCAGCCGGGTGGATTCGTGCCGGGGACGGGTCGCTCCTTCCCGCCCGGAAAGCCGTGCGTTAGATCGCACGGCCAGGAATTGCATCATATGTTACATCACATACCTCCTCTTCTATTTCCATCTAATTTTCTCTTTTGAATGTGAATGTATTGGTCATTGCCAAATTTAACCGGGTACTACAACGAAAAAAAAAAAAAAAAAAACATATCGCCGTATTATTGGGAGGAGACAGACGATCACCTACTTGATAGTGCAAAATTAGAATAGTACAGCATAAATTAAACATATTCCTGTTCAAAACTTGTAGTAACAGACAGAAATTACCTTCGTATCTCGACCTCACGCCAACGCTGCGATGAACAATTTTCTTCAAGCAGTTGTGGAAACGTACTGGAAGCTGGTAGGAAAGAAATCAAGTAATTCACACACAATGCATGGTATCAAGTGGACGCTACAACCAAGCACAGCAATTTATTTCAATTTTGAACTAGAAAAAAAGAAAAGTTGGGTATAACATATTATCTACGTAGGAAATGATGAGGTTATGGATTGTATGGGCGCAATAGAAAGCTCTTCGGACTAAGTTCGGTTATCCACAGGAACATCTCACCACCACGTAATGGTTGCAGTAATAGTATTTGTTTGAAATGAGGCGGTGCTTGAGGCGTCGTGGATGCCGATTGGATCATTTGTCTTTATGTGCCCTCTAACGATGAGGGCGGATATAGCACATTTTCAGTGCACCAAATACGATGGACAGGTGTAACCTAGCGTAAGAGTTATTATGTTCATTTTTGCCAGAAGCGAATATTTATATCTGTACATCATCTCCTACGATATCAATGCAAGTGAAAAGAAATTTCAGTTACTTGCTCACAACTTCCTTCTAACTGTACATTTTATTTGCCAGTGTAATTCTATCTTAAACCGAAAAAAATTTAATTCAAGTTGTCTTTTCTTGTTTCTCAGCATATTTTTCTGCAGTCGTAGTTATAACAGGTATACAGCTTAACGCCGTCATTTGCTAGTGTAGCAAAAGTCGCATTTTAAGAATCGTCGGTACTTTCTTACTTTACTGTTCACGTTCTTCTGCACTTACGTGTCAGATTTGTGTACATAGCACTTTATTGACTCACCATTTCGTGCGCTACAATGTGCACGGTAGTGGAGCTTCTCAACATAAAATCGTAATTTTTTTTCATAACAGTGAAAGAGCTGTGTACTGAAGTCTAACAAATGTGTAGAATAATATTAGAGACGCTGTAAGAAATAAACAGAACTGACTTGAAGCTGCTTTCAAATAAACAGAAATGCGTATGATGTTAATAAGTCTTTTATTACAGACGCAAAAGCTGGTATTATCCTATAAAATTTGTATTCAATTCTACAATTAATGTGTTGTTTTAAATTAACCGAATGAGCGATTAGCTCCCTGCACTCAAATTCGAGAGGAGGGCGTTCGTTGATTTTCGTAAATACCTCCAGGCAAAATTTGAAATGGTTCCTTCGAAACAGCATAGCCAATTTTCCTTCCTGTTTTCCGTTTCAAATTAGTATAAAAATTCATATGGACACAGGCTTGGTGGATAGCGCAAATAGCCTGTAAGTCGTTTTAAAACTTATGGCAAGTCATTTGGCGATCTAAAGTTTGAATAGATTAATTATTTCTTAGCTTGAATTTTTTCTTTGTCAGCATGATGCTTTGATAGCTTGCGCCTCAACATGTTGTGCAAACTGTTCTAGAACGTTACGTAATAAAAGCTAGTGATTTTTTTACTTTTTTCCAATACTGTCACCTTCATATGTCTTTGCCTGAGATAACGTTTCACTTTCCTCTTTGAAGCTATCGCTTCACCGACTTCGAAACGGCAGGTTTTGAGACAGGGCTGTATTAGTGAATTTACGTTTACTTTATAATTACAGACAGCTTTCACACTGAACCACTGCTTTTAGTAGCACGACTTCGAGAAATATTTCAGGTGTAAACGGAAAGGCGCAGTGGTAGAATCGGTTAACTGCCTTGCCTTCAGTAAACGTTATACAGAATACAGTATCCCAGGTTAATAGAAGGTGCCATCGATCACCACCATATTAAAAAACGTAGCTTTTCTTGCGTTTCTCATGAAGAAAACATTGTTAGGATAAAATATGGATTTCAGTCTTTCAAATTCTTTTCCGAAAGTATTTGTGTGTAGTGCAGCCATATGTGGGAGTGAAACATGGGCTATAAACAGCTAAGAGAAGAAGTGAATAGAGGCTTTTGAAATGTGGTGCTACAGAGAAATGCTGAAGATTAAATTGATAGATGATATAACTAACAAGAAGCTACAAAACAGAATTGGGAGAAAATAAATTTATGATACAGACTGTTTAGAAGAAGCTATCGGTTGAGACTTCAAGGAATCACCTCTCTAGTACTGGAGGGAAATCACCTCTTTAGAGGGAAATCAAGAGATGAATACGGTAAGCAGATTCAGGAGGATGTGGTTGCAGTAGTTATTCGGAGATGAGAGGCTTGCACAAGATAGAGTAGAATGGAGACCTGCATCAAATCTGTCTTCAGAATGGAGACCGCAACAACAACAACACCTTTTAACTGGAACATTATGGAAACCAAGCAAACAATCGACCTACACAGTGCGAGGCAGTGGTTTTTCCCAAAACGATCCTGTCCAATGGCAGTTTCTCTATTAAATAGACACACTGTTCGCTATTTAATGGAAGAAGCATGCGTTACATCGCACAACCTTCATTTCTCAATATGATTATGCACGCTATAGCTTGTCGAATCTAAATTCCCAAATCATACGAAATTCTAAGTTACTTTCCGTTGAATTTTCTGAAGTTGAGAAATTAGAAGGAGCGATCTGTTTTACTTTTAAAGAAACACAAATTATTTATTTTCGACGATCTCTGTCGACAGATTTAACTGTCGTCTTCTGATCTTCAAACATTTTACTCGCTCATTGTGAATTTACGGCGTGTGAACTTCATGTGATGTTGTCATAACTCTGGATAAAATGTAACACACTATACAAAGATTTATCAGGAATAAAACAGTTACAATTAAAGAAGCACCTTGTGCTCATGAAAATGTCCGTAGATGAAGCGCTCACAGGTGATTGTTTAGTCTTAAAAATCAGAGTATACAGTGAGTCTCCGTAGTGATGGTCCGGATATTTCCTCTCGTCAGCCTCGAATGTGGTTAGTAAATACCAGACACTACGTGAAACCCTCTAACTAGAAACGCAAGAAGCGTATCTCTACTAAATGTTTACAGATTTATTTTTATAATCTCCAGATAGTGTGAAGGATTTGTGATAGTATTACATATGTTATAACTCTAATACACAACAAATCATAATAACGTCTTTTAAGCAGAGCTACGAAAGCTTAACGGGTATATTTTATCTCACAAGAATATTGGCGACAGAAAATCCTACATTTACGCTAAATATAGGAATTAAGTATTTAAAGGTAAAGAAAATTCATGAAAATTGTCTATATCTTGTTGTGTAGTTTCCTACATTGAAGAAGTAGTACTAGGAAAGAGCTTATACGGAATAAATAAAGGGTTAACTCAAGTTCGCCCAGTAGCGTCGTACATTTATCGCACATTTGGTACCGTAATCCATTTCTCTACTTATGTAGCTCGAAGGTAAGTGTAACCAATAACTTCTCCCCCACAACAGGAAAGTTGTAGACATATTAATACCAAAATGCACTGTTCTTGTGAACACACTAGTATGAAGGAGAGCATTTGAGGCTGACTGCAGAACATTTGTACGTCCGGCAGCGTACATTACGAGTAAGGATTGCGAAGACAACATTAGAGAGACAGCCGTTTTTGTTCACTCTATTTGCCGGTGAAACAGGAAATGAAATGGCTAGTAGCGATACAGGGTACCTTGCACGACACTTCATACGGTGGCTTCCGGAGTATGTAGGTAAATGCAGGTTTCGAACTACTTTCTTTGTTTGAACTATAATTATACAGAAATTAATTTTATAAAATTTTGATGCTTCAGGTCGCTCTAAGATAAACAATCGTCGAAGGCCACAGACTTTACTTTTCAATTCTGAAGATATTCTACCTATTATGACAGTCCGTGAGTTAAAAATCGAAACAAAGTGGTTCACAACAATGCTGAATTTCTACGTCTTACGGACAGTCCTTCCGATAAAAGTCACGTATCTTATAAATCTAACATCCAGTTCTTGTCATCTGTTATAAGAGTAACAGGTAAAGCAATGAAGGAGTAACTTTTCAAGAAAAGGCGTACCTGCAGAATTGCCGCTTTTGCCTCGTACCTGCGGAAACAAACATCGAGGATTCCCGTGACACAAGTCCTGGTTCGTATGGGAAGGGGACTTTGTAATCCGGTTCCTGCTCAACAAGCAGAAATCATCCACTTTGCGTTCGGTTTGGATGGCTGCCGGCGGCCGCATTTCCTGAAGGCAAACTCCGGCGCATGAAATTCGTATGAGGCCCTAAGGGGGGCATAAACCAAAGTCGGTATCGTGGTCGGGATTTATTGCTGGGACTCTGGATGTCGCAGCCGTATGGCCGCCACGACTGCCTCCCGCACCTGAGCTCTCTACCTCCCCCCTTGTGCGGTACACTACCGCCGGAGGTCTACTGTCGTATTCGACGCTCCCGCTCCTGTTTCCATTTCTCTGACTTGCAAAGACCGAGAATATACTGTAGTGTCCGCATTGCAGAGATACTGCTATGGCGATACATAAGGGATCATCTAGTGCGTCGAGCACCGCACACCCCATAATCTGCTGTCTAGAGGCAGCCGTAGGAGATAAAGAGGTAGCGAGCAGTGTTCCAGAAATCAGTTTTTTTTTCATATTTCCCGCTTCGCTTTAGCATATATACGGAAAAGAATCAAATTTTACCATTCACAGTATATATTACCTAATGGCAGTAAATACATATCCAATTAAGCTGTGCACAACGAAAAGTTTATTAAAGGTACTGTTGTCCGGTACCAACACCACAGATTTGTAATTAACCAAATATAGGAATCCCCGTGCTGACCTGCCACATCATTCAGTCTTCCGGAAAACATTTTCGCTAACAACGGTAGCTCATACCAAGTAGGTCGACAATTTTGCCCATCTTCTGCATGATTATAGTACACTTACAGGTGTATGGAATGCTGCTCTAGCACGATACTCTTTTCAAGCATATTAGAGAATCGAAGTCTGCAAGCACTGTGTTCGACTCACGACATTTTGTTTATTGTTTCCTACATTCTACTAAACACTTGAATCTCTAAAACAAATTATATTCTTCGGAAAAGAATAATAAAAGCAATAATAATAAAAATAAAGGATATTAGGTATCAAGTATTTATTTCAAAGATGAAAATGCCAAAATAGGATTAAATAATAAAGAAAATTGTTAAATATTAGCAAATTTTTTGAAAAGTTGTTAAACTGTCCAGTTCCAACAGACAAATTAGAATTTCCAGTGAGACCTCAAAATCTAGAGGAATATTTCCAGCCATCAGAGCTAGAAATTCTTCATGAAGCCATCAAAACACTCAAAAACAATGAAGCAAGTAGTGAAGACTCCATTACAGCAGAATTATTGAAGTGGTCAGAACTAACAATCATAAAGGATGTACAGCTGCTTTTTGAGAATATTGGGAAAACTGAAAAGATTCCAGTTGAATGGAAAACAGCATTAATCCACCCGCTACATAAAAAGGGAGACAAACAAAATGTCATTAATTACAGAGTAGTGTCCTTTCTGTCAGAGGCATACAAAATATTATCACAAATTCTCCTCAACAGAGTGCTAGATAGTTTAGACAAACAACTAGGAGAATATCAGGGTGGTTTTCGAAAGGGAAGATGCTGTTCAGAACAAATTTTTAACTTAAAGTCAATAATTCGCCATAGAATGTTAACCAGCAAACCAATACTAGAGTCATTTATAGATTTCAAGAAAGCATTTGATTGTATAGACAGAGAAACGATAGATAAGGTCATTAGAGAATTTGGTGTTAAGTCAAAACTAGCAAACATAATTCGTGAAACACTAACAGGACAGTATCTAAAGTCAAATTTATGGGAGAAGTATCTCAGCCTATTGAAAAGAAAACTGGTGTTAGACAAGGTGATGGTTTATCACCTTTACTGTTTAACTGTGTTCTAGAAAAAATTGTAACGGTCTGGAATTCGGAGCTAAAAAATCACAGAATTGGACCAATAACTCTGGGAAGCAAAACAAATGGAATTAAGGCAAACTGCTTGGCTTTGGCGGATGATTTCGCAATACTTTCACAAAACCTTACAGAAGTAGTTACTCAAATAAACATTCTGGAAAAATTACAAACAGAACTGGTATCAAAATTTCAGCTGAAAAAACAAAATTCATGACAAATATAAAAAATGCGCATAAATACATAGAAACAGAAATACGTAAAATAGAGCGAGTAAATAAATTTAAATATCTAGGAGAAATTATACAACAAAATCTGCAATAGATGTAACAATTAACAAAATGGAAGGAGCATATGGTTTGACCAAAAATCCTTACAACAAGAAATATATATCTAGAAAAACAAAACTAAAACACTACACCACAGTGGACGACCAGAATGTTTATATGGATCTCAATGCCTCACGATGAACTATAAGATGGACAAACTAGAGGTACTGGAAAGAAGGATTATTAGAAAAATAATTGGTGCAATGAAAACTGGAGATGGTTGAAAAATAAGAAGTAATGATGAGATCAACAAAAATATAGAGAAAATATCTGAAGTAATGGCCAAACGAAGATTAACCTTTTTTTGGACATCTCTACCGAATGGATGGAAATAGACTAACAAAACAAATACTCCTATACAGCAGGAAGAAGAAATCGACAATAGCATGGATTACAGAAGTAAGAAAAGTTCTTGAAAGAAACAACAGCAAAGAATCAGAAACAGCAGAAAGAAACCGTTTAAAAAAGAAAATACAAAATTTTGAAGGCTTTCAAAGCAGAAGAAATAAAAAATCGGGAACAAATTGGACAGAAGAAAGGAAGAGACTTGATGACGAGAAAATGAGTGAATACTGGAAAAATTGGAAACAACAACAAAGGGAGGAGAGGAACTGAAGCTGTTAACGTGATCCTAGTTGGTCAATACGATTGTAAATAATAATAATAATAATAATAATAATAATAAATCACAAGATGAAAGGGCTGCCGTCAAATAGCTTGAGACACTTAAAGAATGTGCAGAAAAATTAGGGTTACAAATGAAACTTGACAAAACTGACTGCTTATGTTCAAAGAGAGAAATCGCGAGCCTGAAAACAATATATGGTGAAATCAATAGGTTCTTGTACTTCAAATACCTTAGAGAAATCATCTAACCGACAGTCGTTGGAAAAATCTCACAAAAAAATCTAGGAAAGTTTTAGAAGCTTAGAAGCTTCATCAGAGTAACGAAAACAGAAACAGTCGAAATCAAAGTGGTCGAAAGAACGTATACAAGCCGTCTTGGAAAGAAATAAAGCCTACTGGAAGAACAAGAAGAAACTAAGGAAATGTTGAATGAGTTATTTGGTTAACGTCTTTCTTTTATTGGGAGAATTTGCCAATAATAATAATATCGACGATTGTGGTACAACGTTGTCGAGGTCTCATCGAAGAGTTTCTCTGTTTTTACACCTGTCTCTGCACCCTCTTCGGGGACTTATAAGCTTCACAGGTACCACGGGGAACAGATGTGGTTATTGTTCTGGTAATAAAAGAAATAATGAAAAACTATGTGTATTTGTATACGTATTTTTCTTCGACACCTCATCTCGTAAACGATATATTAATAGCCAGAGATTAGGTGGTGCTAAGAATGAATCTTCGCTGTCATGTGCGGTTGCAGTTTGTATTCTGTACACACACTGTCTCTCTGGACTTTGGCGGCCGCTGTGACCGAGTGGAATGCCGGCACGGAAGCTCAGCGTGTTCGGTCAGAGAGCTGGTTCGTCTCTGTAATAATAATAAAAAATTACTGAGTGTAAGGTTCAACAACGAACTTCAACGGATGTCAGGTGATGTTCGCTACGACAGAATACAACGAAGAAAAATGAAAAGTTGTTCTAGGCGTTTCAGTCCGGAACCGCGCTGCTGCTACGATAGCAGGTTCGAATCCTGCTTCGGGTATGGATGTGTGAGATGTCCTTAAGTTAGTTAGGTTTAAGTAGTCCTAAGTCTAGGAGAGTGAAGACATCAGATGTTAAATCCTATAATGCTTAGAGCCATTTTTTTTCTTGACATTATGATGTTCTGGACGGGTTCTAGATCTAACTACCTGATGCATCCCATTACTCTACGTCAAACAGCGACCCCAATGGAGATTATAAATGACCCGTGGGCTCTTTCGATATCAAATCTAATTCGCCCTCATGGCCCGTAGCTAAGCATCCGCCTCATTGCCATCCCGCCATGGGGCAGATTCTCTTTCTCACGCGCCCATTTCGCCGCAGTCTACACCCGAGCGCCCTGAGTCGCTAACCACCAATAACTGTAGGATAGCCATTCAAGGACAAACGTTGGCAGTCATGTGGTACATGTACTCTATGAGAAACTTTTGACACTGAATATCGTTTCTAAATTTAGGATTGTTCCTTCACTTAGGCGTTGGGTCTACCAAGTACCAGTCGTATATAAGTTAGGGTGAAGAAAAAACATAAAGATACCGTTATATGAAATAGAAGAAAAGAATGAAATGATCGTATGGCATTTATTGGTCAGGATATTCCATTCGGTGTTCGGCCGACGTATTGCAAGTCTTCGGCGACTTGCGTGTCAATGATGATGAAAATGATGACGGACATACAACACCCAGTCCCCTACCGGGAATCGAACTCGGGCCTCCTTGTGTGGTAGGCGGTAACGCTACCGCTATGCTACGGAGGCGGACTATATGCAATAATCACATACTGTACAAAACTCTTAATGAATATCCTTGTTAGATGTAACAAGAGGGGATGGGGAAATCTCTTGAAGATCGGAAACAGAAGTGAAATGTGGTGTGGCAAAAGGCCTCCGGTGGGTAGACGCGATCGCGTTGTGCAAGTCTTTGGAGGTGACGCCACTTTGGAGACTTACGCGTCGGTGAGTTGATAATAAAGACGACATGAACACCCAGTCCCTGAGAGGAGAAAATCACCAGCACAACCGCGAATCGAACCCGGGCTTCCCGGCATGACAATCCGGACGCTGTCCACTCACCCACGGTGGCGGACGGAAACAGAAATTGAGAGGTTATGGAAGTCGACTCTGTTGGTCGCACTTTTGCCCAGATATTGCACTGATTACAAACACATAACAGTGACCCAGTTTACACTACTGTAAGTAAGGATGGCAAACGACATTGGGAAGCAAGGAGATGTATAATATCTCCTTTATGATGAGGACATATTACCCAGGAAATAGTCCTTGGCGTAATGTAAGAAAGTTTTGTGAGGTGGCGAATAGCAGTACGTGATGTGTCACACAGATACATTGGTCTATACGTGGCTGGAGTCTCAAAAACCGCTTACACCTGAGAGCGACGTAACTATTGTGACATTTTGTGACTTTTAATGATGTGCTTGGGTGGTTTAGACAAAGACCATTCACTTCTAACCGATGGATAAACACAAAATGCATAGAACACAGTGACAATATATTTGAATACTAACTTCTTGGCTCCATATTTTGGTGTACCAATTAAAATTAACCGCAGAGGCTCTTCATAAACTACATAGATATGAAACTTAATGACAAATTAGAACTGTGCCCGACCGAGACTCTAACTCGGGACCTTTGCCTTCCGCGGGCAAGTGCTCTACCATCTGAGCTACTTAAGCACGACTCACGCCCCGTACTCACAGCTTTACTTCTGCCAGTATCCGTCTCCTACCTTCCCAACTTTACAGAAGCTCTCCTGCTTCGGTAGGTCAAATGGTAGAGCACTTGCCCGCGAAAGGCAAAGGTCCCGAGTTCGAGTCTCGGTCGGGCACACAGTTTTAATCTGCCAGGAAGTTTCATAACAGCGCACACTCCGCTGCAGAGTGAAAATCTCATTCTGGAAACATCCCCCAGGCTGTGGCTAAGCCAAGTCTCTCCAATATCCTTTCTTTTAGGAGTGCTAGTTTTGCAAGGTTCGCAGGAGAGCTTCTGTAAAGTTTGGAAGGTAGGAGACGGATACTGGCAGAAGTTAAGCTGTGAGTACCGGGCGTGAGTCGTGCTTCGGTAGCTCAGATGGTAGAGCATTTGCTCGCGAAAGGCAAACGTCCCGAGTTCGAGTCTCGTTCGGGTACACAGTTTTAATCTGCCAGGAAGATTCATATCACTGCTCACTCCGCTGCAGAGTGAAAATCTCATTCTGGATACATAGATATGCATCCAGCATCTCTAAGACGGTTAGAATGAACTACGTCGGCGCGTGGTGCGAAATAACTATTGATTATACATCAAGAAAAGGAAAATCAGTTTCTAGCTACTGTGTGCGAAAATGTAGAAGGAAAGCAAATAGTACGGGAATCTCCGCTTGTGCCCATGTTCGGCACGGTTGTATTACGTACTTGGATGTAACAAATGAAACTCTAATGCGATGTGACTCTCTAGCGTTCAAGCGTTTTCGGGTAATCCAGGCTTAAAGTTTCATGATCATATAGATTACAGAAGGCACAGTAAAAGATTTTTCCTTCGGAAATGTTGGTGTTCTTTATGTATTCCTCTCTCGTTAATTCGAAAAAGGTAGAACAACCACATTTTTTCCACTAATCGTATTGTTGGCCGTTACTGATATCACATATTGCAGTAGCACACACACACACACACACACACACACACACACACACACACTGTGGTAATCACTTCGATTCCCCTCCTCTCGACAAGTCATTCTGGCTTGATGGCACTACCTAATACACATTTCTGACATATGAGTTTCCTTGAAACATTTGATGTTAAAATGCAAATATTTTTAAAAGGATATCCTTTTTGATATACTAATAGCCAGATTATCATTTCCTTTCAGGAAAAATATTGAGAGGTTTATCTGAATATTTGCCGAATCGCCTCAATTGTTTATATGTGAAGCAGCATTCTTCGACCACGCATCAGTTCAGCAACGATACCGTCTCTTGCATGATTAGAGCACTAAACCACAAAATAAAAATTATGAGCGAATGGTGAAATGTAATCGGTTAAGGATAATTTTATAAATTTCACATTAGAAGTATTTACAAATGTACTAGAAGGGGAAATTCATTCGATAATGGCGGAATGGCTTGAGCACAGAGAATGCAAGTAATATAACAACAGAATCGTTATCAGCTACATTTTTCTTAGGAAATATGTTCTACAGATCATCTGGGTGCTTACTTTCACAATCAACTGCTTAATATTATGCTTTTTGTATGCATTGAGCTTGTGAATTCGATAGTCTTCTGAAGTTATCAGTGTACCGATTATCATTTAATAGGCTAGATAGGTCAGTTCACTTCCCTCAGTCATATTGGTTGATCTCGCTTCAATAACATTAGAGAGATAAAAGATAGCCGTAATTAGTATTAGAGAAAAATTCTTTCTCTTGCTAATCGGTTTATTGCGATTACGATCTATTTTTCGATTCTGAATGTATTTTACTTTACAATGGAATCGTTAAAAAGAAACAGAAATAACTTTCTGAAAACGCTCTCGTTACCCGTTTCTGTAATTCAAAGTCTGTCAGAATTGCCCTTCAGTTGGTGCAGTCAACCAGCCTTTTAGTCTCGATGGATGTTGACGGTAAATTACAGAGTCACAGTGTTACAGTCCGTAGTAGGAGCAGAAAAACCGAAAAACAATTCCGGGTGCCTCATCGCTGTCGACAAATAAAATGCCTTTTAAATATGCCTCTGGGACGTTTCGATAGCTTGCCGGACACAGAAAACGGACTTTTTATGCAAATTAAATGAGTTCCCATTCATTCTTATACGCCAAGCGACGAGTGCCCAACTCCACTATGCGTTCCGGAGGGCGCAGGCTTGTCGATAATTACACTACGCCGATTTTATTCTGCTTTCTTTTACACCAGAAAACCCAGATTATCCTTAAAATGTGATCCTTGTAGCTGTAACTTTATCATGTAATAGCTAACGCGCTCGTTTAGCTAACAGAGGAATGAGACGGATAATCGTATGGGGCATTTAATTGAAAATTGCTGAAAACAAGACCAATTGTTTAGCCCGACATCTGTTTTAATGTGGTTCCATACCTATGCATTTATCTCCATGTTCTCATATGGAAGTGGCATTTGCGCAATATTTGGTTATTCGTTTTCTTTAGCTATGGACCCTGTAGGTTATTACTGTCGGAAAATGGAAGTGTTCGAATAAACATTCTCCTCTTCCCCGTGACACACGAGGAGCGGTAGTACCATAATTTCTCAATGTTGGCAACTTTTATATAGTTGTTGTTTGAGTATCTTCACTACAAAACGTGTTTCAGTTTACAGGAAATACTTCAGTGACGTTTACCTCGCTATGCCTGTTTTAAATATATAACATGTCTAAGGACGGTGTTAGGTACTAAGTTGACAATATTCTATGAGGCAGGTGGCGCTCCCTTAATCCCGTCCTCTGTCAGCATATCGCTGTGGTAGAGCTGAAGAAATCTTCTAACATAGCAGTAATTTGGGTCTTTCTCGATATGTAAGTACGTGTGATTTATTCATACTCAGACAGAAACATATTTGGTGTGGTTATGACAGTGCTGGAGGGTACGGCTCCGTTAACATCAAATGCTTTGCTGCTGGCATTATTTTGGAAATACGGCGAATTTGAAGAGTGAAATGAGATTTCTGAGTTAATGAGCCAGTGTACATCGTACAATATATGTGAGACTCACGAAACAGGTAAAGACGGCAAACAGACTAGGCTTCGCGTTATGTTACGTCCAGTATAGCTGTGAACGTTATGAAACTTAAAATTAATGTGGTAAACCACTCGTATGTGCCATTACGTGATTAATAGGATGATGTATATCAATAATTACGCTGACTTATGTTAATAAGGTAGGCTATGGCTGGAACCAGAAGACAGGGAACTAGAAGTACTTTGCAGAAACCTGAAATTTTATGTAGGTATTTTGGTTGCATAGTGGGCCTGTAAACACCTTACCGGCCTCACAAGCTGCATGTATAGTTACATGTTCACCACATATACTTTCTTCACGAAGTTTTAGGAAAGGTGTGTGATGGGATTCAACTTATTATTTCTTGAATTTGGGAAAAACTTTGCCAGAGTGAACAAAATGACGGTAAAAGTTTATAATCTATTTAGCGGTCTCAGTTGCACATTTCTTTTAATAATGTGGCCAGTTTCGACCACAGTCGCGGTAAGCAACTCCCTCGTAGTAAAGCTATTCATCTCCACATTTCTGCAGTTGCAGAAGCAAACGATCGAAACCTGATCGAACTATTCAGCACAATCAGCACGGTGTATAACAGGATTCTGGTGTGTAGTTCGATATGGATAAGCCAGGTAGCTTTCGCAGAAACGTAGATCTGAAGGTAGTCATATCACAAAGATGAATGCGTTATTGAAACGGCAAAATAAACGATAAATTTTAAATATCAACTCAACTGCTAAGTCTCTTGGGATGAATTTCTCGGCATTTGTGGGAACTGTACTACAAAAATTTCCCTTTGGTTCGCATGAAACAATTTAGACACACGTGGAGTCCTTGTGCCCAAATATATGTATGAACTCTGTTCCTACTGAGATTGAGTCCGGTGTCACGACTATGGCATCAAACTCCAAGTGTATCCATTCAGAAACCGGTCTGTAACCAGTGTGAATACGTATCGCTTTGTAACACTATCAGTTCCTTAAAATAATCGTGTGAAATACTGCACTTACTTGTCACCTATATGCGTTTGATAATTAGAAATAGGTTATTGTTTGGTGTTATTTCACGTTGTACTTTTCGTTCTTTGGTTTTTAACTTCCAACATCGGCATTTGATGATAAATGACAGACCTTTCTATAAATCAATCATCATAGTTGACAAATTATTGGTATAATTTTCGATTTCTTTTCATATGATTGACACTCTAGTCTGCCAATCACTTTATTACGTAAAGTCTGGTAACAGAGAAGATCGACAGATTCCAAGAAATGAATTAAGTGACTGCTGTGACTACTGACTCATTCATGAAATGTTAGGTTAGTTCCGATTTCTATCTTCACCCATAGTTTATACGCTTAACGCCGCACTCAAGTATCATGGGTCTCATTCTCTTATGTCTCAAAACATGATCCACGGCCTGGTCCTTTCGTCTTCTCAGTCTTTGCCACATGTTCCTTTCTTCCCCAATTCTTCGAAGAACATCCTCATTCCTTACCTTATCACTCCACATTATTTTCAACAAGCTTCTTCAACACTGCATCTGAAAGGCTTCTATTCTTTTCCGTTTCCGTTTCCCACAGCCCATGTTGTGCTCCAAACGTACGTTCTCATAAACTTATTCCTTAAAGTAATGCTTATGTTTGATACTACTCGATTTCTCATAGACGAGCGTGACCTATTTTGCCAGTGCTACTCTGATTTTTGTGTCCTCCTTGCTCCTTCCTTCATGGGTTATTTTACTGTCTAGGTAGCAGAATTCCGTAATGTTATCTACTTCGTGATCAGCAATTCTGCTGTTAAGTTCCTAGCCGTTCTCATTTCTATTGCTTTTAGTTACTTTCGTCTTACTTATGCATACTCTCAACCCATATTCTGTATTTATTAGATTGTAAATTCCTTTGCACAGGTCCTGAAATTCTGCTTGACTTTCACTGAGGATGGCAAAGTCAACAGTGAGTAACAGTGATTATTATCGAATCAACGCCTTGAATCTTTCTTTTATTTCCGTCTTCTCCGATGTACAGGTTGAACAGTATCTTCGAAAGACTTAATAGTTGTTTTTCACCCTTTTCGTTCATGGTCTTCGTTCTTGATTTTCCATTTTCTTTTATCTCTAAGTAACATGTTTTGTACCTCTTGGTTCTTGTGTTTGTTGTTTTATGCTTCTTTTTCAAACAGCTTAGCCATTTATAGTCAGAATATCGAACAACGTAAAGCAATTTACATTGTCGAATGCTTTTTTTTTTCAAGTCCATAAATCCTTTGAGGGTGCCTTGATATTCATCACCGAGTGCAACGTCGTAACTGTCTCTGTGGTGCTCTCACCTTCCCTGAAGCCACAGCAGTTGTCTCCTAGAAGACCTTCCGTTCTCTTTTCGAGGAATTCTGTATATTAATCTTGGCAGTTACTTGGATGTAAATTCCGACGGAATATCAGTTTTCCCTTCTGCCTAATCTTATCGCAAGTTTTCTGCCTTTGGGTCACGGGGTCTGGGTTGGATTCCCGGCCGGGTTGGGGTTTTGCTCTTCCCGGGGACTACGTCCTCTCATTTACTCATAATCATCATTCGTGAAAGTGGCTGGATTGCACTGAGGAAAAAACTGGACTGTGAAACAAATTGGGAGTTTGCACGGACGCTGATGACGGTGCAGTTGAGAGTGCCACAAACGTAACATTATCATGATGATCTCAAGTTTCGAAGCTTTTTGAAAGTGGCTCTGATCATGGTTCCCCTGTGGCTTCCACATCGACTCCTACTTCTTCGTCAGTCGTGTTCAAAAATGGTTCAAATGGCTCTGAGCACTATGGGACTTAACATCTGTGGTCATCAGTCCCCTAGAACTTAGAACTACTTAAACCTAACTAACCTAAGGACGTAACACACATCCATGCCCGAGGCAGGATTCGAATCTGCGACCGTAGCAGTCACGCGGTTCCGGACTGAGCGCCTTAACCGCGAGACCACCGCGGCCGGCCTCAGTCGTGTCATCAGGTAAGTTCTCCCACTCGTAGACGCATGCACTGTACACTTCCCATCTATTCTCTCTGTCCTCTCCGCATAGCAGTGTGATTACCATTACACTCTCGCTGTTGATACTCTTGTTCTTAATTTCACCGAAGTGTGGTTTGAATTTTCTGTATGCTGAATCTGAAATTCGGAAGACCATTTCTGTATCGGTTTCTTCACATTTTTCGTTCACCTAATTCAGCTTGACATCCCTGCGATTCCTACATATTTCATTCCTGAATAATTTAAATTTCTGTTTCCTACATTTGCTTGAATATTTTTGTTCTTCATTCTTTAGTGAGTCGCTTTATGTGTTTCTTCTGTCACAACGGACTATTTCACACGTATCTTCTTTGTACCTTAATTTAGCTCTCCTGCTTGTGTGATTCCTAGTAGTTCTGATAGTCGCTATCGAAGAATTTATAGCCTTATGTACATTATACTTCCACAGCACTTCATTATTCCACTTCTTTTCAAGTCTATTACTCCTGAAAATTATAATAAGTTTCAGTCTAGTCTTCAACTTAGTAAATTGCAGTCTCTTTCCACATAGACTCCTGGGTCCCTTTACAATCCAAAATTTTATTTCTGATTATCTTCTTTGCCCAGGCCCTATCCAAGTAAACCTTAAGCACTGGTGATATTTGAACAATGTAATCGCTATTACCAACTTAAGTTACTGTTGCAGCCTCTTAGTTATTCACCTCGCGCCTACTACCAAGCACATATTCTCCTGTAACATCGTTCACAACATTTTTCCGTCTCACCGCGTTTAAGTCTCCCATTATTATTTGATTATCTTTTTCATTTATGTACTCAATCAATATCTACATGTACATTCTCCATCTCTTTATCTCATACTTGAAACTTCGGCGTGTGTATCTGCTTTATTTTTGCTCGTGTCGGTTTTCTATTGATTTTGATGAGAACAATTCTCTAGCTGATTACGGTGAATCACTTGCTACTCTACGTTCGTATTCATAATGAATCCTACTGTTGTTTTGGCACATTTTACTACTGTTCATCACAAATTCTCATCAGTTATCCATTTCACTTCACTGACCGACACTAAATGTAGACTGTGTAATTGAATTTTCATTTTCAGATTTTCTAAATTCTCTACCTCTTCCAAATTCATGACGTTCTACGACTCGTAGTATGTTTCTTCCTCGTTACGTATCCTACGATTTTCTCATGGTTACCTTCTCTTTGGTAGTCCACTCTCAGGTCTCCAAATGGTTGACAAACAGAATCTTTTGCATATAGATAAATCATTCTGACATTAGTTCAATTACGTTCCATATTTCCTGCGGATGCACTTTGCGCCTCTAATGCAGTGATTTCTATTGCCTTCTGTGTCCTCATGACGTTGTTAATAGCATATTTTTCCATCTTCATGGAGCCGTTTTCCATTCAAAGGGCTACTCCGCACTCTCTGACGTTGTCATTGACAGTCTTACGGTAACTCCTAGTACCAAGTGTCTTCAACTGCCACTGCTGGTGATTTTTATTCAAATTCAAGCACTTTTCATTTCTAACGCTGGACCCAGGACATTTCGATTATAGTCAAAGGTGCTACCCACACAATACCCGCACTCATTTGTAAAACTTTTATTACGTCATATAGAGCTTATATAACAGATTTCAGAACATTCTAACGAGAATGTACTTGTAAAACAATGTGACACATTCGCTAAGAGGAAACTGCTCATAATTGTCAAGTAATCCATCCAAGGAATGGTCACTTCATTGCCTGGAGTAACGCGAAACGGTAATGTGAACCGAAATGTAGAATTTACAAGAATGTAAAGTACATGGTATGATGAAATTGCGACCACCTGGAAGTGTTGAAAATTTCTCTTGAACATTTTTATAACAGTATTTATTTAAGCCTTTCATTTCTAATAATTGCATTGCAATTTATGAGATAAGTAGAAAGTGTAATGGTTTACAGCTAGTGGAAGGAATAGTTATTAATTTAGCGTGGAGCATAGCAGATCACGTACATAAGAGGCACAAAACACAAAGTCATGGAGACCCTGGATAGTGCTTGTTATGAACTACATGAACTTGATCATATACTGATGACCAGAAGATATGTTTGATCGTTATTCTTTGTGTAAGCACTTTTGTTAATTCAGAAAGCGTATTGAGGTGGCTGATGTGCAAGAACATTTTACAGAATAAAGCTTTCAGCGCTATTTGTCACTCATTTATTTGGAATTCACCTGATGAGTTTGGAGTCAACACGCACTTATCGTAACTTCCAAGAAGCCACATTGTAGTTACTCGAACTTCCGACGTAGATAACTTATTTAACGGGATAGCGATCCCTGAACGTTAACGAGTAGGTAAACAAGGAGACAATATTTTCTGCGTGCTTCGATAAACAATGGGTCTTTCAGAAACTTCGTGGTGCTGTATCGGTTTACGGATAATCGAGAAAGTTTAGCGGAGACGGGAGGACATTTCTCATCCCGGAAGGCAGCCGCTGCTCGGCAGTTTATTTGCCCTGACCCCGACCGCCTCCACGCCGAGCTGTATCGCGGGTTGCCAGACTCCCTGCCAATTCTCCCCTCTCCATCCGCCAGCTCCGCCCCACCCACAACACCATCGGACAGCTGCGCGCTGTCGGATGAGTGCTGGGGTGGAGGCATCCGGTGTGATTGTTTGCCGGCATCAGCACAAACTGCCGTCTTGATTGGCCAGGAAGTACACTGTGATATAAGAGCGACGTTCGCTGCGTCTTCCCGTCTATCGTCTTTACTTCTGCCTCTCTCTCCGTCACACACCCGGAAATCGGAAACTGCGTTTCGCTTGTCGTCATCTGTGTGTCACCTCCATCAGACATGTTGACAGCAAAATTACTGCAATTATTTCGTCTCATCCTAATATTTGTGTCACTCTTTCCCCTAATTCGGCACTTATTTTGTGTACAGTCCAATAATATTCATCCACGTTATTTCACTTACTTATGTTGTAGTATTGGCATGTTTACACACATGTATTGCAGGTTTTTCGTTCCAGTTATTAAAAAAATTTTAACACTCGAGCTTATTGCTAACGATGTTGCAGCTTGCGATATTAGTGATCAAATTCAATCGAGCAATGTATTACGTTACACTGACGACAGCTAGTTAAGGAAAAACATTGGACATGTACGCTAAAATCTTTCAACATCGTCATCATCATCATCGTTAACATAATCATCGTAATCATCATCATTTTTCAAAAAGCACGTGAGTCTGGTCACAGAGGAAGTTCCCGTGGAGATTTATTTAGTCTTCCAATGTCTCCCTTCTCGTACAGTCTATATGACAAATGTTTTTTCGATATTTTTCCTTCGTACACTCTATGCATATGTGACTGCTAACTATAATTATTTGGAATTTGTCTTGAGATAAATGTTGTTTTTAGTGTTCTTACTTTTTGAATTCAGCTGAAATAGCTATCCACCTTTGTACTTTCACCTTCTTAGTCTTTCGCGGATCTTAACAACCACAGTTCTGATCCGTGTAGCTTACTGCTATATTTAACATTCGTCCTCCAACCACCTGAGCTAAAATAAAAATATCACTGTAATATTTCAGTTTTGTTTGTTCCCTAGTTTCACTAGATAACCTCCTTCACATTGTTCGACATCTTCCATAGGAGTTATTTAGTTGATGATAGATAACAGGATGAATGTTCTAGGTCATGTCACTTGCTCATTAGGTCTGTGGTGTAGGCTATTTTTGTTCGGATTCGTTATTTAACTTTGAAAGCCATAGCTATAAAAACTACGAATATGCCTTTTAACCAAAATAACTTATTTACTTCCATGTGCGAATGTGAAGACATTAATGACGATTGTCAACAACACTGAATGCAGATATCTTGGCATTAGTCGTGTTAGAAGTTGATTTACTAGCTGTTAGTAACATGCGAAAATTAGCGCGGACTGAGACTCACAAAGGTTTCCCACTTATTGCAAGCAGTCGCCTTACCATTCTTCGACTCTCCGTGGATGCCTCTAAGAAGGACCCAAACTTCCATGTCACACTGTCTACATCCCTGTAACTTGTCTCCTACATTCATCATTTAATGCACTCAGCTTTACTCTGTATTCCGACACCAGTGAGATCGAGACTGCGAGGAGTAGGGAACCACTACGTTATTCTCTTCTGTACGGCAACCATTCGCGATAAGTGGGAAATATGGCTTCGAATCATAATACGGCACACATATTCTTAATTCACTAACAGGTATTAAATCTGTATCAAACACAGCTCAGGCCAAGCAGCCCCATTCAGTAAATTTATCTTTATACACGTTCGGAAAGCTTTAGTCTGGAATTAGCGCTGTATTCTAGACGATGTAGCTGACGTAATTTGTTATTGAGCTTGTTGTATTAAGTCCGTAGACTAGTGCCCAAGCCCGTTTGTTTTGTACATGTTTCGTCTCTGTATGCAGAAGAAGTTGTTGAGTGTGCTGAAGACAATGCCTTTCCTCCTGCTCTCTTGCTGTCACCAAATAAAACATTTGTTGATGCCTCCTAATTTTGATATCGTTCGTTTAGTCAAAATGTTTGTTAATGGAGACATATATTGATTAACAAATGTGTAAATACACTCAAAAAAAAAAAAAAAAGAAATGCTTGACGCACCGTGATTGAATTATTCGAATGCGACGGATATCGTTGTATCTTAACTATATCTACAAGAAGGCAAGAAAGTGATTACAGTTTCATTAAAACAGGATGATTTCTTCAAGAGATAGAGCTTCACAAAGAAAAGAAGTCAGTAACATGTTGCTCCACCTTCGTCCGAGATGGCTTGCCATGAAGGGCAACAAATGAGGCATACAATATCGTCGACTTATTACTGTGCTGCAAAGGTGCATAGGATGGCAAGCAAAGGTTCCCTGATAAGAAATTAAGTAGGTCCACAGACCGTAACTCCTTGTCGTCGGTCGGTATGGCAGGCGACAGTCTGGTTGTCATCCAACCACTGTTAGAGGCGTCCCCAGATACGTCTTTGGTGGTGATCGGCTCTCAATTCGAAGACGGACTCATCACTGAACGCAATTTTATTCCACTTAGTGAGAGGCAAGGCTGCTGAAGTCTGGACAGCGGTGGGAAACCAACCCTGAGTGAGGCTCACCATACAGCTCGACAAACAGGAGTGATGGTATACGGTGCCATTTCTTTTCAGAGCAGCATTGTGAACGGTGGGACCTTTACGGTACAGCTGTACGTCTGTATTTTTGCCCAGTTTCCTTGTCCTTCATGACAAGCCACTCCGGCTTATATTTCAGCAAGATAATCGCCGCCCGCACATGACGAGAGTTTCTAGTGCTTGGCTTCATGATCGCCAAACTCTACTTTGGCCAGCAAGGCAGCCGTACCTCTCCATGAGTGAAAGCATGTGGACCATTATGGTCAGGGTCCTCCAACCATTTCTGTATCTTGAGTATCTAACGCGCCAATTGGACAGAATTTCGCACGACATCACTCGGTGGAGGTCCAACATTTCTGCCAGTGAATGCCAAGGTCAATAATTGCTTACATAAGGATCAGAGGTGGATTAACGCGTTACTGACTGGCTCCATTTCTGAAGCTCTTTCTCTTCTAGCATAAATTTTCCAATTTTTATGAATTCGTAATCATCGCATTTCGGTAATTCATTCACTGTGCGTTTTTTTTTTTTTTTTTTTTTTTTTTTTTTTTTTACTTTGCTCATTACAGAATTAGTTGTATGAAATGATCTTATGGACTGGCCCATTCGAGTTTTTCCACACCTACAGTGTTTTATGGAACGTGCGCGGACACAAATTACGTAAACCAGTGTAACGCAGTTCTCATGAAAACTTGAATAAATGTGTCTGTGATGGTCAGAAGACTTCGTGAGCTGTTAAAATAGTGAGTGTTAGCTGAGAAGGAGGTCATTGGTTTTATTCCCATCAGTAATAATCTTAATACTCTCTTTTATAAATTCCACATTTGTTATCAAATGTAAATGTTAATTAATTTGAGTTGAGTCGGCAAGAAGCCTGAGAACATTAATACAAACGTTCCGTCGCGAATCACTTTGTTTTCATTTAACTAACCTCTGTTGAATTATTATAATTTCATAAAAGTAAAATGTTTTAATATATCGTTACTGGTACATAAAAGTACTAAAAACAAATTAAAATCTTATGTATAAAACGGAAAATAAAATACTTTTTAGAGCTCCCTGCTTTAGTCGGTGAGTCTGTCCGACCGTTTTTCCGGCTCTTAAGATCCCCTTTTCGAGAAAAGGCCACATTCTATATCCTTATTCGTCGTATCTACATACATATTTCTCAACATGGTCACCCCGGTGACGAACACAATTTTCCGATGACAGATGTTGACACCGTCACTGTAGCAGCTTTGACTACGTTGACGAAGCCGCTACCTCACCTCTGCGTGCACCGCTTCATCACTATCAATGTGAAGTCCTTTAAGGCGTTATATAAGTTTCGAAAACAGATGAAAATCAGATGGGACCAAATCGGGACTGTCTGGAGGATGATCGACGACAACACGGGCAAAGTGTCGGATTGTTGCAGATGTCGCAGAGCTCGTGTGTGATCTGATGTTCCCATGCTGAAGAAGAAGGCGCTCTGTGGGTAGAAGAACTCTTCGAATTTTTCAGATTTCTGGGGATCTCTCACTAATCGACATAGTTGGGTTACACATTACCACGTTAGATCCTACAATTCGGAGCGCTCTAGAGCCAGAGGTTTTCTACTTGTGCTCGACCGGTATTAGAATCCCGGATAAAGCTCTTAGTATTAACTTGTGTTAATTGTGGGGACCGTATTGTCACATCCCTTGACTGACCCACATTCGCACCCAGTACCACCTATCAGCAATGCTTGTCCATTCTCCATGTCCTCCATGCTCACTACTTCGAGATTCCCGCAGGAGGTACAGTATGATTGTTCATCAGCACTGAAGGTGGTTGATTCTTTGCCCATCGATTCCAATCAGTTAGATGAATGTTTAAAACAACAAACACCACGCATTCGTATTAATGATTCGCCTTGGATACGTCTGAAAGACGAGACGACAGCATTCATCCCAGTAGGGAATGAGACCATCACCTTTAGTGAGAACCCAGAAATATGTTCCACGTTTTGCGGAACCTCAAAGTAGCGAGAATGATAACATGAATGGGTAATCTTTGAATAGGTGACGCTGGGTGGGCATGTGGGTTGGCTGAGAGCTGTGCCACGATAGACTGTGGAGTTGCGATATAATGCAACTGCCTAGTAAGCAGGATAGCCCGGGTACGAATCCCAGTCTGGCATATGGTTCCAATCGTCGCTGCCCATTCTGCTTAAATCAACAATGCAGATTAGATGAATAGTGGCTTCCCTTCAGTTTGTCAGCATTTTTGTCGGGAAAATTTATTAATACTGATATTTATTAAACTATATTACATGTGTTAAAACACATGCATTCTAAATATAAAATACACGTGGTGTGTAAATATGGCCCCTTACTTCAAAGGCAGATGATTTCATAACAATAATAACAGTATAACCAATGTTCCTGTTGTAAAATTGGCATACACATGTTTCAGTATAGTTTCTTACATCTCAAGGATGTTGGCATGCATGAGCCTAATTAGTAGGCATGCATTCTAAGTCTTCAGTACATAAAATCTCCACCAAAATGGTTCCGTTGTGCAACATATTTTGATCTGAAATATAAAACACTTTGAATGAGATCAACAAAGCATGTAACTTCATCACTGGTACAAAGTATTCAGGTATGAACTTGTCTGCCACATATATTCATACATCGAAGATGATACAAAAGAAATTACTTGTCTAATGTTGTGAGTACCAGTACGAGTTTAGTTCTAAAATTCATACATATGTTCAAAACCATTTAAATAACATCTGCAATTTTTGACATGAGTTAGGTACCTGAGATGAAAGTAGTCTTGCTAATGAGTTAGAGAGTTACGGGTTCAGGTCGATTAAATTTCATTACAGGAACTTAATACTGACTGGAAATTATTGAAACATCAGTTTTTATCTCTTTTTGACTCTTTAGGATGTAATGTGAATGATTTTTAAGGTAGTTGTGTGTTTAAATTTTTTGAGTAGTTCATAGTTCTATCTTCAGCCAATGTGTCTTATAAACTACTCACATATATCGAAATTAAATACTAAATTAAATATCATCTTAATGGTATGCTAAATGAGCAAAGGTGTTAAGCTACTTTATACCGGGCATTAGGTAGCAAGCCAGACATTGTACTCAAGTCATACACACACCCCACACCACCCTACCCCATTCCTCTTTCACGCATTAGCACAATTACCTCTATCATCTCATTTCAAATATCTTACTCGTGTTTAAAATAGTTTTGTAGCCTTAGAACAAAGTTCATCTTAGGCTGACACCCAGTGCAGTACACGATATATGGGCGCCCGACATATACTGCAAAAGTGAACTACTCTGACAAATCATTTATTTACTGAAAATTGACCAAGGCACATCAATATGTATGGTATGTAAGGAAATATGCTGAAACATGCATACTTCAGATTTGCAATGTGAGTAGTGGTTATACCATTATTATTGTAATCTGAGTTTCATATGTATCCCCAATTTGGAATGGTTGAACGTTAACATATGCAATGTATTGCAGTAAATCCCTAAGCGTATTGTCTAACTAGTTTCACTAGTGATACCCACATTGGTACTTCTTCGAAAAATTTTCTGACAACCATGGGGCTGCACGAATATATCAGCTTAATTGACTTACAGTTTTCTAATATTGTTCACAGTATTATATGTTCCGTACAAATGCCGTTCTGTAAGCAGTTGGAAGTACTCCAGCATTAAAATTAATTTAATTTTATTGATATCCTAATTAATTTATGTATTCTATGTATATACGAGCAATGTTGTAAAAGACTGTTTATGCAGCTGTGGTTTTTATCTTCATGTTACAATATACATCTTCAAAATAGCTTATAAATTTATTACATTCATGTTTGCTGGAAGCTACGAGCATGTAGACTACGCTAAGTCTTTTAGACCACACCTTGGTAAACAAATTTCCCATTATATTCATAAAATAACATTGTAGTGTAATAGCACACAATGACGAATTTTCGTCACCTAATTTAGTCTTGATATTCTTTGTTATTTAATCTTTGTGATGATGGCACAAAATCACTATTACCTGCGAATGTGTTTTCCCGTCAACTACTCCTGTTGTACACGAGCAGTGATTTGACGTTTTTTATTGGACCGGACAAAGATTGGGTGTAATTTACCATCAACATGCAGGTTGCTAAAGATGGAACGAAAGCTTCAATTTTGTCAAGGATGGGGAAGAAATTCCGTAATATCACTTCTAAGAAATCATTCTGGCATTAGCCTGGAGGGATTTAGGGAGATCATAAAAAACTTAAATCTGGATGGTTGGAGACACGTTTTAAACGTCGACCTCCCAAAAGCCGGTCCATTGAGTTAATCACTGTGCCCCCTGGCTTCCTGCGACTATTTGATTTATGTAATAGGTATAATTTACGTAATAGCTACTCTGATGACAAATATTTCCTTTGTAATGTATGATGTCTGACAATAGTACATGAGAAATAGGACATGTGACTATGTTTTAACAGCATATATCTCAATTACTCCAGCAGCCATTTGACGCCATTAGGTAAAAGATGTTAGCAACAGCAATAGTACGTCTACTGTACTTCATTTTCGCGATCTATATGGCTGTGGTCTTCGTTAATGCAGATGTTTGCTTCCAGATCAATACCCAAAATACATGTGTCACGATGACAGGTAAACATATCGGATGTATTTTAGGTTCCGGCGTGTGCTGAAGCACAATGTAAATCATAAATGCAATATGCGGGCCATCCTGTAGGCAAGCGATGTTTTTGGTATTTACTGCATTCCTTTTATGCCAACGACCTTGCCACAGTGGTAGCATAGGTTCCTGTCAGATCACCGAAGTTAAACGCTGTCGGGCTTGGCTAGCACTTGCGTAGGTCACCGTCCGAGTTTGCCAAGTGCTGTTGGCAAGCGGGTGCACTCGCCCTTGTGAGGCCAATTGAGTACTTGACTGAGAAGTGGCGGCACCGGTCGCGAAAACTGACAACGGCCGGGACAGCTGTATGTTGACCACATGCCCCTCTGTATACACATCTGGTGACGACTGTGGGACGAAGATGACATAGCGGCTGGTCGGTAACTTTGGGTCTTCACGGCCTGTTTAGAGGGTATTTGGTTTTTGTTTTCCAAGCTGCCAAAATTGCAACAGCGGATTTTATAAGCAAATAATTTTAGAGTCAAATTTGACCACAATCTTGTTGTTGTTATCTTCAGTCATTAGACTGGTTTGATGCAGCTCTCCATGCTATTCTATCCTGTGTAAGCTTCTTCATCTCGCAGTACTTACTGCAACCTACAACCTTCTGAATCTGCTTAGTGTATTCATCTCTTGGTCTCCCTCCATAATTTTTACCCTCCACGATGCACTGCAATACTAAATTAGTGATCCCTTGATGCCTCAGAACGTGTCCTACCAACCGATCCCTTCTTCTAGTCGTGCCACAAATTTCTCTTCTCCCCGATTCTATTCAATACCTTCTCATTAGTTATGTGATCTACCCATCTGATATACAGTATTCTTCTGCAGCACCACATTTCGAAAGCTTCTATTCTCTTCTTGTCCAAACTATTTATTGTCCATGTTTGACTTCCATACATGGCTACACTCCATGCAAATACTTTCAGAAACGACTTCTGGCACTTGAATCTATACTCGATGTTAACAAATTTCTCTTCTTCAGAAAGGCATTTATTGTCATTGCCAGTCTACATTTTACATTCTCTCTACTTCGACCATCATTACTTATTTTGCTCCCCAAATAGCAAAACTCATCTACTACTTTAAGTGTCTCATTTCCTAATCTGATTCCCTCAGCATCACCTGATTTAATTCGACTACATTCCATTATAATCGTTTTGCTTTTGTTGATGTTCATCTTATATCCTACTTTCAAGACAGTGCTCATTCCATTTAACTAGTATTCCAGGTCCTTTACTGTCTCTGACAGACTTACAATGTCATCGGCGAACCTCAATGTTTTTATTTCTTCTTCATGGATTTTAATTTCTCCTCCAAATTTTTCTTTTGTTTCCTTTACTGCTTGCTCAGTATACAGACTGAATAACACATATTGTTTACAAAATTCTTCGCGAGTGTGAAACTCAAGTAAAAGGCTTATCGTATATCTTTATCATCTTTTAATTTGTGTTCATGGGGTTAATGATTAAAATTATAATGATGCTATTTGTATTGAATGTTGTGATTCAAAATTATTGATTAAAATTTGCGTAAGATAATGAGAACAGAATTTATTTTAAAAAGTTAAAAAAATGCTGCTAGTAAGAATCGAACCAAAGAGTTTAGGAATACATTACTTAAACTCTATACATTAGGACCAGTGCCTGTTTTAGCAGGCTGGGAATGTTATTTAGTTAAGAGTGCTTGGAAACACTTAACTCTTCATATGTGACTACTGTTTTATCATATTCGTTTAAGAAACTGATGTCCGGGCTTGAAATCCAAATCCTAAGAAGAAAATCGAAGGGATTCAGCACATACAGTTCTCTTGTCAGTGAGTTACATTTCTTTCTCGAGGTCATATTATTAACAGGGACTTGGGAACTGCCTTACTTAAACCAACATCCAATTTCGTGAAAAACAGGACTGGTTTCTCATTTCCACTCCAATGAAGAATACAGTAACACAGAAGCCTCTGTACGCCGTCGTCAAGACTGAAGAGTTTTCACATGAGCAAATGAGCCTACAGTGTTTTCCAAGGCTAATGGTGTTACTGTCTAATACAGATTTAAGAGAGATAGAAAGCGGCGTTGAATCTTTCAGACCGACATCTTCTGTCATGTTGGATGCTTAATAACTGAACTGAGAAACATAACCACGTTATCAGTGCTGCACATAGGATATGGGTGAAAATGCTACTAATTATCCTGAAATATAGTGATAGTTGTTTTCCGTTGCCTTCCTCCTGTGTGTTACAAGTTTCCGAGTGCATACCTGTGATACGTGGATGAATGTGATTGGATACTGCAGAGTATTGTATTGTTTTTGATGACAGGAAGTGACTGAAACGTGATGTCTACACATACCCTGCTCCTTTAGAAAGGAACAAAGATGGCTCCCGATCAGTAAGTAGCAGTCGCGCAAACGGATATCAGTCAGCCGTGTCACATGTGGGATTGAAGGGAAAGTTCAGTATTCGTTATGTCCTTGACTTTATCGCCTTTGAAGGAACGTCCCGCTTTATTGTAAGGACACAGTTCAAGTTAGAATAAGGGTCCCGACCTTATATGACATTGAAAAGACGTTTTTAGCAATGCTACCACAACGTTTTTGTCAGAAGTGGAATACACAATAATAATAAATGGCAGCTGCTACCTTAGTAAGGGTGAGTAATGGATCTGTGTTCGGCCCATTAAGGACCAGGGCAGAATTCTTTGATTGGTATATACATTACTCACCCTATTAAGCATTACTAAAGTAGCAGCATTCAGTTCTTATTTCTCTAACCATAGTCATAAAATGTCGCATACTTTCGGGCAACTCTCTTCGTACAGCTCTGAACACTCGCTGAAGTTGTGTCGACTGTTTATTAAAATTAAGTTATCTAACGACGTACTAAGAAGCCGAAAGCCGTTTCATAACGAACTGTTAAATAAAGATTATTTGCACCATTAATACTGTGTATTCAATTTTTTCGAATGTCTGTGTTCCTCCAAGAACCAACGGAATAATACAAAAATATTTATGGAATTATTATTGACTAATGTTAAAATTTTGTTTCGCAGGCTGACAACGGCGGTATAGTGATGGTGAACTTCTACACGTACTTCATCACCTGTAATTCGACTGCCAATATATCTGATGTGATAGGTAAGAAACCATTCTCTCTATATTTCAGTCTATATATATATTACAGGGTACTTATAACTAAACTTTCACTACATGAGAGGACCCAATGTAAACCGAGTGATCGGAGGACAAGCGGAAATTTGAGGAAACATTTGGAAGGACAGACGGAAGAGAAATAACGAGTAAACCACTGACAGAATCAAATTTTAATATAAAGTCAGGGTTTAACATTTTTTAACTGAGTATCATGTTTGCGTGCCAGTTTACAAAGGTTGCTTAAGGTGACGATCACGTGCAACTCCGAAAGCCTAGAAACTCACTAGCAACACGATTTCACTGTTGACGAAATCTCAGGTGATTGGCAGAGTCGTGGTGTCACCCTGCCGCAGCGTTTCGGTGAGTTTACCTGATCACCCGAGAAGATTGCATCATTAAAATAAGGCCTGCAATAATATATAACGTTTCACAATTGTTCGCGGTGCTTTTATAACGGTCGACGATGGAATGTTCAGCTATCAGTTAGTGCGTTGCTTGAGATCGCACGTTCCGTCCAGCATTCCGTGCAGCATTCTCAGCTATGAATACAGTAACATCCTCAACAATTTGTGGAGTTGTTGCTCCGTCGGCTTCTCCCGTGAGCAGTTCACAAATCGCCCGTTAATTCGATCTTCCGCATCATCTTCTTCATACCCGGTGTGGTAAGAGGACCTCTACGTAATTCTTAAATGCATCGTTATTCACGAAGTGCAGCAGCACTATTGTTATTGTTTTGACAAAACAGCTTTGCGATTAAAATCTGTTTACCTTGTCTAGACCCATGTTGATTGTAATTCACCCTGATGCTTCTGCTTCGGTCCTACGCCGCCGTAACAGTACCAGATTATAAAACTAACACAACCAACAACGTAAATACTATGGTGAATAGTCTGAATATAGTCCCTATTAAGTTGGGTGCCCATAAGGTAAATACTTTTCCGTCTCTATGGACTCAGGGAGTGAAAGTTGAACCTTAACCACCTTGTATGAGACGAATGCCGGAAGTACGAACTCTAAATAATATAATATTCAACTTGAAAGTCGGTACCAGAAATTGTTACTGCCTGTAAATGCTTGTTTTATCCCTCTGCAGCTTTGTGACTCTATGTGCGTAGCAGTTACTGGGGATACTCAACTACCTATAAAGAAAACCAGATGTAGTTTAGTTCACTTAGAAAAATATACATCCTATGACTGAGTGTGGGAAACAGTTAACTGCTCCATCCCAGAAACAAACAGCTGTTATTTACTTTTTTCCCATTTATCTTCTTCACAATCCTCCTTTTGGATTAGTTGTCAATTGGCAATAGCTCACAAAAGTTTTTGTCCTCCCTCAATAGTTTGGTCGGAAGTCTCTTTGCATGAATTATTCCGACGACAGGAACTAGTATGTCCAATGACCTCTGTAATAGGGGTAAATTAAACCCGAATTAATGGTGCAGTTGAGCATAGCGTGTAATGTCTCCAGCCGCGAACGGGACAATGCACATTGTACACGCTATTCTGTTAAGCAACATGTCCCGAAGGATCATCTAGAGCTTAGACGGCGAGCACATTGTTCCTATACGACAAGGTGGATTATAAACATGGGAGGTTACCTTCAGAATTGGAGCATACCGTAGGAAGTAATTCGAACATTAAACAGCTATCGGAAGACTGATAATGTTGAAGATCTGTCTTAGCGGTCAACGTCGGTCAGTAACACTACCTGGAAATTATTCCTCATAGTTGTATCGAGGGAAATGCAACGAAACTGCGCTTTGCCTATTCTAAGGTAAGTGGGCGGACTGTGTCATTCTAGTCAGTGCGCAACCGTATTCACATGACCCCTTTGGCCTTTCGGGGTCCAATACGATAAAACAGTACTTTACCACACAGCACTATTGTGCGCAAAGAAGCAGACACAGAAGTACCCTAAATGGCACCTGGATCAATGAAGTTGGTTTTTCTTGCCGACCTCTGAGGATCGTCATAGAATATTTTGGATCTAGGTTCCATATATGCAGTCCCACGGATTCAGCACCGATGTATCTTAGGCAGTTATCATACGGATCTGGAATGCACGTCACCTCTATCGAATGTAGTTTAAACGGTGTGCCATATCAGGACAGGAACCTACAAGCTATTATGCAGACATACGGTCAACTTTTCTCTCGTGTGCTCGTATTTCAGGACAAAAACTCACGAGCTTATTTCTCCCACTGCATGAACACGTCCCTCCAGGAGGCAAAATCTATCAGGTGGAATGGCCTGCTTTATTTGCTGACATGAGACAGGTTGAGTACGCTTCCGGCCGGCTGAAATTTGTTGCCTCTGTTAACGCACTGGACGAACTTACCTGGGCTGGTGTCGAATAGTAGGAGAGGCTTGTGCGGGAAGGTCTAGCAGACATGGCACGGAAGATCCAAATAATGTAAAATTCATGGGATGGAGTAACACTACTTCCTAACAGCTGCCTCAATTTTTGGTATCTTTTTCCTTGTATTTTTGAGCAGAAATTTTATTTTGTTTTAGTTCCTTCACTTTTTCGTGCATTCACTGCCTGCTGATATACATGCAGAAATACATGATGCTGAAAAGTGGTCAACTTACTCCTACTTAGTTGTTTGATTTTATCGTCTGTAATTACCGTGTCTGAGTTTTATTCATACCTACTATGAGCACCTGGCGGTCTCAGTTTTTACTATTTTTGGTGGTTATAGTTTCAAGCTACTTCTCATTGTTTGCTACTGCTCGTAATAACAGGGTACCTTTCCAATTACGCTCAGAATTGACTTTCATCACTCAGAATAATTGAAATAATGCACAACGAATAACGCTCCCTGACACTTCCATCAACCAGCATAATCAGTATAGAAAGGATAGAGATTTGCTTTTAACCATAAACTGCTTTCCATCAACTTATGATTATTTTTCATTCTGACCTTAATTTTCTACACTTATGTTACTATCATTCTGAATTAAAATACAATAAACTATTGGCAATTTACCTGAATTGCGAATGAATGAAGGTTTCTTTGTACCAAGAGCAACACAGGGGTATTGCTATAAATAATTTATTTCTCAAATTGACAATCATGTTATGGTTCAATCTCCCATTCGGATAAGGACATTTACATCTACAAGGCTACGTGTAATGATTCTCTTTCGGGATTAATCTAGGGCTCCTAGGGCTAATGGAATGTCATCACACTATTATATAGCTGGAAGGTATTTTATAATGGAAATTATCTCGTCTCACAGTTCTGAGTGGCACACACGGTACTCTCTATATTAACTACTACGATCCGAGGATACCTTCACTCAATGGAAAACTACTCTTGATTGCATTATTAAGGGACTGAATGAAATTTAAGCTTAGTAATTTATTCAAACATGGAATAGCTATACAATCACTGTCGTGATTTATATTAAATACAGAAACTGAAATTATCAAAATTACGTTAATTGTGCGTGTTGTTGGTAGAGAATGTACTGTGGTGGTCTACCGAAAATTAACTGACACAAAAAATTAACAGTTCTGTATCTTAAATTGGTATCACTATAATCTGAAATTAATCCTCAAATGAAGCACTCAAAACTGGGGCACAATTGACCACACGATAGTGACTGCCTAGCGAAGCTATAGTGATTTTAATATTCACTGAACTAATTTGGCGTCCGGAACGTACAGTGCACACATGACAGATAATGTGGTACCACCATCTATTACGAAGAAAACATGAAAAGCTATCATCCTTAATCAATGAAAACACACTCACTGATCTGCCATTTTCCTTGGCAATGACTGAACATTAATAAAGAACGCACACGAAAGATCACTCACCAATGAGAACTGGCCCTTTACGTAGGTGCCAAACACGCGAAGCACATGGTTGCGGATCGAGCACAAAGAAAACGATCGCAGATTCGCAAAATGATATGGGTAAATTGTCATCCAATAACTGTTCCAGTAAATACTCTTACATAATTAGATCAATTTTTCATAGTTAGTCTCCAGCAAGGGTGCAGACCATTGTTAATCTCGGAGTCACAAAGAAAGCCCACGAAATGTTAAAATTGATCCAATGTAACTTTTCTGATTGATGTTGTGCGAAATATAACTATTTTTAGCGATTGGTAACAGCCCGTAAAATTTTAAAATTTCAGAGCTTAAGTTTCCTTTGTGTGCTCAGTGCGAAGTGCACTCAACATTATCACACAAAGAAAAGATCATCAGAAACAAATAAAATTTATAAACTTACACACAACAACGAACCATTTTAACCGATCTGTTAATCGGAGAGGTTTTACCTATTGGTTTACAAACGAAAAGTCCGATTCCGAGTCTACCTATCGTAGGTACACTATTACAATCATAATAAACAAACAAAAATTAACACTTCTCCGAGCATGTCCCTATCTGTATTGACTTTAACTAATGCGTTTCGAGCACAGTTCAAAATAATATAGCTCATTTTTCAAGTAGTTTTGTTACCATATTAGTGTAGCCAACGTGGAGACATCCGAATTTGGGTCCTCCAATTACACAATGCCCCGCAGGGTCGTCTTCCGGTTTGGACCACTGGGGGAAGAAGTTCCCCATTGGCAGATCTACCTGACGCACTGTGAACTATCTTTAACTTGTGAAAACCCGTGCATACCTCTTTGACCAACGTTGCCTCTTATTTCTCTTCGCAAAATCACCACACTCTATTCATCTTTGGTTAGTTCTATCCTTCATACAACCCAAATAGTCACGCTTTATTCACTCATTTTCATGGAAAAGCGTAGTGAGGACTTACGAAGTATGACCAATGAAATAAAACACAGATGAAATATATTTTCAGGTCCAAATGGGCATTGTGTGACCGAATTATTTCACTTAGCTTCTCCTTGTACTACCGCAAACTCCGATCATAAATGAAACGATGTGTTATATTAACACGCTTCACAGTTTCATCGAGAAGTTTTCATGTAGGATGAGAGAATATGTGGATAATAGCGGATGACACGTCTGATGATAGTAGAACAAAGTTTCTTTTTCGCAGGGTAGAGTAATATTTCCCCTATTTATATCGCTCATGTTTTAAATGGCTACGCATGTCATCTGACGATACTATGCATCTATGACACGTTGTCAGTAGAAAAAATACCCGAAATGTTACCTTGTATGAATGTATCAAAGAGAAATTGCTAACAAAAAACTTAGTACTCGATAATGAGAAGTTACATGTCATCAATAAAAAATGCAATAGGCGAAAGGAAGCTCCCTTTTCTAAGCAACTTAGCGATTTTTATCTCTTCGGGCTGCCCATGCTAGTAGTTCGATACAAAATTAAGTACACTTTCGCAATACAGCCTATGAGTATAAAGCATTCGGGATAACACTGCTCTCATTTTTGTGTCAGAAAAGTTTATCAAAAGTACATGAGGATGAATGCATGATCTTATTGAAGCAGAAAGTGACCTGACGCAACAGTCGCAGAAAATGACGGATACGCAGATGCCGTTAACGATATTCTACGCTCTTCTAAATGGAGAGTCTCATAGTCGAGACTCTACACCGACCTATCACAAATGGTCTTACGAGTCTGTATGTACAGTATAAGAGCATCCCTCAAGACTTACACGTACAAATGTAACTTGTTCGAAATGATAAAACCTGATCTGCACAGAGTTACGCACGGCTGTGGTACTGGCACACGTAGCTATAAATTTAGTTTCACTACATCGATGTGTACGTTATCTCAAAGCATGTCCTAAGATACTACTTTGCAGATAGGCGTATCATAATGAAATTATGCAAGCGCCCTTGTTCTCTTGTCGCAGCTCACATCAATCACGTACGAGAAGTGGCGGGCATCGACCACGTGGGCATCGGCGCCGGATACGACGGCATCAACCAGTGAGTACTGTACAGCACTAGAGAAAAGTAGCATATAAGGAGACCTGAATTCTATATGCAGTTGTAACAAGTAACGGCGGTAGTTCTCAGTCACTAAAGAAGTATTCTTCATCTCGGTTTCTCTTCTAAATATTTTGTGAGGTGAAATTCTTAGTAGGTATGGACATTAAGCACTCATTATGTTGTAGACTGCGACGCTAGACTGGCTAGAAGGAAACATCACCGTGCTGCTTTACACATCAAACATACCGGGTTTAGTTGCTGAAAATTTTTCCGGGTTGTATGGCCAGTGTCCGTGGAACTCTTCAATCCCTGACGTTTCGTCCAAGGCTACGTTGGACATCTATGGAGGTGCTCCTGGTTGTGCTGAGTGTTGCCGACTGAGGAGTCGGACGTAGAAGAGCGGCCTTAATATTGTGGAAAGAGCGCGTGGTCTGGATTTCACGTGATAGCAGAGATACACCTTTTCAAAGATAAACTATTTTAATTATGGATTATAGTAAGTCAAAGATAAACACTTCTCATCGACTCTGTAACGCCATAGTCCATATATCACTGAGTTTCATGGCTTCTTCTTTCCTGTTAAAATTATCCCCATGTTTATATATTTCGATGGCTTCTCTATCTAGTTGTGGATAATACTATTACTCACCCGTGGATAGTAGTATTATTCACAGCTAAATAGAGAAGCCATTGGAATATATAAACATGGGGATAATTTTAACAAATAAGAGCCTACCATGGTGAATGGCTGCAGGGTATAAAAGCTGGGAAATAAATCTGCACCACAGTGTAGATGGTTTCAAAAGTAAGTCTCTGCGCTGGTGATTTCTCCTTTTTTAGTGTGCGGTTCCCTTACATATTTTCTCGGTAGAAGGTTACTGTCCAGGAAAAAACGTTCTAGAAACATACGTTTATATTTTGTCCAAACAAATTCAACTTCTTCAGCGGTGCCTTTCTTGCTGTTGCCAGTTTACGTTTTAAATCCTCTCTATTTCAACCATATTCAGTTATTTGCTGCCTAACTAGCAAAACTTATTTATTATTGATGGTACCTTGGTTCTTAATCCAATTCCTTGAGCATTATCTGATTTAGTTCTATTCCAGTCCATTAACCTGGCTTTACTTCTGTTGATCTTTATCTTGTGACCTCTTTCCGTGATAGCATCCGTTCCGCTAAACTGCTCTCAACGGTCTTTGTTATCTCTAACTGAATTACAAAGTCATTGGTAAACATTAAAGATTCTATTTCTTTTCACTGGCATTCCATTCCCTCTGCACATTTCTCCTCAACATTTGTTCAATGTACAGACTGAGTAATGTCGGGAACAGGCAACAGTTCTGTATCACTCTATTCAGTCCACTACTGCCGCATCTTGTCATTCGACTGTCATAGCTGCAGTTTCGTGTCCATACCTATAGCAAATAACATTTCAGTCTCTTCATATTACCCTTAGTACCTTCAAAATTTCAAAGAGTACTCCTGCCAACAGCATAAAAAGGTTGCTGTAATGATACAGTTGCTTTAGACGTGGGTTTCATTTACTTTTACCAGACTTCTAAGGTAAGCTGTCGGGTCAGTATTGCCGCACTCGATGCGACATTTTTCTGGAAGCTAAACTAATCTTTCCCAAGTTCAGTCAATACCAGTTTTTCCATTATCGCTAAATAAGTCCTGTCAGTATTTCGCAACAATAACTCATTAAACTGATAATTCAATTATATTCATACTTGTCAGCACTTTCAGTTTTGGAATTTTAGTTACTGCATTCATCTTGAAGGACGAGGCTTTCGCCTGTCTCGCTTTTGGTGTTCATGAAGTGAAATTTTTTTTTATAAAAGCTGTCTCTCTCAAGATTCTAAATAATTTATATTTCAGGGGCCTTGTTTCGACTTAGTTCTCAGTGCTCAGTCGAATTTTTCTCGCGGTATCGTATCTCCCAACTCTTGTAAGTTCATGTCCCTTGTATAGCCCTTTTTATATTTTCCTCCGACGATTCAGCCTTCTATTTGGCAATCAGAGCTTTTATCTTATCGATTAAAAGACAGAATTATGTACTGTATAGTTACTTTAGAGAACATAAATTTCTCATAGAAAATCAAAGTTGTTCCCATATCCTTTATAGTCTATACACAGGAAGTATCACTAACGAACGGTGATGTTCGGCCTGGAATAGAAACTGCCGATGTCTCATACTTCAGTTTTGGATAAAATCACGTGTCAGACGTCACGTAAGAGGGTATCAGGTCTTTTTTCGTGGGGCATATTCTGTGTTCCGGAGAAATAACATATACGCCTAATACCGTGACCTAATAACGTGATATACGTCTACTAGGAATATACACACATAAGCTTCAGTGAATAAGTTGTCGACTGTCTATATGTTGCTTGTCATACGTCACGTAAGTTCTATTTCTACTAAATTGTTCGTGAAATATTTTCGACAGATACAATGACTGTTTATCCTCTTTCATGCTTTATGTTTACAGCGACATCTTTGCTAGTCAGTGATGTTACTTGTGTTTCACCGATATAATTTTGCTATCATTTGTACATATGAGTATTAGTTTTTCGTTTTATACGTTCTTGTTCTCCGAAACGTCGGTAAAAATGTTCTATATATTTTAATGTCTGAATGATTGTTTTGTGCTTACACATATCTAATTCTTCCAGGATTGTCACGTCCATTTGGTAATACATGTAGGCCTTATTAAACCTTGGCCGTGGTTTCGCCGGTTTTCAACTTATTTACAAGATTACGACATTGTCTGTACAGTAAGAAAAATTACAGGAAATGTTTACAAAGAAAATTAGTGGATCATATTCACGTAGAATCACCTTATCTATAGCCAATGTGGAAGTCGTTACTCTCTTTAGTTCATGGCATCACTTAATCACCATTTAAAATGCATTATATAAATATAGTAGCCACCCACTTCAGGGATTTGTCTTAAAACTTTTTGAAATATCACATATCTGAGGCTGGATACAACAACATATAGTACGCTACTTGCAAGATTTATGTAAAGCTGGCATGCGTCGACTTGCTGCAGAGAAGAGGCAGTAGTCTTAAGTCGCCTCCGGTACGTGGCACTGCTGGCGTCCTACGTACGCGTAGCTGTAATGAGCAGTGTGTGTGATGTCACTAGCACATCTTACTAACAGAGTTAGCCGTTAACTAAATTGTTGAAAAAAGGGAGAGGATAGGGGCGTAAAATTTAGGCCATTAAGGTCACACGGCATACAAGAAGCCCGCAGGCTCAGGTAAACAGAGCACTATTTACAAATGTGCAAACCGCACGAAAAGCACTTATGCGTTAACACCCAAGCGCAACAAGCATGAGAATTGAAGCAATGCAGCTTCAGTAAACGCATTCACTGTATAAGAGACCCAGCATTAGACTATTAAATTGACCCCAGCCAAGCTGGACTTCTGTGAAAAGACACACTGTGACAAAGAAACTGCAAATATTAAAAGGAAAATGGAAATAGGGAAAAGTGAAGGGAGTGGGGAGAATCTGGGGCAGATCGTCACGTGTAAAGTAGCATGCTAATGGGAGTTGACGTGCTGATAAAACATGTTAAATGAATTAATATACTAAAAAGGAGGGTGCTATACAATAACCAATAAAACAAACAACGCCCCACTAAGCAGTTTATATGCCCAGAAATCGCTATGTTGGAGGCGCAATTAAAGCACCCTAAAAATAAAAAAAGGGGGAAATAGGTCTAAGGTGGTTCACTACTAAAATGTTGAATAGCAACTTAACTGCGGCTGACAAAGTACATTGTAAAAAAACAAGAGACGTATTCTTACTGAACACAGAATTTAGAGGAAATCAAACATTACTTGGAGGCCAGAACCGAGCCTTAAAACTGACTACTCGAACACAAGCAGAGATTTAAAGACTTTGAAGAAATATCTGCTTGCAAACTGAAGCTGATCGTTTAAAACGTACCCGTCGTTTTTCTCTAGATCCCATGAATCTAATCTACGCCCTTTACTTCTTCGTGTAAGATTACGGTATCTTCTAAATTCTTTGGAGTTTGACCAGCAATAAATAAACGTTCTGCAGAGGTGGGACGCTGTACATTACTACTTTCCTTTCCCAATACATATCCTTAATATATCACCTTGACTGCTCTGCCAGTTTGTGCAGATCATTTTGTAAATGCCAGAATTTGACAACCAATCCTCATCATTTTTGGTAGTATGCGCTATATGTTCTTTTGATTATTGTTGATAGAAAACGTTACTCTTCGTTTATATTTATTCGCAAAAAGGCATTTAATACTTTTGAACACGTTTCCTAAAAAAAGGATGGAAATGAATTTACTAATGTCTTCTTTACTGTAAGCCGATCTGTTGCTTCGTAGAGTTGAACATTTTTTCATGGTTTTGAGGAAACGATCTACTACACCTTGCTTATATCCTTTGTTAGTAGCAGCGGCTTTTTTATACATTAATTTCATTTTGTAGGTTATTAGGAGACAGGAGCGTTGTTATGGCACGATTCACAGCGGTAGGAGAAAATGCTAATTTGTATGCTTATGGATCAGAAGAATCATTTGGGTGAATATTACCCCGGTAATTCGGCTAACAGAAAACATTAAATCTGATGCTGTTGTCTACTACAGATTTTTTTAAAAAAATGGTTCAAATGGCTCTGAGCACTATGGGACTTAACAGCTGTGGTCATCAGTCCCCTAGAACTTAGAACTACTTAAACCTAACTAACCTAAGGACATCACACACATCCATACCCGAGGTAGGATTCGAACCTGCGACCGCAGCAGTCGCATGGTTCCGGACTGCGCGCCTAGAACCGCGAGTCAGATATTTTAAGATCGAGTCAATTTAACTCAGCGCCTTCACTCTGAATTTCTTTTGTAAAGCATATTTTCTCATGCAAACTATTGAACGTGATGAAAAACTGTTCTGACCTTGGCCGTTGCCATCAGAGGAAATAATTACATTTTATACATAACGTATTCGCTTACAAGTGCATCTGGTGCCGTTTGCACAATTGTAAAGAGTCTGTTCTCTTTATGTGAGCCTGCTGCATGTTTATAAGCCATATGACGTCAATCATTCACTTCGTAACGTAAGTCCTCTCCCTCTTTTCAACCATTTCTCGGTTCTCTTAATAATGTGTAGAGGTGAAATCACACACGTTGCTCACTGCAGCTATGCGGAAGCAGGACGCGCAGGAGTGCGGCCTACCAGAGGTGACTTAGGGCTAGTGCCTCTAATCTTCAGCCAGTCGACGCATGTTGCTATCTCTGATCGTTTTATATTTACGCTTCTCAGTATCCTGTGCCACGATCTTATTTTTCAATGCTAGTTTTATACAAATTTTTCAAGTGGCGTACTGATTTTGTATCCAGGGTCAAGTATGTGCTATTCTAAAAACTCTTAAGGCAAACCGTACAGTAGCCGGGTACTACTTTCATATAATGTGTTTTAAATGACCATGAAGTGGATGACATCTACTAAACAGAATCAATGGCTCCCACATTGTCTGTAGATAATGTGATCCTAGTCGCATGTGTGTACGCTTCACTAAATTTTTTTTTTGTAAATAATTCCTGTACTTTTGCTTATTGTGATGTTAGTGTTTTTGTTCCACATCCAATGCCCTAATCGTGTTAAAAGACACAATACCTTCTGAGGAAGACGATATTAAAACCATCGAAATCTTGGTCAAGGTTTGATAAAACAGTATTTTGCCACTTGTCTGTTACTTCTAAACCATATACGCTCTTGCATGCACATTTGCTGAAGCGCAGCCATGTACAGAACCATTTTAGATTTTGTTTTGTTTTGTGGTATAGGTTTTCTTCGTACCATTTGACCAAAATGGCATTCAGCACTGGCAATACACGAAATTTTGTACATCATGGGTTGGGAATGTCAGTGACTTTGGGTTTTTCGGACAGAAATTTAATTTTTGGATTGTTGTTTTCTCGTGCTGCTACTTTTATGATTTTTTAATTTACGATTTGTTTTATTTAATTCGAAGTTTCTCCGATGAATAATGTTGGGGCATGTCTTGCTCTTTGTTTTGTTTTGTTTTCTTCGGTTAATTTTGTGTCCATTTATATGGTGTGTTTTTTTAGGTGTAATGTGTTTTTCAGGTTCTCTTTGAACTATATCCGGGTTGAAATTATTTTGTTGGGCTATGTGTTGGAGTATTATAAGCTCATTTTATGTTGCTTCAAATTTGATTGGTAAATCGTCGAAATGATTTTCTTAATGTAAAAATCGAGCTTAAACCTAAAAATTATCTAGCAGATTTTATAGAAATTTTGAAAAAAGAGAACGGAAAAAGTACACACAGTAAACGAAAAACTAGCTAGCGAAGAGAATAAACTATCATTCTAGCTGTCGAAAGTATTTCACGTAAAAGTCAATACAAGTAGAACTTACGTGACAGTCGACAGTTTACCCTCTAATGTAATATCGGTGTATATTTCATCTTGACGAAAATGTATGTGTGAATTGGCCTTAATATAAGAATTTACTAATGTGACATTTCAGCACGCCGACTGGCCTGGAGGACGTGTCGCGGTACCCTTACCTGCTGGCCGAGCTGCTGAGCGACCCCATGTGGACGGAGCAAGACTTGAAGAAGCTCGCCGGTCTCAACCTCCTGAGGGTCTTCAGAGAGGTTGAAGAGGTGGGCGACCTAGCTGTCGCTACTCAAGTATTTTGGGTGCGAGTGGATCTAACAGCACGTAGCATAACCGCCTTTTATTTCCCCCCTTGCAACTACTGAAGAAATCAAACGGTATGCGACATAATTGTGCCAAAACTCCAAAAAATCAAGCTGGCGTTTGTTACTGTCAGAACTGTGCCAAATATTAAAATACAGGTAACCGCACCTCAAAGACATTTCAGTGAAGCCATCACCATAATGAATCCCATTTATGGGCTACATATTTCATTGTTTCTTACAATTCAGTGAACATCCACTACATCTAATCTACAATTTTCTATCATTAGATAATCATCACGTACCGTATTTATTGCGATCAAACAGGGGTCCCACACATTTTAATAGTTTTGAATCAGATTAGGCGTTTCAGCTTTCTTAAATTTGTTGTAAAGTCCCGTGTAAAAATTTATCCAATTTTCTGTAGTCCCATATTTCTGGAGCCAGAAATAAAATCGCTGTGAAATAACTTTAGTATAAGACGGTCATGGGGCAATAGGTAATTTGTTCCGATTTCTGGTTCATTCTATTCTCATTTTAGTCGACATTACTGTATCCAGTTAAAGGCAGGATACTAACACTATTACTAACAGTATTATTTCTCTTACGTGATGTTAGTTTGCTGTGTATGCCACAGAACATTTATCTTCTGTCTTAGCAATATACCATAAACAGACTTCCTCACAGTTTGGGTCAAAACCATTTGCGACACTTTCTAGTTTTTTTTTTTTTTTTTTTTTTTACTTCGGTATCGTAGTGCACTAATTCAGTAAGCAGTTGCTAGTAGTCAACTATTTAGACGAGTTTATCGTCTGAGAGGTGAAGTACCTCATCGTCAGGATTAGCTTGTGTTGGCTCATCCACTGACTCTGCAGTCAGGTTCACTGTTTGGACAAGAGCCGAGCAAGAAACCTAGCTTCTGTGAAATTTGGATGGTAGGAGACAAGATACTGGCAGAGCCGGGACTGTCAGTGTGTGCCTCGCGCTTGGATAGCACAGTTGGCCAGCCTGCCTTTGGGAGGGGAGCAATGCCGATCGCACTAGGCTGTCCACGCCGATGGCGCACGGAGTGTTTGTTTACCTCCACGTCACCGCGTTTCTCATCAAACAAAGTTTCTTGTCAAGCTCTTAAAGGAAGAACAACTCTGGAATGAATACGCACAACCCTAAGCACTGGCCGTCGAGCGCTTCCTACTCGCTTGTGAAAATTCCAGTAACGATCTCATCGACAAATCGTTAGCAGCGTCGCTTATGTTAAGATAGCTTTCGACGCTGCCTACAACGAGATTGTTCAACGGACACGACATGGACAAAAATATCGACACTCCGATGGCAACGTCGAGCCTTTGGATATCGACGACGCAGAGCTTGGCCTTTGAACGATTCGTGTTTTCGAGTTGCATGAAGATGACGTCATCGTGGTGCATGAAGATGAAGTCATCGCGGTGCTAAGCCCTTACGGAAAAGTCCACCGTCATGTAGCCGAGACATAGGCATAATTTTCAATGTATCTGGAGCTTAATGTTGTAAGACAAGTCCGAATCGATTTCAAGAGGCATGTCTTTTCATACATTTCTATAGGTGTCTGCCGATCAGTGGTGATTTACGACGACCAATCTCGAACATGTTCCGGTTGTGACAAAGAAGGACACGTCCGTAATGAATGCCTGCAACGCGACATTACACAACTACGACTCGACGATACGAACACAGATTGAACCACAACTGCCCTTCCAATCCCAGGCTGTGACACTGCGCGTCCAGCCCTCACAAGACATTTCATATCGTCTCTCAAGACCGATACACCCGAAGACGTCACAGCACCTTACCACCGGCATTCCCGCCCGAGAACATGATTTTCAACCGAACACACCAATTCTTGATGTTCACAAAGATACTCTCGAGAGTCTTATGGAGACTGAAGGCCCCATCACAGCAGCCGCATCTTTTGTACCTGAACAACGCGAATACCTTCCTTTCCTAGCACTGATGCACATTGGCGGAAACAAAAGTCGACTAAATGCCGATGAAACGCCACAAGACGCCAGAATTGGCCACTGTGCCACCTCCACAGGACGATGAGGTGATGCATAGATCTGACGGCATACGCGATAAATCCTCTTCCAATTACACGAAGACGAGTCCTACACAAAACGGTGAGCCGCCGAACGGTGATTGTGAGCAAGTACTGCACCTGGAAGCCATGGAACACAGAACGCGAGCCATCGACGAAGCGATTGAGGCGACTCGACCAGCGCTGCTACCTCCCACCAATATTGAAACTCACACACTGTTTTCATGGACGGATGACGTGGATTTACCATCGGCACCCGATGTGAAAATACATCTTTTCTTCCGTTAGACCGACACTAAAATGGGGGACGTTCATACGACGACTCCTGCGACCACTATGGACTTCTTCAATCCTCCACGACAATGTTAACTACCAATGAGCATATCGACAGCACGAATCCCCTATCTGGCATACCGAATATCTGTCATCAACACTAATGGCATAGGCTCTCAAGTTAAACTTCATCTACTCCACGACACGTTACGAGCAGCAGACATCGACATCACCATGCTACAATAATGGAGCACAGGAATTTATTGTGTGTCTTATGAACACGAAATGTACCCCGCCCCGACGGGCAGGAGTGCAGTTTCCGATGGCGTATGTCTTCAAACGGCGCAAGGGGTGGACCCAACCGTTGGGGAAATCGGAATCATAAATATCCAGCCCCAACGGACACAGATAAGCTAAGGGGTCACTCCCAGGTCTGTGCAGGAGATATCATGCCTTCATTTCTCGTCAGATACGATCACCTCGTCGTAGGCGGAGATATCAGTAGTGTTCTCGTGCGTACAGACCAATACCGACGTTTCCCCAAATGTCCGGAACTTCACTTCCGTGTCCGCCGCCTTCGTCTAGGCGACACTTGGAGAGCGGTGCACGGTCACCGCCTGGGGCAGACACAAATCACGAGTCACTCCGCCAGCCAACTCGGTAGAATATATATATCGCTGACGACACTCTTCTGGACGTGAAACGTTGACATTCTGCCTTTTAGGATTATGACAGCTACATCTGTACCATCAACCTACATAGACAACCTATCTGGTGTAGTGCAGGATCTTGGAAACAACATCATGATACTGCGAGACTCCGAAAGTCGAATACAGGTCACAAAAAGTGGCACGCTTTTGATAGACGCTTCACGCATTACGAAACGACATTGCAGTGCGCCAAACGAGCCATCAGACGCATCTTTACACAATATGATAAAGCGATAGACAGGTGGAATCAATACACCACATATCTCTAATATAGCGCTCTACGCAAGTTCATGGACCATCCCTCAGAAAGAAGTTAAACGCATCAAGGTAAAAATTGTAACCTTCACAAGGTGCCGTCTGGAAGGAGCCAATATATGAGCATGCAGCTAAGACAGGATTAAAGGTGAGGAGTCTTCTATGTATCACACCGTTTAAAGTGTTCGCCAACTCTGACAGGCCTTAATGTAAACTTTAGACCTACCTGATGGACGATGGCCGACATTGCAAGTTTCCATTGTCAATGCCTTCGCAAAGCACTACAGACGTCTCTATCAAGAAGTACCGACCGGTGCAGTTCATGAAAGGCTTACTCATACTAGTTCCGAAATCTGCAGCACGAACACGACTTGACAGTTATCGGCCTATCACATTATCCAGTTCCGATTTCAAGACTTTCACACGCTTTCTAGCTGTGCGACTCAAACATGTATTACGAGAAATTGTTTCCCATGAACAAGCATTTTTAGCAGACCATAATTATATCCACTCTGCCCCCAGTGAATATCGAGATGTGATAGTTTTGGCAACACACTCGTGACTGAAAGGTGTCTTAATCTCCATCGATTCAACCGTGTGAATCATGCATCCCTCAACACAGTGGTGGACCGGATAGCGATTCCCCTGACGTTCAAGCAAGTGATTATGCGGCTCCTTCAAGGAGAAACATCCAGACTTCTCGTCAACGGGAGGCTTACAGAACCTATACGGACTGAAGGCTCAGTCCGGCAGGGTTACCTACTGTTGACCGTGCTTTACGTCATTGCGTTGGAACCACTCATCTGCGGATTACGGCGTCGATTGACAGGTATTCTACTCCGGGTCCATGTGTTCCACTCCCGAGCCTACGCGGACGATTCAGACCTCGTCGTACCTTCAGTAGCCGACTTACAAGTTATGATGCATAGATTATCCGTTACAGTCAGGGGCAAGGAGTGTTATTAACTATGGAAAATTATGCGCCATGAACATCGGGCGTGGCCTTCCCAGAGACAGTGTGGCCTCCTTCAACTGGTGGGCACCCTCCGGTGTCTCGGGTTGGTATAAACGCGAGACATTCGCCACACCTCGCTAATAAATTTTCGGGCGCTCCTGCAACGCATCGGAACAAACATACAGAATCATATACTACGCACAGTGAATATGTGCTATAGTCACCTTCATCAGCACCCATCTGACAGGCCGGATGCCCCACATCGCGCACTTCTGCCCAACAGTGCGACAATGGCGGCCAGACTAATGGCGGATTTCGGGTATTTTACATGTTCCGGATATACCTTCGAAGTCCCGTTAATCCCCTCACCTTACCGAAGCGGGATGGTGGTCTCGATCTGGTTAACGTGAGATCTAGGTCCACGGATCTTCATACCAATACTATAGTCCGGTTATGGAAAAGCCAGGATCGAATATTCACTACCGAGCTCGCACCGTTTTAAAGAAGCCTTTGACACGATCTCACATTCGATGTCACACACTGCCCAATTCATTTTGGAACATAGTTACTTGCGCACGGTGCTCTCCAGGACAAGGAGGACAACCACGCACGACATCTACTGCCTTCACTGACCGTACCCAGCCCGAAACCACGTCGAAGCACATCACGCTAGGTTTCATGGCCTACAGCTTGGAAAATGATCCATCAACCCTACGACACCACTAACACCAAGGGGCCATGGTACCCTTTCGTCAGCGGTAAATCAACTACAAGACAGAAACTGCATCGCACTCACCACTGTGCCCCATGTGCAATGTCGAAGATACAGATTTACACCGTTTTGAGTGTGGCGCAGCAGAAGTGTCTGGGCCCTCGTACAGCAAATTGTCGTTTTCTACCTTCGAGTACTCCCACATCACGTCTCTCCTATCATGCTCATGTATCCTGACACGACCTACTTTCCATCATCTCAGTAGGACGCCATGACAGGGATCTGCGGCATGGGTATCAACTTCCTGTTCCGGGACGATCTTGCCTACCAGGTGATCTTCTTGACACGTCTCCATGTATAACATCATACTCTGCAATGACATCGACACTATCGATCCACTGCCCCGAATTACTTACAGAGTATTTTTGTCAACCGCCTAGGACCTTGATTCTCGGCGAAACACGCCAACCAATACGGGACGATCTCCCGTTCCCCTTCCAATGATAGAACGGACGTTGTTCTGACGGCTTAGCAATATGGAGCATAGTCAACATGTCTTCCTAGAATCTCTAATTCTCTTATTTATTTTCTCCTCATTTTTTTTCTTACACATGTTTATTAACTAATGACTAAGCATTTGCAGCATTATTTGTTTCTTTTTTTTCCTTATGCGCTCTGCATGAAAAAGTACCGTTGAGAAAGTATACTTATTTAAGTTTTCAAGAAATATTGTTTATGTTATAAAGAACGTCGTCTTTTACTTTCAGACCATAGAGAATTTTATTTGTTTTCTCATTACCTGCACAACTTGACTAGAAGAAGGGATCGGTTGGTAGGACATGTTCCGAGGCATCAAGGGATCACCAATTTAGTATTTGAGGGCAGTGTGGAGGGTTAAAATCGCAAAGGGAGACCAAGAGATGAATATACCAAGCAGATTCAAAAGGATGTAGGCTCCAGTAATTACTGAGAGATGAAGAAGCTTGCACAGGGTAGAGTAGCATGGAGAGCTGCATCACACCAGTCTCAGGACTGAAGACCACAAGAACAACAACATTCAAAACACTTCTTTTATGGACACAAGCAAACAAAAAAAATTGAAGGAATGCATTTCGAAGTAGAAAAAATATGCGGTACAGCACTTGTCTGAGAAAGGTGAAGGTCCCTAGTTCGAGTGTCCATCCGGTATACAGTTTTATTCTGCCAGGAAATTTCGAAAAGCCTATGTCTCGTCTGCCGGTTCTTAAGCTAGTTTGAAGAAAACCGACCACTATGTAGATCTCAGCTATGGAGTTCTGTAAGACGCTACCAGAGTCGAAAATGAGGCAAACTTTTCTTTAATGACAGTAGTCCCCTCTGTCTTTATGTGAATGATTGTTATTTACATGTAAAGAAGTGACCGCATAGCTGTGACGTGTACTGAAACACGATTGAGAGCTCAATATACATTCAGCACATCGTACAGGCCATTTTGCAGCAGAACCTATGTTAACGTGATATCTTCGTCCAAAAGCAGAACCCCTACAATATACTTCATGCACTATCCTATTCGATCCGTAAGAGTTTCTTCTACATGTACATTACATATATACTGTACACTGCAAACCATTATACACTGGTGTGCTAAACTGAAGGATGAAAGTAACTTGTGCACGATGTGTTACTGTCAAGGAACGTAGTTCGATGAAACTTCGACCACACATGCAAAGAGTGGCTACAGCATAGCACAGAGAAGTATAGTACAGTACAGTACAGAAGGTAACAGAAAGAAATACGCAATGAAACAAGTATGATGACACTTATATTCAATGGCAATAATTACATTGTTCACCGCAATTAATGGCGGTTTCCTGGACATTAAATTGCGAGAGATGTATTTTCATAGTGTGTGTGATCTCAGGGGTTTCAAAGAATGCATTACATCTTGCTCTCTGGCAGGCCCGAGGCTTGTTAAGTTCTTTTAGTAGAGCATTCCATTCTTCCACCAGCGCTTTTGGCAATGACAGGCCCGTGCCTCCGACTTAAAGCCCATTGAGAACATTTGGGACGTGTTATGGAGAAGTGGGGACATATTGCCGCACGTCAACGTGAACCAAAGACCATCCAGCTGTTGCCAATAGTGCTGGTTGAAGGAAAGTGCGCCCTGCCAAAAGGATTCCTTGCCAACCTTGTGCACAGCACGGTAGCACGTTACAGGGTGTGTATTGTCGTCCGTGGCAATCACAAGTACCATGGCCTGCTTTTATAATGGAAATGAGACAATCAAGAGTAACGGTACTGCAAGTTACTGGTATGTACGGGGTACTCCTCGAACCACGGACGTACAGTGCAAGCTGTATGGCACATTGCATTGTCCTGCTGGTATATGCTATGATACTGAGGAAAAACAAACTGGTTGTAGGGGTGCAAACGGTCGTCAAGGGTAGATGCATACTTCTGTTTATCCGTTGTACCTTACATAATGACGAGATTACCCGGGAAAGGAACCATTGCCCAGACCATACCGATCACTCTTCTGGCCTGAAAACCTAGCACGATTTTTGCTTTTTGTTTGTTTTCAGACGTTTCAAGTCCGATGGAACATAAAAAGTGAATCACCTGAAAGACCTACTGTCGCCATTCAATAGGCAGCTACTTGAGGTACTGGCTTGCAAATTCTACCCTTCGTCACCGATGTACTGCAGTAAGCATTGTCGCATGAACCAGGCGTCTGCTGCGAACACCCAGCGACGTTCGCCGAACGATCGTTGCGGAGACACTGTTGGTAGCCCCTTCGTTCATCTGGGCCGTCAGTTGCTCAATAGGTGCACGTCTATTCGCCCACACAAATCTCCGCAACCGTCATTCACCCTTGTCATCTAGGACCTGTGGTCGTCGCAGGCTGTGAATAGCGTCATTTTGCCTTTCACGGTAAATTTCAACTGCAGCGCGGCAAGCGAAGAGTTAACAAACGTAGAAGCTTCGGAGGTGCAATGAGGATGCCCCTTTTGGAAGTCAGGTAAATCGCTTCATTTCACATCACGACGACAACAACAATGGTTTCCGCGTCGAACGGACAGAGTGTAGTCTTGCACCTGCCGTCTATGAGTGGTTACTGCATGTTGACGTTCAACATATGTGTCGGTCATAATCATGTGACAGGATCGTGTATTACTGACAGCAGAATGATCGCACAGTCTTATCCTAATTTATTTTGAGCAACCGAATGTCCCAAGAACTGGGGCGTATTTCCTCCAATCATTCCCATTTAAGTTCTTTGAGATTTCCTGTCAGGCATTCGCCTGGTCTATAGCGATCTGTTACTGCTCTAGCAGCGCCACATTGAATTCTTTCGCCATCTAAGGTCAAGCGTGCGTGATAAGAATAGAACGTGAAATAGTATTTGAGGAAAGTCATATTCAAGATGAAAGAAACCTTTGTAAACTACGTTTATGTAATGAATATAAATTCATCTGCAGCACTGTGTGTTTCTTAACGAAGACTACCTCTCAATATTTTCGAGCTGCTGGTGTACCATTAGCACAAATAAACTCGAGCAATAGATTTGGCCACACTATCATCGTATCACAAGCCATTTCCCTAAATGATTACTTACATTTCTTCAGGACCCGTTAAAAAAGTTTTGGTTTTCAAAAATGGTTCAAATGGCTCTGAGCACTGTGGGACTTAACATGTGAGCTCATCAGTCTCCTAGAACTTAGAACTACTTGAACCTAACTAACCTAAGGACATCACACACATCCATGCCCGAGGCAGGATTCGATCCTGTGATCGTAGCAGTCGCGCGGTTCCAGGCTGTAGCGCCTAGAACCGCTCGGCCACCTGAGACGGGGGTTTGAACCGTCGTCCTCCCGAATGCGAATCCAATTTGCTAACAACTGCTCCACCTCGCTCGGTTTCTAATACTGTATTTCGTATAACTTGAAATATTTGAAATGTATTTGTGGTATCCAGCTACGGAAGTTTAGCCCCTAAGCATTAGCTGATTTTCGTGATTTGGTTGACGCAATGAGCAGCACAAATATCATGATGGTAGCACTTTTTAGTTTTCAAGTATACCGAGTCAACAGGCCATACTCGAACATATCTTACATGTCCACAGCTAAAATTATACGTAGACGCAGTATCTTATTTCCACAGTATTTTTGTACAAATAGTAATTCTAATTCAGTTGTAATTATTCCACGGTACCCGAAATTGTGTTTCTACGCCACTGTTTTTTTTTTTGTATATACAAATAATAGAAATTTCATGCATATAATAATTTCTTTGAAATTGCTCCAGATGTGAGTTTCTGTGTCACACCCTCCTCACCCCTACTCCAGCCACTAACGGTAGCAGGAGATCCATAAGCCAACAGCCTTACTTTCCATTTATACTTGTACCAAATTTGATCTAAATCGATCCATCGGTGGTACATGCACATAAGTAGATACATAGATACAGAAATACATATAATACATAATTTTCGCAAATAGAGGATTATGTAAATTAATTTTATGAATAGCAGTTTAGAGTGTTGAATTTTCATGTCATGTACTTAATTTACATTTGGGGCAGTAGTGAGTGAGATGGTTTTGTGGGCACTGCAGGTCCGCGACAAGTGGCAGCTGGCGGCTGTGACGCCCGCTGAGGACCTGATCCCCGCAGCGGACCTGGAGGGCCACACCACCTGCATGTACCTCGCCTCCTGACCTGCCGTCGCCGTCTTCCTCCTCATGTGAGTACGCTGTGTATCGAACACTTCAACCGCTTGCGAACGCTGACCCAGCTACGACCATTGTCGAGCTATATAAAAGCCATTTGTAGTTATTGTAGGGTGGCACCGACTCTCCTGAGCTAGTCCCAATTACACATCGACTACATGTATTCTATAATGTCTCTTCAACTGGGATACAACTTACATATAAATTCTTATTGTGGATGTAACATGTAGTGAAGATGAGGGGCAATAGTACTCTTAAATCAGATTCAAATTTGGTGCCGAGTTTAAAAATAGTCTTTAAATTAGAAACGTATCAATTGTGAACATGACCATTTACTTAAAAAGACGATATACCTTGACCAACTTTCAGTTCATCTCGGCCCTAATGTAAAGGCTTGTATTGATAATAACCCATTTTAATAGGCAAATATATAGGTCTAATAAAGAAGCTAAGGCCCAGACATAGCACGGGTATGTATTTTTTCCAGTCTTCTATTAGTCCACCTCCTCCTCTCCCCTCTCCCTGCCGTTCTATTCCCTTTCTGTCCATTTCCAGTCTCCCACTCTCTGTCCACATACACATCCCCCTATCGGTGTCCTTCTCTTCCTTCCTCTCTCTCTCTCTTTCTGTTCATACCCTCCCCCACCTTCTTTCTCGACGTTGACACCTCAACTCCACTAGGGAATTGTAATTTCTGACTCAGACTATTTCATTCCAGTTAGTTATAATATGAGTACCAAAATTGGTTGAAATAGATACAGAGATTTAGGAGAAGCTTTTTAGCTGTGGCTTTGCTAATTTACGTATGAATCACATACGTTTCACATGTTTGTAACGTATTGCACACATATTTAACCTTTAGTGAATTTCGCCCTGCTGTTCCGTTTTCGCTCAGCTCACAGTTTACGACGTCGTATCTCCTGAACTATGTACCCTACAGTCGTACAGTTTTGCTAGTGCATCCAGCGGTAGGTGTGAATATTACAATCAAAGTGTGTTGCGAACAGAGTTAGATGCACGGAAATAATTTTAAAGGTCTTGACTGAGGTGTCGGTTCTACTCCACGAACAACGCAATTGCAATAAGCGTCAAACACTTTTATTTTCATCATTTTGTGGGGAATTGCAGCGGGAAAAACGTCTCGTAAACATTTTAAACTATATATGAAGTTGGTTGTAAGACGCTAAGTGCTCTCATTCTCATACCAAGGGCGAATATTCTGTGGCTACTGTATCTTGTGAGCTACTCTCTATTTTCATCCCCTGTACCACCCTTTGAAACCTATGTGGTGCTTACATACACAGCGCTTCTTTCCACACACCCCACATCAAAAGACGTGATGTGTGTAGCAATCTTGTGTGAAATCTATCCAGCGGTTTAGGAGGAGATGTGGAACATATATACATCCACTTTTGTTAGGTACCGTACCAGCTTTTTGCCCATGGTATCGCCTGCGGAAATGTGTCACACAAAATGCACACATCTCTTAGTCTGTCTCCTTCTCTCCTCTGTCTCTCTGCCCATCACTTCCTCGCCTCACTATCTGTCCATCTCATTCTCCCGCATCTCTCTGTCCAGCTCCTTCCCATCCCTCCACCTCTTTCCCTCCATCTCGGCATCCCCTCCCTCTCTGACAATCCCCTCCCCATCCCCTCACCCTTTTCCCTCCATCTCGTCGTCCACCCTCTCTCTCTGTCCATCACCTATGTGATTGCAACTCCTCTTGCCCACTCACTTGCTACCAATCATCACCTGCCCCCTCCCTCCTTACCCATCCCCTCCCGTCACCTCTATCTCCTCCTCTTACTCTACGTATCTCAACCCTCACCCAGGCATAAGTAAATGTAGTCCCTGCAAAAGAGGACGATCAAGGAGACACATACTGCTCCCATACAACGCCTCTTGTATCGCCTACATGCCAAAGGCCTGGTAAACCTTAATATATCGGTTTGTTGAACTAAAATATTTAATCGTAGAGAACTAACATTTCTTACAAAAGGGACGACAATGGATGAAAATAAACAATGAAAACGTAATGCTTCAAAATAAGGAATTCCAATCAATAACGAAAAATAACCGCAGTAATAGTTAAAATCGCTGACATAGCTGTGCAATTAAATAAGGAATAGTGAAAAATAATCAAGGAGAAAGTATTCCACCAGAAACAGCAAAAGACGTAACCATTTATAAGATAGGGAAAACAGTAACCCGCAAGAAGGAAAATTAGATTAAAAATTATATAACCAAACATTTCACAGTGAAACACAATTTTGCAGTTAGAATGATGACCGCTGTTTCAAGAATGAACAGACTACTCTTGCATTGTTGCGACGTTGATAAGAATTTACTGATTCTATTGTCAGATGGTGAGGTGTAATCATCATCCATTTCACATGTGTAGCACATGTTTGCAGAGGTGACATTTCTATGGATTTCGCATCATTCTGCATATCAGCTTTGCTTTTTCAGACACTCGTGTCACCATGACAGGGGCACTGAGTCCTCTTGTTTCTCACACGACAACTATACGAGCCAATAAAACTGTGAGTAAAGGTCTTCTTTATTTGCAAAATAAACTAAAGATTATTCCCATATGATTAAAGAAGAACCACGAAAATAATAACTGCTTTAACGCCATTGCGATAGCTACAATTATTACAGTTCTACTTTCAGTAGCTGTAATGTGTTGGCACATGACGTGATTGAAAAGTATTATCATTACTGACGGCTGATTAGTTGTATTTTCTATGTGTGATTTCCTGAGAAACATTCTTTACGGCACCCGGCAAGGCTACCTGTTCGACCTAATTAATGTAGATTGGCTTCTTCACACGTGGACAATCTTCTTGTACAGACAACAAGAGTGATCTGTTGTGTGCGTCCTTCGTGATCAAACTGCAGTTACAGTTTCCCGTCAATAACTCGTAGTCTTCCGTGTCCATTAACTGATACTGAGGACATGTTAATTTTGCACATCTTACATTCACACATTTTAAGTCCCCTGATTTATGTGCCAGACTGCCTATAGTTGTGAATGATTAACAGTTCAATTGAGGCTAATACTTTCTTTAAGCTCTGAAAAGTATACACCTTCGTATTTCTATACATTAATAAGTAATTAGCAGTCTTTGCCTGGACCTCGGAAGTTAACTGTGGCTTTTTGCAGATGATGCTGTGGTGTATCGAGAGGTTGCAACAATGAAAAATAGTACTGAAATGCAGGAGGATCTGCAGCTAATTGACGCATGGTGCAGGGAATGGCAATTGAATCTCAATGTAGACAAGTGTAATGGGCTGCGAATACATAGAAAGATAGATCCCTTATCATTTAGCTACAAAATAGCAGGTCAGCAACTGGAAGCAGTTAATTCCATAAATTATCTGGGAGTACGCATTAGGACTGATTTAAAATGGAATGATCATATAAAGTTGATCGTCGATAAAGCAGATGCCAGACTGAGATTCATTGGAAGAATCCTAAGGAAATACAATCCGAAAACAAAGGAAGTAGGTTACAGTACGCTTGTTCGCCCACTGCTTGAATACTGCTCAGCAGTGTGTGGTCCGTACCAGATAGGGTTGATAGAATAGATAGAGAAGATCCAACGGAGAGCAGCGAGCTTCGTTACAGGATCATTTAGTAATCGCGAAAGCGTTACGGGGATGATAGATAAACTCCAGTGGAAGACTCTGCTGGAGAGACGCTCAGTAGCTCGGTACGGGCTTTTGTTCAAGTTTCGAGAACATACCTTCACCGAAGAGTCAAGCAGTATATTGCTTCCTCCTACGTATATCTCGAGTAGGGACCATGAGGATAAGATCAGAGAGATTAGAGCCCACACAGAAGCATACCGACAATCCTTCTTTCCGCGAACAGTACGAGACTGGTATAGAAGGGAGAACCGATAGAGGTACTCAGGGTACCCTTCGCCACACGCCGTCAGGTGGCTTGCGGAGTATAGATGTAGATGTAGACCTTACCACAAATTTTACGGGGCAAGTTTTCTTCATAAATAAACGCACCAGCTGTCAGAAATTTCAGGCTCCAGCTAATATTATCCACTATGTCATCGAAGTCAGCATGAAATGTAATGGTACTGTTAATGTTTCAGAAACAGCTGAACCTACGTTTGAATTTTAGAGGACTTCCGACGTTTGTAATTATAAGAATAGGTACAGCAGTCTGTTTGATTCCATTTATGAAAATAATTGTTACTTCAGTAGCCTTCGTTAAAACCATTGTAGAAAATAAGCCGAAAACAAATCATCCACTAGCTGGCATACCGATATTTCTGGAATCGCATTTGTCTACAACTGGAACCTTTTATGAAACTATCTTTACCTGCGCTACACTCCATAGCCACGTTTAAGTTTTGACTTGATATGAGGTAACAGCGAACTTTTATTTAACGGTTCCGTTGAGATGTTCCGCTACCTAGTATCAATATGTGTGAGGAACTGGATTAATTACGGCAGTCAACAGTCTCGAAACAGATAAACCGTACAAATTCCTTACCGCATTAATTTCGTGTAAGTTATTCAGAGACGGTCGTGGTCAAGAGTTAAGCATTTGATGCGTGGGAGCTAACTGTTACGACTGGATATGTCACCCTCAGTCGGCGAGAGTAAGGATGGTTTGTTGATATAAGAAATCGGAGGCGTGCCAAATATCGATATCTCTTTGAGAATAATTACTGCCAGCAGTAACTTTAAATGATAAGGTGTAAAAGATATTAAACATTAAGTATGTTATAATTAAATGAAGATGTGTCATTACGTTCGTTATTCCAGATTTAAGTTGACTTGTAGTTAATAGGTGGCATATGAAATGAAGTATGTATGGAAATTATATCAACACTGAACATATGAAATAATTCTTTAATCTTTCCATCTCTTTCCACGGACGAAGATTCGTTGTGTTCTTAATAATGGTATTATATGCATTGCTTTAATCCATATAAGAATCTGCATGATAAAATGTTGCTTTCTACAAACAATTTTCACACGCGTTCAGTGCAGGAATATTTAGTAAATTATTGTAAGGAAATGTTCTGATGGTGTCATCGAGACGGTGATGAACCGCTTCCTTCCCTTTCCATGGTGAGATTTAATCGTCGTTTGAACTACCGTTCCAGCTATAAATAACCTGTATGTCACCGGAACATTAACAACGTCCCCAGTTTTAGACTATAAACTGTAGATACGTGGTTTCAAATACTGTGATCTGTTTTTATGAGCCATAGGGCGAATGTAAGTCTTAGGTGTCAGCTGAAGATGCAGTTAAATCGTCAAGACATGCTGTGACCTACAACTGCAGACTTTGGTGCATGTTTACGAAGTGCTAAAGTTGATGTAGCAATTAAATAATCACACAAATTAAGCGATAACGTCAATCAGCAGTCCTGAGTTCCAGGATAGATCGGTTGTCAGCCCACACCAGTATTTGCGCATTCAGTGTCGTTAAAAATTCGCTAACCGATAACGAGATTGTTATATTCTGGATACATCTCTTATTGTAATATGCTGATTTTTGTCATGATCCTCTCCACCAACGAAGACCACTTGTGCACATTTGTTTATTATCGGTACATAATTCTGAACTGAAGGACTTTTTAATGTATTTTGCTTCAGGTGCTTTCTTATAGATCGCACCGAGGCGTTGTCTTTAATATCGTGACTTCATCGTTTTCCTATATTGGTTTTCTCTTAAATAGAAATTATTCATTATGTCGTGCAACAGAAAGCGATTAATTATGATGGAAATGTGTACAAGGAACAATAGTCTTCAAATAGATGCAGTCGTCTGTGAAATTAAACATCACCAACAGGTTGCAGTATTTCATATATTTGTCAGGTTGAGGCGCAAAAACGCTGGAATGAAATTTATCAAAGGACTACCAATGGACAGTGTCGTCCGTCGTGGATCACACAGATTTAAGCCCAATAAGTGATGTATTGAACATAAACATAGAAGTATTTCATCATGATGGAACTCGCTCTGTGTGTCACAAGTTCATTAGACTGAGGGAAACATTTTGAATTGTGTAATTCCGCAGGCTTTCGTGGCGTTGTCATCGTAGTTAAAATCTTCTTGGCTATTCGGCCGCGTCATATTTCTACTAAAATGACTGACATTTAAACTCGTCTGCTGGGATCTTCCTGAGGATCTTCTGGTGCCCACTGCTGCCAGAACATTGTGATTAGATATTAGTTGCAATTATTGTTTCATTTCTACTGTAGTTCATTTCCTCCACTGGAGAGCGCCAGGAGTAAAATCCTGAAATATTTCCTTCTCCACACAGTCATCAGTAAGGCATACCCGTTGTCTTTGATGATCTTATTCTAGGTGTGTCTTTTCCCTCGCTTTTTCAGCATTCGTCAATTTAAGACCGACGCATTGAGTCCATCTAGCTCATCATGTCCAGATGCAATTCCTCCATCATATTATCGTAACATTCATAGCTCGTCATATAATTTTTATTCTTATTTTAGGAGTTTGAAGGTTGTCGCTACGACGCAAAGGAGAGCGATCAATGAAAAAAAGAATGTAGCGAGCTGAAGAAAATATGGGTTTACCAGACCTGTGTGAAGACTTATCAGATTCGTTTACATCCTTCAGTTCCTTCGTTTTCGTACGTGAATACTATGTGCGTGTTCAGTAGAATTTGTTCAAATGACTATAGTTTAGTGGTACATTTTTTGAAGTCAGTTGATGGTTCGTTATTATAGTGTCAGTCGAACAAATTTCAGTATTTATGTTACCAGTAGTAAAAGCGTTAGTCTTTATTCAAACATCCGCATCTATTTCGCCAGTTGAATTTTACACACGTTGAGTTTGACGGTAATTCGAAGATGATTCGTAGGAATGAAGATCAAACACTTACGTGCTTCGCCAAATATCGTTACCGTTAATGACCAAACAAAGTTATTTCGTGCATTAGATTTGCTGCTTGTTGAAAACTTCAATCCATAAAATTTTATATAACATAGATTCAAATATTTCCAAATTAGTATCATAGTAATAACATCTGTTATCCTAACAAATTTTCGTATGGAAGTATAAGATGAAATTGTGAAATCGAATGAAGAGTTCATTCCATCTCATTCTAAATAAATTATCTTCTTTCGGCAGTGTTTAGTTCTCCTTTCCCCCTTTAAGCTTACATGATCATCCGAATTCTAAGAATTACAGACGATGTCTGCCGATAAAATCAATCTTAGTTATTTTTTTACCAGAGTAGAGCAGTTGCAATATTAAAAATGCTCTGAACGTGTTATCAAATTTATTTACATCTATAATTGCTGTTTACAGAGATTCAGGCTCAGTAAAAACTACTGAACCCACCACAATAACCAGAAGTGTCATAACATACCTTTATGGTATGGCAGCAATGTGTAAATCGGTTCTCCTTTAATTTCCCGGAACAGGTATGATCATTTGTATGGGATATTGCCACTTTGCTCCAACGATTTTGCAGTGACCACTTTTACTGTCCGAGGCCCCGTTCTGTCAAGACTACATACTTTTCACATAAAGCTAACATAATATCTTGGTTGAACTCAAAACATCTACTATCACACATACCTTTATGGAAAGTGTTGAAAATGTGAAGATAGCAAATAAATATGTATATTCTAATAATCCGTCCATCAGAGCCCTAATGTTAGTACAGTTTGTGGGTGGGTGTAATGTGTCTAAGTTGTATGATGCATTTTGCTTTTCCAATCGAGGCCTTCTCTCAAGTAATTTTTGGGCTAGATAATCCGCAAGACTTAGGCATGTGGCATTTTCCGATTATCGCTTTACTATGAAATTTTTGAGGCTTCTGTGACAGCTTTGTGATGTGTTTACAGTTGGCTCCCGCCTCGGGATCTTCGCTAAAACACCATCGGTGACACAGTGTGACGACCGGCAACATTTCTTTGCTCATTGAGGGTACGCAACGTGAAAAATGTTTTAGTCTCTCCAGGGCTATGGATTCCATAACTTCCGTCTATATTCTTGTACAGCACATAACCGTCCACCTACTTCCTCGAATCTTTTATGATTCTAAGAGGTAAGGGATGCACGTAAGTTACGGGGTAATTAATCAGCACATAAATTCGGTTAATGTCTTTTTAAAACTGTCGAAAAGAGGCTGAGAATGTATTTACTTGCATTCAGGCAGCATTTATCATCCACGACACTTCTCGTAAGTAATTACTCATGTAAAACACACCATTCACTTTCATCTGATAAACCTAAAGCATAATTTACTTCTTAAAGTACTAAAACAAAGCTGGTTGAATACAGAAGTGTGAACTTCTTGCATTCATCTGTAGTGGTGTTTCATGGTGAGCTATAATTTACGCAACCAGTGATAAATTGTTAGAAACTGAAGAGAAGATTCCTACCAGGATTTCTCCAATTTCAGATAAATTTACGTGTGGTTGAAAACAGTACCAAAAATATAAAAAAATAATAAAAAGGAAATGAAATATCAGAAGCATATAGCTTATTTAGATAACACTTGACTTTATTCATTTTGCTTATATGTATCAAACAAACAAGCAAATATAAAAAAGAAAAGGAAACGTAAAAGCATGCTTACGTATTTGTACTTTTCCTTAGAATTTACTGCTACCAAATGATTTCAAAGTAAACACTCGTCACTTACATTTCTACGAATAAAAATTAAAATTGCTTTCCAATTTAGCTCATTGTAACTGAAGTTTTGAGAGATGATTCCACCTTATTTGTAAATCTTATATTTATATCAGATTAAAATACGCATTCCCAGATTTGGAACCCAATTTCTTTGCTGTCTCATAATGTTAATAATAGTGTCACGATTGGTTTTTACACCTACATCTACATGTAAACTCCGCATGGTGCGTGGCGGGAGGCATCTGTCTCGCTACTTGTCACTCCCTTTCCTGTTCCACTGGCAATTACAGCGAGGGAAAAACGACTATCTGTACGGTTCTGTAAATGCCCTTATCCCTTTCATCTTATCTTTATGGTCCTTACGCCAAATGTACGTTGGCAGGAGCAGAATCGCTCTGCAGTCAGCTTTAAAGAACATTACCGGGTTGCACCGCCAACAGACTTCGTAAAAACATACCCACAGAATAGTGCGAGTATAATGGTTAAGACGCCTGTTTGGACAGTCTATTGTATTCAGCATTCCAGTAGCTTACACTAACTGCTTGCCGAGCTCTTACCAGACGGTCGACCGCGTTTTTCTGTGACTGTCGTGTTCCATGAGTTGCCTCAATCCTTAAACAAGATAACAAGACTTCTTAAGTCACCATATGGGCATAATTCTGCAGAGATTTTTTATGAAGACTGTTGGCTGTGTAATGCGATGATGTTCTTTTGAATGAAACCGATAGACAGTTAATAAACTTGTGTCAATACAGTTGTGGTGATTTCTTTTTACTATTAGGGTGAATTTCTGGAGGAGATCATGATGATCAGGGTTATTTCTCTTTTGTCTGTTTTATCCATTGGGAACGACCTATGAAGGCAGACTGAAAAGTACCGGAAACCATGAAATTTGCTGTAGTGTTTGGTACTGCGCCTAAGGATGTCAAGGAACTTCAGAGGTTTAAAGACGAATAATCATTATCCCCCTTGGAATGAACTTTCACCAACTTTGAGTCCAGTTAGACATTTCGGCGTATATCCCTCTCTCCTTTGTAGCTAATAACGGTAATTCGTATAGAGTCCTTTAGCCTAGAGTCACCTCGAGTCTGATTTGAGGATGAGTCATGAGCCAAGAGGCAAGATAATTGGGGTAGCAACTGTGGCATTCTGCAACCACATCGTCGAGTCGAACGGACAATAAGTTTCCTCACCGTCAATCACCAGGTAACTATGCGGGCAATGCAAAAATTCCTCGGCTTTATAGTGCAAGAGCTCGTCTCTTTGGAGACTTACATAGTATTCATCTGACACAATATTACTCTTTGTTGGGTAATGGTTAGCAAGAATCCGTTTTGCTCGACTGAAAACATTATTTCATACCTGGAGTTAATTTGTGTCTCATGGTCTCATTTACAGTAAAGTAACGACAGTTCAAATCCTTCTGAGTTCTCGTTTAAAACAGTTAAACATTGTTGCGAAATTTATTTTCACACTTCCATCATTAGCCTATTATGTACAAAGTTTCCTCTTTGTTAATTCTTGTCATACATTCTTCTGTAGAATATGTAGTTATCTGAAGTCTTTTAAGTGGGTTATATCAAACGGCGAACAGCAAAATATCTGCTTAGCTGCCATTTGTTGTTTGCCGGAAATGATGAAGTAACTATTTTCTAAGTTTTGACCAACTTTGGAATACGAAGTCAAAAGGCGTTCGAATTTAATGCATTGGTATTACAGTTTACCATTTGACAGAAATGAACACAGATCGTCACAGAAACGGCGCTATTTCGTGGATGAAATTATCACTTAACTCATATAATTGCACTACACCTACATAGTAAAACAAACGGCCGAGAGCGAGAAATTTTGCTGTACTTTGGCACTGTCAATCAATCAATCACATTTCGGCAAACATGGACCTTTTGGTGTACGTCATACAGCTATGACTCAACTATCTTCTGTGTAATGTGTACAATTTACTGACCAAGCAAACTGCGTACTTAATATGAAGTTTGAGTATTATCTTATTCTACCAAGAAGCTCTTATCATAATTTATCTGTACCTCGACGTCAAATTGGAAACTTCCTACCAAATTTGGACACAAATAAAGCAGTATTCACGAAAACCAACGGAAAGTGCTAGCTCCAAACACGTTAGGGCTGTAGTGCATGATTTACGGGGATAAAAACGTCTCCTTCCAATGTTTTCCATTAAGCTTCTCGGAGAATTTCTGTTAGACTGTCGTGTAGTGCTATAAACCAAACTGTTGCTGTGACATTAGCGCTCTCTGAATGTATTGGATGTATAATACCATCCTACTTGGCAAGGATACAGAAAGAACGTTACTGATCGTGCTAATATCTTTTCTACATGTTTGTCTGTTTTGTCTATGACGTTCGCATCTAAGTACTTCGTGACTCAATTTATAGTATCGTACAAACTGGCATTCATAGATTCTCATTTTCCCAGATCCCTTTCAAAAAATGTAAATATTCCGTTCTATTTCTCTTACATTGATTTCATGTGACTGTCTCCTATCGATACTCAGGATTTCCCGTGCATATATGTCGTCTAAATGTTCACCACTAATCCTGTAATCTCATATTATCAGATTCTCCTTGTTAGAAGCATCATCTTACATTTGTTCACATTCGTAAAGATCTGCCATTGTTCAACTCGGCAATTACGGTACTTTCGTAAACCTTAAAGCATCGTCAATTAGAAAATATTGTGGAGCTGCTGATGCCCACTGATAAACCCTTCGTGTATACTGAGAACATAAAATGTTTTCTAATGCTCCCTTGGGACTCTCCTAGGGTTCAGTGGAAGATGTGTTTCCTACTATTTGTAGGGAACCATATATAATGGCTACGTCTTTAGAACCAGACCAGCAACGGACTGTCAATGGTAATAATTGTAACACGAAACATAAACATCTAACGGGTTAGACATTTTGCTTCAGAATGGTATACAAGCGAAACTTAGTAGTTTGGATAATAAAGAGAAGACGTAAATGAATCAAAGCCGATGCAGGACACGTAGTTCTTTTAAGTATGACAGGAACTAAACGTGGTCTACTTAACGAAGCACTAACTACGTTCGCGAACACGGGAACTGAAAATCTACATATCTGGCTCTTAATAGCTATATGACAAGGATAAGTAACGGTCTATGGGCATTAATTGTGCGTACAGCGGGCTCAGTTTGCACTGAAACAGTTTATACAAGTTATACCCTGCCGACTCTGTTAGCACAGCACGTCCCGACATCCGAAATCAGCTGATGTTAAACGTTTGAAAGGTGTGAGTGTAGCTGCTGCTTCCATATTACTTTCAACGAAGTAGTATGCCCGGCGTATGTTTCACGAGTAGATTATCAAGTGTCAATAGAAAGCTCCTTATCCAAGCCATTAAGCTGCGCTTTCTCCAAACCCAATCTTGGAGTGCCACTTGCCATGTTGCCTGTAAACGCTAGAAAATTGTTGGAAACGTGTGACTCAGACGTCTCCTGCGTATGTGCTTCATTTTACAAAACGTTTCAACTCTCCTACAATATCGCGTTTCCGTACGTGAAATCAGGTCTCCTGATACTGTATCTGGATATAACACAATTACACCACGGACCATCGACAATAAAATACATCTTCTAGACAAAGAATGCCGTGATAAACAGTCTTATATCAAGACTGGTCATATCAGTGCACACAATACATGTTCTGCAGTGCATTTGATAAATTCCTCTCCCCTGTTCCTCTTTACATGCCGGCTGTCTACTGGTTCGTCCTTTTGTTTACGACGTTCGCACCTACGTATCTCATACACTGATTTATTACATAGTACAAACAGGGATTTGTAGATTCTCCTTTTCCACGGGCAGCTCTTACTGTACAGTTAGCTTCGTAACGGCTCTGTCTCTGGATAAGGGTTCCTTAAGCTAACACATTTGTCTCTATCGGTTATTCCAAAAGCTTTACATGAAAACATATGCTAGAAGCGAGATACCGCACTTGTTTTCAGGCTCTTAAAATATAATTTTGAGTATGTTTTGCCAGATTAAACCCTATTATCCTGTAATATAGAGGAACGAAATCGTTTTCGACCAAAAGGTTTAAGCTACAATCCAGCGCCGTTTTCAATCTTTGGTTCACACACAATGGCTGAAGGGGTGACTTTACATACAACGGAATTCTATTGTTCACATTCAGCTGCCAATGGCTGCTCTAAGGTCAAAATGAAAGTAGCGGATTACAAAATCATATACGCTCTATTTACAATACCATCTTGGAAAGTAATTTGTAGTTTCTGATTTTTCGTTTCTGTTCCTTTTCATGCTTTTTATGAAAACACCATATATTGTGAATTGTCTAGTTTTATTGGCTGTATAAATAACTTAAAAACTGAAAATAAAAACTTTCTCCATAAGGACTCCTCACGTACCTCACAAACTATCTATTAAAATCAATCAGAAGAGCTGTAATCACTAAATTTCAGTAGTTATTAAATTTTCTACTGTGGTTGTACGTCCAAAGATTAGTTTGATACTGCTCTTCACAATGTCTATCCAATGCTACCGCCTACATGTCTGCCTCATGACTGCAACCTAAGGTTTAGTCAGCGTAAGTTGACCCATGAGACTGACATGGGGCTGGGCGCACCAGTTTCACGAGCCTGCCTCAACCAGTACTGTGAATCGGCTTTGTAAACGTTTCTATAGCAATGTTTCAGTGTTTCCACAGCTCTTTACACAGCTACTGTTTTCACCTGCAGTCGTTACTGCTTCGCATTTGATAGCTGGGCATACTGGTGCGAGTTGTTAGTGATATTCTCATGCCGTTTCGACTATACACCCATGTGAACCTGCTTTCTACAGTCATGTCTTTCTCTACAGCTCCCTAACCTCCTGTCCCTCACATCCCCCTACTACCAGTGGGACCATAGAACCTCACAAAGTGCCAGTCAGTTCCTTCCTTCCCTCAAGTTTTGCTACATATTTCGTTTCTCCTCAACTCAATTCACAATTTCTTCATTACTTATGGGATATGCTCACCTAATATTCAGCATTCTTCTGCAGGAGCACAGTTTAAAAAAAAACTCCTCTTTCTTCCTTTGCTGACTGTCTAAGTATCACTTGCATACAAGGTCTCGCTCTTAGCAAACACTTTCATAAGTGACTTGCTGACACCTAGATTTAGGCTCCTTTGCAACATTGTTCCTGGGGAACAGCGAACAGCGCTTGTCAGCGCTGCGTAACCGGCTCCCACCGGCTCCTCCTCGAACCGTCATCGTGGAGTTCTAATGGTCTGATAAAGACCGTACCACTTTCTAAACTGGTCACATGATTAACAAATTAGACGGTTTTTATTTACAAACTTGTACTTCAATCTATACTCGTAATGGGCACATTCAACAAAATATACCTTTTCCAGCACGCAGACTGCAGTTTCAAATTACTGTTAAAGGCACTTTCATCAATGGTCGTAGGTACAGAGTGATACATTCTACGAAAACACTTTCAGTTTGACTGATGTGTATGCTTGTATGACAATGAACCTGCGGAGCTATTTGAACAGTGGATATTTTGTAATTACTCGTAAGATCTGCAACTAGGCGACTAAGCCTGAAACCAGATATCTTGAGTTAATAAAACGGCGATCGACAGACAGAAAAGATGTTCTCTGTATTTCTGTTTTTCATAAATGATTTTCTTACTGTTGCCAATCTGTGTTTTATGTTGAATGCATATTATTAATCATAAATTATTTTATTGCAAAGGTAGCAAACCGTATTGAACACCTTTAGTGTCACATTTCCTAATCCAAGGATAACCTGAATTATTTCGACTTCATTCCGTTAACCTTTATTTACGTTTTTTATTGGTCATCCCGTAATCTTTCTTCAAGACATCAGTTTCATCCAATTACAATTTCATCACTCCATAACATTCGTAGTACTTCTGCTGATTTTGGTATATGTGTTGTGAGCTAGTGTTTAGTTCGTTAATTGCTGATATAGGTAGTGCTCAAGTAGTTCGCATTTTTCTTCGGCAACTCAGGAGGGGTAAGTTACGTAAGCTCGTAAGTCTTCCCCGATTTCAATAAAATAAGGGATATAGTTTACCGGAAGTTAATAGTGAAATCGCCGTTGTTGTTGTTGATGATGATGATGATGATGATGATGATGGTGTGTGTGTGTGTGTGTGTGTGTGTGTGTGTGTGTGTGTGTGTGTGTGTGTGTGTGTGTGATATTTCACTGTCGATGTATGTAAAGATTCGAAAATTTGACAATGAGTGACAAGTGCGTGAAGTGTAGTACGTTAGCAAACTGTGGAATAAGTTATGAAATGTGTAGCAAATAGCTTCTGCGGGTTGAATGAAGTAGTGGAGAGGTTAGTGGAGAATCTAGCGAGACACTGCCCTCGACCTGCAGGACGTGTTGTAGGAATACATTACTAGTCCGGCAGAAATTGAAACTATGTTCCCTTCCAGCTTAAATGAATGACACAAACCGGATTAAGAAAGCGTCGCTCGTGCAAAACTTAGCTTTCTTTTTCTCGCACAATATCCTGATTACCATGGATAAAGGGCAACAGGCAGATTCCATATTCCTAATTTTCAGATATCGTTTGACGTGGTTCCCCAATGCAGGTTATTAAAATAGAGCCGAGCATAGGTATATGAGTGGTTCGAATATGTTTTCCTCGACGGCGAATGTTCATTAGAGACAATGGTATCTTCAGGAGTGCCCCAGAGAAGTATAATGTGCACGCTCTTACTGTCTATAAATATAAATGGTCTCATGGACACTGTGAGTGTCAATCCGCCACTGTATGTTGACGATGCAGTAGTGTACGGGAAAGTATTGTCGTTGAGTGACTGTATGATAATTCAGGACGGTTTATCCAGCATGACATCGTGACGGTATTAAATATTTAGGCGTAACGTTGCAAAACTGTATGAAATAGAACCAGCATATAAGCATGCTACTAGGGAAGGAGAAAGGTTACTTCGTTTACTTGGAGAATTTCAGAGAGGTGTAGCTCATATCCATAAACTAGATGCCTTATAAAAGGCTAGTCCTATCCATTCGTGAGTGCTGTTAGAGTGTTTGGGATTCTCACCAGATCGGACTATAGAAAGAAATTGAGGCTATTCAGTGGTTTGTTACGCATAGGTTCTAACAAAATTAGAGTATTACAAAAACGCTTCGTGAACTCGAATTGGAACCCATAGAGGGAAGATCATGTTCTTTTCACGAAATTCTCTTGAAAAGGCTGGAGAAACGACAGTTGTAGTAGACTGCACAACGATTTTACTGTCGCCAACGCACATTTCACGAAAGTACCATGAAGATAAGATAAGGATAATTAAGACTCGTACGGAAGGATACAGCAGTCGCCATTTCCGCGTTCCTATCTGGCATGTAATATGAAAGAAAATGACTAGCCGATGTACAACGTACCCTCCATTGTACACCATAAGGTAGGTTCAGTAGTTTCAGAAGCAGTTAATATGCAGAAGACGACAATCACTGTCAGGAAGACGAAGTAACGTATTATGAATAGTCTACTTCTAGGTAGCAGCCACCAGGGCAGCGTTTGTTTAAAATTGAAGGAGGCTCTAGGTAAGAAGTAGCGTCACCTGCCTTTTAAAACAAAGTTCTGCGCCAGATAAGGGACACAAGACTTACAGGCTTTGTGTAAGGATTTTCCTAAATAGAATAAGGTAGAAATAGTGGGCACTTCTTCTAACAGCTCTTCCGCAGTGCAGGCGCATATACAGTACTAATAAGCAACCAATTTGGAAAACTGAAGGTATTAGAATATCATGTGGGAGGAAGTGTAATATGAAAGACAGTCAGAGGCTGGTAAAAGAATTTTGCTACACACAAGAATATATATAACGCTAAGGCATGTCATCAGACAGGTTAAAACAGTGCATTCACATCAAAGGAACAGAAATCTCTCAGAACAAAATTTAAATTATGTGGTCAATTGTGAAAGTGCTATCACGCCAAAATGTGGGTGCTCGACATAATGCAACTCTCTTCTGTGATAGTTCAATTGTTAATATTCCACCAGGGCTGCACAAAATATGTAATAATCTGTTGTTGTCAGTAGTTGGCAAGTCAAATTAAAATTTTACTGGTGCAGGTATATACGTTGAATTTTTGTGAACTGGTGTTGCCTGACATGTAGACTCCATGCAGCTACAGGAAACAAGGAAAGACAAAATATGAATCAATTACAGCATCACCAAAGGTTAAAGACGCCCCAGTTAAGAAGAAATTTCAGGTGGAATTATGAAGACCAGTGCACCATCCTTTATTTCTGTACTTAGTCACCTGTACAATAAGTCTTTCCGGCGTAGGAAGTTTCCGAACAGAATGAAGTGATCGTTTGAGAAACCACTTTATAAAAACGGTGAAGGAGATAACGCAGAGAATTACCATCTACTATTGTTTCTACCTGTGATTTCAAAGGTTTCTGACAACGCAATGACTAGTAGACAAGTAGCACATCTAAGTTCAGACAACTTGCTCTCAGACTGTCAGTTTGGCTTTGGGGTGGATGTATCCACAGAAAATGTTATTCATTCACTTGTGTTTTAGGCATTAGCAGTGCCAGATAATATTTTAAGGACAGCGAGTGTTTTCTTTGATTTAGCAAAAACATTTGATCGTGTCGAACATACGTATCTTTTGCGTTAAGTTGCAACGTTATGGGATTTCAGAATAAGCTCAACAGTGGTTTACTTCGTATCTGAAAAATAGGAAGCAGAAAGTTACCGTCCAGTGGCAGCAAACAGAGATGAAGTTTCAAGCTGAGTGGGCAATGTAATGTGGGGTATCTCATAGGGTTTTGATCTGTGTTCAATGCTTTTTCTTGATATATGCCAATGATCTGCCACTAAACATGACATATGACACAAACATTGTTTTGATTGCATCAGTCACAAGAGTTATTAAGGATTGTAACATAACTGATGTAGATAACAGGGTAGTCAATTACATAAGCAAGTGACTTTTCACCTGTAACAACACACTCTCGTAAAACCTAAATTCTCCGTTTCCTAGATTATCCTTGATTTCCTTCACTACTTGGTTTAAGCACAGGCTGAATAACAATGGAGATACGCAGCAGACACATCTACTCCTCTGATCAATGGCTGCCACCCTGTAATGTTCTTCGTATCTTTTGACTACAGGCTGCTTCATGTCATAGATAACCTTTCGCTGCCTGTAATTTATCTTAGCTACCTTCACAATTTTAAAGATTAAATTGCAGCCAACGCTGTCAAAAGTCTAAACTATTGCTAAGTGATGGAACTGGGAGGTAATTTTTTTTCTGGGTTGCAGGATTTCACGCAGCAGCCAGGCTCAACAACAACCCACTTAGAAGAAGAAGAAGAGGGAGTTGACGGTGCCGCCCTCACGATGGAGAACTCTCTGCTCCACGGCGCATCGACGCACCCTGCCGTGTAACGCACACTCGTGGGACCAATTCAGCACCGAGGCCTCGGTCCAGAACCTACACTGTCGCCGACGGACGTAGGCCTACCCCATCTACGGAGGTGTTCCGCCGAGAATACTGCATGATGATAAGTTTTCCACTCCTATGGGCCGCCAGCGGGGAGCCGTATTGCTGCTGCTCGGAAATACGAGTGGCTGCGATTGGTTTCATCTGCCGTCATATCACGGCAGCGCAGTAACACCATTCCAGCGCGGCCCTACTACGCAACATCTTACCAGCATATCACTTTTCTACCGCCTGTGATGTAGTTTAGAAGTATTGTAGAGCGTTGAGTAGGAACACTTACAGTTTTACGTATCTAATGAGAAGGTATCATTAGTGAGCAATATGTAGGTACAATTTGAGACTGGAGAATGCTCAATGGACTTCATGTGAAGAACGTTTTGTGAGGTGTCATTCGAAGTAAAGTAGGTATATCTCGTTTCTCTCAACAGGCAAAGTACTGTGTTTTAATGGTTATCGATTTTCTGTAAATAAGAGAACTAAAATCGAAGGAATAAAGTCTACAAGTTTGTTACAGTACTTTTGAAGTTTATCTAATACTCATATTTATTTCTCCTTAATACCAGCACACGTTACGGAAAGATTAGACGAGTAACAGTGTATTAAAATAATTAAATCCTGCCACAAATGTGAAAGTTGGACCAACAATGAAACAGGTAATATGAAGGAGTTTTCTGATAGCGTGAAATCTATTACTACACCACAGCGAGTCTGCCCTCCAGCTCCATTGTTTAAGCTGAATACCTGTTTTAACGGCAGTTTAGTACTAAACGAGCAAAGTTTCCCGCAAAGTTAGTGCAGCCATTGAGTTTCCGTTATTAATAGTTCTCTCCAAACAGCAAGGCCACGGAGAATGCTTAACTACCATAATCCTAAACTCTAACGCTGCGAACATTCAAAATACGGTGACGTATTGTTCTTTGTGTTTTACATCGCCGCTGTGGAGGAGTTGTTAAGTGCGTACAGTTTCCCCGAAGAAATTTTGTGTAATGTTTCTCAGGTATGAAAATGGTAACACATTATCTTTCTAATATTGTTTTTTTAATACAGATATAAACTTATGGTGGAATAAGAAATGTTCCTTTTTCCATTCGACGCAATTGAGAAATTTTTTTACAGTGTTTCAGGTGTACATGCGACTTAATTAGTTGCGATTTTCTTCAGTATTTACAATATATTAATTTGGTAAAATGTTTGAAATATTATCGAAGGATTAGACCATAAATAATTATTTGAAATTCTCACTAAAGATACATAAAAGCTACGGATTGTATTAGACACTTGTGAAGTACTGACTTATAATTTCCCTGGCGATTTCAACTGCAAGTAAGGGTAGTAACAGTTTGCAGAAAAGAGCATAAAGTTTATTTACTTACATTATTTATAATATTTATATTTTGAAACCATTTTAATACTTAATCTCATCGTTCAGCGTCGAGTCATCGTTTCTTAATCTACACTCCTGGAAATTGAAATAAGAACACCATGAATTCATTGTCCCAGGAAGGGGAAACTTTATTGACAGATTCCTGGGGTCAGATACATCACATGATCACACTGACAGAACCACAGGCACATAGACACAGGCAACAGAGCATTCACAATGTCGGCACTAGTACAGTATATATCCACCTTTCGCAACAATTCAGGCTGCTATTCTCCCATGGATACGATCGTAGAGATGCTGGATATAGTCCTGTGGAACGGCTTGCCATGCCATTTCCACCTGGCGCCTCAGTTGGACCAGCGTTCGTGCTGGACGTGCAGACCGCGTGAGACGACGCTTCATCCAGTCCCAAACATGCTCAATGGGGACAGATCAGGAGATCTTGCTGGCCAGGGTAGTTGACTTACACCTTCTAGAGCACGTTGGGTGGCACGGGATACATGCGGACGTGCATTGTCCTGTTGGAACAGCAAGTTCCCTTGCCGGTCTAGGAATGGTAGAACGATGGGTTCGATGACGATTTGGATGTACCGTGCACTATTCAGTGTCCCCTCGACGATCACCAGAGGTGTACGGCCAGTGTAGGACATCGCTCCCCACACCATGATGCCGGGTGTTGGCCCTGTGTGCCTCGGTCGTATGCAGTCCTGATTGTGGCGCTCACCTGCACGGCGCCAAACACGCATACGACCATCATTGGCACCAAGGCAGAAGCGACTCTCATCGCTGAAGACGACACGTCTCCATTCGTCCCTCCATTCACGCCTGTCGCGACACCAATGGAGGTGGGCTGCACGATGTTGGGGCGTGAGCGGAAGACGGCCTAACGGTGTGCGGGACCGTAGCCCAGCTACATGGAGACGGTTGCGAATGGTCCTCGCCCATACCCCAGGAGCAACAGTGTCCCTAATTTGCTGGGAAGTGGCGGTACGGTCCCCTACGGCTCTGCGTAGGATCCTACGGTCTTGGCGTGCATCTGTGCGTCGCTGCGGTCCGGTCCCAGGTCGACGGGCACGTGCACCTTCCGCCGACCACTGGCGACAACATTGATGTACTGTGGAGACCTCACGCCGCACGTGTTGAGCAATTCGGCGGTACGTACACCCGGCCTCCCGCATGCTTACTATACGCCCTCGCTCAAAGTCCGTCAGCTGCACATACGGTTCACGTCCACGCTGTCGCGGCATGCCACCAGTGTTAAAGACTGCGATGGAGCTCCGTATGTCACGGCAAACTGGCTGACACTGACGGCGGCGGTGCACAAATGCTGCGCACCTAGCGCCATTCGACGACCAACACCGCGGTTCCTGGTGTGTCCGCTGTGCCGTGCGTGTGATCATTGCTTGTACAGCCCTCTCGCAGTCTCCGGAGCAAGTATGGTGGGTCCGACGCACCGGTGTCATGTGTTCTTTTTTCCATTTCCAAGAGTGTACATTAATTAATACTAGTGTACTGGTTTGCTTATTGTTACGAGACTAGGAACTCCAGAATTCTCTCTAATATCCAACAAAAAGTCTGAAATGTAGACATACATCTTTAATCAGAGGAATTAAAATCATTATATGGCTGTATTATATGAATGCATGGTGTCTGTTCTTTCGGATATGTCCGAATGTACTTCATCTACATCTACATGTTTACTCTGCAATTCACACTTAAGTGCCTGGCAGACGGTTCATCGAACCATTTTCACACTACTCTACCATTCCACTCTCGAATGACGTGTGGGGAAAAAAGAACATCTAAATCTTTCCGTTCAAGGTCTGATTTCTCTTATTTTATTATGACGATCATTTCTACCTACGTAGGTGGCTGTCAACAAAATAGTTACGCATGTAACTGATTGATATTACAATAATTAGTCAATTTATACAGAATGAACTACAGTATAAGCCAAACTTACACAGAGATGAAGAATTATGATATGCTTGGGGATGAAACGTGTGCATATTTTGAGAATGAGAACCGATATGGACACAATATGATGTAAAAGGAGCACTAATATTGTTTAAAAATTCAAGCCAATCCTCTGTTTTTCCTAATATAAATTATTTATAACATGATAGAGGACCAAGTACTCTATAGTCCAATGTTGCAACATGAAAGTACCGGATATGAGGAGAAATAATGGCTGCCTCGAAATTATACTAAAAAGTAGTCGATAAAATAAACAAAGACTTTCGTAACTACACTTCCCCACTACACGTAACCAAGGTGGTTCTCTGAAACATGTGTTGACATGAAATTGCAGTTATATGTTCAAGAGTTATCTTGCACAGGAATTGACCACAAAATCTAGTTTCCGAAGTTCCCACTGACTGCACACTCTTCTAGGTCGTCTCGTACAATACGAGACTGGAATAGAAGGCAGAACCGATAGAGGTACTCAGGGTACCCTCCGCCACACACCGTCAGGTGGCTTGCGGAGTATGGATGTAGATGTAGATGTAGATGTAGATAGTCAAACCCGGGCAAATCTGGCCTGTAAAAAGTCATCCTTTCTTGTCTCCCTGAAAGTAAAGTTACTGTGTTTTGAGATCCGAAACGATACATTACCTTACGGCAGACCAATAATGTAGTTAAAATCTATTGTGAATGTTTTTCCAGCATAGGCCGAAATCTCGAAGAAATTAAAAGGAATTTGGCTATTGTAAGAAACGATGTACGGAAATAGATATTACATCTGATATTTTGTCCTTTATTAGGAGATAATTAAACAATTATGAATCGTTGCTAGATAAGTACGTCATTGTACCCACTTTTTAGCCGGAAATGTCTTGCAGCTTCTTCTAATGCCACGCTATATCACATGAGAAACGAATCCATTACGAGAATGACGTGCGCATTCCAGGCGGCACGCAAAAAATCTCACTGGAACGTAAGAATCTCGTATTCATAACGAGCGCTGTTCGTTGCGAAAACTTTGCAACGTCCCGTAAGTAATTAAGATTATGTTATTCATTTCTTTGGATTATCAGTCTTCTGATTGCTTCGCTGCGGCCCGCTACGGACTTCTGTCCTGCGCCAACCTCACACCTGAGTCCTCAATTATATGCTGTATTTATTTCAGTCTCTTCCTTTCTCTACTGTTTTTGCCCTCTAGTACCATGGAAGTCATTCCCTGATGTCGTAGTAGATGTTCTCCCATCTCTCTCTTCTCCTTATCAGGGTTTTCCACATATTCCTTTCCTCTCTGATTCTGCGCAGTACCTTCTCAACCCTTACCTTACCAGTCCACCTAATTTTTAACATTAACCTGTAGCAACACATCTCAAATGCCTCGATTCTGGTGTGTTCTGGTTCTCCCATAGTCCATATTTTACTACCATACACTGCTGTGCTCCAGACCTACATTCTCAGAAATTTCTTCCTCCAATTAGGCCTATGTTTGATACTAGTAGACATCTCTCGACCAGGAACGCCTTTTCCGCCAGTGCTAATTTGCTTGCTCTGTCCGTCACTGGTTATTTGCTGCGTAGGCAGCAGAACTCCTGAACTTCATCTATTTCGTGACCATCAATCCAGATGTTAAGATTCTCGCTTTTCTCATTTTGCTACTTCTCATAGCTTTCGTATTTCTTCAACTTACTCCCAGTTCATATTCTGTACTCATTAGATTGTTCATCCCATTCAGCATGTCGTGTAATTCTTCTTCAGTTTTACTGAGGATAGTAATTTCATCACGGAATCGTATCATTGATATCCATTCAGCTTGATTTTTTTTTTAATTCCACTGTTGAACTTTTCTTATATTACCATCACTGCTGTTTCGATGTGCAGGTTGAAGAGTAGGACGGAAAAGACTACATCTTTGTCTTCCACTCTTTTCAATCCAAGCGCTTCGTTCTTGGTCGTCCATTCTTTTCATTCCCTCTTGGCATATGTACGTATTGCACAATACTTGTCTCTCCCTATAGTCTATGGCTGTTTTCCTCAGTATTTTTAATATCTTGCACCCTTTTACTCTGCCGAACGTTTTTTCCAAGTCAACAAATACTATGAACGTTGCTTGATTTTTCTCTAGGCTGGCTTCCTTTATCTATTGTAATGTCAGAATGGCCTCTCTGATGCATTTACCTTTCCTGAAGTCAGATGGATCACTATCCAACAAATCTTCAATTATCTTTTCCATTCTTCTGTATATTATTCTAGTCAGCAACTTGGATGCATGAGCTGTTAAACTGATTGCACGATAATTATCGCACTTATCAGCTCTTGCAGTCTTTGGAACTGTCTGGATAATATTTTTCCGAAAGTCATATGGTATGTCGCCAGACATCAACGTGAATAAACTATTTGTTGCCACTTCCTCCATTACTTCAGAAATTCTGATGGAATGTTTTCTATTGATTCTACCTTATTTGAACTTAAGACATCAAAAGATATCTTAAATTTTAATTCTAATACTGGGTAACCTATCTCTTCTATATCGATTCCTGCTTCCTGTTTCTCCTCCTTTCACATCAGACAAATCTTCCCCCTCATAGAGGCCTTCAATGTACTCTTTCCACCTATTCGCTCCCTCTTCTGTATTTAACAGTGGAATTCACACTGCAATCTTAATGTTACCACTTTTGCTTTTAATGTCACCGAAGGTTGTTGTGACTTTCCTGTATGCTGTGTCAGTCCTTCCGATATTCGTTTCATTTTTTTTAGATTTCTTCACATTTTTCATGTACCCACCCACTTCGTTTTACCTAACGTGCACTTCCTGTTTATTTCATTCTCAGCGACATGAATTTCTGTATTCCTGAGTATCGCTAAATATTTTTGTAGTCAGTTCTTGCATCGATCAACTGAACTATTTCTTCTGTTACGCATGGTTTCTTCGCAGTTACCTTCTTTGTACCTGTGTTATACTTTTCAACTTCTGAGAAAACGCTTTTCATAGATGTCCACTCCTGTTCAACTGTACTTCCTACGGAGCTATTCCTTATTGATGCATCTATATCCTTAAAGAACTTCAAGCGAGTCTCGTCATCTGTTAGGACTTCTGTATCCTACTTCTTTGCATATTGATTCTTCGTAACTAGTCTCTTGAACTTCAGCCTACTCTTCATCAATACTCCTAGGTATGCCTCACGACCTCATTTCTGAATCTCTGTCTGACCATGATAGAATGTAACTGAAATATTCCTGTATCACGTGGTATTTACCAATTATATATCCTCCTCATGTGATTCTTGAACAGGGTATTTGTTATTGCTAGCTGAAATTTATTGCAGAACTCAATTAGTCTTTCTCCTCTCCCAATCCTTGTCCCAATTGCATATTCTCGTGTAACATATTCTTCTACTTCTTCCTCTAAAACTGCATTGCCGTTGTCCATGAAGATTAGGTTTTCATCTCCAATTTATGTACATATTACGCATTCAGTAGCCTTATGTTCTATCTCTATCTTTTCATATTCAGCTCTCGACGTCGCCGTACACAGGTGAACTATGGTTGTCGGTGTTGCCTTGCTGTCGATAATGACAAGAACAACCTATCACTGAACTGTTCATTGTAAAAACTCTATGCCGCACTTTTTTTTTCATAAGTAATCCTACTCCAGTTATATCATTTTCTGCTGCTGTTCATATGACCCTGTACTCATCTGACCAGAAATCTTCATCTTATTTCCCGACATTCCACCCCCCGACTCGTAGACCGTTATCCTTTCTTTTATTATTCAATCTTTTTCTGCTGATCACCTTTCGCTTTCCAGTCCCCTCCCAGAGATCCGAATGGGGGACTGTTCCGCACTCTTTTTTCCAATGTAAAGATCATCATGACGCTTTTTTCAGTGACAGGTCATTTTCCCTTTGAATAGACGTTATGCGTCTTTAATGCAGTGGTTTTCATTGCCTTCTGCATCCTCTTGTCGTTGATCATTGCTGATTCTTCCGTCTTTAGGGGCAGATTCCCACCCCAAGGACAAAAGAATTCCCTGAATCTCCGTCCGCTACTTGGCCCTCTTTCACACAGCCGTTGGCAGAATGAGGGTTAGTTCTTATATCGGAAGTCTTCGGCCACCAATGCCTGTTAAAAATAAAAATGATAACAGTTTTTCCTGCTTTCAGTCATTTCTTATAATGAATGAAGAACGTTTAACTAAAATTGTATTGAATTTCCGGTTATAAATTCAGTGAAATAAGTTGCTACCACATGTGGAATATACCTAGAAGACGCGATAAATTTGTAAAGAGAGCCTTTTTTCCTGACGGGGTAGTAGATTAGATCACCACCTATATCTTGTGCTATGACAGTCGACATTAGCATTTAAGTACATTCCTCTCTCTGTGCCGAACTCGTATACCGTAGCTTATAATCAGCGTAAAAGTGTAGATGGGTGAACTTCAATACAATCTACGCTCCGGGGTTCTTGAACTGTAAATGAGCAGTGTGAACTTATATGAGTTTAAATTTTTTTCTACAAAGGGACACTATCAAAATCAGTTGGTGGAGCTCTGTAAGGAAGGTAAATTCCTTCAGTCTTTCAATTTGTTTGATGGTGCCCTCCGTCAGTCAATTTATATTTACATTTTCTTATAACTGTTCTACCATCCTGCGTTTTGATTATATGTATTCTTTGGTTTGATAATTCTATTATTTTCCCCGCTGTTAATTTTTTGATAGCTAACTTGTGTTTATCAGTGGCGTCACACAGCCCTCTAGCCGGTCCCTTCTCCTGATACGGACTTCTTCATTCGAGCATTCTAACCTGATCTTCTTCGTTAGATTCCATATTCAACGGCTTTTAACTTTTTCAGAGCACCAGAATTAAAATGTTTCCAATAATTTCTTCCCCGAGTTACGATCGTCCATATCTCATATTCATACACTGAGAAGTAAAAACGACACCATACACTGTTCAATAGCGTGTTGATACACGTTTGGAACGCAGTGGAGCAGCAGTTCTGCTGGCATTAATTACACAGTTTTGAAGATATGCGGCATCAGATGTATATGCACAGGTCACCTGATTCCCATAATTTATGGACAATTTTTTTGGTTTGTGGCTGCGGTACTAGTACCTGATAACTTCCCAAATGTGATCCGTGAGGTACAGATCAGGCGAATCTGGTGGCAAAGACATAAAAGTGAGTTCACTATCATGTACCTGAAACCACTGTAGCAAAGTTACGGGACTGTGACATGAAAGACGACATCGCCATCATGGAAGACATCAAGCATGAAAGTAGTACACAGCTTTCGTGGTACATTAAATCGGTAACACAGGTCCCACGGAAGCCTGGGTGAACGAGCCTGCCGGCCTGCATCTGTGGTATAGGGCCTACTGCTAGCAGCCGTCTGCCTGGATATCGGCGAATCCGTTTACGACCATCGACCTATTGTAACACGAAAAGCAACTCAACCGAACAGACCTCACTTTTACTCTCTTGCAAGGTCCAATCTCGATTAGCCAGGGGCTACTGAAATCGTAAAATCGTTCTCTAGATGTACATGAAGCCTGGAAGATATCCCGATTTTCTTCAGTCCGCCTTCCATTAAAAAGCACTCTTGCTTCTCTGGTATCTATTTGCTTACTAAAATCAAATACATTTTGGGGGCAGTTTGAAATACGATTTGTTAGAATAAACACCCAATGGTTTCGCCATGTACCGATCCGTGCATTCTTTGGTAATATATAGATAGCGCTTTTCTAGAAGTTTGAGGGTAACACATCGGCATCGTAGAGTTTCATGTAATCGTAAATAACCATCTAGCCCTTAAATGTCTAAGGAACGTGACGAACTAACGTATTTGATTTTACATCTTTCTTTCCTCAGTCGACTTTCGCACTGACGTAGGATGTACTTCTTCTGCATTCACTTAATCCGATTCTTCTATCAAACTTCGGGACAACTCTTAACCATCGGACAGTTCTTCGAATTGCTCCTGCCATCTGTCCCCCTTCTTTTGATCACTTAATAAATTTTTTATCAGCAACGCTATTCAATTTACTCCTCGAAAGTTATTTGTAATCTTCCTAAACGATATGTAAGTTTTCATTCACTCAGAAGTCTGTCAATTTTTTACTTATTTCTTTGGTCCCTTTTCAATTATTTTCAATACCTGATAACTGAAATTCTAATTAACCTACACTTTTGGCTTCCATATTCTTAAGAGTCGTGCTTCTTTTTCTTGCCTAAAGCTTAAGTACGTCTCCGGTCATCCGTTCCTTCTAGGATGTGTTCAGTTTCCTCAATATCTGCGTTTACTGTTTGTCGTGACACCTTTGGAGGAAACATGAATTACATTTCTGTTTCCGCATAAATTAGTTATCAGTTTCTGAATTCCATTGCCTATCCCCAAGCCTCATCTAGGTGGTGCAGAGATAGGACATCATTAAAAAGAAGCTAGGTAAAAAAGCATTCTCTATAAAACATGGTTTAAGTTACCTGAAACACTAAAACATGACTACAGATGATTACTGGGACAGCTCATTATACAGATAATGTAGCACCCTCCAATTTCTCCACACTTCGATTACCATATTCGTCACTTACAACTTCGACCAATAAAAAATAGTCCGTAGTGACGTTACTGTCTAACGGAGCTCCGTTTGTGGATCACAGGAATGAACACAGCTCTGTGCACCAAAAGAAACGTCGGAATTAGAAAAGCTAAAATAAATATTACGTACACAGAGTAACTGAAGTATTGCAAAAGTAAAAACAAAACAATGTATGGGAAGCATAAAACTTTCACCAAGACAAAAACTGACTTGAGATCTAACTGTACTGCAGAATAAACCATAGTCTTGTAATATATCACTGAACTAATGTGAAAAGAAGACTGTCTGAATATCGGGGAGCACTTTACTGGTGGGACCTGATCAAATAAGAAATCTCCGCCTCATTAAATGTATTTTTGTGAAGAGGTAATGTAATGTCAGTTTCAATAAACTTAGTGTGCTAACGAGGTGCCCCGGCCATTGTGGCCGAGCTGATCTAGGCGCTTCAGTCTGGAACCGCGCGACCACTACGGTCGCAGGTTCGAATCCTGCCTCGGGAATGGATATGTGTGATGTCCTTAGGTTAGTTAGGTTTAAGTAGTTCTAAGTTCTAGGGGAGTGATGACAGCTGTTTAAGTCCCATAGTGCTCAGAGCCTTTTCAAACATTTGTAACAATGTGCATTTGGTTATTGGAAAATTTTAGTTAATCACTGTACTACTTTATTAGACACGTACATATAGTTTTCCTTCAAATGAACGCTAGCGTAATCATTTATAGACTACGGACAGTGTGATCTGTACTCCAAAGTGTAGTGCAACATGATATGACATAGATAAGTATGTAAAATGTTTTAGTCTCTGGTCGAAAAGATAGTACGGTACCAAAATTATCGAACAGCCATGTTTTCAACACGCCGTTCGTTTCGATTTCAATGTAGTGTCCCTGAACGGCTGCATCTACTTCACTGTCAGTAACTACGTCCGATGTTCCCACAAGCCTGAATACACCTGTTCCATCCCACATCAAGGAAAACTGATTGCGGTGGGAAGTGACTGTTAGGTTTCTTAGGCAAACAGAGAAAGATACGTATGATGAAACGCAGTACGAAACAAAGAAAACAAAGTAAAATCAAGTTAGTTAGTGATCATCCGATTACTTTATTTGATCTTTACTTCTTAAGCCTAATAACAAGATAATTATAACAGAAGTTAATACATTACCATTTCCAGGGGATTTTGTAGGAATATGTCTCTTTTCTTTTCACTTCATTTAAAAAAATGTCTCATTAACAGTAGTAATCCTCAAGTGTGAACAGTATCTTGGTCGATAAATTCCACCATCTCGTCTCCTTAGCGGACGCTATGAAGTTGATCTCGCAGGGCCTTGCCCAGAAGCCACGAATATGCGCATTCTCCATTATACTAGATATGCTGAAAATGTCGCAATAGAGATGAAATTGATTACCAGGTAGTAGATTATAAAATCGGACCGTATTTTTGGGCTCCTGTGACGACGATGGTTTCCTGGTACCTGCTGAATGATGGAACTAAGTGGCTCGGAAATTCATCGTGTTTGACTATTATATGTCCTCGATAACTGGACGATTGCTCTTCTGCTGGCACAACCAGAGAGAATCAGCACTAGTTAAAACATATTCACTTGTATCCTAGCCCTGCCACGATTAAGCTGCCGGTAGACGCGAAGTGATGCCGCACACGGTGCTGTACACATTGTGATAGTTAATGGTGCTAGCTCTGTTTGCAGGCAGCAGACTTGGCCTCGCCCTTAGCATTCCTATCCCTTCGACAGCTGTAATGTGTGAGCAAGGCCGTTCCCAGCATCCACTTCGCGAATCGTTAAGTTATCGTGGACAGATATTGCAACACTGACAGGGTCGCAACTGTGAGAAATCAACAGAGAGTGGACGATATTACAGCAGAACACCTGAAGGGCATTTTTCGATGGAATCCCATATTTAACTCTTTCTGTTCCAGCTGTTAAACGTATTGCAATGCAGAGGAAGCAGCTTAGGCTCAAGTTTCTGTTGATAACGAGATGAAGGACAAGACTATACAGGACGACGATGGCGAAAGATATCTGTCGTAACAATTTCGGCAAAACTAGTCCAGCGGTGAAAATTGCTTTTACAGAGCCTATAGCTTTTCCGTAGCGTGCTGCTGTTGGTTACGGCTTGTCTGTTGAATATTGAGAAGAGAACAAACCAAAACATGATCAGATGTGGGTAACCAATTGTATTTCATGTTTGTATTACTAAATTTTCTGGGTCGTATTTTCTATCACTGGTAGCTATCAACGGTGAGCTGCTGAACTCCATCATAAACATCATCTTGGATATCACAAAGTACTGCCAGAAAATAGCAAAATGTTTGTGATAACAATGATTGTAAACATATTTGCTGCGCTTTTCACCAGTTTAAGCTGTGGTCTCAGGTACAACCACATCACCTAGAAATTTGCGACATTTCCCGGGAAAACAGACAAATATTTGTGACAATAAACATCATAAATATCTTTATTACCTGTCCAGCATATGGATCATTATAGTGTAGATTCCTCAGAGGTAGAAATGGCTCTGAAGAAATTGACAACAGTTGCAATTTTCTTTCCATTTTCTAACCGTGACCCGTTTCGAAACACAACCTAATGGTTTCTGCTTAGACAACTAGAACACACACTTCATAAAAGCTGCAAATTTAAGATACTGTCATGTGAAGCCGTCTATTATTAAAATGGATAAATGTTACGAAAAACTAAATCTAGTGAAAAACAACTTGTCAGTGAACGTCAGATACATTTCAGAACTAAATATGAAATTGTACGAAGACTGTTACTGTCTAGAAAAAGGACATATGTCAGTTGAACTTACCTGTCAGGCGTACTGAGTCGACACAAGACAACTGCTGAGACCTGCCAGCAGATGGAACATAAATCGCGGAGGGGGAGCGCACAAGCACGGCCGACATGGGCACGTAGGTGAGGAGGCACAGGCAATTGATGATATAAAAGCTGATAAACTGCTTTAAACATTAAGTAAAATATAAAATAAATTGGAATTTAATTTCCTGGCATGAATGAATATTAAAAGGTCTTATAAACACTATTATTACGAAAAGAGAAAGCAAAGCAGACCATGATGAACCTATGATGAACGAAAAGGTGATCTGGAAACGAACGATAGTAAACAAACGGAAGCAGCAACGGATATGTCTGTGTGGAAATATGATGATAATACGACATGAAGCCACGAGGAACTAAATGTCGACTGCTGTTTACAATAAATGGGCCTGTAGTAATACGTTGCCATGGGCTTTCCAGTGACTGGCACTATAGGCAATGTGTTAATTAGTCATCTTGAAAGACAGTTCGGCAAGTTTTTGCAAGAGTTGCACAACATGTTTTATTATGAGTGCAAACGACGTGTACATGATATTCTGTAGCGTCTAGGGGCTAACGATGACATGTTTCTTTTAGCTCATAAGATGAACAAACATCTACTTAATATTCAGATTACTCAGAACCTCACGAAATTAATACCGCTATTTTTTTCTAGATGAGATCTGTCGCAAAATTAAAACCATAACTAGAATCGTGTGAAGGTTTATTCAGATGTGCTGCGCAATGTCTATAGCATACCTACCGATTGCGTGACGTCGCACTTTTCAGTACTAAGCCCACAGTGATCGAATAAATATGCTTACAACAACTGAGTCTTCCGCCAAGCGTGATGCGCGTGCTGCCGTTCGCTGAAGGTTTCCGTCTGATTTCATGCAGCCCACATAACTGTTATGTGTGACGGAAAAGTGCGGCTGTGTTTGCAGGAACACACTACAGCTGCCACAAGAACAGTGCTACAGCTTCATCGGTGACCCACCATACAGATCGCCCACCAAACAGATCCCTGATTTTTACCGTTTTGAAAACTTGAACCGCTGGCTGTGACAACATCAATTTAGTACTGACAAGAACCGGCAGATAATCGTAGAGAACTGGCGGAAAGCACCAGCGGCTGCCTTGTATGACGTGGTTACTGGGAAGTTGATACAGTATTACGACAGATGTGTAAACCTGAGGGGCGACCATGTAGGGTAGCAGCCGGCATGTGTAGCTAAAAATGCAAAAAAATAATTTAATTTTCACTGCGATTTCCATTTCGCGCCCGACTGGTACGTGGAAGAAAAAGTCCTTTGTAAGTCAAGTTTCTAGATTTGTTTATTGGTAACTGAAGTGAGTCATTTGGCATTCATCGCTTGCCTACAACAACTACTGTCGTTATTCCTCAGACTTTTTGCCACCTACAGCAGCTAAAGAATGCCTTGTTTCAAGCAATGTTGGACAGAGGACTTAAATTCCTCCCTAATATTACAGAAACGGAGAAAGAACTGGCTATATGATGGAAATTTCCGTACAAATTGATAGAGTACATTCGTAGATCGTAAGATGTATAACTCTAAACTATAATTTCTTCAAAACTATGCTACAGAAAGGATAATATTCGTCTTACTTTCTTTTTATGAGAACGTTTCTAATTAAATCAGTACACTGTTCCGCCTATTTAAATTTAGAGATTCCTTCTAACCGTTATCACATTGGGTCAGCAACATGTAAACAATACCAAAATTAAAACCAAGACATTTACTACTGCAGGCATTATAAAATCTGATGCAGTGATTGCAGATGTCTTTTACATCGGCCAGACAGATACAAACTTTAAAACTAGATTCAAAGTGCACACTTAAATAGGGAGGAAGAATGCAGAAAGGTAATGTACCTTTGCTTGTCACTTAATTTTAAAACGACACATCGGTACCCTTATAGCCAGTATTCTCACAATACCGAATAAAATGGGAAAAGATATCGGCACGGACATTTTTGAAGAAACTGATATCAGCAGCCATTTGCATAACAATAAGAGCGATATTCTTAACGAACAAAAATACGTGAAAAATCTTTGCTTTCCTGGATGGCTTCCAGAATATGATTTATGTTTTCTAAAGTAATAAATTTTTGTGCTGTTAAATATTGTCACTTAATACAACAGGCCCATTTATTGGAAGAAGCAAATCAGGCTCCGATTCTCATTTCTACACGTCGTATAAACATCATATTTGCTAGCAGGGACATAATTTGCTGCTTTGTTCACGATCGAAGACTTCCATGTATACTTTTCGTTCATTACAGGATCTTGATATTTGTTAAAAAAATCGGATAGAGAGGTTTGAAAAGTTAATTTCACAAACAGACAAACTTGCTTAAGGCAACTAGAAATTGTGTGAGAGGAATTTTTATATGAAGAACATAGCTTAACCTAATCCTTATAGAAAGAGGTACAATGAATATGGATAGTCGACCACTTACAGTGGTGATGAATCTCTTCCGAGTATGAGCATGGAAATTCATCAGTAGACGAGATTTACGGCAAAATGTACATAGGAAGGAAACGGAGAAGGATAAACGACTAACGATCACTAATAATCAACATCAGCAACGTTTACGTAATCCTTATAGACAGAGGTACAATGAATATGGACAGTGGACCACTTACAGTGGTGATGAAACTCTTCCGAGTATGAGCATGGAAATTCATCAGTAAGACGAGATTTACTGCAAAATGTGCATAGGAAGGAAAAGAGGAAAAGGAGAAGGATAAACGACTAACGATCACTAATAATGAACATCAGCAACAAAAGTAAAATGAGCTAATGAATCCGACAGCACTCACCATATATATATATATATATATATATATATATATATATATATATATATATATATATATGGCCAAGTAACGTTTCGTACAGAGGGACTTTCGTTCCGTTCTCGGGTGTCAATTCAGCAGACAACGCCTACAAGAGACTCCAAACGTACAGAGGGAAATGACTACACATACAAATGTGACTGTAATCGTTCTTTCGTGTCATCAGTCTTCTGACTGGTCTGATGCGACCTGCCACGAGTTCCTCTTCTGTCCAACATTTCCATCTAAGAGTAGCATTAGCAATCTACGTCCTGAATTACGTGCTGGATATTTTCTAATCTCTGTCTTACTCTACAGCTTTTACCCTCTAGTGCTCCCTCTAGTACCATGAAAGTAATTCCTTGTTTTACTAACAGGTGTCCTAATATCCCGTCCCTTTTTGTCAGTGTTTTCCATACATCCCTTTCTTCGCCAATTCTTTGGAGTATCTTCTCATTCCTTAACTTACCAGTGCATATTATTTTCGACATTCTCCTGTAATACCACATCTCAAATGCTTCGATTCGCTTCTGTTCCGCTTTTCCCGTAGTTTATGTTTCACAACCATATGACACTGTGCACCAAAGTTACATTCTCAGAGATTTCTTCTTCAAATTAAGGCCTATCTTTAATAGTAGTATATGTCTCTTAGCCAGGAACGTCTTTTTTGCCAGTGTTAGTCTGCTTTTTATGTCCTCCTTGCTCTGCCCATCACTGCTTAGACTGTAGAATTCCTTAACTTCGTCTACTCCATGATCCACAATTCCGACGTTATTATAATCTATGATCAGAGTAAAACCAACAGGTATCTTAGTGATGCAGTTGTCCTTTTTTGTGTGCTTTTTGAGGGTCTTGCTGGCTTTGTTCACTTCAGACTATAAATATGAACAAAAAATCACGAATCTCAAGTGTTTTTGAAAGAAAAAATGAAGGCTGTAAATAAATTTGTGCAAGAATAACCTCTAATATCGACCCTCTGAGTCTCAAGCACAATATAGACATGCCACATTATTCATGGCCAGCGAATTAAGGGAAGTGTAGAGAACGTGCTGAGAGAGTCACATCTGAAGGAAGCTGCTCAGTCGGCAATCCTAGTTTAATTTTTCATATAGGATCATCATCACTCTGGAACAACGAATAACGTACACCCACAAAAGTGTGTTGTCACCTATGCAGCACAATTTTTGTCAGAGTGTGTCACAATATACCGTGTGAGATGAACTTTAGGCCATACACACCACCACTGAGACAATGGTTGTGTTGCCTCCAATATGGTCATCTCGATAGCCAGTACCTGTCCCAGGGTCACTGTGTGGAGGGAAACATGAGGCAACACAGTGTATTGTACAAGTAAAATAACATAAATCACAAATCGCGGTATAAATCACGCTCAATGTACTTTAAATAACAGGAGATTAAAAGAACATCAGCTACCAAAATATGTTATTTAAGGTAGTGAGTGAATACGTAAGCTGCAGAACTGATAACTCATTGGAAGGAAACAAGAACTAAATTGGTTTGGGATAAGGAATTTCCTCTTTCGCAAACCGCAGAACACAGACGATTCTGCACCACAATAGACCGAAACTAATAATGCCTACGGCGACTCCAACTTCCCTCTATGTCAATATATGTCTTCAAATACGTCGGGTTAAACAGAATACTTGTGAATCGCATCCACATACTCTACGCTCCATGAGCCAATTACTTGTAGAGGGGAACACAAGAACATAGTACTGACTTAATAGCTGGTGTATGATATACTAAATCTGATATACTAAATCAGTTGACATAGTTAACCTCTCCGAAGAAAGATAGTATGGAGCATTATGGTTGTCACGATTTTATAAAAAGACAACAATGGATCGTAACAAAAATGTCCCATCATTACTGGCTACATATACGAAAAAAATAATGGATCTAAAATTTCTATCACCCTGTGCCAATAGCGAGCCGTTCATGCATGAACTCTAATATGATGATTATTCTGTTTATGTTGTGAGACCCGGAAAAACAAAACACTGCCATCAGATTTTTGGCATATCTAGTGATAGAGCTAGGTCTGGAAGATGGCAGAAGTGGAGCAGCTCTGCTGAGTAGCGTAACACTTACTTATTAGTCAGTTTTCAGTCCCTCTTCCTAACTTCAACATCCAAGCAACAGCGGCAGAAATAATCGGAAAGAACCACCGACTTTTTACAATGTATCTGTACACTGTCACTTAACATGTCGAAATTTTTAGCAGTTTATACGTACAATGCTACAACACCTAGCAAGTCACACGGCATCGAAGTACCATATGAGTAGTAGGGTAGGAGAGATTATAACTTGAAGGGGATTACAGAATCATTTTATATACTGATAGCACTGCACGAGTAAAACAAGATCCTCTGATGACGCTAACTGCAGTGGATAATAACATGAGTCTCTTCCCGTATGAAGAAACTACCGCAAGATATATTCACCATGATCAACATTGGGTCAGATCACTAACCTATTTATGTGGTTAGTCATTGTGTTACTAACAAAGAAATTGGGTGATGCATGGTGGAATGAAAACTGCACTAAAGCATTATAAGGCATAAGAAAGGCATTAAGACAAAACGTTAACCAACCGAAAATGTAAAACTGTTTCATTTACAAACAAGCAGGATCTAGAACCAAGAAGATACGTAAGTCATCCAAGAAAAGCGGAAGGATACAATATTGAAACAGAATGCCTGAATGCAATCGCTTACAGTCATACTTCCGCAACAAGACACTACTGATGAAAAGGGAGGTACCAGTAATCATATATTAACTGTAAAGTTGACATCAGTCATCAAAGACATCGAGAGGACTGACCCAGACCCCTTAACCTATAATCAATTTACTTTGTGATCAAAAGTAGCCTGTCACCTGGCTGAAAATTACTTACAAGTTCGTGGTGCCCTCCATACATTATGCTGGACATCAAGGTGGTATTCCCCCCTCCCCCTTAGCCTCAATGACAGCATCCACTCTCGCAGCCATACGATCAGTCAGATGCTGGAAGCCTTCTTGGGGAATGGTAGCCCATTCTTCACGGAGTGCTGCAGTGGGCGTTCCAAAACATGAAAATTGTGTTCTATATCATTCAGATCAGGACGGTGTGCATGCAAGTCCATTACAGGGATGTTACTGTTGTGTAACTACATTAGGCCGTACATTATGAATAGCTGCAATCGCCATCACCGAATTTCTCTTAAACAGTAGGAAGCAATAAGGTGTTTAAAGCATCAATGTAGGCTTGTGCTGTGATAGTGCCGCGCTAAACAACAAGGAGTGCAAGCCCCTTCATAAAAACACGACCACACCATAAGATCACCGCTTCCATTGGTACTAAACTCACTGGCAGATGACGTTTACCGGGCATTCGCCAAACCCACACCTTGCCATCGGATTGCCACAATGTGTACCGTGATTCGTCACGCCACACGTTTTTCCACTGGTCAAAGGTCCAGTGTTTACCCTCCTTACACCAAGCGAGGCGTCATTTGGCATTTAGTGGCGTGAAATGTGGTTAATGAGCAGCCGCTCATCCATGAAATCCACGTTTTCTCATCTCCCGCCTAATTGTCATAATACCTGCAGAGGCTCCTGATGCAGTTTGAAATTCCTGTCTGGATAGATGTCCACCTAATACACATTGCGTCCCTTTTCAACTGTGGTCGGTCTGCCGCCCGTGGTGGTCTAGCGGTTCAGACGCTCAGTCCGGAACCGCGCGACTGCTACGGTCGCAGGTTCGAATCCTGCTTCGGGCATGGATGTGTGTGATGTCCTTAGGTTAGTTAGGTTTAAGTAGTTCTAAGTTCTAGGGGAGTGATGAGCACAGATGTTAAGTCCCATAGTGCTCAGAGCCATTTGAACCATTTTTTTGTGGGCGGTCTCTGTCAGTCAACAGACGAGGTCGGCCTGTACGCTTTTGTGCTGTACGTGTCCCTTCGCGTTTCCACTTCACTATCAGATTGTGTACAGTGGACCTAGGGATCTTTAGCAGTGTGGAAATCTCGCGTACAGACGTATGACACAAGTGACACCCAATCACCTGACCACTTTCGACGTCTGTGAGTTCCGCGGAGCGACCCATTCTGCTCTCTCACGATGTCTAATGACTACTGAGGGCGTTGATGTGTGGTACCTAGCAGTGGCTGGCAGCTCAATGCACCTAATATGAAAAACGTATGTCTGGATACTTTTGATTACATACTGTAGGTGCTGGGGAATGCTTTCGAACTGTTGCTCCAAGTATACATGGTGTTAGGGGTGTAAGTGAAGACAATTCCAGTGAAGGCGAGGACTTTGTAGTGAACAACGTTACATCACTATTTTCTTCGTTTGCAGACTAAAGACTACAGCTATTAAGTGTAGTATATTTTTGGGTTGGTTAGTTTTCTTGGACATTAATCGCTATTTTCTCCTGAGCTGCAAGTCAGATACTAAATTGTGGATCGAAAAGGATGTAGTGATATGCGTGGCACACTTTGCGGTGCAGTTACGACGGCAGGTAGTAAATAGGTGAATGTTTTTGCGTGAGGACTGATAGACGCAGAAAAAAAACTACTTACGCATTGAAGTTGGTAATATTAAAACACCAATAGTGACAGTATCTGTACATATACCTATGACACCCCGTATAACGGACTATTGATGACACAAAGATGAGTCCAAGACTGGAAGACGCAGATAACAGCCACTTTCTAGAAAAACGGGAATGATCAATCTGCAGCTACATCCTAAAGGCCAATCGCATTATCTTCATGCATAGCAAGAACAGCGGAACAGCTGAAACGAAGGAACTCTGAATGGTTGCTGCAATCCTTGCTCCTATTATCTTACTCACAATTTGGATTTCATGAAGGTAGACATTTTCTGGACAATATGTTTATATTAATCTCCACAGTGTTACATGTATTTTGTGGACACAAATGTACAGCTGCACTATTCTTAGATATTTCAGATCCATTCGATAATATGCGGAAAAACAGTATATTAAAGTTACAATAATTAGGGAGATCGCATCTATTTCTAAAAGACGTTAAGAAACTATCAGTGAACGACCTTTATATGTCAGAATTGATAATGGGACCACATATAGTGGACAAAGGCATGCAGCAAGAGGCTGGCCTCAGCGCACTAATATATACAATGTATGCTTACGACATGCAAAAGGTTCAAACTCACTTGACACCATTCCGTTTGCTGACGACATATGTCTTATTACCTAGCACCCTATGCTGCAGGATGCTATAGAAAACCTTACATTGTCATCTACGAATTGTCGTCTTCGAATTTAAACCAGTGGCTGTTCGGAAATGGTCTGATGGCACCAGAGAAGGTCTGATGGCACCAGAAAAAAACTTTGATTGCGCTCTTTTTTTTGTGCTGAGGATGACGACGTACCAAGATGTTGTCTATTAGATGTGGAAGGTAAAGGTCGACAGGTAATGAGGCATGCATGGTTCCTAGGAATTAAACTGGATAGTTAACTTACATTGACGATATACACTCGCGGAAATTGAAATAAGAACACCGTGAATTCATTGTCCGAGGAAGGGGAAAATTTATTGACACATTCATGGGGTCAGATACATCACATGATCACACTGACAGAACCACAGGCACATAGACACAGGCAACAGAGCATGCACAATGTCGGCACTAGTACAGTGTATATCCACCTTTCGCAGCAATGCAGGCTGCTATTCTCCCATGGAGACGATAGTAGAGATGCTGGATGTAGTCCTGTGGAACGGCTTGCCATGCCATTTCCACCTGGCGCCTCAGTTGGACCAGCGTTCGTGCTGGACGTTCAGACCGCGTGAGACGACGCTTCATCCAGTCCCAAACATGCTCAATGGGGGACAGATCCGGAGATCTTGCTAGCCAGGGTAGTTGACTTACACCTTATAGAGCACGTTGGGTGGCACAGGATACATGCGGACGTGCATTGTCCTGTTGGAACAGCAAGTTCCCTTGCCGGTCTATGAATGGTAGAACGATGGGTTCGATGACGATTTGGATGTACCGTGCACTATTCAGTGTCCCCTCGACGATCACCAGAGGTGTACGGCCAGTGTAGGACATCGCTCCCCACACCATGATGCCGGGTGTTGGCCCTGTGTGCCTCGATCGTATGCAGTCCTGATTGTGGCGCTCACCTGCACGGCGCCAAACACGCATACGACCATCATTGGCACCAAGGCAGAAGCGACTCTCATCGCTGAAGACGACACGTCTCCATTCGTCCCTCCATTCACGCCTGTCGCAACACCACTGGAGGCGGGCTGCACGATGTTGGGGCGTGAGCGGAAGACGGCCTAACGGTGTGCGGGACCGTAGCCCAGCTTCATGGAGACGGTTGCGATTGGTCCTCGCCGATACCCCAGGAGCAACAGTGTCCCTAATTGGCTGGGAAGTGGCGGTGCGGTCCCCTATGGCACTGCGTAGGTCCCTACGGTCTTGGCGTGCATCCGTGCGTCGCTACGGTCCGGTCCCAGGTCGACGGGCACGTGCACCTTCCTCCGACCACTGGCGACAACATCGATGTACTGTGGAGACCTCACGCCCCACGTGTTGAGCAATTCGGCGGTACGTCCACCCGGACTCCCGCATGCCCACTTACGCCCTCGCTCAAAGTCCGTCAACTGCACATACGGTTCACGTCCACGCTGTCGCGGCATGCTACCAATGGTTAAAGACTGCGATGGAGCTCCGTATGCCACGGCAAACTGGCTGACACTGACGGTGGCGGTGCACAAATGCTGCGCAGCTAGCGCCATTCGACGGCCAACACCGCGGTTCCTGGTGTGTCCGCTGAGCCGTGCGTGTGATCATTGCTGGTACAGCCCTCTCGCAGTGTCCGGAGCAAGTATGCTGGGTCTGACACACCGGTGTCAATGTGTTCTTTTTTCCATTTCCAGGAGTGTATGTCAATATCACCGCTACAACAGTGAGCAGATGCATATTATTAGAACTCTCACTACAACATGTGCAACATGGTGGAGGGCTCATCCATCTGTGTTGCTACTTCTTTAGCGTTCTTGCCTTCAGTCCAGACTGCATTTCAGATGTATTACCTACAAATAGTTGCTATCAAGTTATTAGAGAAAATAGATAGATTCCAGTACTCGTGCATACACACCCACCTAGGAGCGATGGAATCTACACTGATAGTTACACTGCTTCTTGATCAAATTGAGGTGACCTTCATATAAGGAGGAAAATAATCATCGAGAGATTTATAGTATAGAGACTACCCTAAACACACTATCCAATAAACCAAATACTTAGATCGTTTTGTTCATCCCCAGGAGCACCGAGCATGACACGCTACAATTTCATTGGAGGTGTCTGCAACGAGAGTGCCTCGAATGTAATGTGGCTTTTCTTTTTTGTATGACTTCTTCATTCTCAGGTATTACGTTTCATTCCAAGCAATAGACGGAAAGACTGCTTTTTTGGAGGTAACCTTAGCATTTCAAAAGGAAATGGAAGAATAGGGGAAAATTTTTATCCACATGTACACAGTCGGTTCAAAGACGGAGGTAGAAGACAACACGGTATGTGGTATTTATGGTCCACAACTTCAGGTAGCACAAAAATTTCAGTTATCAGAACACACCCCCATCTACATGGCTTGGACTATTGATATCTTGAAGATAATGTAGGATTGTATGAGTAGGAGTAGTCATCGTTCGTAATTCTATAAGACTGCAAAAGAGTGGTACAGACTATACCTCGATTTAAATTCTCGAAAAGCACCAGTGAAAAGCTACTCCAAATTTGAACTTTTCCCTATGAATGAATAAAAGTACAGAAACAAATTACATTTATGTGTATTAAAGTCCACTTTGGAATTCCAAGAAATGAGAAAAAAGACTATTTGGCAAAGCAATACTATTATATGCCGGATACGAAAGTTTAATTTATACCAATAAAAGTGAATTTTATAAATAGAATCTATTTATCATTACTGAGAAATTACGTAATCGCTTATCACCGAGGTAAAAAAATCGTTGAAACTGTGAGTGACGTCTACTGTGCTATCTCTTTTAGTAATAACACTTTCTACATCTCTTCGTACTATGCATCCACGTCAATCACTTAAATTAAATTTTTTGTGTTTTATCCAAGTTTCGGAGCATTTTATCAACTTTTATCTGTTCCCTTGCCTCTGTCTGTTTGCCTACCTGCCACCTACAGGCCCTACTTCTAACTCATCTCTCAACTATTAAGTGCCACGTCCTGGTACATCTCAGCTGGCATACTGTGACCTCTCAGAATGCCTGATATGCATCTTCAGGTGATAATGTCTATCTCCTAGACTGTGACAGACTACGAACAGTGTAATAATCTATTATGGTGTTCTTACGAAATCTGTTGACGAGTTATTTTTCAACATGATTTAGTTTGCATAACATAAACCATGTTACTTGTAAACATGTTCACACTACAGCATTTTTAATTTGTTGTTGTGTGAGGTGTGGAACGAGTTGCTTTGAACATTGATGTACTTGATTTTTTATTAATCATGCGTACTGATAAAATCTTTGCTATCAGTTTAAGTGACACAGCAAATTTAACCTTATTATTAGAGCCCAGTGTAACCACAAACATGCAGATCGTTACATATTATTAAAAAATAAACATGAATATCAACAAACAGTAGTTAGTCTCGTGCTTTCCTTATCGGAAACAAAAGTAATCAATTTTTACTTTATATCGAAAGGTATTAATTGAGTAAGCAAGTCCCATTGCGTACCATATACCATCATCCGATTAGGTGCGACGAACGATAAGAAATTTCCGAAAGCAGCGCATAAAGGAAGCGCCTCTGACGCCAATAATGCCATCCAAGAATTTCCAGTAGATTGTTTACGAATCACACCATAAGGTAGGTGAAAATTGGAATATACGTTATTTCATTAGCCACCAAAAAAGTATCTACCATACTGGGAGACATGTCTGAAAGAACAGATACCTTCTTCATATCTAACATTCACGTCTCCACTGTCATTATTTCAGTTGTTAACGTGATTGTTAGAAGACCTATTATTACTTTGCATCTGCTCTTTGGCAGCAGCCACTCTTTCTACTCGCTCTGTACATTCAGTGAACGTATCCACATTATCCCTAGGTGCGGAAATGATTGTCTTCTGCCAGTAGCAAGGTAGCTTACCTTCAAATACCATGATAATCATTCCTGGTTTCATATTTTCTGTCAGATGTGTCAGCCATGGAACCTAGTTCCCAGAGAACTCTCACTGATTCATGTCCTGGAGCAAATATTTTACCACTCCAAAACTCTGTTTAAACATCGGTCTGTTTATTGTATGACCAGTACTCATTAAGAAATGCAGATTTAAATTCAGAAAGAATTTCCCATCTTATCACTACGTCAGCTGACCATCGCAGAGCACCTCCTGACAAATGACTCCTTGTGAAGGAAATTTCCTCTCGCTCTTACCATGCATTAAGGTCAAAATAATTCCAGAGCTATAATGGGTAAATGTTTTAGTCTCGATCAAAACCTATAAACTGCTGACATCCGATGAAAGTGCCGTCAGGTGAAGCCACAAACTGTACAGAAGTAGTACAGGAACTAGCAGAGGTTAATCTATTTTCTATGTTAGTAGTACTAGTACTTAGTTCTTCCACTTGTAGTTCTAATGCTTCTACTCTGTCAAAACATCTTTTGTTCACATACTGACATAACTTCACACTACATGCCTTAACTTTCTTAATCTCTTTTTGACACGCATTTACTCTACTAGAGTACATCGATTAGAGCAGAGTTGGGATTCGTGGCTTGTTATATCTGACAACCCCATTTCCGGATGTTCATCTGCGTCTTAGAAATCTTTGCGAACTTTGTCAATTTCACTTTTGAAAGTACTATGCACTTTATTTAAGTGTTGCCCCACTTTGACTTACAGATCATGGTGAATAGCAACAATTCTATAATTTAAACTACTCAGTTTTGAGGTCATTTCATCCTTTAATGCTTTATTACCACCCCTCAGTTCTTTATCACTAGACTCAATCCTCATTTTTAGTTCTTTATTACTAGACTCAATCTTACTACTTAACTGTTTACTATTGGATTCCATATTATAGTTACGTTCTTTACTAATATCCGTTAGTTCCTTATTAATACCCCTAAGTTTTTTATGATGCGATTCAAGTTTAGCAAACAGTAATTCCATCCAGTTTGGAGCCTCTACAATGTCACTTGGCATTCCCACTGATTTTAAAGGAGTTTCTAGCATTTGATAACTTGGCTGAATTTCAGACATATTGGGCTCGGTTTCCTGAATTCAAAACTTTATTAATTCTACCTTCGCCTTTTTGACGTCAACTTCAATTATTTCGTCATCATAAAGTAGGCTCTAACTTTGCAGCATCATTGAAATTCATGTCAGATTCTACTTTTGACAAATCACACTCGCATTTTCGATTTATTGGTTCGACGAAACCATCTTCTTTAAATTCTGTTTCAGTTTCTGAGGATTCTTTGTCAGAGACTGGTTGCATCTTTTTTTAGTAGTCTGTTAGCAGCAACTAACGAATACTTTAAATTTGCTTGACTTACTTGAGTTGCTTCACCTCAACGAATGGTGCCCCGGTGCGGTGAACCAGAAAAGGTGCAGTAGCCCCCCCCCCCCCCCCCCGCTGGAGGGGGGGGCAGGGGAGTGCTGGGCACCTGGCACACTTGAGCGCACGCAGCAGCTTGCGGGTGTCTCGCAGGTCCACGCAGCTCTGATGATGCACAGTCTACCTATAACCTCAGCGCCGTCGGCATCTCCAATCTAGTGTCTTCTTCCTCCCTACTTCAGTCACGATCAAGATTACTGTGCTGACACTTTCAGTTTACTTACCACACTCGCGAGTAAATCTTAGCACTGTTCTCGCATAGGTTTCTGCCTGTTTCACTTCGGTATCCTCTTAGTGTCTACAGAGTTCATTGTTTTCCACCGATCACTTTCGCTGTTATATTTCCCGGCTGTTGCACCATGTGTGGGGAGGCGGGCTACTAATTTTAAAGGGTAATCAGTCATAAGTAATAGGAGGAAATATTCGAATATTTGAAATATTGTTCGCCGTCATTTATGAGAGCTTGGCAACTATTTATGTTGTCGGTCAGAAAGATGTGGCGAACATACTGACCATAGTACAGTGTTCAAGTACATATTCTCGTCCAGACCACTGAAAGAAATGTTTCTAGTCTACATGTGCTCAGTGGGATCAGGACTACGATTATAAATAAAGCTTTTGAGTTCTAATTTGTCACACACAAGACACTGTAATTTTCATTATGTTAACACTAATAATGAATGTTTCAATCCGAAACAGGACTATGTGCGGTTCAGAGGGAACCTCTGCGGTAAGTTGGTATTAAATTGTATTTCATCCTGACTTCTAATGATCAAAATAATTGCTCGCCACAAAAGTGGAAGTTAACTGTCACCACATGTGACCCGGATTTGTTAACCTTACGGGTGGTATACTAACAATTACCTCTGATAAATCGAAGCAATCTAGCGTGGTGTACAATCCTCGTTGTTTGACTTCCTATTTGTACCTAAAATATGAGTTTTGTTGCGGTCTGGCTGTGACGTTATCCACAGCATCGCGAACTCACGCGTTTGATTGACGCGAATCGTATGGTGGCTGGGTGCGAAGTGACGACTAGTCTTGCATCTCAGGGTGTGTTTATACACGGACGCAGCGGATGACCAAGGGAACGTCTGCTGTTATCCGCCCTATGCCCATGGTAGCAGCCTCTAAATGGCAGTTGTTATTGTTTACATCCAGGCTCTGAAACATCTTATTGCTCTATTATTGAATATGCTTCATCACTCGATGTAACCAGAAGTCTCTAGAATTAATATAACAGATACTTAATCCACTACAAATGATGTCGTTTTTGATGAAAATCTAGTTTTCAGTAAATTACTCGAAAACTATTACAGGTAGCTCATTGGGGGTACATAATTATTTTTATGTTGAACTGAAGCCTCATACAAATTGTCCTATTTCTAAGTCTAGCATTTAGCGCCTTCAATTTTTTCTTAAAGACGTGGATTCTGACCAAAATATAGCTTTGATGACTTTGAGAGTTGTAGCAGTTAATTCTGACTCACATCTGCACATTATGACCAATTTTTGGCTTTCTTGCTTTATTATTTAGCGCCATGTAGTTTTCCTTAAGACGATGTACTTAGGGAAAAATATTCATCTGATCTCTCGTTAATTTGACACTTTAAACAATATACTGAAGCTCGTGCTTACAAGCTAAGGAAGTGCAACATTTACCTTTAGTTCCATTCTTCAGTTATGGTGCAATACTTGTGTGCTAGCGGCGTGTTGTAGCCGAGCGGTCTGAGGCGCTTTGTCACAGATCACGAGGCTCCCCCGTTGAAGGTTCGAGTCCTCCTTCGGGCATGGGTGTGTATGTTGTCCATAGCGTAAGTTAGTTGAAGTTAGATTAAGTAGTGTGTAAGCTTACGGACCGATGACCTCAGCAGTTTGGTCCCTTAGGACTTACCACAAATTTCCTACTAGTGTGCTAGGCACAGACGCTAACGCGTGATGTGGCGCTACTAGCAGTTAACTGGGATAAGTCCCGGCACACTCGCTCTACGCTGTATCTCTAATGATACAGCGCTTGTTTCGCCACAGTTTTTTAAATATTTGCGTTCTAGTTCTCTCTTTAGTCTCCATGGTCAGTTTCCATTTTAGAAAATTCTGTTTTGCGTCTTTTGTTCGTTTAGTCTGGTTCTTTATTAATTATCACACATGATGCTCTTTGAGACATAATGTCTGATTTTCTGTTACTATGTGACGTGTTTAGGGTGTTCACCAGTAATCTTGTACTTACATATTTTTGAGTTCCTCCTCTTCGCTAAGCATTACCGTACATTTATCCACATTTAAAGTTGCTAACATTCATAACATTCGGTGAAAAATTTGTGAAATTCTCTGAGTTTTCTTTACGGTCGTTAACCGACGACATTTTTCTCAGTCTTTTCGCCTACTTGAGGCCTCCGGGGAGTGGCTGGGGTGATGGATATCCGTGCGTGCCAGACGCGGTAAGTGGGCCGGGATGCGGGTGGCACGAGGACGTGGCCCCCTCGCGTGTGATTGCGCCCCCTCGCCTCGCCACATCGCCTGCTGGCGCTCCGGGCCCCGCCATTACCCCGACACGAGTCGGGCATCGGCCCGCACAGCGCCGCGGCGATGCGGGTGTCGGCCTCAAGGCGACTATCCGCGGTGGCAGCGGGAGTGAGGGCGACTTAGCAGCCGGCGGGGGCGTTCCGTTTAACGTTCTTCTCTCGCTGTGTAACTGCCTCTAGATTCGAGTTACTATTGCCTGTAATCTCTCTGTGTAATTTTTGCTGTTCAGTAGTGGTCAAACACCATCTCATCCTAACCATATTCTCCTTCTACGACAAGTTAGCAGTTGAGGAAATCTGAAAATTATTTACTACGTCTGTCTCAGCTGCATCAATATACAACTTTTTGCTGCAGTTGTTACTAGTTTCGGGGTGACACGCCTATTCTCTAACCATATTCCTAAAAAGTACGAACTACGTATCGTACAACAAAAGTATGAGTGCCCATACTGTAGGTACTTACATGCTTATAGACACTCTTTGTTACTAACTGTAACTAGTCATAAAACATGGTACCAAAACCCACCAACAGATACTGAAGAGAAAGTCAGATGTGAGGAACAAGTACTCTCACTGGTAAGTTAGCCTGTGTGTCTACTGTAGCACTTGAGTGATACAAAAAGAACAGACAAATGTAACTTTCAGAAGTTAACAAGACACTTTGGTAGATGTCACCTTCATAAACACGTTCATTCACGTGTGGCTGCCTATTAGTTTCCTCTACTGCTGCCGCACACAATGTCGTTTATTGATATCATTTTTAAAAAAATACCAATATATCAATTTTACTTTACAGGAAATGTTAACAACAATGTTTTACGAAACAACGTAACATCCAAATGTAGCATACAAACCAGGAGGTGACGACATAGCGCGCCCTCCCGTATACAGCCCCGTATTTTTAGTAACATACGCCGGCGGGGGTGGCCAAGCAATTCTAGGCGCTACAGTCTTGAACCGCGCGACCGCTACGGTCGCAGGTTATTTATGAAAATACAAAGTACAGTCACCAACAAACTTTACATATTCACATACTCCCTTACCTTTATCCTAAATGAATACAGACTCATTTACAGATATTTTTCTCTTATTACGAGTATACAAAGACAGTGCAGAAGGAGACATATAAGCAGATTTACCAAAGTCTTTATTAGAACGTTCTGCCATATGGTAAGTACGATAGGCAATAATGTCCCTATCAACAAAACTTTCAAGTCCAGGTACGTTAGGAACTCCAGTACCACCACGTACAGCGGCTACAGTGAGCCAACCATTACCATGTGAGAAAGTAGCGTTAATGTCAATACTAAAATGAAGTCTACAACCACAGAAAACACAAGGTCCATCGACAAGTGTAGTAGCAGCTCACACGCGCTGCTGCTGCTGCACAGGCAACTGCATTGAACGCCGCCATGATGCCTTACAGGAGAATTCGTCGCCGTTCTAAACAGACAGTCTATAAAACCATCGAGAACATGCAACAGCTTTGTTCTATTAATAGACTTATCGCTTGACCTTGTTGACCTCTCGCAGCTGCGGCCGGCTGACGCAATCGTGGCGGCGCGCCAGCGGACGCGCACACCCTAGAACACCCAGTGTACGCGTCCGGGATAACGTTCCGCTGGCACTGTATGTACTACTGCATATACTATATAAGCGAGCGAGAGCCGCGCAGAGGCACATTCGCGCTGCTGCTGCTGCACAGACAACTGCATTGAACGCCGCCACGATGCCTTACAGGAGAACTCGTCGCCGTTGTAAACAGACAGTTTATAAAACCATAGAGAACATCGAGTTCGCCACAACAGCTCGGGACAAGAAGAATCGCATAACAGTTAAGAATGTTGCTGCTACTGCACTTGTCGACGGACGTTGTGTTTTCTGTGGTTGTAGACTTAATTTTAGTATTGACATTAACGATACTTTCTCACATGGTAATGGTTGGCTCACTGTAGCCATTGTACGTAGAGGTACTGGAGATCCTAACGTATCTGGACTTGAAAGTTTTGTTGATAGAAACATTATTGCCTATCGTACTTACCATATGGAAGAACTTTCTAATAAAGACTTTGGTAAATCTGCTTATGTCTCCTTCTGCATTGCCTTTGTATACTCGTAATAAGAGGTCGCAGGTTCGAATCCTGCCTCGGGCATGGATGTGTGATGCCCTTAGGTTAGTTAGGTTTAAGTAGTTCTAAGTTGTAGGGGACTGATGACCTCAGAAGTTAAGTCCCATAGTGTTCAGAGCCATTTGAACCATTTATTAACATACAGGGAGTCAATGCTGATATGTAAAACATGTAATTATATTGGAACTTATTCATGCACTGTCTATAGAAATAAAACAAAGTTAGATCTTTGTCAAATTACATTAATTTTGTAACCTTTGGTAACAAACCTGCAGTTACCCAACAAATAAACGCTATACACCACCGTCCTAAGCATCATGCGGCGTAATAGTCATCCATGGCACAACGGCCGTATTCAAAGTCAAAATATTATTTTACATCTAACATACGTGTGTAAAATCGTAGGTTAAAGTGTTACAGATATAGAAATTCCTGCAATGTTTCATTAAGTAGAACTGCATTACAAAACTGCATGTTGGAATTAATGTACGTCACCACAACGCGTGCAGGTAATGGGTCACACACATCTGAATAACGGTGTCAAACGTTTACGTATGCGCGCTGCCTACGCACGATTGTGATATAAGACCGTATGCCTTGCAGTAATAGGCAGCCATATGCTCATGCGTATATGCATGAGCGTGACACCTACCAGTGGGTCCTGTTGACTACTGAAAGAAATGAGAATGAAATTTTCACTGTTAAGCGGAGTGTGCACTGATATGAAACTTCCTGGCAGAAAAAATAAAAAAAAGTATGTGATGCACCGAGACTCGAATCTGAGACCTTTTCCTTTCGTGGGAAAGTGAAGAACTTGAACAGCACTTGCCCGTGAAAGCAAAGGGTCTGAGTTCTCTCGGGATATAAACCAGAACACACTCCACTGCAGTGTGAAAATTTAAATTTTTGGATCACGAGGTAATGGCTACGCGATGTCTCCGTATTGTCTCTTCTTGTACGAGTTGTCTTGCAAATTCCTCTGGAGAGCTTTTGTGGAGTTTGGAAAGCAGGAGACGACCTGTGAGAAGGGGTCGTCATTCGCACTTGCGTATATCAGCTTGTAGAGTACTTTCCAGCGAAAGGTAGAGGTTTACAAATCTTTAATATAATGCAGCGCTTCATCAACTGTGAATTGTTCAGGCAGCAAGAAATTCAGACATCAGTTGCTAGTTAAATACTTTTTTAGCTTACTATGTTTCGATGCTAATTATGGTATCATCTTCAGAACCTATAAATTAACCCATACGGAGAAATATTAAACATCGGTTAATTTATAGGTTCTGAAGAAGATACCATTATTGGCATCGAAACCTAGGTAAACTAAAAAAAAATTATCCTGCAACTGAAGGCTGAATTTCTTACTGACGAAAAGGTAGAGGTACTGAGTTCGAGTCTCGGTCAGGCACACAGTTTCAATCTACCACAATGCTTTACTGGAAGTTATATTTGTCGGGATGGTTATGTTATGCAGGTGCAGCAGTAGGCACAGAAGCTAATTTATCAACGAAATTATTTGTTGTCCACAGTTTGACTTTCTGTACAGGAGCTGTTCTTGCCTTTAGGTACAATATTGTTTGACTAGTTACAGTCAATAAGAAGGAATGTGTATAAGCATATAAGTACCTGTAGTATGGACACTCGTGCTGTATGTTAACATTTTTGCACGAAATGTACTTTATAATTTTTAGGCATGTAGTTTGAGAATGGTCGCGTCAGCCCGAAACCAGTAACCACTGCTGCATAAATCGTTCACTCATGCAACTGCGGCGGGCAAAATAAAAATTATCAAATCCCCTCAATAATATAAAGTTGCGAACCTACCACCCGGAAACAGCGTCTCGAATCAGCTAATAATCAGTTGTTTTATGTTCTGTATGAAAGCTGGCATTATCATGATACGGAATGGTAGGACGTTTGCGGTAGTCGTTCCATAATTCCTGGAAGACCTGTAGCAACCAAAGCGAAATGTGCCGCTAACTACTAATTACTCCCAGATGACATAAGTAAATCGTAGCGAAAAGATCAGGGCAACCAGCTGTATCCGACGGAGCAGGCGATCAGTATCCCAGCTGCGCTATCTTCTCTGCCCGACAAATAAGTGACTGTACGCAGAAACTTAGCGGGAATCGGAATGCAAGTTGAGCGGGAAAGTGATTTAGATTGAGTGATTACAATATAGACTTAAATTTACAAATAACATGGCTGTACGAGTTCATTTCCGAGTATGACGATGCACCATCTCTGACTAGGATGCCTGCACAGATTCAGCTTGAAAGCCCGTCGTAAAGTCGTATTATCTCCTGAAGCAAGGTGGGCAACTACTGTTATAAACTGGTCCTCGATATCCTGCATATATGTACTGCGACAGAGGTGACATATGGATCAGTACCACAGGTGTTCTACCAGGGGTACAATTCCAGGGATCTTGCTGGCCACAAGAGTGCCTTAGAATCACGTAGATAGTACATAAATACACATATCATTTCTCGATAAGCATTTCGTGCTGAAAAATGGCACCAAGGTGCTGTTGCCTCGGAGCTAACGCTCTCGCCATACGATGTACGTGACCAACCATTGCAACATGAGAGGTCCCTCAAGCACTACCAGCCGTGACCTGACGTATTACTCGACGGCTCCACACACGATGACGCCAAGAGTAACAACGTTGTACCGCTCCTAAACATTGCTAGAATGGAACCTCTCCACAGGTCGGCGTCATTCTCACTTACGGTGGTTACACGGGGTACCGCAAAACGGCTACATTCACTGAACGCAAAGCGACGCCGTTATTAGCAGCCCATGCTTCCCTGTCACGGTACCACTGCAACCTCAGCCGTTTGAGTTGTGGTGATGACGGCTGCCCAAGTTTGTGACGCAAATTCCCTGTTCTCCGGCCAATGGTGTCGGATGATACCGAATGTTGAAGGGAGATAATTACTTGTACGCTGATGGAAGGCGCATATGTGAAGGTGTTACGATGTGCTTGATGCACATTACGGAAATCATCCGTTTGTAGCGGTCATACGTAGGCGACTACAATCTTCAAAACTAATTTTCCTGCCCTAACATTCCAATGCAGTCCAACATAGGACTACTGTTTCATCTGAATGCCACGCAAATCAGGATACACTAGTTTGGTGCATAAGTTAGTAGTCCTTGTTTTGCACTTTGATATTCTGGTTGCTGTGAGTTTGTTTATAGATTATCATTTTTTTATTTCTAGTTCTCTTTCGCTGATTGAGTTAAAATATCGCCATATTATCATTTGTAGATATTGATTGGGGCTATGGACTTTAGGAAATTGAGTGTGGAGAAAAATAGGAACATATCGGACATAGTTTTCTACATGGGTTCAACAGAGGGGTGACAGCAGTGGAGGCGGCAATGTATGGTGGTGATCACATTGGACAGAAGTGGACAAGAAGAATTTTTGTCGTTGGAAGGAGGTTCGTTTTGGCGTAAGTGACCACATTAAAGAAGTTCTTCAGGGTTTTATGAAGACCGCATAAATATATTAATAACCAATGGTGCACGTCAGTATAATAGAAACCGGTCAAATGTTATGAACGCTGATCATGCCACTTCCGGATGACATTTGCATGGAATGGGGAAGGTTAAAAAATCGGGTGTATGGTTATCGCATGCTTTAAGCAAAATTCACAAATATTAGCTGGTGACCACATGTGCATTTGTGCTTGCTTGTCATCAATTGACTTGTGAACAACACCGACCATTCCTATTCTGTATCTTTACTGATGATGACAACTGATGTCTCTACGTTAACATAACGAACTGAACGAAAATGTTGAGCTCAAACAAAGCGGCAACTCCCGTAAAATATCTGCATGCATCCACAAAGGACAACGTTATTCATCTGGTGGAACAGCGACGGTGTAGTGTGCTACGAACTGCTTCCCCGATGTATAGCCGTCGCTGGTGACATTTGTTATCAATAACTAAGACATCTTTTAGAGGCAATCCAAGAATAAAGACCAGAAAGGCAGCGAGACAGACGCTGGCCCTCATTCTGATAGCCTGACGAAAACACTAAAGGAGATGAGTTGGGAAATCATTCCATTCTACCCTCATTCAGCTGATTTTGCGTTCTCAGATTTTCACCTTTTCCTCTCTCCATTGAACAACCTTGGAGGAACGTCTTTTGAGGATGAAAATGCTCTCCTAAGATGGCGCGACGAGTTCTTCGCCTCTAAACCATTTGATTTCTACAGTCGCAGAATCGTTAAGTTACACAGCTTTGGCAGTTGCAAGTAGTGAAGAACACTATATTATGATGACTAAAGACTGTGTTATGTGTATACATTATGTTTAATAAACTTATGGAAAAACGCTACAAATCTATATACTAGCCTAAAATTTGGTTTGGCCAGCAGGCCAACTGCAAGCCCACAATGAGGCCAGGTTCAGATTTTGTCATGAAATGATACGGCTGTATTTTACGAGTATACCGCATCTCCAGGTCCTTCACAGTAATCAGTCAATATGTTTCGCTGTTCATTTACCTTATATACCGTACCAGGCCTGGGAACTACACAAAATACAATGACCACTAACGCACTCTGGTCTCCTAATTCTCACAAAGATTTGTAACTCTGATCATTTACATGTGTACACCTACGGAGTTACATTGATACGCGAGCAAGTCTTCTGTGCGCTTAACTTTTTTTATCACGGTGTGTGGCGCTTGTAGAAGCCAGTATCTGGAGGATGGTGCGTCTCCAGCGGGCCGTGCGTGCAACCATCCGTCAATAAACGGTAGCTGGAGCACACAAAGGCACGACTGCCAATGACGCCAAACTAGTTGTTATCTGGAGCTTGGCTGTCTATCATTCACTGACTACTAACAGCGTAACCGCGACCCACACCTGGCAACGAAATTATAATTAAAAAATGTTAATCTGCAAACAGTCTGAAATTTAAGAGGCTCGTCCGGAAAATTAATGAGTACCGTAGTGGGCACATCAGTTGAAAAGGTACCCATATGTCTGTAAAGGGGAATAACGAAGCTCGGACAAACGTAAGTTCAAGGAACGTAACTGCGACGAACTCTTGGCTAACAGTAAAGATATGACGAAAAAAGAAAATTCTAAAATTTACAGGGCAGTTCCGGAATAGAGAGGTATAACTCACTTCAGAATGAAATCGGTACGGAGTGCAGGAAAGCCAGGGCGAAAAAGCCGACAGGAAACAACTGGTCGTCCGAAGGACTCATTCAGATCATTGAAAGTCCAAAGATTGAAAACAAGTCTAATGGGTATTCCACTATTGGGTGAAGAGTTGAGAGGGGTCGGTAGGTGGAAAGACTACTTGAAAGGGCCCTTTGATGGGGAAAAATTGTGTGATGAAATGACAGAAGAAGAACGTGGAATCGACAAGGATAAGGGATACAGTGTGAGAGTCAGAATCAAATACGGTGGAAGGGATGGATACTACACACCACAGTTTCTAAAATTATTGGGGTAAGCGGGAATCAAACGACTCTTTACACAGATGTGAAGAATGTTTGGACTGGCGGCATACCATCAGACTTTCGGTAAAATATCATCCACAAATTACGAAGATAGCAGGCGCAGAAAATTGGAAAAAGTATAACATAGTCAGCTTAACCTTTAAATATTTAATTTTAGACAAAATAATATACACAAAAGAGGAAAAGAAAACAGATAATTTGTTAAATGACAATATGTTTGGCTTGCAGACAAGTAAGGACAAAAGACAGCAATACTGACTGTGCGATTGATAAGGGAGAAAAGGCATTGAAAAATTGAGATAAGTTAATAGGATTTTAGGAGTTGGACAATGTAAAGTTGTGCAGGCTGTTCGATATCCAGAGAACAATTTGCGTAATCTGTAGGGAATAACGATAAATATGCAATTTGCTCAAGAACCAAGAAGTAACAATGAGAATGGAAGAGCAAGAATAAAGTGCTCATAATAAAAAAGCATGGCAAAGAAATATGGTCTCTGGACCTTGCTTTTCAATCAATATACTGAAGAAGCAATGACGTAAATAAAATAAAGCTTCAAGAGAGGTATTAAAATGTAGGGTAAAGGTCGTGTTAAATGCAATAAACACTGCAATTAACACAAAATATGGAATGCGAATAAGATGAAGAAAGACGAAAATGAGGGATAGTATCAGTAATGAGAATGCCGAGAAACTTTAACATCAAATTGGGGACCTCGAAGGAGACGAATTTAACGACTTACTGACACATGGCAGGAGAAGCAAACTGAACATCAAAAGCAGACGAAACAGGTAAGGAGAGCATTTTGGCGAAGAAAGTTTGCTAGTATGTAACACTAGCCTTAATCTCAGAAATAATTTCTACGGATGTGGGTTTGGAGCACAGTATTGTATGGTAGTTGAATCATGTATTGTGTGAACACCGGAATAAAATGGAATCGAAATATTTGAGATGTTGTGCTTTACATGGAGATAAGAAAAATTTGTAAACTAGTTGTAATACCTTATGGGAGCAAAATGCTTAGGTCAACGGTCCGTAAGCTTAAAAACTACATCATCAGACTTAAACTAACTTACGCTATGGACCATCCGTGCCCGAGGGAGGACTCGAACCTCCGACGGGGGGAGCTGCGGATATTGGAAATCATGTGTCCAGCTAAGGAGCGGGGAGAATTCCAGAGAACCAACAAAGAAGAAAAAATTATAATAAAATGCAATAAAATTTTAATAACCGCACTCTGCTCTGTGAGGATTTATTGTAAACAATAGTTGTTGGCACTGGAATTGAGTTGTTGGTAGCCACAACAGAACCTAAGAAAAAAAGCGATAATTATGTTGGAAGCGATTAGCGAATGATGAACCAATTTAGTTCATTTCGATTCACCTTTCAGTAACGAAACAGTTGCTGATTATTTATCGGCTCATTCGACTACATCTGAGCTTCGTCTCCTTTTACTATCATCGCATATAGACTTCCGATTTTATCTGCTGAACTTCTTAAACATTTCCTTCCACCAAAGAGCCTGATTTTGAGTTTTGTTGAAACTGTTCAGAATCCATTTTGTCAGCCGTATGTGCATACAAAATAGAACGCTCTGCGGCTGCACATGGCGTAAGTTGCCTCTGTCTCACAGTAAGTTGCACGCTGATCTGCATAAATAGCACGCACGGTTTCCATATAGTTTGGAATAACACCCGAATTCGGACCCTCTAATACAAAATAGAATGAATAAATCGTATATTATTCCACGGTTTAAGGTCTTCAGCTGTATGAATGCAAGTTATTACATTGAAGAAACGACTTTGTCATTTTTATTCCATTTTTGTAATGTATGTGGTCTGGTCCATTATCACCAAATTCAATACTGAAGCTGTAGAACGCATTGTACCGCAGCGGCATAGGATGGTCTCTGCAGGAGAGACGCTCAGTAGCTCGGTACGGGCTTGTGTTAAATCTCCGAGAACATACCTTCACCGAAGAGTCAAGCAGTATATTGCTCCCTCCTACGTATATCTCGCGAAGAGACCATGAGGATAAAATCAGAGAGATTAGAGCCCACACAGAAGCATACCGACAATCCTTCTTTCCACGTACAATACGAGACTGGAATAGAAGGGAGAACCGATAGAGGTACTCAGGGTACCCTCCGCCACACACCAAAAGGTGGCTTGCGGAGTATGGATGTAGATGTAGATGTAGATTATAATAATAGGGTGAAACCTGCAATGCATGACACAGACGATAGTCCTTCTAGACGGGGTGGATATCATTACAGTTTCACCTCCTCAGCCAGTGCAGACGGAGAACGATGTAGTGCTGAAGAACAACCATCTGCGTGCACTGAAAGAGCAGTCAACGCCTGTCGTGATAAGATGAGCAGGGTTGTCCCCTTAAGCATTTCGCTCTTGTTCTCCCACTCTTTACTCTTGATCTTGTACGTAATGCGTATTATCTGTCATTCCCTACAAATCGCTGAAATAGTAATGTCATACAAGTTGCAAAAATTTAGTCTGTCGAAAGCTTTTTCCGCAACGATTTGAACGTGTCTTGCTTTTCTTCGGTCTTGCTTCCATTATAAATCGCATAACCAAAACTGATTCTTTCTTGTACGCACTTTCCGGAAGGCAGACACATCGTCATCTAAAAGATCCTCAATTTTCTTTCCCACTTTTCCGTAGTTATTCTTGTCACCAAAATAGATGTACAAACCGTTAAGCTGACTGTGTGATAATTCTCGCATTTACCAGCCCCTGCTACCTTATTTATCAAAAAAACCGGAATAATCGGGAGTATCAACCCCTTTTAAGAGAACTGAGGTTCGAATTAACTGGCGATTTGCTCCTGGGAGAGGCCGAAGGTCAACTGCCCAGAAAATGTTGAAGACGTTTCTGTTGCCATTGCTGAAAACGCTGGATACGATGTGCGATCTTCAAACAGTGCTGCTGTTCTACGACAGCTGAGCACTCCGTGGTCCGTGGTGCTGTCAACGATTTCGAAATGGTTTATTTAGTGCGGTTCCAGGCTGTCGTGGATGGAGATGGCCGTCACATTGACGTACCGTTAGACCTGGAACGTATGCGTGGTTCGGAATTAAAGAATGCTACCCCCTCATGTCAAATATAAAATGTTTTTCTTTTCGTGGTTTATTCATTATTGTTCTTCGCATGTACTTCCAAATGTCCCTGCATCTGAAGTCAGTCCTTGTCCATGAGGGCTCACTCAAGTAGAGCGAGTTTAATTATAACAACCCCGTAGATTAAGACAGGGGTCACGTTTTACATATGTTATGATTTTCAAGCTTCTCACGCATGTTATCTAGAGATAGGCAGATACATTGCTCTGTGTTGTCGTCCTGAAAATGCATATGAATCCAGCAAACGGCTCCCTTGATCCATTTACCATCCATTCGCAACCGTAATTACAGCCGTATTTAAGTTTTCACTGAAATCTTTTCCTTAATTCAATTGTCTATTTTCCTGCATATCCCAGTAATTTCAAATAATAATTTCTCCAATGTCCGCTGAGTAACTCGCAGTGCTGTTTTTCCTTCGGAAGTTCATGTCTCTCTCCCTGATATTCTAAACAGGTAACCCGTACAATAAACATTGTGTTGCAGATACATCAACACCATTGTTTAGTCTGTTTGACGCCGTATAGCGTATAGAAACAGTATTTAAGGACGTTTCTGTTCATATGGTCATTTCTTTTCACACTTATTGCGACATTTCGTCAGCTCATCTTTGTACAAAAATCATTATCCGCTTTACTACCTTATTTTTAGTTTTGACAGTTTTCTTTTCGAATTACTGATTACGACACACTTTACATTTGATTTTGAGACAGGCGGCCAGGGTGACCGAGCGGTTCTAGGCGCTACAGTCTGGAACCTTGCGACCACTACGGTAGCAGGTTCGAATCCTGCCTCGGGCATGGTTGTGTGTAATGTCCTTAGGTTAGTTAGGTTTAAGTAGTTCTAAGTTCTAGGGGACTGATGACATTAGAAGTTAAGTCCCATAGTGCTCAGAGCCATTTGAACCATTTGATTTGGAGACATACTATATAACTTGCTCTGTTGAGCTCTTCCGTTCATTGCTGAAATTTGTGTGCATTAGAAAAGAACCAAATAATATCTTCTGATGCAGACAATGCAGACAAGTTGCACAAGCACAGATCCCTTCTTCGTTTGCCCTCCTTAAGCATCAGGACTTCTGAGAATGTAATCACGTTTCCTTAATTCCAGTTCCGAATTCCTAATTTTATGACGAATTTCAATGCTATTTGTTTCATTTATGTATATATACCTGAGTTCCAACATTTGTTTCAGTAGGTTCTCGTTTCTCAAGGACATGCCCTCTCAAAATTTATAGCCCAAAGTAAGTGGTAATTGCTACTTAGATTACTGCACGTAACTTTTATAAGCGACTTGCAAATACTCGATTCTAATATAATGGTACTGAACGTAAGCATTTTCATTCGCTTCATTCTATGCACTTTGTGGTACATTATTAAATAACTTGGACATTATGGAAAAGCGGCTGTTTGGTCTATATAATCTTTCATGTTTTGCGTCTCTCTTTTCTTATGAGTTTTATTAATTGGACATTGTATCAGTGTCAGGACAATTTTGCAAATAGCTTCGGTATTAAAATTCACAGGCGGATTAACACTGGGAACAAGACTGGGACTCGAATCTTGAACCATCGCCTTGCGCACATGGGCTCTACCAGCTGAGCTATCCATGCATGGCTCACGACCCACTCAGCTTTACTTCCGGCAGTGCTTCAACTATCACTTTTCCGCAAAAGGCCAAGGTCTCGGGTTCGACTCCTCATCCTGAACACAGTTTGTAATCCGAAAGGTAGTTCCAAATCAGGGCAAATTTATTTGCTGAATAAAAAAACATTGTGTAAATCTGTCATACAACTATCTATACATACAAGTTTGCTCATTTGGATAAAGACATCATATTTGCACCTCGAAAGTTTCTATACAGTACTGATTAATTACTTCCAAAATGTGTTTATTCATTACCTAACTTCACATTTCCCCCCATGAACCATGGACCTTGCCGTTGGTGGGGAGGCTTGCGTGCCTCAGCGATACAGATGGCCGTACCGTAGGTGCAACCACAACGGAGGGGTATCTGTTGAGAGGCCAGACAAACGTATGGTTCCTGAAGAGGGGCAGCAGCCTTTTCAGTAGTTGCAGGGGCAACAGTCTGGATGATTGACTGATCTGGCCTTGCAACATTAACCAAAACGGCCTTGCTGTGCTGGTACTGCGAACGGCTGAAAGCAAGGGGAAACTACAGCCGTAATTTTTCCCGAGGACATGCAGCTTTACTGTATGATTAAATGATGATGGCATCCTCTTGGGTAAAATATTCCGGAGGTAAAATAGTCCCCCATTCGGATCTCCGGGCGGGGACTACTCAGGAGGATGTCTTTATCAGGAGAAAGAAAACTGGCGTTCTACGGATCGGAGCGTGGAATGTCAGATCCCTTAATCGGGCAGGTAGGTTAAAAAATTTAAAAAGGGAAATGGATAGGTTAAAGTTAGATATAGTGGGAATTAGTGAAGTTCGGTGGCAGGAGGAACAAGACTTCTGGTCAGGTGACTACAGGGTTATAAACACGAAATCAAATAGGGGTAATGCAGGAGTAGGCTTAATAATGAATAGGAAAATAGGAATGCGGGTAAGCTACTACAAACAGCATAGTGAACGCATTATTGTGGCCAAGATAGATACGAAGCCCACACCTACTACAGCAGTACAAGTTTATATGCCAACTAGCTCTGCAGATGATGAAGAAATTGAAGAAATGTACGATGAAATAAAAGAAATTATTCAGATAATGAAGGGAGACGAAAATTTAATAGTAATGGGTGACTGGAATTCGAGTGTAGGTAAAGGGAGAGAAGGAAACATAATAGGTGAATATGGATTGGGGCTAAGAAATGAAAGAGGAAGCCGCCTAGTAGAATTTTGCACAGAGCACAACTTAATCATAGCTAACACTTGGTTTAAGAATCATGAAAGAAGGTTGTATACGTCGAAGAACCCTGGAGATACTAAAAGGAATCAGATAGATTATATAATGGTAAGACAGAGATTTAGGAACCAGGTTTTAAGTTGTAAGACATTTCCAGGGGCAGATGTGGACTCTGACCACAATCTATTGGTTATGACCTGTAGATTAAAACTGAAGAAACTGCAAAAATGTGGGAAATTAAGGAGATGGGACCTGGATAAACTGAAAGAACCAGAGGTTGTACAGAGTTTCAGGGAGAGCATAAGGGAACAATTGACAGGAATAGGGGAAAGAAATACAGTAGAAGAAGAATGGGTAGCTCTGAGGGATGTAGTAGTGAAGGCAGCAGAGGATAAAGTAGGTACAAAGACGAGGGCTCCTAGAAATCCTTGAGTAACAGAAGAAATATTGAATTTAATTGATGAAAGGAGAAAATATAAAAATGCAGTAAATGAAGCAGGCAAAAAGGAATACAAACGTCTCAAAAATGAGATCGACAGGAAGTGCAAAATGGCTAAACAGGGATGGCTAGAGGACAAATGTAAGGATGTAGAAGCTTATCTCACTAGGGATAAGATAGATACAGCCTACAGGAAAATTAAAGAGACCTTTGGAGAGAAGAGAACCATGTGTATGAATATCAAGAGCTCAGATGGCAGCCCAGTTCTAAGCAAAGAAGGGAAGGCAGAAAGGTGGAAGGAGTATATAGAAGGTTTATACAAGGGCGATGTACTTGAGGACAATATTATGGAAATGGAAGAGGATGTAGATGAAGACGAAATGGGAGATACGATACTGCGTGAAGAGTTTGACAGACCACTGAAAGACCTGAGTCGAAACAAGGCCCCCAGAGTAGACAACATTCCATTAGAACTACTGACGGCCTTGGGACAACCAGTCCTGACAAAACTCTACCAGCTGGTGAGCAAGATGTATGAGACAGGCGAAATACCCTCAGACTTCAAGAAGAATATAATAATTCCAATCCCAAAGAAAGCAGGTGCTGACAGATGTGAAAATTACCGAAATATCAGTTTAATAAGCCACGGCTGCAAAATAGTAACGCGAATTCTTTACAGACGAATGGAAAAACTGGTAGATGCAGACCTCGGGGAGGATCAGTTTGGATTCCGTCGAAATGTTGGAACACGTGAGGCAATACTGACCTTACGACTTATCTTAGAAGAAAGATTAAGAAAACCTACGTTTCTAGCATTTGTAGACATAGAGAAAGCTTTTGACAGTGTTGACTGGAATACTCTTTTTCAAATTCTAAAGGTGGCAGGAGTAAAATACAGGGAGCGAAAGGCTATTTATAATTTGTACAGAAACCAGATGGCAGTCATAAGAGTCGAGGGGCATGAAAGGGAAGCAGTGGTTGGGAAAGGAGTGAGACAGGGTTGTAGCCTCTCCCCGATGTTATTCAATCTGTATATTGAGCAAGCAGTAAAGGAAACAAAAGAAAAATTTGGAGTAGGTATTAAAGTTCATGGAGACGAAGTAAAAACTTTGAGGTTCGCCGATGACATTGTAATTCTGTCAGAGACGGCAAAGGACTTGGAAGAGCAGTTGAACGGAATGGACAGTGTCTTGAAAGGAGGATATAAGATGAACATTAACAAAAGCAAAACGAGGATAATGGAATGTAGTCAAATTAAATCGGGTGATGCTGAGGGAATTAGACTAGGAAATGAGACACTTAAAGTAGTAAAGGAGTTTTGCTATTTAGGAAGTAAAATAACTGATGATGGTCGAAGTAGAGAGGATATAAAATGTAGACTGGCAATGGCAAGGAAAGCGTTTCCGAAGAAGAGAAATTTGTTAACATCGAATATAGATTTATGTATCAGGAAGTCGTTTCTGAAAGTATTTGTTTGGAGTGTAGTCATGTATGGAAGTGAAACATGGACGATAACTAGTTTGGACAAGAAGAGAATAGAAGCTTTCGAAATGTGGTGCTACAGAAGAATACTGAAGATAAGGTGGATAGAGCACGTAACTAATGAGGAGGTATTGAATAGGATTGGGGAGAAGAGAAGTTTGTGGCACAACTTGACTAGAAGAAGGGATCGGTTGGTAGGACATGTTTTGAGGCATCAAGGGATCACAAATTTAGCATTGGAGGGCAGCGTGGAGGGTAAAAATCGTAGAGGGAGACCGAGAGAAGAGTACACTAAGCAGATTCAGAAGGATGTAGGTTGCAGTAGGTACTGGGAGATGAAGCAGCTTGCACAGGATAGAGTAGCATGGAGAGCTGCATCAAACCAGTCTCACGACTGAAGACAACAACAACAACAACTTCACATTAATTATGTAAGTCTCTTGAAATACACAAACACTTACAGATATCTTTGAATGTGTGTATCAGATGTTTTGTCAGTTATTGGACTACTGGCTGCGCAACCTGGTGTTGCTCTGAAATCTATTCCATTCTTGTGTCAGTCCATTTCTGCCTGTTTCCTCTGTTTATTAATCTCCTACCTCCTCCTTTCTTCATCCATCTCCTCTTAATCTCTATTTTAGTCCATCTTCTCCTTCCACTCTCGCTCTATCCACCACCTTCTCGCTACCCATCCAATCTTTCTGAAACCTGCTTTTCATCCTTCTCTCTCTCTATCCATACTCCCTGTCCCCGTCCATCATCTCCACCCGTCCCCCGTTTTGGGCACCTCCGTCATGCCCTCTCTGCCCACTTCCTACTTCATTTCTCTCTGTCCATTTTCTCTTCCCCTCCCTCCTCCCTCTGTAACAGTTTGCTCTATCCATCTGCTCCTTTACCATTTGCCCATCTCCTCCTACCTTCTCTAACTCCTTCTTCCCCTCTCTTTGCGAGCCTCCTCTTTCCACTCTCTCTCTCTATCCGTCTCCTCGTGTCCCTCTGTCCAACTCCTAGTCCATCTTTTGCTTTTCCTCTCCTCCCTTTTCTAGCCCACCTACTCTCTCCTCTCTCAGCCCACCTCGCCCTCTTACTTTTCTCTGTCCATTCTTCCTTCTCTGCTGTCTGTTCATCTTCTCCACTCCCAACACCCCGCCTGTCTCTTATTCCCGCTCTCTCAGTCTTTCTCTTTCCTTTCTCTGACCGTCTCCTCCTCTTCCCTCTCTCTGAACATTTCCACCTCATTCATATGTGTCCAACTCGTCCTTCCTCCTCCTCTATTACACTCGCCTCAATAAGAGGCTGGCGGTTCTTACCCCAACAGCTTTTCTTTAAGGATTACCAACTAATCCATACATCAAACGAAATTAAAATCGTGCCACTGTTTTGTTCCGAGATTTTATCAGTTGTTTTGCTCACATACGCACATGTCAAATACTTGACCAGACTCATTTCTAAATGCATTACAAGCAGCCGAGATCAAACTACAGTTTGATGAGTTTTTAGCCCAATTGTGGTATTAATTTTAACGCTGGATCAGACGGTCATTTCGTATTGCTTCCCACAGTAGTGTAACGCTGTAAAACATGAATCAGATCATATCGTAATATGTAATCCGCAAATGACAGTTCAATCGGTATTAGGTTCGAGACATGTTTCCCAGTCCGCTTTATTAGTGCACTATTTTGTTGGTTGTTTCCGCTGTTTTTATCCGGCAGCTTACAATGTGGGGTTGATTGCATGACTGCAGACATCCGATCACCACGGAGGGATATTTACCCACGGGAGAGTGACTGAACTGTGAAAACTAAAAGAAAGTGTGAAGAGGAAGCTGAAGAAGTAATAACAGATGATGATTTTTACGAATGATCACTTCCACTGTCGATAACCAATTAAAAACAAGATTTGGAGACAACTTGAAGAGGTTGATAGCTTGCAGTTTTGTGATTAGGCATTAAATATCGATATATTAGCTGAAACTGGGAGGCCGAATTATGAGGAGACTGTTTGCACAAAGAAGATACACTAGTGCAAACCTGTAGACATCGCTCTACTATCAACAATATGTCAATGTATTTTCTTCTGTTGTGGTTTATGTCCAACAATAAAAGCAATTTAAATGAATATTTCAGATATTATTATGTGAAAAAGTAGCTGAATCAGAACGCATTTTGTTCAATGAATTCATTCACAACATACAAAGAGCAATTTAAAAATCTAAATGGCGCTTTCATGCATTGGAAAGGGATTCAGTCATGACAAATTATGCAACTTAATATAAATGCCTAGGTCCCGCTGCTGAGAATTTTTACATATTTAATTATTCATGCCTCTCATCATTTATGAAGTTATATCTCTCGAGATATCTGTCGTACGATAATATAATAATTTAGAGACATTCAGTGGCATATGTGGATGCTATTTACCAAATGTGTTGCGGACAGAATTAGTACAAATAAATAATAAATTAAAACATCATGCATGATGTGGCAGTTTTTCACTCATGAGAGTACTGGAAGTCAGATCTCCTGAAATACGTGCCGTACATTTGTATGGTCTTCTAAGTGCATTCAGCGGCAGTTGTGGATATTGTCTGCGAAAGGTATTGCGAAATGTGTTAGTAGCAAGTAATAAGTCTATCTGTATTGCATGATGTAATAGTTCTTCACACGTTCATTGCTTTTGACGTATCTACTGAACTAAGTGTTCGTGCGCTGATGTATTTTTCTGGCACATTCTGTGCTGAATGCTGTTTGTTAAATTTGTCGCAAATACAGTTTGTAGTAAAGAAGTAATAAATTAAAACGTGAAGCTACATATGGCAATTTTACTGCATGAACAGTGATAAACAATTTACCTTTCATCATTTTGTCGTATGTCATCAACAAGAAAAAGTTTCCTAAACATTTCAAATTACATGTAAAGTTTGTTGGAAGTGCTCACATTCTTAAGTAATGGATAACTAAAGTATGGATATTCACACGGGCAGGGCTACACAGTATTATCGCCCCCTAACGCTTTTATAGGTGACTGATTCTTACCCCGCATTGATTCCTTCCGGGCAGCAAATTATTTATGAAGCAAGTTTTGTTGAAATTGGTCCAGTGTTTTAAGGGGAGATGTGGAACACAAACACACAAGTATGTATATCCATTTTTATAATTTGTATTGAGTATGGATATGGATGTACGACTGTCACAGATTAAATGTGATCCCAAGCAGTTTCCTTCCGTTAAGCATTTTGTGTCATGCTGCCATTATGGTTTACTGAACGTGTTGGCATCCCTATGCAAACTGCCGTGTTCCCATTACCTCTTAAATTTCGTTTGCTCTCTCCATACTCGTACCGACAACATCTACATCCTTTGCCACTATAACTAGTAAGTTTGATAAAAATGCACCTTTTCCGCAATGTGGGTACTGTTGTGTGTTGAAAACGGTGCCCTGGTATTCTATCGCTGGCAATGACTCCATTTAAATGGGTAAAAGTGGTATTCAAGGGAGCTTCAGATAACTTCTCGACGGTAAAATTAATTTACAGTTTATTGGCCGTTATTAGTGAGGAGATAAGGCGCAGAATCAAACGTGACGAAATACAGACACAAAATAAAATATTTAATAGACCACATGAAGTCACTTCCGTGAAGTACTTGATACCAGGCAATAATAGCAAATTTAAAACAAACTCAATAAAGCATGTAGCTTGTACTGTTAGAGTCTATCCTTGTCATGTGATAGCAGATTAGGCGAAATATGGCTTTTAGGAAACATTAGTGGTCATGTTAAACAAAATAATTCGTAATATAGCTTAATTTCCTACCAAGAAGAAAACAGCCACCAGCCACTTCACATACTGTTATTTCCTTACACAGTTGCGACTGTTACCGGTTTCAAACTGAGAGGTTAATCCCCTGACGGCTGTTTACGTTTAGATACACTTTTTTTGTTTATACTAGTTTTCGACTCTTCACTCCCTCTTGTGGTGAAAAGAATTTTGGGTCGTGGCGCTTCATTATGCTGCAATGTCGATCTCTTGTGTCCAGTGACAATATATAAAGCACTTTTTTGATATGTGCATGACAGTATGCAAAGATAACGACGTCACATATGTAACAGTATCAAGGAATTTCACTCTCAGAGATGCGGTTGAAGACTGTTGGCATAAGGACCCACCATTGTTCTGCCAACGGCCTGCACAAAGAGGGTCGATAAGCGGAAAGAGGCTCAGGACATCAATGATCCATGTAGCGGGTGAAATCGAGAATTACCAGGGAAATGACATAGGAGGAGTGAGTTCCTTTAAATAACATCATTTATCCTTGCACACACATTGGAACGCCAAAGAAACTGGTACAAGCACTTGTATTCAAATACAGATATGTGTAAACGGGCAGAATACAGCGCAACGGTCGGCAACTTATACATAAGGCAAGAAGTGTCTGGTGTAGTTGTTAGATCGGTTACAGCTGCTCAACGGTAGATTATTAAGATGTAAGTGAGTTTCAACATGGTGTTATAATCGGCGCACTAACATCTACGAGGTAGAGATGAATTGGGGTTTTTACCGTACAACAATTTCACGAGACTACCCTGAATATCAGGAACCGGTAAATCATCAAATCTCCGACATCGCTGCGGCCAGAAAAAGATCGTGGTAGAACGGGACCAACGACGACTGAAGAGAATTGTTCAACGTGACAGAAGTGCGATCCTTCCACACATTGCTGCAAATTTCAGTGCTGGGCTTTCAACAAATGTCAGCCTGCCAACCATTCAACTAAATATCATCCATATGGGCTTTCGGACCCGTAGGCCCACTCGTGTACTCTTCATGACTGCACGACGAAAAAACTTTACGTTTCGCCTCGGCCCGTCAACATCGACATTGAACAACTGTTGAAGACATGAAATATGTTGCCTGGCTGGACGAGTCTCGATTCAAATTGAATTGAGCGAATGGACGTGTACGGGTATGGAGACAACCTCATTAATCCATGGACCGTGAATGTCAGCAGGTGGCTTTTCATGCTGGTGAAGGCCCTAAAATGGTGTTGGGTGCGTGCAGTTGGCGTGATGTGGGACTCTGATACGTCTCGATACGACGCTGACAGGTGATACGTACGTAAGCATCCTGTCTGATCACCTGCATCCACTCACGTCCATTGCCCATTCCGGCGGACTTAGCCAATTCCAGCAGGTCAATGCGACACTCCATGGGTCCAGAATTGCTACAGAGTGGCTCCAGGAACACTCTGCTTTCTTTAAACAGTTGGGCTGTCCACTCTCCAGGCATGAACATCAATGAGCATATTTGAGATGCCTTGCAACGTGCTGTTCAGAAAAGACCACGACCCCCTTTGCACTCTTTGGGATTTATGGACAGCTGTACAAGATTCCTGTTGTCAATTACCTTTACCACTATCTCAGACATTAGTCTACTCCAGGCCACCTCGTGTTGCGTGTGGCGGCACTTCTGCGTACTCGCAGAGGCCCTACACGATGTTTGGCAGGTGTACCATTTTCTTTGGCTATTCAAAAAACATATATATATATATATATATATATATATATATATATATATATATATATATATATATATGTATATATATATATATAGTTATGCATGGATAAACGATGTTCGTTAAAGAGGCCTACTCCTTCCATGTCATTTCCCTGTCCCTGTACACCTAAAATTTACAAAAATACTTAGAACAAACGTACAATATGTGTTAAGCATTAAAGGAAAACTTCTAGTGGAAAGCCACTTAATGAAAGGTCTCTTGCTTCGTTTGCAGAGCAAATCAGATAATATAAGATGCTCAGCTTATACACTGACAGCCGTGCAAGGAAATGCTCGACGCATGTGCACATTGCCGCAAATAATCCAGGTCTACGAGGCAAAAAACCGCCGACACGGAACATTCTCCCAGCAACGTAGTAAGTGCTCTTAACTACAAGAAAGGTAGGTGTATGACTAGATTTCACTGCAAGTAAAATTGTGGTTTACCCATGATTGCACTTAATAACCATTTACAATATGTTGATACGCCATAAAAAATAATCTTCACTACGAGAGAACTATAGAAATGGATCTATAGTTTCTCCAGGAAGGAATATAGTAAAGAACTCGCAAGGGTCTCACCACTAGCTGCAGCTCACAAAATGCTTGAATGGGCTGGATAATAGTGATACCAGAGGGCCCAACAGCGTCTAAAAATCATAAAAACTAATATTAGAACTTAGAAACAGCCGGTTGTCTTGCACAATAATTTTAAAACTAGGTAAGACTTAGGCCCCTGATATAGCTGTGCATGACAACTGGGCAAATTTTATAATTACGTAACTATAACAACATTAACCATAACAAATTATTATTTGAGAGAATGGTGGCCAGCAGATTAAGACAAATCACACAGAGCATACAGATGAATAGGTCCTAGAATCACAGAGTCAGATAATAATACGTGCATGGCAATAAACATAAACACGAAGATCTGTTCAAACAGGTTGCGAAGCGGGAAGTAGGTGTACAGAGTTGAACAACTAGTAACCCACTACATGAGCAAACCACACCTTTGCCTTCTGCCCAGTCATAGCGAAGAACAGTGTACGAGACACAGGAGGATGTCGTGCCAATGATGATGTTTGGTTTGTGGGGCGTTCAATTTCCCGGCCATCAGCGTCCGCACAACGTCCCAATTTGTACACAGTCCAATTTTTAGAAAATCCAATCTAACCACTGTCACGACTGATGATGATGCTGAGGAGGAGGAGGATAACACAAACACCTAGTCCCCGGGCAGAGAAACCTCCAACACGGCCGGGTATCGAACACGGTATCCCGTGATCCAGAGGCAGCAACGCTATACACTAGACCACGAACTGTGGACGTGGTGCCAATCAGCTCCACGTGTCCTTTGCTCCAAGCACTGTGCTGTCCCTGGCTCCACAAGGCGCAAAAACTACCCGTCAACTGACTGCGTCGCGCTCTTCGGAGGCCTGTACCCAGACGCGACTTTAGCGGCTGCTTTCGGAGATTAGGCGCGTCAGCGATGACCGTGAAAGGTAGTAACCCAACCCCTGGTGAGATGCCAGCTAAAAGTTATCGATAGTTTGATGGAGAAATGAACTGCCACGACTCAGTGCATATCTCACCCTAAAAGCCGGCAGAATTAGCAGTGATCAACAGCATGAGGTTGCAGAGAGCAATGGAAACTATTAAAGACACGATGTATCCAAGGCATATGGGCCTGAAGGGGAAAAATATGATCATGATATTCGGACATCTGGGAGGGAACAGTCGAGGGGGAAGAGATCACGAGGAAAAGACTGAAGAACCTGCGAAAGAATGACATACTACGTGTCGCAGCGTCGAATGTCAGAACATAGAACATCGTACGAAAGCCAGAAAATCTGAACAGATAAATTCAACGGCTTCATCTAGTAAGAAGATTTCTGATCTGACGAATACAGGGCAGTATCAACAGTCGCAGGAAATGGTTAACGGAAGTAGAACCCGTTCTGAATACGAAGTTAGGACAGACACTTATTTACTTCTAATAATTCTGTGATATTCTTCTCACCAAAATGGATAGGCAACCAACACCCACAACAGCGTTTTAGGTGATATGGAGTATATGATGGTATTAACTTGATATTTAAAAGGATAAAAAGAAATGATAAACTAATACCCATGGTGGTTTCAACGGTGTCGTAGAGAAAGGAACTTGACGTGGTGTAACGAAAGAAAAGGAAAAAAAGAAAAAGAAAAGGTTGTTGGCAGTATGAATGTGTGTGTGTGTGTGTGTGTGTGTGTGTGTGTGTGTGTGTGTGTTTGTGCTGTCTCTGTGTGTGTGTGACTGTAGTTTATGGACGCTTTAAAAACGAGATTATCAGCGCAATAAAGGATACTACAGTTCCACAGTAAACTTCAGCTAAAGTTACTAATGTATTTTTCGACACAAGATTATTAGGTTCTTCTAGAAACGTCATGGAGTCCCGGAAGCATTGCAACTGAAATAAATCATCATGAGAAAGAGGTTCAGAAATCGGACATAGGACAGTAAATTGCACCAAGGAATACATTTATACAGAGATCGGAATTTAATAACGATGGATGTAGACTGAAGTTTAACAAAATCGTCAGGAGTAACATCTTGGAACGAAGTGGGATACTGAAGAACTTCGTAATGAAGAGACATGTCTTAAGTTCGCTAAGGATGTGGACTCTGTGGTAAGAAATATCGCAGTACACACGTCATAATGTACGTTCTACGATCTCTATGACTGTAGATACAGCGATAACGAACAGCAAACGAGGCAGTTCACTTGAAGAAGAATTTATACCTCTAAAATATATAGTCGCAGAATTTGCAACGACAAATACAGGTAGAAAGAAAGTTACTGGGAAGAAACTATGGGTACGAGAAGGAATACTTCAGTTGACTACAAAAATGCTCAGGAAAAGCCATGAATATTGCAATGTAAGTCACACAGGAGTGGAATAAATGGGTTATTTTAGGGGAACGATACCTAATGACTGCAGGAATAACGAAAAAAAAATAGAAAAAGAAATTGTCATCATACGTACAGAATGAGGATATACAATGTCAAAAAATTGTGAAATTAAGAGGAAAGTTGTCAACGCTAATAGTTCACCAATAATCCTACTGTTAATCTTAGAGGAGAATTGATTAAAGGAAAGGCCTCCATTATAGGGAGACGACATAGACAAAGGATTGAAAAACTATTGGAAGATATAGTGCATCCAATAGTCAGAACTGGAAAGGACTTTGAAAGATTTGCAATGAAATGAAGCATAAAACATGCTTCATGCAATTTCGAAAATCACTGGGGGAAAAGGCAAACGTGAAGCACAAAAAATGCTTCACACATTTTCGAAAACCTTTGGGGGAAAAGGCAAGCGAAAGACTACTCTACATGGTGTGAAAAGCGGCAGCCAAACTAATGAGTATTGAGTATGGCTTGACGATAGACCGAAGAAAGCTGAAAGAGCCACGTAGAATAAGCTTTCGAAGATGTAAAATGAGTCACAACGTTTAACATTCTCAGAAAAAATCTGTAAGTTTTAGAGGAAAGAGAAGTAGATATTATGTACAAGAGCCCATAGGGAACAATTAAATACGGTAGACCAAGAAGTTCTCGGATTAAAAGGATAGTATGAAACGAACGCTGCCCTCCTTTTCTGCTATTAAGTATGTTCAAAGAAGAAATAATCACGGAAATTTAAGCTAGGTTCCGAAGTGAAAAACTTCGTGGTGTAAGTATATCAACGTTAACATTCTCTGATGAAATACTATCATCAATGAAACAGAAGAAGTATTACTAGACTTGTTGAAAGAAATAAACACCCTAATGAAAACTGAACTGAGTAAATTGAAAAAAGATGAAACTAATGAGGACTGATATAAATAAAGTTATTGAGTGCTAACAATTATAATGGTGATCACGCTAAGAGTATTACGTCTGCTATACTAGTGCCCTTTGGTTAGCATGCCCTAGCTGAACCGACAGAACAAATAGCGAATCAAAAGGGTCTCGGGCAGGGGGTAGGAGGGAAGGGCAATGGGGTTTCAGCCCCCAACCCCGCCCAGAAATACTCTTGTTTCTTCTTAAGCTCAAAATCAAAGATACATTTATTTGTAACGTAGCTGTAAGACATGTTGTGGTTGTTGTTGTTTTGGTCGTCAGTCCTGAGACTGGTTTGATGCTACTCTATACTTTTCAGGCCTCTTCATTTCCGAATAACTCCTGTAACCTACATCCTTCTGGATCTGCTTAGTGTATTTATCTCTTGGTCTCCCTCTATGATTTTTACCCACCACGCTTCCCTCCAGTACTAAATATAAGATCCCTTCATACCTGAGAACATGTCCAACCAACCGATCCCTTCTTTTACTCATGTTTTTCTACAGATTTCTCTTCTCCCCAATTCTATTCAATACCTCCTCATTCGTTACATGATCCACCTAATCATCAGCATCCTCCTGTAGCGCCACATTTCGAAAGCTTCTATTTTCTTCTTGTCTAAACTGTTTATCGTCCATGTTTCACTTCCCATCCATACAAATACTGTCAGAAAGGATTTCCTGACACTTAAATCTATACCCTATTTTAACAAATTTCTCTTCTTGAGAAATACTTTCCGTGTCATATCAAGTCTACATTTTAGATCCTCTGTATTTCCACCGCCATCAGTTATTTTGCTCCACAGATATCAAAACTCATTTACTAATTTAAGTATCTCATTTCCTTAATCTCATTCCCCAACATCACCTGATTTCATTCGACTAATTCCATTATCCTAGTTTTGTTTTTATTGATGTTCATCTTATAAACTCCTGTCAAGACACTGTCCATTCAGTACGGCAGCTCTTCCTGGTCCTTTGCTGTCTCTGACAGATTTATAATGTCGTCAGCAAAACTCAAAGTTTTTATTTCTTCTCAATGTATTTCAATTCCTACTCGAAACATCAGGAATAGACTACAACCCTGTCTCACACCCTTCTCAGTCATTGCTTCCCTTTCATACTTCTCGACTCTTATAACTGCCATCTGGTTCCTGCACAAATTGTAAATAGCCTTTCGCTCCCTGCATTTTACCCCTGCCACCATCAAAACATTAGAGAGAGTATTCCAGTCAACATTGTCAAACAAGTTTCCTAACTGTACAAATGCAAGAGACGTAGGTTTGCCTTTAATTAACCTACCTTCTAAAATAAGTCGTAGAGTCAGTATTGTTTCGCGTGTTTCAATATTTCTACGGAATACAAACTGATCTTCCTGAGGTCGGCTTCTACCAGTTTTTCCATTCGTTTGTAAAGAATTTGTGTTCGTATTTTGCAACCATGACTTATTAAACTGATAGTCCAGTAATGTTCACACCAGTCAACATCTGTTTTCTTTGTGATGGAAATTATTATATTCTTGAAGTCTGAAGGTACTTTGCCTGTTTCATACATCTTGCTATTCAGATGGAAGTGTTTTGCGATTGTGGGCTCTCCCAAGGATATCAACAATTCTAATGATATGTTGTCTACTCCCGGGGCCTTGTTTCGACTTAGGCCTTTCAGTGCTCTGTCAAATCCTTCACGCAGTATCACATCTCCCATTTCATCTTCATCAACGTCCTCTTCCATTTCCATAAAACTGCCTGTGAGTACATCCCCCTTATGTAGACATTTTACATACTCCTTCCACATTTCTGCTATCCCTTCTTGCCTAGTTTTTCATCCGAGCTTTTGATATTCATACAGGTGGTTCTGTTTCCTCTAAAGGTCTCTTTAACTTTCCTGTAGGCAGCATCTATCTTAAAAAATGTTCAGATGTGTGTGAAATCTTATGGAACTTAACTGCTAAGGTCATCAGACCCTAAGCTTACACACAAGGACACACACACACACACACACACACATACTCATGCCCGAGGGAGGATTGGAACCTCCGTAGGGAACAGACTCACAGTATCTATCTTCTTGTTGTTGTTGTGGTCTTCAGTCCTGAGACTGGTTTGATGCAGCTCTCCATGCTACTCTATCCTGTGCAAGCTGCTTCATCTCCTAGAAGCAAGTGCAACCTACATCCTTCTGAATCTGCTTAGTGTATTCATCTCTTGGTCTCCCTCTACGATTTTTACCCTCCACACTGCCCTCCAATACTAAATTGGTGATCCCTTGATGCCTCAGAACGTGTCCTACCAACCGGTCTCTTCTTCTGGTCAAGTTGTGCAACAAACTTCTATTCTCCCCAATCCTATTCAGTACTTCCTCATTAGTTATGTGATCTACCCATCTAATCTTCAGCATTCTACTGTAGCACCACATTTCGAAAGCTTCTATTCTCTTCTTGTCCAAACTATTTATCGTCCATGTTTCACATCCATACATGGCTACACTCCATACAAATACTTTCAGAAACGACTTCCTGGCACTTAAATCTACACTCGATGTTAACAAGTTTTTCTTCTTCAGAAACGTTTCCTTCCCATTGCCAGTCTACATTTTATATCCTTTCTACTTCGACCATTATCAGTTATTTTGCTCCCCAAATAGCAAAACTCCTTTACTACTTTAAGTGTCTCATTTCCTAATCTAATTCCCTCAGCATCACCCGACTTAATTCGACTACATTCCATTATCCTCGTTTTGCTTTTGTTGATGTTCATCTTATATCCTCCTTTCAAGACATTATCAATTCCCTTCAACTGCTCTTCCAAGTCCTTTGCTGTCTCTGATAGAATTACAATGTCATCGACGAACCTCAAAGTTTTTACTTCTTGTCCATGGATTTTAATACCTACTCCGAATTTTTCTTTTGTTTCCTTTACTGCTTGCTCTATATAGAGATTGAATAACATCGGGGAGAGGCTACAACCCTGTCTTACTCCCTTCCTAACAACTGCTTCCCTTTCATGTCACTCGACTCTTATAATTGCCATCTGGCTTCTGTACAAATTGTAAATAGCCTTTCGCTCCCTCTATTTTACCCCTGCCACCTTCAGAATTAGAAACAGAGTATTCCAGTCAACATTGTCAAAAGCTTTCTCTAAGTCTACAAGTGCTAGAAACGTAGGTTTGCCCTTACTTAATCTTTCTTCTAAGATAAGTCGTAAGGTCAGTATTGCCTCACGTGTTCTACGGAATCCAAACTGATCTTCCCCGAGGTCGGCTTCTAGAAGTTTTTCTATTCGTCTGTAAAGAATTCGTGTTAGTATTTTGCAGTTGTGGATTATTAAACTGATTGTTCGGTAATTTCACATCTGTCAACACCTGCTTTCTTTGGGATTGGAATTATTATATTCTCCTTGAAGTCTGCGGGTATTTTGCCTGTTTCATACATCTTGTTCACCAGATGGTAGAGTTTTGTCACGACTGGCTCTCCCAAGGTCGTCAGTAGTTCCAATGGAATGTTGTCTACTCCGGGGGCCTTGTTTCGGCTCAGGTCTTTCCGTGCTCTGTCAAACTCTTCACGCAGTATCGTATCTCCCATTTCATCTTCATCCACATCCTCTTCCATTTCCATAATATTGTCCTCAAGTACATTGCCCTTGTATAGACCCTCTATATACTCCTTCCACCTTTCTGCTTTCCCTTCTTTGCTTATAACTGGGTTTCCATCTGAACTCTTGATGTTCATACAAGTGGTTCTCTTTTCTCCAAAGGTCTCTTTAATATTCCTGTAGGCAGTATCTATCTTACCCCTAGTGAGATAAGCCTCTACATCCTTACATTTGTCCTCTAGCCATCCCTGCTTAGCCATTTTGCAGTTCCTGTCGATCTCATTTTCGAGACGTTTGTATTCCTTTCTGTCTGCTTCATTTACTGCATTTTTATATTTTCTCCTTTCGTCAATTAAATTCAATATTTCTTCTGTTACCCAAGGATTTCTACTAGCCCTCGTCTTTTTACCTACCTGATTATCTGCTGCCTTCACTACTTCATCCCTCAAAGCTACCCATTCTCTCTTTGCTGTATTTGCCTCCCCCATTCCTGTCAATTGTTCCCTTACGCTCTCCCTGAAACTTTGTACAACCTCTGGTTCTTTCAGTTTATCCAGGTCATATCTCCTTAAGTTCCCTCCTTTTTGCAGTTTCTTCAGTTTTAATCTACGTATCTATCTTACCCCTGGTAATATATGATTATACATCCTTAAATTTGTTCTCTAGCTATCCCTGCTTAACCATTTTGTACTTCCTGTCGATTTAAATTTGTGACGTTTGTATTCCTTTTCGCTGTTTCATTTACTGCATTTTTATATTCTCTCCTTCCATCAGTTCAATATCTCTTCTGTTACCCAAGGATTTCTGTTGGCCCTCTTCCTTTTACCTGCTTGATCCTTCGCTGACTTCAGTATTTCACCTCTCTAAGCTTCCTATTCGGTGTTTTACTGTATTTCTTTCCACGTTCTTGCCAATCGTTCCCTAATGATTTCTCTGAAACTCTGTACAACCTCTGGTTCTTTGGGTTTGTCCAGGTCCCATTTTAAATTTCTACCTTTTTGCAGTTTCCTCAGTTTTAATCTAAAGTTCATAACCAATAAATTATGGTCAGGGTCCACATATGGCCCTGGAAATGTGTTAAAATTTAAAATATGGTTCCTGAATCTCTGTCGTACCATTATAAAAGCTATCTGTGACCAGCCAGTGTCTCCAGGCCTCTTTCATGTGTACATCACTGTTTAAAGATTCTTAAACCAAGTGGTAGCTATGATTAAGTTACGCTCTGTGCCGAATTCTACCAGGCTGCTTCCTCTCTCATTCCCTATCCCCAGTCCATGTTCTCCTACAACTTTTCCTTCTCTTCATTTTCCTACAATCGAATTCCTGTCCACCATGAGTATTAAATTTTCGTCTCCCTTAACAATTTGAATAATTTTTTTTTTTGGCATCTTACATTTCTTGTATCTCTTCATAAACTGCGGAGCTAGCTGGGATATAAACTTGTACTACTGTGGTGGCCTGGGTTTAGTATCTATCTTGTCTACAATAATGCGTTCACTATGCTGGTCGTAATTGCTTATCCGCGTTCCTATTTTTCTATTCACTATTACCCCTACTCCTGCATTTCCGTTATTTGATTTTGTCTTTACTGCCCTGTATTCACCTGACCAGAAGTCGTGTTCCTCCTGCCACCGAACTCCACTAATTCCCACTATAAGTAACTTTAACCTATCCATTTCCCTTTTACATTTTTTAATCTACCTCCCATATTAAAGGATCTGACATTCGACGCTCCGATCCGTAGAACGTCAGTTTTATTTCTGCTATTAACGACGTATTTCTGAGTAGTCTTCACCCTGAATCCAAATGGGGGACTATTCTGATTATTTTACCCAAGAGGATGATATTATAATTTAAGCGTACAGTAAGGCTGTAGTTTCACCCTGCTTTCAGCCGTTCACAGTACCAGCTCAGCAAGGCCGTTTTGGTTAATATCACAAGGCCAGATAAGTCAATCAACCAGCCTGTTGCCTCTGCAACGACTGAAGAGGCCGCTGCCCCTCTTCAGGAACCACACATTTTTCTGACCTCTCAATAGATACCCCTCCGCTGTGGTTGCACCTACGGTACGACTATCTGTATCGCTGAAGCACGCAAGCCTCCCCACTACCGCAAGGTCCATGGTTCCGGTGGGGGCTTTAATACTTAACAGTCTGGAATATATTCTCACTGTTGTAGTCGTTTCAGTAGTACATACATAGTTATACAGGTTGGAGACATCTTTTTGGCTATACCCATTCACTGAAGATTTGTTAAAAATATAGACATTACATCGTGAATGCTTTCTCTTTAATGTTCTAAGGTGTTTATTTTGTAGTGAAATTATGTAAACATTATTGTGACGCAGTTATTTATTTAATCGCTGATACTATCTGCATGGAGTCTGGCGATTTCTACCAACATTCACCGGTAGAAAATGCTCTGTCACGGCTCTTTGCTTGGTGTACAATTTCTTTAGATTAGATGCAAATGTACGGTGTTATTTGAGACGCTATGTATGTGACTTAAACTTTAAAAACTGTAATTGTCGAAAGAGATTGAAGACTTTCAATGCATTAGGGTGTTTCAATGTTCCATTCAAAGTAACATAAACAACAAAATACTTAAGATATCAGAAGGACCTATTTCCAGTAATGCAACAACACGTGACGGACGCGTTTTGTGATTACTGACCAGTCGCCGAATTGGCATTTGTACGATGATTAAAACTGTGGATGAACACAGTATTAAGTCTGTTTTCATCGAGCTGATGCTCCGCCCCATTGCTTTTAACAGTTTTTGTAAATGCTAGAACACGCTTAACTTAATATCTTATATTTTAGAAAATATAACACGAAAATCTGTATAATGCCCCGTGAAGAAGACATCTTACTTTCTTGTGTATACTATACCACAGCAGTCAATCGGTACATGGCTCCTGAATTGGCAGCAATGCATGCGAGAGTGAAAAATATTCCTCCCTCTCACCTCTGGTCACAGTGCGACGGTCATTATCTTCTTCCTATGCTATCCATCTAATGTAACTGCTCTATTGTGACAGATTGTATTTTTATCAAAACACTGAACGGATTGTAGAGGCTTCGCGATTCTTATTGTCAGGTGAGCAACGTGTGAAAAGTTAATATGTTTTATACAGTTGGTTAGTGGGCTATTATTTCTTGTGCAGTTGCTGATTAAATATTATATTTCTGATTTATAGATTTCTGTCACTGTTGCAAACTGCGAATACAACACAAACTGATTTGGACAAGAGATGTTTCCTCTTATTTTACTCAGCGTATAAAATTCTGGCACGAAGCAAATATTCTACACCGGTATTTCCTTTTGTATATATTGTCAAAAGTTTGCGTGTAATCACTGTTGGTGGCGTTAAATACCACCTGTGATTTTGTAGACAGCACTGTCCACCATGGGGAGTTTATTGCTGACGTGGATACTTTTTTATGCTTAACAGCACTGTATTCCAGTATGTAGCATAACACCGTATGTTTTCACTATTACCTTATGATTATTTTCCGTTCGAATGATTGTTAGTATTTCGTTTGCTTATTTATGGAGGCTGCCAACGGAGTTGAATTTGTGTTTAGATAACTATCATTGTTTCTATCTTTTTAAATACTTGTGTGTAGGTAGTAACGGTACCTTCGTCATTTTGAAAAACATTGTCACATAACACTGAATCTGTTTGACCTCCCTGAGATACTGTTATTAATGAAAATTCAGTTCCTTCACTTCACATGTGAGCCATGTCAGACCCTTAAGGCAAACAATGTTTGCAGTGTCCTTGTTAGTGTCCTCAGACATTGCAATTTTCTTATAAATACATATATTTTGCGTGAGTGATTACATTTGCATTTTCACATTATCACAGATTTCAAAACCAAGAAATTAGGAAAAGAAACCGAACTTCTCGCTCTCTCTCCTGTCTCTCTGTCTCTCTCTCTCTCTCTCTCTCTCTCTCTCTCTCTCTCTCTCTCACACACACACACACACACACTGTTTCTCTCTCCCTCTCAATTCGCCTACACAAAATATTAAAATTAGTATGATACATACCTAAGCAATCAATACTGGTGGTGACAATAAAATAACAGTTATTTATTCGTATCAGATAGCAGTAGTACGGAAATCAGTAACCGCGTACCTTTTCTCTCTCTTGTGTAACCATGATACTAATGATAATGAGAAAAACGAGAAGCGTTAGTTGTCCTCAACAACTGATTTTAGAAGTCAGTGGCATTGAGTCACTGGAGAAAAAAGGATTTACGAAAAACTCAAACCATTTGGAGTTTTGGAAAATTGTATGGAAGACGTACAAAAATTAAGATTTCCCGTCGAGTAGTGCACCTAGTGAAAAGCTCTGCATAAGATTTCCGTGTGCATGATTCATAGAGTGTATTGGGCTGCTATAATCTTCATCTACATCTACATAGATACACTGCGAATCACATTTAAGTGCCTGGCAAACGGCTCATCAAGCCACCCTCACAGTGCTCTATTATTCCAATCTCGTTTAATTCCCGGAAAAAATGAACACCTATATCTTCCCGTACGAGCTCTGATTTCCCTTATTTTATCTTCGTGATCGTTCCTCCCTATATAGGTCGGTGTCAACAAAATATTTTCGAATTCGGAGGAGAGAGTTGGTAATTGGAATTTCGTGAGAAAACGCGTTTCTTTTCATGACTTCCAGCCCAAACCCTATATCATTTCTGTGACACTCTCTCCCATATTTTGCGGAAATACAAAACGTGCTGCCTTTCTCTGAACTTTTTCGATGTACTCCATCAGTCCCATCTGACAAGGATCCCACGCATCTCAGAAGTTCTAAAAGAGGACGGACAAGCGTAGTGTAGGCAGTCTCCTTAGTAGGCGTGCCAGTTAAAACGCAGTCCTTGGTTGGCCTTCTTCACAACATTTTCTACGTGTTCTTTCCAATTTAAGTTGTTAGTAATTGCAATACCTAGGTATTTCATTGAATTTACGGCTTTTAGATTAGACTGATCTATCGTGTAACAGAAGTTTAACGAGTTCCTTTTAGCAGACATGTGGATGACCTCACACGTTTCGCACTATTCCGATATTTCATCTAAATCGCTTCGTAGTTAGTCTGGATCTTCTGATGACTTTATCAGTCGACGAAGAACAGCGTCATCTGCGAACAACCGAAGACGGCTGCTCAGATTGTCTCTCAAATATTTTATATAGATCAGGAACAGCAAAGGATCTATAGCACTACTTTGAGGAACGCCAGAAATCTCTTCTGTTTTACTCGATGGCTTTCCATCACTTACTACAAACTGCGACCTCTCTGACAGGAAATCATGAATCCAGTCACATAACTAAGACGATATTCCATAAGCACGCAATTTCACTACGAGCCGTCAGTGTGGTACAGTGTCAAACGCCTTCCCGATATCCTGAAATATGGAATCGATCTGAAATCCCTTGTCAATAGCACTCAACACTTCATGTGAATAAGAGCTAGTTATGCTTCACAAGAACGATGTTTTCTAAACCCATTTTGAGTGTGTGGCAATAGACCGATTTCTTCGAGGTAATTCATAATGTTCGACCACAATATATGTTTTAAAACTCTGCTACATATATACGTTAACGACATGGGCCTGTAATTTAGTGGATTACTCCTACTACATTTTTTGAATGTTGATATGACCTGTGCAACTTTCCAGTCTTTGGGTAGGGATCTCTCGTCAATCGAACGGTTGTACATGATTGTTAAGTATGGAACTAATGCATCAGCATACTCCGAAAGGAACCTAATTGGTATACAGTCTGGACCAGAAGACTTGCTTTTATTAAGTGATTTAAGTTGTTTCACTACTCCGAAGATATTTACTTCTATGTTAGTCATGTTGGCAGCTGTTCTCCATTCTAATTCTGGTATATTTACTTTGTCTTCTTTTGTGGAGGCATTTCCGAAGGTTGTGTTTTGTAACTCGGGTTTGGCAGCACTGTCTTAAATAGTATCTCCATTGCTATTTCGCAAAGAAGGCATTGATTGTTTCTTGCCGCTAACATACTTCACATACGAGCAGAATCTCTTTGGATTTTCTGCTAGGTTTCGAGACAATGTTTTGTTGTGGAAACTTTATAGGCAACACGCATTGAAGTACGCGCTAAATTTCGAGCTTCTGTAAAAGATCTTCCATCTTGGGGATTTTGCGTCTGTTTAAATTTGGCATGTTTGTATAGTTGTTTCTGCAACAATGTTCTAACCCGTGTTGTGTAACAAGGAGGATCAGCTCCTTCGTTTGTTAATTTATTTGGTATAATCTCTCAATTATTGCCGATACAACGTTTTTTGAATATAAGCCACATCTGATCTAAACTTATATTATTAATTTGGATTTGGTGGAACTTGTCTCTAAGGAAGGCGTCAAGTGAATTTTTATTTGCTTTTTCGAACAGGTATATTTTTGGCTTACTTTTCGCTTATTTTTCGAGGATTTGGGGATTAGAATATTCAGTCTCGCTACGACAACCCAGTGTTCACTAATCCCTGAATCAGATTTGATGCTCGTTATTAATTCAGGACTATTTGTTCCTAAGAGGTCAAGTGCGTTTTCACAACAGTTTACTATTTGCATGTTCTCATGCACTAACTTCTCGAAATCATTAATAAGCAGGAGATCCACCATACTGCAAATGTTACATACTTTTTGTTACGCATTACGTTAGACAAACATCTCCGTCGCTTGCAGGCTGTTTGGTGCAATTAGGATTTAGGAAACGAAATGCTCTTTACAGTATTACCAGGAACAATTATCATTTAAGTTCATTTTTCGTTATAGCAACTTAATGCAAATAAACAACAGCAAGAAAACATCTGTGGATATTGTATGTAACAAAATAAAATCAAGAAGGCTAAAGAGAACCGAGATCAACTGAAGCTCACAATGAAACTTATATTATTGTGCGGAAAACAAGGTTTGGCATAATGCGAGAATAGGGAAATCGGCCAGTTAATTTGGATAACCCTCTAAAAATGAGGGATATTTCTAAAGCTCTCATATGAATTGTCGTTCAGTGTGGAGACAAGCCCCTCGGAAATCATTTTCGAACTAGAGAGAAAAATGCGCTCTATACAGTGTCTCTTATACAGAATGAAGTACATGAAGCATGTAGTTTTACAATACAAATTAAAGTTGTAGATCAAGTAAAAACTTGAATAATTTTCGGTCGTAATTGATGTGACAACTGATGTAGCATATATTGTATAAATGTCTTTGTGTGTTAGATATGTTTACAAGGAACAGATGAAGATACGTGAATATATTGTGTGTTTCGTTCCTTTTACTTCTACAACTGCTCTCAGTAATTTTCACCGCAGTTTTTAAAACCTGGAAAATTGAGCCGGAATGTCAAATACTTTAGAAAACACGGTTATACAGCGCTTGTGCTTCGAGCGGAGACTCAAAAGACATGCAATCAACAACTGTTCAATTACAACTTAAAACTATTTATGTACATTGTATGTCACACTGCTCAAATCTTGCAATCTCCGAATCTTGCCCAGTCGAAGACATCAGAAATGCTTTCGGGATGACTGAAAGGAAATAGTCGTTTTTACACAATACAAAAAGCCCAGACTTTTGTCAAAGAATATCGATGGATTTTGCGATTAATAGAAAACATTATACTTAAGGAAACTATTCGCACTAGACAAAAAATGGCTCTGAGCACTATGGGACTTAACATCTATGGTCATCAGTCCCCTAGAACTTAGAACTACTTAAACCTAACTAACGTAAGGACATCACACAACACCCAGCCATCGCGCTAGACAGCTGACGAGGCATGATTGTAATTAATTATGTAGAGCTTCTGTATGCTGTATGTGACTATTTATGTGTGATTTATTGGACTGACAGTGTCACTTCAATTGGTACCACTGGATTAGTCAACACCATGTGCACGGTGGAACTGGTAGCTTCCCTTTTTGTAAGTGTACTCATTTTTAGCAACAGCATTTTATTAAGTAGATATATACAAAACGATAATCAGAGTATGGATGTCGCAGTAAAACATTACAAAATGCTTGAAGCACATGTGCAGATGATAACTTTGAGAAACTTTTTACTGTGAAAAATATGAGGTGCTAATGATTATTCCAAAGTAAAACTCAATGTCAAGTCGATGTGTTCATCATAAATATTGTAAACCAAGAATCACATTATCGTATTTGTGACCTTCTTCCATCTTTGGATGCCAATATTTCAGAAAAAAAGAGTAGGATTTTGTATCATAAAGGTATTCTCTTTTCCATTTTCAGTCTTTTGTCTGCCTAAGGAGACATAAATTGTTTTTAAACTTGAGATTGATCTTTTGGGAAATGGTGCTTCCATCAGAATTAAGCGAGCACATAGTGATTATTTATTGCAGAAAAGACAAATAAAAGAATTTCGAAGCACTAAATCGTCATTCACTGAAATGCTAAACGTATGTGAAGAAGAAATGTTTCCCAGCTTTCTGGAATAGTTTCAGTGATCCCTGTGACAACAGAAATATCAGGGTAATGAGAACTGAAGTTACGCATAATAATTCACATTACTCAACGACCAGTAGTAGACTTAAGTAATAACTGAAACAGGTCTCGATAAAAGAATTAATATCAGTGAACTGAGACTTGCGTAGAATGACATATTATTACTTCGGATTGCAAACGTATAGGTGTGGAAATGTGTGGGTGTGGAAAGGAGGGTTAGAAACGTTTACCGTTGGGAAGCAACAAACTAACTGTATGTACACCGTGAAGTCATTTATAACATATCCTGATCATCTGAAAGTTTCAAGTCGATGGCCATTAATTACAGACACGTTACAAACTATAGGCAGACGCCTTATTTTTCTGTCTGACTTGGTCTGTTGTAAGTCGTCTCATTTAAAAGACCGATCGGCGAACAACCGAACAGCAATAAGATAAGAACTAAGGACATCCTTCACAGAATGGACGATGATAGAAATATTTGCGTTAGTACATCTGAGAATAACTTCCGTCGTACTAGAGAGACTTATAGAGAGTAAAATCTGTGGAGGGAAACGAAGACTGGAACACTGCAATAAAATTTTTGAAGACGTCGTATGTTACTGTTGGTATGAGATGAAGAGGTTGGCACTGGGGAGGAAGTAGTGACAGACCGCATCAAACCATTAGGGTGAGTGAAGACCCAAAGTGATGCTAAATGTGATGCCATTGTAATTCCTAGTGTTCGTAGCATCACTGAACTACTTAATGAAATGATTAATAAGTTAGGGTCGTCATAACCAAAGTAAATGTTGAATTTGGCTGCCTGGAAGGAAAGAAAAAAAAAAATGCGATTAACGTCCGGTTACCTATGAGGTCGTTGGAGCACTATCTAGAACACGTGATGGATATAAATAGATATCAGCCATGTTCTAGTCAAGGAAACTGAGCCGTGGTAAAATTTGCTATTTTGAAGAGTGCGCCGCAGCTCGTAGAGTAAAGCAGTCGACTTCCGTTTCTGGCGGTGGCACCGCTGTGGCTATCGCAGCTTTGGTGTCTCCTTCAGGTGGGTAAGGGGAAAAGGTTGTATGTTCACATGTATTCAAGCGCCACTGTAAGCTCGCCAAGAACTTAGGTGGAGCCAAGTTGGTCAGTCAGTCAGTTTGAGTCAGTCAGTCGGAGTGTCTGGGGAAAGTTTGTCAGTCTCGGCGAGTCGGTCAGTTGGTCAGCCGGCTCAGTGCGGGGCAGTCAGTGTCTGTCTGTCGTCCAGAGTGCTAGCATTTGTTAGGCCGACAGTCTGCTCGAGTTTGTTCAGGCAATGGGCATTGGCGGATGGATCGATCGGTTGGTCGGTCGCGCTGTGGGAAACAAGATGACTTGTCCTCCTGGAGCGTCGGCGCATGTGAGGTCGCCACGTGATTCTACTGGCCGCGCCGTATAGCGAAGTGTAGTGGCTTCGCAGCCAACACCAGAGCGACAGGAGTCAACCCACGACATTGGTCTGGCCGGGGCGAGCTGCGACACCGTGAAACGGGAGATCGGCGTCCGTTGAAGCGGCTGGCAGCTGACGGTTCGGGAGAGCGTTTTGGGAGTTGCTGCGCCAGGTCTTCGCCAGACATCGCCATTTATTAGAAGTGACTGCTGATATGTTGTTTCATTTACTATTAACATTCGACTTGTTTCTTGGTCAGTCACTCGTCCCCTGCCTGCTCGCCTGTCTTTCGTCCGCAATTGTTAGGCAGTTGGCGTCTGTCTGTCTGTCGGTCTGCCATACGTTAATAGCTGCCTCTGTCATGTTTGTCAGATTGGGTGTTAACGAATTTATAGAATTAAGGTAAAGGCCGAATTCATGAAGTATGTTTTTATCCTGCCTATCATCTTGCGAGGCGATATATGTATAATGTAGAGCATATTGTACACTGTACGTAAGTCTGACATTGCACGTTTGGTGGCAAATAATTTCTTAGTGTGTTTTTGTACCATTTCTATCCCTCTTATGGGGTGCATAGTTAATGTGTGTGTGTGAGTTGTTAAAATTTTTAGTTTAAAGTAATCTGGTGTGTTGCAGATTTGCTTCAGTGTAGTTTTTCAGAGTCGTTGTGAGCGCTCGTGACTACGGCCGTGTTGAAAGGGGGCGGAAGCTTCTCAGCCCAAAGGCTCCTATTGGAAAACAAAAAAAAAAACTGCCTCTGAATAATTTTCACTTGATATTTAGAGGGTCTTTCTGATTGGAATAAAATTCACATTTAGCAAAGGTAATTTTTATTTCCCATCAGTTACTTCCTAGCAATTACTTCCACGCTCACCTAGTTTATTTAAATGTGCTAATGTTCTCGGAAAATCGCTAGTAAATAAAGTAAGTTCTTTAAGAACAGATTTTGAAAGTAATATTTACATTTCAGAAACCATCCAAACATTTGTGTTGTTGGTGATATTTGTAGTATGTCTCTTAGGCTGAGGTCCAAAGCAAATTTCTTTGCCTAACGTGTCGTCTTCCACCACTGGGGTCATCAACAAAAGCTGCCATAACTGAGGATGTTAGGCACAGAAACAGGTCTAGGACCACTGCCTAATGCACGTAAATCAAATATCATCACAAAATGCAAAACGTGGCTGTGAGAACCTGCACAGGGTCATTTCGACATTTCTCTTTAGCAGATTAGGGAGAACAACCGAAACCTTAGCTGGATGGCCTGCCGGAAACTGACGCGGCTACCTTCTACATTTACATCTACATGGCTACTCTGCAAATCACACTGAAGTGCCTCGAAGAGGGTTCATCGAACCACCTTCAAAGTAATTCTCAATTCCTCCACTCTCGGACGACGCGCGGAACAAACGAAAACCTATTTCTGACGGCTGCCCAGATAAAGTCCTGAAACGTTTTTGTAGAGAAGGAACAACAGATGGCGTATAACATTACTTTGAGGAACGCCAGACATCATTTCTGTTGTACTCAATGACTTTCCGTCAATTACTATGAAGTGTGACCCCTGTGACTCGAAATCACGAATCCTTTCCTATAACTGTGGCGATATTTCATAAGCACGCAATTTTATTACAAGTACCATGTAGGTACTGTCACAAGCCTTCTGAAAATCTCGAAATATAGATGCAAATTGAATTTCTCTGTCGAAAGCACTCAATACGTCGTGTAGGTAAAAAGCTAGTTGTGTTCAACAAGAAAGACGTTTTCTAAAGGGGTGTAGAATGTGTGTTAATAGACTGCCCTTTTCGAGGTAATTCACAACTTTTAAATACAACGAGTGTTCCAGAATCCTGCTACATATCGACGTTAATGATACGAGTCTGTCATTTATTGGATTACTCATATTGCTTTTCTTGAATATTGTTGTAACCTGTGCTACTTTCGAGTCTTCCGGGACGGCTATCATGTGAAGCGAGTTGTATATGACAGTTAAGTATGGAGCAATTGCATCAGCATACTCTGCGAGGAATCTAATTAGCACAGAATCTTACTTTTATTGATTAAAGTTGCTTCGCTACTCCGAAGACACCTACTTCTAAGCTATTCATGTTAGTACCTGTTCTTGTTTCGGGTTCTAGAATATTTACTTCATCTTCTTTACTAAGGAATTTTTGATGTGTGCGTTTAGTAACTCTGTTTTAGTAGCACTGTCATTGATAGTATTTTCATTGCTATTGCTCAGAGAAGTCATTGATTGTGTCTTACAATTAACATACTTAACATAGGATCAGAATCTCTTTGGACTCTCTACCAGGTTTGGAGTCAAAGTTTCGTGCGGAAACTGTTATAAGCATCTAGCACTGAAATCCATGCTAAATTTCTAGCTTGCGCAAAACATCGCAATTCTCCAGGGTTTTTCGTACTTTTAAATATATCATTTTTTTCTTTGTTCCTGGAATGGAGTTTTGACCTGTCTTGTGTACCATGAGGGATCAACTTTGGCGCATATTTATTTATTTGGTATATATCTCTCAACTACTGTCGATATCACATATGATGAACATTTACACTGTTAATTTGGAAGGAGTGGAGATTACCTCTCAGAAATGTGTAAAGCGAACTTTTTCTGCTTTTTTAAATAGGTATAGTATTGATGGATTTGGGGTTACGGTAATCAGTCTCTCTACGAAAAACCTGTGCTCACTAATCCCTGTATTTCTATTTACGTTCGTTGTTAATTTAGGATTATTCGTTGCCACTAGAGTCTGTACCACAGACCCGAAATCGATTCTGCCGTGTACACTCCATATAATGAACTATGCTGTCGTCTCGCAAGCAAGCAGCCTTTACCACTCTCGATAGCCAATCGAAACCAATCTCTTCCACCCAATGTCACAGACATCGTTGGTACCTGGTACCGACATGAGACACCACCTGCAGTTGGTGGCTCCCTGTACTGTTCATGGCATCCCGAAGAATCCTTTCCATGTCTGGAATGACTCCACGTGGTATGCACAAGGAGTTCATATTAACTTTCTTCCACTCCTTGATAGCCATGCCCCTAAGGGACCCATAACGAGCCTAACGTAAGAGTTCCCAGCTACTAATGAGCCCGAAATCTGTGGCTGCCCAGATTTGTAGGTTGAGAGGTTTCCTCTGAAACTGGACAGCGACTGCATCTGGCTGACTGACATGGTTAGCAACAGGAACCTGTTTGTCAGCCTAAAAGGGAATAGCTTTCGTTCGGTCGCCTGGGATGTCATTCATAGCCTCACACGTCCTGAGGCGACCTCTCACTCGACCACGAGTGAGGGATCTACCTCAATGCAAGCATTAACTGGGCTGGCTGCCGGTGTGGTCCGATTGGCGGACTCATGGGTCCTGTTGGAAGTCGTTAGATCCCCACGGCCGGTCCAAAACCGTTATACCCATCCAATGCGGCCTCAGACTGTGTAAACAAAGATAACAGAGCCTGGAGCTGAGAGCGAAGTATCACCAATTCAGCATGCATCCGCACACAGTAATCACAGTCGAAGACAAACATTACACAGACAAACAAACATCTACCGACATGGGCTATGAAACTCTACTATAGTCACCAACGAAAACACAAGAACTACTCTAATAAATTTGATTAACATGCGAAGTTGAAAAATTAAAGTACCAAAGCACACAGATTAAATTACATAATTCGATCCCGATTAGAAACTCGTAAAATATCAAAAACCGGTTACAGCGCTGTTGCTTCACTGTCTTGGCCTTCGCTGCCCTAATGCGTGACTTTTCACAGTACAGTCTCCTTAGCACTATAATTTACTCATCCATCTCTTTTGACAGTGGAACAAACGGATGAATATACCTTGTGTCTGTCAGTGTCAAGTCTACGGCTTTATATGTATATACAATGTATTTGCTACAAAAGAGATCATTCAGTAGCTGAACATTTCACTTGCTCAGTGGAATTACTGTTGCCAGTGTGAATCCGCCTGCAAAGGGCAACATTTCACAGCCCGACTTGACGATCTCGTGCAGTTTCTAGTCGAACAACAAACAATCCGAAGCAGAATCTTACGAAGACCAAGAAAATAAATGTATTAAACTAAAGGAAAACAAAAGAACAAATGCGATCAAACTAAAATTCCCAGCTTACGATTGGAAAGCATCTTTATTAACATCAGTTGTCGGAATCTGCCATCAAAAGTGAAGCTAATATTAACAGAAGAATTCCGACCAAAGAGTGACTTCATAATGTCCACCTATCAGACTCACCAATGTTTCCATTTTGTAATCTAATCGATAGCGAAGACAACAGATTTGTGTGTAAAAAGATAATAGAATCTGGAAACTTCTAAGGCATAAGCTAGTGTGTGTAAAAAGACTATCTCCTAAAAATGTTGTATCAGTAGATTTTCTAAACCCAGATGATGTACTGCGCCCAGTCACAAAGCATAATGCTGTTAACTGTATTAAAATACTCACAGACGATATTGACAGGTTAGTGCATAAGATAGTACGTTCCTGTTTTGCATATGTGTATTGTGGGTCTATTTAGCAATTGTCATGCTTTATTTATGACTCCCTCTTGCTATTTCGGTTTACGTAGTGTCCTGTCGTCGTTTCGTGGTTGTGCGTGGATTGTAGGTGCTAGAAAACGGAGTGCCAAAGGGAGAAATCGGAACATTTCCTGACATCTTCTTCTGTTTTAGATCAGCAGTGGAATGATAGCAACGGAGGAAGCCCGAAACAATTGCACCGTGTGTTGGGATAAAGTCACTGGACAGAGCAAGTCAAAAAATGGTTTCACTATTTTAAGAACGTTTGTTTTGATGTTAGTGACTCTCCACGTTGAGGAAGACCATCGGTGTCTGATGTAGATCGTTTGAACGCCTCTTTCCGCAATGGTCCAATACAGTGTACTCTAGAAATGACAGATGTGATGAACTGAGATCATTCCACCATCGTCCGAAATTTCAAAGCAATGGGGAAGATTTAGAAATCGTGTGCATATATGGGTGTAAGACAAGATCACCAAAATCTGTGGGTGGCAATACGTGCATCTCTGTTTGCTCCTCATCAATTTGCTCGTAAGGAAACCGACCAGTCCTATCCTGTACTGTTACTGATTATGGGAAATGGTGTCCTTATGCTAACATAAAGAAAGGAAAGGCATAGTTGAGCCCAAACAAGGCAGAGACTCCTCGTACAAACACCCATGCGCATCTACAAAAGCTATTGTTATTCATCTGATGGAATAGCGACGGTGTGGTGTACTATGAATTGCTTCCAAGAGGTGTAACCATCACTGGTGACATCTACCGTCGATAACTGAGACGTGTTGCAGATGTAAACAAGGAACAACGACGAGGAAGACTGCATGAAGTGATGATACTCTACGTCAACGGCCGCCCACATTCCGCTAGACTGACAAAAAAACATTGTGGAAGAGTTGGGATGGGAAGTCATTCCGTACCAACCTTATTCACTTGACCTTGTGCACTCAGATTTCCACCTTTCCCACTCTCTGTCGGGAAGTCTTCGAATAACTCGGTTTCCAGATGAAAATGACTCGATGAGCCCTTCGCCTCAAAACTGCGTCATTTCTACAGTCGTGGTATCGAAAAGTTTCCCCAGTGTTGGCAGACTGTTGTAAACAATGAAGGAGAATATATTATTGATGTTTAACGTCTCTGTTATGTCTGTTTGCTGTATTTATTAAATTTACGGAAGAATGCTACCAACTTATGCGTCAGCCGAATAAAAACAAGGATGATTTGTTGCTGCATATCACTTACACTAAAGGAAAACCGAAAAATTTGATGAAAAGTTCTCAAAATTCTTGAAACGTAGTACGTATATGCAAAAAGAAATGACTAACTTGCCATTACAAGGAAAACCCTAGTTTAATTAGGAAAATTTCAACAAATATCCACAAAAGCAAAGGAGACTTACTTATTTTCATTTTATATTCTGACATTTTATTGCCAATGTATGCTCATTGAAAGTTGACGTCAGTTTGCAAGTACAAACCTCGATGAGAGAAACAGAACTTTCTTTTCTTTATGAGAAAATTCCGCCATTTCACTGTTAATTGTTTATTTATTTACATAATAATGACCTCCGCTTTGTAGCCCTCCTCAAGTGCACGTTGAAATGTTAAAATAAGGCTCACCCGTCTGTGTCATGTCATCGTCGAAATATGGCGATGACATGTCACAGGCAGGTGTGACTTACTTTAACATTTCAACATGCACCTGAGAATGGCGACAAAGCCAAAATCGTGGTTGTGTGAAATAAATAAACTTTCAACAGTCAAATGGCGGAAATTTCCTTAAAAAAGTTCTGCATGACTGAGGCTCTTGGGAAGGAAAAATCATTAAGAACCTGTATTCGCACAACTCTCCATATTTAAGACCCAAGTGTGAATATGTTACCATATGCACAATAATTCATAAAGTGATTTTGTTTTAATGGTATTCTGATGTATTTGTGTAATGTTAATTTTTGATAAAAATATGGGTTACGTCGCTGCTTTCAATGAGAAAGGACCTGGATTTGATTCCATGTACCTCCTCAGGCTTCCTCTGTGGTAGAGAGGTCTGGTATGTGCTCTACACAGTCTTTGTGAGACCAAATGAGACTCTGCTTGAATAAATACGTATCGTCATCATCAGGATTCATCTACTAGCAATATAGACTGGAGGGATCGGCGAAATGCTGATGACATACGATGGCATACCCCTTGGTCATAGATCAATCCTAGTACTACCTTCTGGACAGCAGTTTTCCAGTCGCAACAGGTCTAAGCTGAGTCCGTGAGTGGTGTTTACGTTAAATTTATGTATTTTATGATTAATAAATTTTTGAAAATGTTTAACTGAGATCTGTCTTTTAATACTTTTCATACTTCATTTGGTATTAAGACGGCACAGAATGTGCTCAAGCGAGTTTAATGAGCTGCGTTTAAAGAGCTTCGTGACGCCACAAAGAAAGGGAGGAGTGTCAGAGTTAACATACCGCTAACTACGCGGTCATTGCGATTGGGATGCATGCCCAAATTAGACGCTGTAGGTGTTTGGTGTTTTACGGCGATGACGTTAATATCCTTCCACGAAGCACACTGAGATATACATGGTAAAAGTCTACTAACAGAAGAATAAAGTAAGCTGTATCAACAAATAAAATCTTAAAATACCACTCTATCGTCGTGGGAGTCACGAAATACCACCCCTAAAAAGTAGATGAAACACTGGGTAGAATCGGCAGCAGCTGAAAGAGGTCCAGCGTGGACTGCATTTATGTGTATAGCAGCGAAAGATCGTAGACATTCTAATGTGCTAATGTGGAACCGATTTACCTGGAAACAATAATTAAAATTTTGTCCACCAGATGCAAATCTGGCGCTGTGAATGCTAAAAGGACACATAGAATGTTTATATATGTAATGGATTGTGAACAGAACGCGGATAGAAAAGGTCAAACAACTGAAAAAGGCATAATGTTGATTTTATTATTAACTGCCGCTTACATAGTTCAAAATAAGTACCGGAGACGTTTACGAGATGCTATACAGCACGAGATTTGCACCTGGTGGTCAAAATTGGAATTAATTTTTTTGTAGCGTAGGTTGCTTCCACACTAACAGATTAGCATATCTGCCACTCGTCTGTGCCATACGATAACTGCAGCTCACTCTGGACTACTGTGAGAATCTGCACTTCAAATATAACTACAAAGAGCATCAGAATAGCTCTACACCAAATTACTTATAAAATGCCAGTACAAAAGGTAGGCACCAGATTACTGCGGCTTGGACTCTACTAGCAAATGATGAGTGAGCAAGCCACTCTGCAATACATTAAAACCTTACACCGGTATTTTGGGAAGTCTGACAACACACAAAACCTTAAAACGCAAATCACACTCGTCTGTCATCTGAAATAGAGAAAGTGTCCTGTGGGAGACTCAGAGCTGTCGTAAAGTCATCATACAAAACTCACTGATTTAAGATATGTTACATTGAAATTCTTGGGGACTGAAATCTGTCGTGCTCTATTAGCACCCATCTCTACGTTCGCCTAAATGATGTAAGGAAATCACGGAAAATCTAATACTGTAAGACGGGAAGAGCAACTGAACAGCCTTCTTCAAGAACACTAATCCAATGCGTTAGCAATATTCCACTACGCTCAGAACCTCGCAAGGGATTGCTCTGAAAATTAATGTAATCTGCCTTCATCGAGGATTATGACGGCTCTGATGCATAAACTACATGTAGGGAAAGCAGAGAGAGACGCAGAGCTGATGCGAATTGTGTAGTCTGTTTTTTTCCGAACAGCAGGTCTTAATGGAATTGAGCAGGGGATACAATACTGGTAGCAAACACCGTCCGCTGAGTTGCCGAATGCAGATATCAATGTAAAAGCATATGTCGACTATCGTGGGTAATATTTGGACTGTATCTGGAGTCCTATTTGTAGATAGCATGTGAAGGGAAGTAATGTATACTCCCTTCATCAACTAAAAGCAGGGAATTGAAACAGACATAAGAATTCCTTACATAATTGGCAGACTGATACTGAAATAACACTTCCTATCTTCGAATACAGTGTCCGAAGTGATGACTAAGGACTTACAGTAAATTGACGTTCATCCTCTCAGTATTAAAGCTGACATTTCTGTTGTGTATCGATCGCGTGTGTTGCTTGAATATTTCGAGTAAAATCTATTTTTCTTTTTCCTTAATAGAGTACAAATAAATAAAAATAAGATCTCAAAGACGGCAACGATGAGACAAAAAACTGGTTAAAGATGGCTACCCCACTAGTTATAGGATGACTGAATCAAGATGAACAATGTGTTGGAACCCCAAACCGCCAGTCCTACTAATTGATTCAATTTGCTACCGAGGAACCCTGAAGCACTACGCAAAGGTCTCAGACTATAAATAAAATGTATCCACAGCACACCACCAAAATTCTGTAAATGTAATGCACTTGCAGTAGCAGTTACGTGGTTGGAAAATTTAGCTATTTTGTCATTGATGACAATGTAAACCTCAACGACAACTGCGTTAAGTACAGTTTAATTAGACGCACATGTTGTGACCACGTACAGCGTGGTCTCAAACAGTCCTAAAAGCATGTAAAAATTTTGCAGGGTAGGCTGTGCCTTTTCAAAGTCAGTTAGCATTGAAGTTAGCCACTCAAGCTATTCCAAGTGAAAACTGAAGAGACCTGCCAGAGACGATGTTGCCAAACATGTTTTTCTTTTGGTTTCCTAAAGCCGAACAAGAGAGCGATGCAGAAGATGGACATAGGACGTTAGTAAGAATCGAAACCGAGCCAAAAACTGAACAGTGCCGTGGTTTATCGCCTACACTATGAGAAGAACTGACACTAAATCTATGTGGTGCCTCGCTTGAATTTGCTCGCACAAAGGTCTCATTTGCTAACTTCAATACCAATTAAGTCGGAAAAGGCGCGACGTATCGAATTTTTGCTTACCAGTTGTTTCTCAGCACAATTTACTGTTGAACACCGTTACAAGGTTTTCAGGTTGTTTCTGACCACCCACAAATGAAAACATGACAGATGAAAATAAGTACGTCAACTGCGTGCTCCTCCAAAAGTAACTGGTGTGACTGTTAATACGTTGATCCCACTGTGAGATAAGACGACCAGAGTGTTTGCCGTTGCCTACAACATGATAGTACCAGGCTTGCTTCTCCCCATGCGAAGGAAATCAACGGCCACGAATCTCTTCTTCAGTGATGTTAGAATATGAAAATCGCGCAGGGAGAGGTTGGGACTGTATCGATGATGGGTAAGGGCTTCCCAGCGAACCTTCTGAAGCGTAGTTGAAACGATCTAGGCAACATGTGATAGCAATGTTTCGTTTACGCTGTAGAAATTTCCTTGGGGCTTAATCACGCATCCTCCATTCACTCCCGATCTCTCCACGTTCGATTTCCATAGTTTTTGAACCCTAAAGAAAGGTATTCGTGACCGTCGATTTGCTGCGGTCGAAGAAGTGTACGCCTGGGTACAATCATGATTCTGTCGGCAGCCGCAAACACTTTCCGACAAAGCCACTGATCGTCGTGTCTCACAGGGATAAATGTATTAGAGGTCATGGCAGTTACTTTTGGAAGAATACACTGTTTACTTACCTTTGTCCATCTGTCTCGTTTTCATTTGATTGATCCTTATAGATAAGCTATTTTGAGTGGTAATGAGAAGACAGTGCATAACTAATAGTTATTTATAATGCCACATTTGTCCCTATAGGACAAAGTGAAAATTTCAAGGCTTCGGAGTGAATTTGACTAGTGGGTAAAAGAGTCACTTTTTATCGTTGTAGAACTTGTGGGAAATTTTCTGCAATGATTGCCACTAGTGAGAATTCGTCCATGTTGTAGTATTATAGAAGTTTTGCAAAATATGTATCTGTTGCTATCACATTCATTAAGTTCCAGACGATTCACTAGCAACATTTCTGTTTTATTACACCAAGTCATTTGTAACGAATTTTTAACTGTTTCGAAAGTTTAAAAAGAGTGGTGCTTACTTTGTACAAAACATTTTCATTGTGAGATTTTCATGCGTATTTAATATAATATCTCTTTTCATTCGCTAATCTTTAATTTTCTATCATTTGGAATAACGCTTATCACTCTCTCAAAGTTCGTATATAGTGTTGCACGTGTGCGACATCCGTCCATTGGATAATCTGCTAGAGAAGTATCTTTGACTTCAGCCGCTCGGGCCGTAGCTTTTGAAAAAGGAAGAATGCAAGGTAAAAATCGCAATAAATCATTGTAAAAAATTCTGCGTAATAACAAAATATAGTTTCGTTGCCGATTTCGAACCCATAGGTTTAAATTATGCTCAGCACTAAATGTGCCCTTTTTTTCGTTGGCAATTGTTTCTTGGACCGGAGGTTCCCTACAGCACACAGTACTATCTAAGAAAATGAGCTACTTTACCTTACTTTCGACACCATAATGAACGAAAATGTAAACCTGTTTTACAGCAATAAGAAATTAACTTTGTGCAATTTACAACAAAAATCCTGCGTCAAGTTATGGCACAGTAGACTGAATTTGGAGTCATGTTTCAAAGAATGGAAAGCAAGATCTTACACCTCTCTGAAAACCGGGTACAGAGTAAGCATCACACATACACCGAAATACAGTGTGTTTCGAAAAGAACTCCCCACTTCTAATGTGTCGTAGAATCTGTACAAAGCGACATACACTTTCTAGTTTGTGGTGTTTGATCCATCTACTCTCCAAGTTTGGCTCCCCGGCAGTTGGCAGGTCTGCTTGACCCTGACACGGCACTAGTGTTGTTTTTTTCATCTGTTTCTTCTGTTCAGTCGAGGCGTGCTTGCAACGCAGTGCAGAGCAACTCAGCAACAATGTGTACTCCACAACAGAAAGCGCAGTGTGTTATTTGGCTTGTGAAATTTGAGTCACTTTTAACAGTGCAACGTAATTTTAGACGCCAGTGTGGTGGTGAAGAACTTACATAAAAAAACTGTCGCTGGCTGAAGTCTTTCAACGAGACCGGTAGCATTTTAAAAGCAAATTCACAAGGTAGACCGAGAACTTCTGAAGATGTTGCTGAACAGATTTCGTGCTTTCGGAGCTCAAAGATCACATTGGCCACACGTAGTCTACAATCTGGGGTGCCTAAAAGTCCTGTGTACGTTGTTGGTATAAAAGACGTAAGTTGCGCTCCTACAGATTGCAGCTGTTGCATGAAATAAAACCTACTGACAAACTCGAAAGGTATTAGTTTGCTGTTGACTTTCTACACAAACTTACTGATGTCAATTTTTTAAAGAAGGTTCTCTTTTCTGATGAAGCTACATTTCGTGTCAGTGGAACAGTTAATCGTCATAACGGCAGAATTTGGAGGGTAGAGCATCCACATTAAGTTATTCAGCATCAACGTGTCTCTGTTAAAGTTAATGTCTGGTGTGGTTTCATGGAAGATATTGTGATAGGTGCTTTCTCTTTTGTAGAAAAGACAATAAACAGTGACATTTACTGTGACTTGTTGACAGAGTATATTCCTTTCCCCAAATGGACGATATTGAGGCTGATAAGGGGCTACTGTTTTTCCAACAACATGACGCCCCACCTCATTACAGTAACCATGTAGGTGCGGCTCTTGACACTCGCTTTCCAGGGGTGGTTAGCCAGGGCTGGTCAATCCCCGACTTAACACCACTGGACTTTTTCTTTTGGGGCCACATTAAAAAATGTTGTCTACAATGAAAAGATTAGAGACATCAATTAGAAAGAATCGTCGCTGCAGTTGTGACAGCTACACCTGAAATGGTGAATACGAGGCGAGAAGTGAAATATCGTCTCGACGTGTGGAGGGCAACAAATGGATCCCACGTTGAAGTCTGCTAAAATTAAACAAAACTTGAAGAGTTTCTCTTTCATGTTATGTACTCGTTGATTTAATTGTTCATTAATTTCCACATTACATTTATCCTTAAGACTAGGGAGTTCTTTCTCAAACACCCTGTATTTCGGCCACATTGACATTTTTCTACATAGATTGCGGCACTAACATCCATTTTTTATAATATTTGTGTGTGTGTGAATGTGTGTGTGTGTGTGTGTGTGTGTGTGTGTGTGTGTGTGTGTGTGTGTGTGTGTGTTTGTACGTTTGTCTATGAACTTCTTGAAAATCAGTCTATATTCCCATAAAATGTGGCAGCATATCTTATTTTAATTGTACTGAACACTTTTGTTGTCTTAATTCAGTTGATTTAATTCAAATGGCTCTGAGCACTATGCGACTTAACTGCTGAGGTCATCAGTCGCCTAGAACTTAGATCTAATTAAACCTAACTAACCTAAGGACATCACACACATGCATGCCCGAGGCAGGATTCGAACCTGCGACCGTATCGTGATTTAATTCACTTAAATTAAGGGAATCCTAATCTTACATACTGGGCCGGTTTAGGCGCCAAGGGACACATGCAGCCGCTTGGGCCTCCAATCTGAGATAGGCGCCAAAGATACCACAACTGTAAAATTCTGCCAGCCGGGGTGGCCGAGCGGTTTTAGGCGCTGCAATCTGGAACTGTGCGACCGCTACGGTCGCAGCTTCGGATCCTGCCTCGGGCATTGATGTGTGTGATGTCATTAGGTTAGTTAGGTTTAAGTAGTTCTACGTTCTAGGGGACTTATGGCCTCAGAAGTTAAGTCCCATAGTGCTCACAGCCATTTTGTTTGTAAAATTCTTATACAGGACGGATGACAGTTATAGCGGGCGCTTGCAATGCCATGCTCAAAGGAGCGTCCAAGTGCAAGAACTGCACACAGTGGGCATCAAAATTAGTGCCGGAAACTGATACTGGTAAAAGTGTAACAGGAAGAAAAGAAGAGAGAGTGGGGTATGGGGGCGCCAAAAAATATATCCAATGTATGGAGAATTGTTCTAAAACGGACCTTGGCCTTGTTTACGTCTCCTGTTGCAACGGGACTTCAGTACCACACAAAAGTGTCCAAACAAGAAAAAAAGCAGTCGTCTCGCAGTTAGCATACTCTGAATGAAAGAATAAATCTGTACACCTATCAACCACAGCGATTAGTAATTGATGTGTTTTAGCAGGGCGTTCCATGTGCTGCTGTTTAGTATTTTATTCAAATGTTATGCGTGTCTAGAAAATTCAGTAAACATAATACATGAATTTCAGTTATTGGACGGAGTGTGCGTGAGTGTAGTTACATAAAAATATATTTTGTGTACGTGAGAAGAATGAATAAGAACAAAAGTTCTGAACAATCCAGAAAATGAAAAGGCAAATTTGCTTAAGCAAAGTTAGACAGTGTCGTCCTGTTGTGTACGTAAGGACGAAACCCTGGCATTAAAAGCATATTAGATGTGGAAAAAGACACAGTGAATCTGTGAATAGGGGCAAACTTCGTCGAGAAGGCAAGAAACACCACAGTAGAGGCAGTGTTAGGAGCGAAGCGGACCTGCAGCTAAAGTTAAAGCACAGCGCAGTAACCGTGCACGTAATTAACAAATCCCGCTTTGTGGAAGATTTATGTGCGAGCTCACTGTCAATGCATTATTCATTAAACGGGGCAGCTCTTGTGTACACACAACTCTTCGTTAGGAGACGGAGAACGGCCCAGGATATGATCCCGACGGACAATAGGGCGTATTATGCATCAGCCTCCACTTCTAGTTTCATTCAGCTACCAGAGTACCATTCGACGCGGTTTTGTCAACACAATAATTCTGCCGTTCACTATATGTCCACAACAGGACTTGTTCAGTGACATCTACCATTCACGACAAATACTGCTTACCGGCAGTTTTCATCAACGGGAAAACTGAGCACCAGTTACACATGGAAGAATCGAAACTGAGGCAGTTGTGTTCTGATAAAGATCATCACAGTGTCGTATCAGCGAATACGAGAGGGAAGAAAACGGACACTGACCCCTTTAAAGAACAATTTAATGCTACCTCACCTCTGAGTAGCATCAGCGGTCAGTTTCTGACACAATGAGTCCACGACAACTATCGTAGAACAAAATGGGAAAATTAATGGTAGTTTGTAAAAATACAGGATAACGGCTTTTAGCCATCTATTGTTCCGAAGACTACGGAAAGATGGAATAAATGCCTTTCGGAGATGGGTGGTATTGGAAATCAATATAATGGCATGGGTACTTATAGGAAAATAAACATCGTCAGTTGGAATAACCGTGCAGAGTGTACTTGCAATACTACGAGGTCCAGTATAAAGACAAGTACATTGAACCGCAATGGCATTTGATGTCAGTAGCACAGTATGTATGAATTCAGGTTGGTAGGGGGTAGAACTCTGGGAGGTGATGGTGTGTGAGCGTAGGTGCCTTAAGTACAGTCAGCAAACATCATTAGTGACAGTGCGTGTTGCTTACGTGACAGGCGGAAATCAGTTATCCTGGGATGAAAAAGCAGAAACCGATGCATACAAGGAAGTGGGACTCGCTAAACGCAAAACTGTCAAGAAGCTGAACCGTGTAAGAACAACGGTTGATAATTTTGTTAGATTGGCTCACGATATGGACAGAACTGAAAATATGAGGATAGTAGAAAATTATATGAGGCATCGAAATGGTTGCTTTTGCCCAAAGTAAGGGCCACAAGCAGTTACTCTTCTCAACGTATTGCTGATTTAGAGTTGCCAGTCACTGTCAGACATGTAAGGTAAATTTTGTCAAATGACCAACATCTTGCACTCAAGAAACGACAGCACAAACCTGCTCTAACACCCAAACATAGACAGGATGGATTGCAGTTTGCGAAAAAACAGGTGCAATGGACTTCATAATGGAATAAAGTATTCTTCCTGATTAGAAGAAGTTAAATTCAGATGGGACGGATGGATTTGAGTATTATTTGCGTGTTCTGAGAACAGAACAGCACGAAAGAACGAGAAGAAATTTTGGTGGTGGAAGTGTTATGATTTAGTCAGCACTCTGTTCTAAAGGCAAATCACGCATTGGTTGGCTGAACACTAGAATAAACTGAGATGCTAGAGACAGAAGTGATTGGGACATATGATGACCTAGGGGACGAAAGTCTACTTTTTCAAAAAGGCAATGCATCTTTGAATGTTCCAGCTACATACAAAAAATAGTCTGAAGATAAAGATATGGATGTCTAGCCCTGGCCTGCACGCAGGCCACATTTGAATCCCGGGAAAAACCTTTTCGGAAAACGTGCAAGACGCCTTTATTGTAATGAGGGGGAATTTAAAGCTAAATGTCCACTGAAAAGAGAGAAATGAGAAGACAATCAATTCTGAAAACGATTTTTGAAGTAACTGGGTAGAATGACAACTGAAAAGTACTAAAACGCAATAAAACAGAGGAACGTGAGTGCCTTTATACCATTTTCCATCCAGGAAATGTAAACCCTTTATTTTGTTACTCATATTATGAAAGAAACTATTTATCAGCGCCCTGACTGAGCTATGCCTCTTTTATTACTTCCATAATAAATTCGATACGTGTATGCTTTCTGATTTCCACTTGTAGTAACGGTCGTTGTTCCCTAACAAACTACTCACCTGCTGACCTACTCCCAGACCAAACAGGCGTTAGACTCCCTCTTCTATTTCAGGCACTACATCACCTAGTAATAACTTAATGAAACACATCACTAGGACAGCAGGGAAGCTACAGACCAATGAAACGCACTATATTTAGGTAATGAGTTCGTATAATCCGAAATTAACACACAAATACGAGGCAGCCGTGTCAAAATGCCCCCGTGAGGACGACAGCTGTAGGGAGGTGGTGTGTTGTATCATTTACTGGACCATAATAATATATTACTTTATTTAAACAAGCAAATCCAATTTTGTCACACAATACAAACTCTGGGATAAGCTTAAAACAAATCAGATAAGAACAGAACCTACTACCAGGAATCATTAGTGAGACTTTACCAAAAAGGCAACTGATGCCAGAACACACTAAAAATCAAAACACTGCAAAATTTACAATTGCGATTTTATGAAAGCACCACACGGCAGTTACAATACAAATAAATTAATGATACCGCCTGTTAAGTATTGCTGCCAACAAATTTTACTATTGAAACTTACGAAAAGCAACTGTTGGCACACCGAGCGAGATGGCACAGTGGTTAGCACACTGGACTCGCATTTGGGAGGACGACGGTTAAATCCCGCGTCCGGCCATCCTGATTTAGGTTTCCCATGATTTCCCTAAATCGCTCCAGGCAAATGCCGGGATGGTTCCTTTGAAAGGGCACGGCCCACTTCCTTCCCTAACCCGATGAGACAAATGATCTTTCTGTTCGGTTTCTTCTCCCAAACAACCCAACCCAACTACTGGCACGAGAAATTTGAACAACCACTGCCAACAGAATTTACTACAGAAGCTCAAGAGAAGCAACAGGTGGAATAATTAAATCAAAGATCAAATGAATACAACAGTAGGCAGCAAATGAGAACAAAAGGACCATACAAAACTACTGGCGAAATTAGCATTTGGTGTAAGATTAACAATTTAATGATTGTTAAAGTCAATTCAGGGCGGTTAGTCCACCGAAATACTGGGTAAAATCCTATTTCATAACGAAATTTAAGCCAACCGATGTAGAGTTTCAGTTAGAAAACATATTATCTCATAGACACTCAACGAGCACAATATCCTCTCTGTAACATTGGAGCGCTGGATGGTAACGGAAGCAGAACGCAATAAATATTAGGGTTAGCAGCACTAGACTAAACAATTCGCCAGCCGGACTAGTTTCTTAATACAACTCCATTAGTTCAGCTGACGGAGAGCGTAAAGCATTATCCGTTCCAAGTGAACAACCTGTTTCAGCTGAGGCATTACATATAATACGTAGTCCTCGGTTCCGTGTTATATGAATTTACTAAATGAACAGACAGAATTAAAAGGTCCTCTTCCGTAATTTCACAGCATCCTTCCAGCGCCAAAAGGACGCAATCCACAGGAAGCCCTTGCGCTTAATGATCGGAACTGACTGACGGGTCATAAACCCGTCGTGACACAGGTTTCTCCAATGTGTTGACATTCTTGGAAGGCGACTACTAACAGTCGTCAAGTAATGTATAAAATGCTTGTTTCACCATGAGCTGCTTTTTAATTAAAACACAAATATGGATTGCTTTCTATCACAGAGCATCTTCACGGAGTAGGTTAAAAGAGTTTAGGTCACAACATCACATACATCACTGCTTAAATAGAGGCCATGTCTCACATGTAGAGTATGTCATGATTTCCAGTATAACATACGGGAATTTTAAAGGCAAACGTACTAATAATTTAAGGTAAGCAGAGCAGTACAGAAGAGGAGACAAGAGATTGAAATACTACAACTGTAAATAATATGTAACAGTTGGTCAAACCACTTATACTTCTGACATGCTCTTCAGCTCGGCTCTGTTAACGTATAATATTAATACGCTTGCAAGGGCAAGCTCTACATATGAAACGTGGCCGTTACTTAAGTAATGACAGATTTGATGTGGCCTAAACTGTTTTAACCCTAATCCGCGAAGATGATCTGTGACTGAAACCGAACGGTATTTGGGTTTAATTTAAAAAGCAGCTGATGGTCAAGAATGAATGTTATACATTCTTTCAGGTACTCAAATGACGAGTACAAGTACATGCCCAACCGCCACGTCCGAATAAGTTTCCTATAGGGCGAACTTCACTGGCAAAACAACAACAACGATCACATCGGACCAGCATAAACTGCCGTTTTAAACGTAGCTTACTGTCCTTGTTACACGCAGTCACTCACTGAAAGCGCCTGTAACTGGCGAGACCAACATGGCAAGTGTCGTAACCCGATTTCCCAAAACATTCGCTCAGTGGAAGAAGAGACATGAGAAGACAATAGGTGTCTCGGCTTATGCATAGATACTCCACCGTCCCTGAGAAAGCGATAGTGAAAGTTTCAAAGTACTTTATGCGCCTTTTAGTGAGTAAATGGTTCACAAGAGGTGGTGGCGCAACGGCTAGGGAGCGTAGCGGCTTCACAATGTTGCGCCGCAGTTGTCACTTTCATTTTTGTTTCTCATTAACGGACCCATGTCTGCAGAAGATTACTATATGAATGGTTTCCAATGAATATTGAAACAACGTTGTCCTTATTCGTCTACTAACTGTCCCTCTGGTGAATGGATTTAAAAAAGGGAGAAAAAACAATAATTGACAACAGCCGCCTTTACACAGAACATCAGTATCTCTGAAACTTCCTGGCAGATTAAAACTGTGTGCCCGACCGAGACTCGAACTCGGGACCTTTGTCTTTCGCGGGCAAGTGCTCTACTATCTGAGCTACCGAAGCACGACTGACGCCAGGAAGTTTCACATCAGTGCACACTCCGCTGCAGAGTGAAAATCTCATTCTGCAAAAATCCCCCAGGCTGTGGCTAGGCCATGTCTCCGCAGTATCCTTTCCTTCAGGAGTGCTAGTTCTGCAAGGTTCGCAGGAGAGCTTCTGTAAAGTTTGGAAGGTAGGAGACGAGATACTGGCAGAAGTAAAGCTGTGAGTACCGGGCGTGAGTCGTGCTTCGGTAGCTCAGATGGTTTCACTATTCGGCGCTAGCGGCCGTGCGAAGCGGAGGTCCGATACTTCCGCCTGTGCGGCGCGTGCGAGTGTCTGTTTACTTGTGGACTTAGTCTGCGCGCGGGCTAGTAACAACGATCATGGCGACCAAGTACAGAAAAACTACATTACGATTCAATTTCTGCAAAGACTACGAACGACCAAAGGCTATAGCAGTGGAACGATTCATTCGAGAGGACGTCAAGATACCGCCAAATGATATTGTCGGAATTCACTTGTCCATCGTTAGTCCCACGGTGTATGTTAAGATGGTAAAAGACGCGGCGTGTGAGAGAATTCTACAGGCGACAAAAGCAGGTCTCCGATTTTGCCATAGTAACGGTAATGTCGGCACGGTAACTGTAGAACATGCTGGTATGGGTGTACGGACGATACGTGTTTTTGAGCTTCCATTTGAGCTCCCGGCTGAGGAAATTATTGAGCCTTTTAAGCCATACGGCGCGGTACATGGTCACACAGCAGAACGCTCGACACAATTCGCCACGTACCCCGTTCTTAACGGAGTGCTACAGATCACTATTGATCTTCAGAAGCATGTACCGACCTATCTGACAATTGGTGGTTGTCGGGCGGTGGTGATTTACGATGGTCAACCACGTACATTTTCTGGCTGTGGCCAGGAGGGACATCTCAGGTAGGACTGTAAGCAACCGCGGATTACGCAACTGCCTTCAGATGTGCGGGAGCCGTCGCCGGCGATGACAGTACTACCGATCACCTATGCCAAAGCCCTCACTGCGTCTGCTGATGACCGGAAGGACACAGCCCCGGTGGAAGATCAAGATTGCACTCTCCTAAACCTTGTAGCAGACGTCGGGATGACAGAGGATGCTGCTCCATCGAGCATACAATCTTCGACGACAACATCAGGTGAGACCGAACTCCCACCAAGCACACCGATAGTACACGAAGCAGTACCAGCCACTACGGATGCTGTTCCGTCTGGAATGCACTCTGTGGTGACAACATCAGTTTTGACCGAACTCCCGCCAAGAACAACGATGGGACTCGAAACACTTCCAGTTCCTACGGATGATTTTCTGTCAGGCAGCCGTGATTCCCTACAATCTGAGGACACGGAAGGAAGATCACGCAAACAACGTTCCCTGAAAAGGAGGAAACGGCGTCGTCGCACATCTCCTAGGGATGACTCACCTTGCCCCGACGACGATGTGCCTGTGTACCAAGACGACACAACAGACTTTACGAAACAGGATGAGGCAATGGAAACTGTTCGATCAGACCCGCAGCGGTCTGTCACATTAACGGTACCGGGACGTGGTGATGCTGAAGAGGAATCACAACCGATTGGCTCTCCAGACGCAGATGCTGTGGCTACTGGCAAGAATATTTCACTGTCTGCAAAGATGTGGTATGACGATATTGAGGAGGCGCCGGACGTCATACACAGGCAGCCGGAACTCACGAATACGGCCTAATAATTGCTGAAGGTGAAGGGAGAGGGGCGAGAGAACTTCTAACTCAGCCCCCAGCGCCGATGCAGGGAGATGTTGTTGCGCCTCGACAGAATGGGATTCAACGCTATGCGAACCGTATTGCGACATTAAATATAAATGACGTGCGTTCACCGGCCAAAATACACCTAGTGAAGGAAACGATTTGGGCATCTGATGTGGATATTGCTTTGCTGCAGGAAGTCCACATAGCTGCACTCCCATACATCGCAGACTACCAATCCTATTCGTCACATGGAGATCACAATGGGAGTGGGGTGGCAGCTTACGTGCGAGATGGATTCCCAGTGGAAAACGTGTGTTACCTTCCGTCGGCCAGGGGAATGGCTTTCACGACGTTTGGGACACGCATCACCAATCTTTATGCACCGTCGGGAAACAATCGGCGGCGGGAAAGGACGCGTTTTTATGCAGAAGACATTGCCCCACTTTTCCATGGACGTTATGAATGTGTAATAATTGGTGGAGACTTCAACTGTGTTCTCAGCCAGAAAGACCAATGGCCGGAAGCAATCATCAGCCAGGAGTTGCGAATCGTTGTCAACGACCTTATACTTAGTGACACGTGGGAATTACGACATGGAGATGCTCCGGGATACATCTATGTGACAAGTCATTCGGCGAGCAGATTAGATCGCATCTATATCTCACGGGCTCATGCAAATGATGTCCAGGACGCGGAACGCTGGCCATTGGCATTTTCCTATCACAGCGCTTACATCTGTACGGTGCTTCTTCCCCGTAGAGAGGTGTGGAAGAGTAAGGCCCCGTAGAAATTAAACATTCAACATCTACATGATCCTGAATGCCGTCAACGGATCCTTGAGACATGGACGATGTGCGAGTGAAGCGTTGGAAGGTATGTGACGAAGCTTGATTGGTGGCTGACTTGTGCTAAACCGGCGCTTCGCCGTACGTTAATCTCATATAGCAGGGAGCTGGCAGAATGGCGCCGCCGTACGACCGACTTTTATTTTGCAGCGCTGCGCGACCTGGACGATGGTCCACCGGGACAGGGCGTCTGGGTCGAACGCAAAAGGATAAAAGCTAAACTAGTGGCTTTAGCTCGGAAACATCTTCAGGGAACCATGGTGCGCGCCAGATGTCATGATACGATAAGGCACGAGATTCCTTCCATGCACCACGTCGTGAATGAGCAAAAGCATCGACGACGCGTTTTGGTACGGGAATTAATCACCCGCGAAGACCGAAGAGTGACGCGTCAAGCGGACATAGTGTCTGCATTCGTCGACCATTACCAACACATCTATCGGGAAGAAGCAGCCCCTGTCGATTACCTCGAACGTATAGCCACGTACGTCTCTCGTACACTGACGATGGAAGCCACTGGAACCTTACTGGAAGCCATTACCTGTGAGGAAGTACATGACGCGATCGCAAAGGGTGCGTTGAATCGGTCCCCCGGCATTGATGGACTTCCTGCTGAATTTGATCGAGATTTTCGCAAGGAAATGACGCCGAGATGGACGGAAATGTACAACGAGATGTTAAATTCCGATACACCTATTCCACCGGCTTTTATGGAAGGCCTCTTGGTGCCAGTACATAAACCGAAGCCAGGAATTACTGTCACACATTATCGCCCCATCACCCTTCTTAATGCCGACTATAAGATCTTTGCACGGTTGCTAGCGTCCCGATTTCGTTCTCTCTCCAGAACAGACCACACCGGGTGGATCGGTGAATGTGCAAACAGCTACTGGCGGAAGAGTGCCGGCTTAAAGCTGCGATGGTGGCGGTTGATTTTGACATGCTTTTGATAAGGTGCGCCACAACTATCTGTACTCTGTACTGGAACAAATGGGATTTCCAGACCCTTTTACTGGTCTCATTAGAAGGGTTTATGGGAGCGCACAATCCTTGGTACAGGTTAATTGGCGTATAGCAGGGCCCATTCAAATTCGACGATCCATTCGCCAGGGCTGCCCTCTTTCGATGATGCTGTTCGCGATAGCGTTGGAACCATTAATTGGGAGGCTAACAAATTCTCTTTCTGGGATGGAACTGCGGGGCTACACCTTCAAATGTCGTACCTATGCGCACGACCTCCTGCTGCTCGTTCGTTCTGAGGAAGAGGTGAAGACGGTCCTTGAACTGTTGTTGGACCACAGTGTGACGGCGGGTAGTGCAGTGAACATGAACAAATCGGCAGCAATGCCGGTTGGAAGGGGCCTTACGCCGGAAGAAATCAGTCCGTTTCCTTATGTGCAACGATTTCGCTATCTCGGCATAGACTTTGCGTCATCTGTAAAACATACTGCGGCATTTAACTACGGACGTATTTTACAGACAACACATACCATGGTCCGAGAACATCTCCTACGGCGCCTTGATCCTTTGCAAAGAGTCGAATGTCTGAACACTTACGTGGTTTCTTGAATGGTGCATATTTCGCAGATCCTGCCCCTACCACTCACGCTCGCAATCAGCACTAGGCTATTTTGTGATGATTGGGTCGCCCCTCAAGGTGCGATACGCAACGCTCACGCTCCCTACGGACAAGGGGGGACTCCGACTTACGAATGTTCACTGCCTTGCGACGGCGCTCCTTCTAGCCACGATGTACAAGCAATGGCGTAGCGGACGTGATTCCCTTACATCCCGCCTACTGGATCTCCTAGTTCCAGCGTCCCTCACACCTCCGGTGGTGGTGGGCAACATTACGCCACATTTTGCTCATGTATCAACATTTATCGTGGAACTTAGTTATATCAGAGACGAGTTTCCGCGCACGAGACCACCATGCGCGAAGGATTTTTATGTTTGGCTGCTACGACGGATAAGTCGAAATGTCATTGAACTCAAACACCCCAAGTTGCATTGGCCGAAGATTTGGAGACATGTGCACCAAAAATTCCTTCCTACTTTCGTTCGGGCACTGTGGTTCTCTGTCACCTGTGGCGAGTTCAACACCAACCAACGACTTCATGCAATTGGACTAATTGACACTTCACGGTGCCTGAAATGTCGCCAAGTGGAGACGACCATCACCGCTTAACTTGTATCGCGGTGGAGGACGTATGGCTCCTAGGAAGACAGATGGTGGCTTGCTACCTCCGTGTCACGTCGCAACATATTACACCTGCTTCCTTCTTACATCTGGAGAGTGACTACTTTCCGGCGACTAAAGCACACTCGAACATATGGGTCAAAGGTTGGATGATCATGTACCCTCTATGGGGATGCTGCCAAGTCGCGACTCGACTTTTGGTATTTCTTGCAGCAAGCCCACAATGAGGTTCATAGACGGTCACACTATCTGAAAACCTTTGCCAACTATCTTCAGGCAGTCTTCCTCGACCCCCCACGCAGCTGGGATGTGCCGGGTGCAGTCGGTGTGCACATTTGACAGCTGATAATGACCCTCACGCTTCTTTCACCGCTCCATATGTAATGCACATACTATACGATGAAATGATCTCTTAACAGAGTGATCTTTATGGAAAATAAATAAATAAATGAAAACAATATCCCTGTATCCATGTTCCTTTACATTTGTGAAAAAAAGATGGTAGAGCACTTGCCCGTGAAATACAAAGGTTCCAAGTTCGAGTCTCGGTCGGGCACACAGTTTTAATCTGCGAGGAAGTTTCATATCAGCGCACACTCCGCTGCAGAGTGAAAATCTAATTCTCGATCAGTATCTCTCTTTAAGGCGATTTCTCTTCTCTCCTTGGATGCTTATTGTTCGGATTTAAATATGTCTTTCACTGAAGTGGCTGTCAGTATTACTGAAGATCTTATTCGTTTCTTGGTGTCTGTTTTTCTTTGTTGAGACTTCCCAAATGGCCGGAATTCTTCAAGCGTTGGTATGCACGGTTGTTCACACAATATAACCTTCGGCTTCACATGCGTTGTTACTGACAAAATACGACTACCATTCTGTTCTTGAGAAGTTGGAGGTCTATCTTCAGCAATAAAACCATAACGAAGCGCTTTAGTATCAGGTCTATCTGTTATATGAGAAGGCACAAAGCTAAAATTTGTGAAAATGTCAATGTGAAAAGGGAAGATGCCTCTCAATATACTCCTGGGGATACTTGCATTTGGTAGCCCAGTTTCCACAATGCCTGGGGGATCGGATATTGTCACTCGTCGTTTGTTTGGTGTGACACATGTACCGCATGCCGTGTTTCCAAACTTTACGGCCTAAGCGCTGTAGTTTGTGACTACAGTGAACTGGGAAGGACATAAGAGTGACACCATTTTGCTTGAAAACATCGAAGATTTCAGCTGATAGTGAGAATTATGGTCATCAGACAGTACCAAGCACGGATTGTCTTTTCAAAATCGAACATCTGATACAAAATGTTCCATTTATTTCAAGTAGCTAGTGTCTACCATTCACTCTGTGGGATGGACATTACCATTGCTTCTAAGAAATAGGGTATGAAGTTAACATTAGAGAATATGAAAAATGGAGGCACGCTATTCCCAGTTGCACAAACGTTTAAAGCGAAGTAACAAGTGAGCCTCTTCCAGCTGATGTAACCCACCCTATTTCACGTAATCTCCTTCGAGCTACTATTCCCTGAGGCCTTTGGACTGTAGTGAATCCAGCTTAATCTACATACTAGACCCATGAAGCGTCAGTTTGTTTTGTCGAAAAGTTCTTCACGTAGTCAAGAAACAAGGCTGTATGGCACTTGCTAAACCTTCTACATTGTACCAAACTAGTTGCTGAAGTGTTCGAATAGAAAATGTTGAAAGTCATTTCAGAAATCCTGAAAACCAAGCAGACCTCGCCATTCCAACGTCAGTGAAATATTGGCGTACTTTGTGTTGATAGGTAACTGCATAGTTGTAGGCAAGCCGGCGAATATCTTTTGGTGAAATGGCAAAGTGTTTGTCAGTAGCTTTAGTGAGGTACTCTTCAAGCAAGGTTTGTTTTTCGGGTTCAGGTTCTCGAAAACTTGGATTTGTATTCGTTATGTAGACCCTATTTAAATAATCTTTGAACAAATAAAGTTGTTAGAAAAGTATAAGCGAACATAGTTTTATACTTTTCTTCCATTGTATTTTATGTGCTGTTATAGTAGCTAAAATACTAAGTGCATTACTATAAAACCTAAAAATATATTGTCTGCTGCATTTTTACGAAGCCAAATGTATCCCAGAATTATGAAGGCGTTCCATAAATTTCTAAATCTTTCAATTTATTACAGTACCTCTCTTAAGTTTTTGTAGATATGTTAAACATTCTGATCACCTCCCAAACTGATCTTTCATTCTGTTTTACTTCTGTCACTTCTGATTTATTTTATAATTTCTAATCGTCCTAAAAAAAACAGCAGAACGACGATAAGTAAAAACGTGAGTACATTCGAAGATACACATGGATTTTATACCTCAAAGCATATGTAATGCAATAATTTCAAATTTATATTACAATCGGTGTAGTTGTGTACACGAAGACAAGCTCAAGTATTCAACTAAACCGATTGTAATATAAATTTGAAATTATTACGGGACCTATCTTTTCAGGCATCAAATCCACGTGCACCTTCGAATGTAGTCGTGATTTAACTCATCGTCGTTCTGCTATTGTTTGTGGAAGGGAAAAAAGAAAAAAATCAAATATCGAATAATTACCAGTTTACAATTAACTCCGAACAATTTTCTCACATAAAAATTGCATTGACTATGATGTAGACTTTGACTTCATTAGACCTATTAAAGTTAAAAAGGCCGCGCGGGATTAGCCGAGCCGTCCAAGGCGCTATAGTCATAGACTGTGCGGCTGATCCCGGCGGCGGTTCGAATCCTCCCTCAGGCATGGGTGTGTGTATTTGTCCTTAGGATAATTTAGGTTAAGTAGTGTGAAAGCTTAGAGACTGATGACCTTAGCAATTAAGTCCCATTGTATTTCACACACATTTGAACATGTGAAAGTTTATGAGAGTATTCTCTTAGGAAGAGATAGCAGGGCCGGTGGCCATGTGGGCCGACTCTCCACTGCTGGCCAGTGGGGCCGAGCGGTTCTAGGCGTTTCAGTCTGGAGCCGCTCAACCGCTTTGGTAGCAGGTTCGAATCCTGCCTCGGGCATGGATGTAAGTGACGTCCTCAGATTAGTCACGTTTAAGTAGTTCAGAGTTCTAGGGGGCTGATGACCTCAGATGTTACGTCCCATAGTTCTGAGAGCCAATTGAACCATTTTTTGGCCCACCACTATTTAAATGGGCCTTTGTGGACCATCGCCTTATTGGGATTATATTAATTCGTTTACAAAAACATTTTAAAGATTTGTCACTATACACAATGTCAAAATGATTATGAATCGTTGTACTTTTGTTTCGTGGGAGAGCTACCCTGGAGTACACGACTAACTATCTTGAGATAGCGAAATTTTTTTCACTCACAACAAAACATAAAATGCGTGCCGTACGTCGGGCGACAATCTAACTGCATTATCCCATTTGTGGAAAGTCGACGGTTTTGTTACCACCAACCTCCTTGGTCTGTGGAGCATTCTACAGGAAGTAAACGAAATAATGGCAGTTGGCTATAGTGACCCTACGGCTATCGTACCCCAGTCTCCCCTATATCAAGGAAATAATTTTAACTGTATCCACGGGAGGCTCCAGGTGTAGCATTGCAGACATTTCACAGAGAAAGAACTCGCGGAGATTACCAGCACTGGGCCATAAGCAGGCTGCATCATGAGAGGTACGTATTCGGGAGCCAATTCTTCGCACAAGAGGGGGAATTGGTATGGATCCGCAGCTGCACGGCTTCAACTAAAATTCGAGAAAAGGGCCAGGAAAATTGTTTGATTTCGAAGTCCTGCGCGTTTTCTACATTAATTTATCTGGGAATGCGAAAATTACCCCTATCCCTCCACCCGCTGTTCCTCTATGTACACAAGGCATCGGCGGTGCCTCCTGGCTACGAATTTTAATTTTATATTATAAGAATGGTAATTATGTTGTCACCTTAAGTTTACTCAACTGACTGCTCTGAATTTGCTCGGAATTTTATCAAGATTCCGAATATATGATCGAAAATATTTACCGTAATTTTATTCATGTTTCTATCTTTGTGATAGCGACTGGTCTGGACAATCCTCGCAACGTACGATATCTGAGCTTATATGTATCAGTGTACTATGGATTTAATGAAGTTACTTCTCATATAATCCCACAACACGTACACTCATGAGAATCGCTCATAATCTCATTTCCTGAGATGTTCCTTTGTGAATTCTTGTACTTGTGTTGTTTCTCTTGCATCATCGCCAATTTTTGTACTTACCAACTTCAGACTCTTAATCACTTCCATAAAAGTTTATGGACTATGTCTGCCCTTCACAGTTAAAATTTGTGAGACTATGTTTGAACTGCAGATCTAAGTCGCCTAGAACAATTTTTTTATGCTTTGATTGCCCGTTGAACGTCCATATTTGACCAATAATGGATATTAATGACACACCTCATTACACACACAAAACAACCTCCGTAATTTTCTTTTTTTGTTATCACTACTTGTTTCTATAGACATCACAAACTACTCACTTCACCCTTTATTTCAGGAACAGTTACCTCACAATACTTGTTAACCACTATAATGCAAAAATAGTTCACTGACTTGGGGATAACACTGTGGTGACAAAAGTCATGGGATTCCTCGAAACACCTTGCCGGACCTCCTTTTGCCCAGAATAGCGCAGCAGCTTGAAGTGGCATGCATTCAACAAGTTGTAAGTAGCCTGTTTAGCTGTTCGTGTGTTGGCAGCGCTATGTAGCGCTCCGCATTAATAACTCTGACGGCACTGTGTTCACTCTGTGAGAGAGAGACTCTGTGGCTGGTCGGACCTACAGTTGGAGGTGAACAGCCAGCAGTGATGGAAGTTTGGAGTAAGTAGTCAGCAGTGATGGAGGTTAGACGTTAATAATTAGCAGTGTTGGAGGTTTGCAGTATTAGCGCGAGCGGACGGTCTGAAAGTGTATCCTTCATGGAGATTTATTACTTATGATCATATAATTTTTTTGAATTGTTTGTCACTTGATTAAGGTAAACCATGTAAATATATTGTCTGCTCTGCAACAAAATCTTTTCTTTTGCCTACCTTTTGCCAATTAGTAGTTAGAGCTTTCAGTAGTTAGAATCTCTTATTTAGCTGGCCGTAATGGCGCTTGTAAAGCTGTAGTTCACGTGATGAAGATTTCCTGTGAGGTAAGTGAGTTATGGTACGTATGGGTTATTGTTAGGATTTTTTTTAATGCGGGGCTATACTTTTGAGCTAATTTTAAAGCTGTCAGAAAGCGTTACCGCTGAATGTTGTGAGTAATTAATGAATAGGAACAGTTTGAGTTCTGTTTGTCAGAGCAAATTCTGTAGGTCAGTGTTGAAATGATAAAGCAGAGCAAAGTGTCACTTGCATTCAATTAACGCAGCAGTTTAAGTAAAGTCTTAATTAAGAATTTTGAAAGTCCATAGAAGTACCCGTGGGCTAGGGGTAGTGTCTTCGATTCATAATCAAAACATCTTCAGTCCCGGGTTCGATCCCCTCCACTGCCTAAATTTTGATAAATAATCAGCATTGGCGGCCGAAGATTTTCGGCATAAGAAGTCAGCCTCATTCTGCCAACGAGGAGCGGATAGATGTTCAGGGCACTCTCTTGTCCTAGGGGTGGGAAATTGCCACTAAAGGCGGAAGAATCAGCAGTGATCAACGACATGAGGATGCAGAAGGCAATGGAAACCACTGCATTAAAGACACTTAACGTGTATCCGCAGGACATGTGGCCTGTAGATGAAGAAGTGTCATGATGATCTCTCCATTGGCAAAAGATTCCGGAATAGTCCACCATTCGGATCTCCGGGAGGGGACTGCAAAGGGGGAGGTTACCATGAGAAAAAGATTGAATAATCAACAAAACGATAATGTCCTACGAGTCGGGGCGTGGAATGTCAGAAGCTTGAACGTGGTAGGGAAACTAGAAAATCTGAATGCAAAGGCTCAATCTAGATATAGTAGGGGTCAGTGAAGTGGAAGGAAGACAAGGACTTTTGGTCAGATGAGTATCGGGTAATATCAACAGCAGCAGAAAATGGTACAACAGGTGTAGGATTCCTTATGAATAGGAAGGTAGGGCAGAGGGTGTGTTACTGTGGACAGTTCAGTGACCGGGTTGTTCTAATCAGAATCGACAGCAGACCAACACCGACAACGATAGTTCAGGTATACATGCCGATGTCGCAAGCTGAAGATGAACAGATAGAGAAAGTGTATGAGGATATTGAAAGTTTAATGCAGTATGTAAAGGGGGACGAAAATCTAATAGTCATGGGCGACTGGAATGCAGTTGTAGGGGAAGGAATAGAAGAAAAGGTTAAAGGAGAATATGGGCTTGGTACAAAGAATGAAAGAGGAGAAAGACTAATTGAGTTCTGTAACAAGTTTCAGCTAGTAATAGCCAATACCCTGTTCAAGAATCACAAGAGGAGGAGGTATACTTGGAAAAGGCCGGGAGATATGGGAAGATTTCAATTAGAGTACATCATGGTCAGACAGAGATTCCGAAATCAGATACTGGATTGTAAGGCGTACCCAGGAGCGGATATAGACTCAGATCACAATATAGTAGTAATGAAGAGTAGGCTGATGTTCAAGACATTAGTCAGGAAGAATCAATACGCTAAGAAGTGGGATACGGAAGTTCTAAGGAATGACGAGATACGTTTGAAGTTCTCTAACTCTCTAGATACAACATAAGGAATAGCGCAGTAGGCATTACAGTTGAAGAGGAATGGACATCTCTGAAAAGGGCTATCACGGAAGTTGGTAGCTGCGAAGAAACCATGGGTAACAGAAGAAATACTTCAGTTGACTGATGAAAGGAGGAAGTACAAACATGTTCCGGGAAAATCAGGAATACATAAATACAAGTCGCTGAGGAATGAAATAAATAGGAAGTGCAGAGAAGCTAAGAGGAAATGGCTGCAGGAAAAATGTGAAGACATCGTAAAAGATATGATTGTCGGAAAGACAGACTCAGCATACAGGAAAGTCAATTCACCCTTTGGTGACATTAAAAGCAACGGTGGTAACATTAAGAGTGCAACGGGAATTCCACTGTTAAATGCAGAGGAGAGAGCAGATAGGTGGAAAGAATACATTGAAAGCCTCTATGAGGATGAAGATTTGTCTGATGTGATAGAAGAAGAAACACGAGTCTATTTAGAAGAGATATGGGGATCCAGTATTACAATCGGAATTAAAAAGAGCTTTGGAGGACTTATGGCCAAATAAGGCAGAACATTCCATCAGAATTTCTAAAATCATTAGGGGAAGTGGCAACAAAACATTTAAGTTGGTGTGTGGAATACCATCTGACTTTCGGAAAAGCATCATCCACACAATTTTGAAGACGGAAAGAGCTTACAAGTGCGAGAATTATCGCACAATCAGCTTAACAGCTCATGAATCGAAGCTGCTTACAAGAAAAATATACACAAGAATGGAAAAAAAACTTGAGAATGCGCTAGGTGACGATCAGTTTGGCTTTAGGAAAAGTAAACGCCCGAGAGAGGCAATTCTGACGTTACGGCTAATAATGGAAGCAAGGCTGAAGAAAAATCAAGACACGTTCATAGGATTTGTCGATCTGGAAAAAGCGTTCGCCAATATAAAATGGTGCAAGCTGTTCGAGATTCTGAAAAATGTAGGGGTAAGCTATAGGGAGAGACGGGTCATATACAATATGTGCAACAACCAAGAGGGAATAATAAGAGTGGACGATCAAGAACGAAGTGCTCCTATTAAGAAGGGTGTAAGAGAAGGCTGTAGCCTTTCGCCCCTGGTCTTCAATCTGTACATCGAGGAAGCAATGATGGAAATAAAAGAAAGGTTCAGGAGTGGAATTAAAATACAAGGTGAAAGGATATCAATGATACGATTCGCTGATGACATTGCTATCCTGAGTGAAAGTGAAGAAGAATTAAATGACCTGCTGAACGAAATGAACAGTCTAATGAGTACACAGTATGGTTTGAGAGTAAATCGGAGAAAGACGAGGATAATGAGAAGTAGTAGAAATGAGAACAGCGAGAAACTTAACACCAGGATTGATGGTCACGAAGTCAATGAAGTTAAGGAATTCTGCTACCTAGACAGTAAAATAACCAATGACGGACGGAGCAAGGAGGACATCAAAAGCAGACTCGCTATGGCAAAAAAGGCATTTCTGGCCAAGAGAAGTCTAGTAATATGAAATACCGGCCTTAATTTGAGGAAGAAATTTCTGAGGATGTACGTCTGGAGTACAGCATTGTATGGTAGTGAAACATGGACTGTGGGAAAACCGGAACAGAAGAGAATCGAAGCATTTGAGATGTGGTGCTATAGACGAATGTTGAAAATTAGGTGGACTGATAATGTAAGGAATGAGGAGGTTCTAAGCAGAATCGGAGAGGAAATGAATATGTGGAAAACACTGATAAGGAGAAGGGACAGGATGATAGGACATCTGTTAATACATGAGGGAATGACTTCCGTGGTACTAGAGGTAACTGTAGAGGGCAAAAACTGTACAGGAAGACAGATATTGGAATACGTCAAGTAAATAATTGAGGAATTAGGTTGCAAGTGCTACTCTGAGATGAAGAGGTTAGCACAGGGGATGAATTCGTGGCGGGCCGCATCAAACCAGTCAGTAGACTGATGACCCAAAAAACAAAAGTCCCCAGCAGAAATACTGACCCATGCTAACTCTATAGGAGTCCTTAATTTTGAATGTGTTGGCGGTGCAGGATTTTGTACACAGATGGACCTCTGTTATGTCACGTAAGTATTCTATGCGATTCACGTCAAGCGTTCTGGGTGGAGAAATCATTAGCTCGAATTGTCCGAAATGTTCTTCAAGCCAATCGTGAACAATAGTGGAGTGTTGACATAGTGCTTTATTATCCATAAAAATTCCACCGTTGTTTGGGTACATGAAGTCGTAGAATGGGTGCAAATGAACTCAAAGTAGCCGAAGGTAACCATTCTCTGACAATCATTTCAATTCCATGTAAACGATGCCCACAGCATTTGGGAACAGCTAACAACCTACAGAATGCATTCATTACAGCTTGGTTCCATGGCATAGTGATGTCTGCGACACACTCGATCTCTCCCATCAGTTCCTACCAACTGAAATCGGGACTCATCTGAGCAGGCCACGGTTTTCCGGTCGTCTAGAGTCCAAACGATGTGTTCACGAGCCCAAGAGTGATACTCGCGTACATATTAAGAAACTCACAATGAAGAATGCACCTACAGCTAAGAAGGTCTGGGAGAAACTGGAACAAGCCTTAGATGACTGTGGTTTAAACATAGAATTCGAAAAATAGAAAGAACACTTTATTGTGACTGTTTTGGAATCGAAGAAAATCGTATCAGATGCTCTTAAATTAAGAAATATTAAATTTATTTTCAAAAATGAGAGGTTTGGAACGCTGATGCTGACCGATTTGCCTGAAACTTACAAATTACTGCTAATGAGAACTGAAAGTTCAGGAATAGAAATAAGTTCAGACCATACAAGGAAAAAGCTCTTACAAGAAGTAACATTGTCGGAGAGTTCAGCTTTCCTCTCAGGGAAACGCATATACAAGGAAAACATGGCGAAAGATGATAAGGAGCCATGGTGCTTCAATCCCGACAAATATGACCACATTGCTAAACAGTACCGTCTGACGCAAAAATAGACAGGAAGTAAATCAGATGGAGATGAAACTTTCGTCGCTGGTTTTACAGTTTCTTCCCATTCAGTGAATTTGGGCATATGGTATGTTGCCTGAGGTTCCTCAATGAACGTGATTGATCGATGTGGCTGGATGTATGATGTATGAAGCCCGTGCGATATCCATTATAAATGTTGCCAGCAAGACACCGCTTCATGCATAAAGTATGCGTAATGTCAGTTTGCTTCTGAATGGTTCGAAAGCAGAAGAATTCAAGTACTATAAGCATCAAAACACGTTTGTAATCTTTTATCAGTTAATGGAATCTGAAACAGATGCCAAATAAATTTTAGTTTGATGGCTGGGATGTATGAAACAGAGAGGGGACGTTGTGTGTTTGGCGATACTGATAAATGATTCGTATTTTCTAAACACATACATATTAGCGGATGCTAATTTAATGAGCTCTCGTAATTTCAGTTCCCTCATCCTGTGTCCCGGGCGCTAGCAGCATTTGAATTTTACTGACATTCTACAAAATGTTAAAGCCAATTTCCTGCTGACCTGACACATGCGCAACGTTTCTCGAAGGAAAGTGAATCAGTCTGTCATTGAATAACGCTGGTTCACAAGCTTCACAGCCACTACAGAAGACTCACAACGGCGTACGTAGTCCAATGGAAACCACTTCACGAGGTGGAATGTAATATTTCATTCGTTTCGTAAATGATTAATCCAGTAATGTGAATGTGTATTTTCCAAAATAGGTCACTAGATTTACAAAAATCAACATGAAGTTAATTGAAGCAGACCATAAAAAGCATTTTCTCGGACATTTTTAAAGAATACTGTAATAAAGATTTCAAAAAAGTTCTAGGAAAAAAGCGGTATTAATCATCAAATAACAACTTCGTACTCTCCTCAACATAATGAGCTCGCACATTGAGAGAACAGATATCTGGTGGAAAGAGCAACCTGTGTGTTAATTGATGCTTCTTGTGAGACCACAACAATTTTTATTTCTTTATATTTATGAAATAAGAAGTGTGTAGACCAAGGAGTCCACAAATGTTCATAAAGACTTGTAAGGTTTTCTGTGGTAATAACTGAAGTCGCTGTCTTCATACTTTTTCTGCGACCAGCAAGGAGGTAGACTGCTGCTTTGCATCGCCTTTTATCTTTCAACTATTGCCAGGTAAGCATCAATCATGTTAGCATCAGTTACTACATTTATGGTGGAAACATAAAGGTATATACCGATCTCCAAGCGTTGAGTTTTTTCGTGTAGTGCAGGTTATTACATCCATTCCTAGTGCGATGGGCATTGTCCTTACAGGAATATTAATTTAAACAAATTAGTCTACAGGAAACCGAAACAATGTAGCAGAAACATCGCTTAGACTGCAGCAAGTTCTAAAACAAGCAACGGACCATCTCATTTTACTCATGAAAGGTAAGAACTACGGACAATACTATCCCGGCATGTGCAGACACATGAGACCACTACAGAAGCAGGTGCACGATGGTACAAAGTGAGAACAGAGCTGAGACAGGATAACGCAAGCAGCCTGGTGTGATACTACACCCTACTCAATAACGTATTGTTCCATACAAGGCACCTTGTCTAGGTGTATATTCATACCGTGTAAAGTGAAGATAAACTTAAGTGGAATAGACACAATGAATGAGGGCACCAACGTAGCACAGAATGTGAAAGGAAACTTAACCTGTTTTGGTACTTTTAAAACACGCGATGAAAATTCCACAGATTGTTACGGACATCTGTCATTCGCCAAAAAGCAAAACCAATTAACAAAACCTGTAAGACTGAATTACATCCGATCTTGCACAGTAAACCATTGGGAATTGTTGCCTCGAAGTTTTAGTACTATATCTCGTCAACCGCGGAGGAGAAAGATATATCACTGCACCGTACAACATTTTCTATAAATTTTCAAAAATATGTGCTGCTAAGTCAGTTGCAGCTATCGTAATTATCAGAAGAATGTCAGGTAACTACATTCTAATAGTAGAAAAGCCCGCGAAGCTGTTAACCGTTAATTCGTCTCACATTACTGGACACAAATGAACAATGTCCTTACGAGAAAATAACATACAAATCAATTTAACATCCCGGATTTTGCCGCAAGAAAATCCGTGCGGATAGGTGATCTATGAATTGTAGTCATTTGATAGGATATATACACATAATCAACACACTTGCGGAGTTGGATCTCTTAAGTGATAAGGTAGTGAATCACGTTCCTATTTATAATACACTACATACTCCTTGATGCTGAAAATTTACGAAAGCAAAAATTTCAGGAAATACAATATTCTACGAAGAGAAAGTAAGGAAAGGAAAGGTTTAGTAGCATTCCTTCGCAATCATACCTTAGCAAATTACGGGTACGACAAGCGCCTCAAATATAATCAATTTTTTTAAAAGTAGGAAACTATGTTTTACTCAGAACTCACCTAAAATCTTCGTAGTTCAAACATATGAATAGCAAGTGATTATTACTTTGTGAAGAACCATACGTCATCACATTTGTATGCTTTAAGTAGTTCATCAGCACAACGTAATACGCAGGTACTAAGATGTACCACTCAGCCAATTTCTACAGTTTTTAGAGTCGAATATGTGTAGGTGCGCTGCGAGCACTAATTGGCAGCTGCCGAGTGTAACTTTCTAGATCTGTGATAGGTGTAACTCAAGATAGAATCCTGCTCGACCACTTCTTTGATTATACACTCCTGGAAATGGAAAAAAGAACACATTGACACCGGTGTGTAAGACCCACCATACTTGCTCCGGACACTGCGAGAGGGCTGTACAAGCAATGATCACACGCACGGCACAGCGGACACACCAGGAACCGCGCTGTAGGCCGTCGAATGACGCTAGCTGCGCAGCATTTGTGCACCGCCGCCGTCAGTGTCAGCCAGTTTGCCGTGGCATACGGAGCTCCATCACAGTCTTTACCACTGGTAGCATGCCGCGACAGCGTGGACGTGAACCGTATGTGCAGTTGACGGACTTTGAGCGAGGGCGTATAGTGGGCATGCGGGAGGCCGGGTGGACGTACCGCCGAATTGCTCAAAATGTGGGGCGTGAGGTCTCCACAGTACATCGATGTTGTCGCCAGTGGTCGGCGGAAGGTGCACGTGCCCGTCGACCCGGGACCGGACCGCAGCGACACACGGATGCACGCCAGGTCCGTAGGATCCTACGCAGTGCCTGACTAGAAGAAGGAATCAATTGGCAGGACATATTCTGAGAGATAAGGGGATCACCAATTTAGTGCCGGCCGGAGTAGCCGAGCGGTTCTAGGCGCTACAGTCTGGAACCACGTGATCGCTACGGTCGCAGGTTCGAATCCTGCCTCGGGCATTGATGTGTGTGATGTCCTAAAGTTAGTTAGGTTTAAGTAGTTCTAAGTTCTAGGGGACGGATGACCTCAGCAGTTAAGTCCAATAATGCTCAGAGCCATTTGAACCAACCAATTTGGTATTGAAGGGAAGTGTGTAGGGTGAAGGTCTTGGAGGGAGACCAAGAGATAAATACCGTAAGCAGATTCAGAAAGATGTAGGTCGCAGTAGTTATTCGGAGATGAAGAGGCATACACACGATACAGTAGCATGAAAAGCCGCATCAAACCAATCTTGGGACTGATAACTAGACATTTGGAAGGTAATAGGATAAAAATAGGCGTGTAGTTGCATGCACTGTTAATGAATTTCCGTGTTATTTGGCTGTTTACTAATTTTCATTATTATAACGAATACTATCTTAAGTATCGACAGGTATAGGACGAAAGGTATAAAGATATCCTAAACATGTATGCTTGTCGTAATTTTCGGAATCCCTTATACCCGCAACTGGATAAGACACCAACTTCTTTTCACCTGGAAGGCTCGAGATGCAGATGCAGATATGAGACCCATTCGGCGGTTAATTTTCGAAGCGGTGAAACCTTACTATTGTAGCATGAACGAATGGTGTACGTACGAATTTTATGAAAGTCAGAATGACACAGGTTTATTCAAATGCACGTTTATTATATTACCTTTCAAATTTCAGTATTGGTTAATATAGATATAATTGAAGAAATATACATTTAAAGAGAATCAAAAGAAATTAGCGCAACGCGATCTAGCTTCTTGCACATTGTGTTGTCCTTGTGTACTGCTAAGTGTGCACGAAGTTTGAAGTAATTTCATGATCCGAATAGCTTGACCTTTCCTTATGCGCAACACCTTCACGTCCTTCTCTGTTCATACGGTCTCATTTTGATTAAAAATTAAATGATCTGTGAATAAGGCATCGTCTTTAAGTACGAAACTCAAGTACTGAAAATATTTACTCATAAATTTATTCTAGAAATCGCGTTAGCTCCGTGGACGCTGTCTGCTGCAACTGATAAGTGACGCTGACATGTTTTGTCAGCGATTTTAATGACAGTTACCACTCACGTCAACAAAAAATGTATTACGATCATGAGTGAAAAATTTATGTTAAAATTATCAGTCTCTCGTACACACATAAGTGGTAGTGCCAAACTCGAAATAATCGATGACACACACAGCAGACGAAAGCCTGATGCAGGCCTGCTGCACATGGAGTTATATACAGAAAACAGCAGGCAGTTCTCACAGTTTTTTTTCGACGTTTATTCGACACCCTATGAGAGCTACAGTTTCCGTTACAACTAAAGCGTAGGCCACTGCATTTGGAGTTCTTTCGGATACAAAGCAACACGTGTTCAGCCAATTCGTAAGGGCAGCACAGTAAATCAATAAACAATTCCAGTGCTTTATAAGAGCTAGGAGATTTTTCTAAACTTCCCGCACCTTTTCGCAAGTTCTTCGCAGAAATCGAGGAGTATGGAAACCTAGATCTAAACTCGAGACGATGTGACACACAAACCGCCGAAGCTGTTCGTGAAGAGTAACATGCAAGTATTCAGCTCCACTAATTATTAATGTTTTCTTTCTTCTTCCTTAGACAGAGCCAACTGCGTTTTCAGGACATCTTACATCACTCTGCAGCTCATTATAGGATGCAGGGAAGCAGATTTTCTTCATTAGAGAATATATGTAGAGAATTAAAGTCATATTTCTTACTGCAAATTAAGACTGTTGCTAAAACAGCCATTAGTTCAATATTCTGTGAAAATATTTCGAAAAAGGCACATTCCATAAGTAGCAACATCAACAGGATCTTCGTGTTTGAGTTCTACATTCCGTGTACGGTAACAGTGGTGTTTACTTTCGAAGCATCACTCTTCGTCAAAAGGAGGAGCCGACTAATTAGGTCATTCTAACCGTGCCTGCATGCGGCTGAGCTCCATCTGCAGGGCGCCACGTATTTCTGGAAAATGTGGGTCTGATCTGACTGAATGCTCTCCATCTTTCTGCATTACGCAAGAGCGGTCTCCGCCCGGCAATATCGAGTTTTGCCAGCACGGCTGCTTCCATCTCCCTCGCTCAGTCAACAGACCGAATTCTACCACCGTAAATGCGCTAATTAATCAATTTATGTCGCCGCGGAACCTCCCGCATGCAAATAGACTTTTCAGAGCTGCTCCGCAGTTACCTGCTATTTCCTTCCGCACTCGCTTCCCGCACAAAATAAACTGAAGTGTATGCGGAAACCTCCAGATCTAGACTCCACACCGGTCGAGTAGAAAGAGTGTTGGAGTGGCAAGGAGAGAAAACAAGCCTTCGTTCTAGTACACTCTCTTTCTCTGTTTCTCTTTCACTGTCTTTGGCTGCACAGATAAGCGGATGTTGGAAAGCGTGTCCTTTTATCGCACTTCCTAATCTGCTTCCAAGGGAAGCTTTCTCTTTTAGTAGCCCCTGAGAACTACGTCCATTCCATTTCTTAATTCGGTTCCCCGTTATCCGGGTATAGGAAAAGGCTTCTCGTGGAGGTGTTCTCGTTAGGCTTCGTTCCATAGCAGGACAAGTAATCCCTTTAAGACCCGGCTGCCTTCTCATTTCAAAACGTATCAGGACGATTTGCATTCAACTTACGGCAAGGAAATGTAGAAACACACCAAAGCAAGAAATTTTTCTGTATTTGCAATTCGTTTTGCACTTGGTTCTACTGCGCTATCACCTCTTATGGGGCTACCTTTCAAATAACTGCAGATTAGCTACATGATATTTAGTACTCACGCTTTGTGAACCTTGACGCTTAGTTTGATATCAGAAAAATTGTTTCGTAACCTCCCTAAAAGTTTAACGTTTACAAATTCTGACGAAATGTCGTTTGTAATATTCATGAGCACAATGTTAATTCTTGGTTCCAATCTATATTCTCCTGCCGGAGGTTCGTGTCCTCCCTCGGGCATGGGTGCGCGCGAGTGCGCGCGCGCGCGCGCGCGCGTGTGTGTGTGTGTGTGTGTGTGTGTGTGTGTGTGTGTGTGTGTGTTTGTTTTGTTCTTACCATTAGTTAGTTTAAATAGAGTGTATGTCTAGAGACTGATGACCTTAGCAGTTTGGTCCCTTAGGAATTCACACATATTTGAACAAATCGTCAGAGGGTTTAATATCTGTCTGGTTATACCTACAAATATCCCCATTCCCTAAAACAAACCTGTAAAGAATTGAAACTTCCCATTTTAATGTAAAGAATTAAAGTACAGGAAAAACTCTTACATTATTTGATTTTCAAAGAGCTGAGCAAAACTCAACTATCTCACACTTTCCTCTTTACTTACTCTGATCATCATTAAACTTGCAAACAATATTTTTGCGCAAAGCAATCTGACTTTCAATAATCCCTACAAAAGAATGGCCCTGACTAACAATAAACTACACCTCTCATGAATCACTCACCTCACAAAAATCTTCGTGACTCGCACTACTGCAATACAGCGAGCGCCACTACTGCCAGCTAAATAAAAGATTCTAACTACTGAAGGCACTAACTTCTAATAGGCATAGTTTGCAAATGACAGATTTTGATAGAGAACAAACAATGTATTTACCTTAATAGCGTTCAAAGGTCAATTCATGACATCCAGTTTGCCAAATTTCCTTTTCGTCCGCTCATATTAATATCTTAAAACTCTGGAACCTCTCTCCCCACATCCACCACTGCTGGCGACTCACCTCCAACTGCGCAACTCTACGAGCTGTTCACATCCAACTGCCCAACACTACAATAGCAAATATTCTAACAATGCAAACCAGCCACAGACTGCACGCAGCACAGTCAGTGATTTTCATACAGAACGCTAGGTGGCGTTACAAATATAAAAAACTAAACGGGTTACTTACAATTTTTAAAATTTTGTTCGTGGTGTCTGTCATCAGGTGTGAAGCCCGTTTTAAGAATAGAAATAATCAATCGTCAACTGCACAGATTTTTATCAAATGAACTTCAATTAGTTTCAGGAAATTAATTTTCCTTCGTCAGTAGACCACACAGTTAAGCTTACATCGGAAAGCAATCGTCAGGTAAACATTCGACGATAGTTATAGAAAAATATGTATTTTATCGTTCAGTTTTTGCTTGACGATTGGTTTCCGATATGAACTTAATTGTAAGATTTTCTGAGGATGAGAAATTAATTCGCCGAATATAGTCAAAAACTGTTTTGATAAACATGTGTGCAGCTGATAACTGATTGTTTCTACTCCTAAAATTTCACTTATATTTATTTGCTGTGGATTAAGTGAGTGCTTAGAAGAAAGAAAGTTCGTATACTCATAACGGGAGGATGAATGAATACACGCATTTAAACGTTTGATTATTGTGTAGCTTCAGAGGGAAAGGACTGGAAAACTTCTTATAACATACACCTAATGAGAAAGAAATCGTGTTAACTGACTGATAATCACGACACGGAAGTGACTGAGTGATTAATTTGAATTAAGACACCTGTGATCCTGTATGAACTTCAAAGGTCATTGTTGTGACATTTACGAGGGGTGTTCAGTAAGTACCGCAACACACACTTTTCTCAAAGCAGTTTGGTTTTATTCCAATACACTTTACTATTTCCCACCCTTCTGGCTAAAAAGCCTTATTTTTAAACGTAATCTTCGTTAAATCCGACAGCCTTACACCACCTTTTTGCAAGGCAGATCCTCTACTGGTCGACGTCGGAGGCAACGTATTTCAGCATCAGTAACTACTTGCTGCTTCCCGTGAGATGCATCCACCACTAGGCCAAAGTAGCTGCTCTTCATGGTCTTCAGTTAGGCGCCGAGGAAACAAGCGGGCACGTGCCTTTGAGTACCCTATCTCCTGGAAGACAGTGTCAGCTCTACCAACAGAGACTTCCAGTTGAGCAGCGAGGACTCTGACTGTGATCTGCCGATAATCTCAAATGAGTGTCCACACATTGCAAGAGGAACAGCTGTGTGCGGCGGGCCGCCATTCGATAGATCGGAGAGGTTTGCACGACCTTACTGCAATGATGACAGGCACCTAGTATTTTGACTGACCATGCTTTTGTTCACTGCCATGTCTCCCTAGACATTTTACAAGCGTCTTTGAATATCTGTGATTCTCTGGTTTTCCGCCAGAAGAAACTCGACGACAGCTCTCTGCTGGGAGCACATCTCCGTTATAGACTAAATGTTGAAGGTTACGTATAGCGCCACAACGTGTCGGAACTACATCAAACCGTAGGTCCTGAATCGAGAATACTCCATGATGATCGATTACTATCGACCGTGTCAGTCCAAAAGTACTCCATTACAGGAAAAACGGTAGCAGCATGCCTATAAATATATTTATTCATCTAGGTCTTTGTTAATATCCGATATATACTATTCAGAAGAAATTGGTTAAATATTTACTGTGTTTTAGAAAGCACAGAAACGTTAGGCTACTGCCCTACCTTTGGTTCTATTCCTTTGATATATGTTTATTTAATTTGTTTCTGTACCTAATATCGAAGAGAACCACTTGTATGAATATCAAGAGCTCAGATGGAAACACAGTTCTAAGCAAAGAAAGGAAGGCAGAAAGGTAGGAGTATATAGAGAGTTTATACAAGGGCGATGTACTTGAGGACAATATTATGGAAATGGAAGAGGATGTATATGAAGACGAAATGGGAGATAAGATACTGCGTGAAGAGTTTGACAGAGCCCTGAAAGACCTGAGTCGAAACAAGGTTCCGGGAGTAGACAACATTCCATTAGAACTACTGACGACCTTGGGAGAGCCAGTCATGACAACTCTACGATCTGATGAGCAAGATGTATGCGACAGGCGAAATACCCTCAGACTTCAAGAAGAATATAATAATTCCAATCTCAAAGAGAGCAGGTGTTGACAGATGTGAAAATTACCGAACTATCAGTTTAATAAGTCACAGCTGCAAAATACTAACGCGAATTCCTTACAGACGAATGGAAACACTGATAGAAGTGAACCTCGGGGAAGATCAGTTGGGATTCCGTAGAAATGTTCGAACACCTGAGGCAATACTAACCTTAAGACCTGTCTTAGAAAAAAGATTAAGTAAGGCAAACCTACGTTTATAGCATTTGTAGACTTAGAGAAAGCTTTTGACAATGTTAACTGGAATACTCTCTTTCAAATAGTGAAGGTGGTAGGGGTAAGGCTATTTACAATTTGTACAGAAACCAGGTGGCATGAAAGAGAAGCAGTGGTTGGGAAGGGAGTGAGACAGGGTTGAAGCCTCTCCCCGATGTTATTCAATCTGTATATTGAGCAATCAGTAGAGGAGAAAAATTTGTAGTAGGTATTAAAATCCATGGAGAAGAAATAAAAACTTTGAGGTTCGCCGATGACAGTGTAATTCTATCAGAGACAGCAAAGGACTTGGAAGAGCAGTTGAATGGAATGAACAGTGTCTTGAAAGGAGGATATACGATGAACATCAACGAAAGCAAAACGAGGATAATGGAATGTAGTCAAATTAAATCAGGTGTTGCTGAGGGAATTAGATTAGGAAATGACACTTAAAGTAGTAAAGGAGATTTGCTATTTGGGGAGCAAAATAACTGATGATGGTCGAAGTAGAGAGGATATAAAATGTGGACTGGCAATGGCAAGGAAAGCGTTTCTGAAGAAGAGAAATTTGGTAACATCGAGTTTAGATTTAAGTGTCAGGAAGTCGTTTCTGAAAGTATTTATATGGAGTGTAGCTATGTGTGGAAGTGAAACATGGACGATAACTAGTTTGGACAAGAAGAGAATAGAAGCTTTCGAAATGTGGTGCTACAGAAGAATGCTGAAGGTTAGATGGGTAGCTCACATAACTAATGAGGAGGTATTGAATAGAATTGGTGAGAAGAGGAGTTTGTGGAACAACTTGACAAAAAGAAGGGACCGGTTGGTAGGACATATTTTGGGACATCAAGGGATCACAAATTTAACACTGGAGGGCAGCTTGAAGGATAAGAACCGTAGAGGGAGCCCAAGAGATCAATACAGTAAGCAGATTCAGAAGGATGTAGGTTACAGTAAGAGACGAAGAAGCTTGCACAGGATAGAGTAGCATGGAGAGCTGCATCAAACCAGTCTCTGGACTGAAGACCACAACAACAACAACAACAACAACAACAACAACACCTATTAATGTGTGTTAGAGCGTGTTTATGGTCCAACCGTAGGAATATTTATTTAATATCAAGTTATTAAAATGTAGCTCCAGTATTTCGTATACGTTTCATTATGTTTGTACGGGTGCGTTGGATTGAAGACATGGCGCGAGCACTCTAGCTAATCGCAGTACTCGTGAATGGGGAGACTGGGTGGAAGCGGCTTCGAAAGAGAGTTCGGAACACAGCGGTACGAGGGACAGACCCACAGGATACGGGAAGTGCTGGACGCGATAGCGCGACTGGCGGAGAGTCACAGGAAAGACGTGGAGTAGTTTGCGCGTGATCGCGCGAGATCGAAATATTTCGTAGTGCCGACTTGTGCTCTTGTGATTTTCGTGGCTTCTACAGTGAAGGCGTAGTACGCGTTTACAAGTGAATATCTCGCGGGCTGTGTTGTTGTTCGTAACTAATTACGTGCAGTAGGAATCTATTGTTTCCCTGTTATTCAACTTATATTTTATTTGACTGCTCCACCATCGACACCAACAAGCGTTTTACAGAAATATACCACATTCTCAGAAGTACTTCTGCTATCGTACTCATCATTTAAAGTCGTTGAGGCAGTACCTGCAGATTTTATTAATTTGCAATCTTTGATTTATGAATTTCTATATAAATTAGCAATTGCCGTGTGATAGAAACCTTCGACCATTCCATTTACGTGTCTATTCGTATCTTATGCTGTAGACTCAGCAGTATTTGGCCTGTAATGCGGCTACTACGTATCCCAGCCCCTAGACAACGAAACAAGCCAAAACTTTTAATATTGCAACGTTGAGTCGGAGGGTACGGAGTTGAGGGCCACCTCATTTCGTACATTCATTGTATTTGAAAGGCCGCAAGTCCCACAAGAAAACCTGGAGTTTTTCATGCGAAACTTACCGAGGAAAAAAAAAACCTGTTGCATAACTTGCTGAATTTCCCTCGCACATCTTTTGAGGGAAACTAGGCGCGGTCAAGTCACAGGAGGAGATGGACGCTGGCGTAGTGCAGCCATCTGCTCGTGAATCGAATGGCCCTCAGCATGTTGGTTCGTCGCTAGCGCCGACCAAGGATCTCCACTCTACGACCATGGTGAAGAAATGCGTTCTCTGTGCCTCTCGAAGAGGAAGTGTCTTGACACTTCGTTCCCCTGCTCCTTCGGGTAGTGAGACCTCCGGAAGGTCCTCTTGTGTCGAATCTGAAACCGCGTATTTTATTTGTCCAATTTGAAAAATCCCTAAAATTTTGTTATGGAAGGTTCGGCTTCGCTGTTTCTGAAGATTCCGAATGCCTGGGTATACCAGCTCCTCTTTCGAGAAACTTGACGCCCTATGTCACTTCACCGGTGCCAACGATTCTGAGCTCTGATCAATCAAACGGTGTCCGGCCAGAAACATTTCGTACATTTATCTTCTCAGGGTGTCAGCGGCCCGTCGGCTCTAGACAATAGACCTATCTGTGGACGCACCACATCGCTACTGCACAACGTTGCAATGTTATCATACGGAACACGCCATTTGCGTTATAGGTCTGTCCTTCAGAGAAACACCTGTATTGGTAATAGCCAGCTAGCGAGGAAGCGCGAGTTCGTTGAACGCAGCACGCAAGTGCATTCTTCTCCGTATGTTGCTAATCTTGTCAAAGATGCAAACAACTCCCTGTCACGGCGAATGCGACATGGGGTAGCAGGTCATTCGACTCACGTGGCCGGTGCTATCCCCCCTCACAGAGCCACCGCCACACGATCTCTCTCTCGCATGATCCGCCTAATGCTGACCAAAGCCAGTGGAGACTGAAAGAGCTATGTCTTCACTCCCAGATAACTACCTCAATGAATTCAACATTCACTTCATAATTAAGAGAATGTAAATGAAATCCTCAACAATAATCACCCACTTCCATGGATAAAACGTCTCTTTTGCTGATACATCCGAATTTTTTGATTAATTCGACTTATCATACCGATGAATTAAGAAAGCAGAGTGGAAAAACTGGGTACAGCCTGATACGTCTCAACCTGTGTATCACAATGACGATGGGTTTGTGCGTCCTATATGGGGCCTGCAGTAAATAAATGAAAGTACTCTCCACCATGCTGCTTAGGTCAATATATCTGGTACATACCAATGTCACAGATTTTCAAACAAGCCAAGGGACAAATGTACAAGGTATTCGAACCACAAATACAGTTAGTTCTCACCATCTCGGGAATCAAGAACGATTAAAATTCAATGACAATTGTTACATTTCAACTCACGTTCTTATGGCGCAGTCGTTTTCAGAATTTGTAGACCAGCATTTCCAGACCAAAATAAGTTCTCCAGCATCATGTCGATATGTTTCAGTATTTCTTCTTCCCTGCAAACATTCATTAACTTTTTTGTACAAATGTTTGTATATCTATAAATCTGTTCCCGATGTTTTGAGCTTTTAGAAGAGCAATGACAATTTAGTGCCCCTCTCACAATAATCATGATGTATGTTAGCAGTAATACTATGCCAAATCTGTTGCACTTTGGTTAAATTTGTACTGGCATGTGACCTAGGACATGGATGTAGTGACGTTATCAATTTATCTGAGACATCATTAGTGATGTCTGCCTTGTCGTCATCCTTATGAGTGAGAAGCCGCCACTCTTGCCGTCTGCCCTCACCGCTCCTTTTCTCCAGCCAATCATAACGCACTATTAATAAGTTTCTAGATTGTGGAAATAGCCCTATCACGTTAGTGGAAAATTAAAAGCCGTGTCCTCATTCCACAACCTCCTACGAATTACACAGTGCAGTACTGCTGATGATCAGACCAGAATACTGCTAAAAAATCAAACATGGCGGAAAAAGGTCAGTCGCGTTAGTAAAAAATTTAAAAACCTTCCCTCCTTATATGGAACAGACAAGTTGTGTATATTATACATCACCCCCCCCCCCTTCCTCTTCAGAGTATTATAAAACAGCCTGAGAAATTAAAGAGCAAACTCCGCTTCTCTCCCGCTCTCCCACTCACCCTCTTCTCTTCCTTCTCTCCATGCACCCACAGCACATCAAGGTGTTTGGAACAAACCATCTGTGGGCTTTATACCCCATACTCCGCTGTCTCTAACCAATCAGTGTAGTATTAACATGGTAACAAATTGAATTATTTTTGACATAAATTTCAACTCCTACACCCTCCCCTCGACCTTATCGAACAAATTATTGTGTATTATTAAAGTAAACAGTAAGAGAGAAAAGAAACAGACGCTTTTTTTTGGTCGTCCTCCTCTTTCTCCAACCAACCAGACCATAGAATTTGAATGATATGCTAAAATGGAGCCTGATCTGTAGTAAAAGTTATGTACCATCCATTTGAAAACCAAATAAAATCATTACTTCCGTGAAAGTTGATAATATTCAATTTGAAAGTCTCATTATTTCCTAATATGTATACGTAAAATGTCGTCTCTGTGTATCAAATTCTGGGCTCCTTACTAATATGTCATCTCCTTTTCTTACATCAGATACTATACTTCTCAGATACCTCTCTCAATCAAAGTAATATTATCTATCTGCACCTTAAGAGTACACCAAACACACACACACACACACACACACACACACACACACACACACACACACACACAACACATACACACTTATCTATGTATTTGATGCATTAAATATACTATATACTCCTTAAGCTGACCACGATCAATAATCAACTCTTGTCAACTTTCCCAGAAATTTAAACAAATTTCCTGCGAAACTATCCTTTGTACAGTCTTGTCATTAAATTTTCCTTATTATATCTCGTTTCATTCATGTGTCTGTGTGTTTTTTTAATGTCCCAAGCTTATTTCCAATCCTACACTTTGAAGTGGAGAGAAAAAGGAGGTATAAGGCAGACAGTGTGCTTCTGTTTCCATATAAGAAGAGGCGGGTTTAAAATTTTCTGTTAGACAATTGTGCTATTTCCGCCACCTTGGATTCTTCAGTTCTATGATTGGCTGGAGATATACAGTGCTGCTCTGTAGGGATGGTTGGAGTTGGGGAAGAGGGACATGTCTTTTAATTTTCCACTAATATAATTGGGTGATATCTGCCATCCTGATATTTTAAAATACCCCATTATGACAGGGTAAAGATAAGAAGGAATAAGGAATGGGTTGAGTCGCGGCTTCACACTAATAACGAAGATGATGTCAGTGACAACAATGACGATGCCACTGATTAAATCACTGATAACGATGATGGCATCACTTGGTCAATCACATAGGTTGAATGAAAAGACAAAGTGTATAAGAATTAGCATTGAAATATTACATGAGTTGGACAAATGAAACAGTAAATAGTAATCAAGGAAAATAACATTTTATTAACATTCATGTAGGGGCATTATGCTATTGACTCCCCTTGTATTTGATCTTTGTATGCGCTAGAAACTATACATTGTGGTTGAAGGTCTCCATAAATGATACTGAGTGCAATATGTATGACGCCTATCTATCAAACTGGGGTATACTGTAGGGGTGTACACAGATGCCTCGACACTCAATTTGTTTCCTGAAGAACGGAATGAGGTGAAAATAGGAATAATATTGTAAACATACAAACTCTCTCGTTAGAGAGAATTCGTGGGAGTTTCAAAGCTCAGTCTCAGCAACGTTGAGTAAATGGCGGGCAACCACAAAGTCTCACAATAACTGCAGTCTACCTAAGGGAACTAATTATTACTGCTAACCAGAATAAAACGTGCACACATACTGAGAGCTGCCAGTTGAGCTGTTTAACATACCTCTAGGAAGCTCTAAGTCTGATCCCTGGTAACGTACAGAGAAGGGAAGCTCCCCATAACACTATCCAAATTGTAGAAAAAATTATTTTTAGCATTTGCCTTACTCAAGAAAAACTAATACGCACGATCCAGTCAGGAAAACACTGGTACCACACCGCAGATTGATATATTAATAAAGGCGCCCATCTATTAGCAACAAAATTACTCAGTCACTTTAACAATATGGTTTATTACTATGAAACATTGATATATGAAGTACCTACTGCAATATGTATGTGAGCATTTAGTAAATGGGCAAGTAAATGTAATTACGAAATCTTAACTTGGCACAGGAGCATATGCACAATAAAAGCTAATCATTAGAATAAATTATGTTATACCTAATTGCTGCAAGCATGTTTCGTGGTTTAGAGAAAGAAACCGGAAAGATAAGTTCGAACACCAGCAGATTCGTAAAAGTACATTATGAAAGCAACTAGTATGTTGCTAATGTTGAAACTGTGAAATTAAGCTCTCATGAAAGGTAAATAAGGTCGCGTCACCTTTGATTTAGTGGTTGAATCACTCTATTATACTTACAGTCCTATACGATTTGAATGTGGAAGACAGTATCAGTAATGGCAGGAAATTTTGAGTCCAGATCGACGTCTGTACTCTTTTCCAGTATGGAGACATCGCTCTGTATGAAGTCTCAGCAATAAGCCTTCTCTCATCGATCTGCCAGCATCAAATGTGCTTAACTCTCTGAAAGCTACCTTTTCCCGTCAATATAGGAATATCGCAAGCTAATTACAACAGACGTCGGGATGTGAGACATGAGGTTCTCCTGACGTATACAACTTTTAAATAACTTCCAGGAATTCAGCCATATAAGACGTTCAGTGACCGCCGATATTTCGGCGGGAGAGGGCCCCGCCATTTTTAAGGCAGACTGCAACGGACAGGCGACGTACATGCAAATTTAATCCCTCGGTTCTCGGACTGATGCAGGAAAGATAGCACACACACTGAACACTAGGGTCACCAAAAATGACTAAAGGCAGAGCTATCGATAGCGAGACTACGAACTCGCAGGTGGGGTAGCATTGACTCTGTCCCTCTGTTTTTTGTCAAGGGAAAGAGCAGGATTCCAAACAGAGTTCAAACAAAATCCTCCATCCCTGTTAACGAGGTTGCTCGCTAATTTAGTCTCAACTGCCTCCTTCATAACACTGTCCCAGTAGCTGGACGTGCATGCCAATATCTCGGTGTTATTATACAACGTGGGGTGACCAGTATCCAAGCAATGTTCCGCAATAGCAAATCTACTTGGTTGCTGTAGTCGTGTGTGCCGTTTATACTCAGTACATCGGTCCTCCACGGTCCTGATAGTTTGACCAACATATGCCATGCCGCAGTTACAAGGAATGCTATATACACCCGCCTTACGCAGACCAAGATCATCCTTAACAGGACTCGAAAGCACTCTAATTTTAGATGGAAGTCGGAACACACATTTCACATAATATTTCCGTAAAATATAGCCGATCTTGTTGGAAGTGTTTCCTACATAAGGGAACAAGGCAGTAGACTTAGGTGTCGACTCAGAATTATCATCAATCACCCAATGTACAGTTGGTCGATAGCTCAACGCACGTTCAATCTGTCTATAACTATAACCATTTTGACGAAACATAACTTCCAGGTGGGACAGCTCAGATAGCAAAGTCTCAGCGTCGGAAATGACATCTGCCCTGTGTAACAAGGTACGAAGTACCCCTTCACGCTGAGCCGGATGGTGACAACCATTAGCCTGTAAGTACAAGTCGGTGCGAGTACGTTTCCTGTAGACTGCATGTCCCAACGAACCACCACCCTGCGTCCGAACCAACACGTCAAGAAAGGGGAAGCAACCATCCTCTTCCAACTCCATCGTTAAACGAATTTTCGGGTGGATCGAGTTCAGATGTTCTAGAAAGGCATTCAAACTCTCCCTACCGTGAGACCAAACAACAAAGGTATCGTCAACATACATAAAGAAATCCAGGCGGGTTTCTAAGGCGCCGACTGCAATGCACGTTCCTCGAAGTCTTCCATAAACAAATTTGTTATAACATGAGAAAACGCACTACCCATCGCTACTCCATCTGTCTGCTCGTAATACGGTCATCGGATAAAAAGTAAATGGATGTCAACACATACCGAAAGAGATTTGTTAAATCAGCACTAAACCTAGCAACAAATAACCGCAACGAATCAGTCAAAGGAACACGATTGAATAGAGAGAGCAAATCGAAACTCACTAAAATAGCAGTCATTCAACCGCAGTCCCTCCAAATGACGTAAAAAGTCAAACGAGTTCCTGATATGATTGATGTTCACACTGACGTACTTGTGGACTCGACAGAGAAGCAAGATGCATGGCTACACGATATGTCGGAGCGCCGCTGTTAATCACTATAGGATGGAAAGGAACCCCCTGCTTGTGTGCCTTCGGAAGGCAATATAACCTATGAGAAACAACACTATAGGTGTTAAGACTCTTAATAGTGTCCTGCGACAAACCACGTTTCTTCAGGAGGCTGTTGGTGTTTCTCTCAACATTTTATGTGGGGGTCAGCATCGATTTTGCGATATGCTGAATCAGACAGTAAACGTTGCTTCTTTTGTACATAATCTTGTTTATTTAAAACAACTCTGGCATTGCCCTTCTCTGCAGGTAAAATAACAATATTAGGACCAACTCGAAAAGAGCGTAAAGAAGCTTTCTCTGCTCCTATTACAATACTCTTGGGTGGACGAGCTCTAGTCAACACACGGCATGCCTCCCTCCTAACTTCCTCTGCAGCGTATGGAGGTAGTTTGCAAACTGCCTGTCCAATTGAACTAATAAAATCAACTACCGGTAAACTCTTCGGAATGGGTGCAAAATTTAAACCCTTCCCAAGCACGGATAAAGTTGCATCGCCATGAAGTTTTTCTGTGAGATTTGTCACAGAATGTCGAGATGTAATATCAGACTCCACGCAATGAAAACGTCATCTTTGGTGGCACTAGTGTTCAGTGTGTGTGTTATCTTTGCTGCGTCAGTCCGAGAACCGAGGTTTTTATTTTGCGTGTACGTCTCCTGTCCGTTGCAGTTTGCCTTGAAAATGGCGAGTTGTTCTCCCGCTGAGATATAGGCGGTCACTGAAAGTTTCACCTGGCTGAATTCACAAAAGTTATTTGAAAGACCTTGCTAGTTCAAACCAATAATAATTTTGTAAATCGGTTAAAAAACTCCTGCTCTTTCGGATTTTGTCAGTTACCCATTAATGGTCTGGTGTGGGGAAGACGTCGGGAAAATCTCTCCACTCCGTAACAGCTTTATAACTCTGGCCTATCGAACAGTTTATTCGTAGGCACACGGGAAGGGGTGCAGTCTACAGAAATAATTATTGGAAGCCAGTCAGACGGATCATTTTAAGAATTTTAAAGAAAATGTTCTTTTATGGCAGCCTATTCTTTTAACTGCCTACTCTTTTGTTGTTCACCGCGTTATCTACTTCCTTGGCGAATTTTAAAACATCTCGATATTCCTCTGTTGTTGAGTATCAACATATTTCCACACTGCGTTTCGGATGATTCTTCAGTCTATTCTACATCCTGCAGCTGGAGACTTATCATATTAACAGTTGAGAATACATACTTCCTAAGAAATACGTCAAAATAGGTGCAGAAAGGATTAGAAGAAATGGAAAAGACATAATGTCGAGAGAGCTGCCTTAGCATACAGAAGAGTTAAAACAATCTTCAGCGAAATTAAAGCAGGAGTCAGGAGTGGTAACATTAAGGATGCAATTGGAAATCCACACTTAAACGCAGAAGGGAAAGTGTATGTGTGGAAACGCTACATTGAAGACCTCGATAAGGGTCATCACTTGTGTGATGACATGCTGCAAGAAGAACAGGGGTTGATGTGGATGACATACGGGATCCAGTATTGGAGTCACAAATTAAAAGGAATTAGGAAGACTTGACACCGAATACATCAGAAGGGAATTTCTAAATTCATTGGGAAATGTGGTAACCAGATGACTATTCATGTTGGTGTCTATAATCTATGAGGCTGGACAAGTACTATCACACTTCCGAATAATAAATCCACAGAGTTCTGAATACAGTAAGGCAGACAAGTGCGAAAACTATCACGTATTGAGCTGAACAGCTCATGCATCTAAACCTTTGACATGAGTGATATACAGAAGATAGGAAGATAATTGAAGGTCAGTTAGATGATGATCAGTTTCGCCTTAGGAAAGGTAAGGCACGAGAGAGGCATTTCCGACATTGCCCTAAATAATGGAAGTAAGGCTAAAAACAATCAAAACGCCCTCATAGAACTCTCCAACCTAGAAAAAAGTTTGGCATTTTATAATAGTGCAAGATTCTCGAAATTATGACGATAACAGGAGTGAGTTATTGGAAAAAAGGGGTCATGTACAATACATGGACAAAAACAAAAATGATGAAGTCAGATTTCAAGACGAAGAACGATGTCGAAGTGTCTGAGACAGGGATGCAGTCTTTCACCCCAAATTTCAACATATACAACGAAGAAGCAAAGGCGTTACGCAAAAGAAGTTTCAGGAGTGGGATTATAATTCCTCGTGAAATGACATCGATAGTTAGATTCGCTGATGACATTTCTTTCCTCAGTGAATGTGAAGAAGAATTAGAACATCTGTTGGATGGCATGAAGTGTATAGAGTACAGTACAGGGACTGACAGGAAATGGGGAAAAGGAAAGGCAACGAGCATCAGATGCAATGAATGTAGTGAGAAACGTAACTTCACAATTGATCAGAAAGGAGATGAATTTAAGGAATTCTGCTACTTTAGAAGCAAAATAATACCAGGCGGACAAAGCAAGGAGAACATAAAAAGCAGACAAAGAGTGGTGAGGAGGGCATTCCTGGACAAGGGATGCCTACTGGTACCAGAAGAAATTTCATAGAATGTATGTTTGAAGCACAGTACCATACGGTAGTGAATTATTGGTAGAGAAACATAGGAAGGAAAGGGAATCGAACGTTTGAGGTATGGTGGCGCAGAAGAATATTCAAGATCAGGTGGATTGGTAACATAAAGAATAAACAGGTTCTCTGCAAAACTGGCGAAGAAAGGAATGTACGTAAAAAACTGACATGAAGAGATATGTTGATAGCAGATGTGCTGTATCAGGGAAAGGCGTCTATGGCATTAGAAGGACCTGTAGATTGTAAAAACTGTTGGGGAAGTCAGTGATATGAATACACCAAAAAAAAAAAAAAATAGCGGATGGCTTAACATGCTTGTGCTATTCTGAGATCAATAGGTTAAGGTAGGAAGCTAAGCAGCTTATGTCCACTAATCAGCATGGTTTTAGAAAGCACAGCACTTTTCTCACATGACATACTGAGAACTATGGATGAACGGCAACAAGCAGATCCTACATTTCTAGACTTCCAGAAAACATATTCTTGTGTACTGTTCGAGTGTTTGGGATCCGTACCAGGCCGTACTGAAGAAATATATCTAAGCAATTGACAGGGGAACTGTTAGATTGGTTATCGGTAGTTTTTGGAACGCCACGTATATTTTGAGTGCGAGTAAATGCATCTTAAATATACGTAGCTTGGCTTAATCTCAATACGCAGGCAAAAAGTTATTTATTAGTAATGGGAATGTTATGCTCCCTTTCAGTGAATGAATGACAACGCAAAGTAACCTGTAACTAACCCAGCGATGATACAGAACATGAAATGATTCCTTTTTCCAGCAAATTAACCTAATGTTACACAGAAAGAAAGCATGGTACATACACCTGCGTACTGTGGAAAACTTGCAAAGAATTTCTGTAACTTCGTCTCTTTAAGAACTGAGTTAACTTTCAATCCTTTGAATTAACAGAAAATATTTTAAATCGAAGGTAAAGCCTCACCTAAGCCTTGCGGTGTTAAATCTCTGAATAAGTTTCGAAATCAAAAATATTAACTAACTTAAATATAGAAAACTGATTGTAAAAATTCATAAAAGCACTAGGGATTATTTTACTTTGCTGTGAAGCTCGCAAACACTTAAATATTTTTTTGTACACGTAATGGCAGACGCAGATCCACCGAAACAGTCGAAGCCAGATGGGTAATAAACAGCTATATTATTTTTATCTTTAAATAAATTTGATGTGGAGGGAGAGGTATTTTTGAAAGGAAACATAAGATACTTTTAATTATAAATACATTGTAACCTTAAAGCTCATACAGACAGTTAGTTATACATACATCGGCCCGCATCTCGTGGTCGTGCGGTAGCGTTCTCGCTCCCCACGCCCGGGTTCCCTGGTTCGATTCCCGGCAGGGTCAGGGAGTTTCTCTGCCTCGTGATGGCTGGGTGTTGTGTGATGTCCTTAGGTTAGTTAGGTTTAAGTAGTTCTAAGTTCTAGGGGACTGATGACCATAGATGTTAAGTCCCATAGTGCTCAGAGCCGTTTGAACCATTTGAACCATACATACATCGATCCACAGGAGAGAAAGATTAACACTTCAAGTTAATGCCATCATGGAAGGTATTGAACTGTTATCATCTTTGCGATTAATGAAAAATATTTACAGTAATTGTCACAATATATTATCAGGTGCGACAAAATGTTTCATAATACTACAAGCAATACTTTTTTGTTTTGCATTACATTCATATCAGTTGAATAAATCGAGTCATACGCCACAACGCCCACTGGAAAGTTTAAAGCACATTAAGCGACGTAACCTACTTAAAAGATTGAACTTACGTTAGATAGAACATTGGTCATGTACATCCATTCGTCACTTGATTGTTTAGTCAGAGATGACGGCCACTTGTTACTACTGAGTAAACATAGTTGTAACTATAGTAATTGGTTTTCTTTGGTCTGTTTCCCTCTGGATTTCACATCATATTTCCGCAAATTACGGCCAATCCTGTTGGAAATGTTTCCTGTGTAAGGTAAAAAGGTCGTAGACTTAGGTGCCACTTCGTTGTTATCGTTACTCACCCGTTGCACAGATGGCTGATGGCGCAACGCACGTTCGATCTGCCTCTCACTATAACCATTCTGACGAAAGGTGACTTCGAGAAAACGTTTAGCTTTCTTAAAGATTTCAGGATCAGAATTTTACATTTTTTCTATTGGTAGTAGTTAACTGGTTTTCATTTAGTGATTGGTATGTTTCATGTGTGACCATTATTAAACAGTCTTGTGATCATGGTGCACTCGGTATGGGACATAAGATGCACCATGAAATTCCAAGTGGAAATCATTTCACTTTTGACTCAGATTAGCATTTTCTACTGTTGTTGCGGCAGATATTCCGGGTTTTAAGAGTTGAATGTTCTTTTTCTGACAGCATTATTTCAGTGTAGCGCCAGTAGGTCATTTCTCATTATAGTAGGAACACACAGACTGATGTCCTATGAAACGGGTACACTTACACGGGCGTGCCACACATCACACCAGCGTTACTTTGTAAAAGTAGAGCCAAAGCCTTGTTTTTTCGGAAACAAGAATTCAGATGTTCAAATAACTTACCGGTTTGCTGCCGGGTGACGTTGTCGTTTCCTGAACCTAACTCTTCACTTAATAGTCGCACTTGCACCCAACGACCACTGTTATTTCTGTCTCCTACTCCAGCTTCTACCTCTACAGTTCTCTGCAGTATTATGCAGGTTACTCCCAAATGCCTTAAAACATGTCATATCACGCTGTTCCTTCTTCTTGTCAGTGTTTTTGATATATCCCTTTTTTCGCCGATTGTACGAAGAACTTCACAATGTTTTATCAGTCCACCTATCCTCGGCACTCTTCTGTAGCATCATATCTCAACTGCACCAATTCTCTTCTGTTCCGCAAGGACAGTACTCGGAACCATGTCCTGACTTGGCTGATTGTGAGCTGTAGGTGAGAAATGCGACCGGCACTGTGAGTCTCGCTAAATCGAATTCCATCGCAGGGATCGTCGAATTTCTAAGAGACGGACCACAGTGTCTGAGCATTGACCAAGAACACAAAGCGGTCCTCTGCTGGTCGCGTTTGAGCCTTTATCCCCTGTCTGCAGAAGCTGACTGGCACCAAGCGATCCTGTGTGTCTCTGAGATATGTGGTGGTAGAAGCTTGTACTTGAGATGGGAAATCTAGATTTTTTATATGGATGACCGATATTTCTCCATATTTGTTCGCTCTCAGTTATAAGAGTTTTCTTATACATAAGCGGATAAAAATATACTTTACGTCAAGGGGAGGATGTTAGAACACTGCAGCCTCTCTTTGCCTGATGATCAGGGAGTAGCCTGGAGTGGTCTAGTGAAGCCTGAGAGGATTGTCGAGCCCAAACACACATCTTTAGCAGAAATACAGCGGATTTCAAAAGACTGGCTTCGTCTTTGAATTATGTTCTTTTCCGATAAAAGGATTTGGCTTACATATCAACTCATTTATCAACAGATTGGACAATACCAATTGACCAGTGCTTTAATTCATTATTGTAATGTAATATATTGTTATCTAACTGTTGTCTAATTCATATATTTTGCTTACTGTCTGTATCGTTCATATGAATTTCTAAAAACAGAACCTTCAGTTTCGTCAGCAATAAATCTGTAGTTTTCAAAGGGAATAAATATGTTTGCCTACCAGCTGGGTTTTGTATTCGACGAAATTAAAGAAAAAGAACGATAGTAAATTTACACAAATACTTGCTATTTGCCTGCCATTTCTACGCTATAATGAAAGAGAAAGAAGCTTAAGGCAACGCTACTAAATTAAAAAGTTAGGCTTTTCATAGTTTACAATAAAAAAGAAATAAATTGATCTGCTTCTTGTATGTACATGATACGCCTTTCTCATCATGTAGCCTTCTAAATGAGACAGTTTAACAGGAGAAGTGAAGTTCTCCAACCTCAGTTGTCAACCTTTAGCACTAACTAGTCGTAACGTCAAATGGTACTATGATCCTCGATTACAGTTTGGTTTCTGAGAAGCCTTTCAGAAAGCTGTAAGATATAACAGCATACTGGTGGGTGATTTTTTTGTAACATTAAATCAATCATTACGCTTCGAGAAAAGTATCGAACAGTGGACAGGCTAGGTTTCCTTCACATACCTGCTTTACTTCAATTTTGATTTTACTTATCTTGAAAAGTGTTGTCGTTGTGGTCTTCAGTCCAGAGACTGGTTTGATACAGGTCTCCTTGCTAGTCTATCCTGTGCAAGCTTTTTCCTGCCCCAATAGCTACTGCAAGCTACTTTGTTCTGAATCTGTTTGGTGTATTCATCTCCTGGTCTCCCTCAACTACTTTTGCCCTCCACGCTGCCCTCCAATACTAAATTGATAATCCCTTGATGTTTCATAATATGTCCGACCAACCGATGCCGTCTTCTGGTCAAGTTGTGCCACAAATTTCTCTTCTCCGCAGTTCTATTCAGTACTTCCTCATTAGTTCTGTGATCTACCTATCTAATCTACAGCATTATTTCGTAGCACCACATTTCGAAAGCTTCAATTCTCTTCTTGTCTAAACAATTTATCGTCCACGTTTCACTTCCATGCATGGCTACACTCCATACAAATACTTTAAGACACGACTTCGTGGCACTTAAATCTATACTCGATGTTACCAAATTTCTCTTCTTCAGAAACGCTTTCCTTGCCATTGCCAGTCTACGTTTTAATCCTCTCTACTTCGACCATCATTGGTTATTCTACTCCCCAAATAGCAAAAATCATTTACTCCTTTAAGCGTCACATTTTCTAACGTAATTCTCTCAGCATCACCCAATTTAATTCGACTATATTCCATTATTCTCGTATAATGCTAAATTCTGAACGAGTCTTGGAAGTTATCAGTCTTTGTTCGCTATGGTTGTTACTGCAAATGATAGCAGTAAAAGACAGTAAATCACTTATTTCAGAAACCCGTTGTTCTGAGCGTTTCAACGATCAGGACATAAAAAAACCGTCTTCCCTAGCTTGTAGCGCTATTTCTAGTGTAAATGCGGTGATTTGTGCGCCATTAGCGGAAGAACGACACAACAGATCGCATATATTCAGGTCATAATAAGTAGGTACATCAAAACCTACTTGATGAACCAAATATTGCACTGCTCATAACCTACATTCGATAATTGTAACAGTAAGCCATATAATTGGAGATTTTAACACCAATATATAGCAAATGTATTATACTGCACCTCTCAGTCATTAAATTGGCATTTACACACTCATCTATTTCAATCTAATGTCAGTGCTGGTTTTACTGTTTGGTATCGAACGGCATTGTGTATATTTAACAATAGCTGCTCTTGAGTTGTTTCTTCGTATGGCTAGAGTCTTCCAAAATTTCGGTTATGTAAATAATTGTGAGACCACTCAAAAATTGTGTATGCTGTCCCATGCTTTCATTGTGATTCTCCTGGAAGGGTATGACTAGCCTATGGCAGTTCAGCCGTTCGCGTACCGCCAAAATCCAATCCACAACTTTCAAGCTCTGTATCATTGAATGAGGGAATCAGTTTAAATATGGAAAGCCTAAACAATTCGTGTATAAATAAACGTATAATTTGCTCTTACTTGAAGCTCACATTTCGAGATGTGTTCAACTAATATTGGGTTTTTGAAGGTAATGCGAGCAGATGATACTAATTTATGTGGATGGTCCTGTGTATCACTTCCGTTGCGGTAGCTATTTATGTAACTGTTTCAAATAGGTATTTAACACCCAATTGTGTACACGCACATACAGTAGGAACGAATGTCAACATGATGGAATTTTTTACTAGTTCGTCAATCGACAGGAGACTGCTCTTCAGAAAAATAAGTGTGTCCACTGTTGAGTCAATAGACACAGTAATGGGTTAGGTTATCTGGAGCCATCTGATGAGGAAAAAATAGTTGACTGTGGTTATGGCAAGAAACAATAAAATCTTTTGAAGAAAATGTCATCACGTTAGTTGATGGTACCGGCGTATACAAAATATCGTCCATTGCTGTGCCCATTTACATAAGACTGGACAATTTTCTTCAAAATGTTTCTTTGTTTCTTGCCGTTACATGTGTCGAACATTGTGAACATCATCACATGGCTGCATTGTATATAGAGGATGAGCTATTTTCAGATGTTTAATACTTTGAATACCACAGTGTTCTACAATGAAACATTTCAAACTAATAATCATGATTGCTTGCGTTTTCTTCGGTGAACCACGAATTAAATATTTTAAACATATCACTGTGACATTTGTTATTCTACTTATACATGCACCGAGAAGCGGTAACTAATTAAACAAATTTGAGAAGCATTAGCATGATATTAACAATGTTTGCTGATGTAGCCTGCATGTAATACACTACTGCTGCATTCTTCTAACCAGTGTAACGTTCATATTGTTCTTCCCATCTGTGACTGGGAAATATGTGTCTCTAATATATTATGTTGCTTTTTATTAACATTAGGTATGACCTATCAAGAATAGTAGATATGATGAATACCTCATACAAATTGTGAGCGTGGGGTTGATCTGAGATGTTATTCTGCGCAACGGATTAATCTGAGATGTACCCTTTACCCTGTGGCTCCTGCAAGATGCAATTTCCACTCCCACACTACTACAGAAGTCAGACAGACGCTTCTAACTTTCTAAAGAGAAATAACTAAAACACTTCCAGCAATAAATATCTTCTGGAGTTGTCTGCTGTAAGGAAATGACACAAAAATTCACAAAATTTCTTACATAACTAGTGGGATACTTGGGTAATGGAGTAATGATAGTTAGTGTAAGAAAAACATGAATCTAAAATTATTATTCATTTAGCAGAAATTCTGAGAAATCACAATGGCACTTTTACTTATGAATTGAACAAGTTATATCGTGGTTCTTTTCAGAATGTGAAGTTACCTCTCAAGGATAGGATTTGCTAATGAAATTTCTTTACGAAGCTTAAGATTGTTATTGACTTGGTAGAATGGCTGAGAGCCGCGCCTACTCAACTTGAATAATTATCCGTTAGAATGTTGCTAGCTACGATCTAGACTGTCGCGTGTGAAATTCAGTGAAGTGTATTGTTATGGAGGGAATTTGGGGCTCTCAAGAGCTATAGCGCACAATACCGTAAGCTGCAATGACTGCTGTCTGCGCCGCTCGCTGCTGACAAATACGATAACTCTCGTTCTATCTGGATTGTCCTTCACCAACCAAACTCTCCTACGCCTCGATGAAGTGAAGGACTCCTATTGACCCCTAGTCTAACTATTGGCGTGGTACACCAGTGAGATAACCAGTCCACCGTGATGCCACTCAAAATTAGCTTGTAAGCGTTTAACTGTAACTCTGTCCGTTCACACCGCACAATAAGTGTGTCGGCCAACACAGTGAACAACGCTTAAACAAGGACTCAATATAGAGTCTCACTTCGATTCTCTCTCGACAGAGGTGCTCTCCCAGTGAAGTACTGAGGACAGACTTGTTCCTCGCTCTTTGAATACTTGTACGAGCGCGCACACTCTCGTTACGTGTTCTCGCTCCAAGAGCGACAACGGAACGGCCCCTCTCCACGCCAAACGTGAAGTGGTAAATCTTTCTGTCTCTTCCATTACACCTTCAGCTCAAGGCGTAAGAAATATCGTCTGCTGTCTCCCTGTGAAAATTTCTGAAATCGCGTGCTATGTGTAAAGAATGCGTGGGCTGGCCACTCCAACACAATGTAGCAGAATTTGCTTTTAAGCTGAACATGGGGTCATTCCTCCTTTCACTCGGTCAACTGCTGTCTGCTCTATGGGCGGTCACTGGCCGACATTGATAGTCTGGGTCATCCTCTGAAGGGACCAGCCACCTTGCGTGTGGTTTGCGTCTCCCGAACTAAAAGCAAGCCCCTGTGATCATTGTGTCATGAATGTGTGTGTGCACGCCAGCCTCGAGTATTTCAACCATGGTGCGCTTACTTGTTATTTGCATATTGTTAACATGAATTCATACAACATTGACTTTATCTTATCGCGTTTCGGTTCGAATTAAGCGTCTTGATGTGTGGAATACGATTGCGAGGGCGGAATATGTATGCAATGATGGTCAGGAGATGATGACGTTTTACAAAATGAAATACATTTTTGACTAAGATATAATATTATGTTTATTTTATATATGGGTTTCAGACTAAACAAGTGGCTAGCGGTATTTACTTTTGTGTCCTGTGGGATAGTAGTTTTTAAAGTGCTTTGGTAAAAGAGTATTGTCAAATCTTTCAGTTTTTTAAGTAAATGTAACTTTATTTGTAAATCTTTGTTTCTTTTAGGACATTCATAATATTATTTTCATAGTGAAGGATCTTTAGGCTACTTACGCTGTTTTGTTCAAAATGCTTGTCTTCAGTATTACAAATTAGAAAGATGGACTTGCTTAAGTTTTTTAAAGGAATTACAACGGTATAACTATGAAATACCACTTCTAAACCTCTCCCTTGCGGTCCACTGTAAACATTGGAATGATTTTCACGTTTTACTTTGAGTATATCAGATTTATTATAGGTATACGTTGAGTTAACTGCATTAGGAATATCTTGATGTTGCAGCATATTGTATATGAAGAAACTCATTCTAATCTTCATGCTTTTGTAGCGAGTGGCCATGTTGTTTCTTAAGTGGTAACAGCTGCGTAGCTGCTATCGGTTTCTGTCGGTTTTCTTGAGAGAGGGATTTTGTTTTTATTTTATACGCAAATTTTTCAGGGAAAGAATACTTCTGATAAGTATGGATGTCTACTGTTTAAACAATATTATGTTTTTCAGAATTATTTGATTCTTCTTTTGGATTCTTTTAAATCACGGTCGCTCGACAGCCACCAACGGTCACGTACGATGGGATGTGTGTACGCAGTTCGATTCGCACCTGACGCACTTCATTCAGTACTAGATACGTCTTCAACATATGCCACTTTTCTTCCACGTGACTTAGTACGTCCCTGTGAGGTCGCAGCGTGTTCACGACAAGCGTGCCCGGAACTTCAGAAGGCAGTTCGAAGATTCGTATGTTCCGAACGACGAGTCTTGCATGGTCGGCAGTCACTATACCCACGTTATCGTCCGAGTGGTGGAAACGGTATCCATCGGTAAAACGCCGAAGAAGTCGTTCGCACGCTGCTTCATCGACAACTTTCAGGTCAACTGTACTGGAGGTGATCGAAAGATCTATACATCTACATGAATACTCTGCAAATTACATTTAAGGCCTGGCAGAGGGTTCATTGAACCACCTCCACAATTCTCTATTATTCCAGTCTCGTATAGAGCGGAAAGAATGAACACCTATATCTTTCCGTACGAGCTCTGATTTCCCTTATATTATCATGGTGATCGTTCCGCCCTATGTAGGTCGGTTTCAATAAAATATTTTCGCATTCATAGGAGAAAGTTGGTGATTGGAATTTCGTGAGATGATTCTGTCGCAACGAAAAACGCCTTTCTTTTAATGAATTCCAGCCCAAATCCTGTATAATTTTTGTGACACTCTCTCCCATATTTCGTGATAATACAAAACGTGCTGCCTTTCTTTGAACTTTTTCGATGTAAACCATCAGTCCTATCTCGTAAGGATCCAACACCGTGCAGCAGTATTCTAAAAGAGGACTGACAAGCGTAGTGTAGGCAGTCTCCTTAGTAGGTCTAATACATTTTCTAAGTGACCTGCCAATAAAACGCAGCCTTTCGTTAGCCTTCCCCACAACATTTTCTATGTGTTCTTTCCAATTTAAGTTGTTCGTAATTGTAATACCTAGGTATTTAGTCGACTTTACGGCTTTTAAGCTAGACTGATTTATCGCGTAACCGAAGTTTAACGCGTTCCTTTTAGAATTCATGTAAATGACCTCACACTTTTCGTTATTTAGGGTCAACTGCCACTTTTCGCACGATTCAGAGATTTTTTCTAAATCGGTTAGCAGTTTATTTAGATCTTCTGATGACTTTATTAGTCGATAAACGACAGCGTCACCTGCAAACAACCGAAGACGGCTGCTCAGATTGTCTTCCAAGTCGTTTACATAGATAAGGAATAGCAAAGGTCTTACAACACTACCTTGAGGAACGCCTGAAATCACTTCTGTTTTACCGATAAGTTCCTGTGGATCGACGTGCATTACTTCACGCCGGAAACGTTCTACTTCGTATGCCTTAGTGTTGTGACTGTCGACCATGTAGGACTCGGCGTTCGGATCATATGAATCTTGGAACTGCCGTTGGAAGTTCCCGGCTGTCCTGAACGCGCTGCGGTCTTACGGGGAAGGACTAAGTCGCGTGGAAGAAAAGTTACATACATTCGAGACATTTCCTGTACTGGATCGAGTTAACGATGCTCATCTTACCAACGAGCCCCCTGGCGATTTTGCGGCTAAGGCATCGGAAGAACGTCATGCGTCGCCTAACGTATCACATCTCCAGCTTGGTGAAAGGGCGTCCGAGAGGGAAAGAATATCAGACTGGAGCGACAACCAGATGCCCGCGGCCGACGGATCGTCGCACGAACGTCTCAGCCGGTCAATAATACGTGCGATGCGGGTGATAGGGAAGGTCGGACGAAAGATGTTGAGCATACTGGCTTAAACAACTGCAGGACACGTTATCGCACTATCAAATGACCCAGGTGTATCGGTTAGGTACAGTCAATGTCAACGGCATTAGCTCCACGATCAAAACTCAATTGTTAAATGATATGAGTGGAGCGACGGACATTGATATCGTGTTTCCTCAAGATGTACGGCCTGATCTGCGTCTGGATGTTTAAGGATACGCGTCTTACTTCAACCCAACTTCCGACAGTGGTGGTGGTGGTACGGCCATGCTACTAGACGTTCGCATTGAACCAACGGATATTCAGCTTTTGCCATCAGCGAACGGCATTGCGCCCACCATCGGCTTAGTCAGTCTTGTGAATCTGTATGCCCCGTCTGGTACTCCGAAGCCTCGAAGGTGAACACACTATTACTCCACTCAGGTAGCTCCATTGTTTCAAGGCATTACAGAGCACCTGGCGGTGGGCGGGGACTCTAACAGCTTCTTACGCCCTGAGGATCAGATCGATCACCATGTCCCATGTCCAGCCCTACATACCACAGTCAGTTATCTCGCTTTGTATGATTCATGAACGCTAATCCAAGGTGACCGACGCGAATATACACACTTCACCAGCCACTCGGCCAGTAGGTTGGACGGGATTTATGTATCCCGACGTCTTCGGGCAGCAACTGTCGGTGCAGAGCTGTGGCCCACTGCATACACAGACCATCAGGCCTTCATCTGGACCGTGCCTCTGCCACAACAGACGAACCGTAGCAGAGGACTTTGGATTCTTAATTTTAAAATCCTCCGGGAAGAGGCTTGCGGTGTAGCCGTCACTGATACCTGGCACAAATGTGAGCGACGGCGTCATACCTACGATTCCACGAAACGATGATGGACATACTCCACCGCAAATTCTTGGCATATGGACGAAATAGGGAGCTTTGGCTCCGATCCGCCTCTGAGTTTTACTACACAGTCTTGCTGGAACTAGAGTCACAATCACCTTCGCCAGAGCGCCAAATGGCAGTCCACCGGACCCAGGCACGGCTTCTGCAGATCACGGCTGACAGATGGGACGGCACGTGTGTTTGATCGAGACTGCACGATTCACATCTTCATAGAACGAAGACTTCGTAAGAGACGACTCATAGCTGCGGTAATTTCTACGGACGGGCAACGGGGAGACACACACAACACCCTGTCGCAGGGCGCGAGAAACAAATCACCTGGATCTGACGGTCTTCCATTAGAATCTTGTAGCTCCTTTTCACACTTGATGGGAGACGTCTGGCGACAGATATGTTGCGAACTCCTGGATCCGGAATCACGCGTATCCCCCCCCCCCCCCCCCCCCGAATTTTTGCTGGGCGTGATCATCCCTGTGCCAAAACCAATGGGTGCAGACCGCTAGACTTCCGCCAGTTGACGGTACTGAATTCGGATTACAAGCTGTTTGCCCGCATTCTTCGTGCTCGCCTCCCCGCTATTGTCAAGAATGACATTCATGCCGACCAAACATGTCTGAGAGGTTGCAGGAATATACTCACGGCGTTAAGCTCTTTTAGAGATGTGCTGGCGCTCATGTCGGCATGCCGCTTAGAAGGTGCCTTTCTGGCGGTTGACCTAGATTACGCATTAACCGAGCTGAACAACGTTTCTTGTAGGCTGCCTTACAGAAGACGAGACTGTCCGAATATCGGAAGGTGTGGTTCTCCGTCTCATCCACGTCGGCCCTTTCACAGTTCTGGTCATGTCTACCGCTCGCCATCGTTCGCTCAGTGCGACAAGCATGTCCCCTGGCAGCATTTGCCTTCGTCGCCGACCTCTAGCCTGAATTTCATGGTCTTCGTCATCGTTTGGAGGGCATTCACCTCCGCGATGTGCATTTTAAATCTTGTGCCTATGCGGACGATGTAGTATTCTTGATGAAGTCGGCAGAAGATATATGTACGGCGATCGCGTGGCTTCAGCAATACGGAGAACTACATGGATGTGGGCAGAGGAATGCAAATGAGTACGCCAGTGCCCCTTGCCAAAGTCTCGACGATGAAGTGTTTGGGAGTGATCTTCCATGGGAACGTGCAGCATGCGGCAGCAGATACGTATCGCAGACTACTTAAAGTGATCCGCAGGCAAGTCCGCCTCCATAACTTTCGAACACTGGAGTTGATCAAGCGGATACATTCTGTTAACGTGTACCTCGCTCCGAATCTTAATCATTACACACGTTCTCCTGATGGCCGCTTCTGTAGCTGCCAAGTTCCATGCGGCCTTCGGTCATTTCGTCAGTAAGGTTAGGGTGTTCAAGAACCGTTACGAGACGCTAACGTTGCCGACACACGCAGGCGGCATTGGAGTGGTAAACGTGCACAACAGGGAGCGCGCTCTCTTCCTGTAGACGATGCATCGCCTAGGTACTTCGGACAAGGGCACCCTCCCTGGTATATTGATTCAGGAGGCGGTGCTTTATTCCCTCTCTCTGCCGATTACTGTTGGACATACCACACCAGCACTCTGTCACATTTGTACCAATCATGTCGACATGAATTATCTGTTGGATGTCTTGCTGACCACGCTGGATAGTAGTACCAAGGACCTCCACCGCTACTTTCAACGGACGCTAACCGCTAATGTGGGTGAACGTCGACATCCGGCGGTTGGCTGGAGACGGCTGTGGAGTAATATAAACACCCCTTTCCTTCCCACCATCTTCAGAACACTATGGTATGTGATAACGACTGAAAAATTCCCCACCCGATAACGAGTACGTATGACCCATCTTGCCGAGGATCATCTCTGCCCCAGATGCGCCGCTGTCGGCATCGACATGCTCCGTTTCATTTGTGGTCCGGCTACCGACTGTTGGCTCCTCACACGGCGCATGTTAACATTGTTGCTACGACGGACACCTAAGCCCGTAGAGCCCATCGAGCTGACCCATCGCGACATCACTAACTTCCCCACTACTCGTCATAATGCCATGGTGTGTGTTAACGGTATGGCATTGTCATAGTTTTTTAATGAGGGCTAGCAGGGTTGTTAGATTTTTGTCATTATTTAACGAGTAACTACACGAATTTTCGGTGGAATGCGTCGTATGGTACGCTCTTTGGGAATTAGTCGGGAACATTGTTTACGCGTCCTCCAGACCACTGGGGTGTACCAGGTGTGAGAAGAGACTGATGAGATATGTACGGTAATTACAGGGTGTTTCAGCCTCACTGAACGAGAAGACGACCAGGACATCCCCCATCTGGATGCTGTGGACATCCCCCCCCCCCTTCCCGAGAAAAAGAAAAAATAGAACAAAAAAGGAATTACAAATAAATACATCAGAATGAAACGATCAACAAATAAAATATTATAAATTATTGTATCCTTTCTTTTGTCCTTTATTTTTTTAAATAAAATATTCAGGGGCATAATTATTTTTTGTTCGTGGGTGGAACCTGAAGTGGTGTCACACGACCGTCCTAGTTAGCTTTAGTGGCTGTGGCACTAGCTCTGTTTCTGGTTTTAGGTTAGAAGGTGTGTGGGCGTAGTACGGGTGATAAGGGCAAACGCCTGACGTGGAAGAGGTAATTTTATTTATTTATTCATGTATATACATACAAAATAGAGCACAAGAAGAAGGTAGCATCTTTGTAAACAAAAAGAAACAAATGAAATAAAAAAATTAAAAGGAAAAAAGGAAAACCCTAAAAATGCAAAAAAATACAAAAGATGGATTCAGCATGTGTCACGCAAGCAGGAGGTCCCGGATTCGAGTCCCGATCGGGGCACACATTTTCAAATGTCCACGTTGACTTATATCAACGCCTGTATGCCTCTAGGGGTATTCATTTCATTGTTAATTTCTTCCTGTATGCCAAACACGTGTTCTTGATTTTTGTTCATAATTGTAATTTCGAGGTAATTTATGCCTTTACTATTTTCGTGATCTGTGGTGAAGATTTCTTTAAGCAAGCTTCTGAGTAGATTTTCCAAGGTATTTATTTCACTACTTGTGGTATTGAATAGAAAAATTGTTACCCACGTATATTTTGTAATAGATATATTCGTTTTTAAGCTAACAATTTGCTGGGAAAATATAATAATCTAAATTGTTCATGTATACAATGTGGAGAAAGAATTATATACTAGGCGGTTGGCATGCGATTCCTCATCCCAAATCAAGATAAAATTATAGCTAACAGAGGTTTATCCCGCCAAGAGTTTTGATAGGAAAGACATTTAACTAACGAAGCTCTGGCAACGCTGTAGTTGCGTGCAGTGTGGCTAATAACAGGTAGTGTGAACTCTGAGCTGTGGAGGAACTCTCCCATTACCTCAGTGAGACGAAACAACGCATTGTGGAAATAATATGCCGAATCACCGATGCTCCAGTCGTTTTCGCACTAAACTTCCCCGTTTTACAGTTAAACCATCAAGCAGCATACAGTTTATACCTCTACAACGCAGTGTCTTGTGTATTTCTTCATGTAGCTGTTACCTATATTTAAACGTCAAGACATAACATGAAGTTCTTACAGTCGTAAGCGACCACTCTGTTTCGCTCACGACACAATTAAATCGAATAGGGAATAATAGTGGATGGAAGTTTTAAAAGCACAATAGGTAGGCTACATTAGTTCGCACATAACACTATACACAATAATTCCATTATGTACGTTTGACGTCTAGCCGTTACTTACAGGTACGAGTAGCTTGCACTTAAGAGAAGATATTCAAAGCAACGGCACTCTATTCGCCAACACTTCACCACTCGCTGGGTTATACTTTGTTAGACTCTACGCAATGCACCTGCATCCACCGATACTGAAGCGGTATGCACGCCAGCTATTAGGTCGTGTGCACCCACTAGTGGAGTACTATAAACTTGTTCCTTTAAGTGTCCACACAATTTAAATTCAATTGGATTAAAGTCTGAGGAATGGGAAGTTCAGAACACTGCACTTGAACGACCAATCCTTTTCCCTGGAAGCGCTACATTTAAACAGCTACGCACATTCATTCCAAAGCGTGGCAATGTGCCGTCATCCTGAAGCCATAGCTGTCGGCGAACACAAAGTGTAAGTTTTCCTAATAAGTCAAGAACAGTGGTTCAAAGAAACGTACGATACAGGAGCAGATTCAACTTCTCTCGCAGTAGTTAAGGGCACAAACGAACCACTCCCATCATGCCAGCCCACAGGTTTATGCCAAAGCATTCCTGAAAGCCACGATATAAGTGACATGTTGGTCCTGTTCTGACGTATAATGAATGTTGTGGAGGTTGAAAGTATATTCATGATCCAGTCCATATGTATTCGTTACCTTCCACTTGGTGCAAAAGCCAATCCAGAACTGTACTCGTCGAATGGAGTCTTCTAGCCTCCGGTGTTGATATGACTGCAGTTCTTCATTATGCAACACTTCAACCACCAATCATTAAGATATCAGGAACTCCCTTGCAATATCATAGGATCGCCGAGGTGGTTGGTGAACGGCTTTAAAAATCGGTTCCTCGTCCTTGGACGACCTCTGTTCATTACTTGTGGACGAACATTACCGTTTCACGTAAGGCTTATTCCAATTGACGAAAAACATTCGGAGTCGGTATGGAGACTTTCAGGAAACCGTGCAGCATACGTATGAGCAGCAGCAACAGCAGAGCAACACCAAAATTGTGTCGATGTATCCCTCACTTGTGTACTCCATCGGAAAGCCTCCCTACATGAACTCGACATGATCAGAAGTGGTTGTGCACTACGTGGTTAGTAAATACCAGCATGCAATTTAACGTATCCCACTGTCACATGATATGTCAGTGTCAAGTAGCAATACTGTTGTAACTGCGACCGGGACGGTGGCTGGGTTGAAATGACGGGAAGCGCGGCGGGATCCGCGGAGAGGCCCGCGAACAACAACACAGCAGGAGAGGACGGACACGACCAACGAAGGACAGAACGAACAACAACAAGATCGAACAATGGAGTCACAAGGAAACCTAACAAACAGGTCCACTCGTGCACAGAACAAGAAATAAGTAAGCTGTCTAACGGGAGGCGATGTGTCCACGATGTGTCCACAGACGTACGCGAGATTAGACCGGCTGGCTGAGCTTTCTTTTTTTTCTTTGTTATTTGACACCTTACAATAAGGTGGGCTGGCAGCAGCACACTACGCTGCTCTTCAGCCACAAGTTTTACAGAGAAAATACAGTGGAGACACAGAGAACAATGTGAGGGGCAAGACACCTGAAGAAACGATTGGCACTGTACATGGACACTGATGACGGAGACGACACGTGAACGATGGAGCTTTGGCGAGGAAAAACACTGAGGCACAAACACGACGGCACACACACTAAAACGATGGCGATGATCTCCGGCGCGCGAATGTCCACTTTACGTGTGCGAGTCCAGGACGTCCCAAGAGAGGAGTGGGGAAGGGGAGAGCAATGATGTCAGAGGCAGAGGAGATGATGGGAGGAATGAGGTATGGGGGTAGGGGAAGCCCAGGGGAGGAGGAGGGAGAGAGGGAGGAGGGAGAGAAGGGGAAAGAGAAGGTAGAGAGGGTGCCCATACGAACAAACACAGGTAGAGGGTGGGGGAGCTGGTGGAAGCCACCTTGGGAGAGGGTATGGAGAGTGGAGACATGGGGAGCAGGTGGGGCATGGAAATACAGACACGGCAGTGGATGGGAGCGGGAGAGGATGGGACAGACAAGCGGGTGAGGAGGATCGAGTTTACAGGAATTGTATGAATCCATATCCATTCGAGGAAAAGATGGAGGTGGGGGAATGGAATAAAGTTGTACAGGATCTGCGTGGGGGAGGGGAGATAAATGCGATAGGTGAGGCAAGGAGCAAGGCATTCTAGGATCTGAAGGGATTTGTAAAAGGTAGGCGGAGCAGAGATCCAGGCAGGGTGGGCATAGCAGAGGGTAGGGTGGAGGAGGGATTTATACAGTAGGTATGGAGGGTGGTGGAGAGGTTCCAGACCCCATTTACGGGCAGGAATGAGCTTGAGGAGACAGATTCAGGAGCGTGCCTTGGCTAGGATTGTCTGGACGGGTGACGCCAAGGTACTTAAGGGTGGGGAAGAGGGCGATAGGACGGCCATAGATGGTAACATAGAATTCGAGGAGGCAGAAAGAAGGGGTGGCTTTGCCTACTATGATCGCCTGGGTTTTGGAAGGATTGCCCTTAAGCAACCACGGGTTGCACTAAGTGATAAATCGGTCAAGATGGGACTGGGAAGGAGTTGGGAGCGCTGAAGGGTGGGGGCGAGGGTAAGGAAGGCGGTATCATGCACGCTGGCTCAGCTTTTTCTTTTTTTTTCCTTTATTGATTTTCAATTCCTCCCAAAAGGGGCAGGCTGGCAGCAGCTTAGTACGCTGCTCTACAGCCTATGGACTTTTATTTTAAAAAACGGAAGAAGGAAAGAAACAAGAAAAACAGGTGATAAAATGGTGACGTCAAGTGTAAAATGGCGGAAAACTGCGGAAAGTTAACACAAAGAGCAAAAGGGGTTGGCAACGTTAATAAAAGACACAGGACTCAGACAAGTAACATAGTACACACACAATGAAAAGCACGGCGACAATCTGGTTTCTGTTCGCAAGAGATAAAAACTACACCCAGACAGTATGATGGCCGTTCGCAACACAGAAAAAAAAAACACAACATGGAACACTCATTGTAATACACTCACTGTAGAACACTGCATGAAAGCGACGGCACAAAGATGACACTCCCGAACCAGAGGAAGATGGTAGGGGGGGGGGGGGGGACCTGGTGGAGAGGGACAAACAAGGCGGGAGGAAGGGAAAAAAACAAAAAAATGGGGGGAACCAAGGAGGGAGAGGACTAATAAAGGGGCATAAACATGAAACTCCCAAGCCAGAGGCAGATGGTAGGGGGGGGGGGGACCTGGTGGAGGGGGATGAACAAGGAGGGAGGAAGGGAAAAAAACAAAAAATGGGGGGAACCAAAGAGGGAGAGGACTAATAAAGGGGGAGAACGGCAAACCCAAGAGGGAATGAGAGGAGGCAGAGGAGGGAAATGCAAAAGGACTCAGGGGAGAGAAGGGGGCAAAGAGAGGGGAGGTGGGGAAGAAAGAGGATGAAAGGGGGGAAGAGAGAGGCCAGGAAAAGGACAGAGGAAAGGAGGGGGAGTGAGGATCACAATTGATAGGAGGGATAAATGGGGGAAAACAGGGCATCATCCAGGAGGGGGAGTTGATGGAAGCCACCTTGGGAAAGGAGATGTAGGGTGTGGAAATGGAGGGTAGGGGGGACACAACAGTGAAGATGGATGAGGAGAGGGACAACCAGGGGGTTCAAGGCGGCGGGAGATGTAATGGATGCGGATATGTTCGAGGAATAGGAGCAGATGGGGGAAAGGAATGAGATCATAGAGGATATGCATGTGGGACGTGAGGCGTAAACTGAAGGTGAGGTGGCGTGCATGACGCTCAAGAATCTGGAGGGACTTACAGTATTTGGGGGGGGGGGGGGCTGGCTCAGCGAGAGGAAGGCACTTAAGTACTCTATCGGGGGTGCCGCTATTGGCCGCTGGAACCACGTGTTCCACTGTGACGCCCTCACAATAAAAGCGAGCCAGGAGGCACGCGTCGCCACAGCTTAGAGTGCGATGGTGCAGAGACCTCTAGGGGTCTTCGACATCCATGACGTCTGGCGTGGTACCAGAAATATGATGTCGTGCTTGTAACCGACGACAACTAGAAAGTGGACGTCTAAAAAATAGAAAAGGTATCTGACGAGAATTTGAACTATAGTTCAGTGAGGAATGTGGTTTTTTTAACTCCATTTTGTGCGTAACTGTTCTAACCATTTCGTCTAGGCTGATGTCACATGACACCCTTTCAAATTCTACATTGAATATACTAGTCAACCAAAGAGAGAACGTGCAAAGGTTTGATATAGAATTAACTGATTAATTAATTAAATTGATATATTAACTACCACCTCTTAACTGGGAAATCCCCAGCTCTCCCCATATCTGCCTCTTGCCTCACCCCTCCGCCCTCTTCCCTCCTCCGTCCCACCCACTTCCTCCGCCTCGCTGATACTGGGACACTTTAAATGTTAAATTAATTGTATAATTAATTAGATGGATCAATTAATTACCTCTTCTCTCTGGGAATTCCCCAGGCCATAGAACAAATCCCCAGCCCGTCGACAGGTCACCTGCTGGCTGTGGCACTACAATTCCGTTAGTGAAGTCAGATGCACTACGATGTCTGGAGGAGCTGTTGCTGGAGGAAACGTCGAAACACATTTGGTCTAGCTTGTACCGTTGGTTGATTGTCTCACGATATTTAATAGTCTGATAATCTTGTAAATTTGGTGTGCTTCTAAATAAATAACTACACTGTACATAAGTGTACACTGTTCTACACCGAATACTACCGGAAAGCACGTTGGGCAAAAAGACCAATGCTATGATAAAACCTGAATCTTTTCCTACTCTGGCAGCCACTCTGAATTGTGCATGGAGGTGAGAGGCTGTTGCACGAATGTAAGTGATGGAGAGAATGCATATTCGATGCTCGGTGATACTGTTAGAACTGTACTGAGGTGAATCTCAATTGAAAAACTGATGATGTAATTCTCATGAAACACTATAGTGTCAACGAAATCTCCGATAACATTATGCCGTCTGATATCCAGTGTAGTGAGCACTTCGATACGATAAAGGAGGTTAAGACACGTACAGGGACAAATCTATAACAATCACTGAATATAGCTGAATTGCAGATGTATCAGATTTTCTATGTGCAGTCCTCGTACAGTAGAGATGCAGTAACGAGGCCTGTATCAGGCGTAGTGTTCGTAGAGGAGATTTAGGGAATGTACAGAGGCTTACAGATATTCAGTTTTACTCCATTATTAGATATTTGACTGGAAAAGGAATGAAAAACTCGATAATCGTGCTACGATATAGTCCACACCGTACACTGGTTTTCAGAACACGTATTTAGAGTAGGTTTATGTCAATAGCAGGGTTGTGACACCTGTAATATTTTGCGATTTGCAGAGGATTGAGGATTGATGGGCGTTGGAGCACAATGTAGATAAATAAATATTTAATCTAAAATAGTAGTACGGACTTTCTTCTGTTCTATTGTGGTACTGGTTACAAATCACTAGAAGTAGTACCAATCGTATAAAATTTCTGGAAGCGAGCATCCGCATTGCAGTGAACTTTTACCCAAATATATCTGTACTTTTTTTTCACTTGGCTCTGAGCACTCTGCGACTTAGCGTCTGAGGTCATCAGTCATCTAGAACTTAGAACTAATGAAACCTAACTAACCTAAGGAAATCACACACATCCATGCCCGAGGCAGAATTCGAACCTGCGACCGAAGCAGCAGCGCGGTTCCGGACTGATGCACCTAGTGTGCTTGGAAAGGAATTAGTGACACCTATCTGTGGCGCGGTCTGAGGGTTGGCCAACAGGATGCCGCCGCGACTTGGTCCCTTTAAACAGGAGGGTACACAGAAAGGCTCCGCACTATCGGCTATTCAGGTACACAGTACCTTCAGTAGATGGCGCTTGACTACACTGGAGGTGACTGGACACTTATTTTCTTCTTGTACTGCCGATTGAAGTACGGTAATGAGCAAGTGTTTCTTTTTTCCGCTTGACGCAACCCGCGACGAATTCCTATCCCTCATCAACTACATCATCTCAGATTACCACTTGCAACCTACGTCCTCAGTTATTTGCCATACCTAATCCAATCTCTTTCTTCCTCTAAAGCGTTTATTCTTTACAATTCACTTTAGTATCATGGAAGTTATTCTCCTCTATAGCACCACTTAGCAGCGACGCCATTGAATTAGTAGACTGTTCTGCTAGCTCCATTGGCTCAGGTGTAGTATCGACTATCTCTCTTGCGGCACAATTACCAACATCTATGAGGAAGAACTTGTATGTGTGGGTTGCGTTCTTAGAAGGTCTTTGCTTACCGATATGTGCAGGGTGCCCATTTACCTTGACCACCCTAAATAACTGTTTGCCCAGATCTTTCAAGCAAATGTTTCTTAGCCGTCAGGGAGACATCACTCAGCATCACTGCCTTCCTTGTAACTATGTTTTTTCTTTTTTTTTTTTTTTTACAAAGGTATGAATAGCGGTATGACGTTTGTAAGTTGCACTTTGTATTTTTATCCGGTGATTCATTTCCTCTCCTAAAAGCCTATTCAAAAATGTATCAGTGTCCCATTCACTGAAACACAACGTTATTAATTACATGACACAAAATTGTCTTTGACTCTCCTGCACCAGTTCCCAGAGGTAGAACATACAAAGGTGCTCGAAGTGGTGACCCTGGACACCGACACACTGGTGCTCTCGTTGAATGAAAGTAATATTTACTTCTTCCAGTATCACCTGCTGAAGAGGATTACAAGCGAGCACGATACGTTCCTTAATGTACTTTGGATTTGTTGGAATATCGCGATTGACAACGTCTTTAATGAACCCCCAAAGAAAAAAGTCAAGAGGATTTAAATCAGGAGACCTAGCAGGCCAAATAACTGTTCCTCCTCGACCAGTCCACCTAGCAGGATACCTTCGGTTCAGAACACGAAGTGCACGCATAGCATTATGTGCTGGACATCCATTGTGTTGATAGCATATAAGCATTCTGGTTCTTAGCGGCACTTCATCCAGAAGAGGAGGAAGAATTCGTTGGAGTAAGTTGGCATACGCTGAGACGTTTAGACTACCATTGTTGACGGAAGTGCCAATAATCGTAGTACCAAGCATCCCACGTCAGACGTTAACTCCCTATTGACGGTGATGTTCCACCTGTCTAAGACATTGTGGGTTGTCGCTGGACTAATAATGCATGTTCTTTGTATTTACCTGCTCTTTGTTTGAAAAGAAAAATTCATCGGTAAATTGAACATTGGAGAAGAAGTTCGGGTAGGCAAGGATTTGCTGTTGTGCCCACTGACAGAACTGTACACGATTCTGGGAATCATTCCCAAGCAATTTCTCATGTAGGTGTACATGGTAAGGATGGAACGGGAGAAGTGTAAGAATACGATGAACACTGGTTTTAGGAATGCCAATGTCATGTTCAAGCTGCCGTGTGCTCACAGTATGAATTGATAGCAATGGAAGCGAGAGCAGTAACTTCGGCAGTTTTGTATGTGCGAGCGCTACGACGACTGCGTTGTCGTGGGTTGAAACTTGCCGTTTCCTCAAGGGTCGGAACAAGACGAGAAAACATCCGTCGGGAAGGTTGGCTCTTGTCAGGATATCGCTCTCTGTACAGTTCCGCTGCGTGCGTAGCCTTTCGCCTACCTTCAATTACAACAACAAAAGAAACGTTATGTCGATACAGGTTGTAGGAAGGACAGCCTTTACTGTATGCATACTCTACAAACAATATTTAAAAGGACTAAATTACAGTACTAAATGTACCCATACAAGAGGAAACAGTATTGCAATTACTGTTCTGATAACTTACTTTCCCCATAGATGAGTAGTATCTCTATTTTTCTCTTCGTTGATGTACATTCTACTCACACAACTCTTCAACTGACGATGGCTGACGGAATGACGGGTGTGCGTTCTACTTATGTTTACATTTGTCCTCAGTCAACATTAGCATGTGGATGTCTTCCATTACCCCGAGTATCCGCACTAAGCGTGTGGATAGTCAACGTCAATGTTGAGTTATGTAATTAATAACGTCCTGTTTCAGTGAATGGTACAGTGTGATAATTTTTGAATAGGACTTTAGGAGAGGAAATGAATTACCGAATAAGGAATACAGGGTGAAGTTTAAAAATGTCATACCGCTGTTCATACCTTTGGAAAAAAAAACAAATCTACAACTAAGGCATTCTTGCTGATTGATGCCCCCTGTTTGCTAAAGAACATTTGCTTGAAACAATTTGTAATTTGCATCAGGACAACAGTTATTTAAGGTGATCCAGATAAATGGGACACCCTGTATAAGGGATTCTCTGGCCCAAGGGACAGGCACGAAATTTGGGGATTGGCGGTAGCGTTGCGACAAGAGGTGGTCAAGATTTCAGAGCTGCCGAAGCCACTAGCTGCGCAAGGAGGACCTGAACGGAGCGAAGATACCGGAGTACTTCACCGGGGTCAGCATCGACTACACGCAGCAGGCCGACATCCCGTCGGTTGGTTGGCAACATTCGTGTCGGACAACCGCTCGTGGCCTGGCTGCCCTCTTCTAACTAGCTTTCTTCGGCTCCACTCAGTAACCGCTGCGAGGCAACGTGGATCCCTGGAACTGCTTGCTGATAAAGAGGAGCAACATTCTGCAATCCACGTGGTGATATGTTTTCCTGTCTACTTGCCCTCCTTATTTATCGTACCCGGCCATCAGAATTTTACTCGGTCGGCTCTTTTGTCGTAAATATAGGCAGTAGTATTGTACTAAGACACAAGTAGATGTTTGAAAATTGTTCCCGCTATTATATTGCATTTCCTTTCTGATTTGTACCAGATCATTAATTTTCTAATTAATCAATCCTTGGTCATAAATACAGCCGGAACAGCTGTACTAAGGCAGAGGTTACCGTTAAACAGAAGAGGGACCTCGTGCTTAGATTTAGCTGTTAATCAGTTCAATTCCTTGATTGTGATTGTATTTCTGAGTCATTAGTTATAATCCGAACAACCTGTGTCATTAAGGTGTTCGTTTCTGTGTTTGAAGGATCGGGTCATTATTGCTGTATTTTATCTGGATCTTGCGGTTCCGACGAGTGAGTTCTCTTCTAACAAGTGTTCACAAGTAATGTTTTAAGACGTTCCTTCAGAGCGGTCTTAATAACTGACAGTCAGTATAACTAGGAGAATATTAACAGCCAAATGTCACCAGGGCTTTAGTCAAAATAGTATTGTCAGAAGGGATGGGTTGGGATCTAGTCGCACCTTGGATGCCGATTGAAATTAAGAGGTTGGTTAGTTTGCAGTAAGCCTTATCATTGTCATATTGTTTGATAATCTGTTAACCTTTAAGCACAGGGTGCATCTTTACCCTGAACCATTCGACAAGTTTTGAGTAATTCAACCACCGTTGTCATTAGTGGTGCCTATATAGTTTTCACGTGTTGCAGAAGAGCATTTAATAAGACAGACTGTGCCCAGCGCGGTGATAAACACCCCTGTTTCACCCGATAACGGGCACGCTGCAGGTCCAGTCGTCTTCTAATCATTGTCACATCATTTGCTGTTTTCCTATACAGCACTTAAGACTCACTTTGCAAAGATTAAAAGCTTATTCAACATAAGGTTCTAGGTGAAAAGAATTTTGCAAATTTGTTCATTTTGTTAAAGAAAATTTTGTGGTACAATGCTTCGATTATCTGTAAAACACAGTTTATATATTGTTAAACAAACAGATTGTGTGAAAAGCAAGTTATATTGGTGCGTCCTCCCTTCCACGTTCTGCTAAATTCAAGTAAGTACCACGTACCAACCACGACTAAAATATTTCGATTCTTTTCTGTTTCTATTTTCCCACAGCTCACGTTTCACTAAATTACAACTCTTCGCTCAAAACATATATTTCCATATTTTTCTTCCTCAAATTAAGACCTACTATTGACAGTAGTAGATGTCTTTTCACCAGAAACGCCTTTTGTCCTGCCAGTGCTAGTTTAATTTTTATTTTCTTCTTGCTCCGTCCATTATGGACTATTTGGCTACCTAGGTAGTACAGTTACTTAACGTCATATACTGCGTGACCGTCAAACCTGATGTTAAGTTTCTCGTTGTTCTCATTTCTGCTTCTTATTACTTTCGTTTCTTCGATTTACTCTCAATCCGAATTCTGCACTCATTAAAATCTTCGTTTCTTTCAACAGATTATGAATTTCTTCTTCACTTTCACTAAGGATCCCAGTGTCATCAGACAACTGTATCATTGATATCCTTTCACCTCGGAATTTAATTCCACATTTTTAGAGATATCCATTCCTCATCCTCATCAACTGTACTGCCAAGGGAGCTATGCCATTCTTCACTGTTTAAAGTCTTACAGATTTTGATGTTATGTCTTCGTTCCTTAGTGCTTCCATATCCCACTTCTTTGCCTACTCATCCTTCCTGTCTAACCTCTTAAACTACAATCTACTCTTCATGACTACTACATTTTAATCTGCGTCTATATCTCCTCTTAGGTATGCCGTACACTCCAGTACCTGATTTCAGAATCTGTGTCTGACCATGATGTAATCTAAACGGAATACTCTCTCATCTCCTAGACTTTTCCAGTTTTACGTCGTCCGCTTATGATTCTTGAACCGAGTATTCGCTATTACAAGCTGAAATTTGTCGTAGAACGCAATTAGTGTTTCTCCTCTTCTACTGTTAGTACCAAGCACTTTTTGTCCCGTAACCCTTTCTTCTACTTTCCGTACAACCTCATTGCAGTCCTCCATAACTATTAAATTTTCATCTTCTTATAGGTACTGCATTATGTGTTCAAAGTCCAAATACGTCTTCTGTCTCTCCTTATATACAGCTTGCGATGTCGGCATGTGCACTTGACCTGTCGTTGTCGATGTTGGTTTGCAGTCGATTCTGATAAGAACCATCCTGTCACTGAACAGTTCACAGGAACATAGTCTCTGCCCTACCTAAATGTTCATAGAGAGTCCTACTCCCACTACACCATTTTCTGCTGCAGTTGACATTACCCTTCACTCATCTCACCAGAAAGCCTTGTGTTCTTTACATTTCATGTCAATGACAACCACTGTATCTATATTGGGCCTCACACTGGACTCGCATTCGGGAGGACGACGGTTCAATCCCGTCTCCAGCCATCCTAATTTAGGTTTTCCGTTATTTCCCTAAATCGTTTCAGGCAAATGCCGGGATGGTTCCTCTGAAAGGGCACGGCCGATTTCCTTCCCAATCCTTCCCTAACCCGAGCTTGCGCTCCGTCTCTAATGACCTCGTTGTCGACGGGACGTTAAACACTAACCACAACCACCACCACCACTGTATACCCCTTTTCAGATTTTCGGGATTCCATTCTACGCCCAGGCTTCTCAGACTCCACACCGTGACTCGTAGAAAGTTAATCTGTTCTTGGTTTTTTAATCTTTTTCTCCATGTCACCTCCCCCTTGGCAGTCTACTCCCATAGATCCGATTGGGAGACTGTTCTAAAATCTTTTTCAGTAACAGGCCCGGTTTCCCGTGGATACGCAGCATGTGTCTTTAATGCAGTGGTTTCCTTTGCCTTCAGCACTCTTAGGCCGTTAATCATTGCTGATTCTTTCGCCTTTAGGGACAGTTATCCTCTCCAATGGAAAGAGAGTGCACTGTATCTCCTGTCCACTGCTTCGCATTCCTTGACAAGGTCCTTGGCAGAATGAGGGTAACTTCTCGTCCCGGAAGTCTTCGGGCGCCGATGCTGATTATTATTCAAAATGGTTCAAATGGCTGTGAGCACTATGGAACTTAACATCTGAGGCCATCAATCCCCTAGAACTTAGAACTACTTAAACCTAACTAACCTAAGGACATCACACACATCCATGCCCGAGGCAGGATTCGAACCCGCTACCGAAGCGGTCGCGCCGATCCAGACTGAAACACCTAGAACCGCTCGGCTTTTATTCAAAATTCGGCGTTAGTAACGAGAGGCGCTACACTCAGACACGGGTGCATACAATGACCACTGAAGTCATGACAAATATCATTCGATGTATTTACCGCCGCGCGGTCTAAGGCGTGTTGTCGCCCTCCGCGCGGCTGCCGTATCCGAACGTTCAAGTTCTCCCTCGGGCATGGGTGTGTGTGTTCTCATTAGCGTAAGTTAGTTTCAGTTAGATTAAGTAGTGCGTAAGCTTATTGACCAATGACTTCAGCAGTTTTGTCCCGTAAGACCTTACCACAAATTTCAAATTTGTTGGCTAGGATACTACTTGCCACCCGTAAAAAGGTTCAAGTGTTTTTCGTTCCCAAACGTTGAAGCTACAGGAGGCTTGAATTTATAGCAGCACAGGTAAAGTTGGTCGCAGTTGTAATTTTACTATCATCACCGCGTTCTCCCCGCCCTTCCCCCCCCCCCCCCCCCTCCCTCGCCATGCTGTTATTCACTTTGGCAGCAGGCTACTACCGTCCACTGCAGTGAGAGTTTGTTGCCTTATTGTTGTTACCCTTACTTGCCACATAGCTTCATTAGCTCGACTGGCTGGAGCAAGTCTCTAGTGTTAGACTAATAGCGAAAACATCATCTTCACATGCAATAATTATTGACAAGAATGGCTAGAGCTATCCTCTTCATCAATGGCCATCATCCCCCCCCCCCCCACAACTCCCACCGAACATGATGAGCTGTCATGCCAACATAAGGGTTTTATGTCCCAGCAGTGTACTCAGTGAGCTACGACCGGTAGGATCGTATATCCAGATAAACATTCCTATCTAAATACCGACGTGCTGCTCGGTGTGCCAGTGTTGCCAGCTCATCGTTATATCCATATGATTGCAATGCACCCGATCTGATTTTGTAAGACAAACGTTTGTCCTGAAACTGGTCGAGAATCGTAAACCGAACTCCACGTGTGGCTATCTTCTCCACCGTGTATATCGTCTGCAAATCTACTATACTGTACCAAAGTCCAGGCCATTATGTTGATCATGAAGCTTATCAGTGAAACGAAAATAGATAAGCAACAAAATGAGTTCCAACTATTCTATCAGTTCCTGTATTTACAGTGACATTTTTCTTTTTATATTTACTAAGATTATTTATACAACTGTTATGTGTGTACAAAGATCGACTACTCAGGGAGTAAATTTGGCTGTTGTTGATATGTATATATCTTTAATATTTTCAGTCACTCAGCGAATTGGAGGACAGGCTATTAGAGTGTGTTTTTCGCTAGGAGCAGCATTTTCAAGGTAAGGCAGAATTGTTAGACCGTAGCCAACCACCTCAATGCAGTGCAACTGCTACCCAGTATATCATGAAACGTGTTAGCTCCAAATCCGTCATAGGTAAGCAGAGTACATGTTTCCACGGCTCTCGGGTGTCCAGCCGGCTGGACACCCGAGAGCTCTGGAAACAACACATACGCCGGGAAAGTCTCCGATCACAAGCAGAGTACATGTTTGTACTGTGTAGCAAGGGGTGTTGCTTGTGTGTCTGCGGTAACAACAATGCCATAATGCGGTGCATTGTGTTTGAGTAGGTCCTTTGTGTGCAGTGGTAGCATGCTGTTTTTATGCTATAATAGACTCTTCACGACGTGAAACCATACATCCAGGTCAATGATATTAAAAATACCTACTTGAACAGTTAATTACATCTGCAGTAATAAATACTTCTCCAATAGAGATAGTACTCAAAACAGAATTTTCGAAACGATAGGCTAAGGAAACCAATGGCAGAATAAGTGAAGCAAATCACCTTACCCTAAGAAGCATGCATGTTGACCTACATGTCACAAACGTCATTTTCGTCATCATCATTATGATATGCACTTTTTAGGCAAGATATAATCCAAGCAAAACAATCAAACCGATAAGTTAAGGAAACAGATACCAAAATATGTAAAGCAAATCAACTCAGTCAAAGTATCACGCATGTTGGACTATTTGTTACCAACGATATTCTCATCGTCATCATTACCTTCCGCACGTATTACCATTGCGTATGCAGCTACATGCGGATCTAAGTCCTTCCATTTGGATTTGAGCCACCCTATATTTATTCGTCTTGCTGATTTTGTTTGCATTATATCCATTTTTGTCGATTATAGCTAGTAATCCTACTTCCTCTCTAATTTCTGTATTTTGCATTTGATCTTGAACATACATCAGTTCCGCCCTGTGGATCTGAGGCTATGTTTTTGTGTTGTCATCTAGGCTTTGCTTTCATACAGTGAAACCGGAAATGATAGCTTTTTGATAAATGTCAGGTGACCCTTTGTCTTCAAATCAAGTGATGACGATAAGACTCTGTGTTGCTTAAATGCTTGTGAACTTTGATGTCTGTAAATGAGTGGTCTACAGAAGGTGCAATGCTTGTAGGTTAAGAAATGGGCTCTCTGAATTTGCCAACGATGTTCTTTATTACTTATGCCGTAAGTGAGGCTCCGACAACGAGTATTACGAATATAAAATTAGAGGTACCATGCGTCATACATATTAAAGGTATACATGAATAACACAAGGAAAATGTCGACAATATTAGGTTACTATGCCCCACACAACGTACTCTCCCTCCGTAGTGAGCTAAACCCCCAACACATCACATCGACACTTCTAAATTCCTATCATTTAAAACCACTTCTTGTTAATTCGAATGTCATGCTGTTGTTGTCGTCTGCAAACCTGACTGTTGAATGATTTCACGTACTTCTCCGTGCTTTTCCATCCACTGAAACCTCTGGATTGATGCATAACAGCTACAGCCTATGTCCATGTCAATCGGCTAATTGTTTTCATCCCTTTGTCTCCCTCTGCAACTTTGACGCCTCAGCGAGCTGACGATTCCTAAGGTTTCGCAGTAATAAGAAGATCTTTCTTTTTAGTCAAAGAGTGGCATCTTGGTTTCTCCGCAGTCTGATTCAGTACCTTCTCATTACTTTACTCGATCTACCCACCCAGAATTGAGCATTCTTCTGTTGCACCGTACCTCGAGTGTTTCTGTTCTCTTCTTGTCTGAAGTTGTTATTACCCACGTTCCTCTTCTATATAATGTTCAGATACAATCAGAAAAGGCTCTCCAACACTTAAAATTATATTACACTATGTTTGCGACCGGTGCTGCGCTTGCGTAGTCTGAATTGAATTGTGAGCACTGTTTTTTGTTCCTTTGTTTGTTTTCTTTACTTGAATTTTTAGGTTGCACCCAAATTGAAGCATCTTCTAAACTTTTCACACTTAATAAGGATACAGAAGCATGTTCTTTTAAGAGTTTACTTCTGACGGAAAAGCTGTAGCGGTAGCTGAAGTCGGTCTTCGTTGATCCTGCCTTTTGAATTATTTTCGTGATGGCTCAAATGGTTCAAATGGCTCTGAGCACTATGGGACTTAACATATGTGGTCATCAGTCCCCTAGAACTTAGAACTACTTAAACCTAACTAACCTAAGGACATCACACACATCCATGCCCGAGGCAGGGTTCGAACCTGCGACCGTAGCAGTCCCGCGGTTCTGGACTGAGCGCCTGAACCGCTAGACCACCGCGGCCGGCTCTTTTCGTGATATTCTCGAGGAAACTTCCATAACTAACACACATCTCTTTAGAAGTAAAATACCGATTTTCATACATTCAGCTTTATAATGTTTTAATATAAAGGGATATATTAACTAAAATTTTCATTTCCTGTTTCAACTACTTAGGGACTGAATTTCCTAGAACACCGAAAAACGTACTACCTTTATTTATAGTCGAGAAGTTATATGCCAGATTATGTAGATGTAGCTTTAAAACTGCTTTACAAGTACTTAAATAACGACTTATTTTTTTAAAAAAATTACCTTCTTCATGACTGAATTTACAAAAATTCTGAATACGTATCTCTTTATTTTTGACCGAGAAACGAAATAACAACTTTCGCAGTTTAAGTTTAGAACCTCCTCAACAACGACATCACTCAAAAAAAAATCGTTATCCGCTATTTCACCCCTTCGGGAACGAATTTCTAAAAACCCATTCTAAAAACGATACCGACAGTGTAAGGTCAACATGTTCTCCAAATTTCAAGTTTCTGTATTTAGTTATCTGATCTGGGCGATGCGGTGTGAGTCAGGATATTCCCTTGTATAGACAGAAATGTTAACAAATTACTCCGTTTCAGAACTGTTGTTCTTACTGTATGCAGCCTTCGTTTTTCGTCCTTTGTGCTTTTCCCATTGTCACTTATTTTTCTGCCCAAATAGCGTAACTCGTTTCCTAATGTAATTCACTACAGTCACCTGATTTAATTCGATTAAATTACATTACAGCTGCTTTCTTTCGTAAACGTTCGTCATATAACCTCCCTTCAAGAAAATGCATTCTGTTCAGTTGTACTTAGAAATCGTCACTGTCTCTGACCAAATTATAATGTCATCGGCAGATCTCAATGTTCATAGATCCAGTTTATGCACTTCCATGTCATTTGCAAATATCTCCTCCGTTTTCTTTACTGCCTGCTTGTTAAGACTGAATAACAGCTGATACACGCTACCACCCTTTGTCAGTTCCTTTAAAACCGCTGATTGCCTTTCGTGTTCTTTAACAGCCTGGTTTATATACAAGCTGTAAACAAGCTTTCGATTCATGAATTTCAAAGAGCGTACACCAGTCAACATTGTCAGGAGCATTATATTAATCTACAAATGCCATAAACATAGAATTGATGTTTACAATCAAACTGAAGCGACGAGTGAAAATTTGTACCAAGGCCGGGGTTGTTGTAAAATTTGTATATGCATGCAAAAGTGCATGCATTGTGTTGTACAAGTGTTTGAGGGATGGAGTTGCAAGCCTGTGCACATGGTCGGTCAATGGAAGGATGGTTAATGCTGTCTGTGGATGATGCCGCAGTTATCGTCCGATGACGTGTCATATGTGCTCGATTGAAAACAGATTTGGTATTTCAGCAGGTCAAGGCACCATATCGACACAATTAGAGTATGTTGCGTTACAACAGTGGAATGTGAGGGAGCGTTATTCTGTAGGAAAACACCACCTACAATGCTGCTCTTGAATGACCATAACTCTAGGTGTAAGCTAGCATGTCTAGCAAGCAGACAGGTTACCTACAGGCCCTCAAATAGCCTCCTTCTAACCAGAACACGACCATCACTAGCACCGAGTCAGAACTATGTTTCATCAGAAAGCATAAGAGACCTTCATCTCCTCCAATGAGTTCTGTCTTGACACCACCGAAGTCGCAAATGGCGATGGCTTGGGGTCAGTGGAATGCACTGTGATGCGCCAGAGCCAGACACCGAAGGCTATAGTCTTCCTTCTCAGTAGTACCACATGGTCCTTCGAAGCCCGGTCTTTTGCAACCGTAAATTCTTGTGGCCACCAGTGCCAGCAACCACGTATTGCGGCTATGTGCATGGGAAGTCTTTCTGCAGTATCGCAGAAGCAGCATCCTATTACGCGATATCGCTCGAACTCAGTGAGTAGTAGATAATGGCGTCTTCGTCGCCTTAGAGGACTTCTTGACTAGCATTACCTCACTAGGTACAATCTCAAAGCTAAGTGACGCTCACGACCGTTGCCCATCTACTTAAAGCACACCTGATTTGTATTCTCATACTGGCACTAGAGGCACCACTCTTATGCGACTGGCGTAAAATCTGAATGGACATCATTTTTCAGCTGTCGAAACACGCCAACCAACTTCCGTGCACAGTTCCTTCCTGGTGCTAAGACTTTTCTCCAAATATGTTTTCTAAAAGAATTAGTAATGATTATAAAGGCGCACATGTTGCTACATTTCAAAGGAAGTCACAATGATCTTCCCCAACGTCATTTCTGTCAGTTTTCCGTTCTTCTGTAAATAATTACCGTCAGTAATTTGCAGCCATGGCTCATTATGCGAATTGTTCTATCATGTTCACAATAGTGAGCACCTGCTTTCTTTGGAATTGGGGCTTAATACATTCATCTTCAACGCTGACGTTATATCCCTGTGTAACATGTCTTGCCTGGCTCTCCGAAGGATATCATTACTAATGAAGGAGTATTCTCTTCTGCAGTAGCCTCGATTCCACTTACGCCTTTCAGTGTTCTCTCCAATTATTCTCTCACATGCAGTAAATTATAATTAGAGGCCACAGATAACCCATGAAATGTCTTACAGATTAAAAACTGTTTTCGAAATCTCTGTCTTACGACGATATAATCAGTCCGAAAACCTTCCAGTGTTTCCAGGTCTCTCCAAAATATTCTTGGCTTTTAACCAAAGCAACGACTTAATGAAACTATATGCAGAATTCTACAAGACGGCTTCCTCTTCCATTTGTTTTCTTCTGTGTGTGTTCCACTAGTATTTTTCGTTTTCCGACCATCTAATTGCGACCTTCGACCATAATTACATTTTCATCTCCCTGAACTATGGTTATTGTTGTCTTCAGCTGACAAGCTGGTTTGAGTCAGCTCTTCATACTAGCCTATGCTGTGCAATCCTCTTTATCTATGCCTAATTACCATTTCAACATCCATTTGAACCTGTTTTCTGTATTCAGTCTGGGTCTCCTCTGCAATGCCCGCCCCCCTCAACTGTCGCCCTACTTTCTTCAGTTACCAATTTGATGCAATGAGGATTCGAGATCCAAATTGAATTTTGACCCTTAGGTTGCCGACGTAGAGAGGTAAGGGCAAACGCATATCGCTGTTATGTTGTACATCTCTACGAAACCAGGACTCCGCTCCTACTCCACTCTCTCCTCCCCACACTTCAGCCGTCACCCTCCGCATTCTTCTCCCCTTCCCTCTCCACCAATCACAGCCTAGAAATTTCAGCCATTAACACACATAAATTCACAAAATTTCCGCGACTTGCACCCAAACTAGAGACTTTACTGCCCATTCTGTTTTTGAAAGTAGTACGGTAGTTAATCTACAAATCATTTTGTCCTATAACTAAGAGACAACAGTGTCAGATTATAGCGTCCACACTGCTTTGGTGATCTCAATGGCAGTGTGTGTAAGAGTGAAAGGACAGCAGTAAATCTGGCTAAAGTGAAGAACCGTATACAACAAGTGTACTCGATAGGGAGGAAATCAAAGCAGTAATATAGTACATACATACAGTATACAATCAACAGGCAGAAACAACGTTATTGACACACACTCACCAATGCAACAATTGAATCATGGAGCACAGAGGTGACTCGGTGAAGGACTTGTAATCCGACAAGGAAGCATGTAGATCCCACTTAGAATGCTATTATACCAAACCATATGGGAAAGGTACGGCAAGGAACACGCCAATGCGGGATATAAACTGACGTAAGTCACATGCAGGGAGTCTAAACTGAGATATCTACATCTCTTATACAGTGGTTACCCACTGGACGTGATCTGTAACTGAGATTTCGTGCCTGTAGTTTGAATAGACTGCTGTTTACCACAGCGTATACTCGGATCAAACAACACAATTTTGTATGTTGGGTATTAATCTCTTCTTATTTCCGTTGTTTGTTCAGTATTTCGTCTTTCCATTCTATTGCTACTATAATTTCAGATAAATTATCTAATAAGAATTTAAAAATTTTTAATCTCAGACTTGTAAATATAGGTCTACAGCTAGAGTCAAATAAGTAAAGAACTTCGGCTAGTACATATCTGTGGCCTCATAGTCTTCCTACTGATGAATTAATTTTTCGTGAGTTTTCTTTCGTAGTATGGAATAAATATCTGCTATTCGATGGACAAATTCGCATCTGGCGCGGCCGTGTGTGATAATTGGTGGGGGAGGGGCGTTATTAAATTTGGAGGAATTGGTCTCCTGCCAGAAATATTGCAATTTGTAATTAGTGATGGAAGTCATCGAGTAAAACAAAAGTAATATCTGGCGTTCCCGATGGTAGTGTTATAGGTCCTCTGCTGTTCCCGATAAACATAAACGATTTAGGAGACAATCTTATTAGCACCATTAGACCGTCTGTAGAGGGTGCTGTCATTTACCGTCTTATAAAGTTATCATATGAACAAAAGAAGTTGTAAAACGATATAGACAAGATCTCTGAATAAATAATGAAAACTGCGAGATCATAGACCTGGGTACCAAGAGGAAACCGCTAAATTTCGGTTACACGAAAAATGACACAAATCCAAAGATTGTAAATTTTAAAAAATACTTAACGATTACAACTACCAATAACTGAACTTGAAAGGATCACATAGATAATTTTGGGGTGTAATGGAAGCTAAAGATTATGATTTATTCCCAGAAAACTGGAAAATACAAATGGTCTATAAAGAGATTGTCTACACTACGCTTCCTCCCCTCTTCTGGAGGACGCATGATAGGATCTGAATCAAATAGGATCGAGACAAGGCATCGAAAAAGTTCAAAGAAGGCTTGCTCGTTTCGTACTGTCCCGAAATGGCGGAGAGAGTGCCACGAATGTCATACACGAACAGATATGGCAATCTTTAAATCAGAGGCGTGTTTCATTGCAGCAGGACCCTATCACGAAATTTCTGTAACGAACTTTCTCCTCAGAGTGAGGGGATATTTTGTTAGCACCCACTTATATAGGGGGGAATGACAATCATAAAAAAAAAACTAGGAGAAATCAGAGCTCGCCCAGAAATATTTAACTGTTCGTTTTTCCCTTACGTTATTAGAGAGTGGACTGGTAGAGAAATATCTTAAGGGTTGATCAATGATCCCTCTGCAAGGCACTTAGTTGCGAATTGCAGAGTGATAATGGAGATGTAGATGAAGTTTTCTGCCTTTGGTGGGACAAAATTCCTCTGCCATAGTGACTTCCTGAGATTCCATAAGTCCGGAAAACTCTCGTTTTACCTATTCGGCGTTCTCCTTATTGGAGGCAAAGCCATTACAGACGTAAAGGTAATTTCAAATCAGTAAACTACCTGTCGCCAAATCCTAAGGTCATCAGCCACTTTATACGCTTAGTTAAGTCTTCCTTAACACAGTGAAAGTACGACGTACAAATACATCAGAAGAGAAAAGAAAAATAATTTGTTGATGTCTATGGCTGAGTCATTTTCTGCCGATTTTTCCGGTGCGTCTGCAACAATAATTTCTGTGAAACTGAACTTCCGTTGTAATAGCTTTGATGCTAGATGAAAAGGCATATACAGAAATAAGCTTTCTTAATATGCAAATGATGCCAATTTGTACATTTGCATATATAAGGGAAATGTTTACTTCGATTGAAACTGTCATGGTTTTTGTGTCGTAACCGAGTGTGTAATTTCAGTTTTATGAGAGAAATTTCTGTAATCCTGTAATACCCACCCTTTCAAGCCGCATTGACAGCATCGATGACGTATAACGTGCTGCCTCATTCAGTCCATCATGCAGCTTAGTATGCATAAATTCGATGCGTCATATGATATCCGCTCAATGGAGACGGATGGTCGCTGATGGAATTTTCGCATAGCTGAACTTACATACATGCGGCAGTAACGATAGGCTGCTGCTAGCTGAAATTTACTATTCGCTAAAAGTTTAGTATGCATTTCATTGCCGAGAGCTGTTGCCTATTATTTAGACACTGATGAACCCAACTTTATGACAACTGCTCATCACGAGACTGTTGATGTTGCGGTTATTAAGACAAGAATGTAAGGGAAGCAAAGACGAATGGCTTATTGTTGTAATGAAGGTATGGGTAACAGATTGGGAAATTCACTGACACAAGCGACTTTGACAAAGAGCAGAACACCACGACACGGCTGTCCGCTGTGGTCGAGTAGTTCTAAACGCTTCAGTCCAGAACCATGAGGCTGCTAAGGTCGCAGGTTCGAATCCTGCCTCGGGCGTGGAGGTGTATGATGTCCGTAGGTTAGTTAGCTTAAAGTAGTTCTAATTATAGGGGGCCGATGACCTCAGATGTTCAGTTCCATAGTGCTTACAGCCATTTCAATCATTTGAACCACGACATTGAGCCTGGGAACAATGATCTCGGAAACGGCGAAACTGGTCGGTTGTTCGCGTGCTACTGCCGTGAGCGTCTATAGAAAGTCATTGAAGAACGAAACCCCGAATAGGGGACAAAGAGTTGATCGTTCATGTCTCATCGTGTAGAAGTCTGAGACTTCCTAATCTGTACAGCATAACAGGCGGCGATCTGTAGAGGATTTGAAGACTTATTACAATGCTGGTTCACGAATAACTGCTGCAGAGCTTATCGTTCAGCGCAGGTAGTTGAACACCGGAGTCTGCAGCATACGACCAGTACGTATTCACACGTTCCAACGACATCATTAGTTACGATATCTGTGGGTATGTCCACCACGATTGTTTTATGTCTGGAACGGCTGCACGAAACGAGTAAAGCATCACGAACAAGGTCAGTGGGGGCAGTAGCTACGGCGGCAAGTCGCCTGCGATATCTTGGAAACTGTGGTAATAATCGACTATGGCATTTTTGGGCTCATTATTACTATTCTGGACCACCTGTATCCCTTCACGCTTGACGTCTTCCACGACAGCGATACCATCTCCCTGCAGGATAACCAGGCCGCTAAACTCGTCTGATCTGTACTCGATGGAACCCATCTGAGACGCTATCGGGCACCAGCTCCACGCTAAGAAAACACCAGTCTGTTGTTTAAGATAGATACATAACCTGAGCGTAGTAATCTGATTTCACATACATGTCATATCCATGTTACGCAAATTGTTGCTGGTCTGCGTGCAAAATGCCAGCCAGCACGCTATTAAGCAGGAGGTCATAGTGTTTCGACTCATCTGTTTATGTATGAAGAAACTCTCGAGCATGGTTGTTCTGTTTGTTTAAGGGAAGGAATTCAGTTCATCCCCTGTACGGAATACAGCAAAAACTGCTAACCCATAATGACTAGAAAAGATTAATACATCTTGATCCAAACAAACAGAAAATTGAAAATGAAGTATGAAAAAATTCCAACAGTCAACTCTATAAAATACGAATAAGAAATCATGACGATGGTACTAATTTTTGGATGATACATCCTGGTATGGTCTAATCGTAAAAAAGCTTTATATAAATTCTTCACTTACTTGAATGGCATAAACCGAAAAATTCAGATTCTATGGAGATGGAAAAAGTCAAACCAGTATCATTTCTGGGCGTTTTAACTATGAGACTGGGTTATGGAGGTTCGAAACATGAGGTTTCTCGGAAAATAGCATATACGATTAGATGTGTTCGTAAGAACTACAACCATCATCCACATAAAACATTAGATGCTATTAATACAATTGTTGACAGAGAAAAAAGAATTTACGATTCGGAAAACATGGAGATCGAATTAAGACATGTTAGTTAAGCTATAGAGGAGAATGGCTATTCTTACGGTGAAGTAAATATGGTTTTGTGACCGAATAGTAGTAGTAAAAATTACAATGATAAAAGAAAACGATGGAAGAACACCGTTTCTCAGCCACTCATCAAAAATGTAACACGTCTGGAGGGCAAGATTCTACAGAAACCTGACAGCAGATCGGTTTTTATACCAACTAAGAAAATACGTCAAACACTCCGATCTGTTATGGAAAATCCCACTTCTCTGTCAGCAGGTGTAGTATGTAAGATACCGTGTACTTGTGGAAAGGTTTTCACCGAAACTAACAAGAGAAGTGTGATTACACAACTGAAAGAACATAAAAGTTTTTGCCGACTAGGGAAAACAGAAAAATCATCTGTTCAAATGGTTCAAATGGCCCTGAGGACTATGCGACTTAACTACTGTGGTAATCAGTCCCCTAGAACTTAGAACTACTTAAACCTAACTAACCTAAGGACATCAGACATCCATGCCCGAGGCAGGATTCGAACCTGCGACCGCAGCAGTCGCGCGGTTCTGGACTGCGCGCCTGGAACCACTAGACCATCGCGGCCAGCTAAGTCATCTGTGTCAGAGCATGCTCAGCACGAAGGAATTCAAGAAGTAAAAGTTTCGCGAAACCAAATTTTATCTACCATGAGAAATATCCACGACTATATAAAGAAGCTATGGAAATATGTAAGCACAGCTATTATTTTAACAGAATTGAGGTTGCCATCAAACTCAGTGACGTATGGACAGTTGCTCTGCAAAACTGATAGATAATTTTTTTCTACGCAGGATGTAATCGATGGTTAACTTTTATCTCTGACAAAGATTGTTTCTGCACAAGGCTCAGTGTCGCCAGGAGTATCGCCAGAAATGTCCAGCGCATCTCTGGAAGCAACTTCAGGAAACAAGAAGTGTCTTCGACGATGGCCATAGGGTCCGGAAGACTCATCAGCAACTACAAAAAACAAAGAGAGATTTGGAAAGTCTATTGGATAGGAAGCATGAGAAAGCTAATCAACGTCACGAAGTGGTCAATGCATTGTCAACCGATGCGTGGTCCACGTGTTGGCGAATGTCAAAGGACAATGTGGACAAGGCGTGGTACAGGCATCAGTTAATCGGGTCGAGCTGTGTACCACATCCATTGGGTTCAGTAAACATAACAGCGTACTGTTTGGCGCTCCCGTTGCGCGATAATTTGTGACCCAGATATTAAACACCAAATGCCGCGCGATTTTTATTTTCCGCGCGCCCCACATCCCCACTTTTTACGGCGGTTATTCACAGCAACCCTAATGGCCGCGCACGGCCAGACATGGCCCTAGAACGGAAGCAAGCCTCCCATTTCTATAGATTACAGCGGCTAATTGTGTTATATGGCGCTGCGCAATTTCCAACCGTAGCCGGCATGGGATAATGAAAAGCAGCCGTGTATTGAAACAACCGCATTTATTAAAAACAACAGAAAAAGCTTCACTCTCATTCCCTTTTTTACGTTACATCAAAAATCTGAATGAATTACAATGGAAGTCGCTTAATATATGAATTAGCACTGTGATCTATTCCCTGAGTAGTTTAAAATATTAATTTAAATTAACATACCTGACCCATTTTGCCGGCCGCAGTGGTCTCGCGGTTCTAGGCGGTCAGTCCAGAACCGCGCGACTGCTACGGTCGCAGGTTCGAATCCTGCCTCGGGCATGGATGTGTGTGATGTCCTTATGTTACTTAGGTTCAATTAGTTCTAAGTTCTAGGGGCCTGATGACCACAGATGTTAAGTCCCATAGTGCTCAGAGCCATTTGAACCATTTTTTGACCCAGTTTCAAGACAACGCAGTGAGTTGTAAAGACAAGGCACGAACGTCATGCTGTATTAAAGGCACGACGATCTTGCGCTGTTATTTTGATGAGACACTTCGCACCAAATTGACGAGAGTTTTGTATTCAAATGCCGAAAACTTCTCAGCTCACAATATTTTCAAAATTCTTACAATCACACTGTGATTTGATTTTGCACTCGATTATTTATTTGGTCGTTCTTCTTTTGAAATATTACAACAGGTGTTTGACATTTTATTAAATTTACCTTCTCCGGAAAAATAAATGACCACTGTCCAGCATATACACTGACATTGATCCGCACTATTAAAATACTGACGAGTTTACTTTCCTGTAGTCTCTAATTTTGACTGTTGACACATGATCTTTATTTATATGCTAATGGCCGTGATGGATCCATGCCATGTTATTAATGACGTATTTGTGCCCGTGGATGGTCTGTACTTCTACCGAAACGCATGATTTTAATAAAGTGACTTACAGCTATTGTGCGCAATTACGATTTCTGAAAAATGTACTTTTGGTCTATGCTAATTTCTGTTACGGTTGCTATGCTAACTCCTTTGAACGACCATGTGGCTGTTAGGGTACAGTTCATGGGACCGCAAGGGGAAAAGTATTCTGCATTGAACTGTGGAGACGTGATAATCAGATACACTCAATATCGCAAAAAGCAAGTAATGTGTCTAAGTAAGACCTGTGAATGAAATGCAGACATATTTAACCAGAGGCGATTTGTTCATACGACCGCTCAGGCCTGAGACTTTATCGATAAAATGTTTATGTTAGTGATCAATGCATTGTTCTGTTGAAAAAATTAGATTGAAGAAGCAAATTTAAAAAACGGTGTGATAAACCTATATGTTAAAACACGATCAGTGTGAATACTACACATGTTATAAAATAACTGAAATACATGCTATACTCAGGATACGCAATGTCAAACTAGTAAATATTATGAAAACAATGGCTCTGGGTTCTAAAAGTATACGTCATTGGCAAATGTAATCGCAGTCCTGCGAGTAATATTTTTTTCTACGGAAATTTTTTCTGGCTTTGATCGCTCACGAAATGTAAACCCCAGTGAAAACTCAAAAATGTATATCACCTTTGAGCTAGAGCTTCCAGCTACATCTTTCCATAGTCACCACTTCGACTATGTAAGTCATAGAAGGCAGTCGTGTGTGTTGTCCGCCAATTGTATTCGCTGATCTGCAGCTCGTAGTCTGCGCCAAACTGATATCCACAAAGCCCGCCGTTCACGTGAGCAAAGAGATGAAAATCAGATGGAACCATGTCCAGGCTGTATGGTGAGTGATCAAACATTTCCCATCAAAAACGCTGCCGGGGCATCTTTGCTGCATCTACAGTGAGACCCAGCAACACTGTCTCACTTTGCTGTCACGCATGACTGCTAACGTTATGTGGGCTACACGAAATCAGGCTTAATCCCCCCAATGATCGAATGCATGCACTTCACGCTTGTCGGGGTGCTCCATTGTTGAAGGCACAATTATTTGTTCACTTTGCGCTTAGAACCGAAACGTGCGACTTCACGCAATCACCGGGCATATTAGGGCATATCACAGACACTGCGCCAAGATTCGTCGAATTTTCACTATGTTTATATTTGGAATTAACCGACGAACCACTTACAAACATCTAGTTTTACATTTTCTCAGATCATATATAGGAAATGTTGGAATGGTTGCCTTGAGCGGACCATGACTGATTTTCTGCTGCACAGAGTTCCATCCCTGTTAACGAGGTTGCTCGTTAATTTAATCTCAACTGCCTCCTTTATAACACTGTCCAAATAGCTGGACGTGCATGCCAATATCTCGGTGTTATTATATAACATGGGATGACCAGTATCCAAACAATGTTCGGCAATGGCAGATCTACTTGCCTGCTGTAATCGTGTGTGCCGTTTACGCTCAGTACATCGGTCCTCCACGGTCTTGGTAGTTTGACCAATATATGCCATGCCGCAGCTACAAGGAATACGATATACACGCGCCTTACGCAGACCAAGATCATTCTTAACAGAACTCAAAAGCGCTCTTACTTTAGATGGAAGAGGGAACACACATTTGGCATCGTATTTCCGTAAAATACGACCATCTTGTTGGATGTTTTTCCCTTCGTAAGGCAAAAGGGCAGTAGACTTAGGCGTCGACTCGGAATTATCATCATTCACTCGATTTGCAGTTGGTCGATCGCGCAAGCATGTTCAATCCGCCTATCACTATAACCAGTTTGACGAAATGTAACTTCGAGATCGGACAGCTCAACTGGCAAAGACTCAGCGTCAGAAACGACATGTGCCCTGTGTATCAAGGTACGAAGTACCCCTTCACGCTGAGCCGGATGGTGAGAACTTTTAGCCTGTAAGTACAAGACGATGTGAGTACGTTTCCTGTAGACTGTATGTCCCAATGATCCATCATCCTTCCTCCAAACCAACATGTCAAGAAAGGGAAGGCAAACATCCTCTCCAACCTCCATAGTAAAACAAATGTTCGGGTGGATGGAGTTCAGATGTTCTAGAAAGGCATTCAAATTCTCCCTACCATGAGGCCAAACAACAAAGGTATCATCAACATATCTAAAGTTTTGTTCTTTCTTTGTACCCATTTTATGTTTCACACTTAACTTAAATTGATATATGGGAGATCAGATATTGTTTTTAATATTTTTTATGTTACAGGATGTGTTCTATTTAATATTTTGGACTCATCCTATTTATAAATCTAATCGCATGTTTCACTTATTTTAGGAATGTTACTACATCTACGTCTACACACTTTATTCTTTAACAAATTATTCTTATATTTGTAGAAGACAATGGCTGCCTTGTGCACTTCATTTATTCTAAGTCTATAACTAAACCTGAGATAACGTTTTTCCATCAACTCATGTATTCACTGGTTAGGTCAAGGCATTAATCTCTCTAGTAATTGTGGGCATTGGGGGATATAATAGTTTGTTACTCAGTCTGGATGTTTGCATTTAATATTAAAGGGCCTAGATTGGGAGGGAGAGTGGTTTCTCGCATGATTTCCTCCATTTCGTCGTTTGTGTCAGTTTGAGTCGTGGTCTTTGTGTGAGGATTTGTGACATGTCAGGTCTGTTTCTCGTTACGTGGAGTTCCTACTTGACACGAAGCCTTATTTATCTGGTCTGAAGAGGTAAGACATTTACAACAATGTGAACGTCTAACATGGAGACTATCAAATATAGTCGTAGTATTCTACGTAGTAGTCCTCTTCCGATTACGTAATAACTTCGTAGTGTTGATTTTTGTCATTCCTGCTACTAGTGTAGTTGCGTAATCAATTATAGGACCTATGTAGGTCTTGTATTTGGTTTTGGTAGTGTTGACAGCAGTGCTTGAACTGCATCTATGGAAGCGGCCTTGGACGAGCCTGGTTAGTCTTCGTCTTTCTTGTATTTTGTCTAGAGTGAGATTAGTAAGGATCTTCCAGTTTAGACATTTGTGCTAGTTGATCATGAGCTATTTTTTGGTGTCTGATCCGTTCCGTTGGTTTAATCTCTCGTCTACATCAAGGTCATGAGGGTGGTGTCCGTAAGGTTGAGTCTGGTGTCCCATAGGTGTCAGTCGAGCTGTTGTCGGTCTTGCGATCGTTTGCTGTACAAGCTTCTGTGTTCGAAGAGGGTGGTTTTTATTTATTTATTTATTCTTCCGTGGGACCAAATTAAGGAGAAGTCTCCATGGTCATGGAACGAGTCAATACATGAAATTATAACACGATAGTAGAAACAGATAAAATGAAATATAAAAAACATAATCATGCGACAAGTCGTAAGTTTAAATAAAGAAAATCAACAATGTCACACTGGAATTTGCTTAATTTTTTAGCTCTTCCAGGAGCTCCTCTACAGAATAGAAGTGAGCCTTGAGGAAACTCTGCAGTTTAGACTTGAAAGCGTTTGGGCTACTGCTAAGTTTTTTGAGTTCTTGTGGTAGCTTATTGAAAATGGATGCAGCAGAATACTGCACTCATTTCTGCACAAGAGTCAAGTAAGTGCATTCCACATGCAGATTTGATTTCTGCCTAGTATTAACTGAGTGAAAGCTGTTAACTCTTGGAAATAGGCTAATATTGCTAAAAACAAACGAAATTAAAGAAAATATATACTGTGAGGGCAATGTCAGAATTCCCACACTATCGAATAGGGGTCGACAAGAAGTTCTCGAACTTACACCACATATAGCTCGAACAGCCCATTTTTTAACCAAAAATACCCTTTTTGAATAAAAAAAAATACCATAGCGTATGAAAATATGCGAAGTAGACTACTTTTCGTGTTGAACTGTCACTTATTTCAGATACTGTTCTAATGGTAAATATTTATATAAATAAGAAACAGCAGTGGCCCCAGGACTGACCCCTGGTGAACGACCCACTTAACAGTGCCCCATTGGGACTGAACATCACTACCACTCTTAATATTGCGGAGAATTACCTTCCGCTTTCTGTTATTGAAGTAAGAGGCGAACCCATTGTAAGCTGCTCCCCTTACTCCGTAATGGTCCAACTTCTGCGGTAATATCTTGTGGTCAACACAGTCAAAAGCCTTCGTTAAATCAAAGAAAACACCTAGCGTTCGCAACCTTTTATTTAATCCGTCCAAAACCTCACAGAGAAAAGAGAATATAGCATTTTCAGTTGTTAAACCATTTCTAAAACCAAACTGTACATTTGACCGCAAATGATGCGAATTTAAATGCTCCAGTAACCTTGTATATACAGCCTTCTCGATAACTTTAGCAAACACCGATGGCATAGAAATAGGTCTAAAATTGTCAACATTATCCTTGTCTCCTTTTTATAAAGTGGCTTCACTGCCGAGTACTTTAATCGGTCAGGAAACCGACTACTCCTAAAGGAAAAGTTACAGATATGGCTAAGTACTGGGCTAACATACATAGAACAGTACTTCAGTATTCTGCTAGATACTCCGTCATATCCATGATAGTTCTTGGTCTTTAGTGATTTAATTATTATCTCAATCTCCCTCTTGTCAATATCATGGAGGAGCATTTCTGGTAACAGTCTCGGAACACTGTTTTCTAAGAGCGCTATATGATTCCCTGTTGGGACTAGGTTTCTATTTAGTTCACCTGCTATATGCTGTACATATATGCGACTTACTAGTAACACGGACATTCCCACTACGCACTGATTCTATGTCCTCGACCAGTCTTTGCAGACCAGCCACTTCCTTTACGAGTGACCATAAGGTTTTAATTCTAATCTGAGACTTAGCTATTCTATCTGCATACCACATCCTTTTTGTCTTCCCAATAACATTAAGCACCTTAAAATACTATTTGTAATGGGCTGCTGCATTTAGATTTTACCTGTTTCTAACGTTTTGATATAATTGCCACTTTGTTCTACACGATATTCTTATCCTTTTAGTCAGCCACCCAGGCTGCCTGTTTGTGGTAGTACCCTGTTTTGAACGTTCTAACGGAAAGCAACTTTCAAAGAGCACGTGAAAAGTCTTGAAAAGGGCATTATATTTATCATCTAGTGTATCAGCGCTATAATCATCTTGCCACTCTTCTTCCTTGATAAGATTTACATAGGTCTCTACAGTAACTGGATCAGCTTTCCTAAACAGTTGATAACTATACTTAACACGTGTTGCAGCACAAAAATCTTTCAGAGTTAAAATTTGTGCATCATGATCTGAAACGCCATTCACCTTTTTGCTCTTTTTGCTAACAGAATTTCCATCTAGTAATGAGGAATGAACAAAAATGTTGTCCATGGTAGTCCTACTGTTCCCTTGCACTCTCGTTGGAAGGAATACCGTTTACATAAGATTATATGAATTAAGGTGGTCTACCAGCATCCTTTTCCTTGCACAATCACTTATACAATTAATGTTGTGTGTGTGTGTGTGTGTGTGTGTGTGTGTGTGTGTGTGTGTGTGTGTGTGTGTGTGTGTGCGTTTGAGGTTTACGGGCGCTAAACAGCGTGGTCATCAGCGCCCAAACGCATAGAATCAGGAACACATGCGGTGAAGGGACGAAGAAGGACACCGAACAAGGAGAACGGCTAAAAGACACAGGCCTGACGCAGTTCCAAATGCTCACATACAGAGGCAAAACAAGAGGAGAAGAAACACACTAAAAATGGAAAGGAAACACAAGGAAAAGAGAACAGAAACCGAAGGGAAACAAGGAGGTAATCGTGACTGGCGGACCTCTTACCTAAAACCTGGGTGAGCCAGTCACCCAGCAGCACGTTAAAACCCTCTTCCTAATATCCGAGGCAACAGATTGGACAGGACACAAAACCATAAGACCTTAACCACAGTCGCTGCGTCGTCTTGCAAAATAGAGGGCAAATCCGGTGGCAAAGAAACCACCGCCCTCTGGTCAGAGAATAAAAGACAGTCAAGTAAAATGTGGCGGACATTAATCTGGACGCCACAAGCACTGCAGATTGGGGGGTCCTCCCGCCGGAGTAAAAAACCATGCGTTAAGGGACTGTGCCCGATGCGGAGGCGAGTGAGGAGAACCTCATTCCGCCTGTATGACTGGTAGGACGTACGCCATGGTCGCGTAGTGGCCTTTACCAGACGCAGCTTATTGTCAGAAACTGCCAGCCACTCCTCTTCCCATTGATGCATAACATGAAAACGCAAAAGGGAGGTTACAGCATGGAGGGGGACGGCACATTCAACAACGTGAGGCAGGGAACATGCATCTTTGGCAGCCACATCCGCCAGTTCGTTTCCCCTAATACCCACGTGCCCCGGCACCCAGCAGAAAGAAACCTCCTTCCCTGCCGTTGCAGGTGGAGTAGGGCATCATGGATGTTCTGAACGACCGTATTCGCTGGGTACAAGTGTTGCATGGTCTGAAGGGCACTCAGGGAGTCAGAACAGATGAGGAACTTAAGACTGGTAACACATCTCATCTGCTCCAATGCCCGCAAGATTGCAAACAATTCGGCGTCGAGGATGGTAAACGCCGCAGGAAGCCGTAACCTGACGACTCGGTCAGGGAAAACAACAGCACAACCAACAGAGTGCCCCTGTTTAGAGCCATCTGTGAATACAGGTACATGGTCCGGATGCTGGTTTAAAATATCGTAAAATAAGAAGGTAAAAACAAACGCCGGAGTGCAGTTCCTCCGGTTCTCCGACAAGTCTAGAAGGATGCTGGGCCTCTGGAGCAACCAGGGAGGCAGGCGAGTAAAACCTTGTCATTGGGGGGCCACACGCTCCACACCAAGGGACTCAAGCAAATGCTTGACACGAATCCCAAATGGTCTCGTTGCCCTGGGACGACTGGAAAAAGAGACGTTCCATAGGCGGTCGTGCAACGGTAGGGTACGCAGGGGAGGTAGGACAGGGAAGGAAATGACACACCCGTCGCACCATGAGGAGTTTCCGCCGGATGGCGATCGGTGGTTCCCCTGCCTCAGCACACTGGCTGGGGATGGGACTAGTACGGAAGGCACCAGTGGCCAGCCTGATACCCTCATGGTGTACTGCGTCAAGGATCTTCAGATACGAAGGCCTTGCTGACGCATACACGGTGCAAGCATAGTCAAGACGCGATCGGACGAAAGCCCTATAAAACTGCAGCAAATGCGCCCGATCTGCTCCCCAGGACCGATGGCTCAGACACTTCAAAGTATTTAGTGCCTTCAGGGCCTGCACCTAGAGGTCTTTAAGGTGAGGCAACCACGACCACTTGGAATCAAAAGTGAGGCCCAGGAACCTCACAGTGTCTCTAAAAGGAAGATTAAAATGAACACACACAAATTTGTCAGCAGAAAAGCGCTTTATCGTAAGCTGCAACTGCCGACTAGCAGTGACAAGACTGGATGAAGAACAGAAAACAGCAAAATCGTCCACAAACAAGGAACATTGTGCAGGACTCCGGATAGTGGACATGATTCTGTTAATAGCGATGGCAAAGAGGGTGACACATAAAACGCTTTCCTGAGGAACACCCTTCTCCTGCACATACAAATCAGATAGCACATTACCAACCCGATACCGAAAGAGGCGGTGAGAAAGAAAGGACCGAATGAAGATGGGGAGACGGCCACGAAAGCCCCACTCATGGAGTTGATTGAGGATAAGGCGGCTCCAAGTAGTGTCATACGCCTTATTAATGTCAAAGAAGACCCCTAGACAATGCTGGTTACGTAGGAAGGCCTGCAGGATGACGGCCTCAAGCAGGGTCAAGTTGTCTATAGTGGAACGACATCTCCGAAAGCCACACTGAGAGGGGCTAAGGAGCTGCCTGGTCTTGAGCAGCCAAACCAGGCGCCGGTTGACCATGCGTTCCAACGTCTTCCCAACACAGCTCGTCAAAGCAATACTGCGATAACTACTGGGATGCGTTCGGTCCTTCCCGGGTTTGAGGAGAGGAGTCAAAATCGCCTCCCTCCACGAGTCAGGGTACGTGTCGGATAACCATATCATATTGAAACAGTTCAGGAGAACTTCCTTGGATGGCAGCAACAAGTGCCGCAGCATGCTGTACCGGATTTGATCATGACCAGGCGCAGTATCATGAGCCACAGACAGCGCAGAATCCAGTTCCCACATTGTGAAGGGGCAGTTATAGGGTTCAGAATTTAGAGACCGGAAGTCCAAGTGATTCCTCTCGATGGCAGTGCGGTAGCGGCAGATATCTGGATCTCAGTTAATAGTGGCGGTAGAGTCCGCAAAATGCATGGCCAGTGTCTGGGCAATGTCTCTCGGCGCCGTGAGGAGACATCCCTGATGCAGCAATGCCGTGACAGGTAGCTGGCTGAGTTTCCCGGAAATCCTCCTGATGGCTTCCTATACTTTCGTAGAACTAGTGGAGCGAGAGATGGAATTCTAGAACGATTGCCATGACCGTCGTTTGCTCTCTTTAATCACTCGCTGCGCTCTGGCCCTTGCCACCCGAAAGGCCGCAAGATTGTCAGCTGAGGGACGGCACTTGAAGCGGCGCAGAGCTGCACGGCGGGCTCGGATGGCTGAGCGGCACTCAGTGGTCCACCAAGGGACAGGACGCCTCTTGGGATGACCGGATGACCGTGGGATTGACAATTCAGGAGCATGGGAGATCACGGCTGTAACATGGTCTACCCATTCGTGGACGCTGGCACGGTGTTCCAAAACAGCCAGTTGGCTGAAAAGTGTCCAGTCAGCTCTGCAGAGGTGCCACCGGGGCGGCACTGGTAATGCCACAGCCTCATCCAGGAGGCGAATCCAAAGGGGGAAGTGGTCACTAGAATGGAGGTCAGCTGCAGCCTCCCACAGAGCAGAATCCGCGAGTGCTGGAGAGCAAAAGGAATGGTCAATAGCCGATGACGACCCGGAAGCAGTACAGAAATGAGTCGGAGCACCAGAGTTGAGGAGGCACAGTTCTTCAGACATCATGAGGCTTTCCAGAATGCGACCCGTGGGACAAGTAGTCGGAGAGCCCCATAAGACATTATGAGCGTTGAAGTCCCCCAGAAGAAGAAATGGGTGGGGGAGTTGGCTAATAAGGTCCGTGAGAGCCTCAGAGTCTATCGCATCCGGAGGCGGTAAATAAACTGAACAGACTGTGAGCCTCTGACCCACAAGAATGTCAACTGCAACTGCTTGCAAGTCGGTGACGAGAGGGAGCTCAGATGAGGGGTGCATGTCACGGACGAAAACCGCAACACCACCCTTTGCCCTTTCCCCCGTCAGATCATCTTTTCGTTATACGGTGTAGCCCCGTAAAGAAGGAGCATCAGTGGCCCGAAAAATGTCTCTTGGAGACATAAGCACAAGGGGCACTCTCGTATAAGGAGTGGTAATTTGGCCACATGCGTCCTGAACCCATTCAGGTTCCACTGTAATATGGGAGCCAGTGTTCAGGGTGGCTGAACTTTCATCCTGCCTCTGTGCTTTTGAGGAGAGACCGTACTGGCCAGAGATTTATTCCTGGGGCGAGAAGATCGCCCCCGGTCGACATCAATGTCCATAAGCTCCGATGACGACCCACGGGAGATGTCAGACAGTACGATGGCATCATCATCGGACCGACGCTGACTAGTCTCCTCAGGTGGCAGAACCTTCATCTTCTGAGGCTTTGTCTTGGGGGGCTTAGAATGCAGAGTCTTGTCAACAGTTGGAGGTTTACTCGCCTGGGCAGAAGGCGCCATATGGGGAGAGGCAGGAAGTACCCCAATGTCAGCAACCACGACCTTGTCCGATGTAGCAGAGAGAGCCGCAGATTGCAAAACAACCGCAGCAGCACAAGTGCACTGGCAAGCGCAGGTATTAGTGCTAACACTAGCAACCTCCGTTTGCGTAGCAATAGTGACCAGTTGTACCGGCTTTTTGAGAGCGGAAGCGAAAGATGTTGAAAACACAGGAGGTTGCATGGCCTTAAAGAGCTTCTTGGCCTCACCATAGGGGATGCGCTTAGATGTTTTAATCTCCTGTACCTTCCGTTCTTCGAGATTGATGGGGCAGATCCGGCTCCAGACAGGGTGACTCCCAGAGCAATTCACGCACTTCACAGGCGATGAACAATCGGCTCCGTCATGGGCAGGCTGACCACATTTACCACAAGTGGCTATCCCATTGCACCGCAACGTAGTATGCCCAAAGCGCTGACATTTAAAACAGCGCATTGGGTTGGGGAAATATGGCCGTACTGGCAAACGTAAGAACCCCGCGTTAACATGCTCTGGGAGGCTCGGGCAACTGAACGTGAGAATAAACGAGTCAGATTTGACGAGGTCACCATTGACTCGTTTCATAATGTCAACAATTCCTTCGTCAGCCCACTCAGATTTTAGCACGTCTATGGGGATATCCACCAAGTCCCTACACGTCACAACACCCTTACTATAATTCAAAGTGGAGTGGAGCTCGGTCTCGACAGCGTACTCTCCTAGACAATTTGCTTTCCGAAGGGCAGCGACTTGACGGGAACTAGAAGTTTCAACTAACAGAGTCCCATTACGCAGTCGCTTTACAGATTTCAGTGTTCCTGCAATTCCCTCAAGACCCTTGTGGATGTAAAAGGGAGAAACCCTCTCAAAGCTACCCTCCTTCCTTTTAATAATCAAAAACACATTCTGGTTATCAGCATGTGCTCCGTTACTACATTCTGTTAAATCTCTAGCAACACCAGGCGCTGGAGGACTCGCAGCGCGTACCCGCTTTTTCGATGGGGTGTGTTTTCCTACCAGTGGCCCACCCAAGCCACTGGTAGGGGCAAATGTAGAGGTCGAAGGGTCCATTGCGGTCCCACAAGCAGCTAGGGAACTAAAAGTCCGCTCAAACAGAGCGCCGCGTGCCTGAGTAAGCCTTATACAACTGGGGTGCGGCAGGTGCCCCAGAGGTTGCCCGCTTGCGACTGTTCAACCCCAACAGCCATGCATCTTCTAGGCGCGGAGCACACCGAAAGATTGAGGGGTTTTTATAGAGGTTGGCCTTCCTCGCAATCCAGGCGGTCAAGCCAAGATTACCATTCCCCGCATCACACAACATTTCACCGCCGCGCCGTACGGTGGTCGCTGAAGCATGTCCGGGGGTTACGGTGACAGGACACTGGCGGCGCAGACCAGTCCCTAGCTCAGGACCCCGGGGTCGCCAAGCCCGTACTCAGCAAGTGAAATTAATGTTGAAGTCACCACTTTTTGTATTTCCTGTAAAGTGAACCAAGATCCTCCTCTAACTTCAGCCAAAATGTTGTGAAATAGGAGTCTGAGGATGTATAAATAAAAACAGTTAGAAGTTTAGCTCCATTAAATTTAACCTCACCTGCACAGCATTCAAACGCCTTTTCAGTGCAGTACTTTGAAACATCAATTCAAATGGGAAACTGTTTTTCACATACATGGCTACTCCTCCACACCGCAAAGAGCTCCTAGAAAAGCTGCCAGCCAGACTGTATCCTGGTAAAGGAAGCCTCTGAATTATCTCCTTATTTAAGAAGTGTTCAGATTTACGAATATTTAATGTCGTGGTTAGGCTTGATTCGCCAGTTCCTCAACCACATTTGCAGTCGGTCTACATAGGTGCTGGTTGAATGATTGCTGTCGATGGTTCCGAGCACCTATAGGCTGTATCGTCGGCGTACATTGACAAGTTACCGTTTGTTCTGGTGGTAGTTGGACGTCAGTGGTGTAGAGGGCGTAGAGCAAACGGATATGATAACCTTGTACTCCGCCTGGGAGGCGGCCCGTGGGTATCAATGGGAAAATGTAATATAAGTAGGTGCTGCAAGAACGTGGTTTACTGGTGCAAAAACAAAGTGATAGACGATTACATAAATTTGTACGTAGGATCGATGCGGAAGCGAAGAGTCCTGGCTGGCTATACCAGATCAGGGCTGAAGCAGTCCCTGAGTTCGTAGACCTCGACAGCACCAGCTAGAGGGCGCTGTCGTTGGTGTCTCTCGTAGTGCCAACCTAGCAGAGCTGAGCTACGTTATGGCATCGTATTTATCGATACCACAGAAATGATGCTGTAAGTTTCTCGCTGCTTTATTATTCTGCTGCTTCTCATTACTTTTGTCTTTCTTCGAGTTGCAGTCAATCAGTATTCTGTACTCATTGGAGTGTTCATTCTCTTCAGGAGCTCCTATAATTCTTTTTCACTTTCACTGAAGATGTCATCAATAAATCTTAACATTGATAATCTTTCGCCTTGAATTTTAATTCCACTCTTGAATCTAAAACTATTTTTAGTCCGAGCAGTTTGTTCCTGGTCTTCCGCTATTACTAGTTCCTTTGGCACTTGTGGATATTGGATATTACTCCTCTTTTCCTGTAGGTTTAATTATTGAACACCATGCACCATTTTACATTGTCGAGTCCTTTTTTCACGTCGGTAGTTGCCATGAACATGTCTTGATTATTCTTTACTCTTGCTTCTGTTAAGAACCGCAACGTCAAACCTTTCTCTATGGCGTTCCTACTTACCCTAAAGCTAATCTGACTCTCATGAAACATATCTCAAACTTCCATTTCATGCTTTGTATATTTATCAGCAACGTGGATTCAAAAGCTTTTAAGCCGACTGTGCGATAACTCTCGCACTTGTCGCCTTATGAAATCTTCGAAATTGTGTGGACGAGATTTTTCAGAGAGTCAAGTGGGACATCGCCGGACTCATACATTCTGCACATGAGGTTGGTTCAAATGGCTCTGAGCACTATGGGACTTAACGTCTGAGGCCATTAGTCCCCCACAAATTAGAACTACTTAAACCTAACTAAACTAAGGACATCATACACATCCATGCCCGAGACAGGATTCGAACCTGCGACCGGAGCGGTCGCGTGGCTCCAGACTGAAGCGCCTAGAACCGCTCGGCCACAGCGGCCACAGCACATCAACTTGAATAGTCGTTTTGTGTCCATTCCCCCAATGATTTTAGAAATTCTGATGGAATGTTTTCGAACACCTCTACCGTATTTGATCTTAAGCCTTCCAAAGCCCTTTTATATTCTGATTATAATACTAGACACCCTGTCTCTTCTTTATCGACCCTTGTTTCTTCATATAACATGCTATCAGACAAGTTTCCCCCTCAAAGACGCCTTCAGTACATCCTTTCCACCTATCCGCTCTCTCCTCTTCGTTTAACAGTGGAACAGTAAAGGCGGAAAATAATCTAGGCACACCAGGACTGCAATATGGAAATCGATTCTAAAAGATAAGTACATGACAGGAAAACATGCGGAACATTTAGAAAACGCACTACCTAAAAAACTTCAGTTGATAACTTTTCCAGTTATTTATGACAACTGAAGCATATTAGTCTGTAAATAAAAGGCGCACTCCGGACGTTTTTTGGTCCGTCAGTGCAGAGAGAAGCCACATAAGGGTAAAGACGGGACTCCTCTGCCTACTACTCGTGGTGTCTGACATTCGACAAGGAGAAGTTGGAATGGGTAGAGCGCAGTAAGGGAACGACGTCAAGCGTAAGTAAAAATCCGCAAAGTCAGGCCACCGTCGGAGTACATTACTCTGATTGCAAGTGTGCTGGCAGGGAAAGTGCTACGAGAAATTAAAAATCCAGGAAGGGCTTCCTCCATTCAGCCACGCCCATAAAGTATGAGGCCCTCTCAGACGAATGCGCTTGTACGTCGTGAGGGGGAACCAACTTGAAGAGCATATATATCAAAGACTATCACATTTTCAATACCCCCTAAATGATTTATTAGAATCTTTTTACGGTAACCAAAGTGCAGAAATACCGTTAAAAGGGGAAGACGGGAGATTTATCTAATGAAATTTAGCGCTACCCACATTTTCAGCCTTTCAGAAGTGATTACTATAGTTTTATTCGTAACTGTACGTCGTTTGTCATGAAGAGTAATTGTGGTCTCTAAATTTCCTGATTATTCCCCTTGTTAAACGTTGCAAGACCGTTATTTCGAGTGTAACAGAATGATTGATAGTAGATCCCGCGCACCCGATATATACCTGCAGGTCGTTCGTTCTGCGTCCATCCATACCATGACAAACATATTCACAGATTTTAATATACGCTGTAAAATACGTTTGGTTGTTGACATTGTAGTAGGAAGAGATTTTCTGTATCAATAAAGTAGTTGTTTTTGTACAGAACAATCACTGGAATCGAGACATTCTGGCAGCGAGTTTCCAAAATTTTCACTCTGCAGAAATCATCTCAATCGCAGTCACATTCAGCCAATGAAAATATTTTCCCTTTTGGTATTTTCTCAAGAACAGGACACACGAAGGAATTACATGGTGTGAAATATACGGAATATGCAGAACGAGATACTGCATCGAAACCCGTTTCGGTGTGATGTGTGAAAAGGATCGTAGAGTGCAAGATTTTTTTGTGTATAAATTTAAGCTACCTCTGATTCAGGTCACTAAATAACGTGTTTTTATTATCAGTAAGTCCTAGTCAGTAATGTAGTATTTTAGAAGCGGTGGATGTGGATTAGAACCTGGGAAAAAGCTCTTTGTTTTGATAGTGTCTTGGCCTGTGTGTTTAACGATGGATCGATCTTTCGTCAAGAACTATTCATTAAATGTCTTATTGAGCTTCCCACAAGTAAGTCTTAAATGTTCGTTGTCTTTCGGCTTTGATTTGGTGTTATTAATCCCAGTACCCATAGTGAATAAAGATTCTGCAGAGACATATACTCCCTTTGTCAGAAAAGTTCCAGGAGGGGTTTGGTTCTACGTTTTATGTGTGTGTCCTTGAAATGACGTTAGCCATGTTTCCGCGGCATCTCACTAGATGGGAGAGCTGTGCATAGTGAAACATCGTTTGGGTTCCTGGCGCATTAATTACGGTGACAAAATGGATTCTGTTTGTGAACAATGAATGGACATTAAGTTCTATATTAAGCTCTGGAACGCCCCTAGTAAAAGACCAACAATGATTTAGCAAGCTTATGCAGGCGCGGCGCTTCCAGGGAGTCGTATTCTCGAGTAGCACAAAGGTTTCGGGTAGGCAAAGATTCAGTGTCATACGACCCCCGAGCTCGTCGCCTGTCTACAGCACATACCGATGCAAACGTGAACCGTGTGAGACAGCTGTTGCAAGAAGACCGTCATGTAACTGTATGTGAGTTTTCAGAAGAACTTCATTTGAATAGCGATGTGTTTCATACGAATTTACCAGATGATTTAGAGAAACAGACACTTAGTGCAAAACTCGTCCCTCACACACTAACAGACAAACAGATGGAGGAAAGATGAAGAATTTCTGCTGAACTGCTTGATGGAGCACGAAGTGCTTATGGGTGGAGTCCTGGATCAACAGCCTCGAAAAATTTCAAACTACTTGCGGTCATAAACACACTGTTCAAATGTTAAAAAGTGTGTGAAATCTTAAGGGACTTAAATGCTAAGGTTATCAGTCCCTAAGCTTACACACTACTTAACTGAAATTATCCTAAGGACAAACACACACACGCGTACCCGAGGGAGGAACCCGAGGGAGGACTCGAACCTCCACCGGGACCAGCCGCACAGTCCATGACTGTAGCGCCTGAGACCGCTCGGCTAATCCCGCGCGGCTAAACACACTGTTGATCGCATTATTTGATAGTACAGTATTAGCTCACATAAGCAGGTTTCTACAATCAAACAGTGAACCAAACTCTTTGCATCGAAGTCTTTAAACGTTTGCGACAAGCAATTCGACGTCACCGCCCCGATTTGTGGCATTCTCAGGACAGTTTCTTCCTGCATGACAACGCAAGACCCCCATATTGCTTCATCTTTTACCAAGTATCTGGCCATACATTATGTTATTACCTGCCACGTACATCATTTTTCGGCCGACCTTTCGCACTGTCATACTCTTCTTGTTTCTGCGAGCGAAAAGGCGACTGAATGGAACGCTTCATCAAGCTTCTGCAGACGTCGATCGGGCTATGACAAACGAGCTTAAAATTTCCATGCTTGCTTCCAAGTCCTCCAGAAACTTTGGCAAATGTGTACAGCTAGCCCAGGGGACTAATTCACAATGTTTCACTTCCCTAGCTCTGTAGCAAACAGCTGCTCGGAATTTGTGCTTGTTAGGAACATGTGCCGTAAATCGTTTCTACCTCGTGGCAGACTGGGTTTCCACAGAGCGTTTGATTTGTTTCTATTGCTCGCCAGAAGGTTGATACATGCCTCAGTGGAGTGATAAGTCATTCAGCAGTTCCCTAACAGCGGTACTTCACGTCACCTAGCCACCAGCCCGGCAGTTACAGACACTTATTCTTATTTCAAACATAAAGAACTAAAGATATTCATAATTTAAAGAAAATAAATGCCTCACAGGATGTTGCTGCGAGAATATTTCAGGTTTTAGTATTTCTGTAGTGTGTCGGTAGGTAGTGCGTATAGACAGTACTACTAGTGCTTACTGTTGAACGTGGCACATGAATTTTGTAGTCAAAGTGTAGTAGGTAGTGTTCTTGATTTACTGATTACTGAAGTATATTTCGGTTTGCCCTGTCACATGTCAGGTGTCATTGTCACTTCCTTTTGTCATTGTATTGTCGAAAGGAGAATTACTCTGAGCAGCCTAATATTTAAACCATTCATTTGTAACGCAATGTATTGTTGACTGTTGCCGACTGACTTGGACACGTTTAATTAATCACAAGAAAGACTGAGATTTTTTTTAAAATCCCTGCATTCCTGTCTCATCCTGTTTTGTATAGATAAACTCCTGGTAGAAGAACGAAAGCCAACGACAAGTCTGTCAACAAAAATATCTTATGGAATATTTGTAAAACGTGTTGAAACACAATTTTGCAGTTCAAAACTGTGGTTAAGCGGCAGCTCAAGGGAGTGGGGGGGTGGTGGAGGGTTAAGAAAGGAGAGTTTTCAAAATCTCCTTTCGAAAGATAAAAAGCGTGAATATCCCTTTTCACATATCACAGCAGCAATGAAATACCATCTGTCAATTACAGCAAAAGTGGGCCATGCTCTTTCAGAGGCAACGCACCTCGCAACTTTGAAACAGAAGTATAATAACTGTATTTATTTACACTATGTGCTTTTTAGCATTGCAAGAGTGAGCTCCTCGAGGCCATGGCGAATCTGAGACGCTATTAAATAAAATAAATTATTCAGAACACTTGGATTTCTTGACAGAAAAATGACCATACTTGAAAGATCATTTAGATTCCGATGGAATGTTTAAAGGCACTTCCTCTGACACACAGTGTGACGTAACAGCTTATATCACGTATGTCAATACAGGCTGATGAAACAACGGATATCTCAACTACAAGCCAAATGTATGAAAGTTTTCGGTATACAGATAACGGTTGAGGAGAAATTCCAGAGAGATTCGTTGGGTTTTATGAAGTATCCAAAGACAGAAGTGAGCAAGACATAGCCACCATTCTGTTGCACGTGCTTAACAGCTAGATTATTGGTAAAAGGAAATTAATATCGCAAACATACAGCGGCGGCAGTGCATTATCAGGGAAAAATTCTGTGTTCATTCTACTGTGAAAGAAGCATATCCTCCTGCTCTGTTTATCCACTGCTATACGCGACAGTTAAATCTAGTCACCTTCTGTGCTTGTAACAAACTTGTGCAAGTAAAGAGTTTTGTAGGAAATCTACCAGGATTTCGCGCATTTTAGCCATTCAAGTAAAAGCAGTGAACGTATGAGGAAAATCGGCTTCAAACTAACAAGTGGAATATTCATTTATGTGCTGTGCAATCCATTATTTTCCACTATACAGACCTGACAGTAGCACTTAATGAAATGAGAACCAGTGATGAATGGGATGATAATTCCTTAGATCAAGCAAGCCGACTAAATAATATGCTTCTTCTACTGCTGCTGTACAATTCGATTTTCCAACATACAGATATCTTGTTTGACATCTTGCAAAGTAAGACTGTGAAAAGCATACTATAAGTTCGAAACTGAAAACCGTATTAAAGCCATTCAAAGATTAAGACGGGAGGAAATGATTCTGATGTGCATAGTGTGTCTTAGACCCTTATAAATCCGGCAAGAGTATCTGAAATTAACTATTTCGAAACAGAAACAAGTATTCACAAATTAAGGAGGCTATTATTCGAAATTATTGAGACAGTGATGGCTAACATGGAAACTACACTTAAGGGCTTCCTAGGAACAGATTTTACAGAACCTGTAATTGAGAACATGGTTTTCAGGTTACAATAGACCAAACAATTTTTTGACAGGTGAGATTGAAAATACGCTTAAAATCTATCCATTGTTTGACAGTAAAAAACTGAAAGGAAAGCTTACGTTTATTTACAGCCTTGAGGGTAAACTTCTAATGACTCGATGTACCTTTAAATGCATTATAAACAGTGGATTAAAATTGTGTTCCCTGAAGGTCAGAGACTACTGTGGTTGGTTCATGCGACTCCTGCGGTCACCACTGCTTGCGCAAGTAGCATGAGCAGATTAAAAGGCGTTCAAACATACCAATGTAAAGCGACGACAAATGTCAGATTGCCAATTTTGGCTATAGAGAAGCTATCTATGAAATCTTCAACTAGACGATAGGAGTTCTTTTCTAATCTTGTCATTGGCTACTCCCACAAAATGTACTGGAGGATAAAACTAATTTTCAAAAAGATGCAAGATCAGTTACTATGCGTTATATTTTTATTAATGTTAAATTATTTAATATTTTACCTATTTATTTGTAACTTTGTCTGTAGTAGTTTTCTGCGCTTTTATTTGAAACAAGTAACTAAGTTACTTTTGCAGTATTTTTATTTTACAATTTTTGTGTTTAGACCTATTTTCTTTCTTCGAAATACATAACGCTCAGCGTACCCTACAAAAAGTGGCCACTCTTCGCGCATTTTCCTTTGATTAACTATATGATGAAACAGTTGCCAAGAGAAGAAGTGTCCACGGTTCGGGGAGAGTAGAATTAGCTGGTTGGTGTTACTACCAGTTTGACAGGCAAACGGCATCACAAGTGATTTTCCCAGATTTATTCATGTTATTCGTCATCGACAGACCATTTATTATTGTGTAACACTCGAGAAGGCAACCAATAAACAACTAAAAACCTGATATTTGCATCTGGACCGTTACTATATTATATCATTTAACTGCACCACATACAGAATGTAGAATAATAACCGCACTAGTGAGAATAGTTGGTTATTTTATTTAACACACGACCGGTTTCGTGCTGTGCCCACCTTCGGGTGTTTTACATTCAGGTTCACGTTTCCATACTCAGTACTTGTAGTCATTGTTTAAAACAAAAACAAATAATCTGATTACGAAATAGGCCCAAATGAAACATAAAAGTGTGATCAGTTTAATATGAAAACCTTATCGATAAAAGAGGTATATGTAAGCACTATAATATTTTACATGTCGCTTAGGTACTTCCAAATATTTCATTTGTGTCGATTTAGTCATAATCACTTAACATGCTTTTGATTTAAACAGTGAGCTCCAACACTGAGCATGGAAATATGTACCAAAATATATATCGACTAACAAAGGGCACAAGCCCGAAACCAGTCGTGAGTTAAATAAAATCAACCTCCATTGTGACTGGTAGCGGCTGTTACTCTACACACCATAAAAGTCGCGGAGTTCAGTTGCATCTATTATGGATAAAATACATTTACCTACAATTTAGTACAAATTTTGAGTGCCTAACAACTGAAACTCGATTCTTAAATATACCGTCATTCACAGTTTCCTTCCTGCTTTCCATGCGATTACTGGAGCGAACGACTTCCATGGTGCTGACAGAATGGAGTGCACCTCCACTATCAGCTACGAACTGATACCAGTCGAGGTCCATTATCACATAATGGATTGTACAATCTTCTTTCAGTGTTCAGACAGTTGTACGTGCCATTTTCACTTACCTAGTGTGATCATTACCATAAAAATCCGACCACCATGGCACTGTTTCGTACATTCCAGTCACGGTTAGTTCGCAGTACACCTTCAGGTGATTATGTGGAAATTTGGTAGGAGGTGCCAGTACAGAACATAATTTTCGACGGAATACGGAGTTCTATAGCTCAGAAAAATCGTTTTCATCCTCGCTGCGGTAGTGACACCGCTCAATGTTATATGGCGGTGGTTATTGGTACTTGCAAAAGTTAGATTCCGAAAACAAATAATAGTTGCTTTTGGCCCCTACCTGCGCGTTTCTCTGTAATTCATACTCTTTTAGTACTAACAGCCAAGGTAACATTTCTTGATTGTTACAGCCACCTCCTGAGCTATAGCAAAATGATGTAATTGCTACTCAATCAAAACAGGAGTACAGTATTACGTTGAATCGTATACGTCGGTTATGATATCCATTGGATGCCCGATGTATTGCACAGAAAGTGTAGATAGTTTAAAATCAAGAATGAATATACCGAACTGCGTAGTCATAGGTGTTTTACTTAAATGTGTGATTCTATGGTTTTGGCATCCACAGATTGCATACATGACACAATATTTCTTTTTTAAGAAGTTCTATTACAATCTTCTAAAAAAACGTTTTGGTAACCGCATTAGCTGTTAGTTCCATTACTACAAGACAGGTTCCGCGAAGATTTAATTCTATCTTCAGGTGTATACACCTTTGAGAAAATATAACACGAATTAGAAGATATAATAATGGTAACAATAAGGCAAGTAAGCAGAATGATAGATTAACAAAGAACCTTATTATTAATTTAACATCGATTCACTAAAACACACTCTCTACCCACGTTCGGATGGCGTTCGAATTGCCAGAGACGTTTAAATGGAATAGGTACAAGATGAAATATAAAAAAAATCGATTTAAGTAGCGAATGTAAGCAGTGTACATGAGTACTGTGTCACGGACGCGAACCTAAAAGTGGAATTGAAATAAATTCGTGTTTGGATAGCAACATATACTCACCAATGATGAAAAATCAACAAATGGTCGCAAAAGCCACATGGTGGAGACTGACTATGCCTCAAGTAGGAATGTCAAGCCACCTTTTAGCCCAGTTGACATAATGTTGTTAAAATTGCTGGCGCGCAGTGTATCCGAGACAAATGGCCAACGAGAAGTACGGAAATATGCTGCCGGGAGATGTATGGAGACGAAAGAAACACTATTACGTACCAGCTAAAGGATGAGAACGGTTGCATAAGAAATTGTGGAGGGAACAGACAGTGATTCCTATAACTAACACTTAGAGGGCAATTAGGGGGCGCTCGGTAAGAGACACTACGTTGTTGTTGTTGTTGTTGTTGTTGTTGTGGTTGTCAGTGGAGAGATTAGTTTGGCACAGCTCTCCACGCTACTCTATCCTTTGCAAGACTTTTCGTCTCCGAGTTACTACTGCAACCTACATGCTCCTGAATGTGCTTAGTGTATTCATCTCTTGGTCTCCCTCTACGATTTTTACCCTTCACTCTGACCTCCAGTACTAAATTGGTGATCTCTTAATGCCTCAGAACATGTCCTACCAACCGATCCCTTCTTCTAGTCAAGTTGTGCCACAAATTTCTCTTCTCCCCAATTCTATTCAATACCTCCTCATTACTTATGTGAACTACCCATCTAATCCTCAGCATTCTTCTGTAGCACCACAATTCGAAATCGTCTATTCTCTTCTTGTCCAAACTATTTATCGGCCATGTTTCACTTCCATACAAATACTTTCAGAGACGACTTCCTGACACTTAAACCTAGACTCGATATTAACAAATTTCTCTTCAGAAATTCTTTCCCTACCATTGCCAGTCTACATTATATATCGTCTCTACTTCGGTCATCATCAATTATTTTACTCCGCAAATAGCAAAACTCCTTTACTACTTTAAGTGTCTCATTTCCTAATCTAATTCCCTCAGCATCACCCGACTTATTTCGACTACATTCCATTATTGTCGTTTTGCTTTTGTTGATGTTCATCTTATATCCTTCTTTCAAGACAATATCCATTCCGTTCAACTGCTCTTCCTAGTCCTTTGCTGTCTCTGGCAGAATTACAATGTCATCGGCGAACCTCAAAGTTTTTATTTCTTCTCCACAGACTTTAATAGCTACTCCGAAACTTTCTTTCGTTTCCTTCACTGCTTGCTCAATATACATATTGAATAACATCGAGGAGAGGCTAAAACCCTGTCTCAATCCCTTCCCAACCACTGCTTCCCTTTCATGCCCCTCCACTCTTATAACTGCCATCTGGTTTCCGTACAAATTGTAAATAGCTTTTCGCTCCCTATATTTTAGCCCTGCCACCTTCAGAATTTGAAAGAGTATTCCAGTCAACATTGTCAAAAGCTTTTTCTATGTCTACAAATGCTAGGAACGTAGGTTTCCCTTTCCTTAATCTAGCTTGTAAGATTAGTCGTAGGGTAAGTATTGCCTCACGTGTTCCCATATTTCTATGAAATCCAAAGTGATCTTCCCCGAGGTCGGCTTCTACTAGTTTCTCCACTCGTCTGTAAAGAATTCGTGTTAGTTTTTTGCAGCTGTGACTTATTAAACTGATAAGTCGGTAGTTATCACATCTGTCAACGCCTCCTTTCTTTGGGATTGGAATTATTATATTCTTCTTGAAGCCTGAGGTTATTTCGCCTGTCGCATACATATTGCTCACCAGATGGTGGAGTTTTGTCAGGACTGTCTCTCCTAAGGCTGTCAGTAGTTGTAATGGAATGTTGTCTACTCCCGGAGCTTTGTTTCGACTCAGGTCTTTCAGTGCTCTGTCAAACTCTTCACGCAGTATTATATTTCCCATTTCATCTTCATCTACATCCTCTTCCATTTCTATAACATTGCCCTCAAGTACGTCGCCCTTGTATAGACCCTCTATATACTCCTTCCACTTTTCTCATTCTTTGCTTAGAACTGGGTTTCCATCTGAGCTCTTGATATTTATACAAGTGGTTCTCTTTTCTCGAAAGGTCTCTTTAATTTTCCTGTAGGCAGTATCTATCCTACCCTTAGTGAGATAAGCCTCTACATCCTTACATTCGTCCTCTATCCATCTTGAAAGAATCCAAAATAGGCGTCCTCTAGTCATCCTGTAAACATCTAAAATAAGCGATTCTCGCTAGTGCATGCATTTTTAACGAATCAACATTAAATTAGGCATGTAAGTGTTTGTTCATTTATCTCTCTGGTTAATTACCTTGTTCTTACTATTATCATGCCTTCTGATTCATATTACACTTTCTCATAGATGAATGTACTTGAGGACGTGATTAATTCATCGTGAAAGTTGTGGGTGATCTTGTAAGAAAGGAAATACTCGCTACTCACGCTGTTGCCAAAAAGGTTTTTTTAAAGGGTTTTAATATCTCCAGTTAAAGCAGTCATGTGCGACAGTGAAATTGCAGTACCTGCTTTCAGTCAATCAATACGCTACCTTCTATTCACTAAATAAAATAACGTGCCAGAGTTTACGTCGAAATTTTCACCGGTGCCATAGAGTGTACACAATTATATTCCCTTCACTAGTCCTGAAAACCAGACATGGAATGAAATACGTGTGTTATGTATATCTTGTCCCAGTTTTCAGATGGATAAAATCCTCGTAAAATAAGGTATGCCCAGCAATATAGTCCATTATCAGAGATAAGAGTCAGTTTTGCAATGTTTAAAATGGTTTATATTGCATGTGGCACATCTTATGTGAGAAAAATAACAATAAGTAAGTACCACAATCGACTGAATCACTCAAGGAAATCAACTGCGGTCATGAGTAGCCTCTAATACATGCGAATTTTAATGTCGTGGTAGCGGCTGCAAATTTCTGTGACAGTGTTAAAAAGGATTCTCTCGAAATGTGAAGAGGATTATAGTGTTCGGCTTATTTTGATTACAGTGGAAGTATCTGTCACAGCCAGAAAATTCCGATGTGTATAGCTCAGGGAATAAGAGCAACAGCGAAGATATAGTGTAATAGAAATCACAACAAAGGCGTGGACATTCATAGTAAATTAGCACTGTCGGTTGGAATAGTTGCGCACACTGTATATGCAATAGCATGAGATCCAATACACAGACAAATTTAGTCTAACAGTATCGCATTTAGTAGTCAGTAGTCAAGTATGTAACAAGACAGCAACGATTGAGGTACGGAGGGAGGAACTCGGTACAAAATCAGTCGGCTCTGTGTTATTGTGTGCGCACATGCCTTTCCTGCAAATAGGAAACAAACACCATTAGTGACAGCTCGTATTGTGTTCATAAACAATAATTGTGACGTAACCAAGCAGAAAACAGTTATCACGTGATGATATAGGACAAAAATGTTGGTCAAATAGCCAGTAGGTTGAACCGGCCAAGTATAGCGATGTATGACTTGATTCGGCACACTATATGGATGGAAAGGAAAACATGGACAAAGGAGAAAATCGTGTGAGGCATCTAAACGGTTACTTTTGGACAAAGGAAAGTCCACAAACTTTTATTCTTCTCCACCTTTTACAGATTTTCAGTTGCCAGTAGCTGCCAGACGTCTATACAAATGTCCAATGAAAACATCGAGCGTTTAAGAAACAGCTGCAGAATCTTACTCTGACGTCCGTACATAAACAGATTAGATTGAAGTTTACTATAAGAAAAACGTATGTCGTGGATTTGAGAATGTGATAAGGCGATCTTCAGTGACGAGAAGAAATTTATTTGAGATGATCTGAACGAATTTCAATAAGATTGGCATGATTTGAGAGCAGAGCAGCAGGTATGAGTGAGCAGCAATTTTGGTGGTTGAAGTGTTATAATTCGGAGAGCTTTCTGCACTCAAGATAAACCATGCATTGCATGGATGAACACTAGAATGAACTCTAATACGCACACTAAAATGCTGGAGACAGGACGGATTAGAATTTATTGCATCCTACAGGAGGAAAATTTTATGTTTCAACAAGCTAAAGCATCAGTGCAGGTTTCTGCACAACAAAAAAGTTGTTTTAGGACAAACATATCTATGTATTGCCCTGGTCTGCACATAACCTGGGTTTGAACGCAGTGCAAAACCTCTGAGGAATACTTGAAAGGTGTGTTTATTGCAGTGAAAGGCAGTTTGTGGCCGTATGTGAGCCAAAAAAAGCTATGCGATAAGAGTGCGCGATAATTTCATTACAGAACTACAAACGCAAACAAAATAAACACTGAATAGATTTTTTAAGGTAACTAGGTAGACCGAGGTTGGACACAATACTAACAATACAGTAACACAACAGGACAGTGAGTGCCTTTATACCAATTTCCATCCAGGAAACGCAGAAGCCTTTCTCTGTCATTCGCTTTATGAAAGAAACTATACAATTCATCATGATTGTTTGTCATACCTGTACCTACTACGTTCATGATAAATTAGATGTATGTGTATTTCTGTCACGATATCGGAAAATATAAAAATTTGATTGAAAGCCACATGGCGTAAGTTCCTTGCCTCGTCGATCTGCATTACAAATAGAGCAACTGACAGGATATTTGGAGAAGGTAACTCCACTTTAAACTCGAGGCCACTTGTAATTTAGGCCACCAGCCAGCACAGATGCACTAGATAGTAAACTCAAATAATAAGGAGGAAACATTCCACTGACGCACATAATGTACGATAACAGAATTAATCTAACATTAAGGCAGGGAGATGTAGATGGAATTCTCCCAAAGAGAGAGAGAGAGCAACTGGGCAGTACACCAACAATGGACGGGATGGAAAACTTCTTAGTGGATTAAAGTAGACAGTACTGAGGCCACACGGGAAGGCCGTACCCAACCAAATCAATTATGACGGATACAAAAGGGGACGTTCTTAACAGACAGGGGATCGCTAATCAATTGCAGGACGGAGCAGTCAGCATAAGGAGTGGCGACACCAACAGAGCAGCAGTTGAAGAGTTATTATTTTAGCTACGAGAAGCCAGTGGAAAGACTCTGGGGACACGTAACAACTGCAAGGTAAGTAGCTATTGAACATTTCATGGAATATTATTGACCAGAGAACGCCTGTCTCTGTCTCACGTGTAATACTTCAGGATTTCATTAAATGACAGGACCAAGTTATAACAGAAGACTTGTCCACTGTACTGCTAGGCCAAGTGGTCATACAGTAATACTGAAACAGCAGAAGGTGTGTGACTAACAGCACTGGACTCTGATTCATTTCGATAGTTGACTGACTGCGTATTGAAGGGTAGTAGATCTGACACCTAACTTACTATAATTCTCTATAATATCACTTCTACATAACAGCTCGATAAAAGTATTCCGTCAAAGTAATAATTGACTTCTCCTGCAGAATCTATCTGCAACAATATTCTTTTGTAGTCGACAATATTGACATTGTCAAACTCGCAATCTTCGGAGAATCTCCATTATAAAGGTTGTGAAGGGTGAATCCCATTTCAGAAAACCTCCCTGTTGTCGCCAAAGTCGAATTGCGCCACACAGGTAACATCGACGCAAGATTAAAGACGGCAACTATGCCCTGACGCAACAATAAAGATTTAGTGCCAGATTTGGGGGGGTAAGCATTGTGAGAACATAATAAAGTGGGGTATACACAGCGGTTATTTGAGAAGCTAGTGTATATCAGAGTCTCATCAAAAAAGAAAAAGCCATTCTGAGTAGCAGCACCCAAGATTCGGAGTTCCGAGCGTACACCATCTTGTGTGAGTAGCAGTTCCTAAGACTACGAGTAGCAACGCTTGAGAGTACATACAAGTAGTAATGTGCCAACCAAGCAGGACGGTTGAAAGTCACGGGCTTCAGACAGCAACATCAGTACGACAATGCACACCCTTAACTATAAGGTATGTTGAGATTATGAACAAAAGTAAAGATAACGCCATCCGGTAGTGATAACATAGTAATAAGTGCTAAGTATGTGTTAGTTTTATTCCTGAAAACCTTCGACGGGAACAAAAGAGCAATACAGTTTACTGAAAATGAAGGTACCGCGTTTGACGTGGTAAACACCGAAGAGATTAACCTATTATTTCAGTATATTAAGTCAAAGAGATGCTAGATGAAAATTGTTATTCCGAGACAATACAAATAACTGGCAGAAAGTGGGAAATATCTTAGAGCAAAATTATTTCAGCAAACGAACCATTGATTTCTATGTGGTTAGAACGTTCCAAGCCAATGTATGGAGAAACATTAGCTTCATGGAGAAATAAGATAGACGAGCTATCAAAATCGTTCGAGGTTCCCGTGACGAGAATAACTTCCTAAGAACAATTGAAGGGTGCATCATAAATGGTGAATGCGCTAAGCTGTCCATGCTTCCTTCAAAGCTTGGCAAACGAGAGAATTCAGACGATAATACGCTGTTGAAACGAAGACATTAATTTAAACGAGGGCGTTGAAATTTCACTGCAAGAAGAGAGTGCTATCTTGTCCATGTTAAAAAAAATACCATGATACTTAGAAATATTGGGATCAACTAAGACCAATAAGCAGATTAAACGTGTAAAGTGCTATACCTGTGGGAAAATGGGACATATAGCAAAACGTTTCCGAAGGAGCCCCAAAGTAAGGTTGGCGCAGATACTCAACAGGGCAGCCCGAGCTACACAATTTCAAGATTTTTGCTGTCACTGTGATGAGAAATGTGCCAAGATTGTAATATGTACGAAATGCCAGCGGTTTGGGCATAAGGCACAGGACTGTCGATCTTTCCGATGTTATATCTCCACTAAATACCAAGAGAAACGTGGAAAGGTTGCAGGTGGTAGATGCAGCAGTCATTTGTAGTCATCTTGCGATGGCCCCAGGTAAGGGTCATTGGCCGAGAGGTGATATGATGACTAGCAAATGTGATGATTTCGCCAACAAACTAAAATTTTTATTAGATACCGGAGAGCACACATCAGTTTCCTCAAGAAGAAGCGCTGACTACCAAACTCCTGCTATATCGGGAAAAGGTACAAAGACTGAAAGGAGTAGCGCAGGGCACACTCAGTACACTAAGTGCATTGAAGCTACACTTACAAATAGAAGGAAATGTGTTAGGAGAGCAGAAGTTTCATGTGTTACAGATAGGAACAGACGTTTCATATAACCGTTTGGTAGGCAGTGATTTCTTACTAAAGCAAGGAGACATTATTGATAATCTAAATAGTTTATTAAATGTGAATAGGTATGATGGCCCATTATTGCCAGTACCCGAAGGTAAGGGACCACAACGTCAAGCACGGACGTGGGAAAGTGACCAAGAACATAACGATCCGACAACAGACTTAAGTGAGCTGAAACAAGGTAACGGAAATTTAAAAGGAAGCAGAACTGTGTATAGAAATAATGGAAGAAAACAATGGTCCAGTGGAGGAATGGCACCTAGAAGGACACCTGTCCAAAATGTGACAGTCGCAGTGACAGAGAAATGACAGGAGCCATGAAAGAAAACGTAATGGGATTGAAATTAGGAGGCAACAGGATTCCGGAAGGCAAAGAAATAATAGTGCCGAAACAGGAAGTAATAAGGAATGTATACAAACTGGAAGCATTAGTGTGAAATATACAAGAGAGGTGCATTATCAATGAAAACTTTTGCACAGGAGCAACCGTAAGGACAGTGAGAAAAACGCCAGAATGAGCACAAGATTACAAAACTTGCATAGTGCAGGTAAGAGACGGTTTACCAAGGGAATTTTTAAATGAGGAGGAGAAAGAGAAAATTTATGAAGTGTATTTAGGGGTGTGTTTCACTTCAAGGATGAAAAAATGTCATTTATGGAGACAGCGAAACACACACACGCCCTGTATTACCTGAACACGACGGCAGACTAATAAATATCCGGCCCTATAGGACAGCAGAATCACAGAGATATTAAGAGAGAAAGTAAAGAAAATGGAGGCTGACGATATTATAATCGAAAGTCAAATCACGAAGGTATCGAAAATTCTGAACCAAATGGGAAAAGCCAAGTATTTTCTCACACTGGATTTAGCAAGTGGATACCATCAGTTATTAATTGATCCGCATGACTGGAAGAAAACAGCGTGTAGTGTTAACTACCAGCACTATTGCGTACATGAGGAGGCCTATAGGTTTAGAAGGGCAAATAGTATGTTCCAGAGATGAATGAACATTGCCCTGACGGGACTGCAAAAGGCAAAAAACTTAATATGTCTCAGTTTCTTCGTATGTTAAAGAAGTACGTTGCGTAAGCTTATTAAGTGCAACTACACTCCTGGAAATTGAAATAACAACACCGTGAATTCATTGTCCCAGGAAGGGGAAACTTTATTGACACATTCCTGGGGTCAGATACATCACATGATCACACTGACAGAACCACAGGCACATAGACACAGGCAACAGAGCATGCACAATGTCGGCACTAGTACAGTGTATATCATCCTTTCGCAGCAATCCAGGCTGCTATTCTCCCATGCAGACGATCGTAGAGATGCTGGATGTAGTCCTGTGGAACGGCTTGCCATGCCATTTCCACCTTGCGCCTCAGTTGGACCAGCATTCGTGCTGGACGTGCAGACCGCGTGAGACGACGCTTCATCCAGTCCCAAACATGCTCAATGGGGGACAGATCCGGAGATCTTGCTGGCCAGGTTAGTTGACTTACACCTTCTAGAGCACGTTGGGTTGCGCGGGATACATGCGGACGTGCATTGTCCTGTTGGAACAGCAAGTTCCCTTGCCGGTCTAGGAATGGTAGAACGATGGGTTCGATGACGGTTTGGATGTACCGTGCACTATTCAGTGTCCCCTCGACGATCACCAGAGGTGTACGGCCAGTGTAGGAGATCGCCCCCCACACCATGATGCTGGGTGTTGGCCCTGTGTGCCTCGGTCGTATGCAGTCCTGATTGTGGCGCTCACCTGCACGGCGCCAAACACGCATACGACCATCATTGGCACCAAGGCAGAAGCGACTCTCATCGCTGAAGACGACACGTCTCCATTTGTCCCTCCATTCACGCCTGTCGCGACACCACTGGAGGCGGGCTGCACGATGTTGGGGCGTGAGCGGAAGACGGCCTAACGGTGTGCGGGACCGTAGCCCAGCTTCATGGAGACGGTTGCGAATGGTCCTCGCCGATACCCCAGGAGCAACAGTGTCCCTAATTTGCTGGGAAGTGGCGGTGCGGTCCCCTACGGCACTGCGTAGGATCCTACGGTCTTGGCGTGCATCCGTGCGTCGCTGCGGTCCGGTCCCAGGTCGACGGGCACGTGCACCTTCCGCCGACCACTGGCGACAACATCGATGTACTGTGGAGACCTCACGCCCCACGTGTTGAGCAATTCGGCGGTACGTCCACCCGGCCTCCCGCATGCCCACTATACGCCCTCGCTCAAAGTCCGTCAACTGCACGTACGGTTCACGTCCACGCTGTCGCCGCATGCTACCAGTGTTAAAGACTGCGATGGAGCTCCGTATGCCACAGCAAACTGGCTGACACTGACGGCGGCGGTACACAAATGCTGCGCAGCTAGCGCCATTCGACGGCCAACACCGCGGTTCCTGGTGTGTCCGCTGTGCCGTGAGTGTGATCATTGCTTGAACAGCCGTCTCGCAGTGTCCGGAGCAAGTATGGTGGGTCTGACACACTGGTGTCAATGTGTTCTTTTTTCCATTTCCTGGAGTGTATTAACTACGATAACCAGTCTGAAATTTTCTCTTCACCATCTATGCAAATAATTTGATAATTAACATATTTTATCTTGATATTGACGTGACACACTCGGTTCAATAACGTAAGGATTGGAAGGAACCTACTTGATGCTGTCGTCGGGTGGAATGTCACTGCAACACTTCGATTATAAAGTGATTGTTATTAATTGTTCAACTTCAGAGAAAAGCACAGTCACTGGCAAGCCTTCTACAGTTTTATCCTACGAAAATTACGTAGGTCTTACTTCCCTCGTTGTCGGTGGATCGTCGGAAGTCCACGGCAGCGACACAATGTGGCATCGGGCTTTTACTGTTACGACTTGGGCCCACGACTTGGGCCTTGTTTCTTCTGCACTATGCTCATTAGTCCATAATAACTTGCCTGGCCATGCTTCCAGATATGCCGACCTTTACTTTCCCGTCGTACTTAGATATACACTAGCCGTTAGATGTAACACAGCTAGGACCAGCAGCACTCGACTGTACTTCTTACTCAGAGCACGGCGTCACTGCTACTACTACCCGCTGGCGCGCTCCCGCGCTCAGCGGCACGACAAAACCATCTCTCTGACTTCAACGTTAACTAAATATGCCCTGACTTGCCAGTGTTAAATATTACGTAATTTAAACACAGTATTTACAATACATTTTTACACTAGACAATATATCGTATACAAACAGTTTCATGTGTTAAGTAAGCGAAAAAATTCATAGCAAGGTCTGCGTTGTAGCGTCACACACACTGCGCAGCAGTGTTCTAAAAGTGATCAGACAAGCATAGTGTAAGCAGTCTCTTTAATAGATCTATTATATTTTCTAAGTGCGCTTACAACAAAACGCAGTCTTTGGTTAGCCTTCCCCACAATATTTTCTACGTGTACCTTCCAATTTAAGTTGTTTGTAATTCTAATTCCCAAATATTTAGTTGGATTTATAACCTTAAGATTTGACTGATTTATCGTGTAACCGAAGATTAAGAGATTCCTTATAGTACTCATGTGGATGACCTCTCACTTTTCATTATTTAGGGTCAATTTACAATTTTTGCACCATACATACATCTTTCCTCAATCGCTGTGGAATTTGTTTTGATCTTATAATGTTTTTCTAGTCGATAAACGACAGCACTACGACAGCACTATCTGCAAAAAACCTAAGAGAGCTGCTCAAATTGTCTCATAAATCGTTTCTGTAGATTAGGAAGAGCAAGGGGCCTATAAAACTGTCTTTCGGAACTCCAGGAATCACATCTGTTTTAGTTGATGACTTTCCGTCAGTTACTACGAATTATGACTTCTCTGACAGTAAATCAAGAATCCAGTCACATGACTGAGACGATATTCCATAAGCCCGCAATTTCACTACAAGCCGCTTTAGTGGTACAACGTAAAAATCCTTCTGGAAATCTAGAAATACGGAATCAATTTGAAGTCTCTTGTCAATAGTACTCAGCACTTCATGCGAGTAAAGAGCTAGTCGTGTTTGGCAACAACGATGTTCTGTAAATTTGTGTGTGTCAAAACACCGTTCTCTTTGAGGTAATTCATAATGTTCGAATAAAATATTTGTTCCACAATCCTGCTGCATATCGACATTGGCCTGTAATTTAGAGGATTGTTCGTACTACCTGTCTTGAATATAGCTGTCACCTGTGCAACTTTCCTGTCTTTGGGTACGTATCTTTCGCGATCGAATGGCTGGATATGATTGTAAGCATGGAGCTATTATATTACCCTATTTTGAAAGTAACCTAACTGGTATCGTGTCTGGACCGGAAGACTTGCTTTTGTTAAGTGATTTATGTTGCTTCACTACTACGAGGATATCTACCTCTTACTCATGTTGGCAGCTGTTCTTGATTCGAATTGTGGAATATTTACTTCGTCTTCTTTGGTGAAGGAATTTTGGATGGCTGTATCTAGTAACTCTGCTTTCGCAGCACTATCGTCTATTGTATTTCGATTTCTATCGCTAAGAGAAGGCACTGATTGTATCTTGCCGCTAGCATACTTCACATGCGACCAGAATGTCTTTGCTTTGGATTTTCTTCCAGGTTTAGAGACAAAGTTTCGTTGTGGAACCTATTATAAGCATCTCGCATTTATGTCCACCGTAAATTTCGAGCTTCTGTAAAAGATCACAAATCTTGGAGATTTTGCGTCTGTTTGCATTTGGTATGCTTTTTTCGCTGTTTCTGCAGCGGTATTATGACCCATTTTGTGTACCAAGGAGGAGGAGCTCTGTCGTTTGTTAATTTATTTGGTATAAATCTCTCAGTTCTTGCCCATACTATTTCTTCCAATCGTCAACTGGTCTACACTTACATTGTTAATTTGGGAAAAGAGGAGATTGTCTCCCAAGGAGGCTTCAAGTTAATTTTTACCTGCTTTTTGAATAGGTATATTTTCCTTTTATTTTTGGAAGATATGCGTGTCACCATATTCAGTCTTGTTACGACAACCCTGTATTCGTTTTGACGCTTGTTATTAGCTCAGAACTATTTGTTACTAAGAAGTCAAGTGTGTTTTCAAAACGGGTAACTATTCGTGTGGGCTCATGAATAACTGCTGGAAATAATTTTCAGAGAAGCATTTAGCACGATTTCGGATGATGTTTAATGCTTACCTCCGAGTTTGAACATGTATTTTTTCGAAGATATCGAGAGTATATTATAGTCACCACCAACTATAATTGTATGAGTTGGGGTCGTGTTTGAAATAAACCTCTAGTTTTCTTTGATCCTTTTAGCAATTGTATCATCTGAATTGTGATCTCCATAACAGGATAAAATTATTATTTTATTCCATATGACAAGAATGACCTCTCCCCGAACTAACACATAGGAAATATCTACTTCAATTTCGCGACAGTGTACAAACTTATTCCATTGCCACCTACCTAAGCATAATTTCGGTTAACTGTGTTATCAAAGTTGCAACATCATCACGAAAAAACAGTGACATGTATATGTAATAAGTTTCCTTTAATTTTCGTCTATGGTCATAAACGTTTTGTTAACAGATTACCGGTTTCGGTCTTTAAGGACCATCATCAGATCTGCAGCAAAAATGGGAAAAACATAAATACACTTGCAAACTGTCTACAGCTTCTGACAACCCTCTCACACCAAAGTTAAAATTTTATTATGATTGTAGTGTTGCTCACTTTGCTAAATATTGCATTTTCGGGCAACAACGAAGTTATATTATGTGGCAGGTGTCATTAAAGCACAGTTAGTCATTTCATGAAATAATGGATAAACTAGTCACTCATCTTTTCGTGTTTCCCACGCTGGTCTCGTTGTGAACTCATGGCTCAATCGTCGAAAATCTAGGTAGTGATGATTCCAAGCCTGGATGCAAAGAGGACTAGGTGTTATTCTGCGATACTCAAAAGTTTTATAGATGTGTTTCGTAGACCATTCTTGAAGATTAAACTTTTGCAAGTTAGGACAATGGTGATGTAAAAATGTAATCAAGACTCAGAATTTAAATTACAAATATTTTGTATTACTTTCGTTGCAACATCACTTCACAATATAAAACATGCTTGAAAATATCTTCCTCACTCTTAAAGTTCACACTTCATAAGCTCACTACGATTTGCGTCTTTTCAACATGACGACCAAAGCTTGACTCCCTAATAACAGCTTACGCGCCCAAAAATCAGACTTACAACTGCATCAAAGATCATAGTGACAAAAGAAAGAATACACATAAGAATAATATAATTGCAATATATACATATCGATGTATCGAAGTACCTCTACATTAATGAAATCAAGTCTGAATGTTGTCACACAAATATGTTAACTATTTTACAGTAGAATATTGCTGGTATCGAGAGGTTGAAATGAAGTGCCGTTATGGTTACAAGCTTGAGAACAATACATTTGACGATGCCACTATGGCTGCAGCACATTAGGACTTCGTTTTTATGAAACACGTAAAGAGGTGTGCCTGTTCATATTTAAAGCGCACAAATGTAAACCTTGTCAGTACTACTTTTCATTATGGTCTATGTATTGTTCTCAATCTGTAGACAGTTTGCGACTGTGTTTATGTTTTTCCAATTTTTGCTGCAGATCTGATGATGGTCATTAAAGACCGAAACTGGTAATCTGTTAACAAAACGTTTGTGACCGTAGACGTAAATTAAAGGAAACTTATGTTATCAAAAGTATCCGGACGCCTGGCTGAAAATGACTTACAAGTCCATGGCATCCTCCTTCGGAAATGCCGGAATTCAGTATGGTGTTGGCCTTGATGACAGTTTCCACTCTCTCAGACACACGATTAATCAGGTGGTGCAAGGTTTCTTTGGGAATGGTAGCCCATTCTTCACTGAGTTCTGCACTGAGAAGAGGTGTCGATGTCGGTTGGTGATGCCTGGCAGGAAGTCGGCGTTCCAAAACATCCCGAAGGTGTTCTACAGGACTCACGTGAGGACTCTGTGAAGGGCCAGTCCATTACAGCGATGTTATTGTCATGTAACCACCCCAAATAGGACGTGCATTATGAACAGGTGCTGGATGAGCACGCAAAACAGGCACATGACAGGATTCTCGTATTAGAAGGGCAGCAGCAGCAACAGATCGTACAGCTGTCACAACACAGGTAAGAGGGCCTGTGGGGCCAGACGTGTCAACACGAAATGATGCAGGCCGATTATTAGCAGTGGGACTACAGGCACGCACACCTCTAGCTCGTCTTCCACTCGTGCCACTGCAGCGAGGTACACGGCTCGACTGGGTACAAGGCTATACTGGTACCGTCAAGACGATCAGTTGAAAAATGGAACGGCGCTCCATAGTCTTCAGTTGTGGAAGCAGATTCTGCCTGAATGCCAGAGCTGGTGTTTGCTCGTACGATGTAGGCCTGGCGAGCGATGTACCATAGGGAGCCGTCGTCCAAGGCCCACTGTCTCTGCCCCAGACCTTAAGGTGTGGGGTGAAATAAATTACAATTCTCATTCACCTTTGATATTTCTGGAGGGGACAATAACCAGCGTTCGGTAATTGCAGAATGTGGTTGGACCGGTACTTCTGCCGTTATTGCAACAGGAAAGGGACACATTGATTCCACAGGATAATGCTCGTCACACACTGATCGTGGAACTCAAAGACCTCTGAAAGACTTACAGCAATTTCCCTGGCCAGCACAATCTACTAACTTCTCTCCAATCGAGTATGTGTAGGGTATGATGGGATGAAAGTGACTTGCGCGACTCGTCAAGCTACAATCCTTACGAAATTACATGAACAGGTCGACCAGGTGTGGAATAATAAATTCCGGGACCTTGTTCGCTATTTTGTACGATCGACTCGATGACAGAGTCAGCGCTGCATCGCCCCCTTGCTATTGATCCGTAAATGTTGTCATTTCATGTAGTCCATATACACTGTAGCAACGACAAATGTTGACTGAATTGGGAACCTCTAAAGGGATGTACCAAGTTTTGTTTCCAGCAGCGAATAACGCAGATGATGGAGGAAAACGATCCCACAGTGTTGGTAAAGAGAGTTGGTAGTATGCTGTTTGATACAGTCCCTTCACTCAAATACACTAATGACCATTAAAATTGCTACACCATGAAGATGACGTGTTACAGACACGAAATTTAACCAACAGAAAAAGGATGCTGTGATATGCAAATGATTAGCTTTTCAGAGCATTCACACTAGATTGGCACCGGTGGCGACACCTACAACGCGCTGACATGAGGAAAGTTTCCAATCGATTTCTCATACAAAAACAGCAGTTGACCGGTTTTTCCTGGTGAAACGTGGTAGTGATGCCTCGTGTAAGGAGAAGAAACAAGTACCATCACGTTACCGACTTCGATAAAGGTCCGATTTTAGCCTTTCTCGACTGCGGTTTATCGTGTCGCGACATTGCTGCTCTCGTTGGTCAAGATAAAATGACTGTTTGCAGAATATGGAATAGGTGAGTTCAGGAGGGTAATACGGAACGCCGTGCTGGATCCCAACGACCTCGTATCACTAACACTCGAATTGACATGCATCTTACCACTATGGCTGTAACGTATCATGCAGCCCAGTCTCTATCCATGAGTTGATGGGGATGTTTTCAAGACAACAACCATCTGCAAGGACATTTCGACGACGTTTGCAGCAACATGGACTATCAGTTCGGCGACCGTGGCTGCGGTTACCCTCGACGCTGCATCACAGGCAGGAGAGCCTGCGATGGTGTACGCAACGAAGAAACCTGGGTGCACGAATGGCAACACGTTGTTTTTTCGGATGAATCCAGGTTCTCTTTACAGCATCATGAAGGTCGCATACATGTTTGGCGTCATCGCGGTGAACGCACATTGGAAGCGTGTATTCGTCTTCGCCATACTGGCGTATCACCTGGTGTGATGGCAGGGGGTGCCATTGGTTACACATCTCGGTCACCGTTTGTTCGCTTTGACGGCACTTTGAACAGTGAACCTTATATTTCAGATGTGTTACGGCCTGTGGGTCTACCCGTCATTCGATTCCTGTGAATCCCCAACATTTCAGCCGGATAATGCACCACTGCATGTTGCAGGTCCTGTATGGGCCTTTCTGGATACAGAAAAGTTCGACTGCTTCCCTGGCCAGCACATTCTCCAGATCTCACACCAATTGAAAACGTCTGGTCAATGGTGTTACGGCCTGTGGGTCTACCCGTCATTCGATTCCTGTGAATCCCCAACATTTCAGCCGGATAATGCACCACCGCATGTTGCAGGTCCTGTATGGGCCTTTCTGGATACAGAAAAGTTCGACTGCTTCCCTGGCCAGCACATTCTCCAGATCTCACACCAATTGAAAACGTCTGGTCAATGGTGGCTGAGCAACTGGCTCGTCACAATACGCCAGTCACTACTCTTGATGAACTGTGGTATTGTGTTGAAGCTGCATGAGCAGCTGTACCTGTACACTCCATCCAAGCTCCGTTTGACTTAATGCCCAGGCGTATCAAGGCCGTTATTACGGCAAGAGGTGGTTGTTCTGGGTTCTGATATCTCAGGATCTATGCACCCAAATTGCGTGAAAATGTAATCATATGTCAGTTTTAGTATAATATATCCGCCTAACAAATACCCGTTAATCATCTGCATTTCTTCTTGGTATAGCAATTTTAAGGGCCAGTAGTGTATCTAGGAGTAACATTGCAGAGGGGAAATAAATGGACGAAAACGTTAAGGATGTTAGCAGATATAGCGAATGTTCGACTTAGGTTTATTAGTAGAGGTTTAGGAATGTTTATCTCATCTGTAAAGGAGACAGCATATGGAACACTAATGCAACCTATTGTTGAATATTAATCACTTGTATGGGATACCCTCTAGTTCGAATTTAAGGGGTCGTGTTTCTAGATTTGTTACCGGTAATTTTATTCAACAAGCAAACTCAAATAGTAATCCCTGGAGGAAAGAGCACTTTGTTACTGCAAGGCACTTCCGAGAAAATTTCGAGAACTGGCAAAAAAATTGCTCTGAGCACTATGGGACTTAACATCTGCGGTCATCAGTCCCCTAGAACTCAAAACTACTTAAACCTAACTAGCGTAAGGACATCAAACACATCCATGCCCTAGGCAGTATTCGAACCTGCGACCTTAGCGGTCGCGTGGTTCCCGACTGAAGTTCCTAGAACCGCTCGGACACTCCGACTGGCTCGAGAACTGCCAACAGCGTCCATGATTGCAGAAAGATTCTATTGCCACTGACGTATATTTCTGGTTGGGAACATGGTCATAAGATAAATTGGGGCTCGGACGGAGGCAAATAAACCTTCGTCTTTCTATCGCTGCATTTGTTAGTTTAACAGGAAATGATGAAGTATGTGGTATTGATGAAAAGTACCCTCGGCCATGAACGGTAGCGTGGCTTGCGAAGTAAGCACCCAAACGTGGGAATAGAATGTCATCCACGTCCGTCAGGTTTTACATAGCTCACAAGATGTTTCGTGTCGAAGCAAGTGTTATAGTACTGTATATTCATTCAGCTGGCATTAATGTACATCTCATGATTTTCCGAAAGTGGTGAGATATCTATGGGAATTGCGGGTGCCCAAGGATCCATGATTTTACCCAGAATGGCACCTCTTCGTCAGAGGCAAATCAACGGCCACGAATGTCTTTCATTAGGGCTCCAAAAATATGGAAACTGCACGGTGAGAGGTCGGACTGCGTGTTACGGTTTCTCAGTGGAACTCGTCCAGCGTAGTGCAAAGAACCTTGGCAACATGTCGACTCCAGCTTTCAGCATCACTACCATCTCTGCGTTTGGCTCTTGATGGAGAATAATTTACTATCTCTTCACAGACATTCAGACAACTTGTAGAAAGTATAGTTGAAGACATGGGCCTGCCGAGGTGGCCGAGCGGTTCTAGGCGCTACAGTCTGAAACCGCGCGATCGCTACGGTCGCAAGTTCGAATCCTGCCTCGGGCATGAATGTGTGTGATGTCTTTAGGTTAGTTAGGTTTAGGTAGTTCTAAGTTATAGGGGACTGATGACCTCAGAAGTTAAGTTCCATAGTGCTCAGAGCCACCTGAAGAAATGATACAGACGACGGGGCTACGTGGGGTTTCCTATCGTAGTGTTTCCTACAATGGTGCAGCAGGTAGCGAAGCTGTCAAGATAAACTGGTTCTCTAACGTTGTGTTTGCGAACTGAGGCTCCCCCTCTGCGTGTCTACCCCTGTCACTCACCCTCTGTGCAGGTGTTGTCACCGTTTCTCAGACAGCGTCAATAATTTTGCAAAAGTAACTTGCCGGTTCTGGAGTTTCGTCATATATGTCATACGAAAATAATTATTTGTATTTGGCGGATCTCATTCACAAAAGTACGCTTTTAACGGTATTTCTAAAGTTCTAATACACAATCTGCTGTTTATTGAATTTTTATCTCAACATAACTGAAATTTAACTTGGTAAAATTCTTACACAACATGGTCACTCGTCCTGTGAAGCTTCCATAATTTTTGGTGAGGAAGGTGGAATGAGAACTCAGACAACTGGTTGCCCACTTTTCTGTCAGAAACTTTTAAACACGATCATATTTGCCTTTACTGTGTTCCAAAAGGAGCATTTTTCAGCTGATTTTTATGTAGTTCATTTTATAAAGATGAAATTCCAATTAGATGAACTTTGGTGGAGTCATCTATATTAAGCAACGAATTATATCATCTTTAGACTTCATGAACAACACTATAGTTATCGAGACTTTATACTCTGCATCTAACCATAGGGAAATATTCGGTAATTTCTTTCAGATGAACACACCCATTGTCGCGTAAATCTTTATCTAATTACTAACTGTAAACCCGGCGTTGCCCGGATATTTATTCATCCCAGTTTTATGTCAGTTCATCCCCTCTTCCCTCATCTCCCTTGTCCTTTTAGTCCTATCTCGTCTCACTATCCACCTCCTCCTTCCGCCCATCCGTCTCTCTTTCCATCTCCCATCTGCCCCCTCTCTCAACACTTCCTCCTCCCCTCCATCTTCCTCTCCTTCTTCATCCATCTTCCCGTCTCTGTCCACCTCCTCCTCCGCTTTATCTAATAGTACGTCAAATTCACAATTACACGCCTAATTTATGAATTTATTACAGGGTTCCGTTAGTCATCCATCACCTTCCCCCTTTTTCTGTTTACCTGCTGCTCCCTCTCTACATTAATTTGATTCTCTCACTTTTCTGGATGCACCTCCTCCTCCCCCTCCCCGCCCTCATCACGTTCTCCTCTCTCCATATATCTGCTCCTCCGCCTCCGTCATGCCATCTGTAAATAGGCTGTTTAGGTTTTTTTATTGGTAACGCCGCCTCCACGTAGCGCTCTGTATGAAAATCACTGGCTGTGCCGTGAGCAGTCTGTGGCTGGTTTGCATTGTTGTCTGCCATTGTAGTGTTGGGCAGCGGCAGCTGGATGCTAACAGCGCTTAGCGTTGCGCAGTTGGAGGTGAGCCGCCAGCAGTGGTAGATGTGGGGAGAGAGATGGAGGAGTTTTGAAATTTGTAAAAATGGATGTCATGAACTGATATATATATTATGACTATTAAGGTAAATACATTGTTTGTTCTCTATTAAAATCTTTAATTCGCTAACTATGCCTATCAGTAGTTAGTGCCTTATGTAGTTTGAATCTTTTATTTAGCTGGCAGTAGTGGCGCTCGCTGTATTGCACTAGTTTGAGTAACGAAGATTTTTGTGAGGTAAGTGATTTGTGAACTGTATAGGTTAACGTTAGTCAGGGCCATTCTTTGTAGCGATTACTGAAAGTCAGATTGCGTTGCGCTAAAAATATTGCGTGTCAGTTTAAGCACACTCTTGTATAATTTTTCTAAGGGGATGTTTCACATCTCCTCTTCCCCCGTCTATGAAAAATACGTATATTTGCCAACATTCATGCTGATTGACAAGACGGCCGGCCGTGGTGGCCGAGCGGTTCTAGGGGCTACAGTCCGGAACCGTGCGACCGCTACGGTCGCAGGTTTGAATCCTGCCTCGGGCATGGATGTGTGTGATGTCCTTAGGTTTGTTAGGTTTAAGTAGTTCTAAGTTCTAGGGGACTGATAACCTTAGAAGTTAAGTCCCATAGTGCTCAGAGCCGTTTGAACCATTTTTGACGAGACGATTTTGAATTTATTTAAAGGTAGGCCAACCATCCGCCACCCAGCATACGTTGGTTTGTGTAAATGCCTTCACAACGGAAACATACATACATACGTGAGCCAACTCCCAAGCTGATCAGTAAAATGGTGTGTAATTCGGTTGTAAGGCACCCTCCGCCATACACCGTATGAAATTTCATGTAGTCGGTGAGGTTCCCCTTGTTTTGAAGATCAAATGTACAAAATTTCATCAAGATCGGAGCAAAACTGTGGCTTTTGTTTAAATCCGTAAGTAAAGAAGTAAAGTACCTTCCACCATGCACTGAAAGAAGTGTTATGTAGACAGTGACCTTCCTCTTGGTTTGAGAAACAGGAATTCATTTTTATACATCCCGCCTGCTCTATGCCGACTTAGTTGCGAAACGTAAATAATAGATTCGAACAACAGAAATCACGTAACGGTTTCTGTCGCGTAAGGGGCAACATAGCTATTAAATAATAGTAACGAGATTACGAGAGCAGTCACTTTCAGTGTTACGTAAAATTACGTTATACCTTGTAAATTATCACGACACAAAATGAAGATAAGCAATGTAGAACGTCCTTCCATTTGCGTTTGAAACTCTCGGAGAGATGCTGTGCCGTTAGGAGGGCGGGAGGGGGCAGCAAGGGAAGCTTTGATTTGTTTTGCCGGCCCGGGACTCAGACAGGTTCAGTGTGCCACTGCTCGTAGGAAACCACACGGTAGGAAACCCCACGACACCGACGAAGGTGGACACACCCCACATTGCCGGGCGGAGTGGCTGCGCGGTTAGAGGCGCGGTGCCACTGACTGCGCGGCCCCTCCCACCGGAGGTTTGAGTCCTCCCTCGGGTATGGGTGTGTGTGTGTGTTCTTTTTAGCATAAGTTAATTTAAGTAGTGTGAAATCTAGGGACCGCTGGCCACAGCACTTTAGCCCCTAGAAATTCACCCCCACCCCTTTCTTCACACTAATGTCGACTAATAAATATGTCGATACTTTTGATGCGGTAGTGGTAGTTGATAAGTTGGTGGAGTAACAGGAGGCAGGCCGCACCTCCTCGCAGCGGTGAGGAGCAGGCGAGGGTTCGACAGTTTTTCTGGCTGCGTGTGGCTGCTTTTAAAACAGGGAGCGGAGCGGATGGTGGCCTAAAGGGGCGCGCATTAGGCTGGTGGCCCACGGCTCAGCATTGATGAATCTGCTGTCAGCGCGCTGAGTGCCGCGGATTAATGACGTGGCGGGGCGACGCGGCTGCAGGTGGCAGGCGGGCAAGCCGCGGGGCGGGCTGGGGAGCTGCGAGCGGCCACGCCCCGGCGCCCAGCGCTCGTGCCCCGTCTCCAATCACTTGTCCGCTGCCGCCATCATCAGCACCAAGAGGCACCCGGGTTACATGTCAGTGGAGCGCCGATAGCACGCTCGATCGGTGGGTGGGCAATTTCGTAATGACTAAGCTCTTGACAACGATGAATAAAATACACTCTTTGAAAATTTGAAGGTAGCGATGTGCAAGCAAGGAATGGTCATTTGCCGCTTGAATATGTAATGTTCACCATGTAAATGATTTTTCTTCCATAGGATTCTGTGCATGAGTCAGTAGAAACGGAATCCTTGTAGGACCACTTCTTATCGGTCTGACTGCCCGCCTGTTAAAACCCTTTTTTTCTGTGGAACAGATGCAGGTATCAAGTTTAAATTGACGTCAAATACTGAGGCCTTAAGTGCCTTGGAAGTGTAAGAAATATGAGCATCTACGCCGATGCAATCAAAACATAGGGAATTATATGTCATATATCTTGATATTCGCAAAGTTTTCCACATCCCGCTAGGTGAATACCGGGCTGGTCCCCATGTTCCGCTTCGCCTCGCAGACATCTGAACACATTCGCACTATTCCATGGATTACACACGACGCAGACAGTTGGGGTACACTAATTCCGTCCCGGGGGAGGTACGCGGTGGCGGCAGGAAGAGCACTCGGCCACCCCTTAAAACATTAACCTGCCAAATCTGATTAACGATGGCTGACCCTGCGTAACTGCGGGACAAGGCTCAAGCGATAGAATCTTGATATTCGCAAACCCACACATTAAAACCTAATGATGAAACCTATCGATGAACATTATATACGAGGTTTGTCCATAAAATAAGTTCCGATCGCTCGCGAAATGGAAACGACTATGAAAATCCGATAAATCTTTGCACAAATGGGCTGGGCAGCGTCTCTAGTATGACCCTAGATACCATCACATCGCTCTTTTCATTTCTGAGCTCACAGGGAGCGCGTAAAGATGCCTAGAAAATAATCTCCCGCAAAGTACGAGGGCCTGGTGGGAAATTTCGCCTGAAGCTATGCAGCCAACATTACATAACTGTCGTGCTGTTTCTTCTTCAAGACAATCTTCAGCCGCATTCTGCGGGAGGCAATGAATATGCTCCTGCATCGTTCTCAATTGTAAATGTTTGATTACCCACAATGCAACCAGTAATTGTCTCCCTCTGAGTTTCATCTCTGCTCACATGAACCGCTGGCTACGAAGACAACATTGTGGCATAGACAACCAGCTGTAGGCCTGGGTAGGGAATTTGCGGAAAGCACTGGCGGCTGCCTTCTATGATGAGGGTATTGAAAAGTTGGTACAACGCGGCGACAAATGTCTGAGTCAGAACGGCGACTACGTAGAGAAGCAGGTGCAAGGTGTATCTAACAATTACAAATAAAACATATCTGATTTTCACTGTGGTTTCCATCTCGTGATCAATCGGAACTTACTTCCTGGACAGGCTTCGTACATTCAAGACGGGCTGATGGTCTAGTAGTACAGTGGTCACCATAATAACTGGCTCTGGCTCTGACAGAAGAATCTTATTTTCTGCTTACACCGCTTACATCATCCTGCGACCGGATTCCTCTTCCTTTCGGAAGTCTAATTCTATGATGTGGTTAATCGCTCAGACTATGCATTTTGTTCTTGCTGGTGTGTGTGGGAATAACTTTTAGACATTTTAGCAATTTAAGTTTACTGCATGTTAGGAGGCCACGCAACCTCCTCGGTATCGTGAGAATTTTGTTAACAGTCTCACTTTTACCAGATACAATAATAATAATTGCGTGTGACGAGGGCCTCCCGTCGGGTAGACCGCTCGCCTGGTGCAAGTATTTAGATTTGACGCCACTTCGGCGACTTGAGCGTCCATGGGGATGAAAGAATGATGCTTAGAACAACACAACACCCAGTCCCTGAGCGGAGAAAATCTCCGACTCAGCCGGGAATCGTACCCGGACCCTTAGGATTGACAGTCTGTCTTGCTGACCACTCAGCTACCAGGGGCGGACTTTTACCAGATGGGGTGCTGGTTAAGGTGATTAGTAGGAGTGGCACTTATCTGATAGACATGTCGAGGCACCGTATGGACGTATACTATGAGAATTCTCTCTTGTTTCTATCTTTTTGAAGCTGTTTCGTCAACTATTTTCTAAGTACGGAAAAAAATATTTGGTTATCTTCGAGGATCTGTGGTGAGTTGATCATTGTGCTGTTTCCTATATATGGCATTTGAATGATATTGTTTTTTTTTTTGTAAGTTGTTCCCCATTTGTTATGCAATGCAATGGCGGCTTGAATTAGCTCTCATCGTGGCACGTACCAGGGTACTGTAGGTTATTATCTTCCGTCTTATTTAATGCAACTGAAAAAAGCGATAAGAGCAAATAAAAACTTTTTCTTCCATGACACTGTAATTCCGTCAGTGATGGCAAAGGATCTGGAATATCAGTTGAACGGGATGAATAGTGTCTTGAAAACCAATGAAAGGAATATCAAGTTAAGTGAAACAAGTGTTGTGGAATGTGACTGAAATACATCAAGGTACTCTCACAGTCAGACATCCACCCAATGTATGTCTGTTTTAACGATAACATTCTGAAATGAATGAAATATTATCAATAATACAGTTTTGATAGTTTCAAAACATAATTCTCTGATATGTATTAAGGAGAGAAAGCTGAAAAATCATCATGCTTATTTATTACCTAACCTTCAGTATATTCGCTTTGAAATCAATCATAGCGTTTACGAATTGTGGTTGGTTTGATTCTTATCCTTTAAAATTCCCTTCATGACTTAACTATGATGTTTCTTCCGTCCTTCTACGGTTGATTACTAGTCTTAAGTGTGAGAGGCACCCACATGCCTTGCTCATACTGTGGCATCAAGCAGTCAGGCCTGCAAGATGAGTGGTCTTACTCATTATTATTTATCGAGTAACATGAACTCTAGTACTCACAATTAAGTTACAAGTTATTCTTCTGTTTGAATATTACGCAACGGGTACGGAAACCCACATCTGACTATTTAGTTGAAAAATCAATTTCACCTCTATTAACATCTACTCTACATCATACTCAGCAAGCCACCTAATAGTGCGTGGTGGAGGGTGCATTTTACACCGTTAACTGAGCCCTCAAACCCTTTCCACTGGCGAGGAGTGCATAGGAATGATGACTGTCGGTAACCCTCTGTATTGGCTTTAATTTCTCGAAAATTCACGTTATGGTCATTATGCGAGACGTATGTGGAAGGGGGGGGGGGGGGGGAGTAAAATGTTGCCCGACTGTTCCCGGAATGTGCTCTCTCGAATATCAACAGTAAATGTCTCTGGAATGCACAACGCCTCTCTTGTAACGTCCGTCAGTGGCGTTCCTTGGCCATCTCCATAACGCTCTGGTGCTGATTAAACGATCCGTGACTAGACGTGCAGCTCTTCATTGCATCTTCCTTATGTCTTCAATTTGTCTTACGTGGTAGGGACCCACAGGTTAACATTAGTCGAGAATCGGTCGAACAAGCGCCTTATTAGCACTTCCTTTGTGAATGAGTCAGAGTAAGTTAAGGTTTTCCCTTGAATCTCAGTCTGGCTTCTGCTTTTCCCAGTGCAGCACGGTGTCCAATGTCTTCCTGAACTCCAGGAACATGGCATCAACATGGGCGCCATTGTCTGCAGCGCTGTGGATCTCATGGAGGAACAGAGTTAGCTGCGTTTTGCAGGATCTCTGTTTGCTGAATCCATGTTTATTTTTATAGAGGAGATTTTCTTTCTCCACGAACGTCATAATACTTCAGTATAAAACATGTTTCATAATTATGGAACAGACTGACGTCAACAATATAGGTCTACAACTGTGTGCATGTGTAGTACGGCCTCTCTTAACAACTGGAACGACGTTCGATTGCTTCCAGTCGTTACGAAACCTTCGTTGCTCAGGAAGCTTAGGATAATTTATTACTTCAAGGGGAGGAAGTTCTTTCGCAAAATCTTTCTAGAATTATATGGGTATCTCATCTGGTCCTGACGCCTTTCCAATAATAAGCGATTGTAATTGTTTTTCTATTCTGCGATCTTAATATCTGCCATTTCGAAGTTTGTAGAGCGACTGAAAGGAGGGACAGTGTTACAATGTTTCACGGTGAAACAATTTCGGAAGACCGAATTCAGTATTTCATCCTTCTCTGTGTTATATTCGGTTTCAGTGCCAGTATGGTCATAAGTGAATGAGCAGATGATTTTTAGCCACTTACTGATTTTACATACAATCAGTACTTCATAGGGTTTTTGCTGAGATCGATTGACAAAGTTTTCTTTGAAAGTTATTGAACGCTTCTGTCATTCTCCTCAAGCTCATTTCCTCTTCCTTCAGCTTTTGTTTGTCAACTAGGGTAGCAGTTTTGTAACACGGCTGTTACGCCATTGCGGATATTTCCCATCCTCCAAGACATGAAACGGAACATATTTGTTTAGGGCATATTGCTAGATTTGTCTGAATTTTTTCTATTTGTTTCCAGATCTTAGTACTTATCACCAAGTACTTGATGCCGATTGCTAAGGTACTCTGAAATTTGTAGCCTGCCAGTCTTGCTAAGCAAAAATATTTCCCTACCTCTCTTAACATTTGTAGGACTTATTGTCGTAGATGCTATCACCGCCTTATGATCATTGATACCACTCTCCACGTTAACGCGATGAGTTCAGGCCTGTTTCCTGCAAGGAGTTCTAAGACGTTACCATCACTGATTGGTTCCCTAACCATTTTAACGAGTCATCCTCCTTTGAAATTACCTTTTTTCTTATATAAAAATAACCAATACCGAGTATACTATCGATTTTTGTATAGTTTAAAATTGTGTCAGCTGTTTTACTTGAAAATGTATAGTACCGCCCGACATTGAAAATAAGTACAACATTCTTCGTTATTCGTGTCAGTGCACCATATTTTTTCTAATAATAACTCAATTTCAGTTAATACAGCGAAGCCAGATACCAATGTGGGAAAGAATGACTATTTATTTAATTGATCACATGTGCACTCCCACAAAGTAAATATCTACATCCAGTTTGGTGAGATCTGTGAAATGAATGAATGCATGGTCGTCTGCTAACCGCAGATAGTGAATGTGAATATATGAATATCTTTGAGACGATTCTTTGGTCACTTATGGTGGAACAAAAGAGATGAAACTTACCGGAGCTTTGAGCGCCTGAAATGTGGCTGACCAATATGGTAAAATGGTGTTCCTCCACTTCGACAGAGGTGCGAGATGACCTGAAGAACGGCCATGTTTCAGCACTCTGCCGCTGGATCCAGTGTTGGTAAGACCTGTCTTAGGTGTGCTCCATAAGGACAAATGAGTGGAGACATGGTATGCATGTGAAATACTTAAGAGTAGTTTAGAATAATAATTTCTCTATTTCAGGAACTTTTGTGGGGAGAATTAAATGTCAGGCAGGTAATATTAAGGGGATCGTAGTAATCTTTGGAAGCGACCAACGGTCACAATGAAACCATGTGTAGCAATAAGTTGAAATACTTCCGAGTGCTTAAGTTAAGCTGAATTACTAGCGTGTGTACTATAAGTTGGAAATATTTAAGAAATGGCGTGTGCAGGACTTGAAATTAGAGACGAGTACTTACACGTGGTGAGTACTGTGTGAGTCTCAATCTGTGTATGAGACAAAGGACAAAGAGAAGTACTCATCCATGGTATCAGTTGAGGACTCGCGTGTGTGATGAATATGTTCTTAATATTACCTTGCGTGTTATGTTTTCGTGTGACGCTTGATTCAAACTATAAAACTCTGAGAGAGAAGCAAGGTGAGTCAGCCGTCTATCCAGCAACGCCACTGGGCTTGCATGGCACAGGAAGACGTGCATATATCCGCCAGAGTTCATAGTAGGAAAGAAAAATTACGAAGTGGGGCAGTGTCGTGTGAAACTGGGATAAATCCTAATTGAAGTCGGAAAGCTGAAAGTGATGTGATTATAACGTTGTGACTATTCTTTGTATTTTATGTTGCCAGTGTGATGTATTTCATGAAATTTAAGTATGTGTGGTTGGCATGGAAGAGATACAAATAGTTTCAGAGGCAGTGGGTTATGCATGTTCCTTTTTGTACCGCTCGGTCTGGAGGAAATTTTCGTAATGATGGGTGTGAGAGTCGAAGTGTGAGATATAGCAAAAGATCCACAATCCCATCCAGAAAGTGCACTGTAGCGTTAAACAATTACGAGACCATAAGATAGAGAATCACCAATGTAAAGCCATGCCCACTGGGTGGAATTTCTTATGTTTTATCGTTGTAGGTGATAGAATTTGTGTGTTTAGGTTATAGAATTTATCGGAATAAATAAGATAGTGAAAAGAAATAGGTTGGTGGCCTTTTCCTTCGAATTGAGTGTTGTCATGATACCCAGAATTTATAATGTGTGCACCATTCATATTCAGTGAGATGGCCACGTGTTGATCAAAGCCGTTAAATAAGAAAGAAAATGTGGTATTGCCAGAGCGTAGTGAACAGTCACAGTTGTATAAATTATTAATAGTCAGATGTGCGTTATCCGTTTCCGGTGGTTAATATTCAAACAGGAGAATTATTTGTAACTTAATTGTGAGTACCAGAGCTAATGTTACTTGATAAATAAAAAATGAGTCCACTCTCTTGGCAGACCACTCATCTTGCAGGCCTGACTGCTTGATGCCACAGTATGAGCAAGGCATGTGGGTCCCTCTCATACTAAAGCAATTCATAGGATTTTGTATACGATGTACTATATTTCAGGATAAATGTATAAAAAACAAATTGATGTGTTACAATCGGTATGTACTAACAGTTGAAATTGCTCTTCTTTTACAATAACTAAAATTACGAAATATCTGACATACATGATATTCATATTATTAATTGCGCAATCAAACGCAATTATTAAATTAGTTTCGGGATTTATTTATGAAATAATGAAATAATTTGGTAAATAGCCTTCTCCTGTCGAGAAAGGTTGTAAACTATTTTGCTTTGTAAACTCTTTGGAAATTGTGAATACCGCAGATTCTAAATAGTAGTGGGTGTACCTCAGGAGGAGGTAGACGTTTTTATAAGTTTATCACCAACAATGTAATTATTACATAATGAAATATTCACTCCGCAGCTGAGTGTGGGCTGATATGAAACTTCCTGGTGGATTAAAACTGTGTGCAGGATCGAGACTCGAACTCCGGACCTTTGAGTTTCGCGCGCAAGTGCTCTACCGTCGGAGCTACCCAAGCACGACTGACGGCGCGTCCTCACAGCTATACTTCCGCCAGTAACTTGTACGCCAGTACCCAGTGTGAGGAATGTTGTAAACTAGCCACTGAAAATTCTTTACTACTAAGGTAAAACGAGTCTCACAAAACATTATCAGTGTGCGGTATTCTTAGAACAGTAACAGAATTCACAGATAACTTAAAACATTTAGACTGCATGCTTGATAGATTGTTTGTCTTTCTGTGGAACGAAATACATCACGTATTCTGCGTATCAGTGATCAAACAGTTTGTTGGTAGGTTTGTGGATGTATGTGGCATTAGATATCTACGCACAGGTCATGTAATTCGTGTAAATAACGGTGCGCTGATTTGAGTACGCGGTAATGGAGACCGATAGCGACTCAGTTGTGATCCATAGGGCTTACATCAGGCGAATTTGGTGGCCGAGACATGAAAGTTAGTTCACTATAATGTTCATCAAACCACAGTAGCACAGTCCTGGCCTCGAGGCACGGACAATTATGCTGCAGAAAGACGACATCGCTTTCGGGGAAGACATCACGCATTAAGGGATGCAGTAGGTTCGCTGCAGTAACTGACGTCTTCAGTTACTGCCACAGGTCCCATGCAACGGCAGGAGAATGTCTGCTCAGCATAATACTACTCCCACCAGCCTGTGTCCGTAGTGCGCTGCACATTTCGAGCCGTTGTTCACCTCGATGAGGGCGTGTTTGGAGACGACCATCGACCTCGTGTAGCAAAAACGTGATTCACTCCAATAGCTGACACGTTTCCATTGATAGATGGTCGTATCCCATTGGTCCCATGCCCACTGCATTCGTAATTGGCGATATCATCGGTTCAACATACGAGCACGTAGGGGTGGTATGCTGTGGAGCCCTATGTTCAACAATGAACGATAGACAGTGTGCTCTGAAACACATTTGCGTGCACCTGCATGGGGCTCTGTCGTCAGAGATGGCACAGATCACCATTCATCCCACTTTACAGAACAAGCAAGACTCTGAACCTCAAGTTCTGTGAAGAGTCGTGGATGTCCAACCATTTAACGTCCGGTAGTAGTTCTACTGATCTTCTTTCTCAATCCGTAGGTGCTCACGAGAGTACCACGTGAGCACTCAACCAGTTTCGCCATTTTCGAGATACTCTTTCACAGACTCCGCGGAGTTCTGATCTGCCCTTTGTCAAAGTCGCTTGTCTCAAGTATTTCCCCATTTCAGCCCAAATCGTCGCTAGGATGATATCCTGTTCGCGTCTGTTCCGCGTACATACATTTGTTACCGCATCACGTGCGCGCAGCGGGACCAGGTGGCATCCAATTGCGGTGGGCAGTGGCGATAATGTTTTGATTCATCATCGTGTAAAAAGTTTGAGTTAATACTTCAGAGGAAACATCAAAATACGACCAATCGCAAGCCTTTTTCTGCATTTTAAGTCTCCTGAAGCGAGTTAAGTTGCTTTAGGGAGTTTCATACTGATGAAACCATCCTTCCATTCGTTATAAGAAATAAACCTCTGTTTAGAAGGTTGAGGTTGCTTTTCCACCTGTGCGGCGGCAAAATGGTTGTCTAGCTCGCCTTTCCGACTTACTGTGCGGCATGTGACGTCACAGGGGGTGGCTGAGTGAATGGGCCCGGAGTGAGCGGCCGGGGTCCGTCCTTTCACAGGGGCGGACAATGGGCGGCGGCGCGGCTAACACGGCTTTCCTTGGCATTGTGAGCCTTGCAGAGCCCGCCGTCCCTTCTGCGGTCGGCGCGTCACTTTGCAGGTGGAGGGCGACAACATGTTTATCAAATCGCGACCCAGCAGCGCCCCATTTATTTTCCACCTCAGCAGTGAGGAACAAAACAGCAGGGTAAACTTGGCTGTCACAAACACCCCTTCACCTCAGCACTGTAATCCTAAGAAATGATCTGACAACCCCCCCCTCCCTTTTCTGTCTCTATCTGTCAAACACAAACACAAAAACACACACACACACACACACACACACACCACAAACACGAAATGTATTTAAATTCAAATACTACCACACATATCACCTGTTAAGTACCCCAAACCCTATGTAGTCAGATGTACGATCACACTAAAGTGTGCTGCAAGCGTGCTTTCTGTATTCCGTGCTGAGGAAGCTGTTGTTATGGCTGCTGGTGTCTGTGTCCGGCCGATATGAAATGCTTATCATTTGATTTTACAAAAAGTAAAGTGAAAAATTTGATTTTTTCACATCTTACAGTCTGATTCTCTGCTCGATGAAAGAAGGCATTTCGTTCCCTTATACGTCATAGCTACTGAGCAGTATCAAATTAAATAAAACATTATGCGAAGTTTTAAAGATTTTGCACCGGAAAAGACGTATTGAGTGAAATGTGTGTGTGACTGATTTTAACTTATACATTGCAATGAATGAAAAGCTGATAAGGCATCTACATTTTATAAATGTTATTTAAAATTGAGAGTACAACTTTGAACATGGCTGACGTTTGCAGCAACCGTATACACAAATTTGAAAAATATGTAAAGATAAGCCAACCGGTTGCATAGGTTTTCTATGTACCTTGGCCAGGTTTCGTCAACTGTAAGGGTGACTTTATTAGAAGGTAAGGTAATTACATAAAGAACATATCGTCAAAGATGTACAGTAATTTAATAGCTGAGTTGCTCAAGTCATACATTAAAATATAAAACATAATGTTCTTCAAAAGGTCAAGCATTAAAGCATAAGTAACACCGGTGTGGTGACGAAACCTGGCCAAGGTATATAGAAAACCTATGCAAGCGGTTGGCTGATTTTTACATTTTTTTTTTAAATTGAGAGCACAACGATACTTCTTTTCGCACTCGGGTTTTAGTGTTTTATGTCAGAGGGCCGGTTACGAGTGACTCGCACATTCTAGTCCTTGTGAATCAGGTTGTCACAACAATCATCATACCTCTTAAACGATTCAGTGTATCGAAACGAGTTTTTTTGTTTTTTTTTTGTTTTTTTATTTTTTTGCAGATAAGAGCACTCAATGAAACAAATAACTTGTATGATAAATACCCAAAACTTTTTTACTTGTGAAATGTGGAAGTAACTCGTCTGCAGCACTGTGAGTTCGAACCTTGTGATCGCTTTCAGACGTCCTTAGCAATATGGGGAAAAACAAATGGTGAGAGTATACACGTCCACAGCATCAATCGAACGGTGTAGCAAGACGTGTATGCCAAACGATTGAACATGTTGTAAGAAAAAAAAAACAAGAATACGCACCATTAAGGTATTATCAGAAATTGGTTGATGTGATTTACGTCTAGGCAAGTTTGCAGTTTCTGAAAAATTTAATTATTTATTCAAGACATGCAGCTTCACAAGTTGAGTGTGTCAATAACATGTTGTTCCACCTATAGGTCTTATGCAGGCAGTTATTCGGCTTAGCATTGATTGATAGTGTTGTTAGATATCCTCCTTACGGATATCGTGCTCAATTTCCATCTAAATGGAGCGTTAGATCGTCAAAATACCGAGTTGGTAGGAGGGCGCTTACCACAATGCTCCAAACTTTTCAACTGGAGAGATATCCAGCGACCATGCTGGCCAAGGTAGGGTTTGGCGAGGACGAAGAGAAGCAGTAGAAGATCTCGCCGTCGTGAAATTTAAAATTTTTCCGGCAAATTAAATGTTCGAAGAGATTGCAGCTGGTCGTCGTAACTTCATTCCCCGATATTTCAACTGGACACCTGCCAGTCATCTTCAGATGAGCCATCGAAGACTGGGAATACATTCTCGGCTTCGCCTTATATGGCACGCTTAAACTATTGCCCCTAACGCGTCAGGGTTACAGTGACAGACGGACCATACCGCTCGGCGGCGCGCCCTCTTGGCGGAACTGCAAGGATCAGCTGTCTTCGGCGTTGCCGCTCGCCACAGTTATCGGAGTATTCTGGCGTCTTTGTCTGGAGAAAATCTCGGAGATGACGGGATTCCACGCATTATCCAGCTGGTAGTCGCTGTCGCAGGTTCATTAGATTTTCCTCGAGACGTATTTCAAAGGATTCTTTTATAAGACAACCCCAAAAAGATGTTACTGTGGCCGAATTTAATGTTTAGTCGTACTCCATGCGCAGCTGCAGACTTGCTTGGTTTCAGAAGGCGAGGCCAACGTTTATGTTCTGAGCAACGTCTTCCACTGTGCGTGTTGTTTGTCCTATATATATCATACCACAATGGCAAGGTATTTTTTAAATTCCGCAGTAACAAACTATACTTTACTGACTCCAGCAGGTCCGAAATCTTAGATAGTGGGCGGAAAATCACTTTCACCAGGAAATTATTAAGGATTCTTGTTATTTTGAAGGAAATATTTCCAACAACGGGAAGAAAAGCTAGCAACGTTGCTGGCACGTTCTTTCTTTACCCACTGCGCGGTTCTTGGTTTTAGCTGAGAATGCGCTGTTCTGAACACTGTCCTTAAATGCAACAGCTCTTTAGGTAAACTATCTGCATCCGATACTGTACAAGGGTTTTAAGGATCCTCATGGTTTGGGATGGGTGAAGGCAGTGCAAGAAATATCGTTAAATGAATTTTACCACCGGCCACTCTCGCCATTTGTGGGTGGGCATTATCTTGCCAAAATGTGGGTTGACATGATGTAAGATGGCAAGAACTATGCCCCTTACATGAAGTCATTAAAGATCACCGAACTCACGTTGAGCGAACAGTAGGGCTGAACAAAAATGACTACTGGCTGCGGTGGCTGAGCGGTTGTAGGCGCTTCAGTCCGAAACGGCGCTGCTGCTACGGTTGCAGGTTCGAATCCTGCCTCGGGCATGGATGTGTGTGAAGTCGTTGGGTTTAAGTAGTTCTAAGTCTAGGGGACTGATGACATCACATATCAAGTCCCATAGTGCTTATAGCCATTTGAACAAAAATGACTGACAAGGCACAATGCAACTTGTAGAGGGAATAGTATGGACGTATAGAAATAATTAATATTGGGCTATGGTTTTAAAGTAATTCACACAACATGAAAACTTTGTGGAAACACGTTGATTTACTGAAGGCTAGTTTATCCCAGAGAAGTATTCGAGTGACCATGGACGGCGGAGGAGCGGCGAAGGGAAGCGACGATAGGCAGCTTAGGGCGGCTCAAGCTCTGAAAAAACGGTAACGGGGTGTGGCCTCCAGCTGCCTTAAGATGGGTGAGTGGGTGGTTGACCCCATGCTAGTGTACCAGGAAGCAGCTGGAGAACTTGTACACCTGTTCGTAGCTGTCCGATGGTGGAGTGGTCAACAGAGGTCAAAATATGCGTTTTCATGACTATAGACTTCACGCTGAATTCATTGTCCGCACAGTCGGAAGTTAATCAGGTGAAGAGCGACAGAATGTAATTCGCTGGCTTCCGATGGGAATGTAGGACCAAGGGATTTGTACTCTCCTAGAGATAGAATTCCAGAAAAATTGGTGTTTGTGCAGACGCTAACCTTGATGGGTGGCCTGGGAGGAGCTAAATAGCAGAAGTTGCGAGGAAGGGAAATTTTTTGGGGAATTTGTTCACTTCCCAGAGCAGGCACTGGTCGGCGCTGGGAAGAGATGCATAATTAACGTTGCTTGCGCTGCAATTGGCGTAAGTGATTTTGCTGGAGGGGAAACCAAGGCGAAGAGTGGACTGTGGGAAGCCTCCGTAGAGGTCATCCGTTCCCAGCTTGCCTAGAATGCGGACGTGGCATTATTTACTCAGCTTGCCTGGGAAAGAGTGAGCATCTCTGCAGTTTAGGACCTAGCAAATGGAACGATTGAGCTTGGAGATAGGAAGTTTTGGTTCGGCTATGTACTGAGCAAGATAGCTAGGAGTGAATAGAAGAGCGCAGCCTTGCAGCACCACGAGGTCCGCCGACGTCTGCACAACGAAGCCGATCCGCCACGCTGTATTCAGTGATATTGCGCCCTCTCCGGCCACTGATTAATTTGTGCGATCACGTTGGCAAAGTTTCCACAAGGCTTTCATGGGCCACGTATTGTAAAATTCTTCTCGCACTTCACAGTACGCCTCGATCACTCGATAGCAATTACTTGTGAGTTATCGCGCTTTACTTCCCGCAAACGCAATTTATTACCACTGCCTGTTAGCAAAGTCGTGTAATGTGATGATTGAAGGTCGTGAGATAAAACTAAATGTGTGCTAATCGACTGCATCTCTTTTCAATTAGGTAGTTGAAATCCCAAGTCAGTTGCTTCATTAATTTCATGCTCAACATTTGCATCTGGTGTTTAGTAGCTGAATTTAGCATCAATGTGCACCCCTTTTAATTAAAATGGATCAATTCTGATTCAATTAATGTCAACACTGTCACCGCAGTTCAATCGGGAGTCACAGGGCCTTATTACTCTCTTTGCGTTATCCGACATTGCGGCAGTTTTGCACTCTCTGTTGATCTGTTAGTCAATTACCGGGGGTGAACACACACACACACACACACACACACACACACACACACACACACACACACACAAACCAAAACACACACCAAAACCAGTGATGGTTGGGGTGTTACAATGAAGGGCAACAAAATGGGCTGTGGAATATCGTCGACGTACCGCTGTCTTTCAAGGGTGCCGAGGATGACCACCATGGCGGTCCTGCTATGAAAAGAAATGGCGTCCCAGGCCGTCACTGCAGTTTGCTTTGTGGTATGTCGGCCACTGTCAGGTGGCGTCCTACCATTATCTTGGCGTCTCTAGACTCGAGTTCGGCCTGGAACTTCCAAGTACCCGGTCAATCAATGCAGGCTGAATAACTGCTCTGCAAAAAAATCGGTGGTAGGATAACGTGTTATTGACTACCTGAATTTGTAAAGCTCTCTTGAGTGAATCATCGATTTTTTTTCTGAAAAGGTAGTTACTTATTTGCTTGTGCATGTACATTGCTTGTAACAATTTCCATCCCATTCAGGTAATTCTTTTACGATGTGTAGTTCTTTATGTGTTAGTGTATTTTTTGACTTTAGTTAGTGATCTTACCAACTGAATAAAATAAACATATTAAAATTAATGCATAAATAACCATTTTCTGCTATATGAGGATACGTAACACAATACGTGGCTGATAGTTGAATGGAATTTTCCGTTTTACGTGCTTTGAGTGCTGTTTTACTCAGCAGCTAAAGATTATTCGTAGTTTTGTTTGTGTGGTGGTGTTTGCCTCCGTTACGAAATATAGCTACATTTAATTTTTCAGGAATACCTGAACATAGAGAGCATCTGAAATTACTAGTGAAATGTAAACTTTGTAGTTTATAGTTAATAGTAACAACTTCATTTTCTTTCCTTGATTGGGAAGGTAGTGTTTTGGATACGTATTTCTACGATGAAACCACTTATCTTTCAAGTTCGAGAATTCCTGAAAGGAATAGCGTAATGTTATTTGTCTGGATGAAATGTGCAGGGAAGAGTTTAGGAAAGCGCTACATAAGGGTGAAAGAGTCGGATGTGGTACGAACGTTAGGTATACTTATTTATCCAAAGTAGCCAAAAACAGTATCTCAACAGCTATGAAACTGATGATTGTTAACCATTTGCCAAAACAGTACGTGAGATATCCTCAATATTTTTGCTTTTTATGAATGTTTCTATAAGTATATATCAACAAATGAAACTAATACATACTAGAAACGTTATAGAAGAGTAATACAGAAAAATACGTTATGAATTGTTGAATGACAACATGCATTAATTTATAACTTAATATAGCCAGTACACTGCACTTAATATAACCAAAAATAACTTGTATATGAATCTAAACTGCATTTCGATAGTTTTTTTTTACTAAATGATAATAATTGGGTCAATCTATAAAATGCTCAAATTACAAAACTGAAATTATTGTCGAACAACACAAACAGATTATTTCCATCCTGGGGTGGCTCCTGTTTGCGCTGCCCCAGGAGTTGCTTTGTGAGCTATGTTAGCTTTTTGAGGTTTCAATATAAGCGTAGAAGCAGCATCCCATTTACCTCTTCTAAAATGCCCGGGCTTTAACCGCCGGACGCAGCCGAGTGGGACGAAAAAGTGAGCAAACACAGCAGCATTCGCCCCTGGCGAGCGTGCGAGACAGCAGCACCCCCATCCCACGCTGCGCCTCAGACTGGACGCGCCGACGCGGGCAAAATCATGCCAGGGCACTGGTAGCTCCGACCAGGGGGCGACATAGACGAGACTGCGGCCGGAACTTACGCTGTGGGTTTCCCACTACGACCATTTTACGAGGGTACCGTCAATATCAGGAATCTGGCGAAAATATCAAATCTTTGACGTCATTCCTTCCGGAAACGAATCCTGCAAGGACGGGACCAACGACAACTGAAGAGTACTCCAATGTGCTAGAAGTGCAATCTTCCGCAAATTGATGCCCATTTCAATGCTGGGCCATCAACAAATGTCAGCGTGAGAACCATTCAACGAAACATCATCGATTGGGCTTTCGGAGCCGAAAGCCCTCCCGCGTATCCTTGATAATTGCTGAACATAAAGATTTACGCCTCGCCTGGACCCTTCAACACCGACATTGGAGTGTTGATGATTGAAAACATGTTGTCTGGTCCGACAAGTCAAATTGTATCGAGTGGATGGACATGTGCGGGAATGAAGAAAACCCTCATCAACCCCCGGCTGGAGTAGCCGAGCGGTTCTAGGCACTACAGTCTGGAACCGCGCTGCCGCTGCGCTAGTAGGTTCGTATACTACCTCGGACATGGATGTGTGTGCGTGTGTGTGTGTGTGTGTGTGTGTGTGTGTGTGTGTGTGTGTGTGTGTGGTGTCCTTAGGTCAGTTAGGTTTAAGTAGTTCTAAGTTCTAGGAGACTGATGACCTCAGAAGTTGCTCAGAGCCATTTGAACCATTTGTGAAGATCATTAACCCCTGGACCCAGCAGGACAAGACTACACTTCACACGTCTATAATTGCTACAGAATGGCTCTAGGAACACTCTTAAGAGTTTAAACACTTCCGTTGGCCACTAAACTCCGTAAACATGAACATCATTGAGCAAATCTGGGATGCCTTCTAACGTGCTGTTCAGAAGTGGTATCCACCACCTTGAACTCTTACTGATTTATAGAGAGCCGTGCAGGATTTATGATCTCAATTCCCTCCAGCACTGCTTCAGACATTAGTCGAATCCATGCCATGTCGTGTTACGGATCTGCTCGCGAGAACCCTACACAATGTCTGACAGGTGAACCAGTTTCTCTGAGTCTTCAGTGTAGGTACATTATTGAAATTGAATGATTTTGGGAAATTGCAGAGGAAAAGCATGATGCCCAGTCTTCGGCAACATACATCATAGCGTAGATAAATCTCCTTATTGACAACTGTCCACATTAGCTAATAGATCAAACATATGATGTTGCAGCAGTCATGAGTGGTTCGACACGGAGGACTGAAGGCTCTTGTTAAGGGAAAGTGTTACAATGATTCATGCATTTAGGCACACCCGTTCGATCTGATCATGCTTGAAATCGCTTCGATTAATAACAGTGGGCGAATATTTTTCAACAATGTTCATGCTCTTTGCATTTACTTTTCAGCAACTGCACAATGAACAGCAATTCTCGACGAAACATTACAAAAACAGCTGCCATCTTCAGTGCCTCTTCGTTGGAATTTGCAACCAGGGAGTGTCAGTACCATGTTAGAATATAGGGAAGACATTATCAAGTCGTGAATAATATTACCAATGGGGACTAGCTGTATAATGGAAATACTATCCTACAGGCCTGCTGCTGGGTAATGATTTTTAAGGATAAGAAGTTCATTTTCTGTTCATAAAATAATAATCCATTTGGATATTTTGTACACGCATCTTCAGAAAAGGGATGTTGACCCATAAAACTCACAGAATCAACTGATAGCTTTTGAGTACGACATTCCAAACATCAGGGAAGGTGTGATTTACAATTTAGCTGGCATGCCCGAGAATCATAGAAAAGGGAGAACTGAAGATCGAGGAGTGATGTGCAGTCTGCTGCAGGACACAAAAGAAATGTGAGATGATATAAGTTAGACGGCGAAAGAAAGATCCAATTTCACTCGACACGTAGTTGCAGCCTCTGTCTTCCTACCAGATAAATTCACCACTTACTCTTGCATTTAAGCAGAAATTTCTTTCGGAGCTGCTATTGAATGCTATTCAGTTTGGTAAGCAAAGAAACTTCAAACGGAACTCTCAGTTATTAATGGAAGAGAGGAGTACAAAAAGTAAGTGTAGAAGTCTGAGCTTGCCGGATGATATACCATATAATAATATTTGTGATACACTGAGAGAATCTGTGAAGCTCTAGAAAACGATAATTACAATTAAAATGTTCCTTCTTATCACTGAACCGCGTCAATGCTCTCTACTGAATGATACTCATTCTTTCACTGCAGTCACAAAATGAGGTGAGAAATTTGGAAATGATCACCACGACATCAAACTGCAGCACACAGTCGAATGTCGTGAACATTGGGCTTGCTGGGAATGGTTAAAAAGGCAATACTACTACTTTTTGCGTACATGGAGTTGCAATTCGTGTCAATTTATTTTATTCTGCAATATTATATTTTATTCTGTGTACACGTTTTGGTGTTATTACGAGTAGTTGCTGAAGTGACGCGAGTGAGCGATTTGTTTACATCAAGGATTCCACAAGCACGACCCTAATGCTCTGATTTTCTGTCCTTTTTTGTTTTCTTAGTGAGTAAAGTGCACTCCCGCCTATTTTAGTCACGATTCAAAGCCTCCTAAGACATATGTAACCCATGATGGACACTCCCAAAGGTTGCAGCTTGTGGTTCCCATGCAGAGGAGGGCACACGATAACTCCATGTTGTTGTGCTATGTAGATTACATCTATGTTCCTTATGTGGGAAAAATGCCCATCCAAGATGAGAACAGTTGGGTTTCCTGGAGTCATATGAGTTTACTCTAAACAGCAATTAACACACTCTTTTTTTTCTTCCTTAACTGCAATAACAGCTTCGATCATGGCCTCTTTATTAAAATACTTGCTCTTCTTTGCATATTTTAAAGCTGATATCTCTAAAATAAAGTTCTCAGCATGAGATAACCAACCTATGGCTGATATCGGGTATCCTATATTACTAACCAGATAGCTATCAGATAGAACCCTCCAAATCACGAAATCAAACAGGCAAAGAATGAAACCGTATTATGTGTTAAAAGAATTAGAATTAAAATAGTTGTTCAGAAACATATACTTTAAGGACGTAAATAACAATACATTACTAATTCTTAGATTTAGCTGATGTCTTCAGATACACTGAATGCTGCAAAATACTTCCCAACTGCCGTCACACAGCACTTCCCACTTAACTAGTACGTGCAATTCTTGCTGCAAGCAAACCCAAATCAGCAGCATAGGAGGAGAAGGAAAAGTACTTCATGTGCATCCTGTAGAATGCAGCAGTTAAAATAAAGGAAGCCGGCCGATGTGGCCGCTTCAGTCCGGAGCCACGCTGCTGTTACGGGCACAGGTTCGAATCCTGCCTCGGGCATGGATGTGTGTAATGTCCTTAGGTTAGTTAGGTTTAAGACGTTCGAGGATCTAGGTGACTGATGACCTCAGAAGGTAAGTCCGATAGTGCTCAGAGCAATTTGAACCCTTTTAGTTCCTCTAATTAATTTTAGCTGACGGCTTTATCCTTAGCTCTAAGAGAATTTTCTCCCTTTTATTTCTTTCAGTGAGTGGAGAGTCTACTTCTCTAAGTCTTTACATATTCCGTAATAACCTGGAAACTAATATTATCATCTACAGAATCAAGAGCAAATTCACTACACGAGGTAAGGGAAAGCATAGGAATTTCATGAAGCAACTTCTCTTTAAGATATACTTCGGGTATCTTCGTCTGCTAGTATTTGTTTTCACAAGCAACTTAGGCTACCTGCTACGAGGACAGGTGAAATACTAGTCAATCCGTGTCCTCGTCACAGCGTAGTGGTTTCCGCTATGTGCCTGGTACAAGAAAAATGTTTGTTTTCGGCAGTCAATAGACACATCGTATTTTTGTGACGACTACAGGGAATAAACACAGAAATGTTTCAGTGATAGTCAAATATACAGCATTCAAACAGTATTATAAGGAATGATCTACAGTAACTGTTATAAAATGTAGTATTTCAAGACACGTTTCATTTCAAAAAATTACATAAAAATGTTCAAATGTGTGTGAAAATTTATGTGACTTAACTGCTAAGGTCATCAGTCCCTAAGCTTACACACTACTTAACCTAAATTATCCTAAGGACAAACACACACACACACACACACACACACACACACACACACACACACACACACACACACACACACCCATGCCCGAGGGAGGACTCGAACCTCCGCCGGGATCAACGGCACAGTCCATGACTGCAGCGCCTGAGACCGCTCGGCTAGTCCCGGCAACAGATTACAAGTCTTCACTGATGGACGTAGTTTGTGGCATCAAACACTGCCATGACTTTATTTTCTCTTCAAGCCGCTTTTATCAGAATTACATGTGCAAGAATTGAACGGTCGATGTGAAATTATTATAAAAAAGTTCGTATAGTTAAAGCAAGGTTATCATCGGAGCAAATAAGCTAACAAGAACGACCAGAAGAGAATTCGGTCTGTTGTACACGGTAGGCCCCTTGGAGGTCTTTCAACAGGACGCCACTGCAGCTAGTTACGTGTCCCTAACCTTCCCCAGTTACCTAATCAGTAAATGGAGACCGCAGTTTAACGTGGAATCCGAACAACATGTCTTTCGTGGCCACTCCAACATCCGTGAGAAGTAAATGCTCGGTTAAAAATTATAGAGAAAAAGTTGTGGTCTAGACGGTATTTGATACCTCATTCTCTGAATCACGAAGCCGGCCGCGGTGGTCTAGCGGTTCAGGCGCTCAGTCAGGAACCGCGCGACTGCTACGGTGGCAGGTTCGAATCCTCCCTCGGGCATGGATGTGTGTGATGTCCTTAGGTTAGTAAGGTTTAATTAGTTCTACGTTCTAGGGGACTGATGACCACAGATGTTAGTTCCATAGTGCTCAGAGCCATTTGAACCATTTTTCTGGATCACGAAGCCCACGCTTTGCCACTAGACCATTTTTGTTTTAGAAAAAAAAAAAAAAAAACAGAAGGGAATACTACCATTAGACCTTACACGCGTAGAAAAAACGCCTCCTCGGATGATGATCGACGTCGGTAATTAGTGTTCAGTTTATAAATTTCCACTCAACGGTAATGAGAATCCATGGAAAACTGGCGGCCAACATACAAGGAAAATTTTGGACAAGTGCTAAGCAGAGAAGGAGATTAAATTTCGTGTAATGTGCACAATCTCCACGCATGTCACGCTTCCATACAAACTGAGACCCTTACATTCTTCCTTCTCTGCGCCAGTTCTTATACTCCTTCAAGAACAATGCGCTCGCCATGAAAATAACCCTTACTGAATTGCAAAGATTCGTACTGTGGCTGTAACAAGACAGAATTGTATCCTGCCTCCCGAACAATAGATTCAAAAACTAAGAACTAATAACACAGCGTTCATAGGCAATATTCACAACCCCATGTTCTCTTCCGTTCCGTCTAGTATAAACGATTCACACCCATATACAGCCGAATGGTAATGAATTTTCTGCATTATGATCATTCGCCTGTGTTCGCTTCCATTCGCCCCTTTGTAAACCAGGCTGTAGGTCCTTGAAATTTGTGTCTGTGAACACTGGTGTATTCTGCTACGCGGCGCTGCCTGGGTGATTCGCCGAGTCGCACGCTAGGCGGGCAGGGCTGTAAAAACTACTATTATAAGCTGTTCTTCGCGCTGCAAAAATGTGTAAATTAAACATTCTTTTACAAAATAACTGCAGTGCCTGTTAGCAGCTAAAATTTTTGCTGTGCCTTTCTTTCGCCTTTTCTTCCTGGGTAAAAAATTTCTGCGTGGGTATCGAATGTCCTATTGGACTATTCCCATGTAATTGTCCTGCAAATAAATCGCAGTCTTTGGTTAGCCTTCCCCACAACATGTTCCCTCCAATATAAGATATTTGTAATTCTAATTCGAAGGGATTTAGATGAATTTACGGCCTTTAGATTTGACTGATTTACCGTCCAACTGAAGATCAACGGACTCCTTATAGCACTCATGTGGATGACCTCCCACTTTTCTTTATTTATGGGCAATGCCAGATTTTGCATGATGCACATATCTTCCCTAAATCGTTGTGGATTTGTTTTTATCTTACTATGGTTTTTCTAGTCAATAAAAACCGGCATCATCTGCAGAGCTGCTCAGATTGTCTCTTAAATCGTTTCTGTAGATTAGGAACAGCAAATGGCTTACAACACTACCTTGCGGACATCCAGAAATCGCATTTGCTTTAGTTGATGCCTTTCCGTCAGTTACTACGAATTGTGACCTTACTGAAAGGAAATCATGAATTCAGTCACATAAGTGAGTGGATATTCCATAAGCTCGCAATTTCACTACAAACCGCTTGAGTGGTACAGTGAAAGAAGCCTTCTGGAAAACTAGAAATGAGTAGTGAATTTGAAATCGCTTGTCAATAACACTGCACAAAAGTGTGAGTTAAGAGCTAGTTGTGTTTCACAAGAACGAGTTTTCTAAATTATTGTTGACTCTGTGTCAATAGATGTTCACTTTGAGGTAATTCATAATATTGGAGCAAAATATTCGTTGCCAAATCCTGCTGGCCTGTAATTTAGTAGATTACTCCTACTACCTCTCTTGAATATTGGTGTGGCCTGTACACCTCTCTAGTCCTTGGGTACGGAGCTTTCGCCGAGTGAAAAACTGTATATGGTTGTTAAGTATGCAGATATTATTTCATCATACTCTAAAAGGAACCTAACAGGCATACAGTCGGGACCGGAAGACTGCTTTTGTTAAGTGATTCAAGTTCCTTCACTACTCCGAGGATATCTACTTCTACGTTACCCATGTTGGCAGCTGTTCTTGATTCGAATTATGGAATATTTGCCTCGTCTTCTTTGGTGAAGGAATTTGGGATCGCTGTATTTAGTAACTCTGCTTTAGCAGCACTGTCGTCAGTTGTATTTCCATTCTATCGCGTGGATCGTTTCTTGCCACTAGCAAACTTCACATACGTCAAGAATATCTTGCATTTTCTGCTACGTTTCGAGACAAAGTTACCATGTGGAAATTATTATAAGCATATCGCACTGAAGTGTGCTCTAAATTTCGAACTTCTGTGAAAGATCGCCCTAACCGCCGTCTGCTTCACGTCTGCTGTGCAGCGAGCTACCTTAATTTAAGTATTATCTGTATTTTTCTTACTTGTCACTTCTTCTTCTGCGTGTTTTTGCTTTTAGGAAGCTTTAATAGTAGAGTGCTATTAAGTGTTCCATAGATCTCGTGTTTGTTTTGAATACAGTCAGAGAGAGTCCCTTTAGTCAGCCATAGTGCCAGTAGTGTCAGTGTCGCCCTAACCGCCGTCTGCTTCACGTCTGCTGTGCAGCGAGCTACCTTAATTTAAGTATTATCTGTATTTTTCTTACTTGTCACTTCTTCTTCTGCGTGTTTTTGCTTTTAGGAAGCTTTAATAGTAGAGTGCTATTAAGTGTTCCATAGATCTCGTGTTTGTTTTGAATACAGTCAGAGAGAGTCCCTTTAGTCAGCCATAGTGCCAGTAGTGTCAGTGTCGCCCTAACCGCCGTCTGCTTCACGTCTGCTGTGCAGCGAGCTACCTTAATTTAAGTATTATCTGTATTTTTCTTACTTGTCACTTCTTCTTCTGCGTGTTTTTGCTTTTAGGAAGCTTTAACAGTAGAGTGCTATTAAGTGTTCCATAGATCTCGTGTGTGTTTCGAATACAGTCAGAGAGTCCCTTTAGTCAGCCATAGTGCTCGTAGTGCTAGTGTTTGTTTTCAATACCGTCCAGAGACAGGTAGTGCTATTATCCTTGTTTCTACAAGAAGTGGTTAGCAATCACAGTTTAGTCAATAATCAACCGCCTTTAGTGAATTAGCAGTCTAGTTAAAAGCTGATTAACACTCTATAGTAAATTGATTTCTTAGGATGGCTAGGATGTGTGGCTGCTGTGTACGGACGCAGGAGGAGCTGGCCACTCTTCGCGAACAGCTGAGCGTGTTGATGGCCGCGGTCAGCCGTCTTCAGGCTGCTGCCTCGGAGTGTAGCGGCAGTGGGGAGTCTGGTGCGTCGCATGGTGCACCCCAGGTGTTAGATGCTTCACCCACTGTCCCTGCTGTCGAGACATCATCGCGGGTACCGGGCGCGGTTGGGCCACCCTCTCCCCAAGGGGAGTGGCGGGTTCAGCGGCGTTCGCGGCGCACGAGGCGGAGGGTCAATGTGGAGGCTGGCTGTGTGGCATCGCCCGCTCTGCCTGTGAGTGGACATGTGGCTGCTCCTTCAGCAAGGTCCGAGCAGGCACACGGGGGGAGGGGTTTATTAGTTATTGGGAGCTCCAACGTTAGGCGGGTGATGGAGCCCCTTAGGGAAATAGCGGAAAGGTCGGGGAAGATGGCCAGTGTTCACTCTGTCTGCTTGCCGGGGGGTCTCATCCGAGATGTGGAGGAGGCCCTACCGGCGGCGATAGAGAGCACTGGGTGCACCCGACTGCAAATTGTTGCTCATGTCGGCACCAATGACTCTTGCCGTCTGGGTTCAGAGGTCATCCTCAGTTCGTACAGGCGGTTGGCGGAGTTGGTGAAGGTGGAAAGCCTCGCTCGCGGGGTGGAATCAGAGCTAACTATTTGTAGTATCGTTCCGAGAACCGATCGCGGTCCTCTGGTTTGGAGCCGAGTGGAAGGCTTAAACCAGAGGCTCAGACGATTCTGCGGAGAGCTGGGGTGCAAATTTCTCGACCTCCGCTATCGGGTGGAGAAATTTAGGGTCCCCCTGAATAGGTCAGGCGTGCACTACACGCCGGAAGCGGCTACGAGGGTAGCGGAGTACGTGTGGAGTGCACATGGGGTTTTTTTAGGTTAGAGAATTCCCTCCCTAGGCCCGACAAGACGCCTCCTGAGACGCGGCAAGGCAGGAGTAGGCAAAATGCAACAAGGAATAACAATATTAATGTGCTAATAGTAAACTGCAGAAGCGTCTATAGAAAGGTCCCAGAACTGCTCTCATTAATAAACGGTCACAACGCCCATATAGTACTAGGAACAGAAAGTTGGCTGAAACCAGACGTAAACAGTAATGAAATCCTAAACTCTGATTGGAATGTATACCGCAGAGATAGGCTGGACAGTGAAGGGGGAGGCGTGTTTATAGCGATAAGAAGTGCAATAGTATCGAAGGAAATTGACGGAGATTCGAATTGTGAAATGATTTGGGTGAAGGTCACGGTTAAAGCAGGCTCAGACATGGTAATTGGATGTCTCTATAGGCCCCCGGGCTCAGCAGCTGTTGTGGCTCAGCACCTGAAGAATAATTTGGAAAATATTTCGAGTAGATTTCCCCACCATGTTATAGTTCTGGGTGGAGATTTTAATTTGCCGGATATAGACTGGGAGACTCAAACGTTCATAACGGGTGGCAGGGACAAAGAATCCAGTGAAATATTTTTAAGTGCTTTATCTGAAAACTACCTTGAGCAGTTAAACAGAAAACCGACTCGTGGCGATAATATATTAGACCTTCTGGTAACAAACAGACCCGAACTATTTGAATCAGTTAATGCAGAACAGGGAATCAGCGATCATAAAGCGGTTACTGCGTCGATGATTTCAGCCGTAAATAGAAATATTAAAAAAGGTAGGAAGATTTTTCTGTTTAGCAAAAGTGACAAAAAGCAGATTACAGAGTACCTGACGGCTCAACACAAAAGTTTTGTCTCAAGTGCAGATAGTGTTGAGGATCAGTGGACAAAGTTCAAAACCATGGAACAATATGCGTTAGATGAGTATGTGCCAAGCAAGATCGTAAGAGATGGAAAAGAGCCACCGTGGTACAACAACCGAGTTAGAAAACTGCTGCGGAAGCAAAGGGAACTTCACAGCAAACATAAACATAGCCAAAGCCTTGCAGACAAACAAAAATTACGCGAAGCGAAATGTAGTGTGAAGAGGGCTATGCGAGAGGCTTTCAATGAATTCGAAAGTAACGTTCTATGTACTGACTTGGCAGAAAATCCTAAGAAATTTTGGTCCTATGTCAAAGCGGTAGGTGGATCAAAACAAAATGTCCAGACACTCTGTGACCAAAATGGTACTGAAACAGAGGATGACAGACTAAAGGCCGAATTACTAAATGTCTTCTTCCAAAGCTGTTTCACAGAGGAAGACTGCACTGTGCTTCCTTCTCTAGATTGTCGCACAGTTGACAAAATGGTAGATATCGAAGTAGACGACAGAGGGATAGAGAAACAATTAAAATCGCTCAAAAGAGGAAAGGCCGCTGGTCCTGATGGGATACCAGTTCGATTTTACACAGAGTACGCGAAGGAACTTGCCCCCCTTCTTGCAGCGGTGTACCGTAGGTCTCTAGAAGAGCGAAGCGTTCCAAAGGATTGGAAAAGGGCACAGGTCATCCCCGTTCTCAAGAAGGGACGTCGAACAGATGTGCAGAACTATAGACCTATATCTCTAACGTCGATCAGTTGTAGAATTTTGGAACACGTATTACGTTCGAGTATAATGTCTTTTCTGGAGACTAGAAATCTACTCTGTAGGAATCAGCATGGGTTTCGAAAAAGACGATCGTGTGAAACCCAGCTCGCGCTATTCGTCCACGAGACTCAGAGGGCCTTAGACACGAGTTCACAGGTAGATGCCGTGTTTCTTGACTTCCGCAAGGCGTTTGACACAGTTCCCCATAGTCGTTTAATGAACAAAGTAAGAGGATACGGACTATCAGATCAATTGTGTGATTGGATTGAGGAGTTCCTAGATAACAGAACGCAGCACGTCATTCTCAATGGAGAGAAGTCTTCCGAAGTAAGAGTGATTTCAGGTGTGCCGCAGGGGAGTGTCATAGGACCGTTGCTATTCACAATATACATAAATGAGCTGGTGGATGACATCGGAAGTTCACTGAGGCTTTTTGCAGATGATGCTGTGGTGTATCGAGAGGTTGCAACAATGGAAAATTGTACTGAAATGCAGGAGGATCTGCAGCGAATTGACGCATGGTGCACGGAATGGCAATTGAATCTCAATGTAGCGAAGTGTAATGTGATGCGAATACATAGAAAGATAGGTCCCTTATCATTTAGCTACAAAATAGCAGGTCAGCAACTGGAAGCAGTTAATTCCATAAATTATCTGGGAGTACGCATTAGGAGTGATTTAAAATGGAATGATCATATAAAGTTGATCGTCGGTAAAGCAGATGCCAGACTGAGATTCATTGGAAGAATCCTAAGGAAATGCAATCCCACAACAAAGGCAGTAGGTTACAGTATGCTTGTTCGCCCAATGCTTGAATACTGCTCAGCAGTGTGGGATCCGCACCAGGTAGGGTTGATAGAAGAGATAGAGAAGATCCAACGGAGAGCAGCGCGCTTCGTTACAGGATCATTTAGTAATTGCGAAAGCGTTACGGAGATGATAGATAAACTCCAGTGGAAGACTCTGCAGGAGAGACGCTCAGTAGCTCGGTACGGGCTTTTGTTGAAGTTTCGAGAAAATACCTTCACCGAAGAGTCAAGCAGTATATTGCTCCCTCCTACGTATATCTCGCGAAGAGACCATGAGGATAAAATCAGAGAGATTAGAGCCCACACAGAAGCATACCGACAATCCTTCTTTCCACGTACAATACGAGACTGGAATAGAAGGGAGAACCGATAGAGGTACTCAGGGTACCCTCCGCCACACACCGTCAGGTGGCTTGCGGAGTACGGATGTAGATGTAGATGTAGAAATGTGGCACGCTTGTTCCGTTGTTTCTGCAACAGTGTTCCAACGCGATTTCTTTACCAAGGTGAACAGCTCCGCCATTTGTTAATTTATTTGGTAAATATCTCTCAACTGCTGCCAGTTTTACTTCTGTCAATTCAAGCCACATCTCGTCTACACTTATATTGTTAATTTGGAAACGAGCGGAGATTGTCTCTTAGGAAGGCGTCAAGTGAATTTTTATCTGCTTTTTTTAGTAGGTATATTTTGCCTTTGTTTTTGGAGAATTTCTCGCTACGATAACCCTGTGTTTACTAGTCCATGTATCCGTTCTGAAGCTTTTTATTAGCTCAGGATTAATTGTTGCTAAAAGGTTAAATGTGTTTACACAACCGTTTACTATTTGCGTGCGTTCATGAACTAACTGCACGAAATAATTTTCAGATAATCCATTTAGCGCAATTTCGGATGATATTTTATGCGTACCTCTGGATTTAAACATGTATTTTGCAACATATGGAGGGTAAATTAAAGTCACCACCAACTATAATTGTGTGAGTCGGGTACGTGTTTGAGATTGAACTAAAGCCTTCTTTGAACCTTTCAGCAACTCTATCATCAGAATTGGGAGGTCGGTAAAAGGGTCCCATTATTATTTTATTCCGGTTGCCAAGAATGACCTCAGTTCGTACCAGGTCACGACAACTATCTAGTTCACTTTCCCGACAACTTAAACTACTTCTAACAGCAACAAACACGCTATCGTCAACTGTGTTTAGACTATCCTTTTCCTTGCAGTTAAGGTCAGTTGTGTATTGTTTTCGTCTGTGATATTGCCGTGAAACATGGACGATATATAGTTTAGACAAGAAAAGAATAGGAGCATTCGATATTGTTGATCACGTAACTAATGAGGAGGCACTGAATAGAACTGGGGAGAAGTGGAATTTGTGGCACAACGTGAATAGAAGAGGGGATCGGTTGGTAGGACGCGTTCTGAGGCACCAAGGGATCACCAATTTAGTATTGGAGGGCAACGGGCCGGGTAAAAATCGTAGAGAGAGGCATGAATACACTAAGAAGCTTCAGAAGGATGTAGGGTGCAGTAGTTAATTGGAGATGAAGCAGCTTGCACAGCCGGCTGCGGTGACCGAGCGGTTCTAGGCGCTATAGTTCGGAACCACATGACTGCTACGGTCGCACGTTCGAATCCTGCCTCGATGTGTGCGATGTCCTTAGGTTATTTAGGAATAAGTAGTTCTAAGGTCTAGGTGTCTGATGACCTCTGATGCTATGTCCCATAGTGCTCAGAGCCATTTGAACCATTTGGAGCTTGCACAGGATATAGTAACATGGAGAGCTGCATCAAACTTGTCTCTGGACTGAAGACCACAACAACAACAATGCCATCCTGTTGCGATGCGTTGTCATTTTCATCGTGTATTGAATGAGATACTACGTCAGTACTTTCGTGATCACTACAGTTATTATAAAATTTCTCATTGAGACTTTGAAATATTTTAGATCTGGTAGCCACGAATTGACCAGACCTCATCGACGATATCAGTGTTGAGACAGGGATTAGTGATCATGTTGTTGTCATTACGACTATGGTTAAGAAAGTTGTAAAGTCGGTCAAGAAGGATAGGAGAGTATTCTTACTAGAAAGAGCAGATAAGCAGTTGTTAGTATCCCAGGTAGTAAATGAATCTACTTCATTTACTTTGGGTTCGATGGATGTGGAAGAATTATGGGCAAATTTTAAACACATTCTAAATCAAACATTGGACAAGTATGTGCCGAAAAAGTGGGTTAAAGACGGAAAAGACTAACCGTGGTTTAACAGCGCAATTCGGAGAATGCTCAGGAAGCAAAGGGACTTGGACTCGCGGTAAAAGAAAGATCGGGAGAATGAGGACAAGAAAAAGTTAGTAGAGATTCGTCCTGCTGTAAAAAAAGCGAAGCGTGAAGCATTCAACCACTACCACCGTCATGTCTTAGCAAAAAATCTTGCAGAAAACCCCAGGATATTCAGGTCTTACGTAAAATTGGTAAGCGGGTTGAAGGGTTCCGTCCAGTCACTCACTGATCAATTTGGCCTCGCAACGGAAGACAGCAAAACGAAAGCTGAAATTTTAAATTTAGCATTTGAGAAATCTTTCACGCAGGAGGATCGTACAAACATATCGCCATTTGAGTCTCTTACAGATTCCCGTATGGAAGACATACTGATAGACATCGCTGGGGTTGTGAGGCAGCTGAAGGGTTGAAAATAAATAAATCGCCAGGTCCTGATGGGAACCCAATTCGGTTTTACGGAGAGTACTCTATTGCATTGGCTCCTTACTTAGCTTGCATTTATCGCGAATCTCTTGACCAACGTAAAGTCCTGAGCGACTGGAAAAAAAGCGCAGGTGACGCCTATATATAAGAAGGGTAGAAAGACGGATCCTCAAAATTACAGACCAATATCCTTAACATAGGTTTCTTGCAGGATTCTCGAACATATTCTGTGTTCGAATATAATGAATTTCCTTGAGACAGGTAAGTTGCTGTCAATGTATCAGCACGGCTTTAGAAAGCATCGCTCCTGCGAAACGCAACTCGCTCTTGTTTCACATGATACACTCCTGGAAATGGAAAAAAGAACACATTGACACCGGTGTGTCAGACCCACCATACTTGCTCCGGACACTGCGAGAGGGCTGTACAAGCAATGATCACACGCACGGCACAGCGGATACACCAGGAACCGCTGTGTTGGCCGTCGAATGGCGCTAGCTGCGCAGCATTTATGCACCGCCGCCGTCTGTGTCAGCCAGTTTGCCCTGGCATACGGAGTTCCATCGCAGTCTTTAACACTGGTAGCATGCTGCTGCAGCGTCGACGTGAACCGTATGTGCAGTTGACGGACTTTGAGCGAGGGCGTATAGTGGGCATGCGGGAGGCCGGGTGGACGTACCGCCGAATTGCTCAACACGTGAGGCGTGAGGTCTCCACAGTACATCGATGTTGTCGCCAGTGGTCGGCGGAAGGTGCACGTGCCCGTCGACCTGGGAGCGGACCGCAGCGACGCACGGATGCACGCAAAGACCGTAGGATCCTACGCAGTGCCGTAGGGGACCGCACCGCCACTTCCCAGCAAATTAGGGACACTGTTGCTCCTGGGGTATCGGCGAGGACCATTCGCAACCGTCTCCATGAAGCTGGGCTACGGTCCCGCACACCGTTGGGCCGTCTTCCGCTCACGCCCCAACATCGTGCAGCCCGCCTCCAGTGGTGTCGCGACAGTCGTGAATGGAAGGACGAATGGAGACGTGTCGTCTTCAGCGATGAAGAGTCGCTTCTGCCTTGGTGCCAATGATGGTCGTATGCGTGTTTGGCGCCGTGCAGGTGAGCGCCACAATCAGGACTGCATACGACCGAGGCACACAGGGCCAACACCCGGCATCATGGTGTGGGGAGCGATCTCCTACACTGGCCGTACACCTCTGGTGATCGTCGAGGGGACACTGAATAGTGCACGGTACATCCAAACCGTCATCGAACCCATCGTTCTACCATTCCTAGACCGGCAAGGGAACTTGCTGTTCCAACAGGACAATGCACGTCAGCATGTATCCCGTGCCACCCAACGTGCTCTAGAAGGTGTAAGTCAACTACCCTGGCCAGCAAGATCTCCGGATCTGTCGCCCATTGAGCATGTTTGGGACTGGATGAAGTGTCGTCTCACGCGATCTGCACGTCCAGCACGAACGCTAGTCCAACTGAGGCGCCAGGTGGAAATGGGATGGCAAGCCGTTCCAAAGGACTACATCCAGCAGGTCTACGATCGTCTCCATGGGGGAATAGCAGCCTGCATTGCTGGGAAAGGTGGATATACACTGTACTAGTGCCGACATTGAGCATGCTCTGTTGCTGTGTCTATGTGCCTGTGGTTCTGTCAGTGTGATCATGTGATGTATCTGACCCCAGGAATGTGTCAATAAAGTTTCCCCTTAATGGGACAATGAATTCACGGTGTTCTTATTTCAATTTCCAGGAGTGTATCTTGGTAACCATGGATGAAGGGTAGCCGGTCGCTGTGGTCTAGCGGTTCTAGGCGCTCAGTCCGTTAGTTAGGTTTAAGTAGTTCTAAGTTCTAGGGGACTGATGACCACAGATGTTAAGTCCCATAGTGCTCAGAGCTTTTTTTTTTTTTTTTTTTTTTTTTTGATGAAGGCTATGAGACGGATGCCACATTCCTTGACTACCGGAAAACGTTTGACTCGTTGCCCCACTGCAGACTCCTAAGTAATGCACGAGCATATGGGATTGGTTCCCAAGTATGTGAGTGGCTCGAAGACTTCTTAAGTAATAGAACCCAGCACGTTGTCCTCGAGGTGAGGGTACCATCTGGAGTGCCCCAGGGAAGAGTGGCAGGTGCCCAATTGTTGTCTATCTACATAAATGGTCTTTTGGATAGGGTGGATAACAATGTGCGGCTATTTGATGATGATGCTGTGGTGTACGGTTAGGTGTCGTCGTTGAGCGACTGTGGGAGGATACAAGATGGCTTGGACCGGATTTGTTATTGGTGTACAGAATGGCAGCTGACTCTAAATATAGATAAGTATAAATTAACGCAGATGAATAGGAAAAAGAATCCCGTTATGATTGAATACTCCATTAGTAGTGTTGCGCTTGACACATTCACGTTGATTAAATATTTGGGCGTAACGTTACAGTGCGATATGAAGTGGGACAAGCATGTAATGGCAATTTTCAGGAAGTAGGATAGTCGTCTTCGGTTCATTGGTAGAATTTTGGGAAGATGTAGTTTATCTATGAAGGGGACCGCTTATAAAACACTAATACTACCTATTCTTGAGTACTACTCGAGCTTTTGGGATCCTTATCAGTTCGGATTGAGGCAGGACATAGAAGCAATTTAGAGGCGGGCTGCTAGATTTGTTACTGGTAGGTTTGATCATGACGCGAGTGTTATGGAAATGCTTCAGGAACTCGGGTGGGAGTCTCTAGAGGAATGGAGGCGTTCTTTACGTGAATCTCTACTGAGGAAGTTTAGAGAACCGGCATTTGAGGCTGACTGGTGTACAATTTTTTTGCCGCCAACTTACATTTCGCGGAAAGACCACAAAGATAAAATAAGAGAGATTAGTGCTCGTACAGAGGCATATAGGCAGTCATTTTTCCTTCTTTCTGTTTGGGAGTGGAACAGGGAGAGAAGATGCTAGTTGTGGTAACCTCCGCCACGCACCGTATGGTGAATTGCGCAGTATGTATGTAGATGTAGGTGAATCAATTTTAGCTGACAATAAAACGTTCACACTGAAACTCAGTTATTGAAAAATAGTAGAAACTCAACATTTGTGGAAAATTTCACCCGTGGTGTACGTTCTCAACAACGTCACTTCTCATTATGTCGTTGTGACGTATGTAACAACCGTTTACTATTGCCATGAGATCAACTCTGACATAAATATTTTTGCTTGCAAAAAGGTTTTGAGCAGGTGAAGGATCAGGATAATGTGGCGAAATTTTTACTGTGTGCTAAGATTAGTGGAATATTCTTAATCCTGCCTTTTGTGGATGTTCTTCTGTTTACATTCCGTAAATTTCATTCACTTGCCTCAGGAAAAAATTTTCTTCCGTTTCCATAATTTTATTCCGTTTATACTGGTAACATTCTAATTTTCTCATGGCATCCTCATTGCCGAATATATGGAGCAAAGGTAGAAAACAATTAGTATTGCAACAATCATTGTTACAATTACATTTTTTTACTTAAGATCCCGACATTGTGGGATCTGGTCTCTGTTCGGTCACCAGTGTATTCTATTATATTTTTTACTACCAGCTGGATCACGAATTAGAGATTTTGATTTCGAAATATTTTGTGAGTTTTAACTGTGAAGTCACAAAAGGAAACTAATAAAATGCTTCAAAGGCTTGCTGCAGAAGAGACCCCACCAAAAACATCTAAAATAAATTTTCTGAGGAGTTTAGTAGTAAATGTCCTTAGTTATATTTGCTGCTCCGTGGGAAACTTCATCTCCTCTTTCTGTTGCATTGGTCGTCTAGAATATGGCGGCCGTAGGCGTTGCTTATTGCTGACTGTGCCGCCTAATGAAAGAAACTCATACGGTGAGATGATAGGTTTGTCAAATACATCGACAGGCACCGTTTATATTGAGCCGAAATCGTGATTAAAAACATTGTTACAGTAGGAAGTAGGAAGAGCAATGAAAATTTTTTTGTCCTCTCTCCATGAAGACACACCATAGTCTGCTCCCTTTCTGCCGAATTAAAAAAAAAAATTGACAGTCACATCTCTCTCGTGTAACAGAATCACTGCTGCAGGGCGTCGCTTCCTTTTTAATCTTACGTACACCTCTTTGGAAACGTCTATCGAGTGCCATTACAGGCGTCGGCTGTCGAAACGTCTTTTTCCGTTGACTTCGCACTGACAAGAATAATAGCCCTGACGACCATAGCGATAAGCCCTGTCTTTGGTGCATCTCGTCGTAGTAGCGGATACCACGCCCGAGATTCGTTATGTGTAAGACTGGAAAGATACCTTGTCACAGCCTCTCCTTTGATTGGCTTGTTTAACCACGTCCATAAGAGTGATTAAGCTATCCAAGTCACGATAGGCAGTCGGCTTTTCGATAAACAAGACCCTGGAACGATCCTACGGTTTATTCCCTTGGAAAATGGGGGCAACAGTCTCATGCTCAACTCTAAGCCACGGTTGCCATGTGTACTTCACGAATGTTTCGATTAGGTTATCGTAATCACGTTGAACACGAAAAAAATATTGATTAGCAAGGCCGCTCTTAACCCTGGCAGACAGGCATCTCCTTAGAACGCGGGTGATTCCCTTAAACATGCCTTCCATGCTAAGACCTCAGCAACCATCTCTACCAAAGACACTTGACTCAAAAGCTACATCAACTGAGAAACGGTTTCCCACGATACTTTAAAAACTTCTACACGTTCTTGAAAGGTAACAGTCAACCATTAAAATTTAACCAAATCCTGTCGAGTATCGATTGCAAGATATTCTATTCCACGCTACATAGTCAAGACGGGATAACGCAATTTAGTAAAACTGGCTTAAGCATTCTTTGTATCGCCACTTCTGGGCCCCAGAGAAAAGGTGACGTTTCCCATAATCAACTGATGCAGATCACGAAGCCCCTGATCACTCTTCCACTCTAAGGGACTCTAAATATGTTCTAAATTTATCACTCTGTTGTTGACTTGATCAACTTCAACTATCCGCAACCAATGAGTAATTTGCGCCTGCATGTTGTGCGATGGGGCATTAAACCGAGTAAATCTTAAGGACTGTTCCATCTCTGAGAGGGAAGTGACGTATTGCTCGATGGCTACCCTTACCTGACCAATATGCTCCTCTGTCACGTGAATCGGAGTGCTGTAGTGTTTTGCACAAAATAGGTTCTTTTGTTGTAGTAATTTAATGCCAGTTTATATGAATTTTGCAGTTTGAATGTTCTTACTGTGTTGGTAAAAGTTTTCAGTCCTGTGGGTTGGATGGTTTCTCTTAAGTGCTTGAAGTGAGTGACCTGTGAGATTTCCCATTCTGCATTCTGATCGGGAGTTTTCCTTTCGATATGATGTCCAGATATTGAGTTTTTCATTGGAAATTTGGACTCCAGTAAAACACAGATTTTATGCAGTTTTTGCGTTGCTACTGCAGTTTCAAATTTGTTGTTCGCTAATATTGACAGGGCATTTGCAAAGGCCAAGCACTTTACAGCGACTTTTTCCTCTTTCGTTTCCAATTTCGATGTTCTTTTCCGAATCGTTGATTACATTTTACAGTACGACTTTGATAAGAGTGGCAATATCCCAACTCTTCGTAGGACTTTCGAGTGAATCAGATGGGTTTGAGATTTCTGCCATAAATTCGACATTTGAATTTTACTTTTGAGTTGGTTCACGATAATGTTTTATGGATAACGGTCTTGGTCTTTCCATTAGCCCCTAGTTCTGGGCTGTCAACAGAATCGTAAGCGCTTTTGAAATTAAAAAAGTGACTTTAACGTTCTAGCATCGTATGTTGTGTGGTGTGGTTCCCTATCTGTTCCTTACGGGGTCTCCTTTTCTTGAATACTGCTCGGAACTTGCCAACCTGTGGCGCCACCTGCGCATGATCAGGATTTTGTGCTAATTTTGCAGATCGGAATTGCTCAGATGGCGCTCCGCAATTGAGTCTAATGAAATATTTTGCTAAAGTTTCACAGCTACCTTTTGAATTAATTTCCAGGAATCCACCAGGTAACTGGAAGCACAGGCTAGAAGGTTGGCAGCAAGTTATATTTTCTAGGTATTCTAAAAATTGCAGGTGTTATTCTTGTCAAAGTCAATTTTACTTCCCTTAGATCTTTATTACAGCAGCTGCGTTTTTCTCGTCGAATAACTTTACAGACGTTTTTCCCGCCTCTACGAATTCTTCCCATTCTTCTGTTGTCTTACAACTACCGACATTAATCCGTGCATTAAACCCATATTAGACAGCTTGATAGTACGTGATGTTTAACCACCTACATACTCTCTTTCTTTAGGGATGATCTAATGTTATTGATTGCTTCAGCTTCTCTGCGAGCTCAGATCAGATTTTCATATTTACCCTACTGATTTTGACCATGTTTTCCTTCATGTTGTGTTCTAGGTATTCAGGGTCAGCACATGAACACTGGGTTACTATTGTCCACTTTCAGTTGTTTTGAAATTTTAACTTGATTTCGACAATGAGGTGGTCTGACTCGAAAAACCCTCTTGTGTTGACGCAGTTCTGAGATTAAAGCTCTGACAGTAGATTATGAGGTGTTGAACAAGAGCAGCAGTGTAGCCTGCCCGCAGGCGCCTACGAGTCATGTAACGGGTTCTGTTTGTACACTTAATTTTTTATGGTTCTCAACAAAGGCAGTTGAGAGGTACTAGAGGATTTGGCGCACTTGGGGATCTTAATAGGACTATTTGCGGTTTTATTTACGAATGTGTCAGTATCGCGCCGTCTTGTGACACGTCACGGACGCGGAATAGGACGGATGTTAAACGCATAAGCTCTCTTTGCTACTTCGAATCACTTTCAAATTTCGTCGAATGGTGTTGAACGTCCTTACTGGTCCCAAAAAGTACATGAGAGAAGAAACTGTAGTCACGCTGTGCTTGGAAGCGGTCAGCCCACGTTTCATGGGGATGCAGCCACATAATGTCGTTAGACAAAGGTTGAAATGTCTATGGATGTGAACGGTGTCAAAGGCTGTCAAGAAGGTCTTCCTGTTGCTGATCTGCGGACTGTCCTTTCCGACAGCACAATGTGTGGGAATCAACGCCATAGGGAAAGTTTGTTTCATTGACACCCTCTATGCCACCCCCTGCGCCCTTTTCATGCCGATTATGAATGGCGGTTTGTCTGGAAGTTTTTCTCGGCCACTCATAAGAAAGTAGCTCGATTTCAACTCTGGGCGTCGTGATTCTGACCCCCACCGCAGAGCCATCAAAAGAGGGAATGAAATGTGGGTAAGAAGGAAACTGACAACTGTCTGATCGTGTGACGTCCACCAAGGCACTGGGAAGAATGGTCCTTAAATCTGGGGTCAATGTGACATTTTTACTCCTTCTTATCACTAATCGATTTTTCGTATAAAATGAACTTCTGAGCTGTGGTCTATATCTTGCATGTGCCACCTCACTGTTTAAGGCGCCGTGGAGCCCGAGCGTGACTTTGCACGGCGCCACACTTTTGGACGATTACGAAGAGAAGTAGTGCTAACCTTTGAGCCTTTAAATGATGAAATGGGTCATAATTCCGAGATTTCGTAGAAGTGATCCTTTAATTCTGATGGACACTTTATTTGTGTTGCACGAGCAGGCTATTTCCTGAATGTTAACTACTCGTATATGTCATTAAATCTAGACAATAATAAACCTAATCTGTAGACAAATAGGTAATTTCATTATGAACGTATCGTATTTTTGTACGAAAAAAGCATTTGTATCATTCTTTTAGGTCACAATTAATGAATCACATCAAATAAAATCTTAAACAGTCTAGAACTGCCCATAAACAATTCTTTACTTACTGCCGATTTGAACCTTTTGATAATCTTCAACAGCCTTAGGAAGATTCTCTTATTGTGCTAATATCAGAACGGGTGGTTAACAACGACGAAGTTGCTTCCTCTCGAAAGACTGAATGCCGCTGCGTTGTCCGCCTCCATACGACCGTACTTGGAAGTAAGTAGAACGGTCAACTGGTGCAATTAACTATTCCTTTTGTGGCTTCCCACAGCGAGCGCCCCATTTCCGCATTAATCACGAATCGTCAAGTGAGCGAGTGAGACGGGGTAGCGGCCACGGAGGGCGGCGGGACGTGTGCTTCATTACGGACAAGCGAAGCACTTTCTACGTAAGCGCGGTGACAATGGAACCTCGTTGCCACGCAGCAGTGCGGGAGCAGCCCGGCAAGTGCTCTTGCGGTAATCGGATTACCCTCGGGGCCTCATCCCTGTCGACTGCGGGGGTGGTGGTGGGGACGGGGGCGGTGGAGTGGTGGAGCGGTGCAGTGGAGGCGCAAATATTGGCCCGCTGTATAAAACATGAGGGCGGGTAGCGAACAGTGGCACCGCCCTGCGGCAGCCGTCCTGTGTTCCGTGCGGGAGGATGGGTTCAACTACTCTCCGCAAAAACTAGTACACGCCGCCTGGAAGGCAGGATTAACCAAGTAGTTAGCAAAGAACAAGGGATTTATACCAGTCTGGGTCGAGCTGCGTCTCGGGTTTGGAATGTGCAGCGTGTCCACTCTAACTCCGCTGTCCTACTACACGGAGAAAGGGGGGGGGGGGGGGGGGTATACCAAAAGCAACTACTGTCTCCCGCTGACCAGTGCGCGTAGTACAGGATGACACAAAGTAACGGGAATGTTTGAAATGAGTAGCGACAGCTATGGGCAGGTGGCAGCTCTGCGGGTTCGTGACAGTTGGCGAGTAAACGACCCGTCATTTCAGTAGTCAGCGATCAGTGGAAAGGACAACAGCGTGTGTTAGCCATAAAAATGTTTTATAAACACAGTGATGCTTTGGTAGCGGCGCAGAGGTAGTTCCGACGTTCTTATAATTTAGGGCGTCATGATGCCGACCCATCGAAACACGCGAAAAAATTTTAGATTAATAACTTTGAAGGGGCTGGATCTGCCCTCAAGAAGAAGCCAAAACGACGAACAACAAGTGTGCGTTATCCAGCGTATTTTCATGTTGTAATCGACTCTGTCATACGGAGCCCATGGCGTTCAATTCATAAACAAACAGCAGTGTTTGGAATGTCCCGGGAGGGTGTTCGTAGAATTCTTCACCTTGATTTAAATTTTTATCAGCACAAACTACAGATGGTGCAACAATTCAAGCACAACGATTACCGGTTATGTGAACAAACAAAACTACGGTTAATGGGCGAACACGAACCCTAACGATGTTCATGAGCGCTCTTCACATGCTAGCAGAGTGACAGTATGATGCGATGTTTCCTCACATGGGTTTATCGGACCGTATTGTTTCTCAAATGAACAGGGAAACACAATACCTTTCAATTACGATCGTTACGTGGAAATGTTACGAACGTTTGCTACATCTACACTGAACAACTTTCCAAACGTTTATGAAGCGTGGTTTCAACATTACGGAGCGACATCACACATTGCAGGATATCAATGGCATGTTGTTGTTGTGGTCTTCAGTCCTGAGAGTGGTTTGATGCAGCTCTCCCTGCTACTCTGTCCTGTGCAAGCTTCTTCATCTCCCAGTACCTACTGCAACCTACATCTTTCTGAGTTTGCTCAGTGTATTCATCTCTTGGTCTCCCTCTACTATTGTTATCCTCCACGCTGCCCTCCAATACTAAATTTGTGATACCTTGATGCCTCAGAACATGTCCTACCAACCTTCTTCTACTCAAGTTGTGCCACAAACTCCTCTTCTCCCCAATTCTATTCAATACCTCCTCATTACCCATCTAATCTTCAGCATTCTTCTGTAGCACCACATTTCGAAAGCTTCTATTCTCTTCTCGTCCAAACTATTTATCGTCCATGTTTCACTTCCATACATGGCTACACTCCATACAGATACTTTCAGAAACGACTCTCTGACATTTAAATCTATACTTGATGTTAAAAAATTTCTGTTCTTAAGAAACGCTTTCCTTGCCATTGCCACTCTACATTTTATATCCTCTCTACTTCGACCATCATCAGTTATTTTGCTCCCCAAATAGCAAAACTCCTTTACTACTTTAAGTGTCTCATTTATTAACCGAATGCCCTCAGCATCACCCGACTTAATTCGACTACTTTCCATTACCCTCGTTTTGGTTTTGCTGATGTTCATCTTATGTCCTTCTTTCTAAACACTCTCCATTCCGTTCAACTGCTCTTCCAAGTCCTTTGCTGTCTCCGACAGAATTAAAATGTCATCGGCTAACCTCAAAGTTTTTATTTCTTCTCCATGGATTTTAATACCTACTCCGAATTTTCCTTTTGTTTTCTTTACTGCTTACTCAATTTACAGACTGAGTAACATCGGAGATGCTACAACCCTGTCTCACTACCTTCCCAACCACTGCTTCCCTTTCATGCCCCTCGACTCTTGTAACTGCCATCTGTTTTCTGTACAAATTGTAAATAAACTTTCGATCCCTGTATTTTACCCCTGCCACCTTCAGAATTTGAAAGAGAGTATTCCAGTCAATATTGTCAAAAACGTTCCCTAAGTCTACAAATGCTAGAAACGTAGCTTTGCCGTTTCTTAATCTATCTTCTAAGATACGTCGTACGGTTTGTATTGCCTCACATGTTCCAGTTCTACGGAATCCAAACTGATCTTCCCCGAGGTCGGCTGATACAGTTTTTCCATTCGTCTGTAAAGAATTCGCATTAGAATTTTGCATCTGTGGCTTATTAAACTGATAGTTCGGTAATTTTCAGATCTGTCAACACTTGCTTTCTTTGGGATTGGAAGTATGTCATATGTGAGCGAATTCTTTTACAATCGCGTTATCTCAAGATTCGATAACCTTCCGTTCCTCCTACGTCGCCAGATTTGTCCGTTTGTGATTTTTATTGTAGGGCTACCTCAAGAGCAAAATCTACACTACTCGACCAAGAACCCTGAATGAGTTAAAACAGAGAATTATGGATGCAATTCGCAGTGACCCAGCTGAGATGTTGCAGTGGTCAATGAGGAATGTCAACAGCATATTTCACGAATGTATTCTATAGGACGTAATTTTAAAAAATCATAAATGCCATCAATGTTTCTTAAATGGCAAAGTTATAAGGTTTCAACTACTATGAATGCAATTTCTTTCCTTAATCGCTTCTAGTTTCATTGGATTGTGGAGATGTTCCCGTTTTTCTCTGTCGCCCTGTACTCTCTTTACGTCAATATTGTTGTTACATTCTCCCAGAATGACCACTCGTAATTACGTTCTGCCCGTAATAGGAGAAGAACTGTCTTATAAATAACCATAGCGGTCGGAAACAGTCTGTAAAACTTGCAAGGATGCTGCAGGGGAGGTTGTGTTGAGAAATAAGAAAAGAATTAGATAGCGCCATTCCCGACATAATTACCATTGAACTTACCCAATCAGGCCGTTCTGAGTCCAGCTTCAAGCGGACGTATGCGACAGATAAGTCTCTTTCGGTTGTTCGCTGACTTAGAACCACCCCAACAAAAAATTTTTGCAAATGGCTCTTAGCACTATACGACTTCACTTCTGAGGTCAGCAGTCGCCTATAACTTAGAACTAATTAAACGTAACTAACCTAAGGACATCCACACATCCATGCCTGAGGCTGGATTCTAACCTGCGACCGTAGCGGTCACCTGGCTCCAGACTGTAGCGCCTAGAACCGCACGGCCAACCCAACACTTGGTAGGCTAGCATCCATGGTAATTGTAAAGTCCATTTGAAAGACCAGGAACTGTAGCATAGGCGGAATAATCAGCTTCTATTTAAAATACTGAAAAGCATTTTCGTGGTCTGTATCCCATATGTAAACCATCTCTTACTTTGATAATTCATGTAACGGCTTTGCAGTTTTTCTGAAATTGGTTCTAAAATGCCAGTAGTAGCCCACAGGTTCTAAATATGTGTTTAATTGCGTCATTGGTTTGGGCTGTGGATTCTCCTTTATCACGTTGACCTTCTGTAGAGCCCTGGACTCATAAAACGTGACCCAAATAACACACTTTCTTTCGCAAAAACTAGCACTTATACACTTGTAGCTTTAAATTGAGGAGTCTAAGCCTTTCAGATAGCTCTGTCAGTTGCACATTATGTGCCGAATATTCCCATGGCATCCAATTAGATAAGCAATTTGCCAACTTGTAGCCCTCTGAAAAGGTTTTCAATAACCTATGAAATGTACTAAGAGCTGTTTCATGATCCATGGGCATTCGTTTGTACTCACAATGCCCTTACGGCTTACTGAAAGCCGTTTTTTCTCGAGCCTTTTCGTCTAGTAAGAATTGATAATAGCCCTTCGCTAAGTCCAGGGTCGAGAGGGACTTTGCCTTTCCTAGTCCATCACGAATTTCGTATATTCTTAGTGACGGATACTGGTACACCGAATTTAGGGAGACCTCATTAAGTCGCCTACAGTCCGTCACTATTGGTCACGTTTTACTTAAACTGGCATGCACCTTTTTTGGAATTAAAAACGAGAGAATTCCCTAACACCTTTATTTGGGACTGTGTCATCCTTTAACGTAGATTTCCGGCTGGAGGAAATCCTTCCGTGCTAGCGACATTCTGCCATCTGCTTCTGGTAGCAGTTTAATTTCGTGCCTGGTGCTATCAGTGATAGATAATACATCTCCAGGCAAATCGAAAACGTCGCTGAACATGATGCATAACTCCATGATTGCGGCCGTCTATTCAGCATTGAAATAACTCATGCAGATATTCTCCTTAGTACACCTATCCCTTATTTCAGCCGTGGCTTATTTTTACTGACACTATTCACTCTTAACGATTATCCCAACAATGCCCACTCTGGACTACCACCCGTGGGCCGTCAACTGACACACTTTCATCTGTATAGTAAACAGCACACTCCTTAGACATCCTCCTGACCCTACTTTTACTAATGCCTCAGGTAAATAAACGCCCTTGGTGGTTACCTGTTGGGGATGATTGCCTCCCTCATTTCATTAGCCTCTATTTTTATTCGACACGCCCGTTCCTCCCTGGTTCCTGTAGTTAATGCTGAAATAATTAGTTTGTATCTTTCTTGTTCCTATCTGACATTACCTGTCGCATGCCTCTGTTGCGTTCCGACAGTTAATGAGTTTCTGTCGCTATTCGCTCCCGCCTTTCCACGTGTTTCTCGCTTTGTGCTTTCTTCGACTGTGCTATGCTGAGTCCTACTCTGTGACTCCGTCTTTCTTTCTTTACACGCCTTTCCCTCTGTGGTTCAGGTTTCTCTGAAAGAACTTTCTCTTTCTTATACCTGCATAACTGCATTAGCAAGTTTCCGACTTCTAATACCATTCTGCACCGTACGGAGTTCACAGTCTTGCTCCGCCTTCATTCTGAATTGTTCACTCCCCGTTCCTTGAAAAAGTCTCGGCCCACCGCATCATCAGCTAGAAAATCCTAATTTTAGCCAGTTACTTCGGAAAGATGCCTCACTTGCATTCCGTTTCTCGTGTGTAATGTTTGAGTTACAGTTACGTCTGTCCTTCCAACCGTACTTGCAGCGCCCCGAATCTTAATATGTTTGGCTGGATTAAATTTTATGCTATTTCTGAAAGTACTTCTCCTCATTAGGCGTATCTGCACCCCGCTACACACGAGAAATCTCAGACAAATAAAAATGCCGTCCTGACACTCCCTCTGTATAAAGTCGTTTCAAGGGCGTCTCTTAATGTCTTTCAGGATAAGGCCTAAGGTGACTGCTTTCTTACGCCGTTAGTTTGTTTTCCTGGATTTTACTTCTTCTAAGAGCCTTCTGAACATGGCAGTATCTTGCATAATGAAGGTTTCATTTGCGTTTAAAACACGTTATGGGCTTCACATGCACATATGGGCCTCTGTATGACTTGGCGAATTACATTTTGAACACCTCTTTACTCGTGATTGGTCCATTTCTCCGACTTCTCTTGATACAGCCGACAGCACCTTTCTTATTCTTTTATCTGCATGACACTTTCGTACCGCACCATACATTGTACGCAAGATTTCCACACTCATAAACATTCCTAGATCCCCTGTTTCCCATGTGATAGCGAAGTGGAAGTGTTAAGGGACATGTACAGCACAAAACCGTACAGGCTAACCTCATCTGTTGACTGACAGAGGCCGTCCACAGTTGAAGTTCGTAATGTGTAATAGGCAGACATCTATCCAGACCATCAGACTGGGATTCCAAGCTGCGTCAGGATCCACCGCAAGTACTATGACAGTTCGGCGGGAGGTGAGAAAACTTGAATTTCATGATCGAGCGGCTGCTCATAAGACACACATTACGCCGGTAAATGCCAAACGACGCCTCTCTTGCTGTGGGGAGCGTAAACATTGGCCGACTGAACAGAAGAAAAACGTTTCGTGGAATGACGAATCACGGTACACAATGTGGCGATCCGAAAGCAGGGTGTGGGTATGGCGAATGCCCGGTGAATGTCATCTGCCAGCGTGTGTAGTACCAACAGTGAAATTCAGAGGCGGCTGTGTTATGGTGTGGTCGTGTTTTTCATGGAGTGGATCCGAAAGCAGGGTGTGGGTATGGCGAATGCCCGGTGAATGCCATCTGCCAGCGTGTGTAGTACCAACAGTGAAATTCTGAGGCGGCTGTGTTATGGTGTGGTCGTGTTTTTCATGGAGTGGGCTTGCACCCTTGTTTTGCGTGGCACTATCACAGCACCGGCCTACACTAATGTTTTAAGCATCTTGATGCTTCCCACTGTTGAAGGGCAATTCGTGGGTGATGATTCCATCTTTAAAAGCGATCGAGTCCGTGTTCATAGTGCACGACGTATGGCGGAGTGGTTACATGACAGTAACATCCCTGTAATAAGATGGATAGATCACGTAACTAATGAGGAGGTATTGAATAGGATTGGGGAGAAGAGAAGTTTGTGGCACAACTTGACTAGAAGAAGGGATCGGTTGGTAGGACATGTTTTGAGGCATCAAGGGATCACAAATTTAGCATTGGAGGGCAGCGTGGAGGGTAAAAATCGTAGAGGGAGACCGAGAGATCAGTACACTAAGCAGATTCAGAAGGATGTAGGTTGCAGTAGGTACTGGGAGATGAAGCAGCTTGCACAGGATAGAGTAGCATGGAGAGCTGCATCAAACCAGTCTCAGGACTGAAGACAACAACAACAACAATGGACTAGCCTGCACAGAGTCCTGAGTTGAAGCCCATAGAACACCTTTCGGATGTTTTGGAACGCCGACTTCGTGCCAGGCCTCACCGACCGACATCGTTACCTCTCCTCAGTGCAGCACTCCGTAAACAATGGGCTGCCATTTCACAAAAAGCCTTCCAGCGCATGACTCAACATATGCCTGAGAGAGTGGAGGCTGTCATCAAGGCTAACGGTGGGCCAACAACATATTGAATTCCAGCATTACCGATGGAGAGCGCCACGAACTAGTAAGTCATTTTCAGCCAGGTGTCCGGATACTTTTGATCACATAATGTATCTCTGTAGCCTTTGAAAACGTTAGCTGCTCGCCTGGTGCATGCGCTACTGCCTTTAGGCTGTCGTCATGAATCCCTAGGATAAACTCTGCTCGGCTTTGTTTCTAAATGAGAGCAAGGCTGAAACTTCCTGGCAGATTAAAACTGTGTGCCGGGCCGAGACTCGAACCCGGGATCTTTGCCTTTCGCGGCCCTCTACCGACTGAGCTACACAAGCACGACTCACGCCCCGTCCATACAGCTTTAATTCTGCCAGTTCCTCGTCTCCTACCTTCCAAACTTCACAGAAGCTCCATTTGGTATAGCGCTTGCCCGCAAAAGGCAATGGTGACGAGTTCGAGTCTCGGTCCGGCACACAGTTTTAATCTGCCAGGAAGTTTCATATCAGCGTTCTTCCCGCGAACCATACGCGACTGGAACAGAAAAGGGAGGTAAAGGCAGTGGCACGTAAAGTGCTCTCCACCACACACCGTTGGGTGGCTTGCGGAGTGCAGATGTAGATGTAGATTTCTTCCCTGAAATGGTGCTTCATGGTATTCTACCTCGTGCCCCAGTGAGTTATGGTTTTTCCCACATTGTTACCGACTTCCAAACACCTCACACGCATAAGAGACAAGTATCCTATTACTAGCATAGTTTTCGACTAACATGGCGTGTATATCTCGGCAAGTGACTCTGTCTAATAACGTAATACGAGCTGATTTCGAAAGGGTATCATGCTGATCTGTGTCTATTAATTCAAAAGCAAGATCACAATTGCCGAGAAACTCATTTAGAGTGTTCTTAGTGCCATCTAACGATGGTGGTATTAATTTTGGCACATCTGACAAACTGCCTCCTTTGTGACTCAGACACATCAGAGACTGCGATGTAAATATCTCCATCTCCAGACATGCCTGCTAGTCTTTTAACTCTCAGTTGGAATTCTCGTTACTGCCGTTGTTTTGGCGCACCATCTGCTGTGAGCCGTTGCCCTTGCATCACCGCCAGCCGCCGCCACCTCCTCTGCTGATGTCTGCCTTGTGCTGCCCCACACCGCCGCCTGCACTGCGGCCGCCACACGTCGCTGCAGGTGCCAGTGCACGTGCTTTGTTGCGTCCACGACTCTGCGCTGCCCGCTGCAGCCGTGCCCACCCCGTCTGCGGTCTGGCCACGGTCTGTAGCTGTAGTTGCCACTGCAGTGCCACTGCCCGCTGTCCGCTGGCCGCCGTTGCTGCCGGCTACTCTCGTGCGTTTGTCCGTATCCTCATGCTACCGCGGGCAACTCCTGGCTGCTTTCCAGAATTTTCTTCTCGACTCCGGACACGATCTTTCCACCGCTACTGCGACTGCACCGCTCGTGGCCGCCTTCTGTGATGTCCTCCTTGTCACCAGGCACCGTCTGTTGCTAGGCTAGTCCTAGCCTCTTCCTCTGTCTTCGGACATCTTCCTTCTTCTTCTCTAAAGTGAGAGAGGTGCCCTCTTTGTTTTCTGTCCCGGTTCCTGGCTCTGACACTGGCCTGAGTACGGATTATTCAAGAAATGCAAAAGGAGACGTCAAAGCCATTCCGTCCTTTTACGTGACATTAGGTGGAGTAGATTCTATTATCCAATGAGAGATGGCTTATTCCTATAAATCGTGCTGCGACAACCGCATGCTAATCCACAACCAACACTACACTCCCGGCACCGGAAAAAATGAGTCCCCATGTCGCGTCCACTGAGGGTTTCAATCAAATGGCTCTGAGCACTATGGGACTCAACTGCTGTGGTTATTAGTCCCCTAGAACTTAGAACTACTTAAACCGTACTAACCTATGGACATCACACACATCCATGCCCGAGGCAGGATTCGAACCTGCGACCGTAGCAGTCGCACGGTTCCGGACTGCGCGCCTAGAACCGCGAGACCACCACGGCCGGCCACTGAGGGGTCTAGACACTCAGTGGCATAGGTGACTAGAGAAGGCCGGTCCAAGCTAACGTGCAGATGGCTAACCAGAAGTTTGAAAGAGTTGTAGATCATGGTCGGGAAATAATCGAACAAAGACAACATTTGAATAAGTGCAATCATAAATTGCACAGTTGGAGCAAGAATTAGAGAGTAACTTGAACGACCTTCATACTTATTAGTATGCCTGTACTTTAAGTTATTCAACTTAGTAATTGGAAACAGTGTGTGTGGCACAACGTCAGACCAATAATGTGAAAGCAAATACTTTTAAGATCCCGATTACTGATACTGAACTAGTATCGTCGTAGCTGTCCTACTTTTAAGCTCCAACATAACTGTGCAAATTACTTTTTATGTATGTGATACGAATTAATCGAAACTCCATCTGACTATCTGTATATGAGAATAAAGAGTGGCTCTTATTAATAGTCAGACTGATGTTCTCAAGAAACACTTACACAAATCGCTATTGGCTGCGTATTAAAAATGCATTCACCGAATTTATAAGAGATTTTTGCAAATCAAAACTAACATTTTCTTCAGGTTCGTTTATATCCTACAATTGTTTCTAACCCTGGCAATGGAAAACTCTGCTCTGCTCTGTCTGCACTGCACATGTGATGGGCTGAAAGAAATCACTGCCCGGTAGTTTACCTTCTTAGTTTATTTTATTTTGTGCTGTTTCGTAAATTACACTTCTTTTTTTTCTGAATGTATGATCCATTGCCCACACAGTAGAATGATGCGTGACAATGCAGGTTTCAACCAAATACAATTTTCTTTTAAGCAGTGTGGCTAAGCTTAATTCAACTGTTTCGTAACTAAGTAAGTGGCTCTCTTGCAATTACATTGAAACTTTTCAATAACATGGAAAAAGCTGCAAGTATATCTCTACATCGTGCTGAATAGCTCACCCTGGTTATCAACACGTAGATATTACAACATACAATGAAATTTTTACACTACAAAAATTACTTCACACCACTTGGAGCAAAATAAACTTAAATCAGTTACATTCTTCTAAAGCGTTGTTTGTCTAACAGTCCCCTCAAAATTCATTCATTACCCTCAAATTACCCATTATAGAAATTCTCAAACAAAAATCTCTATGCAGCACATCCGCAAGCCCAGCTCCTCGCTCTGGCAGGACAATTTTCTCCCAATCTGGTCAACTGCTTCTTTCGAACCCTTCAGTCATCAGAGTTCTACGCAGTAATGCTACGACCTCTGGTATCCAAAGAATACGTATCACGCATGTGTTCAACATACAGAGATGATCGCTGTGGTAAACATTCCAAATAAAGTCATATGTACTAAGCAAATTCATACTTCTCGCGTTATATACATCGTTCATTACCATTTCGCCTAATACATATGTTTCAACCTCCCTTTTCCGTAGCTTTCACTACAGTTCCCATTCATGTAGCATTCGGCTTCCCTCGTCTCCTTCTTCCTAGCTCAGACTATTTGCGCAAACACTACGGCCATCGTTATTCCTTCATCCGTCAGACATCTCCCTATTATCTAGTTATCTATCGTACATGGGATTGCTTCCATAGTATCCATCACCAGTCATATACGTTTTTGCGTTTCTCAGTAAACCCAAGCGCGTCACTGTTGCGCTAGGCTGTAATCGGTTTATTTCGACATCCCCAGTTTCCAGCCTTTCTCTCCCGTTCAGCGTACAACATTCCGACCCATGCGACAGAATACTTTACCCACACCGCGTAGCACTACTTTCTTTGTTCGTCTGGATATGTACGGACTCCTAAGGATACTCGGTTGACTTACCCTGTGGCATGGATAAGTCTCTTCGATCAGTGAATCAAAGTATTTGAACAAAATGCCAATCTTCACCTCGTTCGTTCCCTACAACAAGATATTCTGTTTTTACCATGTTGATTGCTAGTCCGGATTGTTTTCAAGTATCCATTAACTTTTCTTTTTATACGTTATCCAGTAGCCCTAAGCAATAGATAAAACAGTAATGAATGTAAGGTTTAAAACTGTAATGTCACACCCCAACGCCTGCACTGTCAGTTCCAGTAACCAAAGACAACTTCTAATACAACTTAAATAATGTTGCTGACACAGAAAATCCTTGTCTCTATCCTTGTCTTGTTTCCAAACTTGCCGATATCTTAGAACCAACCTTCATAACTGTCTCGTTTTCGCTGTAAATCCTTTTAACCACCTCCATTAATTCTCCATCCTCTCGAACATTTGCAGTGCTGTTCATAGCAACATCCTTCACAAAGTGCCATGGGCTTTTACTAACTCAAATTATACCACATGGAGATCTTTATTTTCGTCTATCATTTTCTGACACATCTGGAGTACACAGATGTTATCAACGAGGCTTTCCCCATCCGTAAAATCCGATTGTTTCTGTGATGTGACGACATGCAAACCTCTAATCCGTTCCTTACTATACTAATGAGCAACCTAGTTACCGAAGCTATTACACTCATTTATCACTCACCTCTCAACTGCGTTTTAGTGCTCTCTTATGTTCTTGCGTTTTAGAATTTAACGATATTTTGTTAGTAGTCTTTTTCTTCAGTCGTTTCGTTTAAGTGCTGCAATAGCAACTGGTGATCTGTTCTACATTCTGGCCATCAAAACACTCTCGCATGCTAAGCTACCGATCTTATACTCTGCTTGGCAATTACTATGTCTATGATTGACATTAAATTCCTAGTTGTTTGAATCAATGTATGCTTCACGAACTCCTTATGTGGGAAAAACCCATTCCTTGTTTACACTAACATTCGCTAAATTTAACAATATCTAAACTCTAATCACTAATGATGTTACATGAGAAAAATATATAATTTACATTTGTTCAATAAATTAAATTCACATAATGGTAACATTCATAGGGGAAATAAAACTATCAATCGAAATTAGTTTTTACTGTACGAGTTGTGTAACCATGCAACAAACATGTTTTCCTACAAAATTATCTAACTGAGGAATGCCTTTAGACTTATAATTTGAGCTTATTCGGAAAACTGTAACTAAATTTTTGTAAATTTTGCAATAATGTGGTGTATAACGAGAGTATAATGCAGCATCTCTTTTCTAAACGAATATAAGCCATAACTAAGAACCACATGGTGGACAGAAACTGATAATCAGCAGAGCAATCTATAGTACTGAATGAAATATTTTTAAAAGATGAAATATATATTACTACTATCAAAGTATCTATATAGAATCACTAATTAAGACAAACGTAGCATGACGTTGATTTCAAGGCAACCAAAATAACTGACATACAGCTGCTCGTATCGTTAATTCCCTCAAACTTATCATTATCCTAATTAACTCATAAGGCATTCCGTCCAAACTGGGGAGTTACGTAACGCCCAAAGATATTCTAGTTCAAGAACAGTTATACTTTTAAAGCTAATAGTTGTTCTCCCTGCCGGTGATAGATGTAAATATCTACCTATCTTCCGTATGAATATAAACTACATCGGCATTGTTATCCCTTGCTTCAGACAGTGTACTTTGTCGTGTGAAGCCACTAACGTTCTTTAAGAGAGGTGCACGTTACCATAGAGATAATTTACGTATTGCGAGTAGTTTCTTCCACTGACTATTAAATCTCCGTACTCTGATTGAAATAGAAGTTTTACACCACTCAGTGCAGCGTGCACTGGTATAGAAAACTTACGATATACTAGTGCCACGTCCTCACGCTCTGCGAGTCGTAAGAATAATTAATTTCCTTATATATGCTTAAAAATAGTTTCTTAAAAAGAACAACGGAACATTTTACAGGTAATGCAATATATTACTTTATGTTGGGAGCACAGATAACTGGTTAATGAGGAGTAAACGCAAGACTGATCACATCAAAAAAATTTCTTTCTCAAAGGGATGGGTGCAAGATGATAACTCGAAAACAAAGATAGGCACACGTTGGCGAACCCAAAATAAAATCTCCTTCCTTTTCTTGCGAAAACAATGTAAAGTACTAAGCAGCTAAGGCAAGGATTATTAATTACCATACTGTGTAGCTCGTTAACAGACAGTTACAAGTTACGAACTTCAATTGATCAAAATAATAGCTATACCAAGGGACTACACAAACGGTTAAGGCTCAATGATAAAAGCCTACCCTGGCGAAACCCTTTAAAATAATTAAACTGCACAAACAAATTTCATTAAAGAACTGTAATAACATTTAAGAGAGCTACAGGACAACAGATTCAACGGCAAGGAGGGGGGGGGGGGGGGGGCGAAGGTGCTTCTGGATTAAAACGAAATTTGGTTATGACCTGCGGCGTAATGACTGATCGAAAACCAGGTACAATGTATAATGTTGATGAGACCTTCAAGGAAAATTGCCTAGAACATACAGGGTGCCGTAAACGGTCGAACGAGGTTGATACTAAATGTCACTTCCAGATGATTCCGCTAGATTTACGTAAGAGGGATTTAGAAGGAATCAGCTGTAGTAAATCACACGGGAAGCTTATTATACACTCCTGGAAATTGAAATAAGAACACCGTGAATTCATTGTCCCAGGAAGGGGAAACTTTATTGACACAATCCTGGGGTCAGATACATCACATGATCACACTGACAGAACCACAGGCACATAGACACAGGCAACAGAGCATGCACAATGTCGGCACTAGTACAGTGTATATCCACCTTTCGCAGCAATGCAGGCTGCTATGCTCCCATGGAGACGATCGTAGAGATGCTGGATGTAGTCCTGTGGAACGGCTTGCCATGCCATTTCCACCTGGCGCCTCAGTTGGACCAGCGTTCGTGCTGGACGTGCAGACCGCGTGAGACGACGCTTCATCCAGTCCCAAACATGCTCAATGGGGGACAGATCCGGAGATCTTGCTGGCCAGGGTAGTTGACTTACACTTTCCAGAGCACGTTGGGTGGCACGGGATACATGCGGACGTGCATTGTCCTGTTGGAACAGCAAGTTCCCTTGCCGGTCTAGGAATGGTAGAACGATGGGTTCGATGACGGTTTGGATGTACCGTGCACTATTCAGTGTCCCCTCGAAGATCACCAGAGGTGTACGGCCAGTGTAGGAGATCGCTCCCCACACCATGATGCCGGTTGTTGGCCCTGTGTGCCTCGGTTGTATGCAGTCCTGATTGTGGCGCTCACCTGCACGGCGCCAAACACTCATACGACCATCATTGGCACCAAGGCAGAAGCGACTCTCATCGCTGAAGACGACACCTCTCCATTCGTCCCTCCATTCACGCCTGTTGCGACACCACTGGAGGCGGGCTGCACGATGTTGGGGCGTGAGAGGAAGACGGCCTAACGGTGTGCGGGACCGTAGCCCAGCTTCATGGAGACGGTTGCGAATGGTCCTCGCCGATACCCCAGGAGCAACAGTGTCCCTAATTTGCTGGGAAGTGGCGCTGCGGTCCCCTACGGCACTGCGTAGGATCCTACGGTCTTGGCGTGCATCCGTGCGTCGCTGCGGTCCGGTTCCAGGTCGACGGGCACGTGCACCTTCCGCTAACCATTGGCGACAACATCGATGTACTGTGGAGACCTCACGCCCCACGTGTTGAGCAATTCGGCGGTACGTCACCCCGGCCTCCCGCATGCCCTCTATACGCCCTCGCTCAAAGTCCGTCAACTGCACATACGGTTCACGTCCACGCTGTCGCGGCATGCTACCAGTGTTAAAGACTGCGATGGAGCTCCGTATTCCACGGCAAACTGGCTGACACTGACGGCGGCGGTGCACAAATGCTGCGCAGCTAGCGCCATTCGACGGCCAACACCGCGGTTCCTGGTGTGTCCGCTGTGCCGTGCGTGTGATCATTGCTTGTATAGCCCTCTCGCAGTGTCCGGAGCAAGTATGGTGGGTCTAAGACACCGGTGTCAATGTGTTCTTTTTTCCATTTCCAGGAGTGTAAATACAGAACAAAGGCGCCGTGTCGAGTATCATACAAAATTGAAATATAAAACGCTAGAGAAGGACAGACAGTTAAGTTTAATGGATCACGGGAAAGTAAACAACGGCAGTAGCCGCTCAACTATAGAGGAGTTAGCTAAGCCCGGCGGGCAGGCAGAAATGGCAAACAGACCCATCACAATATAATTATTACACATGTGGCTAGTTCGGCATACAGTTAATAACGTGTAACGTGGATTCACTAGAATTCGCTGTTCGGGTGCGTCACCAAATCAGATATATTTTGCTCATATGTACGAGAAATTTACAATGCCAAAAATGATCTGATGATAGCCACAAAGCCAACTAAGGAATAATGTGAGGCCCCTTTCCGTGCTGGCTCTTGATTTCACTAAACAAGGTATTGAATAATGGCGAATCTGTGTTGTAAAATACATACATAAGCAGACTTTAACACGATTCCTATGAAGTAAAAACAACCTATAAACAAAACAACGCTGGCAAGCACTGAACAGGTAATACGCCAGACAAGTAGCTTACAGAAAAAATTGTAGTAGTAAGTACGGGCATGCGTACACAACCTACCGTATCATACAGAAAGAAGACGATTCATTACACTGATGTGTGTATTCACTGTGATGCTGGTATTAGAATTAAAATGGTGGTGCTATAAATAATCTCCACCTTCGATCTTTGTCCGTCAAGTCGGCGCTGAACCGAACGGTCGTCCTTTGCTTTAGTAACGTGTATGACCAAACAAATAAGGGTAGTGAAACCTGTGCTTCTGCTCTTCGTGATATGCACCTAGAATCAGAGTGAATATAAAACAAAGATTAATACCATATAATAAACTTCATCAAAATGTATACAGATATATGACAATGATGTAGAACGTTAATAAAGTTTGATTTATTCAAAGAAGATGTAACATTTTCAACAAAGGCCTTACTTTTCACGACGCCCTCGTATCTCTCTGAAATGTCTGGAATTTTGTCAAATCAATTTCTCTGACAAATTGACTGACAATTATAGTGGTCTAAATTTGGTGTACTTTCAGTCGGCCGCATATATCGAGTGTAACAGGCGTCCTAATCTTATCTTGATGACAGAACTATCCATTGTTGGGTCTAACGGTTAATCCTGTCATCTCTTTTATTATCCATTCAATTGAATTACAATTTAGCTTGCGGTCTATACAGTCACTCAAGAGATGTTTCTTTCTGCTCTGGTATTGCACTGTATTCAAAAGCATCATTTTCGTTACCTGTCCTTTTAGCTATTTTCGTGAGTTCATTAAGATCCCTTATTCCAATGCCGACGTATTGTTCAGGAAAAGTTTCATTTCGAGATAGTTGTTAAATGATTGTGTTGTTGGTTGAACAATTAGACAATTATAAATGAAAAGCACAAAACAGATGTTCTATAGTCTCTATATTTTTAAGCAGATTTCGCCATACAGGGCTGTAATTTGACTGAGTCTTATGATTGCCTCTCAAGCCGAAAGCTTACACTACGTTGTACAGTAAGACTACTTGCATCGCAGTTTTGTTCTTTTTATTAATAATTCCACATAGTTTCTAATATTTCTTTTCTTGTGTCCTCTGCCTGAATACTAGCAAGCGGCGCACCGGCGACCTTGACAAATTTTTCTGTGGATATTGGATCAAGTGAAGCCACAAATCTGTGAACTTTCCTCAACAGAAAGACCAATTTGGCAGTGATCACTCTCCGACAAGTTCGGCACTACTCGTCTCAGTTCGATAATAGCGTTTCTCGCATTTTCAACATGAATAAACTTAATTGTATGCATTTCTTCGCTGACCTAAGATAGACAAACCTCTCTAACGAAGAACTCAGATTCCACAGGAAGGAGGATGTCGTTCAAATTCTTTTGACGTAATGACGGAGTTTTTATTCGGATAGCTAACCAAAGCCTGCTGCCTCATGTGGTATAGGCCCTCGTCCACTGCTCTGTGTTCAGATATCCGGAAATGCAAGGGGTCACACAACATCGGTCTGTGCAGAAGAGCAGAAACTGAAACTTGTCACAACCAAATCCCTGAGGCGAGTCTCCCACTGTAGTCGAAACGTGCGGAGGGAATTATTGTGGAACTGGAGAATGAGGTCGGACAACATTCCAGTCGCTTTTGCTTTACTGACCGGTGCAGTTCGTTCATTTCGGTGGCGTTGCCATCCGGTAGTGGGACCGTACTAATGGAAATCGACAAGCAGCGGACCCCGTTATGGAAACATAGAGCCGCAGTAACATTTGCTGAATTCCAATGAATGAGTGTGGGTTTTCGCCATGGAAGTAAAACCTTTTAATGCCACTGTTGATTTTTACTTTCCCTTCAGGATGAACCTAGCGTACTCACGCTTCACAGACGACACTTTTCATCAGCTTGCTGATACTGCCGCTATATGTGATACAGAGTCTCAACCACTTTTGTTAACTATTTTTTCTAATTTCAATGACGCGCTTTCTGCGCAATTATCATTATGTAAAATTTTTCTGATATATACGGGGGCTTTATATATAAAGATGCAAAAGGTAAAAGAGGAGGAAATTAAAACGAGTCAGATAGAAAGAAAGCAAGCAATCTGCTTCTTATTTGTCATAAATATTAATATTTACATGCCCGATGGAACAAGCATTGCGGTGACTGCAGACTTTATGAAAAACATGAGATATATTCGTAGTTCCGAATACGAACAACCATCAGCTATACAAGGTGATGATGACAATGAATATCCCTACTGGACACGAACTCGGACCTAGATTTCCTACTTTACACGAGCGGTCGCCTTAACCGTTTTTCCTATCCGTGCACGACTGCCTGTCAGACCTAAACTTACATATGTCGTCGTTCCCGCCTCACAACGTGTGCTCGTACACCCATTACGTAATTTCCGTACAAGGGAGGTCATTTTAATTGAAAGTTCCACTCTCGTATGGGCAGATAAATACGATTTGTAGTGCCTGTGTTGTTAATAAGAACGATGAGACGTTACTTCATACATTAATTCATGTATGAAGGAACATTACATCATTTTTCTTAACAACGCAGTCACTGTAACATCATATTTATCCGCCTATACCGGGAGAGAAAATAATGAAGACTATAACAAACCTCTGTCTGCCGGGATAACTGTGTCATCCAGAGTTTTGGGATGTAACTGTGAGCCTGTACTACATAAGTTACATGACAGCTATAACATAGGCGGAGTGGTATCATTTGCAGATGTCGTACTGTTCGTTGTAAATGGTGACTCCAGAAGAATTATAGAAGACAAATGTGATGCGGCGCTCCACAAACTTGAGGGATGTTGTCGAAGTTATAAACTGTCAGTAAGAGAATGTAACAAGAAACACTAAAATAAAGATAAATGATGTGACGATTAAGAGAATTGTTGTAGCAAGACTTTTCTGGGTGAACTTCGTAGCTTTGCACAGCAAACAGGCGATGCAGGCAGGAGAGGTGCAAATGTGCTTACGTGATGCATTAAATGATAGCCATTTCTAATATGCAACATTCCACCAATCTATAACATCATCAGTTATATGATATGGTGTGAGCGTATGAGCTCAGACTGCAATTAGTCAAACCAACCTCGTTAGTGGGAAGAATTCAACAACGAGTGCCACTAAAATTAATGGACCTCCACTACACTACCCAGAATGGTGTTTTGTTGGTAATTATAGGAATACGACCACTAGATTTAGAAATTAGGAAAAGGGGAGCCTTTTTCTGGTTAAGGAAAGACAATCGAATGTAACAAGGAAGAAGGCTTGGAAATGAGGCCCATAAGAGAAAGCTAATAAAAGATCGCATATTAAAATGGTAGCAAAATGAATGGTACAATTCAAGCACAGGCAGGAGAACATACACATTTCGCGCTAACATCAGGAAGGGGTTTAAAATGATATTTCTTAACCTGTCTGGTGGACTGATGCATTGCCTGAGAGATCATGAAGCGTCTCCTTCGGTTGTGCACATGTTCAAAAGAGAGATGAATGATAGCTGCTCGTGCGGCCTTGTTAACACAGTAGAACATACTCTGTGGGATTATGGATTGTACAGACATGCGGCAGGTAATGACTGTCAGTTGTTAAGGATGTTTGATCCAAAGCATCACTAAGCAGCGGGCGGCTGTATCGAGAAGGCCAAGGAAAACATGCTACCATCCCGGCTAGACAACAGATTTTGCAGACAACTGAGGTCGGCGATCTCCAAATGAAATCTGGTGCAAGAGATTGTGCAAGTGTGGAATTATAAGAAGTAGCAGTGATTGGTGGAACTGATTGTTATAATGGGAACCCCTGCTGACGTGCTCCCAGATGCCAAAGGACTCCAGCAGATAATGGAAATTGACAGGGTCAGGTTGAGGGCAGATGGAGTAGCGGAAACAACCATCTACAGATGAAGTGCACAAAAGTAAATGAACAAACAAGGAATATATTCGGCAGTGCTTGTAGAAATATTAGTAGCTGAGTAACTAGTCAAGGATCTTATTGTAGTTTTGTAGGAGTAGAAGAAGCAACAGTGTTTAAAAAAATTGTCATAAAAACTTAATATATAAATTTATTGTGTTTGCTATTTTAGATTATTTACAGCTAACAGGCTGTAATTTTGAAGAATAAATAAATAAATAACTGTCTTACATTCTTTCCAGACTATTTATGATCACTCTGTATTTTAGTCAAACTTCGGTTCTATGAATTCCATTTTATCAGCTGTAACAGATTGATATTGTGCTACCAACTATCAGTACAACTATCGTCGGACTTCTATGAAAATTATAAGCATGAGAACATACATACATGGAAGAAAATTACGTCAAGTATTTTTTAAAAAGTTGTCTTTGTAATCAGAACATTCTTTAACAAGAAAATTAAGTTTGTCAGCTTTATGTAGAATGAGCACAAACAACAAGCTCAAGTTGGTGACAAGAGTTCTGACAGTTCTTTGTGAATACATACTCTAAAAACCGGTAGTATCATCACACACGCCTCTTATCGAACACAAAAAAACACATGACGAACAGATAAAATGAATTTGCAATTTCGAATAAGGACTAGCATCTGCTGTATAATGGAATACGACAGTGAAACTTTGTGCGGAACCGGGACACCAACCCGGCTTTCCTGGTTATCGGGAGCGGTCGCCTTACCATTTGGCTACCCGTGCACGACTCACGGGCAGACCCAAACTTCAGAGTTTCGTCAACCTTGCGTCTACGAGTTTTCATTGTCGTCACTCCGTTCTACAGCTGATGGTAGTCCTCATTCACCACTGCGAACTCATTTATGGTCGCCACAGTACCTGCATCGTAATCAGAATAGCACAGGCGTTTGACACAGTTCCCCACAGTCGTTTAATGAACAAAGTCAGAGCATACGGACTATCAGATCAATTGTGTGATTGAAATGAGGAGTACCTAGATAACAGAACGCAGCATGTCATTCTCAATGGAGAGAAGTCTTCCGAAGTAAGAGTGATTTCAGGTGTGCCGCAGGGGAGTGTCATAGCACCGTTGCTATTCACAATATACATAAATGACCTGGTGGATGACATCGGAAGTTCACTGAGGCTTTTTGCAGATGATGCTGTGGTGTGTCGAGAGTTTGCAACAATGGAAAATTGTACTGAAATGCAGGAGGATCTGCAGCGAATTGACGCATGGTGCACGGAATGGCAATTGAATCTCAATGTAGACAAGTGTAATGTGATGCGAATACATAGAAAGAAAGGTCCCTTATCATTTATCTACAAAATAGCAGGACAGCAACTGGAAGCAGTTAATTCCATAAATTATCTGGGAGTACGCATTAGGAGTGATTTAAAATGGAATGATCATATAAAGTTGATCGTCGGTAAAGCAGATGCCAGACTGAGATTCATTGGGAGAATCCTAAGGAAATGCAATCCGACAACAAAGGAAGTAGGTTACAGTACGCTTGTTCGCCCACTGCTTGAATACTGCTCAGCAGTGTGGGATCCGCACCAGATAGGGTTGATAGAAGAGATAGAGAAGATCCAACGGAGAGCAGCGCGCTTTGTTACAGGATCATTTAGTAATCGCGAAAGCGTTACGGAGATAATAGATAAACTCCAGTGGAAGACTCTGCAGGAGAGACGCTCAGTAGCTCGGTACGGGCTTTTGTTAAAGTTTCGAGAACATACCTTCACCAAAGAGTCAAGCAGTATATTGCTCCCTCCTACGTATATCTCGCGAAGAGACCATGAGGGTAAAATCAGAGAGTTTATAGCCCACACAGAAGCATACCGACAATCCTTCTTTCCACGTACAATACGAGACTGGAATAGAAGGGAGCACCGATAGAGGTACTCAGGGAACCCTCCGCCACACACCGTCAGGTGGCTTGCGGAGTATGGATGTGGATGTAGAATATCGTACATACGCCAAAGGTTGTTATCACTCACACAGGCACTGCAATATCGTACATACGGCAAAGGTTGTTATCACTCGGCTCTTAGAGTTCACTTACAACATTCTCAATTCACAAAAAGTAACTTAACGTTAATGTACCGGATTAGGATGTTAGATGACTGTACTATTAACTTACAGCGAACATTATATTTAATTGAGAATAAATGTGATGCGAAATCCTCTTGTAGCGTACCGTACAGTGACTAGCTTTGGAGAAAATGATGTGCGTCGTCTTGGGACAGCATACGGCAGACATAAACCCTGCCATAATTTGGAAACAGGAGTGGCTCAAGTGGCTCTGAGCACTGTGGGACTCAACTTCTGAGGTCATCAGTCCCCTAGAACTTAGAACTACTTAAACCTGACCAACATAAGGACATCACACACATACAAGCCCGAGCCAGCATTCCAACCTGTGACCGTAGCGCAATCGCGGTTCCGGACCCTAGCGCCTAGAACCGCTCGGCCACAACCGGCCAGCCGGAAACAGGAGTCATCCGATAAAATGATTTTCTTCCATTACTCCAGAGATTTTCGTCATCACTTTTTCCTGCTAAGAGCATGTGGTTCACTGATGTGTGATGTTGCAATTCCAGCTCGCCCTACAATGCCCAGCCAATGGAATGCTGTTTTCCTTCTTTTGGTACTGACAGCGTTCGTTAGTGCGCCATTCAGTTCTGCAGTGACTTTTGCAGCTGTCGCCCTCTTAATTTTGCCCACATGACTCTTCAACGACCGTCTGTCACTATCAAGCAACGCACACTTTCGTCCGCGTTGACGTTGAGTCGATGACGGTTTTTACATTCACTGTATGGGCTGTAAATATTTTATACGGTACATTTTGAGAGACCAAACACTTCGAATACCTGGATTACGGAAGCACCCACCACACGAACATAAGCAATTTGTCCTCGTTCGAATTCATTTAGTTTTGGTACAATGCACTCGCAGCTAAAAACACACTGTTCTGACGACTGACGCAAATCACTGAGGGCATTAAACAGGGGCCGTTCGTGATCCAATACAACAGCGTCACCTGCAGACTTCAGTAGAATTTGCATCTATTTTAAAGAGCCTTTTGTTTCCAGATTTTCTTCCATATCCTGAACGTGAAAAACATGTTGAAGTGTATCGAACTCTCATATGCAGTGCTGTATTGAGGGGAAACAAAGATATTAAGCAAACAACTCTTGTGCGCACCAAAAACTGAGACAGAAGATGATCAGATGTTAGAGGTATTTCATCTACTGTGTGTGAGAAGTAAAATAGCTGTGCCCGCTGTGATAAAATAAACTTGGATCAGTCGTGTACTGTTCACTGTATTAATAACGTTTTGCCCTAAATTGGGAATAAGTCGTGTTCTACTGGAGTGCCCGTATGCGATCAGCTGAGACTGCCAGTCAGTCGCAGACTAACGGTCGGTAGACCAAAAAATTTGACTAACTACCCAAAATGAATTGCACTGAAAATCAATTAACGTTTCACACTGATAGCTAAAACATAACAGAAAACATTTAATGTTTGTTAAGCAGTTTTGAAGTTCCTGATAATGAGTGTCTTACGTAGTTATTTTTCATGCTCGTCTTTTAAGACGAGTATTACATAAAGGAGTGCCGCAGTTATTTTCCTCAGATTGCAGAACAGTGTACATTGTAGTTAACTAACCAGCGTAATTTAGTGACATATTTTCAGCACAGCATTGGCTGGTTCTTCTTCTCTATGCATTCATCTAATCACTATAGCTTCCGTTACAAATCTTTACCCATATTGTTCCTTAAGACTCTCTTCTTTATTTGGATATCTTATTGTATAGAATCGTTAAGAAGGTGTGTGGGAGTTACGATTAACCTTGACAGACAGGAAGTGATCCCATTATTTCGACAGCAAGGCTTTTAGTGGGAGACAAAGGCTTCTATGCGATTCATCTTATTCAAGAACAGGCTCGTTTGAGTAGTCTTATTTCATTTGTTATAACAAACTACGTAGTATAGCAATTACTTTCAAAGATCTGAATCGAAATATCCGTGCGTTAATAAATTTGACTGGGTAAGGGCATATAAGCATTTATATGTAGTAGAAGTTTCATTTTTAGTTGTCTACTGTGGAAAGAATTACGTAGTACAGAAAGGGAAACTCAAAATAGGCCAAAAATTCCATAGTCAAAGATACCAACAGTGCATGTGGACGACACTTTTGTATATAAGGAGTCAAAGGCATAAGTCTAACCACCGCACTGCAGAAGTGTATTAGTCTAAATGTTACTAGATCTCAAACAAAAACCAAATATTAAAAATTATATTTCAGACCAATGATGTTTTATTCTAATAAAATGACACGTGTGTCGTGAAGAAAGAAAAGCTACGTATACAGAGTATAAGCCGGCCCAGGTTGTCTAAGGGTTCTAGGCGCTCAGTCCGGAACCGCACGACTGCTACGGTCGCAGGTTCGAATCCTGCCTGGGGCATGGTTGTGTGTGGTGTCGTTAGGTTAGTTAGGTTTAAGTAGTTCTAAGTTCTAGGGGACTGATGATCACAGATCTTAAGTGCCATAGTGCTCAGAGCCATTTTTGAACAGAGTATAAATTTTTTATGTACCTGTGCAACGAGCATTGATACTGTAGTCAAAGAAATAAGGCTAAACTTAATATTTAATTTAGAGGAGTAAAAGCAGATTAGCTGTGGATGACGAAGTGCAAAAAGAGGAATACTGCTGGCACTAGCGAAACTGTCTTCCACAGTAACAATATAGATAATGGAGTCACGCACATGCACATGCACATGCACATGTTGATGAATAAGAATTCTTTCACCAAACGATGTTGGTTGGTTGAGTTGTGGTAATGGATGAATCAGTGAGTTCATGGGTCCCGTCGGATTATAAAAGGATGGGGAAGGAAGTCGGCAATGCACTTTCAAAGGAGCCATCCCGCCAGTTGCCTGTAGTGATTAAGGGACATCACGGTAAAACTAAATCACGATGGCCGGATAGGTGTTTGAACCGACGTCCTCCCGAATTCGAGTCCAGTGAGCTAATCATTGCGCCACCTCGCGTGGCCCAAACAATGCCTGTGCAAAGCAACGTACAGATGTGGAAGGCGGACCGTGGTTGAATTGTCTACGAACACTTACGAGTAATTCAGAACTTTGACCTAAATAGTGATTATAAAATATAAGTGAACAAATTCATCGAAATGTCTAGAAATTCTACGAGAAGCGTCTAAAGACACAGCCTGTGGAAGAGACTATTATTGGAGGAAAGACCAATTTGTTGAAATGTGTTAAATAATGAACATCTAATTAAATAAATGGGAAAAGGTCATCACTGAGGGTCAATTAGAATGTGTGTACAGGTTGCAGAGGACGTAACATCAGTGGAGTTAGAGTGGACATATAAAAATAATACTGGAACTCAGTGCAGAGAGACATAATTTAGTGGCTTTGGAATTAGAATTGTACATTCACTCATAGTCTTCGAAGACATAGACGTAGCTCTCTTTCTGTTTCACGCAGTCGCATCATGTGAGTTACTAGACACAAAGTGACATTTGTAACATGCCACTAATTTCCACCTACAAGCAAATATGTGTTAGGCACGTCTTTGCAAATACATTTCTTTATTGAAAAGTTTGGCATGCACAACTTATTTAAAATGATTTTATTTGATTGAATAGCAGTCTTGTAGTTCACATGCAAATCTTGTCTTCTTCTGGGCTCCAAGAAAGTTCACTATAGTCAAAAAATCCAAGGAATAGGGTCCTCCTTAGGTTTTTAAATGCAGAGTTTAGATTATCTCCCAAGTTTATTATATATTTCACTTTAGTTGGCACCATTTTAATAAAACACTTATTGAATTTGAAGAAGTTCTTGTATTTGGTTCAAACAATTTTTTGCTTTAGTCTTCATGAACCCTAAAGACGTGTTCTTTCAAAAATGGTTCAAATGGCTCTGAGCACTATGGGACTTAACATCTCAAGTCATCAGTCCCCTAGAACTTAGAACTACTTAAACCTAACTAACCTAAGGACATCACACACATCCATGCCCGAGGTAGGATTCGAAACTTCTACCGTAGCGGTCACGCGGTTCCAGACTAAAGCGCCTAGAACCGCTCGCCACCAGCGGCCGGCAGACGTGTTTTTTTCAGTGAACAAAAGAACTGCTAGCACTGAGCTTCGTCTAACAGCCACCACTTTATGGAAATGCACCAGGCAATATTGGTGCCAAAACGAAGGAAACTGAAAGAAACGAGTGAGTAAAGGTAATATTAATTCCTGTATTTTAAAGCGTTTTAAATTTTATCACTGATTTTAGCTAATTAACTTTGAATTTCTTGCATCCCTAATAATATTTATGATTGAATTTCACATATTACAATTGGTCTATATAAAAGGACAAATATAAAAGAAATAAATGATTGAGTGCAATAGTAATTATTACATTTTACAGGTTTTTAATGAATACAAGTGTTTGATTTCAGACAATTTTGCTTCAACTTGCGCGCGCAACCTCGCCACAGAAGATGCGCTACACAAACATGAGTTACAGATTATCTTCGCCCTGCTAAGACGCGCGCCGGATTTAACTCTTGATTGTGAGAAAAGGAGAGGAGCCAGACAGTTGGGCTTTGGCGTTAGATGTGAACAGTCGGGTTTTGGTTTAGTAGTGGTATGCAGCAAAAACAATGCAGATCTTTTGGGAATTATTTTGTGGATTGATAGGTCTATTGCGAAGAGAAAAATTATTCATTTTTACTTTGGTATGATTATTTTGTTTTTAAAGAACTGATCACAGGTAATGATTTAGCTTGCTTTATTTGCGGCAGCGGTTTGATAATGCAGCATTCTTGGTTCGCCAGCTCCTATCTATTGGCTGTTAATTTTTTTCTATCAGTATTTGTCGATCAATATGAGAGAAATGATTTAACGAATAAATTTTGGAATTTTGTATAAGGACACATTTCCGAGGATTCACTAACTTGCTAGCGCTGTCTTCTTTCCGCCCCGCCCGCCTGTCTGCCTCGGATACGTGATTGCAGTCTACGGTGCCAGTGAACTTGAATTAAAAGAAGTTTGTTTATCGGTAACAGTACAATGTTTTTGCTAGAACTAGTTTCGTAACTGAAAAAAATTAAAAGGAATTCGTGTGATGTAGGCTATAAATTGAAAACAGTAGCATATGGAGAAGAACATGGTAACAGAGTAGATGAGCGGTATTTCGGTCCCCCATTAACAGAAAAAAAAATTCGCGATTGGCGGGCTGGTAAAGAAGAACTAAAGAAAATGAGGAAGACTAAATTTGCAGATCTAGCAATAAATGCAAAATGGCAAAACTAGAAGCACATATATTGAAATGGAATCAAGGAGACTGTACAAGTGGCAGTAGAATTAATTCGAAAATGATTCAGAAACACACACTCGTAAGCTATCGCTACAGCGTAACTGAAGACTAAGAATGGAGTTGGTTGAGGAGCTACATGTTTATGAAGCCTCGTGGATCTAGCATGCGAACCAAAAACAAAATATCTCAGAAAATGCCTCAGTAGTGTGAAGAGAAAATATTGTCTTTCCATCGGTTTAATATTCACTGACGAAAGAAAAGCAGTGTGACCTAAGCCAAATAGCGAATGTGGACAAAACTCCTCTGACATTTGATGTGCAGTGTAACACAACTGTTGCTATGATTGGTGCTAAAACTGTCGACATGAAGAACTGCACTACACATGTTGTGCGGACGGTACTAAACTTAATCCAATAACCATTTTTAAACTCGAAACAACGACAAAACTTTGTGAAATACCACCAGGTGTAGTTTTTCACGTACTTGACAAGCGCTGGAGGGATGAGGCTGGTTTGAAATTATCGATTAACATTGGGTGGGAGAGAAGGAAAGTATTTTACTGAAGAAGAGTTCTCTTCTTGTGCTAGATCAGTTTAGTGGTCATTTGAAAATCCTGTGAAAGTGAAATTGAAGCAGGGAAATACAGAGCTTTCTGCCGTACCTGGAGGACTTACTTCACAGATGCAACCTCTTGATGTCTCGATAAATGAATCTAAAATGGTGAGACAGGAATGGAACAAATCCTCAGTATTTACAGCGGAAGTCTTCACACTGTATCAGGGCACACATTTACGGCATAGGCTCTTCAATTGCGTCATTTTCTCCGACTCTCTCAATGCCATTCAGAGCCTATGTGTCTTTTACACCGTCCATCACTTAGTGCAACAGTTCCAGGAAAGCTTTAACTTGTTCACTAGTGATGGAGCCATTGTGCTGTTTATGTGGGTCCCTGGTCACGTCGGTCTGACGGGAAACGAGGCCGCTGACGACGCAGCCGAGGCTACAGTCCTCGCACCTGGGCCAGCTAATTCTTCCATTCGCCCCATTGAGCTCTGTGGTTCCGTCTGTCAGCAGGCGGTGTCGCTTTGGCATCAGCATTGGTATTCGTTTCAAGGGAACAAGCGGAAAGAAGTAAACCTCTCACAGCGACATGGTGACCTCCTTCAGGCCTTCTCCCAGCGAGGAGATCATTTTGTCTAGTTGCGAATTGGGCTTTGCTTTTTCAGACATCGACTGTTCTTAAGTGATGACCACATCATTCTGTGTTCATTGTCCTCAACAACTGATGGTTCGCCATTCCCTGACGGAATGCTCATCTGAGTTATCGGCCGTTTCAGCAGGCGACACGCGGGCTGTCGACTGCGTTTTACTTTGTATTCGTCGTAGCAATATGGCGTTGTTGCGGTCTTCAGTCCTGAGAATGGTTTGATACAGCTCTCCATGCTACTCTGTCCTGTGCAAGCTTCTTCATCACCCAGTACCTACTGCAACTTACATCCTTCTGAATCTGTTTTGTGTTCATCTCTTGGTCTCCCTCTGCGATTTTTACCCTCCACGCTGCCCTCCAATGCTAAATTTGTGATCCCTTGATGCCTCAGAACATGCCCTACCAACCGGTCCCTTCTTCTTGTCAAGTTGTGCCACAACTCCTATTCTCCTCAATTCTATTCAATACCTCCTCATTAGTTATGTCATCTACCCATTTCAACTTCAACATTCTTCTGTAGCAACACATTTCGAAAGCTTCTATTCTCTTCTTGTCCAAACTATTTATCGTCCATGTTTCACTTCCATTCATGGCTACACTCCATACAAATACTTTCAGAAACGTCTTCCTGACACTTAAATCTATACTCGATGTTAACAAATTTCTCATCTTCAGAAATGCTTTTCTTGCCATTACCAGTCTACACTTTATAATCTCTCTAACTCCACCATCATCAGTTATTTTGCTCCCAAAATGGCAAAACCCCTTTGCTGCTTTAAGTGTCTCATTTCCTAATCTAATTCCCTCAGCTTCACCCGACTTCATTCGACTACATTCCATTATCCTCGTTTTGCTTTTGTTGATGTTCATTTTATAACCTTTCAAGACACTGTCCATTCCGTTCAACTGCTCTTCCAAGTCTTTTGCTGTCTGTGACAGAATTACAATGTCATCGGCGAACCTCAAAGTTTGTATTTCATCTCCATGGATTTTAATACCTACTCCGAAATTTTCTTTTGTTTCCTTTACTGCTTGCTCAATATACAGTTTGACTTACATCGGGGTTAGGCTACAACCCTGTCTCGTTCCCTTCCCAATCACTGCTTCCTTTCATGCCCCTCGACTCTTATAACTGCCATATAGTTTCTGTACAAATTGTAAATAGCATTTCGCTCCCTGTATTTTACCCCTTCCACCTTTAGAATTTGAAAGAGAGTATTCCAGCCAACATTGTCAAAAGCTTTCTCTAAATCTAAAAATGCTAGAAACGTAGGTTTGCCTTTCCTTAATCTTTCTTCTAAGATAAGTAGTAAGGTCAGTATTGCCTCACGTTTTCCAACATTTCTACGAAATCCAAACTGATCTTCCGCGAGGTCGGCTTCTACCAGTTTTTCCATTTTTTCTGTAAAGAAATCGCTTTAGTAGTTTGCAGCTGTGACTTATTAAACTGATAGTTTCATCATTTTCACATCTGTCAACTTCTGCTTTCTTCGGGATTGGAATTATTATGGTTTTCTTGTATTCTGAGGGCATTTCGCCTGTCTCATACATCTTGCTCACCAGATGGTAGAGATTTGTCAGGGCTGGCTCTCCCAAAGCCGTCTGTAGTTCTAATGGAATGTTGTCTACTCGCGGGGACTTGTTTCGACTCAGGTCTTTCAGTGCTCTGGCAAACTCTTCACGCAGTATCGTATGTCCTATTTCATCTTCATCTACATCCTCTGCCGTTACCATAATATTGTCCTCACGTACATCGCCCTTGTATAGACCGTCTATATACTACTTCCACCTTTCTGCTTTCCCTTTTTTTGCGTAGAACTGGGTTTCCATCTGAGCTCTTGGTATTCATACAAGTGGCTGTCTTTTCTCCAAAGATCTCTTTAATTTTCCTGTAGGTAGTATCTTTCTTCCCCCAAGTGAGATAAGCCACTACATCCTTATATTTGTCCTCTAGCCATCCCTGCTTAGCGAAGGACATTTTAGTTCAAGACCTCTTGTCTGTATGCCGAGTTTTATGAACCTCCCTCCAAATTCCTGTTTTTCCTTCTGTCGATTGGGCTTAACGTGTAGTCGCTTTCAATTCCTTTTTCGGTTCGTGTTCTACGGTTCTGCCGTGGTCGCCTATGGCCCAATTTGCCTATGCGGCGTAAAACGAGACGAAACAAAAAGAAGAGTTTTAAAACGACTTACAATCGAACAAATGTGTTGGTGATTAAAACAGTCGTGTTCTAGAGTAAGAGAAGACATTACTGTTAAATCTTTCTAGAAGTGCAGAATAAGAAACGCTCTCGATGGGAGTGAAGACCATCTTATAAACGAAGAGGACAACGATGACGATGAAGAGGAAGAAGAAGAAAATTCAGATGACGATTTTCAGGGATTTTAAACGCCAGTCCGGTTTCATAACTAAGAATCTTTGTCTTTTAGTCCGGCTTTTTCAATCATAATAAAAATGGAGGAAACGGTACTTTATAAAGAAAGTATTTAAATATTAAGCGGCTTCTTATAGTCGGTAGCACCTTATAGTCCGTAAAATGTTGTAGCGTTACGCGCCTAACGTAGAATTTAACAATAAAAACACGATCAACATTACATTTCCACTTGCACTAACATAAATTTAAACAGATAAGTTTCAACCCGATGATGGCAAGGTGATAACTATGAAGAATATTGTGCCCATTGGACACTGAAATCTGGCCTTTCACCCATGAACTCCTTCCCCGTGGACCTGATCATTCACGGGTTGTGAGAAATCAAAAATAGTTTTAATGACTGCCTTCGTTTTATAAATTTTTTTGTCTTTTCGCAAGTCATAATTAAACTCGTTTGAAACTGATTATTAAGTGATCGAAAGTAGTTATCATTCGTGACTGATTGTACATGGTACAAAAAATTTTTTGAAGATATATTCTTCAACTGCCTACGTATCACTCCAATAAGGATCGGGACGACAATATAAAACCAATATTACAGAGCGGGTGTAGGCATTTATACAGCCAGTCTTCGCGCACTCCGCACGCAACTGGAAAGCAATGATTCTATAACTGGCACTTCACAGCGGGCTGCAGAGTTATATGTAGATACAGATGTAGCTGTAGATGATGTGCTAGTTTCGCTATGCTGACCCTACTTGCGTCTTTGGAGAAACAGAAGTACGCTACCTTCACTATTTTTCCAACACACAGCACCAAAACACATTATTTACAGTGGAAACAGAATGATATGCTTCTATTTTTCGATATAAAGGTGTACTCGTTGCTGGATGATACATTTGAGCACAAAGTCTACATGGCGAACCAGCAGCGTTAGATATCTGCACTCTGGATTCGACGAAGATGGCATACCATATCTGCGAGGCACACAACTTAAATTTAAAAACACAGGATGAGTATGCCACTTTCAAAATCAAAGGATACACGAACGAAACCATGAATAAAATCGTGACAGTAAAGAAAAAGAGCATGAGGGACTTGGAGCTGGAACAATAACGCACTGCTCGTCTATAAAGGACGATGAAAAAGTTACCGTTCGAAAGCCGTCCAATCCAGAATTGGTATGCTAATCAGGCAAAATCGCCGTGACAATTGAGGCTCTCATCTCACCGATGCACCAGGTTCACTGGGGAACGGTATTTCGCCACACTGGAGAAACAGCGGAGTATAATTATGGTGAAACGCCAGGGAGAACTGCGACAAGGACTGCTGGGGATTCATAATAATGCATCTACCGTATCGCAAATGTCGTAGCGCAGAAGCTATGCTAGGTGAAATGGCAGACACTCGAGCAACCATCCTGTAGTCTCGATCTCTTCCCATGCGATTATCACGTCTTTGGTCCCTTACAAAAGCCTTGAAGGGACGACGATAGCTGTTGGCCAAGGACGTGCAGTAGGCAGTTGCAGACTTCCCCACGCAGCAGACACGGTGTTTTACCAAATGGGTAAACAGATAACTTTCAACCCGATGATGGCAAAGTGATGACTTTCAAGAATATTGTGCCCATTGGACACTGAAATCTGGCCATTCACCCCTGAACTCTTTCACCATGGACCTGATTATTTACCATTATTAATTTTAATTAAAATAATTATTTACCAGGTTCCGTAAATCGGTAAGCAATACTTCACAGTAATAAAATAACAGGACGAGTATCGCCTCTCCTCTAATGGCTGGTTCTTTTAGCTTCTAGGGACAAGGTAACCATGGGTGCCACAACTAAATCGTCGACGCTTTTGACTTTGGTTTTCAGTGGTGGCACCAGCTTTCGTCGCCTGTAACAGTGCAGTCAGGGAACGTATGGTCTTCAACATTGAAACGCATCAGGCGCTTCCTGTAAACAGCCATTTGGTTTGCTTTTTTTGTTCGGCGTTCACTGCCCGGTGTATCCACTGGCTGCAGACCTTCCGACTGCCAAACTCCTGTACACACTGCCAAAGCTGATGTACTGATCCTTTGCTAGCTAACGAATGGTTACGCAGCGTTCCTTCCTAAACGTATGATCAATCATCGGCTTTTTGTCCGTAATGGATGAATCTGGCCTCTCAGAATGACAGGCATTTTGCGTAGAATCGCGACCAGCATGGAAATTGGAGCGCCATTCTACAACTGTGGTTTTCGTTAGACATTTCATACGTTACACATACGTCATTCTCCAAAGTATATCTACCAGTTTTTGTTCTTCAGCAGCCAATAAAATAATAACAGCACTTTGGTACTGTATGGGCATATTTGGTAATAACACCGCCATAGTTTACGTTCCCACATTTACTCCATGCTCGTAAGAACAGAATGAACGCCACAGTAATTCCTTGCTTACATGTCGGTATTTATATACCTGAATCAGAGTCGCCCTGGTTTCCATACACATTGTAGCAAACCCTCAAACGGGAATTTGTTGACCGTCTGTTATGTAACATGCTGGAGTTTGAGAAAGTTTGTGCCTACACACTGCACACGAAGGGATGCTGTGTGGTTAGATGCGAATGCGGTGTGCTTTACATAAGAGGGATGAACGAAATATAAAACATCTTGAAGAGCTTTGAAAAAGAATAGGAAAAAATTATACATCTGCGTCGGCTGTTGACCAAAACTAATGTGTTGATGACGTTGATGATGGTGATGATTTGAAGAGAGGGGCGTTCAACATCGAAGTCACCATGCCCGTTTCATGGGTGGGGACGAAGCCTGTCCCCACATGGCCAGCCGGGTTGGTCGAGCGGTTCTAGGCGCTACAGTCTGGAACCACGTGACCGCTACGGTCGCAGGTTCGAATCCTGCCTCGGGCATAGGTGTGTGTTATGTCCTTAAGTTAGTTAGGTTTAAGTAGTTCTAAGGTCTAGGGAACGGATGACCTCAGAAGTTAAGTCCCATAGTGCTCAGAGCCATTTGAACCATTTTTGTCCCCACATGTGGAATTGTTTATAAAATATTAAAGTCTGCCTTCCTTCCCCATCAATTTAGGGATGGGACCTGACAGTTAACATAATTTCACCACTCTTTTAACACTGGAATCAGTATCAGTGAGGATGGTGGGCAGATCTCCATTGAGAATCAGTGCTGCCCTAATATCAGTATATGGGACACACGTTGCCAAAATATGCTGAACTGAAAGTGGCACACCACAAACTTCACAGACTGATGGATCTTCCTGCCAGACGAGGAAGCCATGTTCCAAAGCGCTACTTCCGTTGAGCTGCCTGATAAGCCGAAGCTTCTCCCAGCGATGCAGGTGACATGAACTCCGCCTTGCCTGTGTGATCGATTTGGGCGACCACGGTTTGTTTTTCGTGGCCTGTAACAATTCAGTTTCAGAATGACACATAATGTGTCTATCACCCACAATGAGATGATTGAGTGCAACGGGATGGGACATTGATTGCAACACTATCACGACAGGCTTTCTTGGCTGCCTTATTGGACATGTCGTTTTCCTGTGGCCAGGTATCCAGCAAAAGATCACCTCCTTGCCACGGTGTTGTTAAGGTGTCATGGATACGCTCAATGAACAGGTCTACTGGATTCATTTGATGAAGTGCTTGTAGTCCTCTAAGCTAGTCTGAACAGACAGGAAATCTTATACAATAATGTCTATGAATCCTCTCCAGTGCAATCATAACGCCACGTAACTCCACATCAAATTGTTCCAGAAGACGCACTTTGAAAACCCTTTCAGAGAAAACAGCGGAACAAGTGAGGACATTCTCTTGCCGGATACATCAGTATAAGCAACGATAAAACTGTGCAACATAATTTAAAGGGAAGAATAAAAGTTGTAAAAACGTAATTTGACGGAAGTTAACTGGTACTGTGTCAACCTTAAAATGACGATGGGCTTCTGAAGACACTAAGGCAGCAATACGTTACTTTCCTGCCTGTATATTAGGGGATCTGATAGATCCAGGCCCCTGAGACAGTAAATAGCATGTATCCCTAATTGCTTGGTTGCATGGGTCCAATTCCTGAACAGCAATTTATAGTTGGGTTGGACAGCTGCACTAAGTGCCAGTGACTGATATGACGCTGTGATTTTCAATGCCTGTCGAGCCATCGGGATACGTCGCCGAAACCAGAGCGTTGGTTCAGCAGCCTGTGCACACAGACTGGGCAAGTCCAAAAGGCTCCAGTCGATATCCGAATTCCTTCAGGGTAGGAAGCGTCCAACATCTTCAGACAGGAAGTACAGACTGATCCATCGACCACGCTGCCATAATCTAAACATGATCGAACAAATACCCTTTACAAGTGAAGCAGATAGTACCCATCAGCTCCCTATGCTTTTGCACTAAGACATTTCAAAATATTCAATGGCTAGAAGCCCTTTATTTGTAGGCCTTTTAGGTATAGGAGCCCAGTTAATCTAGAGTGAAACAAAAAACTCAAAGTGCACACTTTCTTGGTTGATTGAAACTTCCACGAGCTCGGTTAAAATACAAACATGTAGTCATCTCGGATGAGAACCGTAAACCTGTTGTCCTGGTCCTGGTTTCCAGCTTCCTAATGGTCATTGTAAGATCAGAGGAAGAGTAGAAGATTGCCAAGTCATTCAGAAACACAAAGAGTTTGACAGGAGGAAATACCGTTGACAGCAATGGCTAACAACATGCCACTGAGTACACTGCCGTGGGGGATCCCATTCTCTTGAACGTAGAAGTCAGACAAGGCATCGCCAACCCGATATCGAAAACACTGGTATCAGAGAAAAGACTGGATAAGAAATGGCAGACGTCCAAGTAGTCCCCATCCTTGAAATTGGCGAAGGATGTTTACCTCCAAGTAGTGTTGTATGCTTTTCTGATGTCAAAAAACACACAAACTAAATGGTTTCGGCATAAGAGGGATTCCTGTATCGTCGTCTCCAGTAGAATTGTCAAGTGTGGAACAATAGCGCCTGAAACCGCACTGCGAGCTGCTCAGGTGACCTCAGGATTAGAACAGCCAGACGAGGCGGCGGTGTACCATGCGTTCGAGAGACTTACTCACAGAAATGGTAAGGGCTACACTCTGCTAACTGTTAGGGCCCTATGCAACTTGCCAGATTTTCAGAATGGAATAATTATTTCCTCCTTTCAAATCTTGGGGCACCGCCAATCAAACCAGATCTTAATAAAAGAAGAGAGGAGCTTCAGGGTACAGATGTCAAAGCATAGCATAATGGATCTCATCTGGATCTAGACAGAATTGATTCTAGTTCCGACATGAAGATGTTCCATACTTCCCCATTATGCGAGATGAAATGGAGGTTCCTCATCTTCACAGTCCTACGGAATACCTAAAAAGCAGAATCTTTCTGGCTAATGCAGTGACAGTAAAAACGTGTTGAGCTCGCCGATCTGAAGGTATAACTGCCACGTTATTTGACTTTGAACTACTTTCTGAAGCCCGTTTTTCCTTACCTGTGGGAGGAGTTGGTTCCTTGGGTTGAGGGGACTGCCTCGTAGGCTTCTGATGGTGGGTAGTGGTTTTTGGCTTAGGTGGTAAGCCCATCGCTGATAGCATCAAAATGACTTGTGATTCAAGTGTAGTATTTCCGCAGTCATGGACTGTGCGGCTGGTCCCGGTGGAGGTTCGAGTCCTCCCTCGGGCATGGGTGTGTGTGTATGTCCTTAGGATAATTTAGGTTAAGTAGTCTGTAAGCTTAGGGACTGCTGACCTTAGCATTTAAGTCCCATGATATTTCACACACATCTGAACATTTTTGTAGCATTTCCGCCACACGTAGACGGACAAATGCATGTGCTCTCACTTAAATCTGTGGTCTGAGGATGCAGCACACTTTATAATTCGTTTCTTAAAGGCCGATGGAAAGGAAGTAGCAAAAACTCTGGGTTGCATAGTGTAGAACGCCTTTATAGATTCACCGTATGGTATGTGTCTCTTGCCTGAATTATCCTTTCTCTTGTTTTAAACCTCACACTTTCTGCTCCACAGTAGTTTATATATTTTGGGGGAAGTGTACAAGAATTTCCTGATTCGAGAGCTGAGTCTCCTCAATTTCCACACGTGGCTCTCCATTACATCCCATAGTGGTATGGCCAAATCTTTGACATTTGGAAAATATCGAAACTTAAGACTGATATAGCCTGCAAGGATGTGTTCAAGTAATTCTGGGGTTTCCGTGACGCCCATAATTTTCCATTCTTCATCTAACTCCGCGAGATCTATCTGCATTATTACGGATCTGGTAACCAGGCCTTTACTAAAGTTAAGGACGTTATGCAACTTGGCCTCGACTGGGTAAAAGCCTTACATCCCAGAAGGTTAGATACTTGGTTCGAATTAACGGTTTCAACTAGAAGTGTTCCGATACAAAGGAACCCAGCAGTACCTTCCAATGACTTGTGAATATAGAAAGGGAAGACCTTCTCAAAGTTCCCATGTTCTCTTGATTGCAACGAAACCGTTATGACACACTAATGTCCTGTTGATATAATTCGGAGACTTCTTATTTCTCTTTTCATTTACACAACAAGTTCCGTAGAACCAAATCAAGGAACAAATCTCCAAGGCCTTGGAATATATCAGTACATGAAATTACAACATAAAAGTAATAACAGATAAAAATAAAACGTTTGTCAACAGAAAAATATCAAGCTATAAGTTTGAGTACACGCGGTCAACAATGTAACATAAGAATGGGCTTAATTTTTTCAAGTAACTCATCAACAGGAAAGAAGGAGTGACCCATAAGGAAACTCTTTAGTTTCGATCTGAAAGCGCGTGAATTACTGATAAGATTTTTGAATTCTTGTGGTAGCTTATTGCAAATGGATGCAGCAGTATACTGCACACCTTCCTGTACAAGAGCAATGAAAGTTCGGTCGAAATGCAGGTTGGATTTCTGCTGAGTAATTACTGAGTGAAAGCTGTTAATTTTTTCGAATGAGGTAAAGAAAATATATATATTGACATGGCAGTGTCAAAACACCCAGACTAGTGAACAGAGTCGATAATAGGTTCGCGAACTTGCACCACTTATTGCTCGAACCGCACGTTTCTGAGCAAAAAATACCCTTTTAGAATGGGAAGAGTTACCGCAAAATATAATACCACATCACATAAGTGAACGAAAATATGGAAAGTAGACTAATTTTCGTGTCGAACGAGCACTTACTTCAGATACCGTTAGAATAGTAAAAAAGCCAGCATTAAGTCATTGAACAAGATCTTGAACGTGGGCTTTCCACGGCAGTCTACTATCTACCTGAACACCTAGAAATTTGGACTGTTCTGTTTCACTATTCACGTGACAGTTCCATGAATTTAAAACATCGTGTATTGTTGAATTGTGTGTTACAAACGGTAAAAACTAGGTCTTACTGCGTTTTAGGGTCACTTTACTTTCTACTAGCAATAAATGTGTGTCATGAACTGCACTTTTTGAAACCGTTCCAATGTTGCACACAACATCCTTCTTTGGAGGACTGACGAACCGAGCTCCCTTTGATGAGTGGGTGTAGGTAACGCCCGACAGCACATCCGTCCGGTCGGAAGTAGTACTTTGATGAGACTGCCCACGGGGGGCCCACGAAACTCTAGAGAAACAACCGCCGACCCAGGCAGAGCCCCGCATGCCTGAGCAGGCTTTACACAACTGAGCGGCGGTATGTGCCCCAGAGCTTGCTTGCTGGAGCCTGTTTTATCTCAACACCCGTTCACCTCATTAGCACGTAACACACTTGGAGGTTGACTGTTCCTTATAGAGGTGTGTACCGTCTTCGCTGTTCAGACAGTGAAGCCAAAGCCCCGTACTCTGAACCCGTTCTCCGAAACACACATTCCGTCGACGTGCCGCACGGTGGTCGCTGAAGCCTAGCGAGAGCTTACAGTAACGGACGATTGGTCGCGCTTACCAGTCCCCAGCTGAGATACCCGGATTCGACAAGCTCGTACGCAGCAACCTAATGCTGAGACCCTGGGAGAAGGTGGGGTTGGGGTAGAGTGGGTGGGGGGGGCTCAGTGATAAACATATACAGTTAAAGGAAGCCCGTATGCTAGCAGAAAAACCACTTAGTTTAAAAGCAAGATAGGGAACCGGTATATATAGTCAGGCAACATAAGCGACTGATGCAGTCTTGCATCGTGTTTGCGTCACCAGCAGCAGGGATACAGATGGAGTGCGCTGGGCTGTAAACATTTCTGCTGCAGGCTCTCAACGTAGTTTGCTTTCCTGAACAACCAAGACCCCAGACAGCAGCGCTACCTGGTTCGCTGACATGGTCCAGTAAAATTTCACCCTACAAATGTAATCCCTTCCCTTTCCACAATTTATGACATCGGGTCAGACGGCGAAACCAAGGCCCCGTTCTCCGAATAAATTATATTAATGATGCCTTTAAACAACTACACTCCTGGAAATAGAAATAAGAACACCGTCAGTTCATTGTCCCAGGAAGGGAAACTTTATTGACACATTCCTGGGGTCAGATACATCACATGATCACACTGACAGAACCACAGGCACATAGACACAGGCAACAGAGCATGCACAATCTCGGCACTAGTACTGTGTATATCCACCTTTCGCAGCACTGCAGGCTGCTATTCTCCCATGGAGAGGATCGTAGAGATGCTGGATGTAGTCCTGTGGAACGGCTTGCCATGCCATTTCCACCTGGCGCCTCAGTTGGACCAGCGTTCGTGCTGGACGTGCAGACCGCGTGAGACGACGCTTCATCCAGTCCCAAACATGCTCAATGGGGGACAGATCCGGAGATCTTGCTGGCCAGGGCAGTTGACTTACACCTTCTAGAGCACGTTGGGTGGCACGGGATACATGCGGACGTGCATTGTCCTGTTGGAACAGCAAGTTCCCTTGCCGGTCTAGGAATGGTAGAACGATGGGTTCGATGACGGTTTGGATGTACCGTGCACTATTCAGTGTCCCCTCGACGATCACCAGAGGTGTACGGCCGGTGTAGGAAATCGCTCCCCACACCATGATGCCGGGTGTTGGCCCTGTGTGCCTCGGTCGTATGCAGTCCTGATTGTGGCGCTCACCTGCACGGCGCCAAACACGCATACTACCATCATTGGCACCAAGGCAGAAGCGACTCTCATCGCTGAAGACGACACGTCTCCATTCGTCCCTCCCTTCACGCCTGTCGCGACCCACTGGAGGCGGGCTGCACGATGTTGGGGCGTGAGCGGAAGACGGCCCAACGGTGTGCGGGACCGTAGCCCAGCTTCATGGAGACGGTTGCGAATGGTCCTCGCCGATACCCCAGGAGCAACAGTGTCCCTAATTTGCTGGGAAGTGGCGGTGCGGTCCCCTACGGCACTGCGTAGGATCCTACGGTCTTTGCGTGCATCCGTGCGTCGCTGCGGTCCGCTCCCAGGTCGACGGGCACGTGCACCTTCCGCCGACCACTGGCGACAACATCGATGTACTGTGGAGACCTCACGCCTCACGTGTTGAGCAATTCGGCGGTACGTCCACCCGGCCTCCCGCATGCCCACTATACGCCCTCGCTCAAAGTCCGTCAACTGCACATACGGTTCACGTCGACGCTGCAGCAGCATGCTACCAGTGTTAAAGACTGCGATGGAACTCCGTATGCCAGGGCAAACTGGCTGACACTGACGGCGGCGGTGCACAAATGCTGCGCAGCTAGCGCCATTCGACGGCCAACATCGCGGTTCCTGGTGTGTCCGCTGTGCTGTGCGTGTGATCATTGCTTGTACAGCCCTCTCGCAGTGTCCGGAGCTAGTATGGTGGGTCTGACACACCGGTGTCAATGTGTTCTTTTTTCCATTTCCAGGAGTGTATATGGGAAATAGTGAAGGCAGTATACAAAAATTGATGTTTTATAACATTATTTGGTGTTAAACCTCGAAGTATTTTTTGGAATTTTGCTATGGATGCGATAGCTTATGGAATATGTTGTTTTTGTTGGGGCCTTCGGCCACAAGACTTATTTGATGCAGCTATCCATACCACTTGATCCTCTTCATCTCTACATCACTACCGCAGTCTACACCCATTTGAACCTATACGCCGTCGTCTACTACTACAGGTTTTGCCTTTTAAATTTCCTTCCACTACCAAAATGACTGTTTATTGGTGCCTCCGAATATCAACTACCAACCAATCACTTCATATAGTTAAGTTTCTGGGTAAATTTATTCCCTAATTCTATTTAGTAGTTTCTCATTAATTTTTCGATCTACCAATACATCTTTCAGCAGTATTCGTAGCAGCACATTTCAAAACCTTCTATTCTTTTCTTGTGAGATCTGCTTATAGTCCACGTTTCACTTTCATACTAAGCTCCACTTCAGACAAACATTTTCAAAAAAGACTTACTACGCTTCCATCCATAATAAATGTTAACTAATTCCTCTTTTCAGAATTTATTTTCTAGCTACGTTCAGACTGCGCTTTATATCCTCTCTACTTCGGTCAACATTTGTTGCTACTGTGCTAATCAAGCAGAAAAACTTACCTATTTACTTTTTATGATGCAAATCATCTTATAATTCACCCGTCGTCACCTGATTTAATTCGCTTAAATTCCATTATCCTTACTTTGCTTTCGCTGGTGTCCGTCTTATATTCTCTTTTCAAAACAATTCCATTCAGCTGCTCTTACAAGTATTTTGCTGTCTCTGAGAGATTACCATTGTCACTTGCAAACGTAAAAACTTTTATTTCTTCTCCCTGGACTATAATTCTCCATCCCACTTTTTCCTTGGTTTTCTTCACGTCATGCTGAATGTACAGACTTAATAACGTTAGGGATAGGCTGAATTCTGTCTCACTCCCTTCCCAACTGCAGCTTCTCAGTCGAGTCCTTCGATTATTGTAAGTGAAGTCTCGTTTCTGTGCACGTTGTACAATACTATTATCTCCTTCTATTTTATCGCTTCTACACTTGAAATTTCAAAGAATTTAATGCAGTCAACATAGTGAAAATCTTCATGTGTTACTACATTTCTCCGGAAGCCAAACCGATCTTCCCCGAATTTCTAAGTTTTTCCAATCTCCTGTGAATAATCCTTTAGATACTTCTACAAAGACTGTATATTCGATGTCTGAAATAAATGATTCAAAAGAAGTAATAATGCTTCACGTGGTAGTAATAGATACTTCTGTAAACCCTTTGTAACGCAGCAGAGAAGTTGTGGATAGTGCAGGTGACCTGGAGCGGTGATTCGTGTAATCCGATCATAAGGCTCAATGAGGTGAATAATCTCTTGCTGGGCTCACCACCTCGTCGTCATTTTTGTTCATAGATCGCAAGCCGCAGGTTTATGCAGTTTATATTCCAAGAGGTAATATTTTCACAAAATAAAGAGAAAATATGTGATAATTTAAAAGTTTCATATTAGTTGGTAAAGACAAAACTTTCACTACACAGCATGGTTAAGTCGTGAAAGGGTAAATGGTCACAAAAAAGGCAGGGCTTATGCTGGTAATGAGAGTCGTTTTGAAGTTGGGAACGAACCGCTCTTCATTTGCAGAGTGCTACAGTGCGTCCTGTCGTCCATTCTTTACTGGTCTTTGAAAGTGACCTCAACAGCGGACAGTGGTTCGTTTCAAACGATGTGGAAACAAAAGCTTCAAGTGTGTGCATTACAACAATGCACATTATTACTCAGCAGGGGTGGAACAGTAAGGACAGGCTGTATAGTGAGTTGTATTGCCATTGAGAATCGTCAGCTGAAGTGTACCTCCAACGCACCGCATGCGGGCGGAAAACACGACAAAAGGTAACAGTTTAATATGCCACAGCGAGTGGATTATACTCGTACTACGTTTCCCACTTTTCCGCAAACATGCCTACGTGTACATATGGTAAATGAATATCATGAATAAAGAGTTGTGGACAATAACGTGTGTGTGTGTGTGTGTGTGTGTGTGTGTGTGTGTGTGTGTGTGTGTGTGTGCGTGCGTGCGTGCGTGCGCGGCTGGAGACGCGTGGAAATGTGGTTTATCAGTGTGACTGGACCGTGCAGAACTTGTTCTGTTGTATGCTATTTTGTACTGGTCTTTTCAAAGAATGTTTCCTGACTTTTTTGTAAATGACTGAAACAGAGTCTACGCTTGGAAAAGATGACTTTACAAAACAATGAGACAGTCTACCACCGTCGAAGAGCCGAATCGAAATCTCCATTCAGCAATCTTTATTTGGAATACCATTACGAACTTCTTTCAAAAGCTGCAGCGTAAAGTCATTCTTAGAACGAAAATTAGTGTTGGTGGAAGGATATTTCTGATCCACTCTGATTCACTTCAATGCTTCTGTCCATTTGTATGTCAATGATAAATCATTCTTAGCCACAACTTACGAGCTTATCAAAAATGTATCAGTCGAATTATTGCCTCAAGAGGAGTAGCAACTATTACGTAGCTACAGGTGAGTCAGCTGATGTACTGAAAAATGTATACTAGTAATAAAGGTGTATAGTAAATAGCTGAGAACACTTTTGAAGTAAATATTACAGCAGTATAAAATATGACACAAGCTTTCTATTTACATAAGGATGTGAATCATAAAGTCGTCCTTTTATAAGTTATTGCTTTGGACTTTCCGTCACATAGATGTTTCCCAGTCAGAGGCTACTAAAACTAGAATGTCATTTTACTGGACTCTATATCTGTTTTAGTTTTATTATTAAAGTGGATCATGGAATAAGTTAACAGGTAGGCTTTCATGGATGTTCAGCTGCAGCACCTGTATCCTAATATCTATCACATTACTAGAGCGGCCGTTATATGAAAATTCATGGCCATATTAACTAGTTACTAATTTTATGTTTCGCTCTTTCAATAACCAAAGACATTTTGATGATTCACACAGTAATTTTCTCTTCTGTATTTTCCGTATTATCGTCACTCTGTGTGATTCCTCCCTATCTTCGGACCACTTTGTGACAATCTTCATTCCGTGAATGACACTCTCGCAAGATATACTACAAAACTATGAGGTCTGGAAAGTGGAATATAGGTAATGGCGGAAGTCGAGCTGCGATGTGGGGCTGTGAGTCATGCTTGGACAGCTCAGTCGGTAGAGCACTCACCCGCCAAATGCGAGGGACTAGTTTCAAGTACACAGTTTTAATGTGCCAGCAAATTTTCAATCAGAACAAACTTAGCCGCGGATTGAAAATGCATTTTTGGCTCTTTTGCTTTTTTTCCGTTCGTTACATTGAATTTTAATACTTTCTTCATAAAAATTTCACTTTCTGTAGCATCTCAGTCTTACTACGCTACTTCTCAGTTTTTATTTATTTCATCCAGATTATTTTTCCCTTCTCGTCAAACATGTTTCAAAATTAAGTTTTTTGCATTTCAGTATAAGGCATCAGGAATGAAACAACCAGAAAACTGCATGAAGCGGATGCGAAAATAACTGCACAGAAAATGTAGAGACGTCGAGATGGAACTATTCCTCGGAAAGACATCATTAATGTACAGAAAAGACAATAAGAATATCATAAAATCTCTTCCGGCTTAAAGGCTGGATCATTTGGATATACATCCACGAGGTTCTGGCCGGGAACTTATTATCCGTATATAGGGCGAGTGTTAATACCCAAACGTACTACCAGTATTAGGAATTCTGTTTTGACAGCAATTTGTCTAATCCGAGATACTTATGCTGTTGTGAGTCATGTATCTGTGAAATTGTTGTTGACGTGTGTTTAAAATCTGGTGTTTTGGTTATACTCTATCCCTAAGAAAATTTCAATAAGTTATTTTTTAAACTGGGTCCCTGCAATCGGTTTGTGTTTTTGAATATTTCAAATATTTATGCATATTTTGGAGGAATTTGAAATATACATACACACGTTATTCTAAGTGAAAAAAGCGATATCAGGCGAACTAAGATTTATGAAGAAATTGGTTGGAATTTTGTATAGGGATAACGGATAACCAAACGTCAGAGATTACAAACACATCAATAGCAGTTCCACCATGGAGGTAAAAAAAAGGGGGGGCTAGTGGGCTCGTCATTACGTCAACTTGAAGCCAATGTCCGCCATCTTAAATAGTCCAAGACATTAATTTCACCGCATTTAAGCTTCCATCGATTTCTTCGGTGACACTTCCCCGTGACGTAATGACATGGAACATGGATCCCAAACATCGACTGAGAGCATTTCCTAATGCTCTGTATCGTGGTTAACCAGCAGAAACAAGTAAATGCGTCCATACACCGCCCCTCTCGTGAATTTGGGAAAGGCACCAAATAATCAACATACATCCTCTCAATGGGCTCGTTTGATGCTACAGATGCCAGGAACACTTGGCGAGTATTCAGTGCTGGCTTATTAACTGCAGATTCTTCCAGTTCAATACGATATTCATAATCTGTTTGTCTATGGCCTTACAGATAAAGTTCTGCCTAATATAGATTCTGGTCTAGAAGACCCACAGACGACTGCCTACAAGGGTTTCGTAGTGATAATTGAAGACCAGAGGTACGAAACCTGTATGTTGAACTATTTTATACCCACATATTAACTTCACAGTGCAGTACAGAACGTTCCCTTCATAAAATACAGCTTGGCTCTTACTCCTTTCTTCATTCCCTCCTCCAGCTCAATTAGCACAGGCATAAGATTGGACTAACTGTATGGCTGGAGGCGTCCCATACATAGAATCATACAGGCCCCTTGTGTGGGACGTGATCTTGTCCGTCCCCAGACATACTACTGAAGTCATCTGCGAGAATGTTCTCGATGCCACGTATGTGTTTAACCCTTAACTGAAATGCAGAAATCCTTCTGGGCCATTTCGTGACACATCCATTATGTTTCAGTGTTGCTAGTGCCAGCTGAGAGCCTGGCCGAACTAGAAAGGACAGTGGTCAATTTCTCAGCTGGAAAGAACACAGTTCTTACACAGAACATTCGGCTGAAGAAGGAGAGGGAAAATTAAGCATAAGCAATAGGCCTCTGTCCCCTTCTCCCCCGATTTTCCTATAAAAGGACAACGGCAATACGTGCCATAGATTAATCGGTCTGGACTGAAAACTGTTTATTAAAGTCACACATGGCTGACACACACCAAAGCGGCCTTCAGGACCTCAAATGCTGCTGCCTGAGTCGCTTGACACTCGAATTTTCTTGCCTCTTCCCTGCCGTCATTGAGAGGCGCCACAAGCTGAGTAGAGTTGGAAATAATTGTTTCAAACCTGATCATGCCAGTATACTGGTAATTCTTAGCCTATAAACACAAAGATTGCATCCGGAAATAGCCAGCAATTATGTGCATGTTCCATTTGTCCTGGAATATGGTTAGCGACACACTGTGAAAACTTAAAGATTCAAAATATCTGATCGGTTTACATAGCTGAATCTTCATTGATTTCGTCCTCTTCCATCCGTTCCTTTCATTTCAGTGAAACCGGATTGTCGTTGGAAATGACTCAATGAATCGGTAGGAGTCTACAGGAAGCGCGACCTTCGCAAACGACGTCGTCACATGAGATTGTCGTTTGGGTAGTTAAGGGAGTTCAGGGCCAACCACTGATATTTGTTTCGTGTACTGCACGCTGAACGATACGACCCTTGTCAAGAGCGCTTTAGGCAAAAGGCATCGCATCATCTCGAAGTCGATGCGCTCACTTCTTCCCAGCATTGGAGGCTTGTTGACCTACATACGAGGGCATGCTGAAAGGTAATACCTCCGACCGTTTTATGTAAAACCTTTTGAAATTCCTTGAATAAAACAAATATTATTAACTTTCCAAACTCTGATGTTGTCATGCTGGGAATCCATGGAGGGTGATCGATGACAGTGAACCAAAGGCGTCAGATTGTTCCAGACTTAGCAGCGCTAATGTGTGTCTGGCATTGTCATGCTGAAGGAGAGGGTGCACCTTGCGTGGACTTTCCTGCGGATATAAACTGATTACAGGACGTTGCTTCCCATGCACAGAAATAGTTAAGTCACACACCGTCATGTTACACACTATAATTTGGAGCCCTCTAGTGGCATAGGGTTGCAACTTGAGTCAGCGAAGCAGCAGGTCGCCCAAGCAATATGTACGACATGTAATACCTCAATCGGTATTGAGAAGGGAACAAAGAATTCGGAGGCATTAGTTTTCAGCAAGGCGTCGTACAACACTCTAGGAAAGTCTAATTGTAGCAGGGATGAAATACAATTAGAAAAAAAATTACTTACATACAAGGATACCACACAGCAATGGGATTTTTGTATTTCGTTATTCATTCCACGTAACATCAAACGCCGGCACGTCGGCCTGGAACGTTACCGCAGAGAGGGCTGTGAGACGACGTCAGTCAATAGTGCGCTGACTAGCAAGACACCAAGACAAGAGATCGCCATTTAGCTTCCGAAGACTGGAAGAGGAGCCGCCATACAAACGCTACAGCAGTAACCTAAGAACCATCTTGTTTTGGTAGCAAGGATATTGTAGGTACCGAAGGACATTGATTCTTTGCCTGTCATCATTTGCTTGCGATATACCTTCGTTAACAGGTAAAATTATAAATTGTTAATTTAACTTACTGTAATAAACTCCATTAATACAACATTCTTGAGTTGTCGTCTATCGATCCGAGAAACCAGCTTCCTAGGCACCCTGTATTAGACGACTGGGCAGGATGCTACAGTTATGTTTATAGTACATGTAATTCTGTACTCGTATATCAGTCTTCCACAGCAGTTCGATGTAGGTCTCAAGAATTCTCGAGAAAATCTATTTTGAAGTTTTCCAAGAGCCCTGAATACACTAAAGTGAGGCCTTTTTAACGTCTGTCTGTTTTGTTGCTCTGGGGTTTTCCGGCTAGCGGCCACGCGATTACGCGATTGGCATTGCGTCGTGACGCTCTTTACCGCCGAGGGAGTTCTATTTCTTTTCAATGTTCTTTTTCGAAATGTGACTAACGTTCCTTAAAAAACGGACGATATTAACTGAATGTCCTTTTAATTATCAATGCAATGCACCCAACAGCCTATGAGACCCAACATTGGACAATAAACGATCTCAGCTTAACTGAGGACGATACGTACGGCATGCAGTGGGATTTTTTCACCGGAATATCGTTCATGGAATATCTGAATTACGATACTTGCGAAAGAATAGTACGTGAAAACGTAGGCTGCCGAATATTTAAATATCACGGTGGAAGTTTGTCGGTCGTAGTTTTGTTCACGCGGTATACAGAGTAAGTCAGTTCCGTCTGCTCATTTTGACATTTGAGAACCCAAAACAGATAACTGTTCGCGCCCTGGCATCTAATTTAAATATTCAATTGGTTAGTAAAGAAAATGATGGCAGTCGTTTTAGACTGTAACTCTATACCCGCTTTCAAAGCGTTCGACGTGAATTCCAACAGCATATTCCTCCGTTTCTCGTCGTTGGTGGTTACAGGACGTTTGTTTCGTACAATGGCCCACTCAAGTAGTGTTCACTTGGTAGTTCCACCGACCATTTCAGGTAAAACCGTCCGAACAGATGGCGCCCAGTGCAGCCCTCTTTCTAATAGTCTGTTAGAGGATGGGCACCATGAAATCATGTGTATGCCTATTACCTTCGGGACTTCCTCGAGACAGGCAAAGCGTGTGAACTCAGCTGTAGTATCACAAATTGAAGAAATTGTCAGCACTAGTAAGGTATATAAACCCATTCCGGAAAACCCCACTACAGGCCAAAGCGTTCCACAACAATTCTGAACAGCAGCAACAACTGTCACAAATGAATTGAATTCAAGAAGAATCGACAGATAGTGTTTTGGTAGCTAACATTCCTACGTGGAGTGTGTCACTGCAGAACGAACCGGACCCCCTTAACAAACGAAACAGAGTGTAAAATAAAGCCGGCCGCGGTGGTCGTGCGGTTCTAGGCGCTCCAGTCCGGAGCCGCGCTGCTGCTACGGTCGCAGGTTCGAATCCTGCCTCGGGCATGGATGTGTGTGATGTCCTTAGGTTAGTTAGGTTTAATTAGTTCTAAGTTCTAGGGGACTGATAACCACAGCAGTTGAGTCCCATAGTGCTCAGAGCCATTTGAACCATTTTTTTGTAAAATAAAGGATGAAGGAAATGGAAAACAAAAGAAAAAATCAAAACTCCTAGGCCCATCACAGATACAATAAAGCAAATGTGGGAGCGGTACGCAACCGCATGTCCCTCTCAGACCACGTTTTCCAGTTCTGAGGTAGGCAAATCAAACGAAAGATCGAACAACTTGCACTCAAAACGAGAAAATACAAAACTGTTGCTCCAGTTAAACATAAAACTGACGATAATCATTCAGGAACTTCACAACGTGTGCGCCGGTTCTTTCCGTGGTGGCGCCGCGATGCGTAACATTCGCGTTAGCGATGCGGTAATCGAAGCGTCTGCTCACATACAGTCCGATAAAGATCCTCTCTAGTGGAATTACTTGGAACAAGATCACAGTTAACAAGCTGCTCTTCCGTATGCCCAGCAGGTAGTAATATTTAGCAGCTCAACAACTAAGAAAATTAACCGTGGTCGCATGCAAATTTCTTTATCTCCACTCGTTGCTAACACTTCGTTTAACAAATTATCCCCACCTTTACCTAAACGTGACTAATATAGTTACAATATCTCCATAAACTATAACGTCGCCTTTCTCTCTAGTGGTAACGAAATGGAGTATATTATTATCAGCTGATGCTTTTTTAACACCCCGATGACGCCGAGTTAAGTACTTATATCTTAAATTTACGACAAAGGTCGGAAACAGAACTGACCGCTTTTACCTTTGCACATTGAAGTTGTTTATAAACTACTACCAATACGTTTTGAATAACTCCTAACGACTTAAATCTAATTTTACGTCTTGAAGTGAATGTCAAGGAATAATTACTAATAACTGAAATGTCACCATCTTTCGTCTGCACGCTTCTAAATGCCAACAAGCAATAGACAGATAGATCCTCTTTCCATTTCAACAATGTCATAACAGCCCTTCATAGGATTTTATCCTTTATTGATTTTTTGAAGTATGATGACCCTGAGGCCTTACTACTTCACGAAGTGCTTGGCACAATTTTTAAAAACATATCAAGTTATGAGGCAGTTTATAAAACTGATTACGACACCAAATTCTACCCTGCTATCCTTCGCAAAAACAGGCGCTTGCTCTTAAAGCAATTCAGCTATTGCTAAACATTTCATATTCGTGGTGGTGGGGGGGGGGGGGGGGGGGGGGACGTGGAAGGGGTGATGGAATAAGGCAGTACATTAACATTTAAGCTCCCTATGGTACTCGCTTTTTTTAACCATAGCGTCTGTGCTTTCTTTGCCACGACCAACTGCATAATTACTCGACAGTAACTTTTAATTGTTTCACGGCTTCAATATATCAGCATCCTACCCCTACGAAACATGCACAGCTCATAGGCGTTATAGCTACTAAAGAACTAAGGAACACATGGCGTTATTTTCATCCAACAACTCAGATTCCGTAACACGTGTCGCATCATCCTGTCTCATGTAGGGGTTTCTCATATGTCCCTCCCTTCGGAAATTCTGTCGAGAATTTCCTCATTCTTTATCTTATCAGTTCACCAGATTTTCATCATTTTTTTTCTGTAACATCACATCTCAAACGCTTCGATTCTCTTTTTTCCGGCCTTCCCGCTGTCCATGATCCACTACAATACCATGCTGCTCTCCGAAAATGTATTCACAGAAGTTTCTGGATCATACTAAGGCTTATTTTTGAGTACAGTACAGCTCCCTTGAAATACCCTCTTTGCCTCTGGTAGTGCTCTTTTTATGTCCTCATTCTTCGTTCGTCATGGGTAATTTTGCTTCCAAGGTAGCAGAATTGCTTTGTCTCGTCTCCTTCGCAGTCACCTACTTTGAGATTAAGTTTCTGGCTATTTTCGTTTCTGCTGATTCTTATTAGCTCTCAAACAATATTTTGTACTCATTATACTGTTAGTGCCATCCAAAAGATCCCGTAATTCCGATTCACACTGACGTCATCACAAAATCTTTTCACCCTGAATTTTAGTCCCACTCTTGAACGTATCTTTTGTTTTCGTAGTTGCTTCTTCGATTAATAGATTGGACTGCAAGAGCTGAAATCGACCAAGGCTGAATGATTAGCTAACAATTCAGCCTATACTATAAAATCCTTACGAGAAGAGGCTACCATACTTCTATTCAAGTTAGGCTTTGATACCAGTGGGACTGTCGACGTACCATCAGACTTCCGGAAAAATGTAGTCCACACAATTCCCAGGATACCAAGGGTAGATAAATGCAAGAACTACCGCACAATCGGCTTGACCGCTCATACAGCTAAGTTACAGACAAGAATAATATACAAAAACAATAATCAGCTCATACAGCTAAGTTGCTGACAAGAATAACATACAATAATAACGGAAAAGAAAATTGTGAGTGAGCTAGATAACGATCATTTTGGATGTAGCCAAGGTAAGACATTTGGTAGGGAGTTTTGACGTGGAAGAAACATAGAAGAAAACTCAGGACACGCTCATTGGATTCGCCGACCTCGAGAAAGCGTTCACTAATGTAAATAGTGCAAAATGTTCGAAATTCTGAGGAAAATAGGGATAAGAGTTAGGGAAAGATGGGTAATATATAATACATACAGTAACCAAGAGGGAACATTAAACTGGAAGACCAAGAACGACATGCTCTTAAGAGAGGGACGCACTATTTAGATCCTACGGTTCATTGTATACAGACATCATTATACCATCTTTTTTTCGCAAGACTCAAGGCGACGTAGCTACTATAGGCACCCTCCTCGATGACCTAGAGCTATTTCCGACTGTGACTGCGAAGGCTTAAGCGAGGACGTGTCGTCACTGAAAGCAGAAACGTGGGAAAAAGGCAACTCTGCAGGGCCTGGTGAATTTCCAACACAGTTGTGTCAGGTTATCTGGGACATCACTGAGAACAAATTCACAGAGGTAATGAACAAAATTATTTGTGGTTCTATTTAGTTTTCGTGAAGGTCGAATCGTGCAGGAAATGTGTCTTGTTCTAGACTTTAGTTCCATCACCCTCCTAAAGTATGATTATACATTTGCTGCACGGTGCTTTGCAACGTTGGTATTAGTTATTGACATGGCAATGAGGAGTAGATACTAGTCATGTGGAGTGACTCGATGCAACATTCCTCACGTAGTTTCTTTGTATAGAGACATAGTATCCTATACTGCTATTAATATCGGCGGGCTCTTTGTCAGTTGATTTCACAAACGTCTTTGCTCGCATAAGCCACATCTATCGACTGCGCATGATGGCTCAGTGCATTAACAATATTAACTTCCTGACAAGATCCAAGTCATTAGTAATGACCAATGGATGGGAAACAAAACCTATTTCTTTGTTCTACAGGGCTGTCCACTTTCGATAGTTTTGTATGTCACTGCGGTAGACCCACTGCTGAGGACTCTAGGTCGCCCGATTTGTGGAATGCAGATCCTCAATAGTGCCTTCAGATCCACAGCCTATGCGGAAGACGCTGGCGTACTCGTGTAACACTGCTCCGAATTCGACTTGTTTCGTTCCACATTCCAGCTGCATGATCACGCCCCTTGCACAGTAGTCAATAACAGCAAAACTGCACTGCTTCCACTAGATCTATCCGGCTTATGCGTTGAAAAGCAATGGCATCGTGGTGTGCGAAACCTTATGATACTAGGACCTAACGTTACTGCGTGACTGCAGGAAGTGCAAGCACGAAACTAGAGAGAATTCCTCATCACCATAAAGGGTCTCTTCAGAAGCAATGCCACTCGGTGGCTTAAGATCCACGACAAAGTGATTATAATCTAAATCTTCATTCACTCTAAGGCCTGGTAAGTTGCACAATTTTGAACTGTGCTGAAACGTTTGAGCAAGCCAATCTGGAAAGTAGTATATTGGTTGTAGTGAAGGCAGGAAAACTTACGAGCAAAGTCCTGTGTGGTGGAAACATGAATCAGGGGGCCTCAAGCTCTTTTATTTCACACACAAAAGCGTGGCACTACTGGTCCACCGTACAGCAACCGACAGCAGCTCTGATGAATTGACGGCAGCACTTTAGTTTACAGGCTACTGTATGAGCAACCCTCTGCAGCTGTCCATTGTTAAAGGACTTGCTAGCACGACCTGCAGTGCATAGATTGGATTGCCGACTATCCACAGTGGACTGGAAACAGGTGTCGATGAGCAGCAATACCTCATTGTATGCGCTATAGTGTAAAATATGCGCTATAGTGTAAAATATCAGTAGTATGCATTAACCTATCCGCTTCAGATAATTGCGGAAAATATAATGCCTCGATACCAGGGAACAAAGTTTCCAGTGCTATAATGTGTCAGTCGTGCGAAAACATTGTAAAAAAAGGTAGTGTTCATGAACAAAATCACTCTTGCAAACTTGACAGTCCACAGCGTCAATGCCCCGGATTTTAAACCCTTTCCAAGAGTGAAGCAAATGCCATGGTCTCGCTGTCAGGGCTCACAGCTCATGCTATTATAACACAACAGATGGGTGGCACGTACCTTTAGAATTTAAATACAGTATCGTAAAATAAAATGTATTAATAGCTATCGAGAACTATTTAAAATTCCTACATCATCTACATCATCTGCATTAGGGCATGGGTACAAGAAGGCACTCCACAATTAGCATTGTAAAAGTATATGTTTACACTAAAGGATTTATTATTCACAAATTAAGATAAGGAAAGTTCCTTTGCCTTTTAAAAAGGCGTCTACAACGAACTGAATAATTATTTAATTACTGTCTTAAGAATATAAAGGATTCTGCGTGTCCTCAGGATAAATGTTTCTATTCAGCTTGATGGAAAATAAGGAAAACTAGGTTTCCGAATGACAAACTTTTAACTTCAGAAGAATATTAATTACGAAATTAATTAGTCCATTCGAATGTAATATTATGTAAGATGGAAAGAAAAGAGCGATTCTTGTTCTTTGACTATAGGTTGGTAGGATTTCTTTACAGTTAATTTGCGTTATTCTTTAAGTCTCTTAAAGTGGGAAGCTTTCGATCTCAATTATTTTGGTCACCTATTGCCAATCAATTTAAGCTTTCATTTTAAGTTTCGTATTATTAAAAGAACCCAAAAGGTCTACATCCCATGTCGGTGAGCACGGTTCGATTCTCTGCAGCAGTAAAATTTTAAACGAAGGTGAATTTCAGTCAAGGGTAAATACGTTACAAGGTAAAATAACATGTATTTAAACTTTAAACTATCTTCATGAACAATCTTTTATCAGAAAACGGTAATTGAAATTTGTACATTAAATGCTAATTGGACTTTTGTTCACGGATGTAGTCAGAAATAAGAAGATACGCATTTTTCATAAAAAATTACGATGACATATGTGTCATTTAACACACATGTAATGTATTTTATATTTAAGTGACAGATGTTGGAACCCAGTGGTGAAAAAAATAAAAAATAGTGGCAGAAACGAGACTCGAACGACCAATACAGCGATTACAATTCTCGACCCCTACCGACTTTTTTCCATCTTTATGTATCCTACAATTCACGATAATGCTAGCACAACATGAACATTACCGGGAGTTGAACCAAAATCACGTACACGGCAAGTAAGCATTCTACTGCAGAGCCAGGTTGCCAGTCGAAAAGGGAAATCGACCGCCCTTCTAAATACTAATGATGCTCAGAAATCTTCGACGTCCATTTTCTCCAGAACTTTTTAGAGTTCCATCGAACTGCTTTGGCATATTGTTATTTCAGTTCTGATCTTCATTTACAATACATGTAAATAAGTACAATATTTACGACCGATGCTGCAATTTATCCAAAATATATTGGCAATTTTAAGTGTTAGGAAGAGTTTCCTGTGTAGAAGTGAAAGGTGGACAATAAAAGCTGGACAACAGGCAGTGCTCACAGAACCGGAGCTGAAACTCCTTGAAAAGTGTATGATGAAGCTTAGATGGCGAGATCAGGTAGATGCTAGTGGCTGTATGTTGCAATAGTTCAGAGATCAAATCAGTCTTCCGACTAAAGGTCACGACTACCTGTAACGTAGCAAATTATTTCGAATCGTTACAAATTCGTGTGAAGTACACGATCCAAGTGTGTCTTCTTATGTAGCTGGGAGGATAACAGGCTTTTTCCCCACATAAGTACAGCTTTCGCTGGCGGCTGAGACTGCATGAACTGGCTACCATGTGTACGATCTCGTTACGCATATTGCCTATGAACCTAAAGGAAAACTACTAAATTTTATTGAGTTGGTTCATAGTCTATACACAGAATTATACTGACAAAACAACTAATAGTAAGTATCTCAGTTCAGTAGGAGCAATATTCTTCGAGATGCAAATTAATACCTAAAACACGTAATAACATTTGTGATGTTACAAAATTGAGCTATGGATTGGAAAGTATTCATGTATAACGTCAGCTTAAATTTTGTCTAAATAGATGCCTTTGACGGAAGTAATTTTTCCGGAATTTTTTTTTTTCGTTACATCCAGTTTCTGATGTAATAGTCACCATTTCCAAAAATTATTCTTCAGTCTGGAACTGCGCGACCGCTACGGTGGCAGGTTCAAATCCTCCCTCGGGCATGGATGTGTGTGCTGTCCTTACGTTAGTCAGGTTTAAGAAGTTCTAAGTTCTAGGGGACTGATGACCTCAGATGTTAAGTCCCATAGTGCTTAGAGACATTTTGAACCAAAAATTATTACTTAACTGCTCGCAGTTTGCTGAGTGAGTGTTGTGGGGAGAGTGAGAGAGCGTGCACAGGACATACGTAAAGGATTGGTGATTCATTTTATTAAAAACTCTGTAAGCCAATAAGTCGAAAGGTTACTGTGTAACCACGAATTCTGTGACGTATGTTCTAGTGTAAATGCTATTGTATACAAGCATACAGAATAATCGTTAGGTGTTAAATCAATTACTATTTCCTTTCAGAGAATAGATCATTCTTTGTTTTATTTAAATTTCATTTAGTATCGTGAATAAGGAATTTCTATTAAAATTAGTTTCTGTGATTCTGTTCGATGAATTACAGATTACCGCTCGTACCTGAGGCTGTAGCTGTTCCGTTTGGCTGCCTAAATCATCATCCAGTAGGGATCAAGCACTCTCCGCGCTTTGTGTAGTGCTCTGTGCTACTGCTCTGTGTATCTGAGTGTCGCTTATAAACCGGCTTATTGCACGGATCAGTATCGAACCAATGCACGCGAATCTTTGTTAAGCTTCTGTTGTCAGAATTGTGAGGCGACTCTATTTTTTGACATTACTGTGTAAATCTTGAGATTTTAAGCGGAATTAGTTGGAAGATATTTGCATGTGAACTTTCTGGTCGTACTTAAACTTTAGTTGGCGTCTTTCGGGAACATCTCTGAACATTTGGAGGAGCACTTCTTTTTTAAAAGAAAGCACTGAGTGACTTGATGTCGTAACATGTGAATAGTTGTGGGTCAGTGACTGTATGGGACACTAAAATTGTTCGGGTCGGACTGATAAATTTTTGGCCACTTTTGTATGGAGAACTTGTAGTAGAAACAGTCGTTAACATAAATCAATATCAGTCTGATAGTAAATACGAAATTGATAGCCATTTATAACGGGTTTGGGAGGCAATAATGCCAAATGAAATGAACTTCAAAACTTTCAAAGAAGTTGTTTAGAATTTAACAAACTTTCACATGCTGCCTCCAAGCTCGAGTTATGCTACCTTTCTTTGGTCGGTATTTAGTTGGTGTTTCTTCAACACTGCTCTTTATCGGCTGGACTAGTATCTACCAAAACAGAGTGATGGAGATTAACAGTAAGATGTCTATCGAGGTAGGTGGACTGAATATCGGTAATGTGAATATATAAATCACCCCGCTATATACCATGTGTTTGAAAAAGTGCTAATAAAAGTAAACGGTCAACTTAAAAGGTTGTAGTTATGTGGAATAAGCATCGCTTTCATGTTGTTGCTGTGGTCTTCAGTCCAGAGACTGGTTTGATGCAGCTCTCCATGCTACTCTACCGTGTGCAAAGTTCTTCATCTCCCAGTACCTACTGCAACCTACATCCTCCTGAATCTGTTTAGAGTATTTACCTCTTGGTCTCCCTATGCCATTTTTACCATCCACCCTGCCCTCCAGTACTAAATTGGTGATCCCTTGATGCCTCAGAATATTCCCTACCAACCACTCCCTTCTTCTAGTCAAGTTGTGCCACAAATTTCTCTTTTCTCCATTTCTATTCAACACCTCCTCATTAGTCATGCGATCTACCCATCTAATCTTCAGCATTCTTCAGTAGCACCATATTACTAAAACTTCTATTTTCATCGCTTTCATAACTTTATTCATTGTTCCGTTTCAATTGCACGTTTTAAATTTGGATTACATGTTTCGATCACTCTGGATCGTCACCATATGTAAGTAGTTGTGTGAGCACGACGTTTTCTGTACTCAAAAAAGTGCTACTAGTAGTACTCTTAGAACTGATGATGATACAGAGTGGTCGAAATAAGTAAACCAATAAAAAATATTCAACCGAATAACAAATGAGAATTATCTTAATCATCCAAAACAGTTACTCATTCACTTAAGACGATTATGTCGACTGTAGTGAAGTATCGCTTTATTCTTTAAAGTGCCTCATCTGGAAATATCACGCAGAATGTAAATTATATTTCTGAATCGTGGTTTAACGTTCACTCTTTGTGCACACAGGTCTAGTTCCTCCGTCTGTGTTAGCCTGACGTGCAGACAGCTATGTGCACACGCGGTGTGGAGTGAAATGGGTCGTTTGGCGCCCGGTAACGGCGCAGCGCCGGGCCCGTGCGGGCTGAGTGCTTTATGAGCGGAGTGCGTGCCGCGCCTACTCGACGCCAGCCTGAGAAACGAGCTCCGTGGGCGCCAAACAAAGCCCTAACGGCCAGATTACACTGCCGCCCACCGGCGCCGAGCCACTGCCGACGCTCGCCCACTGCCCCTCGCCGCCCACTCGAAAAGGCGGCACACGTCGTTCTCCGAAACGTTTTTCAATTAAGCTGGCACTTGTCTGTAAAGCCGGCACAGAATTTTCACTAAAGGAGCCACGGACCCCACTCTCACTAGTCGGTGAGCATGCGCGTCAGCGGAAATTTATGCAAGAGCGGGCAAGATTTTAAAACCGGTAATTTCCATGGAGTTTCAGATCGGATCGTGCTCCCAGAACTAAATTTGGCAGGAAGCACACAAAACATTGTATTTGGAACGACTGATTGTTTCTCCTTGCTGTTATTATTTTTGTTTTCATCTGAAGACTTTGTTTGACACAGCTCACCGCACTACTCTATACTTCCATCCCAGCCTCTACTGCAGCCCACATCCATTTGAAACTGTTTACGGTAGGCATTTCTTGGCCAACCACTACAATTCTTTCACACCACACTTACTTTATTTACCAAATCGATGATTTCCCGACTTATCGAAATGTTTAGTATCAGGGATTCCTTCTTTTAGGCAACTCAGGCCACAAATTTTTTTTCTAGCCTATCTGATTCAGTACTTCCTCATTAGTTACGCGATGTACCAATCTAGTCTTAGATTCGTCTGCAGCATCGCATTAAAAGGTTTCTCTTTTCTTCTCCCGAACAGCTCATAGACTTCGTTTCACTTCCATATAAGGTTTGCCTGTGATGAACCGTTAATTATGCTCCTCATCATAGCTTACCTGTCTTCCTGTTTCCTTCTTCATTATTAGGTCTGTTGTTGCTGTTCTGTTAAAAATATGTATGCATTCTTATGGGACTTAACTGTTAAGGTCATCAGTCCCTAAGCTTACACACTACTTAACCTAAATTATCCTAAGGACAAACACACACACCCATGCCAGAGGGAGGATTCGAACCTCCGGGACCAGTGTTGTTGTTCTGGTCTTCAGTTCAAAGACTGGTTTGATGCAGCTCTCCATGCTACACTATCCTGTGTGAGCCACGTCATCTCCAATTAACTACTGCAGCCTACATCCTTCTGAATATGCTTAGTGAGTTCGTCTCGTAGTCTCCGTCTACGCCGGCCGGGGTGGCAGAGCGGTTCTAGGCGCTACAGTCTGGAACCACGCGACCACTACGGTCGCAGGTTCGAATCCAGCCTCTGGCATCGGTGTGTGTGATGTCCTTAGATTAGTTAGGTTTAAGTAGTTTTAAGTTCTAGGGGACTGGTGACCTCAGATGTTTAGTCCAATAGTGCTCAGAGCCATTTGAACCATCTTCGTCTACGAGTTTAATCCTCCATGCTTCCTTCCAGTACTAATCTGGTTATTCCATGGTGCCTGAGAACTCATCCTACCAACCGATTCCTTCTTCTACTCAAGTTATACCACAAATTACTTTCCTCCTGTTCTGTTCAATAGCTCCTCATTACTTGCGTGATATACCCATCTAATTTTCAGCATTCTTCTGTTGCAGCACATTTCGAAAGCTTCTACTCTCGTCTTGTCAAAAGTATCTATCGTCCATGTTTCATTTCCACAGATGGCTAAACTCCATACAAATACTTTCAAAATGGACTTCCTGACACTGAAGTCTCTACTGGATGGTAACAGATTTCTCGTCTTCAGAAACGCATTCCTTCCCATAACCAGTCTAAATTTTATATCCTCTCTCCTTCGAACATCATCAGTTATTTTGCTTCCCAAGTAGAAAAACTCATCTACTTCTTTAATTGTCTCGTTTTCTAATCTAATTCCCTCGCGATCACCTGATTTAATTAGAATACATTCAATTATCCTCGTTCTGGTTTTGCTGATGTTCATCTTACATCCTCCTTTCAATAGACTGTCACTTCCGTTCAACTGTTCTATTATTTCCTTTCCTGTCTGACTGTATTACATGTCGTCGACAAAACTCAAAGTTTTTGTTTCTTTCCATAGGTTTCAATTCCCACTCCGATTTTTATTTTCTTTCCTTTACTGCTTGCTCAACATACAGATTGAATAACATCGGGAATAGGCTACAACCCTGTCTCACGCCGATCTCTTTCGTGGCCCTTGTCTCTTATAACTGGCATCTGCTTTCTGTCCAAATTGTAAATAGCCTTTCGGTACCTGTATCTTACGCTGCCACCTTCAGAAGTTGGAAGAGAGTATTCCAGCCAATATTTCCAAAAGCTTCCTCTAAGTCTACAAACGCTAGAAGCATAGTTTTGCCTTTTCTTAACCTATGTTCTAGGGTAAGTCGTAGAATCAGTATTGCCTCACGTGCTTCAACATTCCTATGGAATTCAAACTGATCTTCCCCGATGTCAGCTTCTACCAGATTTTCCATTCGTCTGTAAAGCATTTGTGTTAGTATTTTGTTATTAGATCTGCACATACGTAACGCCTGGCCGATTTTGTATTCATAACACATTACTCTCCGGATCACAGGTACTTTTTTGTCGAACCTCAGAATTTCACTGCATCTAAATTCTATCAGTCGATTTTTCATGTAAAAGACGCAATTATTTTAGTCATTAGTACTGTAACTGGTTTCATTCGGCCCTCTACGAATTTCTCTCCTTTGCCATGTGCCAACCTTCTTACCTCAGAGTAGCATTTGCACACCTGCACCCTATGCCCTCAGTTATTTGTCGAATAAACTCAAATCTCTGTCCCGCTGCATAGATTTTACATTTTACAACTCCCTCTAGTAGCATGGAAGTTATGCTCTGATGCCTTAACACATTTGCTATCATTCGGTCGCTTCTTCTTGTCAATGCTTTCCGTATGTTCCTTCTTCCGACAGTTCTGCGGAGCACTTTCTCATTCGATCCATTATCAGTCCACATAATCTTCAACAGTCTTCTGTAGCACCACAACTCAGATGTTTCGATTTTCTTGTGTTCCAGTTTTCCCACTATCCATGGCTCACTGCCATGGAATGCTTTGTTCCAAAAGTACATTCTCAGAAATCTCTTCCTGATATTAAGGCCAATATTTGACACCTGTGCACTTCTCTTGGACGGAAAGGTACTCTTTTTCTATGCTACTCTCCTTTTTTATGTCCTTGTTTCGTCCGTCATAGGTTACTTTGCTTCTAATGTATCAGAATTTCTTAACTTCCCCTGCTTCGTGATCACCGATTTTTATGCTAAATTTCTCGCTGTTCTCATTTCTCTTTAATTTCCTTTGTCTTTTTCGGTTTATACACGGCTCTGTTTAAAACGCAGAGCTCGATATATACATAGAGTCAAGCAGCGCGTGTCTGTTGTCTTGCCATACAACTGATTCGCTGCAAATAATAACCTTTAACTATGATCCTGCAGTCAAGTAGTCTATGAATTGGCTAGAATTGTGAATTAATACAATGCTCAGAAATGTAAAATAGAAGATAAATGAATAACTTACTAACAATGTTTGTGTCCTAACGTCATCGATTAATGTAGACGATAGAGAATTTCGTTAGATAAAATTTATTCAAGGAAGGACATCTCAAATGAAAGGAAAATGATCCTAGGAGATTCACTTAAGATACAGACAGAAAATACTCTTGTAGAAAGCTGTACATTGAGAACATTACGAGAATTGTAGCAAAACCCCAAACGAAACAGTCATCGATGTTACGCGAAGTCCATATTCATTTTCTACTCACAATACCAAAAATACACACATTCGCAAAACAGTTGAGATTTCAACATGATGGTTCACAAGTTAACACCGACCTACAATGAATAGTAACTGTCTACTCTCAGCTGCATAAATCAGGTAGGGATAGTGAAGAGTCCTACTCGGGAGCACATTCAGACCCTTCAAAGTATTAAGTCCTTTGAGAAGATAAAGTGTTGCAGCGTTCACCTAGACGACACAATGGTGCATGTTACTGTAGACAGGTCCGCCTTCTTCCAGAACGCACGTATAACAGTCCAGAAACGCTATCTTAAACCCCTCACTCGAAAAGGCTCAGTCTCCACTTGAGTCCCAAATTGTTCCACTGCTGTCTGCTTTTCCATCGGTTGAAGTTATATACATGCTTGCACATGATATAGACATGCTTTGACTCATTGTGACCACTTCCCCATAGCAAACTAACATATTTGAAAAATACTTAAATAAAAGAAATGTTATAAACATTTGGTCACACTCAAACCACGTACAGTGATTACAAATAAACGTTTGTTCAGAAATAAATAAGCTAGTGTTCTTGGGCAAGTGCGCTCAAGTTAAACGACAACGAATTGTTGTAAAATTTTGTTTTATACCATTATTTATGTCTTGTTGACACGAGGGTGTTTTGGGTCTCTTTCCAGTTGTAATGTCCGTTACCACATGCGTTTCACCACCGTTTTGTAATAGCACTTGCAATCAACATTTGAGTAAAATTACTGACAAAATAGTAAATTTTTCATTCATGAAATACACATGCATAACAAAATGTGAGGTATTCAAGCTGTATTAGTTTTCTCAGAAACTGTGACAGATATCATGTTCTAAGAAACATATCTCACTACAAAAAATATATAAAAGACGTCTTAAGTCAATATACAAAATAGATGCATATGAGTAGTTTTCAGTAATGATACTACGTATCGTACAATCTGTCGTCTGGGATGTTGTTTTTTGAAAACACATGAAACTTCTGAAAACCGTTAATTCAGAGATTCGTTGTGGAAATGTTTATTTGCTGTGAAATATTAATTTCTGTAGTTTTAAAGATACAGAAATATCGTTGAGTTATTGGAAGCACCTCATTTACCTTAGATTGCTGACGTATTCATATTTGTACTAAAATGTAACTGTGATTATTGTCGAACCACAGAGAGCTGTAACTTAGCCATCTTTAAGACTGTCTGACACTCCGCCATATCTTCGAGCATTTTGTGTCCTAATCGCCAAAATACCGCCTATTTGAATTAACCCACATCCGGCCCTTTCATGACGCAGCTGGCTCACTGGTGGCCCCTCTGCGACCCGCTGCCCTGAGTTAAGGGCCCACTAGCGTTCAGCTATACATCAAATTCCCCTCACCTGGTAGGAATTATGAGAGGCTGATTAGCTCTCATAAATGCGCTTAATGTTTCAAGGCCTTCAGTTTACTTTTTCCACCTGTCTTGACTTTCTACTGCTGCAAACAGTGGAATTCTCACCTTTGCTTTTAATTTCACCGAAGGATGTTTGAATTTTCTACATGCTGAATAGGTTCTTCCAGCCATCAGTCCTTTTGCGATTTCTTCACATCTATCAAGCAGTCATTTCTACTTAGCTATTATGCATTCGCTTTTTATTTCATTCCCTTGGGTTTTATATTGCTATGTTTTTGTCTTTCACTGAACATTTTTATTGAATCTTTCGTCAATCAAGTTAAGTATTTGGTCTGTTACCAAAGGTTTCTTCACAGTTACTTTGCTTGTACCTATCTTCGTCTGTTCAATGGCTATGACTGCACTTTATGGAAATGTTGACTCCTCTGTAAACAAATTGATTGCTCTGATAATTCTAAACGCCGTATCTTCGCCCTGTCATTTCTCTGTATTTCAGTATTTCACTTCGATCCACAATGATCCTTTCAGACGATTCTCTTATACTTACGGCTGTTGCTCATCATTACTAAATTGCGATTTGAGTCCGTATCTGCACCAGGGTACGTCATACAGCTCAACATCTGATTTCGGAATCTCTCTTTGACTACGACGTAATCCAGATGTAAGGTTCTGGTGTCTCCCTGTCTGTTCGAGTATACTTAAAAGTTTGCGATTCTTGTGCAGAGTAATCGTCATTATTATCTAAAATTTATTGCAGAGCCCAATTTGTCTTACTCATTCCTCATTCCTCATGCGTAGCGCATACCACCCCGCAACACTTTCTCCTTTCCCATCACCTACAACCCATTCTAGTTCAAAATTATTGTTAATTTTCCGTCTCCCTTTGCATTCGAAATTATCCGGTCAGTATCTTCACATATTTTGTCTGTCTCTTCATTTCTGCCCTCGACGTCGGCATTTATACTCGAACTGTCTCGTCAGTGTTTTTTTCGGCTATGCAATCTGACGAGAACAACCCTGTCACTGTACTGTTCACTGTAACTCACTGTATCCTGCCTTCCTATTGGTAACGTATCCTACTCCCGTTATAAAATTTTCTGGTGCTGTTGATACTATCCTGTAATCATCTGACAAGAAACCCTTGTCTCTTTCCCATTTAACTTAAGTGAAATATGGAATGCGGCTACTCTGAAGAGGCAAACCTGCAACCACAAAGGCAGGGGTAAGCAGTCATTCTTCAAATATGGTAGGCCCATTTCCCAAGGTTAAGACTCATCATCCATGAAACTTCAGTTCTTGGTAAGCAAGCCCCTTACCATACGGAAGAGGAAGCAAGCACTGGGAGAACGAGAGCGCTAACGTGAGTCTGGAGGGACGCCAGACAACCTTTTTCTGTGATAGTAAGTACAGAGAAGTTTAATGACTAGCAATTCCTTTGCTACAACTGTTTCCTAATTGAGAAAGCAATGTATAGGAGACGAATGGCACATCTCAGTTCACGTAACTGAATGTCTGATTCTCAGTTTGGCTTTAGGAAGGGAATATTTATTCTTTTGTGTGTCGGCACTAGCAGGGCTAGATGTTAGTTTATGAACGGTATTTATTTTCTTAAATTTAACAGTACTTTTGAATATCTTGTAACATTGTGAGATTAGTGAAGAACCTCAACAATATTTTACATCACATGTGGAAAGTAGGAAAGAGAAGGTTATCCTTCAGTGTCGACAAACAGTTAAGAGGTCTCCCTGACTAGGATCCGTGTTATGCAGGGGGTGCCACAGGTTTCTTTCCTGGTTCCATCGTTCTTCTTGATATGTACCAAACACGACAGTTAACACAAAAATTGGTCTTTTGGCAGATGACTCAAGTGTTATGATTAAAGATTTCGAATATAATTTAAATGTTGTAGCTACCTCAGTGTCGCCAGAACATCTATAACAATAGATGATGCATAATTTTCCTTATATGCATTTCCTGCAAAAGCGAAGTTTTATAGCCCGAAGTTGGCCAAACCGTCAGTGCACTTAACCATTTAAAATTTTTCCGGGCTGAGAGTAAATCAAAGGTTTGATGGATGTATCACGTTGACGATCTGTTACAGAGACTGAATGCTTTTATCTTGAGTACAAGAATAGTCAGTGCTATCTCTCACACTCAAACACGAAGGCTTATAGACTTTGCTGACTTTCACTCTATTATCTTGTTTGGTCAAATATTTTGGTGATGATCTTTACACACACCAAGAAAATTCTCCGCCCAGACCCTGACCCGGCTTCAGCTCTTGGTGGTGGCTGTGTGTCTCACGCTGTCACGACGATGTTACGCCGCTGGCTTCCTTTGTAAGAACGGTGTTTCCTACACTCTGCTCTATTTTAACTTCACTACCGACACCTTCGACAGCTGAACAATTTTATTCGAACTAGACAGAGATTTTTGAGTTGTGTACCGATTACCATTTGAACCATGCTATGAAACAAATTTTTATCCCTAGAGATGTGCCTCTAACGCCATGAAAGTAGCTCTGTCACAAAGATTTATAATTCAGATTGGTGTCCTTTTCATCAGGACTGCAGGATACAACGTTCCCACTGATCTGTGGCACCAGTTCGCCAACTTTGTGTTGACTGTCGTTCAGGTTTCTTGCAGTCTGCAAGTCCCTATACACGTATTACACCATAGGCTTTGTTTCAGCATAGAATTTGTTGTTCTCAACATTGACTGCCTCAGAAGGAACTGCAACATTCATTCAGTAAACGCTCCGAGAAGAAACTATATACATATTCGTAACACTTACATAAACTCTGTAGAGAAAAGTGTGCACTACTCATCGGCTTAATTTTCAATAGGCTTCCACCAGAATTGAAAAGGTTTTCTGATTAACACCAGTGTTAATTACAAGTAAAGAAGTAAGCGTTTAAATCCAAATAATAAATATAAAAATAACTGTAACTTGTATGTAATAAACGCTGCAGAACCTTAAAAATGTGATATTCTTATTAAACAGCCGGTACAGTTATCAATTAGCATATTTTTGTACAATCCGTTCTCGAGCATAAATTAAATTAAATAATTCCCTTTCTAACATCAAATACTCAACAGAAACGTTTGCAATTATTATCTTAATTATTCACAATGCATTTTGCTACAAATTAATTATTCACAATGCATTTTGTAGACAAAATGCATTGTTAAAAACTGCAACTTATATCATTATATTTGAATTAGTGTCATCTGTGGCGTACACAAGTTTTTCTCAGGACTCAATAATATATCACAGAGCGTAAGAATATTATACGTGATGAATATTCGCGGAGGAAAGTAGTATATGATAAATATGACGTCTTTAAATAAATTATTTATCGAAATTACATTGATCCAGCGATTTAATTTAAAAAGTGTTTGTTATGAATGTGTTGTACTTAATGATTGTTGTACTTAATGATTATGACTAAATAATTTTGTTGCACTTCCGATCTGCTTAGTCAATTTGTTACATAACGTTGTATATAGCTTTTGACTTCTGTGTAAAACACAAAGATACAGTAACTAAACCATTAAAATGTCAGTCGCAAAGTGACGTTATACAGCATCACATGCACAGATGTGCACTGTAGTTCATAGTATAGTAGAATCACGTGTGACAAACTGTGAAAACAGTTAATATCGGTTTGCGTGACTAAGTTCTGTTCATCACAGCAGCGCCACTCTAGAACGAACCTGTAATATTGTAGCGAAAATCACGTGCCACAAAACTTTCGTGTCAAATGCGACAACATTCCAGGAAATGACGTTTTTTATACTGATTGTGTCCGAGATCGTGCGATGTGTCAGACGCAATTGGATGAAAGCACAATAATGACGCAATATCAAATGTGGTGGCAGGCCGTGTGGCGGCTATACGTGTTAATGACTTACTACCAGACATGCACTATACAGTTATGAAGGGGTTCTCACAATTTTCCCAGGCAACGTTGAGCTTTTACCCAACACGTAATTAGGTCCATCGAACAGAACGACGTACCCTCACCAAAGAGCATGTACTCGTAAAACACCGGTCACGTGAAACCCCTACAAGTTTTCCTCACGTGTGCAGCTGAGAGTAGTCGGGTCACGTGGATTCCCTTGATTTCTGAAATAACTTTTCTCAATTCCTCATGTACGCTTACCAACGAAAGAATGAGGTTACGAAGTAAGAGACTTAATTTGTAACTGGATTTAGGATTTCTTGGAAAGCGATTAATCGTACGAAATAATAGTTATGGGGAATTATCCAAGGGAGCGTCAGACGATGACCATATTTCAAAACAGTACAAACTGGCAAATAGCTACAAATGTACGCTTATGAAAAGTTACGAATTTCACAAAATGCTAAACATATAAATCTGTGAATACAGTATGAATAAATCTCATTTTAAATCAGTGAGAAACAAGCACTAGAGCCCAAAAATCTGAGTGAGTGCCAAAAGATTAAATAGTTTCAATCGCAGGTAAAGCGGGTGACAGAACGCATTCATGAATATTACGTAATTCCCATAAGAAGGAAGGCTATCTGAGGGTACTGAACTTAAAGCATCATAAATGTCCACGCTGTTACTTACGAAGAGCGTTAGTGAAGGCAGGAGAACCCCAAACGGCGGACACTTCAAGAGAGGCATTAACTGTTCTCCGGAAATCTGCTTACAAAGTTTCTAATATCACTATCAACTGAGGAATCTAGGAATATGCTACAGACTCCGACGGAGTCATTCTCTGGGGGCCTCTGCGATAATATTAGTCTTATTACAGCGCACACAGAGACATTTGTGAAGTCACTGCTCGCAAGATGAATACGCGAATGGAATGGCAAGAAATCCTAATACATGGTACAAAGGTTAGTGTCCTCTAAATGGATTTCACAACACTTTGCAACAAAAACCTGCAGGTACGCATATAGATCGTGTAAAAGATGTTAATTAAGTTTTTGACAGTAGTACCAACACATAAGTGTCATTCAATTCGAGGAAAATATTCTTGTGGTATCGTAGCTCATTCGATGTAATTGGTTACCCACAAGTTTAATACGTGAATGAAAAAGATATGTATCCACTAAAAATTTTTAAGTATTTCAGTGTGGTATATGACACGTGTACGTACCGGAATTACGGAAAACGTGGAAGGGAGGACCTACCAATATAACTCTCTTTTCATCCAAGATGTTTATTTGACTGTGTTTTACAGATGACCGAAACACTTAACCGTAAAGTTTCCTTTAGCAAAATGAATAAAATTTGCAAATTTTTTTACCTTTTACCTAAAGTTGAATAAGCTTTTAATCTTTGCAAGAGGTATCTTCAGTGCTGTATTGCAAAACAGCAGACAATAGGACAATGATAACAAGATGGCCGGAACTTCAGCCCACCCGTTATCGGATGAAAAAGCGGTGTTTATTAGCGCACTGGACACAGTCTGTATTGTTACATGCGCTACTGCAACATATGAAAACTATATGAGCACCATTGGTGACAAGAGTGAATCAGTTACTCAAAACAGATTGTTGTTGTGGTCTTCAGTATTGAGACTGGTTTGATACAGCTCTCCATGCTACTCTATCATGTGGAAGCTTGTTCATCTCCCAGTACCTACGGCAGCCTACATCCTTCTGAATCTGTTTAGTGTATTCATCTCTTGGTCTCCCTCTACGATTTTTACCCTCCACGCTGCCCTCCAGTACTAAATTGATGATCCCTTGATGCTTCAAAACATGTCCTACCAACCGATCCCTTCTTCTATTCAATACCTCCTCATTAGTTATGTGATCTACCCATCTAATATTCAGCATTCTTCTGCAGCACCACATTTCGAAAGCTTCTATTCTCTTCTTGTCCAAAATAGTTATTGTCTACGTTTCACTTCCATACATGGCTACCCTCCAAACAAATACTTACAGAAACGACTTCCTGACACTTAAATCAATACTCGATGTTAACAAATTTCTCTTCTTCAGAAACGCTTTCCTTGCCATTCTCAGTCTACATATTAACTCCTCTCTTCTTCGACCACCACCACTTATTTTTCTCCCGAAATAGCAAAACTCCTTGATTACTTTAAGTGTCTCATTTCCTAATCTAATTCCCTCAGCATCACCTGACTTAATTCGACTACTTTCCGTTATCCTCGTTTTGCTTTTCTTGATGTTCATCTTATACCCTCCTTTCATGACACTGTCCATTCAGTTCTTCTGCTCTTCGAAGACCTTTGCTGCCTCTGACAGAGTTTCAACGTCATCAGGAAACCTCAAAGTTTTTTATTTCTTCTCCATAAATTTTAATACCTACTCCTAACTTTTTTTTTGTTTCCTTCACTGCTTGCTCAATATACAGATTGAATAACATCGGGGATAGGCTCCAACCCTGTCTCACTCCCTTCCCAACAACTGCTTCCCTTTCGTGCCCCTAGACTCTTGTATCTGCCATCTGGTTTCTGTACAAATTGTAAACAGCATTTCGCTCCCTGTATTTTACCCCTGCCACCTTCACAACTTGAAAGAGAGTATTCCAGTCAACATTGTCAAAAGCTTTCTCTAAGTCTACAAATGCTAGAAACGTAGGTTTGCCTTTGCTTAATCTAGCTTCTAACATAAGTCGTAGGGTCAGTATTGCCTCACGTTTTCCAACATTTCTACGAAATCCTAACTGACCTTCCCCGAGGTCGGCTTCTACCAGTTTTTACATTAGTCTGTAAAGGATTCGGCTTAGTATTTTTCACCCATGACTTTTTAAACTGATTGTTTGGTATTTTTCTCATTTGTCAGCACCTTCTTTCTTTGGTATCAGGATTATTATATTCTTCTTGAAGTCTGAGGGTATTTCGCCTGTCTCGTACAACTCGCTCACCAGATGGTAGAGTTTCGTCAGGACTGGCTCTACCAAGGCCGTCAGTAGTATGTTGTCTACTCCCGGGTCCTTGTTTCGACTCACTTCTTTCAGTGCTCTGTCAAACTCTGCACGCAGTATCGTATCTCCCATTTCATCTTCATCTACATCCTCTTCCATTTAAATAATATTGTCCTCAAGCACATTGCCCTTGGATAGGCCCTCTATATACTCCCTCCACCTTGCAGCTTTCTCTTCTTTGTTTAGAACTGGGTTTCCATCTGATCTCTTGATATTCAAACTAGTGGTTCTCTGTTCTCCAAAGGCTTTTTTTTGTTTTCCTCTAGGCAGTATCTATCTTACCCCTAGTGAGATAAGCCTCTACATCCTTACATTTGTCCTCTAGCCATCCCTGCTTAGCCATTTTGCACTTCCTGTCGTTTTTGATTTTGAGACGTTTGTATTCCTTTTTGCTTGCTTCATTTACTGCATTTTTATACTTTCTCCTTTCATCAATTAAAGTCAGTATTTCATCTGTTAACCAAGGATTTCTACTAGCCCTCGTCTTTTTACCTACTAGGTCCTTTCCTACCTTCACTACTTCATCTCTCAATGCTACCCATTCTTCTCCTATTGTATTTCTTTCCCCCATTCCTGTCAATTGTTCCCTTATGCTCTACCTGAATCTCTGTACAACCTCCGGTTCTTTGAGTTTATCCAGGTCCCATCTCCTTAAATTCCCACCTTTTTGCAGTTTCTTCAGTTTTAAACTACAGTTCATAACCAATAGATTGTGATCAGAGTCCCCGTCTGCCAATGGAAAGTCTTTCAATTTGAAACCTGGTTCCTAAATCTCTGTCTTACCATTATGTAATCTATCTGAAACCTGTCAGTATCTCCAGGCTTCTTCAATGTATACAACCTTCTTTTATGATTCTTGAACCAAGTGTTAGCTATGATTAACTTGTTCTCTGTGCAAAATTCTATCAGGCGGCTTCCTCTTTCATTTCTTAGCCCCAATCCAAATTCACCTACTACGTTTCCTTCTCCCCCTTTTCCTACTAGCGAATTCCAGTCACCTATGACTATTAAAGTTTCGTCTCCCTTCACTATCTGAATAATTTCTTTTCTTTCATCACACATTTCTTGAATTACTTCCTCATCTGCAGAGCTAGTTGGCATATAAACTTGTACTACTGTAGTAGGCGTGGGCTTCGTGTCTATCTTGGTCACAATAATGTGTTAACTATGCTGTTTGTAGTAGCTTACCGGAACTCCTATTTCTTTATTCATTATTAAACCGACTCCTGCATTACCCCTATTTGATTATGCAACTTTTAATTTGAACTCTGTATGTCGAAAGGTTCGAGGTGAAGTTGGAACTGTGCTTAAAGGGTAAACAGATTATCAAACAATATGAAAATGATAAAGCATTCTTCAAAGAAACCAACATCTTAATTTCAATCCGCAGATAAGATGCGACAGCATGCCAACCCGATCCTTCCGACAATTTTATTTTGCCTAAAGCCCTGGTGCCAGTTGGCCATTAATACTTCCAAAGTTAAACTAATTGTCAGCTATTAAGAGTGCTCTGAAGGATCGTCTTAAAATATTACTTGTGAACAGTTAATACTAGACAACTCACTCGTCAGAACCACAAGATGAAGTTAAAATATTCCAATAATTACCTGGTCTCTCAAACACAAAAACGAACAGTTTAGTAGAACAGTTTGTTCCGTTTATAAATAATAACTGAGAAATGCGATTACAATAAATGAAGTGAACCGGTAAACAGCTAAATCTAACCACAAGGTTCCTCTTTTGTTTAACGGAAACCTGTCCATTAGTACATTTGTTCCGGCTGTATTTGCGACCAACAGCTGATTTATTAGAACATTAAAGATTGTGTAAAAACAGAAAGGAAAGGCAATATAATAGCAGGACAAGTTTTCAAATGACATCAACTATCTTACTACAATACTACGGCCTATATTTACGACCAAAGAGTCGACCACGTAAAACTCTGAGGGTCAGGTACAAACCAGATAATAATAAGGCGGACAAGTAGACAATAAAACAAATCACCACCAGGATTACAGTATGTTACTCCCCTTTATGAGCAATCAGTTCCATGAATCCATGGTGTGTCCCAGTGCTTACTGAATGTTGCCAATGAAAGCCAGGTAGAAGTGGGCAGCCAGGTCATGAGCAGTCATCCGACACGAATTTGCCAACCAACTGACGGGATGTCGGCCTGCTGCATGTAGGCGTCGCTGACCCCGGTGAAGCACTCCAGTGTTTTCGCTCTGCACAGGCCCTACTTTTGGCAGGTCGTAGCTACGGCCGCTCAGACCTTGCAACCACTTATTGTCGCGACGCTACCGCCAATCCCCAAACTTCGTGCCTGCCCCTTGGGCCAGCGAACCCCATATATACACCGGCAAGCAAAGACCTTTTAAGGGGCCATCCTATCGCCCTCACCCCCACCCTTATGTACCTTGGCGTCACCCTTGACCATCGCCTCTCCTGGACCCCTCCCACTTCCGGACAATTCAAGCCAAGGCCTCTCCTCAAGCTCCGTTCTGGCCGTACGTGGGGTCTGGACCTCTCCACTATCCTCCATACCTATAAGTTCCCTATTCGCCCTATCCTTTACTATGCCTACCCTGCCTGGATCTCTGCCACCCCCCTACCTTTTACAAATCCCTTCACATCCTAGAATGCCTATCGCATCCATCTCCCCTACCCCACGCGGATCCTGTACGACCTTATTCCGTTCCCCCACCTCCTCCTTTTCCTCGAACTGATACGGATCCTCTACACCTCCCCACCCGCAGGTCTCTCCCATCCTCTCCTGCCCCCGTCCAGTGCTGCGCCTGTACTTCCACGTCCCACCTGCTCTCCATCTCTCCACTCTCCATACCCTCTTCCAAGATGGCTTCCGCCAGCTCCCCCTCCCTGATGGTGCCCTCCTCCTCTCCATCTACCCCTCCTACCAACTTTCATCCTCCCTCCCTCTTCCTGTGTCTGTTCCTATGGGCACCCTCTCTCCCTTCTCTCTCCTTCTCGCCATCCTCCCTTCCTTCCCCAGGCTTCCCCAACCCCCGTCCTACCTTCATTTCCTCCCCCCCCCAAGTCCCCTGCCATTAGAATCTCTGCTCTCCTCTCTCCCTCCTCCACCACCTTCCTCCCCTCTTGGCAGGTCCCCAGACTCGCACACGCGAAGTGGACATTCGCGCTCCGGAGATCATCGCCGTCAGTTTAGTGCCTGTGCTGTCGTGATTGTAATTTAGTGTTTTTCACCCCCACGCTCCTCGTTCACTTGTACCGTGTTTGTGTGCAGTGCCGCCAGTATTTTTCGTGTGTTTTTGGCGAGTGTGAACGGTTTCTTGTTTTTTATTTATTTTATCTCCTGTTTTTTAACCTCCGATTTGTTACTTTTCTGTCTCCTTTTTCTAAATTACTGTAACTCTTTTGGCTGAAAGGAGTAGATGTAATCCGCTGCCAGCCCGCCTGTGTATAAGGTGACCAAGTAACAATAACGGAAAAAAGACCTTTTAAGGACACAACCAACAGTTACCAAATCTTCCTCATAGATATTGGCAATGGGGCCTAAAGAGGGATAGTCGATACTACACTTGAGCCAGTGGCGACAGACAGAACAGGGTGCTAACTCAATGGCGCCACGGCTCAGTATATGCCACTGATTCATTACTTAAATTTATTCACGCAGTTATTTTCGTTCATTGTTCTACGCAGTTTTCGTTCCCGTGGAGCCAAAAGCTACCAAATATAAACGTTCAGGTATTTGAACCTAGGAACGAATTGTTCTGGTGTAATACAGGGCATAAACATTGGGAATCTACGAAGCCTGTCGAAACGTGACATTGTCGCGTATGTATTTCAGTGCTACCTAATTACTGTGTAATGGCATGGAAACTTTGTCACGCCCCTCTGCCATTCCACTGTGGTTTCCGGCACGCAGTACCTAACGAATAATAGTGCCATCCCTGGAAGCGGCGTTTACGGGCTCCCAGCGCCGACTGATGAGAGTTAATTGCGCTTTTCAACGCTGCACTGATTGTGTACCCTGACGTCAACTGCTTTTAGCATCTGTACGCTTAGTCTGAATCACAGAATGACACATCGGCTCATTCTATGACTGAGGAAAGTTAAGAAAACTGTTACATATAATTACGTTTGACATGCAGTAAATATAGTCTATTTTCCGTACGTGACTTAATATTTACCAGAAAGAGATGAATGTATTTTAAAGTTAACAAGTATCCTAGTGAGTTATCACCAAATGTCTTCCTTTGTGACAGACACATCCAAAGCACCTTGTGCAAATACTGTCACTTCCATCCGACATTACGATAACACCGTGTAACACCACATCTTGGCTTTTACACCCTTAGTTTGGATAGGAAGAGAGTGCAAAAACTTTCTCAGATATATCATAACCAATGGAAGACATTAGCTTATGGTTAAAGCCTTTAGAGGTCTCTAATTGCATGGATGTTGTTTCCCACATTACGCCAGCTGTCCCATATAGTTCCAGATACATGGGCCTAGGTTAGTGCGTAGTCTGTATGGTGTGCACAGAATATTTCTGTTTTCCTTGAATCAGATTTTCATGTTTTTAAGAAAGTGCAATGACTTCTAACTTTTCGAGCTAATTAATGCAAGAAAAGCAAGATGTTTTGCGAATGTACTTCTCAAGGAACAGCAATTCAGGAGCTGGTTTTTCTTACTAGTCCCTTTGCGTTCTTGTGGTGATATTTCCATACGAACTTTCATCCACTAATAGATATTTTATTATATTCTTTATTTGTGGGGCCATATGGTGTGTAGTTGCTTTACAGTTATTGGGTGTATTTCCGTTCTGCCTCTGCAACTACAAAAAGGGGCACGTATTTTTTGTACTTGTAACGACGGAACGAATATACTCTCAAGAAAGAGTTCATTATATCTAATCGAGAAGTGAAATACCATTTTTCATAGCTGTAGATTTACAACTTCATTAGTATTTTTATAACAATAATTTATTTTTAAAAAATTTCACCCTCTGTTTTATCCCATTAATGGTTGAATTTACAAAAGCACTTACACACATATTATCTGTATCTGACTGAGAAACCAAGTACCAATTCTTGTAGCTTTATCCTTAAATTTACGTTAATAGCGACATACTTCCAAAAAGTTCCGTCTCCAAATGTCAAGTTTATGTCCTTGGTGATAACAGCTGGGCGATGATTATTCAGTGAATCAGTCTCGAACTATTTCAGCCCCTTAGCAGTTTAATTTGCAAAAAACAGTGAAACACGTGTTTCTTTCATTTCTAACCCAGGAACAAAATAAAAATTTTCATGGATTTAGCTTTAAAAATGCTTTCAGAATGAGATATTTTCAGAAAACATTTCTCCCTCTATTTCATCTCCTTAGTAGTAGCCGAATAAAAAAAAAAAAGACATATATACAGGGTGAGTCACCTAACATTACCGCTGGATATATTTCGTAAACCACATCAAATACTGACGAATCGATCCCACAGACCGAACGTGAGGAGAGGGGCTAGTGAAACTGGTTAATACAAACAATACAAAAATGCACGGAAGTATGTTTTTTAACACAAACTTACGTTTCTTTAAATGGAACCCCGTTAGTTTTGTTAGCACAACGGAACATATAAACAAATACGTAATCAGTGCCGTTTGTTGCATAGTAAAATGTTAATTACATCCGGAGATATTGTATCCTAAAGTTGACGCTTGAGTACCACTCCTCCGATGTTCGGTCGTGTGTACCGGAGAGCACCGAATTACGTTGGGTTCCAAAGTGAACGGTGATGGACCTTAGGTACAGAAGAGACTGGAACAGCACATTACGTCCACATGCTAACACCTTTTTATTGGTCGTTTTCACTGACGCACATGTACACTCCTGGAAATTGAAATAAGAACACCGTGAATTCATTGTCCCAGGAAGGGGAAACTTTATTGACACATTCCTGGGGTCAGATACATCACATGATCACACTGACAGAACCACAGGCACATAGACACAGGCAACAGAGCATGCACAATGTCGGCACTAGTACAGTGTATATCCACCTTTCGCAGCAATGCAGGCTGCTATTCTCCCATGGAGACGATCGTAGAGATGCTGGATGTAGTCCTGTGGAACGGCTTGCCATGCCATTTCCACCTGGCGCCTCAGTTCGACCAGCGTTCGTGCTGGACGTGCAGACCGCGTGAGACGACGCTTCATCCAGTCCCAAACATGCTCAATGGGGGACAGATCCGGAGATCTTGCTGGCCAGGGTAGTTGACTTACACCTTCTAGAGCACGTTAGGGGGCACGGGATACATGCGGACGTGCATTGTCCTGTTGGAACAGCAAGTTCCCTTGCCGGTCTAGGAATGGTAGAACGATGGGTTCGATGACGGTTTGGATGTACCGTGCACTATTCAGTGTCCCCTCGACGATCACCAGAGGTGTACGGCCAGTGTAGGAGATCGCTCCCCACACCATGATGCCGGGTGTTGGCCCTGTTGCCTCGGTCGTATGCAGTCCTGATTGTGGCGCTCACCTGCACGGCGCCAAACACGCATACGACCATCATTGGCACCAAGGCAGAAGCGACTCTCATCGCTGAAGACGACACGTCTCCATTCGTCCCTCCATTCACGCCTGTCGCGACACCACTGGAGGCGGGCTGCACGATGTTGGGGCGTGAGCGGAAGACGGCCTAACGGTGTGCGGGACCGTAGCCCAGCTTCATGGTGACGGTTGCGAATGGTCCTCGCCGATACCCCAGGAGCAACAGTGTCCCTAATTTGCTGGGAAGTGGCGGTGCGGTCCCCTACGGCACTGCGTAGGATCCTACGGTCTTTGCGTGCATCCGTGCGTCGCTGCGGTCCGCTCCCAGGTCGACGGGCACGTGCACCTTCCGCCGACCACTGGCGACAACATCGATGTACTGTGGAGACCTCACGCCCCACGTGTTGAGCAATTCGGCGGTACGTCCACCCGGCCTCCCGCATGCCCACTATACGCCCTCGCTCAAAGTTCGTCAACTGCACATACGGTTCACGTCCACGCTGTCGTGGCATGCTACCAGTGTTAAAGACTGCGATGGAGCTCTGTATGCCACGGCAAACTGGCTGACACTGACGGCGACGGTGCACAAATGCTGCGCAGCTAGCGCCATTCGACGGCCAACACCGCGGTTGCTGGTGTGTCCGCTGTGCCGTGCATGTGATCATTGCTTGTACAGCCCTCTCGCAGTGTCCGGAGCAAGTATGGAGGGTCTGACACAATGGTGTCAATGTGTTCTTTTTTCCATTTCCAGGAGTGTAATTTACCATGAGGAGTGAGGTACACGTACACGCGTGGTTTCCGTTTTCAATTACGGAGTGGACTAGTGTGTCCCAACTTGACAGGCCAATAGATGTTCAATGTAGTGGCCATCGTTTGCTGCACACAATTGCAATCTCTGGCGTAATGAATGTCGTACACGCCGCAGTACATCTGTCGTACACGCCGCAGTACATTTGGTGTAATGTCGCCGCAGGCTGCTACAATACGTTTTTTCATATCCTCTGGGGTTGTAGGCACATCACGGTACACATTCTCTGTTAACGTACCCCACAGAAAGATGTCCAGAGGTGTAAGATGAGGAGAACGGTCTGGCCAATTTATGCGTCCTCCGCGTCCTATGAAACAACCGTCGAACATCCTGTCAAGGGTCAACCTAGTGTTAATTGTGGAATGTGCAGGTACACCATCATGCTGATACCACATACGTCGACGCGTTTCCAGTGGGGCATTTTCGAGCAACGTTGGCAGATCATTCTGTAGAAACGCGATGTATGTTGCAGCTGTTTGGGCCCCTGCAGTGAAGTGGGGAACAATGAGGTGTGTACCTTGAAGTTTTCGCGGCGTATTGATTGGACCATCATATTTCAGGCTTGCAGTTGGATCACTTTGACATCTTCGCACCATATTTCCGCTAACAAACATGCAGCCATCGTCAGGTGAGTACGAGACTGAAGATTACTGGTGCGCGTCGTTCTACAATCCTGGTAATGGAAAAAAGAACACATTGACACAGGTGTGTCAGACCCACCATACTTGCTCCGGACACTGCGAGAGGGCTGTACAAGCAATGATCACACGCACGGCACAGTGGACACACCAGGAACCTCGGTGTTGGCCGCCGAATGGCGCTAGCTGCGCAGCATTTGTGCACCGCCGCCGTCAGTGTCAGCCAGTTTGCCGTGGCATACGGAGCTCCATCGCAGTCTTTAACACTGGTAGCATGCCGCGACAGCGTGGACGTGAACCGTATGTGCAGCTGACGGACTTTGAGCGAGGGCGTATAGTGGGCATGCGGGAGGCCGGGTGGACGTACCGCCGAATTGCTCAACACGTGGGGCGTGAGGTCTCCACAGTACATCGACGTTGTCGCCAGTGGTCGGCGGAAGGTGCACGTGCCCGTCGACCTGGGACCGGACCGCAGCGACGCACAGATCCACGCCAAGACTGTAGGATCCTACGCAGTGCCGTAGGGGACCGCACCGCCACTTCCCAGCAAATTAGGGACACTGTTGCTCCTGGGGTATCGGCGAGGACCATTCGCAACCGTCTCCATGAAGCTGGGCTACGGTCCCGCACACCGTTAGGCCGTCTTCCGCTCACGCCCCAACATCGTGCAGCCCGCCTCAAGTGGTGTCGCGACAGGCGTGAATAGAGGGACGAATGGAGACGTGTCGTCTTCAGCGATGAGAGTCGCTTCTGCCATGGTGCCAATGATGGTCGTATGCGTGTTTGGCGCCGTGCAGGTGAGCGCCACAATCAGGGCTGCATACGACCAAGGCACACAAGGCCAACACCCGGCATCATGGTGTTCTACCATTCCTAGACCGGCAAGGGAACTTGCAGTTCCAACAGGACAATGCACGTCCGTATGTATCCCGTGCCACCCAACGTGCTCTAGAAGGTGTAAGTCAACTACCCTGACCAGCAAGATCTCCGGATCTGTCCCCCATTGAGCATGTTTGGGACTGGATGAAGCGTCGTCTCACGCGGTCTGCACGTCCAGCACGAACGCTGGTCCAACTGAGGCGCCAGGTGGAAATGGCAATGCAAGCCGTTCCACAGGACTACATCCAGCATCTGTACGATCTTCTCCATTGCTGCGAAAGGTGGATAAACACTGCACTAGTGCCGACATTATGCATGCTCTGTTGCCTGTGTCTATGTGCCTGTGGTTCTGTCAGTGTGATCATGTGATGTATCTGACCCCAGGAATGTGTCAATAAAGTTTCCCCTTCCTGGGACAATGAATTCACGGTGTTCTTATTTCAATTTCCAGGAGTGTATATACACCGAAAATTGGCGCGGCGGCGCCTGCGCAGTGAAGGCTAATACCTCGCCCCCTACCTAATTTGGCACGCTCTGCAGCAGAAGCTGGCCGCGCATGCGTAGTGGTGTACCTACATTCGTGCTATTTGTCGTAAGGCGCTTTGCCGCAGCTCAGGCGCGGCAGTCGAAAGAATAAAATCAATTTTCGTCATCCGTCGCACTAAATGCAAACCAATTTCTCTGTGAAGCGATTTCAGAAATTGCAGGATCCCATGCTTTATCCATCTGAAAGCCGCCGTCTCGATTAATAAGATCTTCTGCCAATCGTATCTCCACGGACTCCTTGATAATGGATTCCCAAAAAGATCTAGTTGTCGCTAAAATTTTTGTTCCACAATAATCCATGGAGAGTCCCGTCGAAATACAGTGTTCTGCTATGGCTTATTTGTTGGGCTGTAGTAGACGTTTGTGGCGCTCATGCTCCACGCACCTTTCCCGTATTGTGCGAGTTGTTTGGCCAATGTAGGATTTGCCACATTGACAGGGGATCTCATAAATACCCGCCTTCCTCAGACCCAGATCGTCCTTCACAGAGCCAAGCAGAGCCGATATTTTCGTAGGTGGTCGGAAGGTCACTTTAACACAATTCTTCTTTAAAATCATTACTATTTTAGAGGAGAGGTTACCCACATACGGAAGGAACGCCCTGGACCTGACCACCTCTTTGTCTTCTTCTTCTTGTTTCTCTATACTTTTCTTCCTTGTTACAGCTGTGCCGATTTGGCGTGTAGAATATCCATTCTCCCTGAAGACGGATTGCAAATGTTTTAATTCTTTAGGAAGGCTGTCCTTATCAGATACCAAATGTGCTCGGTGCACCAGAGTACGCATGGTTTGTGCAGGTTGGTGGCAGCTTGTCGCCTGCAAATACAGATCTGTGTGTGTGGGCTTCCGGTAGACGGAGTGCCTCGAAGATCCATCGATTCTACGATTGACAAGGACATCCAGGAACGGCAGACATCTGTCTTTTTCGACCTCCATGGTAAACTGAATATTCTTGTGAATGGAATTCAGATGTCTTAAGAATGCTGCCAGCTTTTCTTCTCCATGGGGCCATCCACATAACGCAAGAAGATTTTCGGTTAAATTGAGCCGATTCGAATGCCTTCTCCTCAAAGTCTCCCATAAAGAGGTTTGCTACCATCATTGCCTGTCCTCAACTTATTTGTTATTCAATAATGAAAACTTTTTATGGAGGACTTTGAGGAGAAGGCACACACACATTTTCACCCCAATTGGGGTTTATTTTCCAAAGAACTGATGAAATACATGTCTAATTCTTTCTAAGCTAGAAACCAAATATCAAATTTCGTTGATTAGCTTCCAAATTGCCTTATCAGTGACACATTTCTAAAAAAAAAGCATTTCATCCCCCATTTTAACCCATTATGGCAGGAATTTCTTAGACGTCGCCTTTAATGTAAGATCAGCAGGCTCTGCAAGTTTCTATTGTTAGTGGTTTGGGGTGGGCGGTGATGTGTCAGTGAGTGAGTGAGTCAGTCAGTATATATATATATATGTGTGTGTGGGGGGTTAAGGGAAAAACAGTCGAGTTACGATTGGTTATAAATGTTCGTCTAACTGGGAACGTATGTGTACAGCTCTGTGAATGCAGCTGTTCTCATACAGACGTGGCCACAATTTACTATTAATATGTAGAGAAAAGGATGATACTTGCTCACTGAGAATATTGAAATAACTAGCCAGGTTAAGGCTCACCTGATTGGTACAAAAAAATATCTTAAGACATCACACGCGCCTGTGTGGCCGTAATTATACTACTACTCATTGTTGTTTCATTGTGAAAAGAGGCAAAATCGCGGCTCTTCGGACCGCACTCCACACTTACTTCCAAGTTTATGTAATGTTTGTCCTACAGAAGACTGAACTTTCCCTGCCCCGAAATCTCTATTACACACAGTTTCCCGTCCATGAAGAAAGCTCAACTTGTGTTGCGCCTCCAATGATCTCGATGTCCACAGGTGTTGCACCCTAATCTTTTTCTGTTCACTGACAGCAACTTCCTCGACCTTGAAACCGACTATCAATTAAATCGTGTTATATTTTATTTCTATCCCTGCCTCGTTGAGTAATATACGCCAATTTACATGGGTACGAGTGGCACACCATCCATATCTTGTTAGGACGTTGGATAGCTCGAGCTGATAACCAACAAATCGGTCAGGTTCTGGTGAGCTCTTCCGTTCTGGCACGTGACTACGTCGATCCACTTTGCTGAGCTGGTTTCCTACTGACATACGGACTAACATATACACACCACCTCACGACGATGACATTCGTCAGGTATATAACGTAAAGAAAATTACGTGAGCACAGAACTCGCAGAAAATAAATCAAATTAGTAAGTGTGTTATCCGCAGGAGAGTATCTAAGTCGATTCATCACTTATTGTTTTAATTAAACATGAAAAGTCCAATTTGTACCACGACTAAGATGGTTGTAGATACTTTTGAGATATTCATGTAGACGGAAAAAATATTAGCCACAGACACTCCTGCTCAGTTTTACAATTATTTTATGAGCTGGGTGTACTACACGAACACAAAGCACATATTGTTGGCAGGCAGCATAGCAGTTCAATCTTCCTGGTAAATTTACACTTTCTGCCGGTTGGGATTCTTAATTTTGGATCAAGAGTGGATCGGAGTTAATGGCTCTAAAGTGGTTATGACCCAAATTGTGTATTAAGATACATATTTCCTCAATTTATTGGAGAATTTATATTGTAAGCACGCATATCGGATATTTCCCAAACGTATTTAAATAATAAGTCAATGTTTTTGTAGCTAATAGCCTTGGCGCAGTGGTAACACCGGTTACCGTCAGATCACCGAATTTAAGAGCTGTCTTGCTGGGTTAGAACTAGGATGGGTGACCATCCGGTCTGCCCAGCGCTGTAGGCAAGCGGGATGCACTCATCCCTTGCGAGTCATATAAGCAACCAGTGCCGCCTGTGGGCTAAGGATGACACGGCGGGCGGGCGGTACCGTGCGGCCTTCATGGCTCGTTCTGTCGGAGTTTAGTCTGGTTTAGTTTTAAATGTTTTTGTAACTGTTGAGATTTAACGATGTTTCTCGTACAGGTAATAGCCAATCTTAATAATGCGAACTGAAGTGAACTGACATACCGGTTGGCTCTGTGAACTGAACTGCAGGTTGGCTCCACGCAGAAAATGTGCCTGACTTCGGTAGAGTACTGTTAAAGGTTTTAAGAAGGTATTTTTTCAACTAGGGTGTTATACCATTCGGCACATAATTTTTCTATTCCACTGCTTACAGTGAAAAGGAATCGATAAAGTAGCCGAAGCTTTATCCTCGAAACTTTGTCTTTCTGTATCTCTCTTACACCTTGAATCGTCTTTAATCGATGTTTAATTCCATTGTCCTGATCCAATTAAAGGGACTTTTTTCTTGGTTCTGTTTGCGGCCAGGCAAGGAAGGATAGCTCGGTGATGTGCTAAACAGGTAATATTCTGCAAGCAGTGCTGGCCACATGATATCAAAACACCCAGGCCTTGCGTGCCTCAACGATAGAGATAGCCGTTCCGTAGGTGCAACCACAATGGAGGGGTATCTGTTGAGAGGCCCGACAAACATGTGGTTCCTGAAGAGGGGCAGCAGACTTTTCAGTAGTTGCAGGGGCAACAGTCTAGATGATTGACTGATGTGGCCCTGTTGCAGGGCCAACAGTCTGGATGATTGACTGATCTGGCCCTGTTAACACTAACCAAAACGGCCATGCTGTTGTGGTATTGCGAACGACTGAAAGCAATAGCAAACTACTTCCGTAATTTTTCCCAAGGGCATGCAGCTTTACTGTATTATTAAATAATGATGCCGTCCTCTTCAGTAAAATATTACGGAGGTAAAATAGTCCCCCATTCGGATATCCGGGCGGGGACTTCTCAAGAGGACGCCGTTATTGTGAGAAAGAAAACTGCCGTTACGGATCGGAGCGTGGAATGTCAGATCCCTTAATCGGGCAGGTAGGTTAGAAAATTTAAAAAGGGAAATGGATAGGATAAAGTTAGACATAGTGGGAATTAGTCAAGTTCGGTGGCAGGAGGAACAAGATTTCTGGACAGGTGATTACAGTGTTATAAATACATAATGAAATAGGGGTAATGCAGGAGTAGGTTTAATAATGAATAAAAAAATAGGACTGCGGGTAAGCTACTACAAACAGCATAGTGAACGCATTATTATGGCGAAGACAGACACGAAGCCCACGCCTACCACAGTAGTACATGTTTATATGCACACTAGCTCTGCAGAGGGTGAAGAAATTGATGAAATGTATGATGCGATAAAGAACATATTCAGGTCGTGAAGGGAGATGAAAACTTAATAGTCATGGGTGACTGGAATTCGACAGTAGAAAAAGAAAAAGAAGGAAACGTAGTAGGTGAATTTGGATTGGGGCTAAGAAATGAAAGAAGAAGTCGCCTGGAAGAATTTTGCACACAGCATAATCATAGCTAACACTTGGGTCGAGAATCATTAAAGAACATTGTATACATTGAAGAAGCCTGGAGATACTGGCAGGTTTCAGATAGATTACATAATGGTAAGACAGAGATTTAGGAACCAGGTTTTAAATTGTAAGACATTTCCCGGGACAGATGTTGACTCTGACCACAATCTATTGGTTATGAACTGTAGACTAAAACTGAAGAAACTGCAAAAAGGTGAGAATTTAAGGAGATAGGACTTGGATAAACTCAAAGAATCAGAGGTTGTGCAGAGTTTCAGGGAGAGCACAAGGTAACAATTGACAGGAACGGGGGAGAGAAATACAGTAGAAGAAGAATGGTTAGCATTGAGGAATGAAATAGTGAAGGCAGCAGAGGATCAAGTAGGAAAAAAGACGAGGGGTAGTAGAAATCCCTGGGTAACAGAAGAGATACTAAGTTTAATTGATGAAAAGAGAAAATTTAAAAGTGCAGTAAGTGATGCAGGCAAAAAGGAATACAAACGTCTCAAAAATGAGATCGACAGGGAGTGAAAAATGGCTAAGCAGGGATGGCTGGAAGCAAAATGTAAGGATGTAGAAGCTTATCTCACGAGTTGTAAGATAGATACTGCCTGCAGAAAAATTAAAGAGACCTTTGGAGAAAAGAGAACCACTTGTATGAATACCAAGAGCTCAGATGGAGACCCACTTCTAATCAAAGAATGGAAAGCAGAAAGATGGAAGGAGTATATAAAGGTTCTATACAGGGGCGATGTTTATGAGGACAATATTATGGAAATGGAAGAGGAGGTAAATAAAGATGAAATGAGAGATATGATACTGCGTGAAGAGTTTCACAGAGCACTGAAAGACCTAAGCCGAAACAAGGCCCCGGGAGTGGACAACATTCCATTAGAACTACTGACAGCCCTGGGAGAGCCCAGTCCTGACTAAACTCTACCATTTCGTGAGCAAGATGTATGAAACAGGCGAAATACCCTCAGACTTCAAGAAGAATATAATCCCAAAGAAAGCAGGTGTGGACAGATGTGAAAATTACCGAACTATCGGTTTAATAAGTCACAGCTGCAAAATACTGACGCGAATTCTTTACAGACGAATGGAAGAACTGGTAGAAGGCGACCTCGGGGAAGGTCAGTTTGGATTTCGTAGAAATGTTGGAACACATGAGGCAATAGTGACCCTACGACTTATCTTAGAAGCTAGATTAAGGAAAGGGAAACTTACGTTTCTAGCATTTGTAGACTTAGAGAAAGCTTTTGACAATGTTAACTGAAGTACTCTCTTTCAAATTCTGATGGTGGCAGGGGTAAAATACAGGGAGCGAAAGGCTATTTACAATTTGTACAGAAACCAGATGGCAGTTATAAGAGTCGAGTGGCATGAAAGAGAGGCAGTTGTTGGGAAGGGAGTGAGACAGGGTTGTAGTCTCTCCCCGATGCTATTCAATCTGTATATTGAGCAAGCAGTAAAGGAAACTAAGGACAAGTTCGGAATAGGTATTAAAATCCATGGAGAAGAAATAAAAACTTTGAGGGTCGCCGATGGCATTGTAATTCTGTCAGAGACAGCAAAGGACTTGGAAGAGCAGTTGAACGGAATGGACAGTACCTTGAAAGGAGGGTATGAGTTGAACATCAATAAAAGCCAAACGAGGATAATGGAATGTAGTCGAATTAAGTCGGGTGATGCTGAGGGAATTACATTAAGCTATGAGACACCTAAAGTAGTAATAAAGTTCTGCTATTTGGAGAGCAAAATGACTGATGATGGTCGAAGTAGAAAGGATATAAAATGTAGACCGGCAATGGCAAAGAAAGCGTCTCAGAAGAAGAGAACTTCTTTAACATCGAGTATTGATTTTAGCGTCAGGAAGTCGTTTCTGAAAGTGTTTGTATGGAGTGCAGCCATGTACGGAAGTGAAACATGGAAGAGAAATAGTTTAGACAAGATGAGAATAGAAGCTTTCGAAATATGGTGCTACAGAAGAATGTTGAAGATTAGATGCGTAGATCACATAACTAATGAGGAGGTATTGAATAGAATTGGGGAGAAGAGGAGTTTGTGTCACAACTTGACTAGAAGAAAAGATCGGTTGGTAGGACATGTTCTGAAGCATCAAGGGATCACCAATTTAGTACTGGAGGGCAGCGTGGAGGGTAAAAATTGTAGAGGGAGACCAAGAGATGAACACACGAAGCAGATTCAGAAGGATGTAGGCTGCAGTAGGTACTGGGAGATGGAGAGGCTTGCACAGAATAGAGTAGCATGGAGAGCTGCATCAAACCAGTCTCAGGACTGAAGACCACAACAGCAGCAACATATAAATTTGGAAAGTTTTTTAGTTGCAGTAAACCTCTGTAACTTTTCTATAATAATAATTTCAAGTATTGGGGCGTGTGAATGGTTATTCGTGCGTGATAGTATGTGGGACGTTCGGCATGATTGAAAGTCATTCATGTAATTCTCTACAGGAACTGACAAGTGTTCCAACTCTGTAACGTGGGAACGAATCCACTAGTGGTTCCCCTACTAGTGAATGTCGGATGTCCAAGTATGTATGCTTATGTATATGTATGGCAACATTCGCGACTACATAATAAATTTCCAGATGTAGAATAAAGTTTATAGTTCATTTGGTTTTGTTTATTTAATTAGAGAGTTTTGTGTTACTTAATTTGATAACGTCAATGAGCCTAAACAAGTGGTTGGTGCTTGCTAGGTTTTGGTGCGAGCCGCGCCCTAGAAGTGAGTTCTCATTGGTCGTAAGTGCTGGCAGCCAATGAGAAGCGAGACGGTTGGCCGCCTAGCGAGGAGATATGGTTTTGAGTAGTGGGAGAGTGAGAGGGGAGTCGCGAGCTACCTTTGATTGGAGGCGGTTATGCTGGATGTGACTTTTTGCATTATGTGTAAGATGAAGTCTTGGGATGTCTTCTGCGTTTATGGTCCAGTGCTAATGGCATCTGGTAGTGACCAGAAACCATTTGTGAAAACTTTAGAGTGTTGTGATAATTCGTTCCGATGAAAATTATATTTACTATTTAAAATTATATTTACTATTTAATGGCGAGCATAAACTTTAACTAAAGACAACCACTGAATATCGTGTGTAGAATTAATTGGCCGATCATTGACTGTGTTACAAGTAATTGGTTTCGGAATTTGGGAAGGTAAAAATTTCTGGCTGTTTTGGGTATAGCGATATCTGTGAGCAGAAACTTTACTAATTTTTGTAAATGTGGGCTGATGATGTTGCTTAACGGCAATAAAGATCTGTTGAAGGTTTAAAGTTGAACATCATGTTTAAAGTACGAGTGACATCCCTTTTCCGAATCATTTCTTTAAAGTACATAGACTATTTTCAGCAAATTTTACTTATAGAGGCTTCCCGCATGTAGGTATGAGGTTACAGTTCCCTCAACAATGCTTTTCTGTGATCTCGTAAGTAGTTGCAGTCAGGAGTTCACGTGCGAAGATCTACCGTTGTAAAGACGTAGGTGAACAAAAATTATAAAAGAAATTGCATTGCAGCAGCAACGTAAAAAAATCTTTCGCAATTGGTGCATCGCACGCACGCACGTAAAAAAAATCCGTCGCAAGCAGTAAATACTAAGCACTATCTTTCTTTATGAGTGATTCAATATTGGAAACTTCCTGGCAGATTAAAACTGTGTGCCGGACCGAGAGTCGAACTCGGGACATTTGCCTTTAGCGGGCAAGTGCTCTACCAACTAAGCTACATATGCACGACTCAGACCCCGTCCTTACAGATTTACTTCTACCAGAATCTCGTCTCCTTTGAGGAGGTGGCTTGAGTCGTGCTTGGGTAGCTCAGTTGGTAGAGCACTTGCCCACCAAAGGCAAAGGCCCTGAGTTCGAGTCTCGGTCGGGCACACAGTTTTAATCTGTCAGGAAGTTTCATATCAGCGCACACTCCACTGCAGAGTGAAATTATCATGCTGATTCAATATTTGTTTGCAGTTGTTAGATCTAATTTATGACATTACTGAATAGATTATGCTTATGAGCCCGTGGACGTATCATTGTTTGAGTGTGATGGTAGGTCCTATAGTGTAGTACTAGTGAGGTGTCAGTTTTGTAATCATCCAGGGCATGGATTGTTGCGCACTAAGGCTGTAGCAGGCACATGTTTTACGCGTAGACGTTTTGCTGATTTTGTTTGGGATTGCTCAGAGCGTAGATGGGTGACGATAGCCCAGAAGGAGTAATTTATAAGGTTCTTTTGAGTACTGAGTGGATTACTTTTATTCCTGGTATTAATTACAATAGGAGGAAATTACGCAAGATGTAGAAACACGTACTGCTACTAGTACAGGTCCGTTACGAATCTAACAGTGCAAGTGTGGGTGCGAACAGAGGAAAACTATCGCCAAAAGCAGGAGCATGAGGAGCTCTTTCGCAGATTTGAGACTTGAAGGCCGCTCAGGTTCAATCATGAGTCAGTGTAAAGTTCATTATTCTTCTCCCGATCCGGCTGTAGCCACACTTGTCAGCCCCTTTTGTGTCAAACAACAGAAAATGTCTCGATATTCATTCATGATATCACAGTTATTGCTGCGATGAGTGGTTCGCCATACGAACTAACCCTTCATGTGGCTAACTTGCGTTTAAATGGGAAAACCAAGACATTTGTATCATATCATGAGACTCTCGGTAAAGCACATTTGTTTCAACAGGTCATGGCTGGACTACACTAGCGCTACAAAAAAATGGAAAATGGTACACGTCGTTCACCCCAGAAGCTCAGCAGTGTCCATTTGAAACTTAATGAGTCAATGGGAATATTTTCAGAGGGGATTCACAAGGTCAATGAGCTGACGTTTATGCCTACCAAGAGTGCCGTGGTCAATAGGGTATCACTCCATGAAGCAACAGACACAGCGTAAGACGTTATCTTGCTCGAAATACCCGCAGAAATGACAAGAAGAGTTTCCATTGAGAATCTTATAATTTCAGCGCAATTCGAGGAGACAGATTTTGCCAACAAGTAATGAGTAGACAATAGTGAATTTGCTTCAGAGATCAAATGTTATAGATATGTATATAAGGGACATTGCAGAAACGGTGTGCGCAACCGGATTGTTAGTCAATTAGGGAAGTGGGACACTCAGCAGTGAAGTGTCGGAAGAAGAAATGGGAAGTACGGTCAGGCGAAGCGGCTATTAAACTCTAACGAGAATGCTTACACAGTTGGAAAGTATTGCTGGTAGAACATAAAACAGTACAAGCTAGTGCTCAGACGGAATTCTCTGTAGAGAGTGTATTGAGTAGTATAGAACAAAGGTTCTTGTAGACATGGGTGTGCACATGTCCGTTATTAGTCTTTACCTGGTGAGCAGGAGGAGACTTGGGCCACCGTGTTGTAAGTAATGTGGGGTGGCGATAGTAACGTTCATTCTTAGATATGAAGGTACTTGATTTTACTACTGGGGAAACTAAGTTTACGGAGCATATGGAAATCTTGCCACGTGTGTGAGAAGTATATGGGTGATTCTCAAGCTCGATTCTCTCGACAAACATCCTGCTAGGACACCTTTGGCAGCACATGGTTGAGCTCGTACAACTTTGTTTCAATTGCGTGTAAAAGCTGCAAGAGATACAAGTCTCAACTGTCATGGAGGCGATTCCAGCTAAACTGCAGACTCATCGGTTGAATAATACGCTGGCAGGTATCTGGAAAGCAGTGTTAGTTTCAGTAGGTACTGGTTTTCCTTTTGAGACGTCGCAGAGGATTAAGCCAGTCTCAAGCAATGAAGAGTAGAATGGTTCACTTTGTGTTGTGTGGAGAAAAGTAGAGCCTGCGAGTAAAGTTGCAGGTGGCAGCGATAAGTTTTGGCTTAGATGAAGTTAACCTATCAAAAAAGTACACGGATCTAAGACATCAGCAAATTATGAACGCACCAACATTTCTCAGGAACGTGGGTCTCTTGAAGGGAAGTGATTGCACAGATGTGGAAGAAGTACTGTTGAATTTCAGTGACTTGTTTTCTGCAGATGGGAGGTTACCAGCAACTCTGGTAACTTAGCACGATACGTCTGATTGGGATAGTAAACCGATTTATATGTAACCGTATCACATAGCAATACGTTTACAACACTGGAAGATTTCTTTGAACAGCAACTACGAGATGGGATTACAGAACTTAGCCATGGAACACGAATATAGTTATGTACTTAAAAATTCATTAAGTGAACCAATAATGAACTAAACTTAGATCACAAGAAAACATCCCGCGTCCCGCCATCCTGATTTAGGCTTTCTGTAATGTCCCTAAATCGCTCCAGGCAAATGTCGGGGTGGTTCCTTTGAAAGGGTATGGTCGGCTTCCTTCCCCGTCCTTCCCTAATCCGATGCACGGATGACCTCTCCGTCTGGACTCCTTCTCCAAACAACCCAACCCAAAACAGGAAACAGTGATATGGGTCATTTAACAAAAATGCTCTACACTGAAACACATTCACTCACTACGCATACCACAAAAAATTAACACTTCACGCTGAACATCATAATGAAACGTAAGATACTGAACTTACCAACAACATGCACAGACAGCCCGCAAGGCCAGTGACGTACTAACTACAAAGCTTAGCTTCTGAATCACGCTTTATACGCGAATTTAATTACACTGAAAACGTTAACTTCACTAAAAACTTTAATAAGGACTAGTTTGGCATGAAAGAGCCGAATCTTTCTCCTCTATCGACGTCATAGTCCGAGCTGGCAACAACTGCAGGCAAGAGTTTAGGACTCTCAGGCTTTTAAGTCACAACTGCAGTTTGTCATTCATCAGGATTTGTCACGCAAAATTAAGAGATGTGTCTCGTAGTGGAACTACTTTTTTTCTTAAGTTTTATTCCAGCCGCAGCCAGGCAACGGGGCCACCTCGGCGATGTGCTAAACAACTAAGCCACTATGAAGCACTGGTGACAGAAACCTTCGGCCGGGTGGGTGTTGCCACATCGGTTACAACAAAAGAACATGGAACAGCTGACACCATAACACAAACGACCAAGAGTGAAATAAGGTTTTGTAGTTCGGAGAAAAGGCAAGCTCCCAAGAAGCTTACACATCGCAGCTTTAACTGCGCCTGGCATCCCATGTTCAGAGTAGAGAGACGAAGTAATGTGAAGCAAACCCATTCGTCCCATCATCCCCCACCCAAAACGACTATGTACGATGTGTAGTATAAGGGTATAAGTAATCGAACAGAGAGGCTCAAGGCATTCAGTCATGTCGCCATTGTGTCTCGAAGCGAAGAGAATGATGGTATTTTGGGTTTCTGAGAAACCAAGACTATCACTTGGTGCTGTAGATTAGCTGGCTGCCTGCCCGCTGATTAATTCGTTAAGTTCCGGCATGGTGATCGCTATTACGGTTGAAGGGGGGCTCCGGGACTTAAGAAACTTTGTAGATATGGAGAGCGGATATGAGGCCAGCTGCTTGCTGCTGATGGACTTCGGCTCACGTTCTGCAGGCTATCTACGATTCGGCTGGGCTTGGAGCACCCTCGCGGCCTGCTGCCTATCTTGACGTCATCGGCCATCATCCCGGGCGACCTCTTGTGGCTGCCAGGGGATTAGTGAGCAACATCAAACTTCAAGTTACGGCTATCACCCGAAAAGTTCACATCATGGTGACCACGAGCACACAACACTGCGGAGTTTCTGGGTGGGTCACGCTTGTTCTTCATCCACTGCCGACTTACAGGTCGCCGCGGTACCATCGCCCATGGCCCAGAACAACGGGCGCCATAGGCGCCCTTGGGCCGTCAGCTTATTCCGCAACCAGCTGTGTTTGCGCACAATCGGAGAGGGCCATTGTGCTGTACAGGGCTGCTAGAAATGAACACCTTTCAATTATGTCACTGTTTTTCCATATGCCCTAGTGCAAACTTGTCACCTACTTCATTTCGATGGCTGTTCGGAAAATATTTTCCGACGGGCCGCGAAGTGGAAACCACAGCAAAAATCAAAAACATTTTATTTGCAACGGTTAGCTACACTTCTCAGCCACTTCGCTACACACTTCTCTCCGACTAAGACATTTGTCGTAGTGTTGTAGCAACCGCCGCTTGTGTTTTCCGCAAAATCTCTACGCTAGTATACAGCTCGTTGTCAGTGCCGAAACGTTCCAGCAGTTTATGTGAGCACAGATGAAACCTAGAGGGAGCCAATGACGGGCTATACTGTGCTTGATCTAACAGTTCCCATCAAAAACGCCTCAGGGTCATCTTCATTGCTGCTGTAGAGTGCGGCGGAGATTTGTAAAAAAGAATGAACCATATGACAGTTATCTTATGTGGGCTGCCTGACATCAGACGAAATTTCTCACCAAGCCCTCAATCTTGGCATTAGACACTATTTTCTATGCATCTTTACGTGGGCACCCTGTTCTTGGAACTGAAAAGATCGACGTGACGCGGTCGACTGGTATAGTAGAAATACTACCCAACATATATGTGTTTCGCAGTAGTTTCCATTACGTGCCACATCGCAATTTATTTTCCGAATAGCCCCCGTATTTCTCTAGCCCATGCCGCGCGTAGTGGAACAGAATAGGCCGGGTCGTATGTTATTATCAAGATTCTGTTCGTAAGTATATTGTGCCTGAGTATCTGTGAGTTTTATTGTCTTCTGAATAACTACCTTTAGCTTGAGAACAGCACAATATGAATTCAGTGAATAATTTTTAGACACAATGTTTAGCGACCGGCGTCGAAGTTCCCTACACATTAGCACAATGTTGGGTAATAAAAAGGACGCGTTTTTGAGAATCTTTACCGCAGTGTATCTCTTAAAACGCGTATTTTCGTAACAGGAAAGTGTAAACACAAAAACCACCCAATATAGCATGGCAGAAGTTGGTTTGCTACTGCCCGCCAATCATAGCACAGGACACGTGACGGGAAGAATCTTAGCTTTTACCGCGCTATGGGCCAGATGTATAGGTAAAACATTAAACAAGTAAATTTCACTACTGAAATAACGAAAAGTATTAAGCGTAGAGAGAAGGTAACATGCCATACTTGGTGTTGTTGTTTTCATACGAAGGAGCCCTAAGAAATAATTTATACGAGGGCTTGCTGAAAGTAATGGTTCCGAGTTTTTCAGCCGAACACTCTTAAATGCATTATTAACATTTTGCAAACATTTACATTTATCTCTACATATTTACTTTTAGTCTCCCTAACGACGAACACATTACTCTCAACGAGAAGCTAATTTCGTAATACCGTCAATGAAGAATGTTCGACTTTGTTGAGGGAGCCACAGCCTCACCTTTGCTTGCACCGTTTCATCATTATCAAAGTGGCGTTCTCGATGGTGTTCTTTCAGCTTTGGAAGTAAATGAAAATTGGAAATGTGTGGAGGATAATCGATGACACTGAACCCAAGTCGTCAGATTGACGCAGATTTCTCACAGCCCGTGTGTGCTCTTGCAATGTCACGCTGGAGGAGAGGGTGCTCCATGTGTGGACAAACGTTTCGAATTCAAAACTTGACTGCACATCACTCTTTCTCAGACACTGATACAGTAACGTTGCATAAGGTCATGTAACATGCTATATTCTGACGCTCCATCTGAGGTTTCATCTCGGTTCCTAGCCAATTCTCTGTTACAAAAACCTTGAAAAAACTATATGTAGTTCAGAAATAATAAAACTTTTCCTGCCAATATGTCCCTTGAATATAACGACAAGCGGATAGATGTGTTGAAAGGGTTTGGAGAGTTTGTTTTGATTATAATCGTCCAACAGGTGTGCAGTGGGAATGTATTCACATCTGTTAGATGCATGTAATGAAAACAAACACTCCAGACAGACATTTCACGTAAGTCATATCCAATGAAAATCTGTAATGACAAACTGCCTATTGGCTTCTGTCTCGGGTTCTTCGGTCGACGTTCATCTAATGATTTTTCTGACGTTTCGCCAGCACGAGTGTCTGGCATTGTCAAAGCTTCACCCTCCATTGCCGGTGGTGAAATGGAGCCGGGCTCGCGGCCGCAGACTATATGTACCTGGCACGTCAACGTCCGAGGGCTTCTCCGCGGTCATTTCCGGTGCGGTTCTCCTCTAGCTTCCTGCGACGGTCGTTCGCGGCAGTACGGGAAGCCAGCATCCATTTACCTAAAGGCTTTCCTCTTTCTTATTGAAACTGTTCTCTGAACAAGCGCGTGTGATAGTGCTTCTCTACAGCTAGAACTTCCGTGTCGGCGAATTTTATTACGTGGTCGGTCTCATTCAGTGTGTGCTACTCACCACCGCCCAAGTACATCGTATCTACGACAGAACGGAACGAGCTTTTCTTTGTGAGCGAATTCATACAACACGGAGAGACTTGGCATGAACGGATCAGGAACTTCTGGACATTTTCTATCAACTAAGTAGCAGAATGTATCGAGACGACTAGAACTAGATCGACAGCATCACTCACTAGTGCATGCAGAACGAACTCGAGCGCTGCACCGAGCGACAGAAGAAAAAGTTTGAAAGATGCCGGAAGCAGACCGACAAGGCGATTCCCGGCATGTCAAACACAGTGGTCAACCTCACTCAACGACAACTGACCGAAGAGTAAGTGCCTGTTCTTCAAAATGGAGGGAATTTCGCTATCACCCCGAGAACTATACCTATGGAGGACATCATTGCCAACACCGAAGCAGCCATTCGGACCCTTCCTTGTGAAAGGGCAGTGGAAATACGCACTGAAACAGCCAGGATACTGGGCCGAGCAAATCCACCAGCTTGCAACCTAAAGAAAGAAGAGGTACAAGCTAGTAAGAATCTCAACGCCGACAAGAGTATGTTGGTACTGCCTGCCGATACGGGGAATGCGACCGTCTTAATGAAGACCGAAGATTATGAGCAAACGATCCGAGACCTATTAGATCCGACGACGTACCGAAAACTAAGGGCAGACCCGACGCAGCGTATCACACGGAATACCAGTCGATTAATGAAAGCGTCTTGTCTGCCGGCGGACATACAGAGAAACCTGCACAATACAGAAGCCCTACCACCTCGGCTGTATGGATTACCAAAGATCTATAAGAATAGCGTTCCACTGAGACCGATCGTTAGCGCTCTTGGCTCACCGACTCAAACTTGTACCAAACGACATCCCGGTCAGCTTTGATGTTGTTCCGTTATTTACGAAAGTGCCACTCTGGAGCACATCGGTTCCATTTTCCCGCAAGTCATCAAAAAGCTCTTCCATGCATGTCTCACCAGTCTCACCACGAGCTGTTTCACGTGGAATGGCGATTTCTGTGAACAACCGGAAGGCGTCGCCATGGGTAGTCCTCTTAGTCCAGTGGTGGCCAACTTCTTCATGGAACAATTCGAAGCACAGGCACTGGACTTGGCGACTTGCAAAACTAAGGTGTCGTACGGGTACGTCGATGATACTTTTGTGGTGTGGAACCGTGGTGAAGAACAGCTCGGTGACTCCCTAAGACACTTGAACAGCCTCCATGCCAACATAACGTTTACCATGGAAGTAGAAAAGGACAAGAAACTGCCCTTTCTAGATGTGCTGGTCACAAGGGACGGCGAAAACATGGGACACAACGTGTATCGAAAACCGACGCACACTGACCGATACCTGCTCAAACTGTCAAACCACCAACTGAGCCGGAAAAGAGGCATGATTAGTACGCTCGTAACGAGAGCAGGACGAATATGTGAGCCGCAACACCTCAAACAAGAAATGTAACACCTGAAAACTGTCCTGAGGAGCAATGGGTACTCCACAAATTATATTAGAAGTGTAACACAGCCAAACAGTCGGCGAAGTAAGGAACCAGAAAACGAAAGGTCGGGTACTGCCTTTCTGCCATACATTCCCATAGTGAAGGACAGAATCGGCCGTATATTGCGCAACCATGGCGTAAAGACGATTTTAAGACCGACTAGGAAGATCAAAGAGTGTCTTAGATCGGCGAAGGAGAAAAGAGACCCACTTGCAATGTCGGGAATATACCGTATACCATGCACATGTTTATGTCGAAATGACTGGACGATCAATTAACACCAGGATCAAAGAGCATAAGCGACATTGCACGTTGGGGCAGGTGGAGAAATTGGTCGTGGCAGAGCACTCACTGAATGAGACCGACCACGTAATAAAATTCGCCGACACGGAAGTTCTGGCCGTAGAGAAGCACTATCACACGCGCTTGTTCAGAGAGGGTGTAGAAATAAAAAAACACGCGAAAAGTTTCAACAAGAAAGAGGAAAGCCTTAAGGTAAACGGATGCTGGCTTCCCGTACCGCAGCGAACGACCGTCGCAGGTAGCAAGAGGAGAACCGCACCGGAAATGGCCGCAGAGAAGCTCTTGGACGTTGGCGCGCCAGGTACATAGAGTATGCGGCCGTGAGCTTGGCTCTAGTTCACCACCGGCAATAGATATGGTGAAGCTTTGGCAATGCCAGCCACTCATGCTGGCGAAACGTCAGAAAAATCATTAGATGAACGTCGGCCGAAGAACCAGAGACAGAAGCCATTTGGCAGTTTGTCAACAAGTGGCCACGAAAGCCTTAACAAGTTTGTAAAATCTGTAATGCAACCATTTGTGTGGCGTGCTTATAATTATGTATTATTTACATTCTAGGAAAATTAATCTGTAAAAAAAACGCACCACATCTAAGGAAAGCATTAAAACCGTTTCAAGACGAATCATAAAGTTTCGAAACCGGTAACGGTACCCTTTGAATAAAGGAAATTTGTGACTGGTTGCTGTCTCAATACCATCAACAATAGTCCAGTGAAACTGCCAGAAAAAAAGCCTGTACCTTGCAAAAGGTGAGATAGAAGATTTAATTTTTTTAACTCGTTCATATTGTTGGAAAAGTTAGAAAACCAAGTTTTGCCAACAAAATTTCTCTTGGGAAAATTTTCTGCAGTCAAAAAACTTCGAAAATTTCGGACTTATTTCAGTTTTTTCTAAATACCTCAGTTTCATTTGCTGCTGTCGCTTTGACATCTATTTTCTTTTTTAAAGACCACAAAATTCTCTACAAATTTTTACTCCCAGTGTCTAAGGCGCTACAGCGCGTCAAAAAATACAACTTTTTCAAATTTGGAGCAAAGTGGCAAATTACCTAATTTTTGAACACTGTTATTTCAGTTTCTGTTTGTATAGTATAAACATATTACTCATCATGTTATTCATTGGAATTTACCATCTCACTCTGCTGCAGGGCCTGGACAAACGGCATCATATTCAGTAACTACGAACACATTCACGTCGGATTGCGTGAAGTTTATTTGTGTTACAATATGTAATACGATTGCATGCAGGTGCCGTATATTTTCTATAGTTGATTGACGTTAATGATCAGTTATAAGAAAAAATATGTAGGAACTGTTCTGTATTCTTTGGCGGCCGGAAGGCGATTATCTCTACTGATTGTTCACATCTATTAGCACACAACAATAAGGGTCCTGCAGTTTGGAGTCGCTTCCATTCAGTATATGTTGTAGTGCTGAGCCAGCCGATGTGGCCAAGCGGCTCTAAGCGCTACAGTATGGAACCGCGCGACCCCTACGGTCGCAGGTTCGAATCCTGCCTCGGGTATGGACGTGTGTGATGTTCTAACGTTAGTTGGGTTTAAATAGTTCAAAGTTCTAGAGAACTGATGACCTCAGAAGTTAAGTCCCCTAGTTCTAAGAGCCATTTGAACCATTTGTGGTGCTGAAAATGAGTATGGTTGACATGAATTTGTGTTTCATTTGCGAACAAACTGTGGTGAGTGGTGGACGCAATGTGAAAAAGAAAAGACTGAGCACACTTATCGATTGTAGTGCTAAACGCAGGGAGTCTGCTCACACCCGTTTTTTGTAAACGCTCAGTGAAGTGATGGTGCATGAAGCATGCTACAAGAAGTACATTAACGAGAGAACGATAGCAGCTAGCCTTCGTCATCCTCAGGAACCAACAGGCGTGCTACGTCGGTCGCAGGAAAAAGGTCAGTTCAATTTCAAAGAGAAATGCTTCTTATTTGCAAAATTCTGATGACTTTTTAAGCAAGCAGATAAGATTGCCGTATGCCAAACGAAAGTTTGTTTACAAAGTAATGAAATTTGAAGTGCAATCGACAGTATTAGAACGGCTAAACGACGTGGTGATGAATTTGGTCAATAAGTGATAAAGCGATTCCAAATGTAAAAGATTTGGTTGCTACAGATGGGTGGTACCACAGATTTTGCTACAGAAAGTTCTTTCACCGTGTTTCAGCTACTGCAAAGAAACGAGGTTACCGACCGGCAACACAATTAGATGAAGGCATGGAGGCTATATTTGCGTACCTGAAAAGCAATACCGAAGAATGCCAGTTTTCTATGGACGATCTGTTGGAGCAAATACCCACATCACCTCGTCCTGATATTCGAACTGTCAAGGCTCGCCTTTTCGAGAAACATGGTGACGATGTGGTGATAGGTGAAACAGCTTCAAAGCCAGCAGTCGTATGTTTCAAGAATGTTGGGCACCAACAACTCAGTGAAAATTGGTGCACCAAAAGAAATTCAGATCCTCAGCAAGAAAGACTACGAATCGTCAAAGCAGCTGCAAATATCATATTAGACGATATAAGATCAGTAGTGTACGATGTAAAATAGTACCCTCCCTCTAATAATTTTTTATGTGGTGTAGCGTCTGTCATACCAGAATCTGTAAGATTGCTCTTTGAAACTATAATTTGAAACAGAAGCGGTCTCCCAGAAAATGGGGGAAACTATGTGTTTCTCTTGCTCATGCACTCATATGTGCTGCGAGGCCACGTTCATTTATTTCATCACTTGTGACTGCTATTAGTGCATACTTGTACCGGAAGTTTGGCTCAAAACATATCATCCAGGTTTTATCTTCCCTTGGCTTTGCAGCATCTTATACTGAATCTGCCCCATTGGAAGTGTCTTCAATCCTTCAGCTTGAGAACGAAAGACGACGAGGTGATGCATTTTGCCAATTTCTGTTCAGATTTTAATGTAAACGCCCTAGATGGAACTAGTACTCTTCATGAAATGGGAGGTATAATGCGTGTTACTCCTCATCATGCATTGCTTCCTCAGAAAAATATTAAAAAGTTGAATCATCGTCCCTCAGCTCAACTTGTTAGTAAAGACGAAAAAAATGACATACATACATTCCACAGAACACAAGTTGGAGGGCTGAAGGCAATAAAAATTGAAGATTTCGACACAATTGTTCCTGCAAAACGTGAGATCCTCATCTCAGCAGCGAAAATTACGTGGGTATATTGTAAATGGTCTCAGGATGCAGTTGTTTCAGGATGGAATGGCACGCTTGACGGCAGGCAAAGAATATGAACGTTCTAAAATAAAGTGTCTTCCATTTCTTAATTCATCACCAACCCATTATGACACCATATATACTGCTCTGATGATAGCTAGAGATGCATGTAAAAGACACAATCAGACTACATGCTTTGTCACATTTGATCAGCCTCTGTATAGGAAGGCCAGGGATATTGTGGAGATTGACCTTCCTGAATTTCATAATGTGGAGATCCGACTTGGAGGTTTCCATTTCCTTATGTCGTTCATGGGATGTATCGGTAAAGTCATGGGTGTAAGTGGATTAAAGGACTTATTTGGTGTAGTATACGCTGAAAACAGCGCTGAAAAGATTTTGTCAGGACATGTATATTCCAGGGCTGTGCGAGCTCATTTGTTGTGTCACCTTGCTTTGGCCTGTCAAGTGTGGGATCACATTGAGCTAACAGAAGATGAACGTGGGACACTGAATGAGTTGTCTTTTCCTTGTGGTGTGTCAGAACTGTCAGTTGGCCAGGATACCAGTGTTCTCCGGGAACAAGTCATAAAAAAAATTTGTAACAGCCCTGAAAACGATTTAAAGTAAGGGACCCACAGCAAAATTATGGGTTCAGTACTACAAGATGGTTACTCTCATGAAACAATTTATTGAAGCGGATCGATCAGGCAATTGGAAACTTCATCTTGAAAGCGTGCGAAAAATCCTTCCATTCAGCTGGCCATCTTATGTACGCTAAAAGTGGCCACCTCTACTTACAGTAAATGTTGAGACTCGAGGAAAAAGTGGATTTATCAGAATACGAGAAGTTCATATCGAAAGGACATTTTACAATGCGGCGATCAGAAAAGTATTGGTCAGGGGTTTCTTCTGACATGACTATAGAGCAAACATTGATGAGAAACATGAAGAGTTCTGGATGACTTACTTCTGGCCGAGGAATTACGGATAGTGTATCAACCAAATGGACATTGGGTATGATTCACATGCAGAAAATTTGTGAAGAAATTGAGTAGTATTGCGAACTGAGCGCAGTAACACCAGAACAGCATGTAGATGCAAGAAGTTATCGCATCGAACGAGATGGCATAGACTTGCGTAAGCTGCGTGTTTGGTTTTCAGTGCAGCCTCCCTTCCCTGAAAGTGATTTTATAATGTCTATCAGCAGTGGTGTTGTCGGAACGGAGGATGTTAATTGTAATATGTGTCACGAAGAGGGGCAAAAAGGCATGAAAAGAATAGTTGGTGACAATTTTCACGATGTAAAGTTCCGTAGAAAAGATAAAGTTGTGACTTACCTTTCTGCGTTCAATTCTGTAAAAGCTGTTAGCACTCAAACTACTCCTGTTGATCCTTTAACTCTTTTCCAAAAGGTTTGTTTAATGAAACAAAGAGAAGAGGAATTAAAAACCTTTCTGAAATATGAACTTGCTCCTCACCAAATGTCACTGTTCTCCGAAAAAGGAATGCGAAAAGGAACAAAATCTTAATTCCACAATTCCTTCGTTCCAGCGGAAGATGTGAAGTCAGGTGGACCGAGGAAATTTTTTGTCATTGATGGAGAGTATCTTATTCACAAAGTGACTTGGACTCGAAATGTTGCTTCAAGTCAATAGCCCAAAGCTATGTTTCTTACCTGCAACGTCACTTTGGATCTCAATTTGCAATTGTATTTGATGGGAATCCATGTGAGGGAGAGAAACGCAGCAAAAGGAGTGCTGAGAGGCTTTGTAGGTCCAAAAAACATTCTTCGGTTGACATTGTGGTTGAATCAGAGATGGTGAACCAAGTCCCTCAGGACAAGTTCTTGTACAACGAACGAAACAAGATGCGTTTGATCACACTTCTTAAAAAGGAATTTCTGGAGTGTAGCATTGAAGTGCACCAGGCACCAGAGGACGCTGACGTTATGATTGTAACATCTGCCATTTCAAGAACCAAAGAGTTTAGAAGTATTGTCATTGTAGGAGAAGATGTTGACCTGTTTGTGCTCATGACAGGTTTGGGGCAAGGCATTGAAAACTTATTTTCTTAAAGCCAGGAAGAGGAATTGCCGAAGACAAGTGGTTTTCCACTGCAACTTACAAGTTTGACAGTGAATGTATTCTGTTCAGTCACGCCTTTAGCGGATGTGATACAACATCCGCTTTTTTTGGTCAAGGAAAAATTAAGTGCTGCAATATTCTTGCGAAAAATGAACACCTAACCTCAGCGCTTTGCACGTTCAATAAACCACATTCTACCCGTGAAGAAATAATAACAGCAGAAGAACAGGTTACTATCGCATTGTATACTAGAGGTGTCAGCAGTTCCCACACACTAGACCATTTGCGGTACCAGCTATTCGCCAAGTCTGCCCCAAAAAGCAAACTGAATCCTCCACAAATGCCACCTACACAAGATGCTGCACAACATCACTCGTTGCGGACTTACCAACAACCCCATAGTTGGATGGCAAACTGGAAACCTCCTGAGAAATGGGCTGGAATCACAGGGACCAGTGTCCAATACCCGTTTTAATGAGCCAAGAGCCAGCACCTGAAGCACTTCTTCACATTGATTGATTCTCATGCATGCTGAACTGTGGCGGAGCGTGCTCCTGCAGAAAAGCGGGTTTGAAATGTTCTTCAATTTGCAAGAAATGTATTGGGGTCAACTGTGAAAATGTGGCAAATTTTTTTATATGAAGACAGTGAAGAAGATGTTGTGAAGGATGTTGAGGAAACCGCTGACGAAATCAACGAACTTACCGAGGCTGACTCGCTGTTTAAAGAAGAGGTCAATCTGAGGTCGACTCTATGTACAGACCCTGAATCCGTAACTCAAGATATTTCTGGTGACATTGAGGAACCTGGCCCATCAAAACGTTGGAAGTGATGCTCAAATCTGTCTCAAGTGCGCTAAAGTGCGATATTACAAGTATTACACGCTTAGAACTGTCAAAATTTTTTAGTAACTGACAATGCATTTCAATTGTAGTAAAGCTACTTATTTGTAATGTCGACTGTGTGGCTTTAATACGGAAGAGTAATTACCTACCTAATTAGGTTGCCTATTGCAGTTAATAAAAGTACAGTTTCCTGAGACAATTTATTTTATGTGTGTGTGTGTGTGTGTGTGTGTGTGTGTGTGTGTGTGTGTGTGTGTGTGTGTGTGTGTGTGTGTCTACGTCTCTTAATGATTTTTTTTATATTTATAGTTTAAAAAATACCAGGGCTGAGGTGGCCCCTAGTGAACTTCAGGTAGTGATGTAAGAATCACAGTAGTTGGGTGCCCAGCAATCCTCATGTGCTCCTGAGAAACTGAATACCTGAAAGTGAGGTGGTAAATTCCAACATATAATATGATGTATAACGTATTTATAATACACAAACAGAAACTGAAAAAATAGTGTTCAAAAATAAGGTATCATTCCACTTTGCTCCAAATGTGAAAAATTGGTATTTTTTGACGCGCCTTAGATACTGGGAGTAGAAAAAAATGGTGACAATCAAATTTGTAGAGAATTTTGTGCTGTTTAAAAAAGAAAATAGACGTTAAAGCGATAGGAGCAAAAAGACTTAGATATTTTGAAAAAAGTGAAAAAAGCCAGATATTTTCCAAGGTTTTTGACTGCAGAAAGTTTTCCCAAGCGAAATTTTTTTGGCAAAACTCGGTTTTCCAATCTTTCCAACCATATGAACGAGTTGAAAAAATAAACTCTTCTACCCCACATTTTGCAAGGTATATCTGCTATTTGACTGGACTATAATTTATTACTGTTAATTTTTTGTTTCAAATGAAGTTCTACCTCACAAACAGTAAACTTACAAGAGCAACAAATTTTATTGGAAATAACAAGAAATGCAGGAATAGAATATCTGCGTGTACACTGTATGTTTCATTTCTTGTGTGACCATTTATGTCTTCTTATCTTGCAGGAAATTGTCATTCCCCTCTAATTCGACAGAAGGAATAACAGAGATTCAACGTAGTTCAAGCTTTTAAGTTAAAGAATAGATCATATGAATTACGACGAGGAAATGATCGACTTAATTTCATCCCGAGGGACGTCAGCAGACAGGAATTCCCAAACAGCGCTCAAGTGAGTTCAGTGAAGTTGGAGAGAGAAACCATAGAAGCAAAAATTAATCGATGAAATAAAAATGATGTTATATCTAGTTTTTATCTGTAATAACCAAGACGTTAGCTCTAAAGCTACCTCAAAAGTCAGATCCCTCAAAACCAAAGATATAACATACTTCTTACCTAATTTTAGAAACACGAAAATATTTTGTCAGATTTTTCAAGGAAGAAGAGGCGAGGAGTTAGAAAAAAGGAAGTGATCAACACAAGAAGAGATAGCTGATACGCGTCGTGTTCACGCATAGAATAAAGAGTAATTATATTAAACACAACAGATACTCATAACAGTGAATTTACTTATCAATAATATATTCTTCACTATTTGCAACAGTCTGTCAACGCTGAGTCAACTTTTCTATTTCTCGCATGTGGCAATCACGTGTTTTTGAGGTGAAAAACTCGTCAAACCGTGTTCGGAGCGCATTTTTATCTGGAAAGAAAGTGTGGAAGAGAGTGTGGAAGAAGAAAATCTGTGGGAACCAGATCAGGCGATAGTAAGTTAGGTGCAGAATAACTTTCCAGCCCATCTACCATACAATTATTTTTTTCGGTTTTTTTTTCAATCTAGCAGAATATGGGGAGGAGGGGATGGGGCATTACAGTCGAGTAGCGTCACTTCACGCAATCTTCCCAGTCGTTATTTTTCGACTGCGACTGCAAGACGTTGTTGACAATAAATGTCAGCATTGATGGTTACACCTCGGGGAAGCAATTCGTAGAACACTACACTGTCGCTCTCCCAACAGATGCGTAACATTACCTTTTGAGAATACACTCCGGTCTTTGTACATGGAGTTGCTGCTTTTTTTGGGCTCAACCATTCTTTACTTTCCTGGCGTTCGTATAAAGACACCATTTCTAGTCGCCAGTAACAGTAAAGGATAGGAATGGTCGGTGTTGTAACGAACCAGTTGATGATGTGCAAGTACTGTTGCACATATGACCACCCACTAATTTTGGAGATTTTGGCTTACAGCATGAAGTACCCGTACACCTGATATTTGAACCATCCCCACAGCATGCGAATGTCACACAATTGTGGAGTGATAACGGCTCATCTCTTTTGACAGGTCTCGAGTACAACGAGAGAGTCATTGTTGATCAATGCGTTTAAACGGTCTTCATCAAATCCTGAAGGTCTTCCTAACGTGGAAAGGCACTAATGACAAAACAATCCTCCTTAAAACGAGAAAACCATTTTCTTGCCACGTTCAGTCCAAAGACATTATTCCCATACGCGGCACAAATGCTTCAGACTGTCTCCGCTGCTGTTACCCTTCTATTGGACTCAGAGTAATATGTGGGAAATGTTCGGATATCTCCATTTGGCGCTCCACTTTAAATCATCCGCAGCTGCACTCACTATTTCCAAATGATAAAATGGAAACTCAAATAAAAAATGACAGGCATAAATAAATCCATATCACATGCAAAATAAAAACTCTACGAATTTGTGCAGCACCTTAATGTATGTAGAAGAAGCAGGTAATAATGGGAATTACAAACAGGCGTATAGAGATTTGCTATTAGACGTGAACGTAAGAGAAACAGTGAGCGGGTAGCTCTCACGAAAATTGTAGAGAATAAAGACAGATGCGGTATATTCGCTAACTAATGACATAACGTCTTTGTGAAACTATCAAAATACCGAAAATCAAACAATGTGTAACTTAGAGCTTCCTACTACCTGCGCAGCAGCGCGGGAGATTCGTGGCACATGTTACACACTAGAATAATTACCTGAGGTAGGGGAAACAGCCACTACATCTGAATAATGCAAATGTGAATTCAAGTATGCACGCACCTTGAGAAGAGAGAAGGGTGTGCGCAGGTCACCGTCTGTATTTCGGTAAATACCGCTAAGTAAGGCCTACTGTGATCGTGAGGAAGATATGGTATGGGAACATGTTATAAATATATTTGATGGAGTGCCTGAAAATTTATCATGTAAAGAAAATGTATGAGAATGAAGTGAATGTCTCCCTGACAGTGAAACGAGGTGTATTTTTCAGACACTAAATGGGCTATCGATACCAGATGAATAGAAAATGGAAAAAGATTTAAGCGACTGAGGCGACACTGTCTAAGGCACTGGGATAGCGTGCCACGGGTTTTGTGTTCGAACTTCCGTCCGACCAGCGGTATCCATGTTTTCCGTTTAGATTATAAATCGTTTGATTTCCTTACAGAGAACAATGCAGACATCATCGTATGTTGGATACTTTCATGCTTATAGTAGTGACTTCATCTTCGATAGGACACTGTCTAAACATTCCGGCTCTTGTAATTCGATACAATATGAAGTGCCATTTCTGTGTTACCATACCTGTACATTACACGCACTGAAGGAGAAAAAAAAATAGTTCGAATGGCTCTGAGCACCATGGCACTTAACATCTATGATCATCAGTCCCCTAGAACTTAGAACTACTTAAACCTAACGACAACACACGACACCCAGTCATCACGTGGCAGAGAAAATCCCTGACCGCGCCGGGAATCGAACCCGGGAACCCGGGCGCGGGAAGGGAGCACGCTACCGCACGACCATGAGCTGCGGACAAGGAGAAAACACACGACTCATAATCATTTATGACAATTATGTGTCGCGAGTGTTTTGCCCTGCGTCGTTCAACGTTTGACAGCACACGGAGAGGCTTTCCAGTATTTACTTGTTTCGCTGGCCGTTGTGGTCGAGCGGTTCTAGGCGCTTCATTTAGTAACAGCGCAACCGCTACGGTCGCAGGTTCAAATCCTGCCTCGGGCATGGATGTCTGTGATGTCCTTAGGTTAGTTAGGTTTAAGTAGTAGTAAGACTAATGACTTCAGATGTTGAGTCCGATAGTGCTCAGAGCCATTTGAACCATTTACTTGTTTCCAGTATTTTCATGGAATTAATTTCCAAGTCACTGCAGATGAACTCAATTTTTATCTGATGTTCATTCTAAAATTATTGTACGTTAAATGCTAAAGAACGCGAGTCAATCATGAGCTTTAAAAAGTTCGTATTCACAGTCTATGTACGTCACACAGCGCATTTTCTTTGCAGCAAGACGGTTGAAAATCGACAGTGAAATTAGTGATGCATTAAATAATAAATTAAAGAATAGTGATTGCCTCACTAATGGTAGTTTTTGTGGAAGACCGAATAGCTCTAACAGGTAACAGGTAATTTCGCGAAAGCAGGAACGTACGGTTTCTGATGACTGTTCTAGATTTTTTTAATTTTGAGTAGTTTTCAATTAAAATTAACCCTATCTGCTTCATTCTATTGTTTAGTAAGGAAACTTGCACTTCACTTGCGTATCAAATGACTGGGGAAGGACGTCTCGATTGTGCACTCTCTTCTATATCGACGTCTGCGGTAAGTTACTTTGAGGTGTGTGACCGAAGGTACTTCCTTATGGTGCGTGCCGGAACCGTCAGTTAGCCCCGTTTTCTTCCCAGTCCCGAATGGTTGGTGGAATGAATGTTCACTGGTAAGGTTTCGTGTGCGTTCGAATCTCATTTTGAGTTCGTTGTGTTTTCTCGGAATACTCGTACGAGAAAAATAATATAATTGCTGACTCTTCTAAGAAATCTCAAGGAATTTTAACATGAAACCACACTGTGACGAGCAACTGCTGTTTTGTCTGCACACTCGAAATGTATAAGCAACAGCATGACGTTTCCGTGCCTACTAAACGTACCTGCGACTAAACGTGCTGCCAATCGTTGCATCATCTCCGTTTCCTCAATCAGTGCTTTCTGGTAAGCGTCCCTGAATAACTAGCAATATTTATGTATCGGTCTAAGCTACCTCTTCATGGGTGAACCACGCTTGAAAAAAGTACGTCTTTGCTCCGTTTCATAAATTGTGATGTCATAGATTCCTAATTTCGTAAGCTCTTCAGCCTCTACTCCCTAGTTGTTGTTGTACCAACACTTGCTCAGACAATTAGACTACCAGTACTTATTACTTGACCTGGCCCTTTGATTTCTCTTCAGTTCATCGCTGACCACGTAGATTTTGCAAGTTAGCTGTTGGTAAGGTTGGTATCTCAGCTCCCCATATAACTGTTCAATACCTGTATCTGTCAGAAGGTTCGTTTGTGTCGTTGGTTATAGGGGATGATGTAATGTTATTCCTTATTGTCAATTCTCATATCGTTAAATTCCATTATTCTAGCTCATCAGCCTAGTTAATTTGATATAGACTTCATTGTGTAAGGTACATCAACAAGGTTAGTTTTTCGCAAAGTAATGATTGACTTCGAAGTGGAAAGAAAATTGCACACTGTCCAGTGACATTAATGTGAGCACCTGTCAAAAGCCTGAGTAACCACCTTTTGCACCGCGGACTGCTGCGAGCCGTGCAGGAAGAGAGTCAGCGAGGATCTGGAAGATACCGACAGAGACGTGGAGCCATGCAAACTGCAGTGCCGTTACCAGCTGCGCGAAATATTTCGGTTAAGGTTCTATGGCACGCACAGCCCGAACGAGGTGGCCCCACAGAATGTCCACTGAGGTTAAAACGGGGACGTTTGGTGGATTATGGGGGTACGGCAAACTGATCTAGCGCTGCGAGTTGTGAGACACGTTGCATTGTCCTGCTAGTAGATGCCTTCGCGCCGAGGAAAACAGACTAAATGTAGGGCTGATATGGTACCGAAGGATAAACCATTGCACCTTCCAAATGCCGGGATCAATCAGGGAATACCTCGAAAATATTTCCCTGTCCACAACGCTCCCTCGTCCGGTCTGTACCCTTGCGAAGACTGTTACAGTGTGTTTCCTTTCAGTGCCAAAAAATATAAAACCTGATTCGCCTGAAAAGACCACCTTCCCTCACTCAGTGGACGTCCAGTTGCAATACTGGCGGGCCAATGAACGGTAGGCGTTGTGAACCAGGCGCCTGCTGTTGAGGCACATATGCCACAATGTTAGCTGAACGGCCGTTGGGAGGACATTGTTGGTAGGCCCGTGGTTCATTACGTTGGAACCACAAGATCCAGCTAAAATACACCAATAATGACACGGTCTTTCAAATACAGAAGCAAACAGCTTAGTACAACAGGTTGTTCAGATTATAACTAATGACTGAGCAGTGCAATTACAATCAGAGAATTGAACCGCTTAACATCTAAATCTAACCAAAACGTCCCTCTTTTGCTTAACGGCAACCTGTGGCTTAGTACAATAGTTCCGACTGCACTTACGACCCACAACTAATTAATTAGAACATTAGGTACCAAGTAGAAAGAAAAGGCAGTGTAATAGAGGGACAAATTTTCAAACGACAAGTGGTGTCTTAGAACAATATGACTGCCTATACTTACGACCAAAGAGCCGACTGAGTAAAACTCTAAGAGTCGGGTACCAACCAAAGAATAATAAGGAGGGCAGATAGAGAATGGTATAAATCTTCAAGAGGATTGCAGACTGTTACTCCCCTTATCAGCAAGCAGTTCATGGATCCACGGTGCATCGCAGCGGTTACTGACAAGGGAACCTCCCCATCGCACCCCCCCCCCCCCCCTCAGATTTAGTTATAAGTTGGCACAATGGATAGACCTTGAAAAACTGAACACACATCAATCGAGAAAACAGGAAGACGTTGTGTGGAACTATGAGAAAAATAAGCAAAGTATAGAAACTGAGTAGTCCATTAGCAAGATACAAAACATCAAGGATAATGTGAGCTCAGGAGTGCCGTGGTCCCGTGGTGAGCGTGAACAGCTGCAGAATCAGAGGTCCTTGGTTCAAGTCTACCCTCGAGTGAAAGTTTTTTACTTTCGCAAAGTTACGATCTGTCCGTTCGTTCATTGAGGTCTCTGTTCGCTGTAATAAGTTTAGTGTCTGTGTTTTGCGACCGCACCGCAAAATCGTGCGGTTAGTAGACGAAATGACGCGCCTCTACAATGGAAACCGGAAACATTTGATCGCAAGGTCATAGGTCAACCGATTCCTCCACAGGAAAACACGTCTGATATATTCTATACGACACTGGTGATGGCATGTGCGCCAAATGACAGGAATATGTTGTCGACCTAATTAACTTTACACTTGGAAAATGGGTAAAAATATTCTTCTACCTTGCCCGATTTAGGTTTTTTGTGGATGTGATAATCACTCCTAAAAAAAGTGATGAAAACTTGAGAGTTTCTCACATAAACTGCAACAAATGAATGCAACTGTTTCACAGTCGCACAGTTTTCCCTGTTCTATGTCAAAACATATGTTTTTAACGTTTTTCTAATTTTTCCATGTGCAGACCGTCAAATCCTGCATATGTACAAGCAAATCTGAACATGTACTGGAATTTTGGAGAGCGCAGTTGATTATGTGTGAGTGCCTGAACTTTGATAAATGTCTGAAAATAAATAATTTAACTTCTCACTCGAGAGAAGACATGAACCCAGGTCTTCCGTTACGCAGCTACTCACGATAGCAACGAGACCACGGCGCTCCTGAGCTTACATTGATGTTGCCTGTCTTGCGCATGGACTACTCAGTTTGTATATTTTGCTTATTTTTTTCATGGTTCCACATAACCTCTTCCTGTTTTCTCGATTGATTTGTGTTCAGTTTTTCAAGGCCTATCCACTGTGCCAGGGGGGGGGGGGGGGGGGGGCGTGGATATGTGTGATGTCCTTAGGTTAGTTAGGTTTATGTAGTTCTAAGTTCAAGGGGACTGATGACCTCAGATGTTAAGTGTCATATTGCTCAGAGCTTTCATACTTGATGGCTTCCCGATGGCGATGCTATCTTTCAGCACTATAGTTATGCGAGTCTTTGAAATAGAACCGAGCTGCAGTCTTTGAAGACCATGGTAGAGAACCCAGGTTGGTGTCTCGGTGATCAAATTCGCCTGATTTAAATCATATGGAACGCATCTGGGTCGCTATCGGACGGTATCACCAAACGCAAAACGCCAGGGGCTCGTTATTTACGCGAATTACATGATCTGTGCGTAGACGTGCCAACAAAGTAAATGTAACTCCATCTTCTGGTGGAGTATGGGACTGCGGCTGTTCAATGTTCAATAAAAACCATACCAATCGCCGTAATATAGGTTTATTTGTAGGCAACCAGTTTCGACGTTTTACTACGTTATCTTCAGGCCAAAACTGCTCCAATACAGTTGTTGACTGTTGTCCAACAAGCACGTATGCTCAATAGCTATTACAAGTTAAAGGCACTGCTATATTTGTAACACGAAGGTTACAGGATTGGAGCAGTTTTGGCCCGAAGATGATGTAGTGCATTGCGGAACTGGTTGCCTAGAAATACACCTATATAACGGCGATTTGTGTTGTCTTTATTGTACCAACAAAGTGTCGGATACCTGATACGCAGAGTCAGTGATGTATTTCGTTCGAGAAAAAGAGGCACGAACAAGCTACATAGCTGCCGGGCGTTATGTTTTGGCTCATCAGTGTGTATTCCATGAGGTTACTGCCAAACAGAATAGCTGTCATCTTTTAAGGGACGGCGGGACCCGATAAACGACAACCACAATATTCAAGCAGTAATAATTGGAAAACACCTTCTAAACTACAATTCGCAATCCAAGACTAACTTTCGTAGACTTTATGACTTTTATACTAATGACAACTAAACATGGTGACAAAACGTTGATTAATACAAACATCCATCGTCTAAATTATTTCTAGAATAACTACCACGGTCAATATGGAGGCCCTGCCTAAGCACTGTAACAGCAATTGTTGAGCCAAATGGTAGAATTTGTCACCAGGTTCAAGTGCAGTTACTGAAATTAGCTATAGAGGGTAAACATTATAGGGGAAAACACAGTTGGTATACTCAAAGCTCTTACTCCTCGTTGTAATAACTCTTAATATATTCTTCTTTTCGTATAAAATGTGGCCCCTGGACAAACAAATACACGATCTTACCACTGGTAATGAAATCTGAAGTGATAGGCCAAGTTTCATACCATAATCGGATACAAATAACATGTGTTGAAGTATGAAAAAGCTGTAACACAGTCTTTAAGCCTTCCAGTTACAACCTGCAAGTGTAAAAGCGTCTCTGATTCTAGCAAAAAATGTGTGCCGATGTGACTGCACTCTGTACGTTAGTTAGAAGAAAGAGTTGTTGAAACACGTCTCGATATATTCATGACTGCAACACGTGTCTTTAAATTACCTGAAACCTCCGACTTGCTTTAAGCGGCTGAAACTGGTACGCAAAAAAATCTTTCAAATGGCTCTGAGCACAATGGGACTTAGCTGCTGTGGTCCTCAGTCCCCTAAAACTTAGAACTACTTAAACCTAACTAACCTAAGGACATTACACCCCTTCTTGCCCGAGGCAGGATTCGAAGCTACGACGGTAGCGGTCACGCGGTTCCAGACTGTGGCGCTTCACTGCCACACCGGCCGGCCAAACTTGTACGCAGAGAAGAGACATTCTGTTTGCTGAAGACAGTTCGCTTAAGTATTCATTTCGCTGAAGGCAGCAGTTTGCATCTTCTACAATCAAGTGAAACCGTGGTCTAGAGGCGCCGGCACGGTAGCTCAGCGTGTACGGTCAGAGAGCCGGTTAACCTCTGTAATAAAAAAACTGAGTTAATCGATCAACAACGAACTTAAACGGATGCCATACGACATCCGCCCCGAGCAGATGCAACGAACAAAAGCGAACAAAATAAGATTAAAAAAAAAAGGGTAGCGTCTTTGATTCATAATCAATACGTTTTCGGTCCCGGGTTCGATCCCAGCCACTGCCTAAATTTTGATAAATAATCAGCATTGGCGCCCGAAGACTTCCGGCATAAGAAGTCAGCCTCATTCTGCCAACGGCCTTGTCAAAGAGGGCGGAGGAGCGGATAGAGGTTCAGGGCACACTCTTGTCCTAGGGGTGGGAAATTGCCACTAAAGGCGGAAGAATCAGCAATGATCAACGACATGAGGATGCAGAAGGCAATGGAAACCACTGCATTAAAGACACGTAATGTGTATCCACAGGATATGTGGCCTGTACTTGAAGAAGTGTCATGATGATCTCTGCAGTGGCAAAAGATTCCGGAGTAGTCCCTCATTCGGGGAGGTTATCATGAGAAAAAGATTGAATAATCATCGAAAGGATAACGTTCTACTAGTCGGGGCGTGGAATGTCGGAAGCTTGAACGTGGTAGGGAAACTAGAAAATCTGAAAAGGGAAATGCAAAGGCTCAATCTAGGTATAGTAGGGGTCAGTGAAGTGAAGTGGAAGGAAGACAAGGATTTCTGATCAGACGAGTATCGGGTAATATCAACAGCAGCAGAAAATGGTATAACAGGTGTAGGATTCGTTATGAGTAGGAAGGTAGGGCAGAGGGAGTGTTACTGTGGACAGTTCAGTGACCGGGTTGTTCTAATCAGAATCGACAGCAGACCAACATCGACAACGATAGTTCAGGTATACATGCCGACATCGCAAGCTGAAGATGAATAGATAGAGAAAGGGTATGAGGATATTGAAAGGGTAATGTAGTATGTAAAGGGGGACGAAAATTTAATAGTCCTGGGCGACTGGAATAAAGTTGTAGGAGAAGGAGTAGAAGAAAACGTTACAGGACAGTATGGGCTTGGGACAAGAAATGAAAGAGGAGAAAGACTAATTGAGTTCTGTAACAAGTTTCAGCTACTAATAGCGAATACCCTGTTCAAGAATCACAAGAGGAGGAGGTATACTTGGAAAAGGCCGGGAGATACGGGAAGATTTCAATCAGAGTACATCATGGTCAGACAGAGATTCCGAAATCAGATATTCGATTGTAAGGCTTACCCAGGAGCAGATATAGACTCAGATCACAATATAATAGTGATGAATAGTAGGCTGAAGTTCAAGACATTATTCAGGAAGAATCAATACGCAAAGAAGTCGGATACGAAAGTTCTAAGGAATGACGAGATACGTTTTAAGTTCTCTAACTCTATAGATACAGCAATAAGGAATAGCGCAGTAGGCAGCACAGTTGAAGAGGAATGGACATCTCTAAAAAGGACCATCACAGACGTTGGGAATGAAAACATAGGTACAAAGAAGGTAGCTGCGAAGAAACCATGGGTAACAGAGGAAATACTTCAGTTGATTGATGAAAGGAGGAAATACAAACATGTTCCGGGAAAATCAGTAATACAGAAATACAAATCGCTGAGGAATGAAATAAATAGGAAGTGCAGGGAAGCTAAGACGAAATGGCTGCAGGAAAAATGAGAAGACATCGAAAAAGATATGATTGTCGGAAGGACAGACTCAGCATACAGGAAAGTAAAAACAACCTTTGGTGACATTAAAAGCAACGGTGGTAACATTAAGAGTGCAACGGGAATTCCACTGTTAAATGCAGAGGAGAGAGCAGATAGGTGGAAAGAATACATTTAAAGCCTCTATGAGGGTGAAGATTTGTCTGACGTGAAAGAAGAAGTAACAGGAGCCGATTTAGAAGTGTTAGGGGATCCAGTATTAGAATCGGAATTTAAAAGAGCCTTGGAGGACTTACGGTCAAATAAGGCAGAAGGGATAGATAACATTCCATCAGAATTTCTAAAATCATTAGGGGAAGTGGCAACAAAACGACTATTCACGTTGGTGTGAAGAATATATGAGTCTGGCGACATACCATCTGACTATCGGAAAAGCATCATCCACACATTTGCGAGAATTATCGCACAATGAGCTTAACAGTTCATGCATCGAAGCTGCTTACAAGAATAATATACAGAAGAATGGAAAAGAAAATAGGTGACGATCAGTTTGGCTTTAGGAAAAGTAATGGCGCGATAGAGGCAATTCTGACGTTACGGCTAATAATGCAAGCAAGGCTAAAGAAAAATCAAGACACGTTCATAGGATTTGTCGACCTGGAAAAAGCGTCCGACAATATAAAATGGTGCAAGCTGTACAATATACTGAAAAAAGTAGGGGTAAGCTATAGGGAGAGGCGGGTCATATACAATATGTACAACAACCAAGCGGGAATAATAAGAGTGGACGATCAAGAACGAAGTGCTCGTATTAAGAAGGGTGTAAGACAAGGCTGAGGCCTTTCGCCCATACTCTTCAATCTGTACATCGAGGAAGCAATGATGGAAATAAAAGAAAGGTTCAGGAGAGGAGTTAAAATACAAGGTGAAAGGATATCAATGATACGATTCGCTGATGACATTGCTCTCCTGAGTGAAAGTGAAGAAGAATTAAATGATCTGCTGAACCGAATGAACAGTCTAATGAGTACACAGTATGGTTTGAGAGTAAATTGGAGAAAGACGAAGGTAATGAGAAGTAGTAGAAATGAGAACAGCGAGAAACTTAACATCAGGATTGATGGTCACGAAGTCAATGAAGTTAAGGAATTCTGCTATCTAGGCAGTAAAATAACCAATGACGGACGGAGCAAGGAGGACATCAAAAGCAGACTCGCTATGGCAAAAATGCATTTCTGGCCAAGAGAGGTCTACTAATATCAAATACCGGCCTTAATTTGAGGAAGAAATTTCTGAGGATGTACGTCTGGAGTACAGCATTGTGTGGTAGTGAAACAAGGGCTTTGGGAAAACCGGAACAGAAGAGAATCGAAGCATTTGAGATGTGGTGCTATAGACGAATGTTGAAAATTAGGTGGACTGATAAGGTAGGAATGAGGAGATTCTACGCAGAATCGGAGAGGTAAGGAATATGTGGAAAACACTGACAAGGAGAAGGGACAGGATGATAGGACATCTGCTAAGACATGAGGGAATAACTTCCATGGTACTAGAGGGAGCTGTAGAGGGCAAAAACTGTAGAGGAAGACAGAGATTGGAATACGTCAAGCAAATAATTGAGGATGTAGGTTGCAAGTGCTACTCTGAGATGAAGAGGTTAGCACAGGAAAGGAATTCGTGGCGGGCCGCATCAAACCAGTCAGTAGAATGATGACAAAAAAAAAGAGAACAAAGGCGAAAAGAGCAATTTTAGTGTGAATTAAAAAATTCGTAAGAGTGAAATATGATTTCATGCGGAAAATGATTCAATTCTGATTTTAAATAAATGTGAATTATTGTTGAAAATATAGAGGAAATTTTGTTGGCGATAGATACAAAGGACTTCTACCGGAGCATGTGGAATCAGAACATGACATTATGAAAAAGTTTATTTAAATAACCGCTACCAGTCACAAAATTTGTTACTACTGTATTATTTATTGAGCAACATGTTTCGGGGAATACCCCATCTTCAGGCTCAAAGGCTTTACAAAAACATATTTTAACATTAAAGACATATTAAAGCCTTTTATAAGAGCTGTTGGTGTCCTGTGGAGGAAGAGAAATCTCAGTAAGGGCGATGTCACTTTGGAAGTTGCACTGATGTTTGTATGAAAATGTTTTGTAATGGTCACTCACTTTGTTCTTCAGGCGTCGCAGTCTCGTTGTGCTGGGATGAGGCGTTTCCATTCCCGTGGTTCTCTTGGTGTCCTTGGTCACTGGTCACAAGTATTCACTGACATAACAGTAAGTTGGAAACACGATCGCAAAAGCAAGTTTGTTTTGCGGTGGACAAGACGGCGGTCGAGAGTACAGCTGATTTCGATTTGACTATCGATCTGTCGATCTATGTGCTGCCGGATGTTTACATGCCTTCTGCGCGTCTTGTTATCGTATTACAGATGTAGGTTGACGAAATACATAACAAAATTGAGCACCTGTTACATTATTCTTATACAAATGATGATATAAACTATTTATTTTACGTATTTCTAAGCTATTGCTGGGATTAAAGCCAAACGATTGTCATGTAATGTATCTTTTATTCTAAGAGTACTGTAGTGAAATTGGAAAAGAAATGTGAATTTTTGAAGTCTGTCATTTCATTTAGGATCTCGTTATTCCCCTTGTGGCCATGGATGAATATTTCCATTTCTTCCAAGATGTCCATTTTCCAACTCTTTTCTAAATTATGCAGTACTTTCAGATCGTTGTCTATTGTGACACTGTGTCCAGTTTCGTTTATATGTTTCGCTATTGCTGATTTATGTGGTTTGCCAAGTCTGAAACAGTCAATGTGTTCTTTAAAGCGGGTTTTAAAATTTCGTCCCGTTTGGCCAATGTAATATTTGTTGCAATGACTGCATGTAATTTTATAAATACCTGATTTGTTAAGTTTCTCTGTAGGATGTGAGATGTCATGTATCAGTTTCTTTTTTAAGTTGTTGTTGGTGGCAAAGGTAATCCTGATGTCTGCTTTTCTAAACAACTTGGCTATTTTGTCTGATATGACACCTAAATATGGTAACGTTATATACCTGGATTTTTGGATGTTGTTTGAGGAAGCTGTGTCACATTGTTTGTTGTTAGTTTTAGTTGTGCGTTGTGATAGTGCGTCTATTTCATGTTCGTGATAGCCATTATTATGTGCAATGTATTTGATGGTGTTTATTTCCGTCTCATAGTCGGAGTCATTAAGTGGGAATTTCTTTGCTCTGTTTAAGAAGGACCTGAATGCAGCTTGTTTATGTGATTTGGGGTGTGTAGAAGATTTATTGATGACTGTGTCTGTGTTTGTTGGTTTTCTGTATACATTGATGTTTAGAGTTTGGTCTGTGTTACTTATTGTCATGTCTAGAAAATTAATTTTGTTATCTTTTTCATGTTCTAAGGTGAACTGGATGTTGTTGTGTAAGTTATTGAATCTGTTTAATAGAGTTTCTATTTCTTCATCAGTTCCATCGTATACAATGAATGTGTCATCGACATATCTGCAGTAGTGTATTATTTTCTGGGTTATTATGTCTTTGTTGTTGAGAAGTTTATTTTCAAGGTGGTAGATGAAAATTTCTGCAATGATTCCACTTAGAGGACTTCCCATTGCTAGGCCTATATCCTGTTTGTACATTTTATCATTAAATGTGAAATAATTGTGTGAAAGAACAAGCTCTAGCAATTCTATTAATTCAACTACTTCAGCTGTGCACATAGTCTGACCTTTTAATAAATTATTTTTGATTATATCTATAGATTCTTTGATGGGTATGCTGCTGTATAAGTTTACTATGTCAAGGGAGATGAGCTTTGCATTGGATGGGATATGAAGATCTTTGATACTCTGAGCTGCTTGGTAGCTATTTTTCACTGAGAAAGAGGTTTTGAATTTATATTGTTTTTGTAGAATTGAGTGCAGCTTACGCATAACTTTGTAGCCTGGATGATTTATAGCATTGACAATTGGTCTGATAGGGACATTAGGTTTATGGATCTTAGGCTGGGCTCTTAACTTCGGGGCTGTTGGGTTCATAATTGTTAACCTTTGTGTTTCTTCTCTTGTTAATAAGAAGCTTGTTTTATTCAGCTGTTTTTTTAGTTTAGTGTTGAATTTCTGTGTGGGGTCATGAGAGATTTCTTGTATATGATTATTCTGAAAGAACTCAAGTGTTTTATTTATATATTCGTGTTTGTCCATGATAACTACTGTACTGCCTTTATCAGATTTTACTGCTAGTGCATTGCCCTCAATAAGCTTCTTGTTTATGTTTTTAAGCAATTGGTTCTCTTCTTTAGCTTCTTTTAGTGGATTATTGTTAATGTGTTTCTCTATTAATTTGTTCGTTTTATGTCCTATTACTGTTTGTTCACTTTTGTTTAGTTTGGCTATATCTGCTGCCATTTTGACTGAGCAAATGATGTCTTTAATGTTATGCTGATTGAGTTTTGGTTTTAAGTTATGTTTAAGACCTTTGTTTAGTAGAGAGTGTTCATTGTTGTTAAAATGAATGTTTGTGGAATTGACTACTCTTGGGAAAAATTTGTGGGAGGTCTGACTTATGGGGCTGTAAGTGCTAGATTGTCTGAGTTGATCTAGTTTCTTCAAATGTGTTGATTTAATTCTGTTATAATTTTCGTTTAGAGCATGATTTATGGCATCTTGGAAGAAAGGTAGTTGTGATGGATGGGTGAGTAGTAGTAACTCTAAATGCAATTTATATGCTAACATATTTAAGTGGTTTTTCTTTTTGTACTGCTGTTTCACCTCAGTTTTCAACCATATTTTTTCACCTTTCCTTTGAGCCAACTTCCCCGAAACATGCCAGGGAGGATAGGAAATGGACGCGTATCCCACGTAGAAGGGGCCCAGGAAAAGTTTTATAATAAGCGTAACAAAAGTGAATAAGGAAAAATGTTCGGCATTAATAATTTTTATAGGTAAGACAAAGACACAGTCTAGGCGTAGCGTCTGTGATTGCTAATCAAAACGTCCTCGGTTAGTGTTCATCTTAGCTTCAAGCCCCATCAGTGCATAAATTGTGAATAAAAATCAGTAATAGTTACCGACGACTTCCGGCATAAGACGTTACTCTCATTCTGCCAACTATCTTATTAACGAGGGCGCTGAGCGGACAGAGTTTCTGGGCACTCTCCTGCCCATTGCATGAGAAACAGCCCCTGAAGGCAGAATAATCATGAATGGTCAGCGACAGAAAGATGCAGAAGGCAATGGAAGCCTCTACATTAAAGGCAAATAACGTATAGTGACAGAATATGTGGCCTGTACTGGACAAAAAATGTCACGATGATCGCTCCATTGTCAAAATATTTCGGAATAGTCCCCCATTCGGATCTCCGGGAGGGGAGCGGGAAGGGGGGGCGGGCATGAGAAAAAAAGGAAAAAAAGATTGAATTACCAACGAGAGGGTAACGTTCTATGAGACGAGACGTGTAATGTCACAAGCTCAAACATGAGAGGAAGGCCAGTAAGTCTGGAAAGGGACATGCGAAGGTTGAATCCTGATATAGAGGTGGCAGGGGTTGGGAGAAGCGGAGCAGTGATGTGAAATTGAAAGAACACTACGATTTCTGGTCAGATAAGTATAGGGTTCACGGACAGTAGCAGAAATTGATATTATGAATGTAGGATTCATTATGAATAAGAAGGTAGGGCAGGGGCGTGCTACTGTAACACTTCATTGACATGGTTGTTCCATAAAAATCGACAGCAAACTAATACCGACAACAATAGTGAGCGCACGCAAAAGAGATAGTATATGAGTATTTTGGACAGGTAATTCAGCATGTAAAGGGAATATGATAATGTAACAATCATGAGGGACTGAAATGGGGTACTAGATGAGGGAGCAGAGGACAGGGTCACGGGAGAGAATGGACTTGGTAATACGAATGAGTTAGGAGAAAGAGTAATTAAGTTCTGCGATAAATTTCAGTTATAGCGAATACTGCGTTGAAGGATCGCAAGGTATACTGGGAAACGGCCGGGAGGTAAAGGACGATTTCAGTTCGATTACGTCATATCAGACAGAGATTCCGAAATCAGATATTGTATTGCACAGCGTATCCAGGGGCTGATATAAACTTACATCACAAAGAGGTAATGATGAGTACCAGGCTGAAGTTTATGAGACTAGACAGGAAGAATGAAAGCACAAGGAACTGGGATAAGGAAATACTAAGAAATGAAGAAATAAGCTTGAATTTCTCTAAGACTATAGATACTGCGGTAATTAGTAGCTCAGTAGCGAGTACAGTTAAAAAGGAATGGATGGTTCTAAAAACGAAAATCACAGACTTGGAATGAAAGACGTAAGTACAAAGAAAGTAACTGCGAAGAGACAACGGGAAACTGAATAAATACCTGAGTTGATTGACCAAAGAAGGAAGTACAAAAATGTTTAGAGAAATTCAGGAATGTAGGTCACTCAGGAATTAAGTGAAGAGAAATTGCACGGAAGCTAAGACGACATTTCTGCAGGAAAAATGTGAAGAAGTCGAAGAAATAATAATTGTCAGGACTGACTCAACATTTAGGAAAGCAAATTTCGGTCAAATTAAAAGTGAGGGTTATAACATTAAGACTGTAAAGGGACTTCCACTGTTAGGTGCAGAGGAGAGCGCGGATTGGTGGAAAGAAAGCAATCAAGGCCTCAATAATCGTAATCTAAAAGAGCTTTGGAAGACTTAAGATAAAATAACGCAGAAGGGATAGATAACAACTCATCAGAATTTCTAAAATCATCGGGAGAAATGTCAACAAAACAGCTACTGAAGCTGTGAAGACTGTATGAGTCTGGCGATATACCACCTCACTTTTGGAAAAATATCGTTCACACAACTCCGTCGACTGTAAGAGCTAAAAAAGGGTGAAATTTATCGCACAATCAGCCTAAAGCTCAGCCATCCACGTTGCTGAGAAGAGTAATATACAGATGAATTCAAAAGAAAATTGAGGCTGTGTTAGGCGACGATCAGTTTGGCTTCAGGAAAGGTAAAGCCTTCAGAGGGGCAATACTAGCATTGCGGCTGATAATGCACACAACAAAAAAAGAATTTGCATCACCCTGGTTCCCAAGACTCCTAAAGACAGACGTTGACTGTGGATATTGTATCACAAACACAGTCGCTTTGACTGTTCAGATGTAAACAACCACGCACGAGCAGCGCCTAATAGGCGGAGGGGGTCCGACAGCCGATCAATTCGAGTCATTCCACCAGGAAGGATTTACATGGCTCGTGTTGTCTGTAGTTCAACCAGGCCTAGACGATGAACACCGCGGTTCGATGGCGTCCGCATTGTTGCTTTGTGCTGGAAGGGCCCCAGCAAGGGAAGTGTCCAGCCGTCTCGGAGTGAATCAAAGAGATTTTGTTCGGACGAGGAGGAAATAGACCGGAACTGCCGATGACATGCCTCGCTCAGGCCGCACAACTACTGTAGTAGATGACGGCTCCCTACTGATTATGTCTCTGAGCAACCCTGACAGCAAACGCCACTATGTTGAAAATTCTTTTCGTGCAACCAGAGGACGTTGTGTTTCGACTCGTACTGTACGCATTAGGCTACAGGACGTGCAACTTCACTCCCGACGTCGATGGCAAGGACCATATTTGCAACAACGACACCATGCAGCGTGGTACAGATGAACCCAACAACATGCTGAATGGACCGCTCGGGATTGGCATCACATTCTCTTCACCGATGAGTGCCACATAAGCCTTCAACCAGACAATCGTCGGAGACGTGTTTGGAATCAACCCGATCAAGGTGAAAGCCTTACTCACAATATCCAGCGAGTGCAGCAAGGTGGAGGTTCCCTGCATCTTTGGGGTGGCATTATGTGGGGCTGACGTACGCCGCTGGTGGTCATGGAAGGCGTACGGCTGTACGATACGCGAATGGCGTCCTCCGATCGACAGTGCAACCATATCGACAGCATACCCGCAAGGCATTCTCTTCATGGACGACAATTCGTGCCCCCGTCATGCACATCTTGTGAATAACTTCCTTCAGGATAACGAAATCGCTCGACTAGAGAGGCCGGCACGTTCTCCAGGCATGAACCCTATCTAACATGATTGGGATAGACTGAAAAGAGCTGTTCATGGACGACGTGACCCACCAACCACTCTGAGGGATCTACGCCGAATCTCCGTTAAGGAGTGGGACAATCTGGACCAACAGTGCTTTGATGAACTTGTGGGTAGTATGCCACGACGAATACAGACATGCACCAGTGCGTGAGGACGTGCTACTGGGTGTTAGAGGTACCGGTGTGTACAGGAATCTGAACCACCACCTCTGAAGTTCTCAATGTATTGTAGTACCACGTGAAATGTGTGGTTTTCGTGAATAATAAAAAGGGCGGAAATGATGTTTATGTTGATCGCTATTCCAATTTTCTGTACAGGGTCCCGAACTCTGGGAACCGAGGTGATGCAAAACTTTTTTTGTTGTGTGTTGAACCACGACTAAAGTAAGACCAAGACGTGTTCGTGGGACTGTCGACCTGGAAAATGCACCGATATTGTCAAATGGTGCATAGATGTTCGACAGTCCGAGCAAAATAGAGCAAAGCTAAAGGGAAATCGCTTAATTTACAACGTACAAGAGCTAAGAGGCAATAGTACTCGTAAGTGCCGAAGACCAAGAACGAAATGCACGGATTAAAAAGGACGTAAGACAGTGACGTTGTCTTTCGTTCTTATCGTTCTATGTATACGTCGAAGAAGCGATAGTGGTTATAAAAGAAAGGTTCAGGAATGGAATTAAAATTTAAAGCCGAAGAATACCAATGATACGATTCGCTGATGACAATGCTAACCACATTAAAGTTGGCGAAGATTTACGTGACCTGCGGAATTGAATGAACAGTCTAATGACTACATAATATGGACTGACACTAATTGGAAGAAAGACAAAAGTAATGAGGAGTAGCATAAATGAGAACAGGATTGGTGGTCATAAGGCAGATGAAGTTAAGGAATTCTGCTACTTAGAGAGCAAAATATCCAGTAACGGACGTCGGAAGTACAGAAAAAGCAGACCAGCACTGGAAAATCGGGCATTCCTGGCTAAGAGAAGTATACTAATACCAGACATAACTTGAGGACGAAACTTCCGAGAATGTACGTTTGGAGCATTGAATTATACTGTTGTGAAATACGTCTGTGGGAAAACTGGAACGGAAGAGAGTCAGAGAATTTGTGATGTGGCTCTACAGAGGAATGTTGAAAATTAGGTGTATTGATCAGATAAGGAATTATAAGTTTCTGTGAAGAAACATATGGAAAACTCTGACAAGAAGAAGCGACAGCATGAGAGGACACCTCCTAAGGCATAGGGGTAAGAATCTTAATAAACTGTTGTGGAAGACAGAGACTGGAATACATCCATCAGATGATTAAGGACGTATGTTGCAAGTGCTACTCTGAGGTGAAGAGGTTGGGAGGTTGACACAGGAGAGGAATTCGTGATGGGACGCATCAAACCAGTCACAACACTGACGACTCAGCTGTTTGTTGGTGACGCTGTGGTTTACGGTGAGGTGTCGTTGTTGATTGACTTGAGGAGGATGCAAGACGACTTGGACAGAATTTCTCGTTGTTGTAGTGAATGGAAGCTTGCTGTAAGTGTGGAAAATACAGGTTAATTCAGATGTGTAGGTATAATAATCCTGTAACATTCGAATACAGCGTTGGTAGGTTGCTGCTTGACTCAGATTCGTCGATTAATATTTAGTCGTCAAGCTGGAAAGCGATATGAAATGGAATGAGAATATCAGGTTGGTAGTAGGGAAGGCGAATGCCAAAATGCATTTTGGGAGAGTGTATTTAATATATTAAATAGGCAACAAATAGAACGCTCGTTCGAACGATTCTTGAGTACTGTTCGAGTGTTTGGGACCTCCACAGTATCGGGTTGGTGGTAGCCATTGAAACAATTACAGATAGGTTCAATAAGGAGGAAAGTATTATGGACATGCTTCCTGAACTCAAAAAGGAATCGGTGGAGGGAAGAAGATGCCCTTTTCGCGAGTCAATGTTGCGTAAATTTAGAGAATCACCATTTGAGGCCGACTGTTTAACGATTCTACTGCCGCCAACGTACATATAGCCTACGGATAATAAAGATGGGGGCACTGTAGACTCATACCTGGCCTTTTAGTCAGTTAGTCTCCCCTCTCTCAGTTTGCGAATGGAACCGGAAAGGAAGTGATTGTTAGTGGTACGCGGCACCCTCCGCCAAGCACCTAGGGTGACTTGCGCAGTTTCATTGTAGATGCAGAAAAGTTAGGACAAGGCCACCTTTGGAAAGTCAACCGTCGGGACAATTGAAACAATGGCTCCGACAAAAATATTAAATTTGCAATACTTACTGGCGTTCGTCAGATTTAATCTACACACCTAAAGGAGACTACGATTATCAGACTTGAAAGTAAAAATAAAAGTTAAGTGTTAGCCCTACAGACTGGTGAAAGTCAATGGGGCTGGAGGCGAAACATTGTAAGAACAGTCGCTGAAACGGCTTAAAGGAATAACCCAACGTAGACTTGTAATGTCTCTTCCAGCGGTCTCCCCGCGATATTTTCAGAAATTTTATAAATTATATAACTCAGTACATATCTGTAAATATCTCTTCTTATCTTACCGATTCCTAAACTTTAATATACGATGATTATCAATGGAAAGTAGTTTCAAGCCCTATTATTCCTTGGAGCGTCCATTTACTCCATGAAATAGCTTCTCTGCTATCTATGTTTTCTCTTATGAAAAGAATGAGGGTTTGCCGATTAGCCGTGAAAGGAGGAGGATGTATATGTATGTATTGTTGAGCTAGTCTCCATCTTGATGAGATTCTGTTGAGAAGGAATTTAATACATGAACTAAACTAAAGTAAGTGTGTTCGCGTTTAACTGATTATTATTGACAGTGTCTGCTTACTAAGCTGTGTTGCACGGGATCAATGGGGAACGTCTGATTTACACTGGACGAATCAGCCGTTTTGTATGCTCAAGATATCCAGTTACTTCAAATAAATAGGCTAACACGGTCTTAGCAGCAGATCTCCGGTCTTCCCCATGTGGTCACCGAAAGTTAATAATTATTACATATGTTGTCAGGAGATCGACCGACAATTTTCGTCGCACCGAGACTTCGAAATTGCTTCACTGACTTATGGAATGTAAGTTAAGCTCAATGTAATCAGGATAGAACAGTATTGAACTGTGTGAATGTGATAAGCCTGCTTTGTGAATGTAAATTCCCCTAACATACGCATGTTTTTACTATCCTGACCAGTGAAGCTAAATCAGGCCGGTGTGAGAGAGGTTTAAAATTTTTTGAATACCACAAAAAAAATTAACACTGTTTCGAAGGAAACGAGCTGTTACATAGAGTATCGATACATCGTCGGATCAAACACCACTCGCTTATCCTCGTTGTTGCCACATTTCATAGATGCTTCCGCATCGACTAATTACATGAGAAAATCCGCCGTAAACTCCAGTGCTCTGGCAGAAACATTCAGGAATATGCAGTGCCCTGTTCAACTATGTACTTGTATATAGGCTGGGGAGATCACTTACAACACGTCCTTGTAAGGTGCCTTCATTCTCTAACTGTAAAGGTATTCACTGTACAAATTTGGTGCCATATTCCCGTTTATTAAGATTTTTATCACTTTTTCAGGGGCTTCTTACGAGTGGACACTCTTTACTAACGCAACCGGTTTGTAAGCTGCTGGCACCCATGCTCTAGGGATAGCGCCTTTGGTTAGTAACCTAAGCGTTCAGTCCCGGGTTCGAACACTAACACTGCTTAACCTATGCATAAAAATTGTCAGCAATTTCGGCCGAAGGTTTCCGGTATAAGAACTGACTCACTCTGCCTACGGCCTTGTCAAAATGGCGGAGGAGTAGACAGAGGTTCCAGGCACTGTCTTGCCTTTGCGGTGACGAACTGTCCCTAAAAGCGGAAGATCAGCAGTGACGGCATGACGATTCAGAAGGCAGTGCAAGCCACTCCTATGAAGATACATAGCGCGTATCCACAGGACATGTGGCCTGTAATTGAAAAAAAAGGTCATAATGATCTCTTCATTGGCAAAATATTTCGGGCTAATCCCCCATCCGTATCTCTGGGAGAGGACTCCAAGGGAGAGATAACCATGAGAAAAAGACTGTACAACCAACGAAAAGATAACGTTCTACAAGGTGGGGTGTGGAATATCAAAAGTTTGCACAATTTAGGGAAGCAAGAAAACATGAAAGTGGAAATAGTGAGGGACAGTGAAGTGAAATGAAAAGGAGACAAGAAATCCTGCTGAGATGAGTATAGAGTAATATCAACACCAGCAGGTAATGGTATAAGGGGAGTAAGATTTGTCACGAGTAGGAGAGAGGGACACACAGTGAGTTACGGTGAACAGTTTAGTGATAGAATTATTCTCATCAGAAAAAGACAGTATACCAACACCACCAACAATAGTTCAGATGTATACACCGACATCAGACGCATAAGATGAAGAGATAGAAGCAGTATATCAGGATATTGAACGGATAATTGAGTACGTAAAGAGAGATGAAAATCTAATGGCTAAGGGGGATTGGATTGAGGTTTTAGAGCAAGAAGTAGATGGATTGGTTTGGATTGTTTGGGGGAAGAGACCAAACAGCGAGGTCATCGGTCTCATCGGATTAGGGAAGGACGGGGAAGGAAGTCGGCCATGCCCTTTCAAAGGAACCATCCCGGCATTTGCCTGGAGCGATGTAGGGAAATCACGGAAAACCTAAATTAGGATCGCCGGAAGCGCGATTGAACCGTCGTTCTCCCGAATGAGAGTCCAGTGTGCTAACCATTGCGACACCTCGCTCGGTGAAGAACTAGAAAAAGGGTTCGGGAGGTTATTAACTTGCTAATAGAAATGAGACAGGAGAAAGACTAAGTGAGTCGTGCAATAAATTGAAGATCGTAATAGCAAATACCCTAGGGATATCAGAAGTGGAGGAAGTAATTCGGAAACGTCGAGAAGTACAGGGAGCTTTCCGTTAGATTACGTCATGGTCAGACAGAGATCCCTAAATCAGATATAGGATTGTAAGACGTACACCCAGTTGCGGATTTAGACTCAGACCATAATTTCGTAACGGTGAAGAGCTATTGAGGAAGAATTAGTTTGCACAGAAGTGGATACGGCAGTGCTAACGAATGAAGAGATACACTTGAAGTTCTCAGAGTCTATCGATACTGCGATAAGGAAAAGCTCAGTGTCCACTTCAGTTGAAGAGGAATGGACATCTCTAGAAAGAGCAATCACGTAAGTTGGAAAGAAATCATAGGCACGAAGAACATAATTGCATAGAAACATGGCTAACGGAACAAATACATCAGTTGATCGATGAAAGAAAGAAGTACAAAGATGTTGAGAGTTACTTGGGAATACAGAAATATGTCATTTAGGAATGAAATAATTAGTAAGTGCAGGGAAGCTAAGGCGAAATGGCTACGTGGGAAATGTAAAGTACAGGGAAAGAAATGATTATCGGAAGAACTGACTAAGCATTTCGAAGCAATGATAGTGTTCGAACGAGGGACCGAGGACGATTAGATTACTAACCAAAGACGCTATCTTTAGACCATGGGTGCCAACAGCTTACAAACTGTGTTAGTAAAGTTTGACTGTTCATAAGGTGCCCCGGAGAAGTGATGAAAATCTTAAAAAAAAAGAGAATATGGTACCAAATTTTTACACTGAATACCTTCACAGTTAGGTAATGAAAGCACCTTACAGGACGTGTTGTAAGTGACCTTCCTAGCCTATATCGGAGTACACAGTACAACAGAGCGCTGCACAATTCCTAAGTGATTCTGCCAGGGTATTGGATTTTACGGCGGAATGAAAATCATTGGCGGTAACACGAAGAATGTAAGGAGAATTTAATTGTTAGTAGACAGCTGGCCACTAAGAGGGCCAGGCCTTATCTGATGACTTCACAGAACAAGAAACGGGTGTCGGTAGGAAAGAGGAAGAGGATCCATCATTGAAGTCAGAATTTAGAAGAGCTCTGGAAGACTTAAAATCAAATAAAGCAGGAAAAATAGATAACATTTTATTAAAATTTATAAAAATGGTTGGGGGCAGCCGTAACAAAACGGTTTGTTCACGTTAGTGTGTAGAATGTATGAGACTGGCACGTATTAGACTTTCGTGAAAATATAATTCATACAGTTCCCACCACTGCAATAACAGACAAGTGCGAGAAGTATGGCAAAATCAGCGTAACAGCTCATACATCCAAGTTTCTGACAAGAATAGTATACAAAATAATGGAAAAGAAATTTTCTGATGTGTTGGATGACTATCAAATTGGCTTTAGGAAAGGTAAAGGCACCAGAGAGGTTATTCTGATGTTGCGGTTGATGATTGTAGCAAGGATAACGAAACATCAAGACATGTTCATGAGGTTTTTCGATCTGTAAAATGCGTTCAACAATGTAAAATGGTCCAAGGTGTTCTCAATCTTTAGAAAAATAGGGGTAAGCAGTATGGGAAGACGGGTAATTTACAATATGTAAAAGAACCAAGAAGCAACATTAAGACTAGTAGAACAAGAACGACGTGCACAGATTAAAAAGGGCATAAAACGGGGATGTTGTCTTTCTCCCTTACTGTTCCATCTATACATCAAAGAAGCAATGACGGAAATAAAAGAACAATTCAAGAGTGGGATTTAAATTCAAGGTTTATGGATATATGTGTTATGATTTGCTGTCCTCGATGAAAGTGAGGAAGAATTACAGGGTCTGTGTTATGGAATGACGGGCCTAGTGGGTACAGAATATGGACAGAGGGTAAATCGAAGAGAGAAGAAGTAACAGGAGGTATAAGCATTGAGAACTGCGAGAAATTTAACATCGTAATTGGTGCTTAAAAAGTAGAATGAAAGAAATTCTGCTACCTAGGCAGCAAAATAACAAATGATGGACAGGAGGATATTAAAAACAGGCTAGCACTGGCAAATTGGGCGTTACTGGCCAAGGCAAGTATAGTAATATGAAACATAGGTCTTATTTGAGGAATAAATGTCTGAGAACGAGTGTTTGGAGCCCAGCATTGTATGGTAGCGAAACATGGACTATGGAAATATTGAAACAGAAGAGAATCAAAGCGTTTTAAGATATGGTGATACAGATGATTTTTGAGAATATGGTGGAGTGATAAGGTAAAGGACGATGATGATCTGCGCAGAATCGGAGACGAAAGGAATATGTTGAAAACACTGACAAGAAGTACACACAGGATGACTGAAAATTTATTAGGACATTAGGGAATAACTTATGTGGAGCTACAGGGAGCTGTAGAAGGTAAAAATTGTAGAAGAATACAGAGATTGGGATACATCCAGCATATAATTGGGACTTAGCTTAGAAGTGCCATTCCAAGATGGAAAGAGTAGCAGAAGAGAAGTATTTCTGACAGGGCACGAGTCACATCAAATTAGTCAAAAAAGAAAGCTCCTCCTTCTCGACTTATATGTCCCTATCCCCACCTTCCCCCTCGCTCCCTGACTATCTCTCATCATACCTTCTGTCTCCACGTTATCACACTCACCCAATGGAAGCGTGCTGTTCTTACCCCTACAGTTTTCTTTACAGGTTATAAGTAATGTTAAGAGTGTTGCGAGTAAAGTAGTAGCTACTAAGTAGTATATTTCAACGTCTTGCACGTTCTGATAGGTTTTCAAGCATTCGGTGTCTGTGATAACGTATCTCCTGTACTAAGTATCATACAGTGATTTAATTTTTCGGGCAAATTCAGTTGTATATGTGAATACTGTGTGCAAAATGTGTTACGAATACAATTCATAGTAAAAAAAATTAACAAATGAAAATCTAATTCTTCGTGTGGGAGTTTTACTGCATGAATAGCAAAGGTGTAGTAAGCGACAAACTTTTTTCCTTACATCATTTTGTGATGGTTGTCAGCGAGAAACAGTGTCGTAAAGGTTTTAATTTACACGTGAAGTTCTTTAGGAGTCTCTAATTGCTCTCGTTCTCAAATAATGGATATGAAAGTTACGGGTGTTCTCGCGACGTGGACTATATTGGTCCCTACCTCCTCCCCCTCCTTCCATCTCCACCTCTTTGCTTCTTTGACAGGTGGGTGGTTCTTACCCCCACACAGATCTTTTTTTTTTTTTTTTTTTTTTTTGTTCAAAACGGTCCAGTGGTTTAGGAGTTTCGGAAGATACGTACATACGTACATAGGTACATCCATTTTGTAATTTTTGTGGACTTGAGTGCTCTGAAGTACCCGTTGCTCTCTACAAGTCAATGAAAAACCATTTACCCATCATTATCTTACGAACGGCGTAATGTTAGAAAGTTCCTCTGAAACCAAAATAATTAACGAAGTTCAATAATTTTTGCGTCCATGCAGTAACGAAGTTGGAGAAGACGTGGCTCCTCTCCTGTTACATTAAATTTTTACGATCGAAATTATTTTCTGGTCAATTAAGGCATCAAAAAGAACAGAAAAGTTAGAATCCGTTGCTGGTGTGATACTGGGTTAATCCATCAGTTGCCGTGTTACCATCTCTTAACTCACGACACATGGTATTCTCCACTTTTACATGAGTATGCGCGGACGCGTTCCTGTGAATCTTCTTCTTCTTCATCCTGCGCAAGCGTTCTCCGAGCCGCGCTGTGGGCTACGGGCGACCTCCGGAATCGCTCCCGCCTGCAGCCGTGCTTTCCGGCGCCGCGTGGATTCTTCAGCCGGTGCGGCCGCACGGCGTTAATCTGCACAGTCCGTGCCCTGACGGGCCCGGAAATTGCTCCCCGCCATTGCGAAGGATAAGGATAAGGCGACGGCGGTTCCCGGAGCTATCCCAGACGGCCGGGGCGCCGCCGGCAAGGTATTGGCCGCCCCTCTGCGGGGCCTCAGGCCGCACTTTCACTCGCCCCCTGTTTCTATTTACTGCCGAGCAACACGAGGCTCGTGTTTCCCGCGCGCACCACACACAACACACACACACACACTCACACACACACACACACACACACACACTGCTGCTGCGGCTTTGCGCCTCGCCGCCGCCTAGCACTTTAATATTTCACTCCTGCACGCATGTTTAACACATTTGGCTTCACCATGTGCGCCCTCCAGTTCCTGTGTGTGCTTTCTGCGCTGTTGCATGCTCTACTCTCTGTTTCCTTCCTGCCTGTCGCCTTCCTGATGTACTTAAAAGAGTACACTGAGCTTCAAGCGGGAGTAACATTCTAGTACGGGCAACTAGTGCTACCTTACCACTGTACTTGATACTGTCTGAAATTTAGCTAACCTTTACCTCTCACTCTGTAAAATCTACGTATTACCAAAACTATGTACCCACAAACTGTTACTGAATTGAAATTCATGTGTGCCAATCACTGACTAAACAGAACCTGTTTTCAACTCAACTGAAACAGATCTAAATGCAAGCTGTCTTTAAATTAAATGCGGAATTGCAGTCCAATCTTGTCCTAATCAAAATATTCATTTACCTCGTGTATTGACAAGATCGATGGAAATTTCTCTAAAGCACAACAGCAAACAACAAGCGAGCAGCGGCTAAGCTAGATCTCAATTTCTAAATAAAATTTCCCGACTACATTCAAACCTTTTCATACCACACGGTAGAAAGTGCTACGGAAAATGATAAACAGTGGAAAAGGGAGAGTAACTATTCCTGTGAAATTACATTCCAAAAAGAGATTTTAGAAAGAAGTATACTTTCAAAAAGACAAAATTTTTGGTGATCTTTACACATAACATAGGTCTGTGCCTAACAAAGTGAAAAAATGATTTAAAAAGAGCAAAATATTTCTACAAAAACCCAACAGCTTAATCAATTTATATATTAATGCATTAATCAGGGAAGTAGGATGCTCTCTATCTCAGCCCTGAGCAAGTTAACTAGCTGAAATAATTATTCTGATAAACTAGCTGCGCAATGATGCAGTTTTACCTCTCGCTTGTTCTCTTCAAAATTATTGACATTATTTATATTTTAAGTAATGTCAATATTTGTGAAAAGAAGAAGCAAGAGGTAAGACTGCAGCATTGGGCAGCTAGTTTATTAGAGTAATTCTCTTCGCTTTCTAATACACACGTCTTGTTCATCGTTGCTGTCCATCTCACAGATACAATCACTAGTTCACACAGCACTATTAAATACTTTAGAACCTACCACACTTCAACTAAAATACACTGAAGCGTCAAAGAAACTGGTATAGGCATGTGTATTCAAATACAGATGTATGTAAACAGTCAGAATACTGCGCTACGGTCGGCTACATCTACATAAGAAAACAAGTGTCTGGTGCAGCTTTTAGACCGCTTACTGCTGCTACAATGACAGGTTATCAGGATTTAAGTGAGTGCGAACGTGTTGTTATAGTCAGCGAACGAGTGACTGGACAAAGAGTCTCCGAGGTAGCAATGAAGTGGAGGTTTTCCCGAATATCAGGAATCCTGGAAAATATCAAATTTCCGTGATCGCTGCGGCCTGGAAAAGATCCCGAAAGAACGGAACGAGCGACGACTGAAGAGAATCGTTCAACGTGACAGATGTGCAACCCTATCGCAAATTGCTGCAGATTTGAATGCTGTGCAATCAACAAGTGTCAGCGTGCGAACCATTCAACGAAACATCGTCGATAAAATATTTCGGAGCAGAAGGCCGATTCGTGAACCCTTTATGATTGCACGACACACTCCTGTGCCTGTCAACACGGACATTGTACTGTTGATAACGGGAAGGATGTTGCCTAGTCCACGAATCTCGTTTCAAATTGTATCGAGCGGATGGACACGTACAATCTCATTAATCCATGTACTCTGTATGACAGCAGGTGACTATTCAAGCTGGTGGAAGCTCTGTAATGGTGTGAGGCATTTGCAGTTGGAGTGATATGCGAATCCTGATACGTCTAGATATGACTGTGGGAGGTGAGACTTTCGTAAGCATCTTGTCTGATCACCTGCATCCTTTCGGGTCCATTGTGCATTCCGACGGACTTGAGCAATTCCAGCAGGACAAGGCGACACCCCGCACGTCGAGAATAAATACATAATGGGTCTAGGAACATTCGTCTGAGTTTAAACACTTCTGCTGGCCACCAAACACTCCAGATATGGACGTTCTGGGATGCCTTGCCACGTGCTGTTCATCAGAGGTCTCCAGCCCCGTGTACTCTTACGGATTTATGGGCAGCCCTGCAGGATTCATGGTGTCAGTTCCGTCTGACACTGCTTCAGACATCAATCGAGTCTAAGTCCCGTTTTGTTCCTGCCCTTCTGCGTGCTCGTGGTGGCCCTATACATTATTCGACAGGTGTACCAGTTTCTCTGGCTTTTGAGTATAGTATCGGACTTCGCAGAGGGAAAGACTGTGCCTAGACAAGGATATAGATTGTTTAACTTGGCGTAAGTAACTCTCTCTATGACGTGCACGTCGATAACTTACAAAAACCATGACATGAAAATCTTTTCCGATGAGCGTGCGGTAAGAGCAGAATCGTGATCTATAGCTACGTTTTTACCAAATGGGTCCAAACAGGACCAACGTACTGTACTTGGATCCAAAGAACGAACACCGATAGACGTCCATAAGAGAATAAAGAATGTGTATGGGACAGTATGTCTGGCGAAAACCTAGCCCGGGGAAACTTCGCCTAGGTGGTGCTGCATCCCGACAACACACGTCCCCACACGGCAAGTATAACGCAGAAGATACGTCAGATGGGAGACACTCACATGTTGAAGACGTTCATTCAAAAACGGCTCTAGTACGCCGGCCGGTGTGGCCGTGCGGTTCTAGGCGCTTCAGTCTGGAACCGCGTGACCGCTACGGTCTCAGGTTCGAATCCTGCCTCGGGCATGGATGTGTGTGATGTCCTTAGGTTGGTTAGCTTTAATTAGTTCTATGTTCTAGGGTACTGATGACCACACATGTGAAGTCCCATAGTGCTCAGAGCCATTTGAATTTGAACGGCTATAGTACTACAATCGTCTACGTTGTGTGTTCACACTGTGAAGCAGCAGAATAATCTCTCTTCCCGGATGAACGGTGTCCAACCGTTCAAACGGCTCAGTCTGTACCCCAGAGAGATAGTAACAATTGCGCATACATTTTTAATTTTCGCAAGGTATGTATAACACAGCTTTCGGATGATATGTCACTGCCGAGTGTCATGACTCTATGAAACTTTTAACATGTAGAAAGAAATGCTGTGGTATAATAAAGTGCTGTACAGTACAGAAAGTAACTGAAAGAAATACCAATGAGAGCAATGGAAATGACACATTTATTCATAGAGATCAATTACATTGAAGTCATCGCTGAAGTTGTCCTGTAGATAACAAAATACGCGACATAGTTCTCAATAGGGAGTGTGATCACCATGGACGGTAATGAATGTTTTGCAACGTGATGCCATGCTTTTCATGAGGGTGGAAATGAAGTCTTGTGACAGGACGTTCCATCACAGTAACAACACTGTTAACAACTGCTGGATAGCGTTGGTACACGTGGTCGCACTGCAGTGCATCTCCCAAGGCAACCATCTCTCGGTATGTTCAGTTGCATCGGTTACTGTCAAACGTTATAACGATCACGCAATACGGGTCCCATAAAACATTTGGTGAGTTAAGTCACCTAACCACTTTTGACAAGAAGTCTCGTAGCAGATCTGCGTGGATATTTAGCACCGAATGGAAATACACAAGTCTTGGTTTCAGCATAACCTCATCTTCAGGTCTGCCAAACACCATGTGCAATCTTTATTAAGTTGAGCTTTGGTACTTGTGAACTGATGTAGTAGGGGGCAAAATACTTATATGCTTTTCGAAAGATCTGATCGTAGGAATACGGCGAAATGCGTAACTATAAGGTGTTTGATAAGAGTCATATTGCTGACCAAGACTAGCGCGTTTCCTTTACATAATTAACCTCTCTTCGATACGAGCAGTTACAGAAATGTGTCTGCGCCAAGTCAAATTAAGTCATAGAAATTTCTGTTCATAATTTATACATAAAGCAATCATTAATCCGAAGCCTGATTTCGATACCACACTGCCTTATTACGAACATACAATGAAACTGAAAACATATGTTAATTTTTTTATTTCCTACATTTAATGCGTGTTCACAGCGGAGGTCGGGGTGCGACGGCAGAGTAAGAGCCGGTACGCGCCGGCAATGTAAGATATTTAATACCATGAGGAAGAAAGAAAGAAAGCCCAAATGAGGATTCGAATCAGGTAGGCTTTAAATACACGCTGTAACGGTAGTGAAATTCAGTTACCTTTGAAAATGGACGTGGTGAGTTAATGTTAGACTGTCTTTAAGGTGAAAAACACGCCATTATCAGAGCCTCACCGAGTTTGAGTGAGGTCGTGTAATGGGGCAACAAGAAGCTTGACGTTCCTTCTGCTATGTTACAGAGGGACTTGGCAGGAATGTGACCACTGTACATGATTACTGCCGGTGGTGGTCACGAGAATGTACGGTCACAAGAATACCGGTCTCCGGACAGGTATGTGGCACTACAGAGAGGGAAGGCCATTGTGTTCGGCGTATAGCTCCGGTACAATGTAGTGAATGTACAGCAGCAATTTGAGCAGCAGTTGGCACATCAATGATGCAACGAACTGTTACAAATCACCGAACGACAACTCCAGTTTCATCCACTAACAGCATTAACCGTCCCTGTATTGCTCCACCATGTGCAACAACCATGGAACTCCATCCAAAAAACGACATCTGGCACCTGCACAGCACAGTGCACCCATTTTTCATGAATTCTTACTTTCAATATTCTAGTGATTACACCGGTTATGAATGTACCAGCATTTCATATTTGCAATGGCGTAACTCGATCTAACATTAACATGTGATCCTTCAGAGTTAATCAGTTAAGTATATTACCTAGACAAATGTATTCCCGAATGTTCATTTCTCTTAACTTTTTGGTGTTTGAACAATTTTCAGTCGTGGGACTTCCGCAGTACTTGTATCAAACGTCTCCCGCCTGATTTTATCAGAAGTGTTACTCCACAAGGTTTCGTTTTCTTCTCTTTTTTTTGTTTGTTTGTTAATAAGTTCCTTCACATATCACAAACTGTGAGGAAAACTGGCAAGTATTTTAACGATACATGCCAAGTTATTTAGTACATTTTCATGTACTTACAATATTTTCATCGATCTATAACAATAGCGACCTAAAGTGCTGTACTTTTTACATTTTATTAATATTCAAGTTTAAATGGAAACACTTTAGAGAGAGTTACAGAGAAAAACTACAAAATTTCCCCAAATCAAGTCAGGTGATCTAGGGAAATGTCCATAGAAACGTGGTTCCATTTAATCTTTTTCTCAACATATTTTCTTAAAAACTGTCGAAATTCTAAGAGATGTGCACACACCCAGTGAACCAAATGGCATATGTAAAGAATTTTCACCTATCAGCCTGTCTGTGTCACAACACAAAGATCACTCTGAGATTTCGCTATTGGCTCCAGTCGATGAATCGTCGCCACTGCCAACTTCCGCATCGTCAAAGAAAGGGAAAAATAAAGGGAAAGTACTGAGGAATTTTTACAACTCAAAAAGGCCAAAATCGCGGTGATGAATGCACAACAAGGGAGTACCGGATATGGCATCGCTAATTTCTTCGTAGGCTCTAGGTCTTCAACGATCAGCAGCACATACTGAGCTACCGTATATTATGATTCAATGTGTAATACGAATAAAATTTTAAGGGACGTTTTTACTTCGTGATGTAAAGTAAAAATTTCTGAGAAATGCCTGTCTCTATATACGGGGTGAGTCTATAACCTCATTATTCTTCTCTGCTTCAGAATGGAATGAGTGTCTCCACTACCAAAACAATACAAATAAAGTAATGAAGTCATTATTCTGTGCGGTAGCACAGACTGGCTGTCGTATCTACGATTTTGTATGTCGGCTGTCGAAGAGAGGGGATTCCCTTGCACGTTCGGCTCAACCAGAATAATTAAAAAAGAAAAGAAGAAAAGAAAAATGTAGATAAACAGTAACAGTTATTCGTTTTCCTGCCCTGCAGCGCTTGAGTGTACGCTGAACTTGCCCATTATTCATTTTTTTAACGGTCTCTAACGACCTCGATGTCCACAGGACATTAAATCCTACGCTTTGTGCGTTCCTTCTGTTAAAACAGAAAAATTTAAATGTAAAGTCATCCATTATGGTGATGAAATCTGCAAATTTGGCAATGTAAGGCCAGCAATTCAGCAAAATGATCTCTGAAACACAGTTCCACTTGCCCTGGGTTTCATTACATCATTTTCTAGAAAGAAATGTTTGTCCTACGAGGCAAGCACTGTTCTTAGAGAGAGAAACAGGGCCGTTATAATTATTTACGACTTGAGCTACAAGACTCTCACAGAAATACGAAAGTGGATTTATCAGAATGGAACATAGTGTATCAGTAAGTTTAAACAAAGAAACATCTACAAATTTAAATCAGTCTTTTGGCCTTTCCCACTTTTTTCTCCTAATAAAAAAGCAATTGAACAGAATGTTGCAGTGCAGTATTATAATCCATCAGAAGCAAAGTCTCAGTCCAGATTAATTTATTTTTCTCTTCTGGTTCGAAATCCGAAATGTACCTCCCACTAACTGCAGGCTGTTGACTAGAAATAATACCTTCCCTTTTATAACGTCAAGTGTGAGCTGTTGTGAAAATACATCCAGCGTAATCGGTCGTTTCCGATGCGAAAATTCATGTGTGTTTGTAGATGGATCACTAAAATAACACAAGGGACCAACACAAGGCGTGTATTGATTTCCAGTAATTCATTTTTTCTATCCTGTTGTGTTTCAGACTAAGCCATTGCGAACTCCGTAGACATTAATGCCATTCAATAACTTGCATTTATTTGTAAACAGAGAGAGTTAACTCAGTTACTACCAGTTAAAAACTCTTTTTTTTTCTTTGAAGCATATTTCACTTGCAATTATGGATGCTGTAAAACGGTAAACGAACTGCTAGAAAATTTTTTCACTACAAGAATTGTAAATGAAGTGCACGTGCTTGGCAAATAGGATAAGTTCACTGTGAGTGTTACGAGTTACGAAAAGGTGAACGGTTTCTTGAGGAACTAAGACTCTACACTACCGGGAGTACAAAAATCAGATCCCTTGACACCACACTTTCTTCAAAATCTTATGGGAAACATAACGGAACTAAAAAATCAATTGAAACGGGAAATAGGCATCCTTTTTCACAAGGAAATAAAGCTTTTCGGAAAAAGCAAGTTCACAAAACTATGAGGCATAGCGTTATATACAGCCAAAAGTTTTTAAAATTCAAAAATTGGAGGCATGGATTTTTCCTCTTTACCCTGATCCAGTCCGGCGTCGAATGTGGATGCAATCTTAGTACACTATTAGATTTACTTCTCTAAAATATATTCGCCGCTCCGGCTTAGACATGTATTGTAGCCTGGTACCAACTTTCCAGTGACCTCTTTGTAGGAGGCAACCGCCTGCGTTTTCCGCCAATTCCCTATGATGATCTGCACCTCGATGTTTGTGGCAAAATGCTGTCCTCTTAAGCAGCGGCTTAAGTGTTCGAAGAGATGAAAATCAGAGAGGGCCAAGTCCCATGGGTAATCAAACACTTTGTGAGGCGTAGTCTAAGGTTTTTTTCTCGTAATGTTTTTGAATCAACGTAAAACCATGTAACGTGTAAATGATTCAATCTTATATTCCGATTTCAAAGAGAATATGAGACGTGCCCCCCATGAACCATGGACCTTGGCGTTGGTGGGGAGGCTTGCGTGCCTCAGCGATACAGATAGCCGTACCGTAGGTGCACCTACAACGGAGGGGTATCTGTTGAGAGGCCAGACAAACGTGTGGTTCCTGAAGAGGGGCAGCAGCCTTTTTAGTAGTTGCAGGGACAACATTCTGGATGATTGACTGGTCTGGCCTTCTAACAATAACCTAAACGGCTTAGCTGTGCTGGTACTGCGAACGGTCGAAAGCAAGAGGAAACTACGGCCGTAATCTTTCCCGAAGACATGCAGCTTTATTGTATGATTAAATGATGATGGCGTCCTCTTGGGTAAAATATTCCGGAGGTAAAATAGTCCCCCATTCGGATCTCCGGGCGGGGACTACTCAAGAGCATGTCGTTATCACGGGAAAGAAAACTGGCGTTCTACGGATCGGAGCGTGGAATGTTAGATCCATTAATCGGGCGTGTAGGTTTGAAAATTTAAAAAGGTAAATGGATAGGTTAAAGTTAGATATAGTGGGAATTAGAGAAGTGTGGTGGCATGAGGAACACGACTTTTGGTCAGGTGCCTACAGGGTTATAAACACAAAATCAAATAGGGGTAATGAAAGAGTAGGTTTAATAATGAATAGGAAAATAGGAATGCGGGTAAGCTACTACAAACAGCAGTGTGAACGCATTATTGTCGCCAAGATAGATACGAAGCCCACACCTACTACAGTAGTACTAGTTTATATGCCAACTAGCTCTGCAGATTATGATGAAATTGAAGAAATGTATGATGAAATAAAAGAAATTATTCAAATAGTGAAGGGTGACGAAAATTTAATAGTCATGGGTGACTGGAATTCGGTAATAGGAAAAGGGAGAGAAGGAAACGTAGTAGGTGAATATGGACTGGGGCGAAGAAATGAAAGAGGAAGCCACCTGGTAGAATTTTGCACAGAGTACAACTTAATCATAGCTAACACTTGGTTCAAGAACCATAAAAGAACGCTGTATACATGGAAGACGCCTGCGGATACTGACAGGTTTCAGATAGATAATATAATGGTAAGACAGAGATTTAGGAACCAGATTTTAGATTGTAAGACATTTCCAGGGGCAGATGCGGACTCTGACCACAATCTATTGTTTATGACCTGTAGATTAAAAGTAAAGAAACTGCAAAAAAGGTTTGAATTTAAGGAGATGGGACCTGGATAAACTGACTAAACCGGAGGTTGTACAGAGTTTCAGGGACAGCATAAGGGAGCAATTGACAGGAATGGGGGAAAGAAATACGGTAGAAGAAGAATGGGTAGCTTTGAGGGATGAAGTAGTGAAGGCAGCAGATGATCAAGTAGGTAAAAAGATAAAGGCTAGTAGAAATACTTGGGTAACAGAAGAAATATTGAATTGATGAAAGGAGAAAATATAAAAATGCAGTAAATGAAGCAGGCACAAAGGAATACAGACCTCTCAAAAATGAGATCGACAGGAAGTGCAAAATGGCTAAGCAGGGATGGCTAGAGGACAAATGTAAGGATTAGAGGCTTATCTTACTACGGGGTAAGATACATACTGCCTACAAGAAAATTAAATGGACCTTTGGAGATAAGAGAACCACTTGTATGAACATCAAGAGCTCAGATGGAAACCCAGTTCCAAGCAAAGAAAGGAAAGCAGAAAGGTTGAAGGAGTATATAGAGGGTCTATACAAGGGCGAAGTACTTGAGGGCAATATTATGGATATGGAAGAGGATGTAGATGAAGATGAAATGGGAGATATAATATTGCGTTTAGAGTTTGACAGAACACTGAAATACCTGCGTCGAAACAAGGCCCCCGGAGTAGACAACATTCCATTGGAAACTACTGACAGCCTTGGGAGAGCCAGTCCTGACAAAACTCTACCATTTGGTGAGCAAGATGTATGAGACAGGCGAAATACTCTCAGACTTCAAGAAGAAGAATATAATAATTCCAATCCCAAAAAAAGCAGATGTTGACAGATGTGAAAATTACCGAACTATAAGTTTAATAAGTCACAGCTGCAAAATACTAATGCGAATTCTTTACAGACGAAGGGAAAAACTAGTAGAATCCGACCTCAGGGAAGATCAGTTTGGATTTCGTAGAAATGTTGGAACACGTGACGCAATACTGACCTTACGACTTATCTAAGAAGCTAGATTAAGGAAGGAGAAACCTACGTTTCTAGCATTTGTAGACATAGAGAAAGCTTTTGACAATGTTGACTGGAATACTCTCTTTCAAATTCTGAAGGTGGCAGGGGTAAAATACAGGGAGCGAAAGGCTATTTACAATTTGTACAGAAACCAGATGGCAGTTATAAGAGTCGAGGGAAATGAAAGGGAAGCAGTGGTTGGGAAGGGAGTGAGACAGGGTTGTAGTCTCTCCCCGATGTTATTCAATCTGTATTTTGAGCAAGCAGTGAAGGAAACAAAAGAAAAATTCGGAGTAGGTATTAAAATCCATGGTGAAGAAATAAAAATGTTGAGGTTCGCCGATGACATCGTAATTCTGTCAGAGACAGCAAAGGACTGGGAAGAGCAGTTGAACGGAATGGATAGTGTCTTGAAAGGAGGATATAAGATGAACATCAACAAAAGCAAAACGAGGATAATGGAATTGTAGTCGAATAAAGTCGGGTGTTGCTGAGGGAATTAGATTAGCAAATGAGACAATTAAAGTAGTAAAGGGGTTTTGCTATTTGGAGAGCAAAATAACTGATTAAGGTCGAAGTAGAGATGATATAAAATGTAGACTGGCAATGGCAAGGAAAGCGTTTCTGAAGAAGTTTGTTAACATCGAGTATAGATTTAAGTGTCAGGAAGACATTTCTGAAAGTATTTGTATGGAGTGTAGCCATGTATGGAAGTGAATCATGGACGATAAATAGTTTGAACAAGAAGAGAATAGAAGCTTTCGAAATGTGGTGCTACAGAAGAATGCTGAAGATTAGATGGGTAGATCACATAACTAATGAGGAAGTATTGAATCGGATTGGGGTGAAGAGAAGTTTGTGTCACAACTATGACCAGAAGAAGGGATCGGTTGGTAGGACATGTTCTGAGGCATCAAGGGATCACCAATTTAGTATTAGAGGGCAGCGTGGAGGGTAAAACTGGTAGAGGGAGACCAAGAGATGACTATACTAAGCAGATTCAGAAGGATGTAGGTTGCAGTAGGTACTGGGAGATGAAGAAGCTTGCACAAGATAGAGTAGCATGGAGAGCTGCATCAATCCAGTCTCAGGACTGAAGACCACAACAACAACATGAGACGTGAGTGGATATGAGTACTGAAGGCTGCTGAAGTTAGTTACATACCAATGCTCTTTAATCTGACTGTAATTCTTACATCTGACGTTTCTGGCTGTGGGAGTTGTGTCTGGGGCTATTTGTGGGGGCTTATGAACTCGCGGTATTCGTGGGTGCGACGTAGATGGGTCTTCATAAAGCCTTTGCTGCAAGTGACCACTGGGCGAGGCTCGAAGAGTGTGGCACTCAGCGGACCATGGCTAAGCAGCTTATGGAGGAAACAAAGGTGACTCTGTGGTCGCAGTTTCGCCGAAATGTGAACCGTACCATAGAGTACGATGGCATGGGAAAGGTCGAAAGGAGACATTCCCGTTAGAGAAAGGGAGAGTGGAGCAGTGAAGTGAATAACCGCTCACCTGCGTAGCATGCTTTTCTGGAACGTGGTGGTGGACCACTCTCTTAATCAAAATAATACCTTATTAGGAGTAATAAGGGAAAAAAGACTTAGAATATTGAATGGGAACGTGCACTCTTAAAATTTTCATTTCCTTTTTCCATGAACCTTACGAGTAGGGCGAACGGCCACCACAGCGTGGGAATCTGGCCAGCCAGTCGTTGCTACATGCAGAAACTTGCTGAATAATTGGTCCATAGTCACTATTCTGGTGGGAGGCATATGTTAATAATTACCTGTAACTTGAAGAGGACTTTGGGGCAGTCCTTCGGTTTGTCACGAGAGAGAGACGTGAGTGCTGCTGCAAGACTAGATGGGGATCAGAAGAGGAGAGGATTGGGCATTGTTATTCCCAGACGGCAAGTGACTTGGTCATTTTGGTGGTGAGTCTTCAAGGTCTTTTCGTTCTCGGAACGGTTACTGCTGCGACGAAGCGCGGGGACTGCGAGCACCACCGCTGTACTGGCAGTCCTGCCCACGCCTAATCCGACATCCCGGCGAAGCTCAGCACCGCACCATTGGCCACCAAGCACTCGATTCAGTGGTGGTCAGACGGCATTGTAATACACGAGACTGAAGCCAAAGCATGAAATACTTTGGACACAAATCTCTTTTTTAGAATGGGTGAAATTCACTGGAATTACGTATGCAGCGTGCAAGTTCAGATAGGCGAGCATTCTTATTCTATTTATCTTCTTGCGAGGAGTGAACAATCACTCATGTTATTAAGTAGTTGTGGAGATATCTGCGAAGTTATTGATGCAAAATTCTGAGTCTTTTTCCTCTCTCTTTTATTTAATACTCATTTGTTAGGTATAAACTTCAATATAGTGTCATTTGTTTGGTGTCTGAAATTTTTATGTTAATTGTCGAGTGAGTTCCATTGTTGCCAAACCTGTATAATTGTGTGTTAGTTCGTTGTTGTTTCACAGTCAGGCAACTTATTGTCTTATTGATTGTGTCCTCCCAGATTATGAATTTGATACTGGCTTCAATGGCTAATTTTACCATAAAGTAGTGATTATAGCTAAGTAGTAGGGCAACAGGGGCATCAGAGCATTTTTTAGTGAGGGCTGCCTACATAAATGGCAAGTATGCACTCAGGGGCAAGCCTATTGTTTTACTTTGATAGACAAGTCATTAAACTATTGTTCTCCTTTGGTTGAAAGGTTCTTAAGCTATTGTTCAGCTAAAAGGATCCTTGCTTTTTGATTGAAAGGTCCTTAATCTATTGTCCCCAGCCCTCTGCATTATTTACAAGCACTCAGGAAACATTGAACCCATCCCCTCTCCCTTGCTGATACAGGTACACTTTCAGGTCTGAGTTATTCGAATAGCCCCCTTTATCTCATATCTATTTGATAAGCTACTTAATCAAATTGATCGATTAACTAACCAATCCCAAACCAGTAAGCCCATCCCCCTCTCCTCCTCTACCAAAAAATTGGAGGCTTTGTTGGAGAGAAAGGATCCCAAAAAGTAAAATTCAAGGGTATACATTCTATTTACAAAAAATAAATAAATAAATAAAGTAAAATCAGTTAGCAGGAGTTTAATTTCTCATTATAATTATTCTCAGGTGTTTGGAAAGTTGCTCGTCTTGTAAGAAGTAATTAAATCAATCACTTTTTTCATTCCGTTCACGCAAGGAATTCCATCACGAAACACCTATCATACGTAATTACACTGGTAAAAATCTTCCAATCGCGAAGCATGTGCCGTCCATTGGACTGTACTTTTGATATTTTCTATTTCTTTTGTACACTTTATGTGTGGATGTAGGCTGTTTAGTTGGTCACACATTATGTATAAATCATGTATAGAGCCTTCAAAAATTACGAATGTATCATGTACATATCTCTTGTTGTACTGAATTTTATCTCTAGTCTGTTGTAATTCTGTAAGAAATCTAGTTTCTAATATGTTTATAAAGATGTCAGCTAGGTTTCCTGCTAAACAGCTACCCACAGCAAGGCCTTCTTGTTATGTATGTATTAAATTTAAATCGTAAAATAGGTTTGAGAGGTAACGAATTCTAACAAATCAATCAATTCACAAATTCCTGACAGAGTAAACTTTCGGTGTTTTAATAATTTTTTCTTATTATTTCAACTGTTTCCTGTACTGGGATATTTGTGGACATGTTTTCAATATCAAAGTAGGCGTACATTCCGTCTCCTGGGATTTGGATACTCTTTAAGTCATTTACTATTTCGTATGAATTGCGCGCTGTATACTGGTCGTCAAAATTACAAAATTCTTTAAGTAAAGTACTTAATTTCTTAATGAGTTTGTTGGTTGGGCTGTCGATACAGTTGACGATGCGACTTACTGGGACCGATTGCCTATGAATCGTTGGTGTGCTCTTAGCTTTGGTAGTTTGGGGATCATATTAATATATCCCCGCACTGCGGTGTTGGTAAAAAGAAAATTAGGTTATTAAATATTTTTCTTCAAGTATCATTAACTTTTTTAGTAGCATATTCATTGACTTTCGTGATTTTATTAACTTCAAAAAATTGTAAAACATTTCCTTGTACTCTGATTCAGGCATAATCACAATTGAGAAATTTTAATCTGCTTTTAGACTTATTGCATTATCTGTTTTAAGTTTTTCGTTAATACTCCTATTAAACATGTTGGTGTCCTGTTCTAAATGGCTACCGTTATTTTGTTTGCGCCATGGCCGCTAGCCATCCAAGTCAGAATAGTTTTAAGTGTATTTACATCTATATAGCTCAGAGTCCATCAGAATTGTTATTGAGAAAACTTTGCTATTGGGACTGTTGAAACCAGATTGTGAGGGTGCACAACCCATTAGAATTATTGCAAAAGCAGTGCTACTGGGATTGTGGAATTTAGCGGTAGTATATGTATGTGTATACTTTCACCTTGCTTTTAATCCCACTCATGATCTTTGCTTTTATTTCCCTCATTGCTTCCTCGATGTACGCATTGATCAGTAGGAGCAAACATTCTTGTCTTACGCCCCTTTCAATACGATCACGTAGTTCTTCGTTGTCAACTCTTATTATTCCCTCGTGGCTGTTGTATATATTGTATATGACCCCTCACTCCCTATAGCTTACCCCAACTTTTTTGAGATTATCGAACATCTTGCATCATTTTACATTATCGAACGCTTTTTCCAGATTGACAAATCCTATGAAGATCTCTTGATTTCTCGTTAATCTTCCTTCCATTAATAACCGCAGTGTCAGAATTGCCTCTCTCAGGCCTTTACCTTTCCTAAAGCTAAAGTGATCGTCATATAGCGCGCCCTCAATTTTCTTTTCCATTCCTCTGTATAAAATTCTTGTATTCTTGTAAGCAACTTGGATGCATGAGCTGTTAAGGTGATTGTGCGGTAATTCTTGCTACTATTAGCTCGTACCATCTTCGGAATTGTGTAGATGATGCTTTTCCGACAGTCGGATGGTATGTCACCAGACTCATACACTCTACACACCAACGAAACAAGTAGTTTTTTGCCACTTCCCCTAATTGTGTTTAACATTCTGATGGAATCTGCATTATTTGATCTTAAGTCCTCCAAAGCTCTTTTAAATTCTGATTCTAATACTATATCCCCTATCTCTTCTAAATCGACTCCTGTTTCTTCTTGTATCACATCAGACTAATCTTCCGCTTATAGATGCTTTCAATGTATTCTTTCCACCTATCTGCTCTGTCCTCTGTATTTAACAGCAGAATTGCCACTGCTCTCTTAAGGTTTTCATCTTGGCTTTTAAAGTCACCGAAGGCTGTTTTGGCTTTCCTGTATGCTGAGTCTGTCCTTCCGAAAAATAATTTTTTTTCCGACGTCTCAACATTTTTCCTACAGCCATTTCGTCTTAGCTTCCCTGAACTTCCTGTTCATTTCATTCCTCAGTGACTCGTATTTCTCTATTCCTCAGTTTCTTTGAACACTTTTATACTTTCTCCTTTCATCGATCAATTGGAGTATTTCTTCTGTTACCCATAGTTTCTCCACAGTCATCTTCTTTGTATCTCTGTAGTCCTTCCAAATACTGCGATGCCCTTTTTAGAGATGTCCATTCCTCTTCACCTGTACTGCGTTCTGAGCTATTCCTTATTGCTGTATCCATAACCTTAAAGAACTTCAACTATATCTTGTCATTTGTTAGTTCTTCTGTCTACCACTTCTTTGCATGTTCCTTCTGACTAATGTCTTGAACTTCAGTCTACTCTTCATCACTACTATTTGTGATCTGAGTCTACATCTGCTCCTGAGTACACATTCCAATCCAGTATCTGACTTCGGAATCTTGACCATGATGTAATCTAACTGAAATCTTTACGTATCACCCCGCCTATTCCTAGTACACCTCCTTTTCTTGAGAGTTTTGAGTAGAGTATTCGCTATTACTAGCTGAAACTTGTTACAGAATACAATTAGTCTTTCTCCTTTCTAATTAATTGTCCCAAGCCCATATTATCCTGTAACCCATTTCTTTTACTCATTCGCCTACAGCTGCATTCCAGTCCCCCATGACTATGAGATTTTCAGACCCCTTTACATACTGTATTACCCTTTCAGTATCCTCATACACTTTCTATATCTCTTCTTCTTCAGGTTGCGACGTCGGAATGTATACCTGAACCAAAAGCACCGTCTTTCTAGATATTTTACTCCGCCCATCATATGGATCTACATGCATTTAAAAGTAATTTAAATATCGAAATTGTTGTTGAACGGCTCGTCATGTACATGTTCGAAATTTAAATGACATGTGGAAATATTTTCATCTGCATACGAACTTAAGCTCAGTACCTATAACCGATGGTAACAAAGCAAAGCATCCCCACCTGATAGAGACTAGAACACAGCATCGACTGTCATAGTTGAATGGCCATGACTGCTTTCCTCGCAGTTTCTCTTCTAATTTGGTTGAACCGCTTCTGTCTTTGTTTCTCTTGTATAAGCCTTCTCTTATTTACTTTGACTTGTGTTTACCACGTCTTATTTCCTCCGTCCTGGCTTTACGACGTTTCTCAATTCTTGTTTCATTTCTTGCGCCATATTCAATAATAGACTCACTCATGATCAGGATTCGTCTCTCCTGAGTAACCTTCTTCTACCACGGGACCTTGCGAGGTGGCGCAGTGGTTAGCACACTGGACTCGCATTCGGGAGGATGACGGTTCAATCCCGCCTCCAGCCATCCTGATTTAGGTTTTCTGTGATTTCCCTAAATCACTTCAGGCGAGTGCTGGGATGGTTCCTTTGAAAGGGCACGGCCGATTTCCTTCCCCATCCTTCCCTAACCCGAGCTTGCGCTCCGTCTCTAATGACCTCGTTGTCGGCGGGACGTTAAACAACACTAACCTAACCTAATCTACCACGGGGGTTGTTACTTTATTGTTCTTCACTGTCTAATTTTCCACCTGTTGCATCCTCCACCTGTACAATATTGCCTGTTGCTTCTGATAACTTTTCATATTTTCTTTAACTGATGCCATTTCGAGATTTTTTAATTTTTTGTATCCAGGTAAGTAAAAAATGCCACCCATTTGGTGTCCCCTTTCAAAAGGCTGCTGAAGGCACTGTTTATTATGGCAATAACAGTGTTCTGTCACAGTAGCGATATATAATGGTTAAAATATGTACAAAGATTTTGAATGATTTAAAAGACTGCGTAAGACAGTGCTTACTCTGATGACACTCGACTGACCAACACTGTAGTACAGTTCCTTTGACACAGATGCATGTGTGATGGAGTACTGTCATTGTTTTTAAATAAGATTTGTATGACTGTCTCCAGCCTTGACACAGGTTTATCAAAAGAAATGAGGACAAAACATATGCTTGCCTTCAATTGATATGTGGCAATATCTCACGTCTACACTTCAAATAAAATTAAATCTATGTTATCTCTCTCTCGCACACATGCACACACACATATAACTTTATGAAGGTATGAATGTTTGAACTCCCGTGAAGTGGAAAACTCCACAAAACAATCTGTGTGTAATTCATCGTAACCGAAGCAAATTGTATGTGAATTAGTTACTTTTAAGTTCCCATTTCTGTATACGTCTTTAAACATATCAAGTACAGTACTTCATTAATGTTTTCACGTAATAGCACAAAGTAAACTAATATTTAAACATAATTAAGTTATTATGCATACTGAAGTATAAATTATTTCGGAACGACTTAGAACTTGCTCTTTGAGACAATGAGGGACACTACGGGAAATATTTTAACAGCCATTGTCATGTATTTAAAAGAATGTACTGAGCTTTCTTATTGACTTTCGGAACAACCATCAATGTTCTGATCTACTTTGCGGTTAGACGTATTGAAACAGCATGTTATTAACTTCACAGAAACGCTTCCGTCGGTTTGGTATGAAATTGTCTTCACCAGGTATGTACAGTTAGTTTTTCTCACCTGTGACTGCAGTGAAGAAGCCTGTTGAAGAAGATCGCTGATCACTTGACAACAGATAAATTGGTGGAGCAGGGAAATAGCAATATGGCTATGAGCAGTTATAGAAATAAATAAATTACTTGAAAATGATCTGCTGGTTTCACAGACCATCTTGAAATTAAAACTCATTTAAATAATTGGGATAGAACAATTTAGATATTAGGTACTGAGTTAACCCACAGATACAAGTACACACTTCTAAATGACATTGTGGACACCCATATTGGTATAGCATGACATCAGTGCATAAACTTTCACATCAAACGAAACAGTGCTTCTCCCTCAGAATCAATGATCATAATTAATATATCATCCTAAGTAATTAAAACTTCCGGGCTAAGAGGCCGTGGTCCAATAGTAGAAATACTTCTCTCTGACGTTTCGTTGCCAGCTGCGGGCAACATCATCTGAGGTGAGTCTACGACTGGCTGCTAGGCCGTGGAGGTCCTGTTTATATAGAGTTCTCTATATGAACAGGACCTCTACGGCCTAACAGCCAGTGGTAGACTCACCTCAGATGCTGTTGACCGCAGCTGGCAACGAAACGTCAGCGAGAAATATTTCTACTATTGGACCACGGCCTCTTAAATCTGAATCTGCTTTAAGGTCATGGATCAAAGACACCACGCATACTTACAGTGGAGAAAAATCTCAGTCTCAAGGGCAAAGTGATTTGCCGCTTTGTCCAACGCTGTTTTCAGTTCATCCATTGTGAAGGGACGTCGGAGATCTAGGCTGCTAAGGTGTGACACGATTTTTGGTACCTTTCTTTTAGTATAAATCTGTCTTTGTCGTATTTTTCTCTGTAAAATTCACTAAAATGGCTCTGGAGGTGGTGTACTTTTTCATGTTGATTATTATGTGTAATTCCTGTTGGACCAGTAGCGACATAGGTTAGTTACTCTTTCACATGTTGGCTTCGCACTTTCCATCTTTTTTCTTCTAACACGTCTTTGTTTCGATTTCAGGTTACTGCTGAATGTATGTATATAGTATGGATCCATATTTCGGTACACCTCTCGTAGACACTGGTAGTAATATTCGGTGCTTCTCCCATCGCTTTTCCTTTCTGAAGTACTGCTCTCCTTAGTCTAGGTTTCTCCAAGCGACTTATCGTGGCGTAGTACTAGGTTTGTGACTTCTTTTTGCAATGTGTGAACGATATCTACCTTCAGTTGTTCTTCAGTTAGTAGGTTTATACCCCTTTACCTTTACTACTTAACACACCGTATATTCTATTGCTCCATGTTCATATAAGTCTGGTAGGCACAGAAGTCGGATATATTTCCTGGAGCGACGTCACAGTTCTCAATTTCTGTCCTAATGTGAGGTGAATCACAAATTATGTCTCTCATGCTTTGCAAATTAGTACGTGTGTATGTTTAATCGACATGGTTAACGCGCATCCTCTCCCAGCTATCAGTGAGGTGAACTTATTTGACGAAATTACGTAATCCACTGAATTTTGTTCATATTTCGGCTGTGCTCTTTGTTTCGTATTAAACAATTAGACCCAGACGAAAGTTAAGCTGACTATGTGATTGTCACTTCAAGGATTTTGGGCTTGAAGAATTTTGTCCGACGAGGTCTGCTGTGGCTTCCGGTTGGTGTGTATTTGTTCGCGACCTGAACACCATTAAAGTTTACGCTGATGCCTCTTCCATTATCTCGGATAGCATAAAGGATAGAGTTGCAGTGCCATTTCCGTCGTTCTTGCTGAGGTCAGTGATTTCGGTATCTCATGCGATAGCAAAATCTCTGTAATAGCATCTTCTAAAAGTGAAATGTCCACATCGGTTCCATATAAAAACTCCTCAGGACATATGAATGTAATGTCGCTTTGTGTTCTGTTTATGTTCATTGTGGCTGTGTTGTAGGTCTGTTGACTATTCATCAGTGGATGTATCACACATGGACATTTTCTTCAGGCAGTTGTCGACAATATTACACAAGATTCATAACACAACGTAGCATTTGGTTCTTTCATTGTACTAGATCTATCGATATCACTTACAAACAGTTTCACATGACCCGTAAATGTAGCTACAAACATACGACTTAAATGGAGATGTAAATAACAAGAGAATTACATTGTACTAACGAAAGTGGAAGAGAAATACGTAACATATTACAAAAAGGAAACATCGGAGTGCATCGTTTCGTACATTCATTGACAAAAATTCGTCAGTCTGGTTCAAGTGTAAAAATAACATTCCAGACTATTAGGATCAGGCAAGAACAGCTACTTATTTAGAGGTAATGTACGCATAAGTGAACAGCACGCTAATTTGTATTGCGAGTGCTTTCCTCACACAACTATGCAGCTGATCTGTCTATACATCACCTCCATATACGCAGCTCTGTATAACTGTTTCTTATATCCTGTAATGGTATTTTTAAACTTGAACCTTATTGACGCATCTTTGTCTGTGAATGTTTGAGTGTTTCGGTTTTCCTAACATGTTTGTGCTTTTGTTCTAGTTTTGTAGGTATTGCGGTGTTATGCTCTGCCTGCATCTCGTGGTCGTGCGGTAGCGTTCTTGCTTCCCACGCCCGGGTTCCCGGGTTCGATTCCCGGCGGGGTCAGGGATTTTCTCTGCCTCATGATGACTGGGTGTTGTGTGATTTCCTTAGGTTAGTTGGGTTTAAGTAGTTCTAAGTTCTAGGCGACTGATGACAATAGATGTTAAGTCCCATAGTGCTCAGAGCCATTTGAACCATTTTTTTTATGCTCTTATTATTTACATTCTATGCTCTTTTTTGTGATTGTAGCTACATTTATAATTAATTTTCCAATTACTATGATACAGGTTCGTACCCGTAACAGATAGCACAAAAAAAGAACCAAATACTGCTTTGTGATACAATATTTGTTGAATGTATCATTAACGCTTGCTCCCTTGTTTTCAATTATGCCTTTCCTATGTTCTATTCACCAGTCGTTCCTTTTGCAGTTTTGGAACTCTGTGTGAATAACTTCCATTTATTCATTGGTAATGTTTGCCACTTTTTGCGATACGTGGATTCTAAATCAACCTATGACCTGTTTTGCCATTTTTACATCTGCCCTGTTATATGTGCTGACGTACGGTGTACGATACCTATCTTCTTTTGTTTCGTTGAAGTACCCTCACACATAGCATAAGTACAATATAAATTAACAGTAACAAATGAAGAGACTCTTTGTGCGTAGACCGTTATCGACATTGAGTGTCATGCTATCACTACGGTTATAAATTTTTATATTACAGACGGTCCCTTACGTACAAGATGGGTGGTGAATAACACCATTATCTTTCTCCACTAGTAAGTCATAAATTTCAACTACGCTGACTCCAGTACCAGACAAGCTAATGTTAACGATCCTCACATTGCAGCTATACTTTTAGTATTCTCCGTTTAAGCCTTGGTGATTAATGGCCTTTAGAACTGACACAGCTTGTTTGTGTCTTGGCGCCAAAGGTATAAGTGAGCCTTAAGCAACTGAAATCCAAAGTCTTGCGACTGTTTATCGATGATTAGTGACTGCTTTAAAAATTGGAAAGATAGTTAGGATGTATTTGTGGGATTATTTGCGGAATTTTGTGATACTCCTTTGTGCTTTGGAGAATAACACAAATGTGCGCTAGTGGTGTATCTGAAGTTGAACCTTCAGAAACTAGCGATGTTATGCGACTTTACCGCTCTTCAATAAATGTTTTAGGGAATATAGACTGGGTTAAGGTTTTTCTGTAATATTTTGTGTATTTAGTATGTCTTCTTTGTGGTTTACATGTGACCACATTTTTGGCCCCATTAATAATCAGGACTTGGTGTGTGTTTTCCTAACGTTAAACAATAGCCAGGGGAAGTAGGTTAGTGAGCACTGCTTTATTGATTTATAATGCATGTTTTATAAATAAACAAATAAATTTATTTAATAAATCCTTAAGAGGGTTAATAATGTGATACATATAATCAAAGAAGTTTAGAACTCTCATAGTTGGCTATGAAATCATTTTTATGTGAGGAATTTACTTCATTTTAATTGAGATGGACCTCAGTAAAATCTTAATGAGGGAGGAGGGGGTGGGGGACTTAACCTGATCGATTTTAAACACAGTTTTGTGCTATTTAATGTGTCAGAGCACCACAATCAATTTTTAACAATCGTCAGCAACATCTGACCTAATAAATCGGTTTATTTCAATCAACAGTAGGAGGGAAACCCACGTACTCCACGATACTGATGATAAAGCCAGCATCCTTATTTAAATGACTTCTTTCACGTGTTTTCTGGACGCTAATTTCATTCAGGGGCCCATTAATCAGAATGTGTAAAGTTTTATAATGACTGACCCCTTCATGCTTGCTTTATTTGAATGATAACTGGTGAAGAATCTGTTGAATATGAGTAAATTTTGGCACCAATCAGTGCATAGTTTATGCAGCCCTGGGTATCTATTTTTGACTTTGCTTTGCTACTAGATGCCACAGTATATTCATCCCATGCAGTAGTTATTGTGAGCGCTGTGTATTTTGGCATGCCAGTGTGAATATGGTGTTGTTCACAGCTACGAAATCACATACAATAAGACATTCCTACTACATTATGGAGTGACACAATTTCATTACATCCGCAAGAGACCAAAAGTCCCAAGTAGAATCAGTAGTGGTAATTACACACATTCACAAGAATCATCAGATAGTTTTAATACATCTTATACAGTTACTGGTAATGGTGTAATAAAGATTTTGTCTGCTAGAGATTCAAATGTTGCCATTGAAATGATAGAATTATCTCTCCCTCTTTCCAGTCAATGCATAACTTTTCTGTCGTCACTAGTAGTTGAGAGAGGTGATTAAATCAAGAAGCTAAAGAAACCTGATACAGAGTAATAATGGGACATTAGTTGTCAGTGGTTAGCTTGTGGACATGAACAAACTATTACCCCTCCTTACTGATTGCACTGATTCATGATGATGTCACGGAGAGTTATCCGTTGGGTATTTAATTAATTGAAATTAAGAAATTCATTATGTGTCAGTAATTAATTAGATCAAATTGGGTCAATTTGAATAAACTATCCTGCTATCAAGAGGTTATCTTAAGCAGCAGAGGTTAAAAATAATCCCAAATTAGAAGCAAAATTTGCCAGAAAGAGTTCTACCCATTCAAGCACCATTGTCCCCCCCCCCCCCTACCCAAAAAAACAAAAAAAAAAACAAAAACACAAGAGATAGCGTTGCAACACAGTTATTAATGTGCATGAGATTTCCATTTCAAGCAGTCTTTTCAGTGATATTCACTTTCCTTAGCTGACAATATTCAAATAAAACTAGTTCGTAAAAATGTCGCGTCGAATGTAGGCGATATCTTGTTCACGTAATCAAAATCTCTTGAAGAACCAGGAGTCGATATCGACGTGTTTTGGGCGGAGATGCTTAAATCGGAAACCAAAGTTAAGACTACGACTACCATAGTTAACCAAAATCAAATTAACTCTGTTGAGGACAATCTCCCTCCTCCTCCCCCAACATTCTGGAAAAAGTGATACCAATCCTGAGACACATTCTCCACCCCTCCTCCCTTTCTCCTGAAGTGTAGGAAAAGATGATTCCTATTGATATACACATGTATAGCTGCTCAGGAACCTTTTCACAGATACATGGTAAGAAGGGACAGGGCAGCAAACTGAACTGTCACTGATGTGTAGGAAGGCCAATATATGCTATCACAATTGACAATAAATACTTCGCTTCTCTAATTATACATCGACCACACACAGTGTGAATTAAGAAAAATCACTCTAATAACACAACCACCACAATTGCCGCCCACAGAATTTCACGCCCAGAGGAAGTGGAGGAAATGTATTTGTGTTGACCTTGATATGTGGATACAGACTACGTAGATTAGAACCAATCTTTCCTCCCCTCCTACCTCCCCTCCTTCTCCCCCTACTCCACCCGTAGGTGGGGATACTTGTTTTCCCGGCTCGAACTAACATGTTCCTGATAGTACACAAACAGATTAAACTGCTGGCAGTGATATACTCTTCCAGTCTGCAGAAATCAGTCACAGATGGACAAAAGACACTTAAATGTACTTCTCGGAAAGGTTCGCCCCCTTGAAAACAGTGAAATACCTGCCTTTCGAACGCAGACCAAGAGCTGAACAGGCAACCGTGACATGTTTTCAAACGTTCTTCATGCGCAGTAACTACCTGGAAGTGGTCCTCAGTTAAGTAAAACCAGTCTCATCTAGGAGAAATATTGAAATAATGTGTACCGTGTAAATGAGACACACAGTTCTTTATGCTAATCTTCTCAATGTAGGGCGATCCACCAGCACTGACCTGGACAGGTGGAAAGCAGTGTCAGCACTCGATATGTTCGACTGCTCCATAGGTTTATAATTTGTGATCGCTTGCGTTTTTCCACTTCTTCATGTGAGCTATCCAAAGGCAATCTGGTAGAAGTTTCATAAGCTCCACAGTTTTCTACACGTATGCATATTTGTCATATACTGTGGAACCATGAGAGATTTCTCTCCCCTCACAGAATTTCGTCTCTCTCTCTCTGTCATTTAGTAACATTGACAATGTCTAGGTACATATATAGGTGGTTGAAACCTGCTCTGGAAAGAATACGCACGCACAACCACTGAGGGATGTCGCTGTTGAAAGAAAGGCATTGCTGCTGTACAGTCTATGGAGGAATAGACCGTGGAGGGCTGTTACACAGATCAATTGCTCCTCATGGAGTAACACATTGCATATTTGAGGTAATATTGCTGTACTTAGCAGCTCAATTCCTGTAATATCAGTTCAACAACACTTCTGGTGGCTCTAAGCACTTCGATAGTGCACTTAAAAAACATACCTATCAGGAACTTCTATACTATGTCAGCCTTCCGTCTGCTATAGCGCGTGAATGTAGGCAAACTGCACCTAAGGGCGTCAAACAGGTTGCCTAGCCCCCTGGCGTTAGAGCAGTCTTGTGGCTGAACTGTTGACGAAGTTTCTGACAAGTACATTCCTAACGTGTTTAAGAAAGGTGCATTAGTAACACGGAGGGTATTGCTGAACTCGGTGGTCTAAGAGGAACGCTTTGCCATTTTATTCATTCATGTGTCAAATTGGAAATCGCCGTTGGCATAGGGTATATATACTTTACTGCAAGGGTGTTGTAGCATCGAGATGTTCTTATACTAGGTTTGAAACGCTAACTGTATTGTTGACTGAAAAATATGGGGTATGAATGCGCCGAGAGATGAAGTGGTTGCACTGACTCCAATTTTGTCACCCTTCAGAGGCCTTTACGTGTCGATTCTGATCGGCGGTGTGTCTAAAATGTTGTTCTAAGTCAATCTTACGAAAATTTCCAATGTGGGGTTTCGGGGTACTCATCTACACCGCAGAGGCGTCAAAAAAGAGATAAAACGTGGGTAAGAGACACTTTCACGGTGGCGTTGGCAGAAGAGCGGCAAAAATTTGGTGCTAGTGTAATGTCATTAAAACATCTCACAGCTCACATAAACGCCTGAGATGTGGGATGGGCTTTTTTTCCCGTGTGTCGACACCTTGCTGTTCGAAGCATCACCTAGGCCGAAGGTGAGGTCGCAGTCTGCCAACCTTTTGTAGCATTACATAAGTAAGTTGTAGGTCACTTTTGAGAAAAAATTCTAACTTACGCGTTGCGATGGGAGACAATTACAGGGTTTCGAAAAATCAATCTTTTAATTTTTGCATAGTGTAGTTGTTGTGGTAAACTCTTTGTATGGTCAAACGATTTTGCGAAAAGATGTTAGATAATTTGCAAGAAAGTGATGGTATGTTGGCTGCTTGCAAATTAGACGGAAGGCGGTGCGTATGGTCCAGATACTTTTACGCATGAGAGTATAATGCGCCAAAGAATTAAATCCTTCTATTTGAAACGTAGTCATATTCCTCCAGTGGGGCACAGAAGTGACGAATCTGTCAGAAAACTGCCTTCAACCTTCCTCTATAATAATGCAAAAGCACTTGGCAAGGCCAGTGAAAAAATCCGAATAGAGCATAGCTATCATCTAGGACAGCGTTCGGAGCTTCTAGCAGCCCGGTGTAAAGCAGCGGAAAGAGGAGACTTCGAGCCGGCAGCTGAAAAGCCAGATGCTTCATGATGAGGGGTGGGGGAAGACGACCTCGATCGGTTGGGGAGAATGCTGACTTGTTGCTCTAATCACGCAGTGTGGCGCCGTACCAAGCAGCCTGCGATGAAGTAGAATTTTTAGGACAATGAAGTGTTCGAGTGTGCGCGACCCCAGTACTAACGGTAGTCTGCCCTTGCACACCAAATCCTCATCAGCGTTTCCTTCTTATATTTCCCTCCAGCAATATTGAGTCTTGTTTCCTCTTACCCTTCAACTACTTCACTGAGTAAGGCGACCTAGATTACAACAGATTAATCCCTTTACACACAAACAAAAATAATATAATATTAATGTGAATCGCTTGTAAACGTTGCAATTTTTATTGATTTGTGTTTTCAAATTTTGATGTATCTGCTTAATGAAGTATATTCTTCCAGTTTTGAAATCAATATTCCAGGAGATTGGAAAATTATGTAAGGGTACAGATACCGACCCCGTCACAACAGATCTAGTCTAACCCTACGCATCTTTGATCCAGCGAGTGTGCGTCACTGACGCCGAAGCCCCGTTGTAATACATAAATGTGGCTTGGCGGTAAACATTTGTTTTCCCGCGGAAGTAAGTTAGTCGCGTCTCAGCAAGCATGAAGGGCGGTGATTGCTAGAGAATACCACGTAAAAGTGAAAAACTTTCGTGGAAATATTAATTTTTATGACATTATTATCTCGTACTACCTCAGACCGTTCACTATACTTGGAGGTTTGCCTGATCCTTCACAAAAAGGTGGCGAGTGAGCAGGCAGGGGGCGAGACCTTAAATAAAAGACATCTGGGGAACTGAAATTATTTAATAACTCAGGTAATGTTTCTTAGATTTGGGCCGACCGCAAGGAACTTACCAACAGCACCAAACGTACATCAAGCTCTGTGGGCAAACGCAGTTGCCTTACGAGTATGACAAGCCTCTCAGGGATGATTTTAGTTATATCTCAATTATAACAATTCCATTCATACTCATAATATTAACGGTAATTTTCTGGTTACAGTTATGGGAGTTGTACATATGGAACATATCAGCACAAACTAGGTGTACGAAGTTTCTCGAATTGACGCATGAACCTTGGTTGTACGTTCGGCTCCTGCGCTCTCATAACCATCAAGACCGATCGGTTATTCAAATTCAGACAGTTAGCTTAATAAAATGGAGGAACAACGTACAGAGTGGCTGACGAAAATATTTCAGGCACACGGCTGCTCAGATTCGTCATAAGAAGGCCTTAGGAGTTGGCGTAAAGGGCGTCAATAAAACCACGCCTTCCATTGGGAGTTCGTGTAGACAAAGTTTGCGACTGAAAATAAGATTTGGGAGTGCAATTCTGCAACAGACGACCGTCCTTGACAGCCTTTAATAGAGCGAACACCCCCCGACGACTCACCCCTCTAAACACATGGTGCGGCGCCAACCACAATGAGCGTCATCTATCAATTCTTGACATAGCTAGGGAGGATACAGGCGAATTTATAAATGTAAGAAGCTTTTCAAGAAAATCTTCCAACAGTCGACATATAAAAACATAAGTTTTTTTGAGTACTAGTTTCAGTTGATTATCCAGCCAACTTAGGAGACATCAAATGACAACCGAAAATTGCACTAGCAAGAGCAATAAAATAAATTAGTTAAAAGCAGTAAACAAAGGTCAAATACACACTATGTGAAGTGTCTGTTCGTAACGTATGGCAAAGTGACGGCATCCTCATCACAGTACTAACTCATACAAGAGATGGTAGGCAAAAAAAATAATGGCATATACTGGGTTAGTGCATAAGTTTATGGCGTTTTTCCGTAAATTTAATAAACAGAACAGATACACTTAAGGGGGGTTCAGTCATCATTAATATATTCTCGTTCACTGTTTACAACAGTCTGACACGTTCGGGCAACTTTACTATTCCGCAGCTGTAGATATTACGTGATCTTGAGGCGAAGAAATCATCGAACCGTGATTGGAGGTTTTTCGATAGAGAACGGAAAAGTTGAAAATCAGTGGGTGCAAGATCAGATGGATAAGATGGGTGCGTAACAACTTCCCAACCTAGCTCCTGGGTAACGTGGTTTCTCCTTCTATCAGACTGCCGACGTTTTTATCATAGAGTATCATCACTTCGCGCAGCCTTACTGGTCGTTGCTCTTGGCTTTTGCTGACAAAAGTCTCAACTGTTGACCATAAGCGATGGTTACGCCTCGGAGACGTAGTTCGTAGAACACCATACAATCGGTATGTCATCAGATGAATAACGTTATCTTTTGTGGTTGCGAGCAGGTCTTTGTGTACGGGGAGTTACTGCTTTATTTGAGAAAACAATTCCTTTCTATCGCGCCGGCTACCCGTGCGGTCTTGGGCGTCTTGTCACGGTTCGCGCGGCTCTACCCGTCGTAGGTTCGAGCCCTTCCTCGGGCATGGGTGTGTGTGTGTGTGTGTGTGTGTGGTGTATGTGTGTGTGTTCTCCTTAGAATAAGTTTAAGTTAGATTAGATAGTCCGTACCACAGAGTTAAATAAATGCTTTCTTTTCTTTATGTGAGGATAAAGGCACTACTTCTCGTTATCAGTAACGATACTTGATAGGAATGGTCGGTGTGGTTCACAAGCCAATTGATGACAAGCAAGCAAAGAAGAACAAATGGGCATCTGCAGATATTTATGATTTTGGTTTAATGCATGCGGTACGCATACACCCGATTTTTGAACATTTGACATTGCATGAAACTGTCGAAAGCGGTGGAATGATCGCAGTTCATCACATTTGCCAGTTCTCTAGTGCACTGATGTTGTTCATCCTTTTAAACGATCTTCATCAAACCCCTAACCTTTTCGAGAATGTGGATCGTTACGATTGTCAAAACGATCGTCCTTAAAACGAGAAAACCACTTTCATGACATGTTGTGTTCAATGCTTTTGTCCCCACACATGGCACATATGTTTCTGGCTACCTGCGCCCCTGTCACCACATTACTGAATTCAAACAGAAGAATACGCCGCAAATGTTCAGATATCTCCACTTTCTCTCCATTTACAAGTGTTCACAGCTCCTCTCACTACCCTCAAATGAAAAGTGAGAGTATGTAAACTCAAATAGCATTACTGATTTACACATAAAAATCGGACTCGATAAATAAACCCTTGGCAACCTAAATACCAACATTCAAATGACCGTTCAAAACAAGTCGACGTAATAAGAACGGGCTCCAAAGCAGCAAAGGATGTTTATGCTCCTTCAGCCTTACTGTTTTGCTCCCTCCTATGGCATGATGATAGGAGAGTGCTATACTGACACGTGCATGAGCAAAATGGCAAACGGTACTGTGAACCCCAGCCCGCCATATTCGGCAATAATGTCGTCACCTCCAGCGCACCTTAGTTGAGAACTTTCTGTACACAGAGACAATCCCTCACCTATTACTAGGTGCCTGTAGGTAGGCAACGCTACAACATAGACACACCACGTGCCCAAAACCAGCCACAACGGCAACAGCATAGCGGCACTTAGGAATTTTCGGCGAATGGTTTTGATCAGAGCCTCTTGGTTAAACGGTGTACCAGAACAAGAGTGGCGGCCGAGGAACACCTCAAAGTGGTCAGACCACGTTCAATAGCTCCTCCATGTACCCAAAGAAGATTTGAATCGTTCGGGGATGTCGTTACTGTCAAAGGTTACCAAAAACGTCGTTTTGTGGCACACCACACTGTAAAATGTCGTCTTCCATCGCGATTTGTGTGTAAATGAACGACCCAAGGAAATAAGCAGTTTCACTGAAATACTGTATGTGACGCCCTCAAGCCTTTTCGTTTCGATTCCGAGCGGCGGTGTCTGAAGTGTTTATCTCAACCACGCACAAGAAAACTGTGTGATTTCAACAGTGGAGGTCGCGGTTCTCACCTCCATAGCAGAGGTATCATGACGGATTAAGATGTAGTCACGAGGAGTGTGGCGAAGGGAGTGTGGCGAACTTTACTCTTATGACTCATCCACGGAGGCGTTTGGTGGTACTGTACTGAAATTTTCTGCCAATGTGACTTCGTTGATGAATCTTCAGGCTCACATGTACATCTAAAATACGGCCTTTATTTCTCGTGTGCCATTCCTTCTCTGTCTGACCCGATGTCTGCGTCGCAGGGCCCCATGCTTTAGCACCACTACCAAATTCCAAAATGCCGCATCGCAAGTTTCAAAGGAGTGGACTCTTAATACCTCTGCGCAGTGTGAATATACAGTGGTTGAAAAAACAGAAAAAGAAAAGCTGGCTCGAACATAAATACAGATTCTTGCCAAGAGTGTCATATTTGGTCACGAATAGTGCCTGTGCAATGTCCCCAATAAGTCGCATGCGTCATTCTGGATTAGAACCATTTTCTGACTGGTTATGAATGCATTACGTTAGAGAAAATTCATTTCGATAGTGTGGAAATTATTGGATTCGTATGGTAAGTGCTCTGTAATCAATGTAGCCAGAAATTTTGGTGTTTCAAGAGGCACTGTATCGAATATTTTTACCGCATACAAGGAAAGCAGGAAACATCATCCACTAAGTCGCAACACGGTCGAAAGTGTGTGGTGCGTGATCGTGACAGACAGTCATTGTAGAGAACACTGAACGAAAAGTGTAAAGACGACAGCAAAACTTTCAAGTCTCTGCTGAACCGAATGTTACGCTCGTCAACTCTGTCGACAGCAAAACAACACAAAGGGAGCTCCATAATCAGTGAGCTGCGGAGTGCGCTGCAATTCCAAAACACCGGTGATTCATAAGACAGTAACAGGAAAACATTGTGACCATGCCGTAATACCTGGGCTATGGATAATGGAAGAAAGTAATATGACTGGAGAGGTCTTGTTTGTCACTATTTCAAACTTATGGCCGCGTTTACGTCGGAGATTCGGTTATGATTTTGGCACCCATATCGTGGTATTCCGTGGGTTCATGGTTACCCTGCAAGGTCCAATTACTGGCAAAGATTATGTAAAAATTTCGACTGATCAGGTCGAACACATGGTACAATGTTTTGGTCCCCAGTAATGGTGATGTGTTCTTAGACGACAGCACTCATGTACACACAGCTGAAATCGACCACGACTAGTTTTGCGAGCCCGAGGATGAAATGTCGCTTCTTCTCTGGCCACCACAGATACATGATGTAAGTATTACTGAGCCGTTGTGGTCTATTTGGGGAAAAGTGTTACATGATCTTGCCACTATTTTGTATTAAGAATGGTGTAAGCTTACCTGGGAACCATACAGAACCTGTATTTATACATTCTTGGACGACTCGGAGCAATTTGAAAGGCAAAGGGTCTGCTACACTTCCTTTTGATAGATAATGTGTTGTGTGATATATATTTCGATATTTTTGTCGACCTTCTGCATATCTACATCTATTTTCCATAAGCCATGAAACAATTTTATTTACCATGAATATTAATACAGAATTTCCAGTATGACTCTAACATTAGGCCAAACATTTTGCCGCATTTTAGAAGAGAATATATGTTCAATAAAAGTCTTGCTTCTGTTAGCGGCTTCCCCAGGAGTCAGGGACAATCAAGTCCAACACTCATCACTTGACACCTACTCTAAAGATTGGCATTCTTGCCGTCATACGCTCGAAGATCCGGTACATCAAACAGCAGGACTGCAGGACTTAGGAACTAAACACCGCAAGGTCTCGGGATCTGAAGCCCACACAGACGAGGTCACGCGTCGAATCAGGAGACCAGGGCCCCCGCCAGTTCACCGTCGCTGTGGACACCATCACGTTCTGGACACCTGGACGCAGGTTCGAGACGGACTGACAGCGGATGCACAGCGTGTCGTAGTAGGCCGCCATCTGTCCATGACAAATGTCGAGCCGGAGATGGTCGCCGACTATCTGGGCGTCGATCACGCGGGCGATGCAGTCTTTCATCGCCAGCACGTCAGGCTTCTGCAGTCCCTCAATTGTACGCAGTTGAGGCTCTACGGTGACAGTGAACAGCGTCTACAGGAAGCCGCGGGCGACATACTTGACGATTGCGTCATGTCGCTTCACTAAGGATCCGTAAATATGGTAGCAAGCCTGGTGGAACTGGTTGAGCGTTTCGATGGCTCTTCAGCCCGAGCGGCAGCTGGTGTCCACATCCAGCCCGTGGCTGCGCCGCCCGCGCCTTCGTGGGGAAGGCGTTGACTTGGGCACGGATAGTACTGATCTCGCCCAGTTAGTAGCCGACTGGTGTTGCGGACCACTGATGCTGCCACTGGAAAACGTCAGACAAGGTGAGAGCTCGCCCGTCGATGGCAATGTGCAGGGTCACCGCCCACATTTCTCTGATCTGCGTTGACATCTTTAGAATGTGACCCTTCCACTTAAAGTGCTTCTCCAACGCCAAGATCTCACGCTTCACCTCGTTCAGGCCCAAACCATCGATGACTGATCCCATCTCTCTCAGCGTCAGGAGACGATAACGCAGGAGAGTTGGCCCCTTCTGGTGGCAAGATGAAATGTCGAGTCCTCCCTGGGCCACAGGAGCGTGGAATTAGTCCAGAGGCGTGTCCGCCAAGAGTTGGAACCATCTCCTGATGGCGGCCGAGATGGCGGTGTCCACCAGCTTCAGAGTGCCGACACGGGTCAGCTGAGGGCCATCCCATGGTACAGGCAAGGGAGACGTACGCTGACGAGTGTGTACAGAGGTTGTTGCTGCTTCAGTGGAACTGAGAAGTGCAGCCCCAGGTAGCGAAAGGTTTCACACAAGCGTACTGCGAGCACGGTAGTGTTGTCAGCCTTGAAGGTGAAGGTGGAAACCTTCACCTTCTTGTGGCGGCCCAAGGCTACCAAGGCGAGGGGGAGACACTTCTGCAGGTTGATCTTCAGCTCCAGATGTGCGAGGGCTGACACAGCTATATCAATGAGGGACTGCAGGCCCCTCTTGGTCGACGCAAAGAGCAGGACGTTATTTGCAAAGGCCGCAGTGTTGACTCTGCAGCCTGGGATCCAAGCTCTGATGTGTTGCTCTAGAACATAGTCCACAGCGAAATTGAAAGCAGGAGGGAGAGAGCGTCCCTCTGACATACGCCTGATGGCAGTTGCATGGCCATGCCCATGCCTGTGCCACCCATTATCAGAGTCGCACAACACACCTGTAGCATCTCTCCTCGTATTCTATGAATTCATCTGGTAGACAAATGGCCCTCAGCACAGGGCGAAGAGCATCATGATCCACTGAGTCGAACGCCTTAAAAACGGCGATCGAGGAAACCAAGAGAGAGGTGCAGGAGAGTACTGCCCCAATGAGAGCTTGGTCCAGGATGAAAGTGTTTTCCAACATCCCATCCTGAGGGGTGAACGCCCACTGACGTTCGGCCACACCACACACACGCATCAAGCGCGAGTCGAGAACCTTGTGAAAGGTTTGCGACAGCACAGAGTGGACGGTGATGGGGCGAAATCAGCGAGGGATGTTTGTGCAGCAGTCTTGGGTAGGAGACAGATGCATGCAAGATAGAGGCGCTCTCTAAGGATCCTCGCTAGGCGGCGAGATCGAGCCGCTTGACGAGAACCTCGTTTGGCAGGTGCTGCAACTGGAGGAGAGTAAGGGCGTTAGGGCCTGCTGCTGAACTCCTGGGGGGCACAGCGGCTGCGACCTCTTCGGCCCCCACAGGCACTCCAGAACGACAGGCTCCGAGGGCGTCAGAAGGTGGTTGCAGATGAAGCCAATGGGGGAGGTGGGCTTCTTCGTGTTCGGCTCAGACGTCCAGCAGATAGGGAACATTGGATGAAGGCTGCAGGAGGCCACGCACGCAACGATCGCGCGACCACTGGAAGCATCATGTGTCTGCTCATACTCCCACTGTCACTGTGCTCCGGGAGCCCCACAGGTGGTCACTTAGGTGGTGGTCGCGGTTTCTGCTTCTTGTGCTCCCTATCCTCCCTGGAACCAACCGATGTGAGGGCACCCAGAAGGAAGCCCAAGTTGACATTGAGATGTGTCCCCAGACTTATTTTGCGGTCCAGGGCTGAGAACCGCTATGTGGAGGTGGGTACCCCACCATGTGCTCCCAGATGAGGGTGTCGACTGGCCCCACTGGTAGTGACTCGGTATCGGTATTCAGTAGCCTTCAGTCAGCGCGGCAGTGTCGCCCGCGTCGTGCAGCAACCTCCTCGTCCCAAGCTGGAAGATGGTTCTTCTCCACAACCCCATTAAGTGCCTCCATGACCTCGTACATCCTCTGCTTGTCGGCGGGCTTCCGTTGCTGGCACATAATTGCTTCGAGTGTGCAGGCAGGGAGCATCCTGGTGAGCTTTTGATTTACGAAGAAGAACTGGGCGTCCCTCTCGAGGAACAATTCGGCCTCCTCCTGGGCGAGCAACAGGACCTCTTCTTTACTTCGTGCAATTTTCTCTCCATCACGATTTCCTCATTGGCGTCCGCAAGGTGTTGGCAGGGGTGGTGAACCTCGAGGCAGTTAGTGGTTGATAATGTAGAGTGGCACTCACTGCAGGTGTAAGTTATTGCCCCTCGTACCAGGTCTTCAAATAGGTCAGTTGGCTATGTGGATGTTGGGATGGCGCCTTCAGTGGAAGGGCCACCACTCGTGTTTTCTTGTGTGCTGCTCCCAACTTTATAATGTGAGGGAGGACTGGTAACCCCCTCCCCAAGCCCACAGTGTGATCTTCCACTCAGCAAAATCAGTGGACCCACATGAAGGGGCGAAAATCACAAGAGAGGAGAGGCAGAGAGGAGAGGCTAAGTACATAGTGGAGCACATATTTTTTATCTCTGTCACTTTTCCCCCTCCTGTTCTACTTGAGAATGGTGGGATGGACAAACAATTTTAAGGAGCCTCCATGTAACCTCTGTTCTCTTTAATCTGACTTTCATTTCCTTCTCCCGAGATGCTCGGGTGGAGAATCAGTATGACACCCGACTGCTGTTGGACGTCACACAATGAATCTCCTGAGTCAGTGCACCAACGACAACGTTATTGTGATTTGACAGGAATACTTCATTATACTGTTAGATTTGCCTTAAGTTATCTTGAATTTTTTAATACATTCATTGTTTGGACTCTGCTACTCGCTTCAACTGCCATCTGGTGGCTGGATCCTAACTGAGCATGTTAGTCTGTGCAGTATAGCCTGCTCCCTGTCAGGAGACGTTGCTTCCTACGTGCAGAAGTGGATCTCCCAGATCCTTTGTGCGCGCAGGTAAAATTAGCGGTTGTAAAGGCCGGGCAGGTAACTTCGAGACTCTGTACTGGAAGGACGTGTGTGTCTCCCAGATGAGCCAGGAGCCGCACTTGGCGCGCTGCCTGTACACGTTGTAAAGTTTATTACAATAATTATACTATATAATTTTTTCCATCCAATTATTGTGAGTGGAAATTACGACAGTGAGTATTCAGGCACTATACTGTCAAACTCCAGTGTACCACCAGGGGAGGAATATCTCGTGTGTACATTCAACTAGACTGTAATGTTTTATGTGTGAGTATTCTGGATCTTAATTATTACTCTGTGAAGCAACCTTCTGATCAGACAAGGAGATCACACGGCAATCAGAGTTTTATGTGTTTTAGATTTCTGTTAGATACCAAATATGTCAGCCAAGCACTTGAATGTGTCTCTCAAAAATTCTCGAGAAAAAGTACATTGACTTTTTCCTAGGTACTTAGTTCTGTATGTATAAGGCCCTTTATTTCTGCGCGCCACGTTGCTGATGCCGACTCTGTAGCTCAGGCTGTTCGTTGTCAGGGCTGTCTGTGCACTGTAATAAAAGGAGTGAAAGAGGTATTCAACGATGAATTTGAAGCGGTTCATGTGATCTCCACCCAGTCCAAACAGTGAGAAAAATTACAAACAAAATGAAGGAAAAAATCTCGGTCCCGTTGGAGAATGGTATTGTAATCAGTGAGTCGGTGGTTCGAATCTTGCTGTGCCATCTTTTCCTTCAATTTTTTCCACTAAGTTCGAATAAGCTAGGCTTATTTAAGCACTGTCTGGAGTGGCTGGCACTTTGATGGGTGACCATCCGAGCCGCCATGCGCTGTTGCCATTTTTCGCGGTGCACTCAGACTCATGATGCCAACTGAGGAGTTACTTGACCGAATAGTAGCGGCTCCGGTCAAAGATAACCATCGTAACGAGCGGGAGAGCGGTGTGCTGACCACACGCCCCTCCAATCCGCATCCTCACTGAGAATGACACGGCGGTCGGATGGTCCCACTGGGCCACTTGTGGCCTGAAGACCGAGTGCTTTTTCGAATAACCTCATCAATTAAATACGTAACTGATGAAATATATATAAAATAAAAGCTATCTTTTTATCATTTATGTGAAAAATGCCTAACTTCTTCTTTGTAATTACATGTCGCACGTAAAATTCCAGGTTTGATTACAAACATAAATTTCTAAGTATGAATAGTTTGTAAAATATTGTTAATGAATTTGTAACGTTTATCTAACTTAAAAAATTTCCATTCACAATCCTGTACAAAATACTAGTAATTACGAATTTATATTTGCGGTGGGTGTGAAATGTAAGTGGAAACCTTTAGATGTGCATTTGTCATAAAAATGCTGATTACGTACTTGTTAACTAGCACATTTTTGACGAAGTTTATATTTAAATGATATAGGTATCCGAATTGAGCAAAAAAAGTGAAAATGAAGGAAAGCTATAGAGTGATACGAATCACCGAACCAAATATTTAACATTTAACGCTCTCCACCGTTAGCGGGTGGACCACATGGCTCCTTGAAAGTAATCTTAATTTTAATAAGCTTAGTACCTGGAAAAGTTCGAAGACGTTCTTCTGGTGAATGTCGCAGATGGTTCAAATGGCTCCGTTCTTCTTCATCCCCCTACTGTCCTGATCTCGCACGGTCTCAAAAATAGTTCACATGGTTCTAAGCATCAGTCCCCTAGAACTTAGAACTACTTAAACCTAACTAACATAAGGACATCACACACATCTATGCCCAAGGCAGTGATATATGAGTTCTAAACTTCACGTACCACAAATATAAGACATTAGCGACATCTGACTGTCGAGTGTTCTCCTTTTACCAGGTGTACCGGTATGAAACGAGCGTTTTTTTGTGAAAATGGAACACTAATTTTGAAGTGAAAAGCGAAAACATTTTATTCAAAGTACTACCATTGCTTTCTGTACACTTTGGCCAACTTTCTGGCAATTTGTGGACACCACGCCAGTGGAAATGTTCGTCTTTTGGAGGAAACCAAACAGTCACACAATATTCGACTTCTTCGTAGGAATCGAAGTGTTCGTCAGCCAATTCGCATCCCATTGATGAAAGCAAATGGTAGTCGGAAGGGGCCAAGTCTGGTGAATACAGCGGGTGGGGTAGCTGCTCCCAGCCAAGTGTTTTGATTGTATCTCGAACCAGTTTTGCTTTGTGTGCAGCTGCATTGCGTCTAAAAAAATTACTTTGCCATATCTTCTGGCCCATTGTGGTCTTTTTTCAATCAACGCATGGTTCAAATTGATCATTTGTTGTCTGTAGCGATTAGTATTCACAGTTTCACCGGGTGTTAGACGCTCATGATACACTACACCTTTCTGATCCCACCAAACACAGAGCATTGTCTTCTTGCCCAATCGATCTGGTTTTGCGTCGATGTTGATGGTTGTCCCGCATTAACCGATGAATTTTCCCGTTTAGTTTTCATCGCCAGTAACAATTCGATGCAAAACTGATTTTCGTTCATGTCTTTAAAGCAAAATTTTACAAATGACTTTTCGGTTTTCCATGTGTCTTTCATTCAATTCATGTGGCACCCATTTTCCACGCTTTTGGATGTTGTCCATAGCTTTCAAACGGTCAGAAATTGTTTTTTGTGCAACACTTAGCATTGCTGCCCTTTGCTTCTGACTCAGAGTATCATGTTCCTCCAATACCACTTGCATTTCGGCATCTTCGAACTTTTTTTGGTGGTCCTCCGCGTTCTTCATTTCTTATATTAAAATCATTATTTATGAGCCGTTGAAACCATCTTTTTCGTGTTGCTCCTGATAGAGCATGATCACCATATCCCTCGACAAGCATTCGATGCGACTCTGCAGCACTTTTTTTTTCAAATGAAAACAAAAAATTAATGCTCTCCGCAAATCATCACTTTCTGGTACAAAATTCGACATTGCTAATACGATGAAAAGGTATGACGGTGTTTGTTCCATGACTTGATGTATACTAAATATCTTTGACAGATGTCATTCCAACCAAACATAAAAAAAAATAAGGCTCGTTCTGTGGTGTACGTACTGTAAAACCTTCGGTACACACACCATCAGATTATTTGACTCGTCGCGCTAACGATGTAGACGAGTGTCAGAAATATGTCTCGTGATCTTATCGTGGCGTGTTTATCTTCTGCCTTCACATCAGACGATAGAAATGCCACTTCCACGCTTAGAGTAGCAGATCGACGGCGAGCAACTTTAAACAGAACTTGATTGATTTTCACACAAATTCATTAGAATAATAACAAGCATAAAAATAACTTAACTTGGTTCTGGATGCTATTTACAACTGACAATCTGAAGTTCCTTTGGTCTTGGTACGTTAATCTTATTCTCACATATCTCTGATACTTGACAAAATGTCTACATTTCTCTTCATGGCTATGTACAGGAATATGATAATCTTATTAGGCGCAGACTGAAACTTGACTATGGACTGCTACAGACAAATGCAGACTAATGCAGAATGACTAATCGGAGGCCTGTACACTTGTTATAATATCTCGAGCGTTCAGGTATCACTGCGCGAGTGTGGCCCGCGAGGAGAAAAGGTTCTACATTAGCAGCAATCTCATTGGCTGCGTGACATATTAATACGCGGATCGGCGGAAGCAGAATTTGGCCCGCCTCTAAGGCAGCGCCATCTCGTAATGTGGACGAGCGCTGCGCCGGCGCTGTTGTGTTAGCGGGCGCGCTCTACTGAGAAAGTTGTGTACGTGCTTGACTACGCGGAACTATGGCACAACACGTTCACGACAAACGTTCCCTATGGACACATTTTTATCTTAACGCTCATTTCATACCGGTACACCTGGTAGCATAGAAATTACAATCTTGTAAACGGATTAAGCAAAAATCGGAAAGTATAAAGTAGTAAACCTCTTCCACCAACTAAACTACCACGTAATCCTCTTATCCGAAACGTGGTTGAAACCACACATATCCTCTGCATCTATTCATCTCCCAGGGTACACATTTCTTAGGGCAGACAGATCAAAAAAGCGAGGTGGCGGGGTCGGCGCATATATACGAACAGATCTCAAAGCGAAAGTCTTATGTACGTCAAATCCTGCTGAAGAAAAAGAGGCTGAATTCATGTTCATTGAAATAAATATACAAAGTCGGAAATTCTTGACTGGCGTCGTGTACAAGCCGCCAAAAATAAGCTCAATGAGTTCCTTCCAGTCGGAATTACATTCACTTCAGTGTCAATACGAACATGTCATCGTAATGGGTGATTTGAACATAGACCTGCTAAGAGACACTCCCTCCGCAATAAACCTAAGAAGATTGTTTAGTTGCAATAGCATGAACATTCTTCCATTACAACCTACACACCATACGGCGCACAGTCATACTCTTATAGACGTGATCGCAACGAAACAGACTGACAAAGTAAGAGATGTTGGTCAATCATCGGCCCCTGGCCTCTCAGCACATGATGTAATATTCCTGGCCTACTCTGTGCAGCCCCCAAGGATCAAATCGCGTTACATAACTTGTAGGAACATGAAACGTATTGATCTTGACGCTCTAACAGCCGATTGCTCAGAAATCTCATGGCATCAAATAATCAGAGAACCTACAATCGACGGCAAAATTAATGAACTTGGTGATAAACTCACTGCCCTCTATGACAAACATGCACCTGTGCGCACAGTCCGTGTAAGAAAATCTCCTGCTCCATGGCTGACAGCTGAATTACGTCAAATGATGACTAATAGGGATGCTGCCCACAGGCGTTTCAAGGCAGATCCGAAACCCGAACGTTTTGAAGAATATAGAAAGCTACGGAACAGAGTGAAACAATGCATTCGCAATGCCAAAATCAGGCACGCTCGCTCCCTCGTATGCAGCGATCTGACACCCACGACTCTATGGAAGAATCTCCGTAGCTTGGGGGTCGGAAAGGCAAAATCGGAAACTACTTTTCATGTGTCAGCTAACGAATTAAATGAATTCTTCTCTGCACCTCTGAATACCAGCACGGCTGATGATTTCCGTCCACAAGAATCCCCAAACAGGATAACTAACAACGATACCTTTCATCTAAAACATGTAACAACAAATACGGCAAGAAAAGCAATAATGAGAATCTCTTCTGATGCAATAGGCAACGACAGTATCGGTATAACCATGATTAAGAATGTTGCCGATATCTTAGTACCTGTCTTAACTGACATATTTAATTTTTCCCTCGTGAACGGAATATACCCCACTGCATGGAAAAGAAGCATAATTCGACCCATCCCTAAGGTCGAAAACCCGCAACTGCCTAGTGATTACCGACCAATTAGCATACTGCCTGCTGTTTCCAAAGCACTGGAATATATTGTTCATGACCAAATCACTGAACACTTGCATGAATTCAGTCTATATGACAAATTTCAATCCGGTTTCCGTAAACATCACAGCACAAACACTGCTCTAATTAAAGTAACTGATGACCTGAAATATGCCATCGACAATCGAAAGGCAACAATATTGACGCTACTGGACTTCAGCAAAGCTTTTGACACTGTTAACTTTGACATATTACTCAGAAAAATGCAACAGCTTAATTTCTCTGATAGTGCAATGAGATGGTTTGAAAGCTACTTAAAAGACAGACAGCAATGTGTTGTCTGCGCAAATGAAAAATCTTCCTGGAAACATGTTTCTTCGGGAGTGCCACAAGGATCAGTCTTAGGACCACTTTTGTTTTCTTTATATGTCAACGATATTTCGTCGGTTTTGTCCTCCTGTAAACATCATCTCTATGCCGACGACCTCCAGCTCTACCTCAGCGTCAGACCTGAAGACGTAAACACTGCAATCGCTCTGATGAATGATGATCTGTCTTCAGTAGTGACATGGGCGAAAAACCTGGGGCTTAAATTAAATGCAAAAAAGACGCAAGTAATCTTAATAGCCCATCAGAAATTAATAAGTTCAGGTTTCCGCGAACGGCTACCTCCTATTCTGCTCGAAGGTACTCCAATACCATATCAGAAAACAGTGAAGAACTTGGGTGTAACTTTGGACGAGCATCTCAACTGGGCGGAGAATACAGTCGCAGTGTGCCGAAAAACGTCTGCTTGTCTCTATGCTCTCAAAAAGTTTCGGAACATATTCCCACAGGACTTGAAACGCCAGCTCGTGCAAGCACTCGTTCTACCGAACCTCCACTATTGTGATGTGATTCAACAAGGCATGAGTAGTGAAAACAAAAGACGGCTAGAGCTAACCATGAATGCCTGTGTGCGTTACACCCGCAACATTCGCCGATATGATCATGTTAGTGCTTCATACTCCGAGCTAGGGTGGCTGCGGCCGGACAAACTGCGTGACTACCACACTCTATGTCTACTTCACCGACTCCTCATCGCGCAAGCACCCCAGTACCTAGCTTCAGAGATTAAAAACTTGTCATGCCATCATAATCGAAACACGAGGTCACTCTTATCTGGTATCCTAACTGTGCCCACTCACAAAACAAAAACTTTTGCAAACTCCTTCTCAGTTGCCGCTGTCCGCCTCTGGAACAAACTGCCCCTTACCTTGAGGAAAATTCAATCTCCTGTTGCTTTTAAGAAGAAGTTGAAGCATTTCCTACTATCATCCGCATAAAATTCTCCACAAAATTAATGTGCAAGGCAAATCCTCTCATCTGTCAAATAGCAAAGCTAGTGTCTCCTATCTTGCTCCTGAGATGCCTTCCTCTTCATCTATCTCTATTAGACACGCAGTCTCCTTTTCCTTTATATTTTCCTTAATTATGTTTCATCATGTCTCTCTATTCTTCTCCTCGCTTCACCATGAGTCTCCCTCATACTCCCTGCTGCCAGCACTCCTATCTTAAATCTTTCTCTTCAATAATGTATTTTTCGAGGTGTACCTTTCTCATTGTTTATCTCACTTTTTGTATTAGATGTAGTTTAACATGCCTACTGAAACATATGACTGTAAAATAAGTAGAATGCCTGGTTAGATGTAAGAGAGGGCCTGATGGCCCTAATCTTGCCAGGTTAAATAAATAAATAAATAAATAAATAAATAAACCTGCTTAATGCGATCCAGGCGGACGAGGACACAGCACGGTTGCCGCCGCCCGCAGCTGCCGGTGTGATGGGCTGCCGTCGCCGTGGCAGCGACGCTGCGTCCAGGGAGGGGCGGAGCTCGTAATTAGAAACTCGAGGCGCTGCGTGGCGCGGCCGCTAACAAGCCGGGCCACGCGCCGGCCGGGGAACGCCTCAGCCGCGCCCCTGCACGGCAGCGGGCCCGCAGCGCGGCTCGCCTCTCAGCGCTGGCAATTATCTCTGCCGCCGCAGCAGTTCACCGCACGCACCGACCGCCCTGGCGGCGACCGCCTCAATCCGTACCGCCGAACTCGAGCAGTAAATTTGCATGTATACCTGCGCTCCGCAACTTACTCCTCGCTCTATGGCGTGTGAGCGTCGACTAGGGTGTCACCGGTCGCAAGTAGCAGCTACCTCTGAACCGCCGCCCCTCCGAACCGCCACCAGTACTACAGGCCGATGGTGGAAGAATAAAGTGCAGAATGACTACTTAACCTATATTAATTAAATAATAGGCCCTCTTATTGGGTTGGTGCACAGGTTCGCAACGTTTTCCCTACAATAAACACAACAGATGAACATAACAGAGACTTGATCATACATCATCCATTATCATCAGTTTACCTTCAATTATCAAAGCGGGTGCTCTCAAAGTTGTGATACGACTTCCAAATCATAAAGCACAGATATCAGTCCTCCTTTTATTGCAGGTTCTTTCCGAAAATCTAGATTTCGGGTAGTGCCTAGCGTAATGGTACTAGAATTACGTAAGCATTACGGCACCTCACCTCAACCTCTCGATACCAGCAATATTCTACTGTGTATCTGTAAAATAGTTAACATATTTCTGTGACAAAATTCAGATTTGATTTCATTAATGTAGAGTTACTTCGATACATCGATGTGTACACAATGCAATTATATTATTCTTGTGTGTATTCTTTCTTATGTCACTATGATCTTTGACGTACTTGTAACGGTTATTAGAGAGTCAAGCATTGGTCGTCATGTTAAAAAGACGCAAATTGTAGTCAGTTTATGAAATGTGAACTTTAAGAGTGAGGAAGATATTTTCAAGTATGTTTTATATTGTGAAATGATGTTTTGGAACAAGTTACGTGATATTGCAAAAAATTAATAAAAAGTAAGTGTATCTTAAATTCGGAGTGCTGTTTACTTTTTTACATCACCATTGCCCGAACACACCTATACAACTTTTGAATATCGCAGAATAACACCTAGGCCTCTTTGCATCCGAGCTTGGAATCATCACTACCTAGATTTTCGACGATTGAGCCATGAGTTCACAATGAGACCAGCGTGCGAAACATCAGTCTCCTAGACATAGAGAAACTTCAACCTACCTAACCTAAGGACATCACACACATCCATGTCCGAGGCAAGTTTCGAACTTGTGATCGTAGGAGCAGCGTGGTTCCGGACTGAAGCACCTAGAACTGCTCGACCACAGTGGCTAGCCGAACTTCTTCGTTTTCCCTTTTGGCGTATAGGGGCTGGACAGCATTACCCATTGCCCTACTCTATACTGCAGTAAGCTTTATTTCCTCTACACTGCGTCATCTTCCTGACTTTCCAGAGCCTTCGTATTCGCATTTTGTACCCGATTCCAAACATCTCAAATTGTCGTCCCGAATTGACGTACAGATTCACCGGTCTTTCCTTTCTGTGGACACTAAATAAAATGGTGACGATATTTTTCCACCGTACACTATTGTTCCTGTCTCAACAGCTTAACGAGCAAGTTATCTACTTGCTACAACAGTACAACACAGAGTGAAAGGCTTCAGGCACAAGGTAAACACAAGAACCATACCTGATTTAGATGTTGGCTCACAATTGATATAATGGGGCACAAGGTTATGGAACCTCTTCTCCCGACAGCAGGACAGTGGTTTGCCGCGCTTAATGTAGCTAGTGGTGTGACACGCTCCGCTGTCCAGGAGAGCTGTCACACTTGAATGCCTTGTTAGTGAAGCGCTGCCTATTTATACGTGGCTTTGCACCTGTGTTTTGTTAATGTATCGCTCTGAGTCATCTACTCATATCATCTGGATTAGGCCAGTGGGTCCTCCATTCTGCTTCACAACCTCTGGTAGAGTAACTTACTGTCAACAGGCCTGTTCCTGGCTATAACTTGTGCTCTCCAAAATATTCCACCGAAGGTAACCATTTCCTATCTTAAACAGTGTTGTTGTTGCAATTCCTTTGGAAGTTGTTGGTGTTTCTTTTTAGAATCCCTGTTCTAGTTTACACCACAGATAAAAGTATAGGAGTCTGGTGAATGCACAGAACAGTTTCGGTTTACTTAATAACCATTCCAGTAGTCTCCAAATAAAAGTTCCCTTCAGACGGCCTGTCACTATATTTGCCGGATGGGAGGAATACACATCATGTAGCTACCACCCACATTTCCATATGTTCAGTGGCTTGCCTTCTAATACCTGTGGTGGCAGCATGTGTCAGGAACTGGACATACTTGAATGTATTTCGATTCCATCATCAAAACAGGGCCCAATGATGTGGGTCTTGGAAAACACTTACCAAACTTTGCTAGACAAAGTGCGTTGTCCATGAGTCTATGTGGATTTTTCAATCGACTATTAGTGCATACTGCGATGGCTGACTTGTCCACGATTTGCAAACGGCGTTTCTTCCTTAAACGAAATTTTCCATTGATATTCCACATCACTTCGCACTTTTGATAACTGTAACGAATTTTGTAACTCGTTACCTTGAAGCTCTAGAAATATGAAGAGGATGAAATGCGATTTCAATATAGTGTTCGCTGGACACTGGCTTGGTGGCACCTTCTCCTACATTCGAGATGCCTGTTAGTGATATTTGCGGTGTGTGCTACTGCTGTTAAAATGTTGGTTTCATTTCTTCATCAGTTGCTCTTCTCTTTGCTTGGCGTATTTTATTCTCCACACTTCCTTCTATAATGTCCTCAAAGACAGATCGTGAATGCTTGGACCAATCTGGATACTCTTCAGCATACAACCACAATGCAGCTCTAATAGTCGGAAAACTTTCACCATAAGCGATATTTACTATTTTACGTTCTGTTAGACCCACGGTACAGTAAAATAATATATATATTATTTTTCACAACAATTCTTTTTCATCTTGCTCCCATTGTCAAGTGACCTACGAAAATACATTGGTAAGATTATCTGTACGTAAGTGGTGGTTGTTTTATGTTTACATTTACAGTGGTGCTTTAGACGAGTTGGAAGTGAACGATATTTCGTTTGCAGTAATTTTTTTCTGTTATATCATGGTAAGTATAATATTTTTAGAAGTTACGAAACGTAAAAAAACTAATTGACAGATATTTTAACAGTTGAATATTTTAACAGTTCTTTACTACAATGCTGTATGTTTACAAAGTATATCCAACTAACTAGTGATCGTCTTACGTTAGGTTGTTTTTTTTTATTCCCTTTTGAAATCCTCTGTGGTCTGTGTATGGTTTGTTTTCCATACGACTATCAATTTTCGTATTCCATTATGTCACTAAACTTGTTGAGATAGTATTTATGTTGACAAACTGTGTTCGTTTTGAACTTTGTGTAGATATTTCCTTGTATGAATATTTCGTTCCGGTTCTTGGAAAATGTTGGTAGTAACTCTTTTCGGTATTCTGTGTAATATGAGTTACGCAGTTTCAGTTTTCTCGACTTGGTGGTGTTGAGTTTTCAGATAGGAAAAGAACCTTGACGGTTTACTATCATCATTCGAGTGTGTTACTTAAATCTGGCATTAAAATTACGTCCGGTTTGGCCAATAAAGATTGGTTGGTTGGTTGGTTGATTCGGGGACTGGACCATATAGCGAGGTAACCGGTCCCATCGGATTAGGGAAGGAAATCGGCCGCGACCTTTCAAATGAACCACCACGCTCACAGGTAACATACCACGCCTGCTACACGTGGCGCTCAAGGACCACAGCACACCTACGACACCTGAGGATGGGCTTATAAAAGTCCGAAACGTATCGTGTTAAAATAAAGTAAGTTACAACTGAAGCGGCGTTTTCAACCTCTGCTCCTACATAAAGATTGTTGCAATTGTCACAGGTGACTCTGTATAATCGAGACATGATATAGTCTGAGATTTTAGTTGTGCTATAACGTAATGTCTATATAAGAGTGTTGTTTCTACGTAAACCATTTGTATGTCTGCAGGTTTAAATAATTCATTTACTTTTTTATATATTCGTCAAAGGCAAACTGTAGGCATGTAAAATGTGTGGAATCTTATGGGACTTAACTGCTATGGTCATCGGTCCCTAAGCTTACACAAAACTTAACCTAAATTATCCTAAAGACAAACATACACACCTATGCCCGATGGAGGACTCGAACCTCCGCCGGTACGAGCCGTGTGGGCATGTAGTTTGTTCTATGTTTTGTTTAGGTTTCCCTAACAAAATGCACGTCATCAATTACGTATGATTCTCAGAATATGCTACTTCTGGAGTATACAAATCACCTTCGCAATAATTTCTATGTTGTCCACATCAGACGAAATTTTAGCGCCAGATTTAAAGAACACACTAGAAACGGCGGTGGTAGTTCGACAGGTTTCTATTTAAAGCTGAAACTCAACACCATGAAGACGGGAAGACTGATATTGTGTTACAAATATTGCACAGAATAGCTAAAGGACTTACTATGAACTTTCTCCGAGAATTGGAAATCTAGTTCTACAAGAAAATATCCACAAGAAATACTAAAAGAACATACATGTTTTAAACGCGAATATTATCTCGAAAACTTGACTGCTATAGGAAACGGAAAGGGATACTCATCGCACAACAAACCATACACAGATCACAGATAAAATTCAAAGGAAAATAAAAACAACAAACTGTAACATAATCACTGAAAAGATGTACACTATCAAAAGTATACAGACCCCCCCCCCCCCCAAAACATACTTTGTCCATCTGGTCCATCAGGTACCTCTCTCTTTAGAAGGAGCATAAGCATTGTACTATTGGACATATGAAAAACTTGGTATGGAGTGACGAATTACGGTACACAATGTGGCTATCCAATGGAACGGTGTGGGAATGACGAATGCCCGGTGAAGTCATATGCCAGCGCGTGTAGCACCAACAGTAAAATTCGGACGGGGTGGTGTCAGGGTGTGGTCCTCTCTTTCATGGAGGAGACGTGCACCTCTTGTTGTTTAGCGTGGCACTATCACAGCAAAGGCGTACATTGACGTTTTAAGCCGGTCTGTGTGGCCGAGCGGTTCTAGACGCTACAGTCCGGAACCGCGCGACGGCTACAGTCGCAGGTTCGAATCCTGCGTCGGGCATGGATGTGTGTGATGTTCTTAGGTTAGTTAGGTTTAAGTAGTTCTCAGTTCTAGGGGACTGATTACCTCAGCAGTTAAGTCCCATAGTGCTGAGAGCCATTTGAACCATTGATGTTTTAAGCAACTTTTTGCTTTCCACTGTTGAAGAGCAATTCGGAGGAGGCTATTGCATCTTCCAAAACGATCGAGCACCTGTTCTTTTTGCACGGCCTGTGGTGGAGTTGTTACACGACAATGATATCCCTGTAATGAAATGGCATGCACAGAGTCTTGACCTGAATCCTACAGAACACATTTCGGATGTTTTGTAACTCCGACATCATGCCAGGCCTCTCCAACCGACATCGATACCTCTCCTAAGTGCAGCACTCCATGCAGAATGGGCTGCCATTCCCCAAGAAACCTTCCAGCACCTAATTGAACGTATGCCTACGAGAGAGGAAGCTGTCATTTAAGCTAAGGGTGAGCCAACACCATACTGAATTCCAGCATTACCGATGGAGGGCCCCACGAACTTGAAAGTAATTTTCAGCCAGGTGTCCGGATACTTTTGATCACATAGTGTATCAACTTAATAAATATAGTGCAGCGTAATAAAGAACAGTTGAAAATCAACTGTCAAAATATTTCAAAAACATTTTTTTAACGTTTCGTAACTAAAAAGAATATTGTACTTACCACAAATTGACAGAAAAAAATTTCTGCAGATCAGTGTGGTCGTCACATCCAACTACATGTATGGAACAGTACAAATGTAAAGATAAAACACCTAGGATTTGTGTATAGATACTCTTACTAACGATATTTTGCGACTCATGATAACGGCAATAAGCCGAAATGGGCCTCACATTAGAAATATTAAATACATTACCTTAGTAAAGCTAGTTTGGAAGCTCTCATTTCCAGTATTTCTTATAATGGTATTTTCTATTTCTACTATCGTATTTATTGTTAGTGTCTCAACAGTTTAACGAGCGAGTTATCTATTTGCTACAACAGTACAACACAAAGTGAAAGGCTTCAGGCACAAGGTAAACACAAGAACCATACCTGGTTTACATGTTGGCTCACATTTGATATAACGGGGCATACGGTTATGGAACCTCTTCTCCCGATAGCAGGACAGTGGTCTGCCGAGCTGTTATCTTGATACTATTGGAGGAAGTCCCATACACTTTATGCTACTGAACCTGTCTTAGGAGATTCTTCCAAATACCACGGAAAAACGTATATTCATTAGGCCCATTGGAAGGTACCAAGTCGATGTCATAATAAAAATTAGATGCGAATATCGGGAAATTTGCCATATTTTTCCACTATAACGGGACGAAATCAGCATCTAGGTACATTTATTCATTCTGGATACATTTTAGGTGGCCTGTCTTACCTATCCAACTCATGTACAGAACTAATGGTTCTAGCCGAACCTTAATTTACATGAAGAATTCCTTAGAACTACGTCACAGCGCACACATTAAACGCATAGGTATTTTTCTACTTACTGTTTACATTTTCATCTTCATTTTAAGCAGCTGTATTGGTTCCAGTTAACCCTACGGTCCCATATCCACTAATATCACCTTTAAATATTTGTCACTTTTAAATATTAAATGAGCTACTCGCCAACAATATTTTGCCGTGATTTGACATGCATGTGATGAAACGACATTTTTGCAACGCATCCTGTACTATCCTGGTATCACTGAAGTAACCAAGAATGTGGTAAAAGACATCTTCGTGAACTTTTCAAATACCTGCCTGGCCATTCACATTTGGAAAATGCCTGGTGGCCCCTTTCGAAGGACACGGATTTTGGGCTACTAATTCATCCGCATAGCATTTGCTAATAGCTCGAGGATACTTTGCAAAACAGATTTTTTTGTTCTTAACTAAGAAAATAAATGTCAAGACTGTTGTACAGGGTGTTTCAAAAATGACCGGTATATTTGAAACGGCAATACAAACTAAACGAGCAGCGATAGAAATACACCGTTTGCTGCAATATGCTTGGGACAACAGTACATTTTCAGACAGACAAACTTTCGAAATAACTGTAGTTACAATTGTCAACAACAGATGGCGCTGCGGTCTGTGGAAACTCTATAGTACGATATTTTCCACATATCCACCATGCGTAGCAATAATATGGCGTTGTCTCTGAATGAAATTAGCCGAAACCTTTGACAACGTGTATGGCGGAATGGCTTCACATGCAGATGAGATGTATTGCTTCAGCTGTTCAATTGTTTCTGGATTCTGGCGGTACACCTGGTCTTTCAAGTGTCCCCACAGAAAGAAGTCACACGGATTCATCTCTGGCGAATAGGGAGGCCAATCCACGCCGCCTCCTGTATGTTTCGGATAGCCCAAAGCAATCACACGATCATCGAAATATTCATTCACGAAATTAAAGACGTCGGCCGTGCGATGTGGCCGGGCACCATCTTGCATAAACCACGAGGTGTTCGCAGTGTCGTCTAAGGCAGTTTGTACCGCCACAAATTCACGAAGAATGTCTAGATAGCGTGATGCAGTAATCGTTTCGCATCTGAAAAATGAGCCAATGATTCCTTTGGAAGAAATGGCGGCCCAGACCAGTACTTTTTGAGGATGCAGGGACGATGGGACTGCAACATGGGGCTTTTCGGTTCCCCATATGCGCCAGTTCTGTTTATTGACGAAGCCGTCCAGGTAAAAATAAGCTTCGTCAGTAAACCAAATGCTGCCCACATGCATATCGCCGTCATCAATCCTGTGCACTATATCGTTAGCGAATGTCTCTCGTGCAGCAATGGTAGCGGCGCTGAGGGCTTGCAGCGTTTGAATTTTGTATGGATAGAGGTGTAAACTCTGGCGCATGAGACGATACGTGGACGTTGGCGTCATTTGGATCGCAGCTGCAAGACAGCGAACGGAAACCCGAGGCCGCTGTTGGATCACCAGCTGCACTAGCTGCGCGTTGCGCTCTGTGGTTGCCGTACGAGGTCGCCCTACCTTTCCAGCACGATCATCCGTTGAAATTTTTCAAACAGATCCTTTATTGTATCGCTTTTCGGTCCTTTGGTTACATTAAACCTCCGTTGAAAACCTCGTCTTGTTGCAACAACACTGTGTTCTAGGCGGTGGAATTCCAACACCAGAAAAATCCTCTGTTCTAAGGAATAAACCATGTTGTCCACAGCACACTTGCACGTTGTGAACAGCACACGCTTACAACAGAAAGACGACGTACAGAATGACGCACCCACAGACTGCGTTGTCTTCTATATCTTTCACATCACTTGCAGCGCCATCTGCTGTTAAAAATTGTAACTACTGTAATTTGTCCGCCTGAAAATGTACTGTTGTCCCAAGCATATTGCAACAAACGGTGTATTTCTATCGCTCCTCGTTTAGTTTTTATTGCCGTTTTAAATATACTGGTCATTTTTGAAACACCCTGTATTTACCTTAGGGTTTAAAGTATTTTACCCATTAACAGCGGATTTTTCTAATGGTTCTGCCTCTATTTCCCCTTTTCTATTTTTTGTTTCATTAATCTTCCTTGTTTTAAGATTTCTTGACTATTTATTCACAGATGATTCCCATTCAAGAATAATAAGTCTGCATTAATGTCTTCAAACTGTATTTTCGATAAAATATAAGACATTCTCCCTAACGAACTTTCACTCTGAGGTGGAGAATGCATTGATATGAAACATCCCGTACTGTTGATAATTGCTTCAGTGGGCAAGTACTCTACCGATTGAGGTACACGAGCTAGCAAGACGGAAATGTCTCGACAGGGATGTAGATAAATTTTTCCTCTGAAGGGAGGGGGTTGTTAACTTCTGATCAAGTACAAGTATTTCTGTTCGGTATCTTCTTTTAATGGCCGTATTTTCAGGCCCCTATAAGCTGTGTATTGTATGGCTAACGCAGGGGGGGCTCGGGTGGGGGGTAGTGGATTGAAGGAGAACCCCTCTCTGCCCTCCTCCTCCCTCCCCCCTCGTTAAGCATACAACGCACAGCTTATAGGGCCTGAAAACACGGCCATTAAAAGAAGATACAGAACAGGGTTACTTATACAGAAATTTATCAAACTGAATTGTCACAGTAGCCACTTGTTAACGGAACAATTAAAATACCAGGGAAATCTCATAGTCATGGCACCATCTACATATGCCTTTTTAAAACTATTACATAATGTGGTTTACTATTTCAAATGAAATGAGATGGATCAAAAAGAAACGTCCTCAAACACTAATCACCAGAGATTTTAAGAAACTGATTATAGTCAAGACAGGGCCACCCAAAATACTTTATACTTGTAACAATAAGAATTAGGATAGCTACCATTTATCACAGATATAGTTACGATAAAACAAAGCTTCGGCTATTAAAATTGTAACGCAAGTTCACGTGGAACTGTCATATTGTCGGCAATTAACAGAAATCATTTGTACAAATCAAGGAGACAATCACCTTTTTACTTGACAGTAATGATGTTTATCGGACGTCCGCAACGAGTGCCACTGATACCCAACAAGTTCCTAGCAAGCAATTTCATACAAGCCAAACATCGATCCAAGATAAAATGCCGGCGACAAATCATTCTGGTAAGTGCATCTCAAAGGCAGGCCGACGCTCATGGACTGTTTCATTTAAATTCCTCTGAATCGAGTGAGGTGGCGCAGTGATTACCACACTGGGTTCATTCGAGAGGACAGTTCAAACCCGCGTCCAGAAATCCTGATTTAGGTTTCCCGTGCTTTCCCTAGATCGCCTCAGAATAAATACCTGGATGGTTCATTCCACATCCTTCCGTAATCCGAACTTGCGCTTCGTCTCTAATGACCTCGTTGTCGACGGGACGTAAAACACTAACGTCATCCTTCTCCTCCCTCCTAAAATCGGCCAAAAAAGAGGAAATTCATCCTGTATTTTTAAGTCATTAATATTTTCCACGCGTGTCAATAACTGTAAGAAAGCTACTTTCATAAAGTTACTTTCTAAATGTTTCGATTTAAAATTCGAAAAGGTGTGTATTTTGTCCGAACGAAACACTTTCTGTCTTGTGTAACTAAAGAACCCAATAGTGGATTTCAGAGAACTACGATTCATTTGGAAGCTAAATTTCTGCTGTTGATGGTGTTATATATCAATAACATCACAATAATTAATACAATGTTCGAAAACCTTTGTAATGTGTAAAACATATATAGAGTTTTCATACAGATTGAACTTAAAGGACTAGACTCTCTTTTCAATACAGACTGATTTCAGGTTTAAGTTTCACTGGTACGCTTGAATGAAACGCGTAAAAACTAGATTAAATAAAAAGTATTTACACTCGCACTGTACTTTGATTGCTATGGGCTGCCGTCTGCGACTCAACTCGGGGAAGAGTCCTTGCAGCGTCGTTTTGTCTAATGCGGCGTAGCGCTGCCAGCAGGTTTTGCCACTGTTTCTCTTAGCTTTCTTATTTTTTCTGCAGCTCTCCAAATGCTTACTGATATTGGTTTTATATCCAATGTTAAACGATATGACATAATGTTTATTCCGTTCAAAAATTATTATTATTAATGGCTCTGAGGACTATGGGACTTAACATCTGTGGTCATCAGTCCCCTAGAACTTAGAACCACTTAAACCTAACTATCCGAAGGACATCACACACATCCATGCCCGAGGCAGGATTCGAACCTGCGACCGTAGCAGTCACGCGGTTCCGGACTGAGCGCGCAGAACCGCTAAACCACCGCGGCCGGCCTCAAAAATTGTTATTTCATACTAAAAGTCTGATGAAAATTACATTGAATTTGAGTTCTAAAAACACCGCATAAATTACACCCACAATATACAGTGTTACATTCGTAACTGAAATAAACTTCACAAGTCAAAGCCGCTAAAAATGTATTTAATTGGGTGACCGGTTTCGACAGATGTATGCCGCCATCAACGGAACTTACGCTTTAAAGCATTGGAACATTTTGTCTATCAGTGATGCAAATCGTTTGACATTGCCTATAAATTACCCTCTATCATAAAGTTTAGAAGAAATCGGCATGTCAATGTAAGACTACGTGGAACACACATGAACATAACTGTATAGCGCCAACTACTATTTTTTATTTTTTGTACATTGTAATTTTACTTTTGACCTGCCGATTTATAGTGACCTTCATGATAGTGGAAAATGTATATGCAAGGCGAAACTATTTAAACCACTGATGAACAAATGTTGCAGGGTTTTAAAGCGGAAGTTCCGATGATGACAGCAGAGTTCTATCGAAACCGGTCACCCAGTTAAATACGTTTTTTGTGATCTTGGATTTTTAAGCTCTCTTCAGTAACCATACATTGCATATCGACCCCACATAGACTACGTCGGGAATATACAAATATTACCTTCATTTTGAAATTGTTCGAGAATTTAACTTAGAATAGTTTCAGAGCTGCGAGTATCAGAATCAGATAGTGTTGCTAAATTACGGTAGCTTTAGCCTTCAAAAAAACCGGAGGCACCCGATTATCACATTTGCACTCTTGGAAAAGGTATTTGCTGAAGGTATACCTCAGACGACAGAAGACTGAGCCCTCCTTAAAAATGCAAGGTTTCTTGCTGTCAGAATTGAAATGGAACAGCCGACATGGCATACTCAACCCACTGCAGCCGGTGCGATGGCAGACGATGCATCCTTGCTGATAGCTCGACGGGGACAGAGCCGCTGGGACAGCCGCGTCGCCGCAACGGGCCCCGGAGCGCCGGCAGCACCAGCAGCTGCGCCGAGCGTGTACACTGCCCAGGCGGCGGCGCACACATGACCAGCCGCGGCCGTTCGGCGGCTGTTTAAGACGGCTCGATGACGTGACGGAGTAGAACTGCCACAGACCAATACGAATGGAAAAGAAATAATTACGACGCGTATTGATTTGACGCCAGTCACCAATATTTGACGTCTACAACTGTATTTTTCTTACTTGTCACTTCTTCTTCCGTGTGTTTTTGCTTTTAGGAAGCTTTAATTGTCGAGTGCTAATACTATTGTTCCATAGATTTCATGTTTGTTTTGAATACAGTCGAAGAGAGTCCCTTTATTCAGCCACAGTGCCAGTAGTGCTAGTGTTTGTTTTGAATACAGTCCAGAGACAGGTAGTGCTACTTTCATTGTTTTCTACAAGTAGTGGCTAGCAATCACAGTTTAGTCAACAATCAGCCGCCTTTAGTGAATTAGCAGTATAGTTAAAAGTTGATTAACTCTCTACAGTAAATTGATTCCTTAGGATGTATAGAATGTGTGACTGCTGTGTACGGAGAGAGGAGGAGTTGGCCACTGTTCGCGAACACCTGAGCGTGTTGATGGCCGCGGTCAGCCCTCTTCTGGCTGGTGCCTCGGAGTGTAGCGGCAGTGGGGAATCTGGTGCGTCGCATGGTACACCCCAGGTGTTACATGCTTCACCCACTGTCCCTCCTGTCGAGACATCTTCGCTGTTAGAGGGCGCGGTTGGGCCACCCTTTCCCCAGGGGGAGGGGGGGGGGGTGGCGGGTTCAGCGGCGTTCGCGGCGCACGAGGCGGAGGGTAAATGTGGAGGCTGGCCTTGTGGCATCGCCCGCTCTGCCTGTGAGTCGACATGTGGCTGCTCCTTCAGCAAGGTCCGAGCAGGCACACGGGGGGAGGGGTTTATTAGTTATTGGGAGCTCCATCGTTAGGCAGGTGATGGAGACCCTTAGGGAAATAGCGGAAAGGTCGGGGGAAAAGGCCAGTGTTTACTCTGTCTGCTTGCCGGGTGGTCTCATCCGAGATGTGGAGGAAGCCCTGCCGGCGACAATAGAGAGCACTTGGTGCACCCGACTGCTAATTGTTGTCCGTGTCGGTACCAATGACTCCTGCCGTCTGGGTTCAGAGGTCATCCTCAGTTCGTACAGGCGGTTGGCGGAATTGGTGAAAGCGGAAAGCCTCGCTCGTGGGGTGGAAACAGAGCTAACTATTTGTAGTATCGTTCCCAGAACCGATAGCGGTCAGCTGGTTTGGAGCCGAGTGGAAGGCTTAAACCAGAGGCTCAGACGATTCTGCGGAGATCTGGGGTGCAAATTTCTCGACCTCCGTTATCGGATGGAGAAATGTAGGGTCCCCCTGAATAGGTCAGGCATGCACTACACGCAGAAAGTGGCTACAAGGGTAGCAGAGTACGTGTGGAGTGCAAATGGGGGTTTTATAGGTTGGAGAATTCCCTCCCTAGACCTGACAAGACGCCTCCTGAAACGCGGCAAGGCAGGAGTAGGCAAAATGCAACAGGGAATAACAATATTAATGTGCTAATAGTAAACTGCAGGAGCGTCTATAGAAAGGTCCCAGAACTGCTCTCATTAATAAACGGTCACCACGCCCATATAGTACTAGGGACAGAAAGTTGGCTGAAACCAGACGTAAACAGTAATGGAATCCTAAACTCAGATTGGAATGTATACCCCAGAGACAGGCTGGACAGTGAAGGGGGAGGCGTGTTTATAGCGATAAGAAATGCAATGGTATCGAAGGAAATTGACGGAGATCTGAAATGTGAAATGATTTGGGTGAAGGTCACGGTTAAAGCAGGCTCAGTCATGGTAATTGGATATCTCTACAGGCCCCCCGAGCACTTGGAAAATATTTCGAGTAGATTTCCTCACCATGTTATAGTTCTGGGTGGAGATTTTAATTTGATGGATATAGACTGGGAGACTCAAACGTTCATAACGCGTGGCAGACATAGAACCCAGTGAAATTTTTTTAAGTGCTTTATCTGAAAACTACCTTGAGCAGTTAAACAGAGAACCGACTCGTGGCGATAACATATTAGACCTTCTGGTGGCAAACAGACCCGAACTATTTGAAACAGTTAATGCAGAACAGGGAATCAGCGATAAAAATGCGGTTACGGCATCGATGACTTCAGCCGTAAACAGAAATATTAAAAACGATAGGAAGATTTTTCTGTTTAGCAAAAGTGACAAAAAGCAGATTACAGAGTACGTGACGGCTCAACACAAAAGTTTTGTCTCAAGTACAGATAGTGTTGAGGATCAGTGGACAAAGTTCAAAACCATACTCCAATATGCGTTGGATGAGTATGTGCCAAGTAAGATCGTAAGAGATGGGAAATAGCCGCCGTGGTACAACAACCGAGTTAGAAATCTGCTGCGGAAGCAAAGGGAACTTCACAGCAAACATAAACATAGCCAAAGCCTTGCAGACAAACAAAAATTACGCAAAGCGAAATGTAGTGTGAGGAGGGCTATGCGAGAGGCGTTCAGTGAATTCGAAGGTAAAGCTCTATGTACTGACTTGGCAGAAAATACTAAGAAATAATGGTCTTATGTCAAAACAGTAGGTGGATCAAAACAAAATGTCCAGACACACTGTGACCAAAATGGTACTGAAACAGAGGATGACAGACTAAAGGCCGAAATACTGAATGCCTTTTTCCAAAGCTGTTTCACAGAGGAAGACAGCACTGTAGTTCCTTCTCTAGATTGTCGTGCAGATGACAAAATGGTAGATATCAAAATAGACGACAGAGGGATAGAGAAACAATTAAAATCGCTCAAAAGAGGAAAGGCAGCTGCACCTGATGGGATACCAGTTCGATTTTACACAGAGTACGCGAAGGAACTTGCCACCCTTCTTGCACCGGTGTACCGTAGGTCTCTAGCAAAGCGTAGCGTTCCAAAGGATTGGAAAAGGGCACAGGTCATCCCCGTTTTCAAGAAGGGACGTCGAACAGATGTGCAGAACTATAGACCTGTATCTCTAACGTCGATCAGTTGCAGAATTTTGGAACACGTACTATGTTCGAGTATAATGAATGACTTTTCTGGAGACTAGAAATCTACTCTTTAGGAATCAGCATGGGTTTCGAAAAAGACGGTCGTGTGAAACCCATCTCGCGCTATTCGTCCACGAGACTCAGAGGGCCATAGACACGGATTCACAGGTAGATGCCGTGTTTCTTGACTTCCGCAAGGCGTTCGATACAGTTCCCCAAAGTCGTTTAATGAACAAAGTAAGAGCATATGGACTATGAGACCAATTGTGTGACTGGATTGAAGAGTTGCTAGATAACAGAACGCAGCATGTCATCCTCAATGGAGAGAAGTCTTCCGAAGTAAGAGTGATTTCAGGTGCGCCGCAGGGAAGTGCCATAGGACCGTTGCTATTCACAATATACATAAGTGACCTTGCGGATGACATAGGAAGTTCACTGAGGCTTTTTGCAGATGATGCTGTGGTGTATCGAGAGGTTGTAACAATGGAATATTGTACTGAAATGCAGGAGGATCTGCAGCGAATTGACGCATGGTGCTGGGAATGGCAATTGAATCTCAATGTAGACAAGTGTAATGTGCTGCGAATACATAGAAAGATAGATCACTTATTATTTAGCTACAAAATAGCAGGTCAGCAACTGGGAGCAGTTAATTCCATAAATTATCTGGGAGTAGGCATTAGGAGTGATTTAAAATGGAATGATCATATAAAGTTGATTGTCGGTAAAGCAGATGCCAGACTAAGATTCATTGGAAGAATCCTAAGGAAATGCAATTCAAAAACAAAGGAAGTAGGTTACCGTACGCTTGTTCGCCCACTGCTTGAATACTGGTCAGCAGTGTGGGATCCGTACCAAATAGAGTTGATAGAAGAGATAGAAAAGATCCAACGGAGAGCAGCGCGCTTCGTTACAGGATCATGTAGTTATCGCAAAAGCGTTAGGGAGACGATAGATAAACTCCTGTGGAAGACTCAGAGAGAGAGACGCTCAGTAGCTCGGTACTGGCTTTTGTTGAAGTTTCGAGAACTTACCTTCACCGAGGAGTCAAGCAGTATATTGCTCCCTCCTACGTATATCTCGCGAAGAGACTATGAGGATAAAATCAGAGAGATTGGAGCCCACACAGGGGCATACCGACAATCCTTCTTTCCACGAACACTACTAGGCTGGAATGGAAGGAAGAACCGATGGAGGTACTCAGGGTACTCTCCGGCACATACCGTCAGGTGGATTGCTCTGGTTGGATGTACATGTAGATGTAGATACAAATTGCATGTTATGCGGCTGTCCACTTCACACGTTTCCTCCCATCCGCGTAGTTGATTTGGAAAGAAAGCACTTTGCCAATTATCACGCATCTGAATAAAGGGACAATCATTGTCAGTGTGATGATTAGGGTTCCTGAAAAGACTTTTAGGACTAAATGGAAGAAGCATTATGTTAAGTATCGACGACATCCATATTACTTATTTAGTTCTACATATGAGTAAATAAATGATTTATGACTTAAGATAACCAAAAGTAAAGTGAATGTTACGGTGCTCGCTTATTTCCAAGTCAGTATCGATCTTAGTTCTGAGTTTTCACTCAGACGGCGCTTTGGCGTTAGGCGGTTGTTTCCGTTTGTGGTCGCTGGCCTTGGCGTGGCGTTAAGACAGTTCGGCTCGCTTGGCGTTGTTTGCGTCTGAACGCTAAGTGGGGCCCGATGGGAAGACCGAGCCGTGATTTTATGGTTAACAGTGTGGACAGCGGCGTGGTGTCCCGCTTAACTTGAATCGAAAGGTGAGCCTGTTGTAGTTTGTTGAGCCTGAGTTTGAAATACCTTATATGTGCGGCGGGATGTCATTTCGTCCTCCTGTCTCTCCGTCGCTGGGATTGCTATCCTCGTTTGCCGTCCCATGGATGTATATCGATGGGCTACGCTGCTTTCCGTACTCCACTAGACGCTGGTGTTGGAAGTGCGCCGTTCAGCGGCACGTTAGTGTGGGTGCTTTATGTTTGATCTTCAAGTGCATAGTCTTAGAGTGGCACTCCTTAGAGTTTGCCTTGCGCACTTAGATTGGGGTTTATTTTGTCTTGTGGTGCTTCCGCTTTCCGTTAACGAAGGTTAAGCTTGATTCGGCATTCCGTACAACGCTTGGCACCTCAGCAGGCGGGTCGGAGACACCTAGGCCTTAGGACTGTGAGGTCTTGTGTTTTGCATATTGTTGATAAATTGTTGTCTTGGTATTAATGGCTGAGGTTTCTTATGGATTTCCCGGCATTTGGTCTCTGGGCCGGCCTGGGCTAGGTCTCGTTATTTTAAAAGTCGGTACTTCTTTTGGCTTAGTACGATTTTGGTTCACTGCCTGGTGGTTCTGGAAGTACGCCGGGTCGATGTGGTTGTGTTGCATTTTGTATGGGGTTGTGTGCTCGGAGCCGTGGAGTACCATTTGTGTGAGCTGCTTCACTGGGGAGTACTGATCGGGCCATTCTTAGTCCTCTGCTGTACGAAATGATTTTATTATTATTTTAAAGTAACATTATCACTTAAATGATATAATTCTTGTTGCGTTAATTTCAACTTGGGTACTGAAAAATTTAGTAGTGTAATCACGGAAGATTTAATGGTGGCACATGCCCCTTTACCTGTTTCGTAATCTGTTAATTACCGAAAGGCCTTAAGCTCATAGTGATATGATGTTATTTTCGTAAATTATTGTATTTCTATGTCATGTTATTGGTTTTTTTTATTTGCTTATCGCTGGTGTACTGTTACAAGTATTAAAATGTTTCAGGTACCTATTACTTGGGTGGAACACGCGGAACCGCAACGGAGAGAGTAGTTGCGTGCCTTACGTGTCCGTTGTTGGCGCGGCCTGGTGTCCATTGTTTGTTTTGGTTCACCTGAGTTAAGTATTGTGTTGCCTCCTCCCTTGCGGCCCCGTCGTGTTCTTCTCATAAACGTTTCCTTTTAGGCATTTCGGTTAATTTTATGCTAGTATTATTTTAATTTCTTACATTGGTAAAATTGTGCGGCCTTCATTGTGCACACTGTTGGTCATAGCGGAGTTGATGTGCCATTGTTATTTCTTAATCTCCATTGTGTGTGCCCTTCGAGATACATATTGTTTGTCATAATAGATTTGAAAATGGCAATGTGATGTCTCATATATCATGATGTGCGTGTCTAATGGTGCAATAAATGGATGATTGTTATTTCTGTTTTTGGCGCCCTTCAAGCCTCCTTTCGAGTTCCTATTGGCACGCTATCCTAGTAATTGTGAAGGTAAGCCACATAAATGAAGATACCAGGAAATGAAACATTAAGTTTCTTTTTGGAAAGATTGTCTATCACTTCCAATAGTGTAATAGGTACTGAATATGAACTGACAAGAGGGCTAGTCAATTAGTGCTGGCGGAAACGTAATTATCAACTTAATTCAACGGATAAATTCAACGGATACATCATCACACAATAATTATTTTTGGAATTTGTAAATAGTGATAAATGAGAGTCTAATAATTCTTATATCATTTAATGTGAGACAATAATTTCTAAAATTCTCTTTCTTGTTGAATATCGCGGATATGTCTCGATTCTCTTTAAAGTGAAGAAAGATCCCTGTGCTGTGGCTGTAGTTACAGGATGTGTGGTCAATACCTTAATAAGGTTGTTGATATTTGGATACACGCCTTTCTTGCAGTGCTTCCATGTCAGATGAAAGTCTGCAAACTACCTTCACAGATTTCTTTCTCCATAAATGTAATTCAGCAAGAACATCTTAAACTCGACATTCTATATCTTCAACGTGGAATTCAGTTACACTTCATGCCTTCTCGCAGCTTCTAAGCGATGTAATCTGTTACTGTAAAAGTTGCACAGGAAAAGTTCAAACTCGTATTTATTACAACTAACGGTCAAATTCTGAGCGATATTTCACCCACCGAAAAAGAAAACCACATAAGCTTCGACCCCACCGCTTCCTCCCCCCCTCCTGCGCCCAGCCGTATCCACGCCCTGGAGCCAGAGTTAGAGTCTCGGTCCAGTGCAAAGTTTTAATCTTCCAGTAAGTTACATTATTGACTCTTTACTTTTTGATGGTTTTTAGCGCAATTTCACATGTAGGTGATAATATAATCATTTGAAATAAAGAGGTACTCATTTCTACAATGTTTTCGAACAATATTCTTGAAAGACAGTTGACGGCATGTACGACACATCTGTTGACTGTTCCCTAACTCTGCACAATATAAAGCAGTTTGAATAATAGATCATTTGAGTAATAAATGAGATATACAGACTTACTGTTAATTTACGTTACTTTAGTTACAGAGTTCGGTTACAACGTTTCTTTTACCTCATTAATGTAATTAGTATACTAAAGTGAAACAAGCATCCTTCGATATGCGGATCAAGTCTTCGCTATGGAGCAGCCATCAGTAAAAATATCACACCGACCTGCATTGCAGAAGTCAAGGTCAATAGAAAATAAGTTGTTGCGTTCTTAATATCTCGAAAATATGATGACAGAAGGAAAATAAAATTCACTGATTGTAACGAAATAATGCCTAGGTATATACACTGAAATATAAATTTATAATTATTTTTAAATAACATGATTAGTCACAAAATTTACGTGTCTATTACAACTATTCGTTTAGGTAAAACAGCGGGCAATCCTTAGGTGTAAACACTCGATACTAATCATAGCACCAGAACGGAATAATATTCATTTGTAACTAAACATGTACTCCGGAATCATGTGCTGTAATTAATATCGTTTGTTTACACCCTAGGTTGATTTTCTATTTGGCTAAAAGTGATCATTTAAGGAAACTATTGTGCCTAATCGTGATTCACTTACAAATATTTAAAAGCTGCATATAATCACCTCCACAAAATAATAAGCATTTACTGTAGTCGCTCCGTTGTGAAACAAATCAGCATTTCTGAAAATATTTGTCACACTACAAAGGCAGTACCAACGTCTGGTCCACACTTGTGTCTGAAACATATTGAGCTGGTCACCGAGGAGGAGACTCCTTTAACATTACGTAAAATAATAAAAGTTAACCGAAGCAGATCCACATAGAAGCAGGTGTGCAGGAGTTCACACGGCTATATATGACTATTTGATGTTAATGTTGATAGTGGAACTAGTGGAAATGTTGGTAAGCCTGTCTACTCTGCGAGTTAGGAGGTGCCCAGCGCACTCGCTGCACTGCGCCTCTGAGCCTGCGGCTGCGGCTGCGGCTTCTGCTGCGGCTGGCCGCACTCACCGTGCGTCGCACCAACAGGAGCGCTAAGCCAGCCTGCCGCGCCGACAGGGGGATTCCCCCCACTACGCCGGGCTCGCCGCTCAAGGGCTTTGGGCTTTGGAGCCGTGCAGGGTCAACTTCAGATTATGGAGCCATTTATAGCTACATAACAGGCATCTTTTTTTTTTTTTGCCCCAAACTCAGCGTTTTCACCACGTGATCTGTTATACTAGGTAGGAGGAAAGTAATAAAGAACTGTCATTTATGTCCCGTCGACGACTACGACATTAGTGATATAACAAGGAAATTATTAACTTGTATATCTGTACTACGAACTCCATATACGATCGGTGGCAGATGATACTTCTGCTAAAACTTTCTGATCCATTAGCAATGGCAAGTAGGAACCTCCGCACTGACGCGAATTTCCGTGATTTGGTTCAAATGGCTCTGAGCACTATGGGACTTAACATCTGTGGTCATCAGTCTCCTAGAACTTAGAACTAGTTGAACCTAACTAACCTAAGGACATCACACACATCCATGCCCGAGGCAGGATTCGAGCCTGCTAGCGTAGCGGTCACGCGTTTTTAGACTGAAGCGCCTAGAACCGCACGGCCACACTGGCCGGCTTCCCTGATTTTCTCGTTACGGTCATACCGCAAGACGTAAGGCTTTCTGATAAAAATGCACCAGGCCAACATTAAGTAACGTGGAATTAATGCCCCTAGTGGCGATCCGACAGTGTAACATGAATCAAAATTGGATGAAACATCCACTCGAAGTAGTGGTACTTGGTTCACATATCTGTTCTCCAACGCCCTACAGCGGACTCCATGTTTTCTTTTGCAGCGCAGACAGTTTGGATTGACCTTATAGCGCTAGCCTTATACCTGTTATATTCCTTGTTGGCCTTTAGTTTTTAGTTTATTAATCTGAAGCTGACGACTGGTGTGTAAAAGTCGTACTCTACAAACGTATTCTATGGTATGTATTTGAGGTTTACATTTTATTACTAATTGCTGTTGTTTCATCGTAAGTGGCATCAAAGGCCTCTTTTCAAAAGAAATTTTGTGTATTTTTCAAATCATCAGATGATGGGATATTCCTGAAACGCATCATGACCCGAAACAATAAAGAAATGCAGAGTAATTCATTTAATAATTTTGAGCGATGTTGCATCCTTTTTGTAGTCTATTTCTTAAGCTTAAAAGGAGGCGCGGAGTAATTTGTGGTCAGTGGAGAACCATAACATCAGGGGTATTTCGACCGTTCTACAACTTCTTTACTGTTGAGGATGTGACTGTGAAGTGTACAGACAAGGATAAATCACAATTAAATCAAGACCAGGCAGAACTCATTTACTGACTGACGGGTTCCCTGTTGCAGTGGGTGGTTGTAAAAAATAGGCTGATATAAAAAAAGCAATAACTCGTGATATCCCAAGAGCGACTAGTAATCTAACTAGCATAATCACTGTGCGTATGGAGTTAAAAATGATGGGGTACAGTGGTCGAGCATTTCCTCAGAAGCTACACTTTTATGTAATTAGTGTTAAGTGATGAGATGATGTAAAGAAAGACGGCCATCGACGGTAGATGCCAGGAAACGAGTCATGTGGGTGACGAAGCACACTGTACCCTGTGGCAATTCGGTGGAAGGATTTGGGCTTGGCGAATGCCTAGAAAAGGTTATCCGCCATCACGGGTTATGCCCACAGTGAAGCACGGAGGAGCAGGTGTTATGCGGATGTTTCTCTTGGTTAGGTCCTGGCAATTTACAGCGCTTATGGAAACACAAAATTTGGAACGATGTGAATAAATTTTACTCCATTGCCTGGCGCCTACAGTAGCTGAACCGTTCGAAGAGGTCGTATAGCTTGACGATATACCCTGTCATAAAACATAATCTGTGAACAAAGGTTTTGGTCAATAAAATTAAGAAATGGACTGGCTTATACCGAATACGTGAACTCATTGGAACAACTTTGTGATGACTTGGATGGTCGACTTCACTCCAGATCCTTGAGTCGAACATCATTATGTCTGCGGTTTCGACTCATTACAAAGAGTGCTCTGTCACTCCTCCGCACACGTTCGGAAACCTAACGAAAATGTCCCCAGCAGAGTTATAGCCGTGGCCATACTCCACATTGGTATTTCGCGTTAATTGCTCGTGTACTTCTGATCACATTGCGTCTCAGAGATGGAGAAACGTATCCTTAACTCTTTTTGGGACGTTTCCACTCAGAATTTTAATAGGGAACCGTCTCCTGGTGCACAACGCCTCTTCAGTAGATCTGTGGCTGCAGTTTCTGAAGCGTATCTGCAACGTCCTCGCGCCAGGTAATGGATCCCGTGGCGTAACGTGCCACTCTTCTTTGGATCTTCTCTATCTCAACCAGGTAAGCGTCCAATATTGATAAGCAATACTCGAGAATAAGTTAGTAAGCCACTTCTTTTCAGGCTGAATTAATTTTCCTTACTTTCCAACAAATCAGAAAAGCATCCGTTTTCCTATAAATGTGGTCATTTCAATTCAGATCGCTCCGGATCACTACTCTCTGGTATGTTGCGATAGTCTCAGGTTCCAGCAAGCTTTCTACCATCATTGTGGTTGCACAACAGTGAATTTCGTAGGCTTGCTATGTAAAAATGTTACATTTACCTATGTACATAGTCAAGTGCCAGTACCAGCACAAATGGCAGATTCCCTTCACACTCGCATTTTGGCGCTCCTACCTTATCATATCTGGTTTCTTGATCTCCAGCCACTTTCATGAAGTATCCGAGTTGATCGATTAGTAGTTCACTGATGTAAGCCACCTGAAAAATTTTCCTATCGGAACACAAAAAAGTGTGAATATACCTCTCTTTGAAAGGCCCTGATAGAAAAGAAGGGAACCAGCTGTCTCTATCCTCATTCGACTTTTCTCACCAAAAACTTTGGCATATGAACAAGTCCCCCCTCTTTTTTTTTTTTTTTTTTTTTTTTGCACAGACGTTCAAAATCCTTTTATGCAGTGAAGCTTCTGTAGTGAATTCTTAATCAGCATCTCCCCCTATACCACTGTATACCACTGTCTGTATACGTCTGTTACCACTGTCTCGTTCTATTACTGTCTATCACTCCCACTGTTTTAAGCCTTTGCTCTCTTGCTCTTCCCTGCCACTATTTTCTTCTCTGCCACTTTCACTATATTTCTTTCCTGCTACCATTCTCTTTGTCCCATTCTTTTTCTCTCCTGTTGCCACTGTCTCTTCCTTTATCACACTTGCATTTTGTTCTCTTTCACACCAACCACAATTGTCTCCACTCCACACACTTCCTTGACGTAGGTTTTCTCGGGATTTTGACTCCTAGAATATATCCACTCATCTCTCTTTCTCTTTTACTGCCACTGTGTCTCACTGACGGATACTATCTTCTCTCTCTTTGGCTCTCAATGCTATTGCCTTCATCAGTGTATCTTTCTCTTTCAGTGTCAATTTCTCTCTGCTCCACGAGTGTCTCCTCTTTCCTCCATAGAAACTATTTCCTCCTTATCCCACGGTCAGTGTCTGTCTGCTAATCTCTTTCAGCACAAAAAGCGCTATTATGTTTGTAGGCCCACATTTTTGGTGAAGAGCGGGGAATCATCGGGATAGAGGCAGCTGATTCCCTGCTTTTCTCTCAGCATCTTTTAAAGAGAAACATATTCGCCTTTTTAGTGCTCCGGCAGGTGAATATTTCTGTTGTTTTCCTTCTGTTCGTGTTGCAACAAGGTATGCTACTTATATACCTAACGAATACAATAGGTCAGCAAAGATTCGACAGTTTATTTATATACTTCAGCACACTTATATACTTGACACATATAAGCCAATAGTAAGTACGTGTAATGTAACGTAAAACAAAATATCCTACCTTCCAACGCAAGTTGCCATTGAATAAATTCTAGGTCAGGAAGGCCTGTAAGTTCGTAAAGGGCCCATTACGCAGAAGCAGCTTACCATAAAGTTCTACTGCTGAAAAAATGGCGACTGGGAACGTAGATTTGTTTTTGGAGGGGTCAGCCCTCAGAAAAACACACTCGCCATAAAATTTTGTTTTGCTCTAGGCAGACCCCTCCAAAAACAAGACTGTTTGTAAGCAAACGCGGACAGGAGAACTTCAATCCCAAAATGACTAAAACACAGTTTGGTGAACGCAGAACCCTTGCGATGACAGAAGCCCTTGACGTATGTTCACTGTGTCAGTTAAACTAGAAACATGCCTCAGACTTAATACTACTTGCATACTTTACTTGCATAAATACGGTGAATTTAATTTCTGAACGTCGGCAATAGGTAATGATACTGAAAAAAGATTCAGCTTTTCCGAAGAACATCGTCTTAAGCATTATGTACAAATATCGCCGATTTTCCATTAGCAGAAATTACAGAAGTGGCCTTCACCACAATTGGTGCTTTGGTACACAAAACCATGGTTTTCCTGGCGTATCTGGATAACGGCTAAAGATTCCCGGAACTGGAGAATTAAGTTTTTAAATAATTTTCTACAGAATATAAAGTTAAAATTTGAGCCACTTTCTGTGGGCAGTTATTAAGATAATTGTAGACTACGAAGAAAAAACTGTCTGAAACTAGTACTCACTTGTTACTTTTGCGATTTGGTTGTACACTTTAAAACATTGTTTCGGTCAATGTTCTTCTGAAACGATGCCTTTCTGCCAAACTGGGTACACACAATCGCGGTCGATTGTATCGTATGCTGGATGAGGCGGCCAGGTTACAGCTTGACGAGTTATGTGAGAGTAAAGCATCAACATTCTCCATGAGTAGAAACTAAAAATTGTCCAGCATCAGGAGAGAGGCATTTTAACGGTTTTAAATAAATTAGTACTTAATGATCGTATAGCATTCTTTCAAACAAACAACTAGGGCACCACAATCTAGATGTTAATAGATCATTGAATGCTTTTACATCATCCCCTTAATAAATAAAAATGTTTCTCATCCCTTACTAGGTTACGTTAAGTTTGATGCTGAAGGTCGCTTTCTAAGGTCGCATATTACATGTTCTTCGAAGGTGCCGCCTTTATTTTCACAGGATTGTCTAATTCTCTTGTATTATAAATCCATAAGAAAATTATGCGTGAATCGACTGACGCTAAACAAACCGACGTTTCCTTTGACTTCCTTTTCTCCTAGTGTAGCAATCACTGGTCTTAAGTTGGCTTTCCTTCATATTTAACCCATTTCTTTCTGCCTGAATTAATATTCACTTCTGAATCTTACAAATCAGTTATTTATTTGTTCATTGTCATTAATGAAATGTGCTACAAGAAGCAGAACAAAAAAGTTATTAATAATTTAAGTGGAAATGGGTATATGCAGATCATATATTTTAGGTGGAATTCATGACAGTAAGTAAAATATGTCAGCGTGTCACTTACATTGTGCTTAGGCAACAACATTCATTTTCTGTGATACAGTACAAAACCCTGTATGCAGGAACCAACATCACATTTGCAACACAATGTTCTTGGAGTTCCTTTGCGGTTTTTGTAGCACAGTGTCTTGTTTTCTTCTGTGGCAGCACAGCTACCGCATGATTGTTTTTTCAATGTATCCAAGGTAATTCAACAATCTACCTTCACATGGATTACCTGCAGGGCGAGCAAGACCTTTAGGGATTGGAAGTCAGGTAACATTTCAAAATGTAGCGCCGAAATTATAGTTGTGGTATATTCATACCTCTCTTTTAGTACACAAGCCAAGCACTACGTACAGACACATCCAGTATCCACGTAATAATTGGCCACCATCATTTATTTCCTCGGATGCTCATTCAATGTAACGCTATTTTTTCATCCATTCGGCCAGGTTTCCCAGTTGTTACTGCAAAATTATGTAGCCCTCTGGTAATAATCATTCCACTTTCCTTGCTGTTCTTGTAATCGTAGTCTCCTCTCTTATTCCTTCTGAACGTTGTCTTAGAGGGTATATGCTGACATTCTTCGGGAAGACGATTCATATGAATAATGGATTTTGCCACATAACCTCATTCCTTTAGGTGAACCAACAATGTTGGCGATGTAAACAGATTGTCAAAATAAAACCTGTAGGGCCGATTTTTACTTTTATCAGGAAGTGCATCAATTATTTGAACCGGAGGTGCAACACATTTTCCAAATGTTTTCTCTTACACTTCGTTCCTTTGTGGATCAGTTTCCTGGTATTTTTGAAAATCGAATAGATAACCGATGTTTGTGTTTAGGCTCAATGCTTTGTACCCAAATTTAGAGGATTTAACTTTCAGAGATTGTTTGCATCCTTGCCTGCCGAAATACATTAGCATGCTTTCATCATAATTCAAATCTTGTTCAGGTGGAGAGAAAACACTTTTCTTAACATATCTGTTAATAGTCGAACTTTCCACATTTTATCATTTACATTGACTTGTATGTTATCACATGAGTGAAACAATCACATAATTGTCTCAAATCTGTCTCTTCTCATTCTGTTGTGCACCATTTCATTTATCATGTCCAAACCTGAGTCCTTGTATCATCTTCTGCTAGGTAGAGGGTTACAGACCTATAGAATTAGAGTTCCTAGAAAACCTTTCATATATTATTTTGGGATCTGGCAGTTTTAGAAGAACGTATTTTTTAGAGTCAGTGCTGAGAAATTTAATCATTTCATCATTCCAAAACAGTTCAGAGCACTAATCTGGAGAATAGCTTCTGTATTTACTGTGATCACTGTCCGCAAATAAAGCGTTGTCACTTTGCAGATCTTCCGTTCTCTAATATCTTATTACAGTTTTTGAGACCTGTAGCTTTTCTGTTTCACCTGAAATGACATTTCCTCTTTTATTATCACGAAAGGAGTCAGCTTCAGGATCACCACCTAGCCTGCTTATGTTGGTCAATACCGCTTCTGCAGCAGCATGAAGTTGCCTTGGTCCAAGATTATCTGTTTTTCCAGCCCCATCTTCTTCACCAGAATCTTCATTCGACTCTGTATTAGCTTCAAGAGGCTCAATAAGAATATCCGTTGCCTCTTATTGCTGCTCCTCCTGCTCAAGAATAGCCAGGTTTTATGCACAGACAGGCCTCTAAGAAAGAAGAAACCACTATACTGACTGTTCGGCCTAGCATAACATACATGCAACTCAATTAAAAACTTGGCTCCGAACCATAGTAATGAATTTCATTTTGTAGCTAACCTATAATGGATGTTCAACCAGTTTTACATTATAATTAAGCAAAAGTTTTAAGAATTTTGTGGTATATTGCTTCAGAAAATAGTACTTACTTCTCCTCCAAAACATTATTTCGTTCAGAAAAAGTCTTCAGTAAATGAACAAACAGACACTGTTCTCTTGCTGCTTTCTACTAGCAGAAATCTGCTTAAATATAAAAAAATACAGCTTCCTTGACTGAGAGACATACGGTAGTAGGCATTTCAAGTGCATGCATTGTTTCCGAGAAGAGGAAAAAATGGTAGAATATTACGCCAGTCAGATATGGGTTAAGCTGCTTCCAGTGACTTCAATTAACTCGATATTGTCCACGTGAAATTCGTATTCCGCGTTTTGGATACTGGTACATCTGAAGGGTAGTTTCCAAGTATTACTAGCAGCATCTCTATTTGAGTGGCACCAAGAGCACCAGGTAAGCCTCATGACTTCACCCATCTCCCTCCACACAAAGCAACACCGTTCTATAGGTGAAAGATTCGCCGGATGGATAGTTATTTTCTCATGAAGACCATAAAGTATCACCCTTAAATGCTTGAAGCAGTGCTTTTACTCAAAAACTTTGTAAGCAAGCTTTAGTTTCCTGTGTTGCTTATCTTTAACTTGCAAATAGCTTCCGTGTCTTAGAAACAACAACTATTAGGTCTCACCAAACATGAGAGTAAATTAAATTTGCGGCTTTTCATACTTGCACTGATACAGAAAATGTTCCACTGCTGCCTTGGCCAGATCTCTCACCAACTGAAAACGTCTGGTCAATGGTGGCCGAGCAACTGGCTCGTCACAGTACGCCAGTCCCTACTCTTGATGAACTGTGGTATCGTGTTGAAGTTGCATGGGCAGCTGTACCTGTACACGCCATCCAATCTCTGTTTGACTCAATGCCCAGGCGTATCAAGGCCAAAGGTGGTTGTTCTGGGTATTGATTTCTCAGGATCTATGCACCCAAACTGCGTGCAAATTTTATCATATGTCAGTTGTAGTGTAATATATTTCTCGAGTCAATACCCGTATATCATCTGCTTTTCTTCTTGGTGTGGCAATTATTATGGCCAGTAGTGTATAAACACAGTCTGTAGTACACTCAAACAGAGACGAAAAACAGAAAAGGTACATGTTTTAACATAAAAAAATTCGGAGAACTCGCGTCTCAGCATACCCTAATAGTAAACAGTTCTACTAGTTACTCAGATACAACTCAAACAATCCGCATGTGATGACCACCTTCGATTTAAGTTGTGGATGTATTAGCGTGACAAAACTGAAGTTTTGGCCAGTAATAATTCATTGTTCTCTTCCTCGACATACTGTGTGCAACTGAAACGTTAAGTACATGTTTTTCACTAGTACATTAGTAGAAGCACAGCAGGACAGTGGTTGACTAAAATATGCACGCACTGCGAGAAGCGCAGCGTTGAACGTAGTAGCGGATGATAGGCAATCCCGTTGGTGGCACTGTTGTATTTGAGCACGAACGGCATAAGTGCAATGTCCTCAGTACGTCGCAAGTATCAGTAGTTGTGCATGCGTTATGCTGCAGATCTGTATGTTTGAACAGGTGCAAATGGACTTGTGTCCAAAATTAAAGCAACAAATCACTATTTCCCCGTCCTGTTTCTAATTCACGATATAATCATACCAACTGTCAACAGATATACATACGATAGTGCTCTGGACGGAAGATGACATTACAACGGATAACGACACCAACAATGACGTCAGGGCACCAGTCTAACAGGGTAGTGTCTGCCGAGCAGTTCCTCATCCACAATCGCTGCCCACACTGTCATTGACGGTGCAGTACGGTACATAGGACACATCTACCAGACCCTATGTGGTGTAATGCCATAGGAAGAATGGAACGGGACAGTCGCAAATTGATGTGGCTTGATGGCTTAATACGAACCATTCTGTTGTTTATAGAGATCGAAACTGTATCCTAAAGACCAGCGCTGGGTCAGCCGAGTGTGGCATCAGAAGGAGAGGACGTTATTTGGCTGCAAGGATACCACAATACCGCCTTAGTACTGCGTTGCAACTGGCATGTGACCTCCCAGCATCCACTGGATGTGTTGTATAGAGGCAAATGATGTACCGAAGGCTTCAGCAAAATGGTTTTTACTGTCGGAGATCTGCTGTATGTGTACATCTAAAACGTCTTCATGGAAGGGCACGACTAGGGAGGAGTTGTCAACATGCCGCCTGGACAACCGAACCGTCGACGAATGTTTTTTTTGCAAAGATCCGATTTGTTCTGGAGAGCGATTCTCGACGAATTCGCGTCTGGAGGTAATGTAGAACTGGATGCGGGGCCCAAAAGTTGTGGAAAGAGACTGATATCGAACCCCACTTCATGAAATTGTACCTCTAAATAGGCAATATTTAGCTGCTGCCAGGTATTGTGACGAGATCTGGGGAAGTCATATGTGGCTTTTTGAGGTGTTGTGAGTCCAGATTCCTTATTTATGGACGATAATGCTCGACCTCACAGGAAACAGGAGGTTGATGTTTTCTTGGAAACCAAAGATATTGCACGAATGGCGGGGCCTGCTTGCTCTCACGATTTGAATCCCATAGAGCATATCCATGGATGCACTACGGAGAGATTGTGTCACGTCAGGATCCGACATTCACTCTTCAATATTTGTGAGCAGTTATTGCCTGAACATGAAATTGATGACGATATTCACAGCATGCCCCGTCATCGTCAGGCCTGAACTTCTGTCAGAGGTGGTCACACCCCATACTGAGTACATTAACCAGTTGTAGGAATGTGTGTGCAAATCCGTTAAGTAGGAAAAAACGAACAACATTTTTGTCTACGGTTATGCATGTCGCAGTTGTTTACGTTCTGTATACTTTACATAGTTTGTCCTTTGCTACCAACTGTTTTTACTGTTTTGTATCAAAATAAACACAACCCTACTAAATTTCCGTCTGTTGCTTTAATTTTGGTCACCAGTGTAGTTCGTGCTCCCTAACTAATTGTAGCCGAGGTGTTTGGTTTTTCACGAAGCACAGTGTTAAATATTATTGCTGCAGAAAGGGAAGCGGGAAAAACATCCGCTAAGTGACAACGTGTGTGTTGAGTGATCGTGACGATCGTTGAAGAAGAATGTGACTAAAAATTAGGAGGCGACGATTTCGAAAGTCACAGCAGAAGTGAATATCACAGGAACCGTGTCATCACCCATGCCATTTCCATAATCTTAGAACTGTAGAACGAGCTGCAATTCCTGAACTACACTTCGGTGATGCAAATGCCGTCACAGGAAAACGTGGTGTCAAAGCCATACAACTTGTCCCATGGAGCAATGGGAGAAAGTAGTTCAGTTGCATAGGTTTTGCTTCATACTGGATCTAACTTCTGGCTGAGTTTTTCGTCTCAAGAGTGAAACATGTCGGGAGCACGGTGATGACTTGGGCAGCTATAGCGCGGTACTCCGTGGCCTCCACGGTTACTCCGAAGGTCACATTATAGCTAAGGAAAATGTGACCTACGTGGCTGATTAGGTCAATCCCATACTACGATGTTTGTTCCCCAGCAATGGTGATGAGGAGTTCCAAGATGACAGGGCCCGTGTTAACACTACTCGCATCGTCGAGAAGTGCGTTTTTGAGCATGTATGCTGACGATAACAGCCACTAGATCCCAGTATTATTGAGACTTTGAGATCTACTTTGGAGAGAGAGGTGCGGGACTGCTATCCACCTCCATCGTCATTACTTGACTTGATTTTATTTTTTAGGAATAATTCTATGAAATTCTGTTCTTGTGTTTATCCTTGACGAGACGAGTGATAGCTGTTTTGAATGCCAGCTGTTTTCCTGCTCCGTATGCTGATGCATTGTCTTTGTAATGATTCCACATTTTTGTCCACGCCTCTAAAAGCTCGTTGTGAAACCACTTTACAGAAACCAAATTACAATTTTTTTGTTATTGTATCGTCTATATATGGTTCAACAAAGAATAACAAATTAATATTACTTGTTCAAAAATTGATATCTTTCTGAAAAATTTTCGCTATTTCACAGACTTTGGAAACTTATAGCTTTCTTCCTACTGAATATGAGGGAAAAAATCTAGTTTTGTTGTTGACTATATTCCATAGAGTGCACTATGATGCAAGAAAAATAGCATTTCTGGAACCATCTTGAAGGTAGCCTGCTTACACGCAGTGTCTTCTTAGAATTGATTGGTTAGTTATTCACGACGCTTCCGAAAGCAAAGTAAATCTACTTGTTGTTCATCACTTTCGACACGACTGAAGTGTTGATCTTTTAAATAACTGCTCCCCATTTATCCACCCACCTGAAGGTCATGTGATGTAGCTAAGCATATTATTGGATTATTAAAATCTGTTCCGAAATACCAATTTAGTAAACTTATTCAACCAAGTAGGTGAAATGTGGCCGAAAAGTTCACAGAGAAACAGATAACAATAAAGTCATATTGAACATCAAATTGCATCACTTTGTTGTGGATCTGATTAATTTAGCGGCCGGTCTAGTAGTATTTCAAGTTAATATTAAGAATGCACCTAAGAGAAGTATACAGACTTCATAAGGCGTCACGTATTCGAGGCAAATTAATAGTGACAGCTTCAAGTCGGTAGTCCGGAGAATATTTAATATATTTTACTGCATACACTCTTCCCGGACACTTGCACATTAACTGGAAGATATTTCTGCGTAATGTGACTAGGTACTTGAGGAATTGACCTGTTCGAATTAACAGATCTCAAACGGAATGATTTTTGTTTATAAGACTTAAATTAACTCCTACAATTAGGAGAAATTGTTCAGCATCTGGAGCAATAAGCTTCCACCTCGTTATGAGGAATATAGATGAAATCATCCCTATATGAGGGAAAATATTGCGCAACAGGTTTCCCACATAACTAAGTCTGTAGATGGCTGGTTGTATGGTGATGGTGAAATTCCAACAACAAAATTTAAAAAATACACAAAGTATCATTTTCTAAGCCCACACATTACTGTATTCATTCTGTTATTTTATTGTAGTAGCTGAGGCACTTGGAAATCTGTCAGAGAGATTATTATATTGAGGTTGAAACAAAGAGAATCCTTAGAAGTTGGAATCACTATACGGCTAAATTGATACGTCGATATTTCGGATGTGGACCATAATATTACAGACAGTTAATGCGTTTCCTGTTCATAGGTGACATTTACAGTTAAGTGCAGTTTGTCATCAGCCACAACCAATATTTCAAATTCAACTTTAATTGAGTGTGGAATCTCTTTACCTCTGGGTTTCCTATAATTTGCTGGTAAGGCGTCAGTAGAGCCACTATGAGACAATCATTTCGCTTCCTTATTTTGAGCAGCGGCTATTAAGGACAATATGATCTTTTTTTATTGTTGGGAAATGCAAGCAATATTTCAGGGGACTAAATAGTGCATCAGAACTTAAGCGAAATTAGAAATTCAGGAGAGAATTACTGGCAGAAGTAAAACTTTGACGACTTCGGTGAGGCGTATTTGAATATCACGATAGAGTTCTTGCCCTCTAAATGTAAACGACACAAGCTGGAGTATCCGTAAAGAGCTCATCTTCAACCTGCCTGGAAGTGTAAAATCAGTAATTTTTGCGACGTGTCTAAGGCATTTCACTTTCTGAATCATAATATTCTCATACATAAATTAGGATGTCATGCACTTGATGGTGTAGCCAAGTCATGGAAATTGTCATATTTAAGATTAAGAATATAGAATGTAGTAGTTAGTAATTCAATGAATATAAGCAGGGGAGATGCTTCTGACTGGGGGGGAATAACGTCTAGGCTCAATCTTTGGTCCGATATTGTTCGTCATATGTGTAAACTATCTCTGTCTGATATACAGCAGGCAGAGTTAGCTTTGTTTTCTACAATTCATACTAGAATTGCAATCAGTACAAGCAGGGGTACAAAAACAAAAGGAATGGTAAATAATATTTCTAAAATTATCATTGAGTCGTCTTCTGCATTAGGTCCTTCCATCAGTTTCAAAAAGGCACAACACCTACGGTTCTGTTCATCTAGAGGTACTACGCCAAACATAAGTATAACACACAGTGATGAAATGATAAAAGCGGCCATAGCTTCAAAATTGTTTGATGTCAATATGGGTGAGAATTTTAACTCGAAAAAGCATTTCCTAAAACATCGTAGTTCAGCAACATTTGCTCTCAGAATCATTTGCAAATCTTGATCAGAGGCATATCAGTGAGCTGCCATATTTTGCATATTTGCATTCACTTACGTCATGTAGAATAATGGTCTGTGGAAATCATAATTAAGAAAGAAAGTCTCCATTATACTAAGAATAATATGTGGTGTGCATCCACAATCATTTTTTAGACATGTATAGAAGAAATTGGGCATTTTAAATTCTGCCTCATAGTATATTCACCCCTTCATGAAGTTTACTGTAAATAATTCAATGAATTTCAAACGAAAAAATTCATAAGGTACATAATTACAGTACCTCAAGAAAAAATTAGATTAATTATTTTCACGTTAAGTTTGTCCTTTGTGCAGGAATGGGTGTTCAGTGCTGAAAGCAAAATTTTTGATCGCTCATCTAGTGATATAAAATACCTGAAGGCTGTAAAGTAAACTTTTAAAACAAACTGAAAAATATTTGACTTTACACGTTCTGTTCGGTAGAAGGTTCAAAGGCTCTGAGCACTATGGGACTTAACATCTGGTCATCAGTCCCCTATAACTTAGAACTACTTAAACCTAACTAACCTAAGGACATCACACAACACCCAGCCAGCACGAGGCGGAGAAAATCCCTGACCCCGCCGGGATCGAACCCGGGAACCCTGGCGTGGGAAGCGAGAACGCTACCGCACGACCACGAGATGCGGGCGGTAGAAGGATTTCTATAATTGTAATATGGGAAATGTTGTGTGCAACTTACTAACCCTCATCTGTACACTCAAGAAACACATCTATAGCCATATTTACAAATTAATTTCTTATTTGAATGTAGAATTTCTCGTTACTTATCATTACGAGTGCAAATTGATCATAGATGCCACATTATTATGTTTTTCCCAATAAATAATCTTCTTCGGAACGCTCACTTCCACGTTTATTCATACACATGGCTGAAGTGTGCGCAATACAGTCAGAAACAACCCTTAAACATTAAATTCCACTCTACAACTTCAAAACGTTTCGACAGAAACAATTTCATTTGGTGTCCAACCATCTGAATATTTGCAGACATTTTGTTTTGGAAACAGTAGCCTTTATAGCACTTCTGTATGTTTACAACACTTCTCTGCCGAGATACGTAAAGAAGCATCAGTCGTGGCAGCACAAAAGGAATGCAAGTTCACACAAAAGGCCCCTTTGCTACTGGAAATTGTTCCCAGCTTGCTTAAAAGGGCGGACGTTTGTTGACCATCGAAGCGAGTCACAAAGGAAAGTAAGCTTCTATGGAGTTTGCAAATGAATTTAAGCATTCCTGTCTCATAGAAATGTGAAAACATTAGCCAATCTTGCTCATAATTTGCAGCATTTCTCTATGGGAGGAATTATACAAATCTAAGAAAAGAGTACGCAGGAATTATTATTTGAGTTGTGTACTATCTTAGTTTGTTGATAACTATTAACAGAATAATGTGCAGTGTCATCATGTATGGCGTTTTCATCTTTTGTGAGCTTTTTATCATAATTTGAAATCATTTTCAATTATCATTATGTTCATTCCTTTTGTGTTTTTCGATTCAGCCAATTCATTGAAATTCAGTTACGAGGAAATGGCTTACACTTCGGTAACAGTACTGTGAATATAGCGCGCTCTTCTACATTGACGGAAAAGGAAGTTCGAATTTCTAGCGATGACCAGCAATTGGCCACATGAGCAGCTTCGTAAACCTGAAAATTCCAGTCATGTTAAGCACTCTCCACTGTAGTATGAACTCGCACCAGTTATCAGTTGTTCAAGTAGTTTTTTATGTACTAAAATATCTCCTCCTACGGATGAAATTTTAGTTAATATATCTGACGGGTACAGAAAGGTCACAGTTTCTTTGGACAGTATTCCACAAAGGTTTTCGTTGCCATTTCTGACAGTGTACAAAAATCTGGTTTTTTATGTTAATGAGAGAGTGTTTACACATCCTATCATTGCTGCTAACTATAAACGCACTTCCAGAGTAAAAGAATCGAAGGAAATGTGAAGTAGAATATAATTTGAACCGAAAAAAATTCCTTGGACTTTACTGCAATTCAATTTCTTATTAATGTACTTTTTAAATTTCTAATCTGATGGTAATAGTTTTAAATTATATGTGACGTGGTCATAGAATTATCAAGGAAAGCATTTCCGTACTGCTAAATTTTCAACATTAGTTTATAAGTGTGGCAGGAGTAGCTATGTAAGTGCAGAAGAATATGATGAACGCTGCCAGAGAGTGTACAAGGAAGATCTGATTTCTTAAACCTCGTATAAAGCGTGTAATGCATTGTGTAAAACAAGTTTACTAATTTTAAACATTTGATAATGCTCAACAATTTCAAAAGGCACGTAACTGTTATGTTGAATGTCTTGCTGTTCTGGTCGAAATGAAGCAATATCTTCAGTCATGTGGCGATGAAACGAATTGTAGCTACCAATCTTTGCAGGTTCTGTGAACACCAGCTACAGTATGTCCACATAACAAAGAAAAGAAGTTTCATAGGGAAAGAAATGATGTTGTAAATATATGTAAAGGTCAACATAAATTGTCATTCCTGCAGGGAGGTTCTGCTTGCCGCAAGGGAAGTCAGCAAATAACACAACAATACTCAATGCTGAAGTAAAAACTAATCATTGTAGGAGGTTGGAAGATAAGAAACAGGAAAACAGGTGTCAGGACAGCAGTATAAAAATTAAAAAATAAAAAGGCAGCAGGCATAAACTAAATGCCAGCCCCAAACCTAAGAATACATAGGCAATAAACAAGCCGTTATAACTAACATAATAAATGCGCGTTTCTCGTGTACAGGCAAGAAGCAAGAGCTCTGCATCTCCTAAATAAATCTGATGCAGAAAATAGGAAACTTAAGTCCCATGTCTTTGCTGCCACCTTTCTCATAAATCATGTAATCTATGACGAAAGACAAATGAATTACTAGCAGAAACAGAAACTTCTCAGTGAGGCATAGTTCTTTGTTCAGAGTAACAGAAGTACAAAAATGGTTTGTATTCAGCTTGCAAGGGTAATTATGTCAGAGGTTAAGTGTCAGATCAGATCCACAATTTTTACGATAAAATATTATCAAAAACCAAAAGCCATTAACAAAGGTAAGGAAGCCCATGAGTTATTCAGATCATATGCAAAAAACAGCGTACAGACTTCAAGTAATTAATCAAACTTTTTGGTGAAACGTTTACCAGCTGTCAAGTTTGACAACACAGGAGCCTCTCAAGGCTGTATCTTAGTGCCAATATTTTTTATGATACACCTACATAATATTTTCATACGCTTGGCATGCGGATCTTTCCCACTGGACAGCAGCATTCTAATCACGGATAAAACAGCAGAATAACCAGTAGTGAAGGCAAATGAAATTGTACGTGATGTTATAATTGATCATCGTTTCCTAAAACTAAGTTAATCATAAGTTAAACGAATAGCCTGGATTTCTGCTTCAAAACGTAAAGTAATCCAGTGAAACTGAATGTGTATGAAAATTTCATACTACCTGTAACAAACACTATTATTTTAGGCACTATTATTCTACAAACAGTTATTGTTTGCCTCTGGAAGTGGAAATGCCGGCCAGTGTGGCCAAGCGGTTCTAGGCGCTTCAGTCTGGACCCGTGCGACCGCTACGGTCACAGGTTCGAATCCTGCCTAGGGCATGTATGTGTGTGATGTCCTTAGGGTAGTTAGGTTTAAGTAGTTCTACGTTCTATGGGACTGACGACCTCAGATTTTAAGTCCCATAGTGCTCAGAGCCATTTGAACCATTTTTTGATGTGGAATAAACACACACACATCCTGGCATATCAGCATGATATGCAATCAGAGGTCTGTCAGAAATTTGTAACAGAGAATGCCTTACTGTTACACATTATTCCTATACAAATTACTTCTTTACGTAAGGAATAATCATGTTTTGAGGGTCACATACATCAAGTATGGTCAGTTAGAAAAGTGATCTTAGGACAATACTAATCACAATAACTGACCTCCCTTTAAAGATTTATTTAAGCAGCTGTGTATTCAAAGCCCTTCGCAGGAGTACATCTATAAGCGTATTAAGCACGTTAAGAAGAATATCAGCAGTTTCTCTCAATAAGAAATGTTGATGATCATTGAACAAGAGCCACGAAAAACTAAGAGAAACCATAAAACAGTATTTACTACATGGGAATTAAATTCTACAGTAAATCGCCCAAGGAAATTAAAGAAACAACTAAAACCAAAAATGAAATGTTGGTAAAGCATGGCTCTTAAACAGTTTACCCCACAAAGTCAAGAGTATTTAGAGATTGCAATGCAGGGAATGACAATAAATTTACATTATTTAATAATAATTGCCTTTCTCCAATAAACTATCAATCCTTAGGATCTAACCTCATTCAATTTTCTTAAGCTCAACATCGCAAGCATTGTGATGAGATGCTGTATCAGCTTTTTTTAGTCTATGGGACATGACGATGAATTCAATGGAATGGCTAAAAGTATCGAGAAGGTTCTGAAGCCACACGAAATTTTGTGCTTGAGTGGGTGCGTGCGAGAGCGTGTGTTTGTGTGTGTGTGTGTGTGTGTGTGTGACTGTGTGACTGTGTGTGCGTGTGTGGGCACAGTTCGGTGCAATCTAGCCTAGAGTAGTGTGTATTTATGTATTGAGAGACAGCTGTCAACTTTGAGATACCGATTAATGCTGTAGAAGATAAATTGAATTAATTAGTTTTTAAGAAAGTCATTCTTTTGTAAATTAGGAGGACACTGCTGATATTAGTGAGCGGGGTGGCGCAGTGGTAAGGCACTGGACTCGCATTCGGGAGGACGTGTCTGGCCATCCTGATTTAGTTTTCTGTGATTTCCTTCAATCACTGCAGGCAAATGCGGGGATGGTTCCTCTGAAAGGGCACGGCCGACTTCCTTCCCCATCCTTCCGTACACCGATGAGACCGATGACCACGCAGTCTGGTCTCCTTCCCCAAACAACCAACCAACCAACATCTGATATTGTTTTGTGTACAATCTACGGATGAATAGACAAGTATCTAACTAGGTAACTTATTAGTAGGTTAATGCTACTTGTATTTTATTTCATGGCACTCAAACCAGTTAGAACGCTTTTGACATAGCAATATAGTACAAAACCTCAACAAACTTATAAACGATAATCCTGGACCAAATTAGACTTGGTACTACACACTTTTAAAATAATTATTGCTGCTTGTGTGCGCTATTTATTAAGTTTATTTCCACTTAAGGACTAGATCTACGTTTATAAATTCTATGACACCTGTAAGACAACTGTTGTCAAAAACTTATTTGCTGTTGGGGAAAGACATTTTAAATCTTCTAAAAGCAGAAAATATTATGTGTTCAAACACTAAGGCGCTACATACTCCGTACGTTGTATCTTTCTTCTACGGTAATTCTTATGACATCATTTAGTTTAAAAGAAACTAAAGAATGAATGAAAGATAAAATCTTTTAAATGCTGTTAAATGCTTTGTTTCAAAGAACCATTCGGTAAAGACTAATCAGTGCTACTTGGAAGGAATATCATTCCAACTGAACCAGAGTTTGAATGTCTGAGGGCAGTCCCCGTTATTTTCTCTCTGTATATCCTCCATTTAAGAAAGCGGATTCAATCTCCGTTCTCTTTCTCTTTTCATTTCCGACTGAATCTTAAAGCACACTATTTGCTTTGTGTGCTCTCTACAGTTTATTCAGTTTTTTGTGCCTCACTATCTAACTTCCATTTTCATTATTCAATATTTAATTTGTTACTCACGAGGGTAAAAGTCATTTCATCCGCGGATAATAAAGTAACGAAGAAATGAGGCATGTGAGACAGCGGCACCACGTAACAGTTCCTCATTTTTAAGGGACGTTGTGTTACATCTCTTTTTACAGACATGTTTCTAGAGAAATCAATGCAATGACTCTGTGTGTTCTGCATGTGGTGTACCTTTGAGCATCAGTTTTCACGCAGTTTGACCACGTGATCGGTTAAATGGAAGTTACATACATGTAGTTATGTTGGGTTTGTGGCTGAAGTTCTGAAAACTATTCTCCGCAGTTTCACCGATATTATCATGCTATTTGGACACAGTACGAGTTAGGAACGGTAAAACAGAATAGGAGGAAGGTACACCGCTGATAATTCTTTTAATACTTCATTTGCTCGCAGTGATGTGTACATTAATAATTTTTTCGTTATAACATTATTATTTACAGAGATCTCTAACAATGTCACAGTGTATTTATGCATTATCGCATCAGATATGAAACTCACGAGCTACGCTTTGCACGCAGTTGTGACACGCTATTTCTAGCATGAATTAGTAGACAAGCAAAGACGGCATTTCCATACTAAAACTGATAATTCCTGGGGGCCTCCTCACTAAGAAATAACAAAAGTTTTAATTACATTCAGACCCCTTGCTGCCATGTTACGCAAGTTTGAAGCTTGGAAATTATTGGAAGTTATATTCACCCGTTTAGTAGTTTTTCTTAACGTTAATCTCCAGACAGTTGGAATACGTTCCTCCAACTGTTTCTTCTACATTTTACTCCGATTTTCATCTCTGCATCCGTATTAGTTGCGTAATAACATGCTTTGGATAAATATAGCTAGTATCGCTCCTAATAAGTTTTGTCTTTGTAGTTATTTCAACGAAAACGTCAACTGCTCTTTGTTGTCGTAGCAGATGCTGTTCCTCATTCGCAAACGACATTCCAAAACATCTTATCCCGTCTATTCATTACTCTATCTCCCCATTTACGTGTTGAATCAGCTTTCCAAAATACTTCTGAAATTTAGTGTTCCGCGTTTCACTATTGCACTTCTGTACAGAACTTGGGGACCAACATAACTTTCGGATGACGTGTCACTGCCAAGTAACACAGATCGACGAAACTTAAAGCATACCAAGAAAGAGCTGATACAGTGTGGTACAGAAGGCTACTGAAAGAAATACGCATTGTGCCAAACAGAAATAGCACCTCTATTCAAAGCCAATAACAACAATTCCGTCACCGCCATGATTGATGGCCCTGTCGACATTGCAAAAGATGTTACACGGTAATTATTAGAGTATGTTACCACCACTGATACCAGTGACTGGTGTGCGACATGCTCCCTCGCTGAGCACAAGGTTAGTATTATGTTTTATGTCAGCGGTTTCCATTCTTCCACCAGCGCGGCTAACAAGCACTGGATGATCACTGAAACATGAGGACTCACTGCAATACTCCTCCCCAACGCACGCTTCCCATACGTGGTCGATGGAATTTTAGTCGGGGTGACGGGCAGACCAGTCCGTTCACCGAATGTCCACTCGTTCCAAAAGTTCCACCACCTGGACTGTTAGACTCAATCTGGCACTGTACACGTACAAAACAAGTCAGGTTCTAAGGTATCACAAAAAGAAGCACATGAGGCAGGAGTAACAGTGTTAGAATAACGTTGTCCAGCGAGTTTACCGTGTTCAAAGAATTGAAAGTCAGTACGCCACGTGCAACATTATGCCTCACCACGCAATAACACCTATACCAAAACACTCGGGTCGATAATATTCCTCAGTGCATAACCTGTTCCCACCTCTCGCTATCTGAGGGAACGTCTAGTACCACTGTTCATACTGAATCTGCCCTCATCCCAGAAGAATACGTGGCTCCACTCCTCGTCGGCGGAGACCGCAAGCAGTTGGCACCATTGTGGAATGGTGCCGCTCTTGTGCGGGTGTCAACGGAACAAAGCCGACGGATCGTCGGTCAAAGAGGCCACCCACATGCAGTTGCAGTCTCACTGTGGACCGCGACACTGTGTGCCCTTTACTCACGCTAAGTGCGGTTGCAAAGGCTACGCTCATTGACGTGGTCTCTTGTTGTACAACGTGGCTGTCAGTTGCTGCTATACTTGATCGTCGTCTAACACCTTCTCCCCTTCGGGCAGCAGTGCCTGCGGTTCGGACCGCTCCCCATGCACTTGCAGCAGTGTTGTGAGCAACACCAAAACTCCTGGACACACCTTCAGTTTCCCGATGATTCTTCACCGTGTGAAAGCACTGAGTTCTCTAGAACACGCTGTAAAAAGGTATACAACCACAGAGCACACAGTCTTCTAACGTTGACTCAGTTGCCTCGTCTAGCAGGGACAGCCCCTTTCGGCAAAATAGTCATGCTGACAGCACACCATGAGACATACAGCATTCTGTGAAGAATAGAAACTTCTGGCAATGTGATTTCTTGATATTCAAACAGCACTGGAGAGAAGAGTAGATATGGTTAAAGTTTCTTTGCAATCGGTGTCAGGTTATGCAGAATGGGTGTAAAAACAGTAGAAAAGAATGGTTGCTGTTCGGGAAGGGTACGATTGAAAACTTAGCGTCAGCCTTGTGGTAAATTGGGATATGCGTAGGTGTCCAATCAAGGAAAGGAGAGTTGAGGAGGAGAGCGATTGGTACGTTGATAACGACTAAATGAATAAGGAAGAACAAGCACAGGGCTCTGGTAGAATGTATGGTGCAATTATGGGTATAAAATCCGATCCCATTGTCATTTTTCCTGTTCTTGGTGTAGTTCATGGTAACATAGGTAAAAAATGCAGAAGGGTGCATAACACGAGGGAGTTAAACTTGAAATTTAGACTTTTTTGCAGGAAACAAAAGAAGGCCCTGAACCGATATAGTTGTGGAGAACAAACTTACGTAGTGAAGAACCGCTCAAGACAAAAAAATTACATTAGAGTGTCCTTGAAGATTAATGGATGGATATGTAGCAGAATACTAGATGAAATGCCGACTGAAACCCGCCCGAAATAGTATCGTCGACCCATGGAACGAGCCATGACGACACGACGTAAGGATACACCCCCGGATAGACGAAGAGACAGTACAATATGCGAAGACTCTGGTAATCGAAACTTTGACTGTAAAGGTGAAGACGCACAATAACAACCCAAATCTTCTAGAATATCCATGTCAACGAAGCAGCAACTCTGGGTCGGGCACTTTCTCTCTCTTTTTTTTTGTGTCATCGGTCTTATGACTTTTTTGATTTCGACCATACGACTGTGTTATCCTCTTCATCTCACAGAAGCACATACAACATTAGTCTTCAGCTATTTGCTGCATATGTTCCAATCTCTGTCTTACTCCACAATTTTACCCGCTACTACCATGGAAGTTATTCCCTGATGTCTTAACAGATGTCCTAACACCTGTCTCTACTTCTTGTCAGTGTTTTCCGCATATTTCTTTACTCTCCCATCCAGCGCAGAGTCTTGTCTGCAGCACCACATCTTGTAGGTTTTGAGTCTTTTCGGTTCCAGTTTTCCCACAGTCCATGTTTCGCTACCATACAATGCTGTGCTCCAAACCTACATTCTCAGAAATTTCTGCATTAAATTAAGGCTTTTGTTCGATACTAGCCAGAAATGCCCTTTCTGCCAGTGCTAGTGTGCTTTTGACGTCCCCCTTGCTACGTCCGTCATTGGTTTGTTGGCTAGGTAGTATAATTCCTTAACTTAACTATATTCTGTGTCAGGCCTTCGACAATCATTTATTTTTAAATATCTTAACATTTCTCTTACAGCCATTTCGTCTTAGTTTCCCTGTACTTCCTATTTATTTCAATCCTCAGTGACTTGTATTTCTGAATCTCCCTGAACGGGACTATTAAAAGATTTTATTAAAAATCTTTTGAACTCTATGTAAAACTTTTAGACCGCTCGTCTGGAACCTGCCTATGTCTTGAATTAACTACATTAAATTTGTTACTGTTGAAAATAGTTGTAGGAGGAAAAGCCATTAATTAAGATAAATAATAAATGCAAAATATAAGTGAACATCCTTCTGAAGATAATCCTGTTGCTTCTAAGCCGTTAAGTCCACGATTTTTGTCGATAAATGAGTTATTATTGTATATAAATAGCGTCATTAACAGTGTCCAGTCCGGGCCGGCCGGATAGGCGGAGCGGTTCTAGGCGCATCAGTCTGGAACCGCGCGACCGCTGCGGTCGCAGGTTCGACTCCCACCTCGGACATAGATATGTGTCATGTCTTTAGGTTAGGTTTAAGTAGTTCTAAGTTCTAGGGGACTGATGAGCTCAGAAGTTAACTCGCATAGTGTTCAGAGCCATTTGAACCATTAATGCTAAACTTTGTTCTAATAAGGAACTCGGAATGGAACATGGTGAAAAAAAGTGCTATTCCACTAAGTACCTTCAAGGAACTACTTAGATAATCAAGAAACAGATCATTCGCTATGCTCTTCTTTTCTGTACGTACACACAGGAGAAGTGGCCAAGCCAATAAGATGACGATGATTTCTGATGTGCCCATGACTCCTCGACCCTCACAATCATCAGTACGCCTTGCCCTCCAATCAATGACGATTTGCCATCGAGAAGGCATAGAGTATATTAAGAGCCAACACTCGCGCACACATGTTTATAAACCTAGTGCGACCACCACCCAGCGCACAAGTACTCAGTCGTCCTTTGACTATTAGTGCGCAACGCTAAAGGCTGGCCAACGGACAAAACTCCCAATAGACAAGCACATCCATTGGAACGAATAAAAGAAAGCAAGAAAGGCCAGGACATATACGAACTGCGGCTAGGAACACGTTTTTCATCCGTGGGGAATGTCGCTGACACCACTGGTTGACGTCCAGCCCGCGTTTTACAGCATCTACAAGACCCAACATGTGTTTCACCCAACACGTGTACTAGGCAATTGTGCTGCACATAAGAGGCGTGTACAAGGTGGACTGTGAGTGGGAAAAAGCCTACATCAGAGAAACAGGCATACCAGTAGCAAAGCGCAAGCCGGAGCAAGAGCATAGCATTCACTTTGGGTATCATAAAATGTTGCAATGACCGAACACCCGAAAGACGGCGACAAGAAAATGAAATTTAACCAACGCTGCGTACTTGCAAAGAAGACAGGGATGGTGAAACGGAAGATCAGAGAGGTCGCTGAAATGTTAAAACGACCTAACAACTTCAGATGAGAGGATGGCTTTTAGCTTGCTCGATCTTCACTTCCAGCCGCTAGAGAGCAACACGCCGCACTAAAAACACGGTACACAAACTTTACCGGCGAGTAACTGCCGCCGCCAGCCTTCGGCCATTTTGAGGACAACAGGACTACCAACCACGGCACACACTGTAAGAGGCAACAGACAACAGTAGATACCAGCTCCCTACAAAACAGGCAATCAATTACAACTAAGTTTCCCACTCCTTCCGCCATAAGACTGGTAACACCGGTTTCGGAACTGATGTTGAATGAAACCTGCTACCTCCTACCCGAAGGGTTAGACTGAAAGCTCACCTAGCGTTCTTTTGAATGGAGAAAGTCTTAATCAGTTAATCATGAAATGATTAATAGTTAAATAATCTATGCTTGTACTGAATTAGTGCGATGTTATCTCTCTGATTAGTCTTAGGTTAGATTCAAGGTAAAAGCTTCGTACGAAAAACAGATGAAATATCAAAGTGAATCAGTTAAATAAATCAAGTGAGTCTGAAGATGACAGACTATAAGTTGGGCGGAGTTCACAAGTAGCATTGCGAATACAATTAAACAGCAACTTTACATTAGTTTTACGAATCAGTTTATTATAACATTAGTTACGCATAATAAAGATCATGAAAGCTTGATACTATCTGTATGACACAGTAACTATTTCAATAACTATTCCTCAACATGTGGAAAAAGCATCGGATTAGTAGAAGGATGGATTCGTCTCATCTACATGCACGAACAAATTCATCCCAAAATACAGACACCGACATGGAAGAACATAAAGATAAATCTGTCCATCAGGTAGAAAATCTATGGGCCAGAGAAGTGATAGCTTTACTGATCAATCACGTGGTCTGAAGCTTGCGTCGAAATTCTCCATCTCGGAGGTACAAAGCATACAAAACATGTAGTATCAAAGCAAATTCTCATTCGATTCTAAATTCAGTTGAAACAGCACGCTTGAATGAATAGTAGCGTTGAGCTAAGGGCTCTCCGCGAGCTCGGTAGGTACGTGGTGTGGCTAGCCAACACAAAGTAACACCGAACTCACGAATGGAAGTTAAAACTAAAAAAGGGAAAAAAGTTCTAACACGACATACGGATAACAAACACACACTCACCCACAGTCACACACACACGCGCACACACACACACACACACACACACACACACACATACACACACACCTACATACGCACAAACACACACACAGGATCCATTCATACTCTGAGATTCACAATAACTGAAGTAAGACATCGGTTGAAGAAAAGGCTCTCCAAAACCAAGTAGCGATAGTAGAAAGAAACGCGTTAATGAACTGAAATATTAAAAAGCACCGTCACACTCCCCAAGTGAAATAAATACTCCAGTGTGATTTATACTTCTAAGAAACGTATCAGCGTCTCCAGCTCAACAAAATCCTTACACATTCCACCTAACGTATATTACATCATAAGAGATGACGAAAGAAGAGAAGCTCACATTCCTACGACACAGCAAACATTGTTGTTCCATTCTGCCGAACCGGAGTCTGCTGGTAGTAGCGGAAATGGGCAGAGAAAATGCGTTCAGGCAACGGAAGAGACAGTGTACAGAAAGGGAAACATACGGCGTCTCCTTTGATTTGTATGAAGCCAAGCGTTACGCTAGATGCCATATTGAAAGTAAGCGTTAACTGCTTACAACTACGGCTCGAAGCCGAAATTCTTGAGATACTTAAGTAATTTAACAGTCTGAATGAAAACGCCTGCGAAAGGAAACGCTCGTGAAACAATTTGTATGAATCCTTAGCTAAAATGAATCACATGAGCTTTTGAATTCATTACTGTTCACATGTGGAGGCTGTGAACTGTCCCTGCTTTTAGCTTCAGATGACAACGAAGGTGCGTTCTTTTGTAAACATAGATTCTTTCCTTACAACAATTTCATTTCACTCTGAGCTGATAAATCAACTTCACTTCCGACAGGTATAGCTTTTATGGGCACCCTGCAGCAGTATCAGTGTTTGTGTTAGTGCTTAAAATATAATTTGTAGAAATGTTTTGAAGTAGACCCAGACCAATAAGTTCTCTCTAACATACTGCGTAATGTGAATCATACTCACTTGGTGCAGGCGTATACCATATGGCATAGAGGTTGCGAGTGTATCGATAGCTCGGAACGCGCCGCCAAGGCTCTCTCAGCCGCTTATATTTAGAATCGCCGCCGCGGACTGGAGGGCCAGTTAGTCAGTTAGATCATTCCAGTTTAGTTCGTTAGTTAGACAGTTAATTAGAACCTGTTAGGTCTGTTGGTTCGTGTCTCTATGCCGTGGAATTCCAGCGTGTAACCGGGATTGATCCGCAGACTTATCCCCAGCACAGAGACAGGCTGCACATAGCAACATTATAGTGATCATAGAGGACTTCTGCTTCAACGTCATTGAGGCTACCCTGGACTATACACGAGAGAGCTTGTACTATAGCACATGAAAAGGTAAGTAGTACTTTGTTTATGAATGAAGAACCCAGTTATTAAATGCGTGTAGTTTGTATTATAGTACGAGGATACCGTCTACCAGCCAACATCCTGTCCTTGCTTTCCAAGGTACAGCTCTACAGCGACAACGAGATGACATAAAATCGGCTAAAGAGAATACAACAGTAGCGACGAGAATCCACTGTGAAGAAGAATTTGCTTGATTTTCTCGTGTTTCGGATTGTAGAGGATACTATTTGCAATTTTTTTGTTGTGTTCTTGCATGTATTCCTGGAGGGGAGCCGCAGTACTAATCAAAGTTCTTCTTTCAGAGGCTTAGCTTGCTTCTTATGTTACATATTTGTGTAAACCATGGCTATCCCGTCCCTTCCACGCCCTGCCCACGCACCTCAGCCGCAGACGCAAATGTAATGGATGTAACACTAGCATGTCCATTTCAGAACCAGCAAATTGATGTCTTTTCGTCGACGGTGCAACAACTTCTGGCTCCACAAGCAACGGCGGCCGCACGACAGACTGCTCGACACACCCAATAAGTGCGCAGCCCAGCGTACCTACATACCTCCAATGTAACAACACGGAAGAGGAATGGCACGCATACATGACTCATTTTCAAGCACATTGTATAGTTCATCGCGTTCAAGGTACTGCGAAGCTATAATACTTTCTTTCGATGGCGGGGTACCCATCATCATCATTTATGACTGATTATGCCTTTCAGCGTTCAGTCTGGAGCATAGTCCTCTTTATAAAATTCCTCCATGATCCCCTATTCAGTGCTAACATTGGTGCCTCCGCTAATGTTAAGCCTATTACTTCAAAGTCATTCTTAACCAAATCCAGGTACCTTCTCCTTGGTCTGCCCCGACCCCTCCTACCCTCTACTGCTGAACCCATGAGTCTCTTGGGTAGCCTTGCTTCTCCCATGCGTGTAACGTGACCCCACCATCTAACCCTGTTACTGCCACATCTAAAGAGTTCATTCCCAGTTTTTCTTTGATTTCCTCATTGAGCACACCCTCCTGCCATTGTTCCCATCTACTAGTACCTGCAATCATCCTAGCTACTTTCATATCCGTAACCTCAACCTTATTGATAAGGTAACCTGAATCCACCCAGCTTTCGCTCCCATACAACAAAGATGGTCGAAAGATTGAACGGTGCACAGATAACTTAGTCTTGGTACTGAGTTCCTTCTTTCAGAAGAGAGTAGATCGTAGCTGAGCGCTCACTGCATTAGCTTTGCTACACCTCGCTTCCAGTTCCTTCACTATGTTGCCATCCTGTGAGAATATGCATCCTAAGTACTTGAAACTGTCCACCTGTTCTAACTTTGTTCCTCCTACTTGACACTCAATCCGTTTGTATCTCTATCCCACTGACATTACTTTTGTTTTGGGGATGCTAATCTTCATACCATAGTTCTTACATTTCTGATCTTGCTCTGAAATATTACTTTGCGAACTTTCAATAGAATCTGCCGTCACAACTAAGTTATCCGCATATGCGAGACTGATTATTTTGTGTTCACCTATCTTAATCTCAGCCAGCCAGTCTATTGTTTTCGACATATGATCAGTAAATAATATGAACAACAGTGGAGACAGGTTGCAGCCTTGTCTTACCCCTGAAACTACTCTGAACCATGGACTCAATTTACCGTCAACTCTAACTGCTGCCTAACTATCTATGTAAAGACCTTTAATTGCTTGCAAAAGTTTGTTTCTTATTCCATAATCACGTAGAACAGACAATGACTTCTTCCTAGGAACCCGGTCATATGCCTCTTCTAGATCTGTAGAACATAGATACAATTCCCTGTTCGACTCGTAACACTTCTCCATTATTGGCCGTAAGCTAAAGATCTGGTCCTGACAACCTCTAAGAGGCCTAAACACACACAGATTTTCATCTAATTTGTCCTCAATTAATACTCGTACTTTCCTTTCAACAATACCTGAGAAGATTTTACCCACAACGCTGATCAAAGAGATACCTCTGTAGTTGTTACTATATTTTCTGTTTCCATATTTAAAGATTGGTGTGATTACTTCTTTCGTCCAGTCTGATGGAACCTGTCCCGACTCCCACGCCATTTCAATTATCCTGTGTAGCCACTTAAGACCTGACATTCCACTGTATTTGATGAGTTCCGACTTAATTTCATCCACCCCAGCCGCTTTATTGCACTGCAATCTATTGACCATTTTCTCCACTTCCTCAAATGTGATCCTCAGTGTTTAGGTTAATACAAAAACTATTTCCAACTGCGTCTCTCGAAGAACGCAGTTATGACGAAGTAATCGCTGCATTTACCAAGTGTTATGACCAGAAAGTTGAAGTAGCTGCAGCCAGAGATAAAAGTTTTCGTTCGCAGAAACAGCGGAACAGATGTACAGTCAGTGGTATACAGAATTAACGTGCAAGACTAGGAAGCGTAAAATGAAATGTAATATTAGCAACTTCTACAGTTGCATAAGATTTGAAATCCTACGTTTAGTATTGGAGGGCAGCGTGGTGGGTGAAAATCGTAGAGGACGTAGGTTGCAGTAGGTACTGGGAGATGAAGAAGCTTGCACAGGATAGAGTAGCATGGAGAACTGCATCAAACCAGTATCTGGAGTGAAGACCACAACAACAACAATAACAGCATTCAATTACCCCAATAGTAGAATACGGGAAGAGATCCTAAAGTATTTTGATCCTTCGCTTCATCAAGTATTGCGAACCGTAGAACAATATGATTCCGGTGCCATAGCGGCCGATAAGTTTTACCAGGTCCCGATATGTCGGATCGAGTCGCGCCTCGCTCGCGACCGCCGCAAGCAGCCACAAGTCAGCGCGTACACAGCCACGCGGACTGTCTCGTAAACACGTAAACAGACGTGTGAACTTAGTGAAGTCTTCCGCTAGATGTTTGGCTCACCATAAATGACAAGATTGCTCATCATGTAACGCAGCGTGTTACACGTGCGAGAAAAAAAGACCATGTTCAAGCAGTTTGTTTCCAACGGCACAAAACACCCGCTCCGAGGAAAAACAGGCTCGTTCACATGTGGTGTACGTTGTGTTTTACAAAACGACAACAGGTTCTCACAAAATTAAGATTAAGATTGTGCCTCATTCTCGCCCTAGTGCTGTTCTGAAGAACTATCTGTCCCATTACGAATAGCTGGCCGTTGTGTGAACTTCCAGTTAGACGCAGTTGCATCAGTCACTTTGCTTAATCGTGGCATGTACAAATAGTTAGGCCTACCATGCCTTTCTAAATCTAGCTAGCACACCTCTGCTTACAACTGGCAGGAAATTCCATTGCTTAGACAGTGTAGTTGGCCTGCCACATACAAATCTCACACTAGGTCAGTGAAATTTTACCGTGCTGAAATTAAGAGGCAGTGAAACATTTTCGGTTTAGATGTCTTTGATTAGTTTGGCATTAGCATCCAAGGCAATTTACTTTCTGTATCGGCTGTTGACAATGTAGCTCCCTTGCTTAAAGTATTTCCTGAACTATTTTCAAAAGGTATGGGAAAAGCTAATAACTTTGTAGCGTATGTTACATTGGAAGACAACGCACAGCCTATGTTTCTTTGGGCCTGCCCCGTTCCAATTGCTTTAAGAGACTAAGGAGCCAGAGAATTGAAAGAATTGCTAGATAATGGTGTAATTGCTCCCATTCATGCAAGTCAGTGGTGCAGTCCTCTACTTCTGTGGCATAAGCATTTGTGTTGACTTCAAGTCTTCACTCAACCCACAGGCGGCTGTTGACACTTATCCGTTACCTCACCCACAAGAACTCATGGACAGTCTTGATGCAGGACATTACAGATAGATTTCTTTGCGTGATGCCTATTTGCCAATTTCATTGGATGAAGTACCACATACATTGTTTGTCGTAAAAATACACTCTGGACTTTGCAAGTATATGCATTTGCCTTTTGGCAGTTCTTTCGCAGCCGCCATCTTTCAATGTTATTTGCAAAATATGACTGCAAAAGTGTCAATTTGTTGAAACTACCTTGACGATATTGGTGTCTCAGATAAACACATTACCAATTTGCGTGCTCTTTATCGAGTGTTGTCAGAAGCAGGACTAAAGTGTCGTCTCGAAAAGTGTGCCCTTTTTCAAACTGAATTTCAGTAGTTAGGTCATGTGATAAATCTTTAGGGTGCGCTCCCCATCCAATCTCAGTTGCTTGCATTCCGTGGCATGCCTGTTCCTGTCTGAACTGCAAGATGGCGTATAATATTCGGTTCGTATAGAATGCCGCTCAGATCGCGGCTCCTCTGTATCGCCTGTGCCGTAAAAATTTGACATTTTTATGGTCTAAAGATTGTCAATAAGCATTTCAAAAACTCAAAAATGCTCTGCTTGGTGACAGACGTTTAGTATAAGGTAGTAGTCGACGCCTCTTGCTACGGAATCGGCATTGTGCATTCGCACAGAATTAGTGCAGAAGACCCATTGCTTTTGTCTCGATGTTGTTAACTCAGACTCAGTGCAATTACTCTCAAATTGAAAACAAAGCTCTTGCTATTGTGTATGGCGTAACAAAATTTTATCACTATTTCTATGGTAGCAAGTTCTATTTAGTGACAGATCACAAGCCTTTGCAGTCTTTGTTTCGTCCGTCATAGCCGGTTCCTGCAAACGCTGCTTAAAAATTGCAACGGTGGGCTTTATTGCTTTTACAATATCAGTATGAAATTGTGTACAGAGCTACGGCAAAGCATGGCAGTGCAGACACCCTATCCCGCATTCCGATTGCCCCGGACTCTGATTTCGATGTATCTACCACATCTTGTTGCCACATCGTTGCACCGGACTCTGAATAGCAAGGAATCTTTTGCCTTGAACTACAGAATAACACAAGCCACGCAGCAGATCCAAGCCTCAAGATTTTGTTGCATTAGATTCGCACGTGTTGGCCAAGTTCATTGAACAGTATCCAGAATTCAGCGGTGCGCCGCTATTTTGCAAGTCGGCATAGCCTATCAGTTCAACAATTTGTAATTCTAGTTCAAAATGACAGTGAACAATAATATGTGCTTATTCCTAAAGTGTTGCAAAAGGAAGTGTTGAGAATGCTCCATCAAGGACATTGAGGAAGTGTCCGCAGTAAACAGAGCGCCGGACTGTCCTTGGCAGGGCATGGACGACCACATTGAACATATGGCGACACAGTGTCGCGCATGCGAGGAGAACCAATCGGCTCCACCACTGACGTTGTTTGCACCTTGGACGAAGACTGAATCGTCATGACAACGAGTGCACATTGTCTCTGCAGAACCATTTGGAACACTCGTTGGCTCATAGTGGTCGATTCTCTTAGCAAGTTCTCATTTGCGGTCACTATGAACTCTACCACATCACGTAACACTATTCAAGCGTTGTCCTCAATATTTTGCACTGCAGGTTTGTCAGAAATATTGTGACGGACAACGGACTACAGTTCCTTTCACGTTGAAACCTTCCCGTCGTCTCCTTTATATCTCTTGTGTTAATGATAGCATTCCCTTTTACAATAAACTATGAAATCTTCCCTTAGGATTGCTATCTCTTGCTTAATAATAACAAATGAAATATTCCCTTTGAAATTTATTCTCTTTCTCTATCTTCGCATACAAATTTAATTCCTGCTTATTAAAAGTGGTTTTCTGACTATTTCGACGAAACATAGAATGTGTCGTCGTCGGGGCCCTCAGTCATTATCTGCAATAACACAAAACTGTTCCTTACTTTTTTTATTGTTACTGGATCGCCATCTGACTGCTACACCAATCTGCGACATGAATATACTTACTGTGTTTTACAGTACTCTGTTAGCTGCTGGTGGGTTTTCATAATAAGTGGCTGTATTTATTACCAGAGCTGACGTTATTGTTTAATAGCAAAGCTGACGTTATTCTTTAATCAATTTGACTGAAATTACGTAATTCATAGTTAAACTCTTTCTTGACAACAATAAAATTTTGCAAAGTTTTACGTTGATGGTTTTTGGGACAGATTATAATTATAAATGTAATATTGCTCGCAAAAGTTAATTATATTCTGAATCAAATGAGTTTACAAACGTTCAAATAGGACTTACTTTTTACAATAATCTTACAACTAGCAATGCGCAAACATACCTTCAGTAGTACTTAGTTTCTCAAAAAAATTAATTCAATAATATTAGTTCCTCTTATGATAATAGTTAGCTGATATCTCTGTACATACGTTTATAATCTCTTCTAAATCATAGCTAGTGGCTGGCCGGCACACCGCTCCTCTCAACCTCTCGCTTCAGACCTGCTACCGACTTGCTTCACTTCTCGCTTGCTACTGACTTCCTACGAACGCTAAAGTGTCGTTTCTCCTGCCAACAATGCTTTCTGGTGCAGACAATCCCTGCTACCATTAGAAAATGCACCAATGTGCGGTCTTGCCGCTCTTTTCTTAAAATGTATCAATTTGCAGTCTCTCTTGTCAACAATACTTTGGTGCAGACATTCCCTGCTACCACAATTATTTCCAACATGGCAAATATTAATTATTCCTACGTAATCCTATTAAGAAAATATTAACAATTTCATAAATTGTGATTTGACAATAAACAATAGAAATATACACGTCTTACAACGTGACTTTGAATAGTTTTGTGAACGCGGCACTATATGTCATCTATCAAGTGCTCCGTTTCACCCGCAGTCCAACGGAGAAGCAGAAAGCTTCTTACGCACTTTCAAACAAGAGACGGCTAAGCTTCGCTGCACCAACAAACGGAAACAGGCGCTACAACCCTTCCCCGCCTCCTATTGATCCCACCCACGAGACGGACCATAACCGATGGAACTTCTGCATGGACGCTGCTCTACTTGCTACCTCCAACGCAGCATACAGCGACGCCAATGGTTCGTAAGTACCGCTTTGCGCTGCGCCATCTTGTTCTTTCCAGGGCTTATGGCAACCTTGGGAGCTGGGAAAGAAGGGCATTGGCTTTTATTTGCGGCGCCGCCAACAGAACCAAATTCGCGGGTGTCATTTGTCCCATGATTCTGCTGCTTTACTTCCCCCCGATTCACGACTTCAAGGGGCAGCGCGGCCTTCGCAGACACCAGCTGGTGCCACCAGGGCAGCTCAGAAGGACGATCAGCTCTCGCCCCCACCGCCCCCGCTCACCGACCCCATGGACCTGGACCCGCCATCGCCCTCACAGTCGCCGTCATCGCCCCAGGACACGCCCTCAGGCCTGGACGTGTGCGCTGACAGCAGTTTTCTGTGAGGACATCCCTGTTGCCCGGAAGCCAAATGGTGGTGTACTCTCGGGGGTCCGCCGTCCTCCACTCACAGCTCCCGGCCAGTCACGACTTCCGGCGTCCTGCTTCCCTCCGCGTCGTGGTTCGCAGCCTCCCTGCACGACAACAGTGTGGCATTTCAGGGGGAGGGGGGGGGGGGGATGTGAGGGCGAGTGCTGGTGCCAGCACAACATGCGGCATAGCGGTTACGGGACTATCGATACTGGCCGACAACAAGGCCCGCTGGAAACACGCTGCAAACATCCTCTCAGCTGCCAGTATTTAGGGACCGGAGAGCCATTTACTTAGTTCGTTCCAGTGAACACACATAGTTAAAGCCTGTTACGCGAGTTATGCCATGGAATTCCCGTCTGTCACAGAGACGGAGCCGCAGACTTAGCCTGTAGCACAGAGACAGGTTGCACACAGCAACATTATATTGAAAATAACGGGCTTCTACTTCAACAGCATTGAGGCTATCCTGGACTATACACAAGAGAGCTTGTACGACAGCATATGGAAACTTAAAGTATATCCTTGTTTATGAATAAAGAACGCTGTTGTTAATTGCGTCCTCTCGTCGCTTGCCATGGTACAGGCCTACAGACACCACGAGACGACATACAGGCGGCCAAAGACAATACAACACATTTAGTAAACGGCGCGTGATAACTGTCGCAAAGAAAGTTTCATCAAGCGTTGTCCTAAGTATTATACGTGTTTCAGTTTTTCTATTATGTTGGTACTGAATGTCTTCTTTTTCATCATTTTCTTTCAGTTGTAAGTATAAGAATAAACTGCGATCACTAATTTGAGAAACGAACATCTTACTGCAGACAACACTGTTGAAGAGTGGGCTGCAGGGTACTAGCACCTGGCACCCTCAGACTGAACTGGATTACTTTTATTTTCTCCGTTCTGTAGTGAGACGAGCTTTCCATCCAACTTTAAAAACAATTTCGATACCTTCCCTACACTTATTACACAGCAACGTATCACTTAAAAAGCACCGACTCAAAACAAAATGGTTCAAATGGCTCTGAGCACTACGAAACTTAACATCTGCGGTCATCAGTCCCCAACAACTTAGAACTACTTAAACGTAACTAACCTAAGGACATCACACACATCCATGCCAGAGGCAGGATTCGAACAGGCGACCGTAGCGGTCGCGATGTTCCAGACTGTAGCGACTAGAACCGTCGGCCACCCCGGCCGGCGATTCAAAATAGCCAGCTACCACATTTTAACTTCAAATCTTCAAGTTTTCGTGTTTGGAGTACTTTGAAAGTAAGTATCACGGTACCTATGACGAATGTCGAAAGAAGAGACACTTCCTCATCGAGATGTGATACCAAACTATGAGAAAAGAAAGTAATAAATTCTGTGCGCCTGTCAATTTCCTCACAGTCGAATGAGAGGTATAGTGCACAAATACGAAACAAGTAGATCCTAATTTTTTATAGGAAAAGAACCTCGGGCGGACAGTAGCTATACGAATCGATGTAGCATTACTTCATTCACGTAGTGTGCGTTTTACAGTTCAATGTATTTTTATTGCTTTCAGCAAGAAAATCGGAAAACTCGTTTTTCACATGTATGCTGTCAGCTGCTTCATGGGAACTGTTCGTTCCTTTTTTATGTTGTCTTTTCTGTTGCAAGGGTGCATTATGTATTTCTAACTATAACAGTACATCAAACAACGGTTTGCTTGTAGGGATCCCAGCAGCTAAAGTGTACAATTAATAAAATAAAAAAAAGATCCTTTCATCTTTGTCTTCAGACACGGCAGTTTGGTCGGTTTCAATATGGCAGGATTCGCACACGCCCTCTAAATTTGGGGGCGTGGATTGCAGTCGAGTTTCCATTCTGTGTACTCTCCATTCTGTGTAGGAATTTCTAAAATAGCTGCTGATCGGTCTCCCCTAATGTCTCTTCAGCCCAGCGGAAGCTCCGTAATCTCTACGCAAAAGGTACCTGAACTGTGACTACCAGACAAAGAACCCCCACCGAAAAGCCGAAGTAGACGGAAGTATCACACATAGACACTGATACACATTCTCTATCAGACGAGACAAGGAATGGAAAATGGAAAAACAGAAATATAACATGGAAACGTAACAAAAAATGGGAAAAATCACAGGACAATGCACCAAGGAGACAAATGTCATGGAATACCGATATGCACACGTGCGAATAGCGACAGTGTCGTGTAAATAAAGTATAAAACGGCAAGGGAATGGTGGAATGTCATTCGTACTCAGGTGATACATGTGAAAATGTTTCCGACGTGACGATGGCCGCACGTCGCGAATTATCTGACTTTGAACACGGTGTGTTAGTTGGAGCTAGACGCATAGGACATTCTATTTCGGAAATCTTTAGGGAGTTCAATATTCCACTGTCCACAGTCTCAATAGTGAGTGAGAACAGCAAATTTCGGACATCACCTCTGAAACACAAAGCAGTGGTCAACGGCTTTCACTTAACGACCAACAGCACTGGCGTCTGCGTAGAGTTGTCAGTGCTAAAAGACAAGAAACAAGCGTGAAATTGCCGCAGAAGTCAATGTGGGACGTACGACGAACTTTGGCGTTAATGGGCTATGGCAGCAGACGACCGACGCGTATCCTTTGTTGACAGAACATCGCTTGCAACATCTCGTCGGGGATCGTGACCATACCGATTGATCCCTAGACGATTGAAAAACCGTTGCTTGGTCAGACAAGCGCCGACTACAGTTGGTAACAGCTGATGGTAGGGTTCGAGTGTGACCTAGAGCCCACGAAGCCGACGACCTGTCAACGAGAGAGTGTGCGATCTGGCGGTGGCTCCGCGACTGTGTGGGCAGTGTGTAGGAGGGTGGTCCCACTGAAGGAGTAACCAACTGGAAATGAATATTTTCGACTACGTGTTCTCAAACAACAATGCGGCATGCTTCAGGGTCACAAATCATCGTGATTTGTTTGTCGGACATTCTGGACAATTCGAGAGGATTGTTTGACCTTCCAGATCACCCGACATGAATCCCGTCGATCATTTATGGGACAGAATCGAGAGGTCGGCTCAATTTTTCTGCAGTGGACTTTCAACGACTTGTTGAGTCCACGCCATGTCGAGTTGCTGCACTACGCCGGGCAAAAGGAGGTCCGACACGACATTAGGAGGTACCCCATGACATTCGTCCCCTTAATGCATGTGTACATAGTATACCTATAGACATATAAAATGTAAAGCATAAATTTAGGAGTGACAATATTTGTCTATAAAGTGTAGCTGTGGGTGTACTTTTCTCAGAATTTAATACACAGGAGTTACAACCAAAAGAGGTGCAGGTATCTACAGTGACTCGTGCGTGGCTCGTGTTGCCTCCAACATCTATTTTACACCCTGTTTTTAACGTACTTCCCCCTCACTACGTTAATTTAAATTACTACTGTCATTCAGTTGCTGCTTTGCCTGACCATGACCGGTGCTGGCAGCGCGTATCGATTTATCCCATTTCGTAGTATCTTTGCTCGACTGCTATTACTTTCTCGTGGTTCTCTGTCGTAAGGAGTTCGGCTCGAGAGTTCGGGTCTCCCAGTCAGATGGAATGTGTCTGCAGTGCAGTCCGGACCTGACAGTCGGGGAGTTGCAGTGCGGCACTAGTGCAGTCGGGTTGGAGCAGGAGCGAGGTCTGTGTCGACATGGCTCTTCCGACTATTGCCGCCACATATCACTTGAGCTGGGCCATAGTCTTGGTGGATCGTCTTTCGGTAGTCCTACCGCCTTTTGGCTCGCTGATCGCTCATAAGTCGGCTGTGTGTGTATGTGTGTGTGTGTGTGCGTGCGCGCGCTTGTGTGTGTGTGTGTGTGTGTGTGTGTGTGTGTGTGTGTGTGTGCATCAACTCCCGAGTTGTCTTCATGCGTGTTTTGTTACTGTTGAGTATCGTTCAGGTCTTCGTGCAAGTGTTTGTCAGTGGTGTGTGTGTGTGTGGTTGGCGTTTTTTCCACGGACGACTATTTTAGATGTTGTTGGCATTCTGAGGGGAGTCATCGGTTGCTGCGGACCAGGGAAGTTATCTCCGAACGGTGCAGTCGGCTGGGCCCGCTGGCGATCCCTGCGCAGTGTCAGAGCGTGTGTGGAGCTGCCCAGTCGCTACGAGCTTTGTGGTTCACCCACCCAGGACGTCAATGTTGAGTAGTGGTTTCAACTACCCAAGCCAAGTCCGTTCGTATTGTGTGGTTCGTTTCGGTGGTTCGCTGTTAGGGAGGTTTTCCTGTGATTAACATGAAGTGTTTCTACTGCTGATGTTTAGCCGCCATGCAGTGCAATTAACTATATTGGTTGACTACAATTCAAGTGCACCAGTGGAATTTTCTGCCTTGTGACCATTAGTGTTTTGGTTTCCTGTCCTGGCCACTAACGTAATTTCAGGCAGCGACCTTTCCTCACATGTTGTCACTGTCCAACATGGTGTGTAGTTTTGACAGCTAATAAATATTTCATTCTGGATAACCACGTTCATAACTTTTTGTGTTTGAGTTCTCATGTACCGATTGGTGGCAAGCAGGTCGTTTTGTCTGTAGGTCCTTGGCTGTCCTTTGGTTGGGTTCCTACGGATCAAGTGTAGCTGGGCTCACCACCTGTCTCACCTAACTGAACCAGGGTAGACTGATATCCCTGGGGGCTTCTGACTGCTGTTTTCTTTATTGTCCTTCTTTAATTGTCTGTTTATCATAGTCAATGATTTTAAAAATTCTTGCTTTTACTGTATGGTACCTTGGGACACAGTGTATACAGGAAGGAAACCCACACTGATCTGTATCTCCACTCTACCAGCTGCCACCACCATTCACAGCGTGAGGGTATACTGCGAACATTGGTACACAGGGCCGGCGCAATATCGGATGAGGAAAACCTACAACGAGAACTTAACCACCTTAAGGACGTTTTCAAGAAGAACGGATATAACAAGCCTCAAATTCGACGTGCTTTCAGGCAGAATCCACAAGCCCAGCAGACAGAGAACGAAGAGGACGAAAAGGCAATGCCGTACCTGCCTTACGCCGGCAAAGTATCTGGCTCGGCGTAACATCAAATGTGTCTTCCGCCCACCTCCGAAATCGCGGGCCCTGCTAGGTACAGTAAAAGATGACCAGGGGCTCCGCAAACCGGGTGTTGACCGTATTCCGTGTAAATGCGGTAAAGCATACATACGGACAATCGGAGAAAGACGGCAGGAACACAGAAGGCACACTATATTGAAGCAGCCAACAAAATCTGCGGTTGCGGAACATTACATGGATATTGGAGATACTATGGAGTACGCGAAACGGAAGCTTTACGGCAGCCCTCGTCGTTATGGGACTGTGCTCTGAAGCAGGCGATTGAAATACGTGTAGTTGATGGGCTGATCAACAGAGACGCCGGGTTCAACCTCAGCAAAGCCTGGGACCCAACACTAAGCCAACTACAAGCACAGATCAGACCCAAAGCGACTTCCCCGCCCGACGGACACCACAGAACATCTGATGGTCCACAGTTCGCATCCAGCAGCTAGCAGCCCGACCTTCCCCACCACCCCTCCATGCAGCGCCGCGTGTGGCAGGACGCGGAGGAAGGGGTGGGGAGCGATCAGAGTATAAAGGGGAGGAGATGCAGTGGAGACGCTCATTCTGCAGGTATCACCTGAAGATGACGGCAAGGAACGCTGTCGAAATATCGTGGTTTGAAAACGACTGCACCCTGCTGAGAACAGTACAAACAGCTAATTGGTCGGGAAAGCCTAATATCACACATCACCTTGTATATGTTAATTTTCTTTAGTTGCAACTTTAACTGACTGTTTTTACCACTTGAGATTTATCTTGTTGCTTTAAGATATCCTGTTTGGAGGCCTTCCGCCGTGAAAAAATTGCATTTTTGATAGTCGTAGTTCTAAAAGTTCGGCTATGTGCCGGTTTGGTTTAAAGGTTTTATTAAATTACAATTTTGTGTGAACCTGACCGATACCTTACTTGGCGCTTTCCACAGTCCTAATCACCTGCCCTGCCCAGCGGGTATATCGGGCGTTTCGTATAGGAAGGCTGAAGGCAGCACAGTAGAACCAGTGGAACTACTGACATTGAGACGTTTCAAGGTAATACGATCTTCAGTGGAGTAGTTATGACAAAATATAGTGGGCTGTAGACAAATTCACCATTACACACACAAGAAGGCCACTGTACCCTGCCCTAAGCGTCGGATTCTTCACTGATAGTTACTTACAACACTATGCGGCTGCCAGCCAGAAAACGTTTATGCTGTCTTTCGTGTTTGTAGTGGTGGGAGAGAAACCACAGCAAAAGTTGAACACAGACTCTTGCTGGCACTGGGGGGCTGAAGCCACAAAGGGCCACATACTCGTCGGCTCTGGGAGGAACAGTAGCGGGTACGGCGGCGCCTTGCCGCCTCGCGCCTGCTAAATATTCAGTGTCCGCAGCCCCCGACATCGCCACTTGGCCCTCAGAATTATCCGTTATCACCAACTCAGGCCGCGCAACAGCGTCGCGTCCAATTAATTATATTGCTCCCTCACCGCCGCGCGGCGCTCTTTTCGGCGGCACTTTTAATTTTATTTTCATTAAAACGCGGCCACCGGCAAACCGTAACACAGTTTCCGGCCATTTACGCCGGCCTGCAGGCCCGCATCCATTGCTAATTACGCGCCGTTCCCGCACCGCATCCCGCCGCGCACTCGGAGTGAATGGGAGTTCTTAGAAAACTGTTTTATTGGACGTGGGAGCGACAACGTTGTTGTTTCAGCTGAATATCTAATTACGCGGCTCCGGGAATAATACCGTAACCCATTAAACCTCGTCGCACTAACAAATTTATTTTTGTGATCATCTATGTAAGTTAGTTCGAGATTCTTCTATTTCAAAAAGATGCAGTAGGCTGTAGTTCAGATTTGTCTCGCTGTATCAGACTCGAAAACAAAACCCACCGAAAATTACATTCAGGGGAAAGAATGAAGAAAGAAATTGTTAATAAAAAAAATACCAAATCTAAAGCGCACCTTCTGACGGTTCCGTTACTCGATAGGTGAAAGTGTAGCACTTATAGGTCCATTTTGCTGAGCGACTGTCTGTCTGTCTGTCCGATTGTTCAAAACCCTTTCTATTAGAAACGGGTAGACGTATCAAGTAGAGATTTATGACACATATAAATGTTCACATTCCCTTTCAGGTGCAAAAATGTGAAGGATATAAGTCAGTGCAATCATAAGATAGAACCAATTGATTATGTCACATATTTTGATATTCGCAAACACACTCGTCAAAACCTACACGATACCTCCCGTTGACCTAGTCTCATTCAATTTGGAAAGAAACACCGTTCCACACTACAACAAAAGGGAAAATGTCCGAAAATCGTTGATTTGTAATTACATAAATGTTTTAGTCATTTATTATCAGTCAGTCTGTCCGCCCGACCATTAAAAACGTAACAAGTTGAAATTTTCGGCACATATTGGGGTCTATGGTTCCTCGCGGGCATAATAAACATTAGCTTCTAAGTCAATACAATCAAAAGATTCGGCCATTTATGTCACATATTTTGATACTCGCAAAATCATTCATCAAACCTACAGGGGAGTTTCCGTTAATTTAGAATCATGAAATCTGCCAAGAAGCAAGGTGGTATATCAGAACCAAAGGGAAAATTGCCAAAATTGTAAATTTGTTACTATATACCACGAAACAAAATTTTTGTCATCTGATATCAGACTGTCTGTCCTCCCGTCTGTTTAGAGCTCTTTCTGACAGTAAAGTGTAGACGTGTCACCTTCTAAGGTCTATAGCCCCTTGGCAGTACAATAAAAGCTAGCTTCTAAGTCACTGCAATCAAAAGATACGACCACTTGTGTTGCATATTATGATAACTGATCGTAAAGTCACTCATTAAATTCTACAAGGTTGTAGAATCATGAAATTTTTCAAGAAAAAAGTTTCACAGTACAAGTGAAGGAAAAAATCAGAAATCTGTTATTTTGTAATTATAGCACACAAAAAAATGATTCCTTTTGTCCTTTGGTATTCGGCTTTAAACTCGAAATTAGAAACATTTTGGAAAGTTTTGGAGTCCATGGGACCGATATCTTGCCAGTATCAGTGTCGGTAACAGGCAAAAATCATCTATATCCTCGATTCCTAGAATGTAAGATGAGGTTTTTACGGAACCCTCAGTGTGTGAGTCGAGCCCAATTGATTATTTTTATTATTTCTTTAACAATATGCATTATTCAATATCTGGGCACGCGTAAGATTTTATAGTGCTTTGCATTTCAAAACTAACTTGAATCCATCGTTCACCAGCAACGCCACTGAAATTTTTGCACTCGCTTCTTACGTGACACTACACTGTTGTAATTTTCGACTTTGTCACGTTATTGTTGCTGTTGTACTGATTATTGTGTTTCCATACGTAGTTATGAAATGGAAGGCAAGCAGAGAAGAAGACGCTAATTTCAAAGGTAATGTAATCCTTTGCGATGAAAAAGAGACGCTATGAAATGGTTAGTCATAACGTTTTGCCTTATGAGTGTATGCAGAAGTATGATAGAGCATTTCATGATAAAAACAGTGTTAGTTGGGAAATTATTTAATGTCAGTGACGCGTTACACTGTTTTCGAGCACCATCAGATTTTCTATCTAATCACCATTTCTTTTTTCCCCAGCGACAGTCTTCTGAGAGACTGAAGCGGCATTCGGAGAATTCCTCTCCTGTGTCAAGTTCTTCATGTCAGGGCAGCAATTTTAACTAGTGTCCTCTACGTTTTTCTGGAGGTATTCCATGTCTGTCTTCCTCTACAGTTTTTGTGGTCTACAGCTCACTCTACCACCATGGACGTCATTCACTGATGTCTTAGCAAAGGTCTTATCATACAGCCCCTTCTACTTGTCAGTGATTTCCTCATATTCCTTTCCTCTCCAAATCTGCGCGGAACCTCCTCATTCTGTACCTTATTAGTCCACATAATTCTCATCAATTGTCTGTAGCACGATATCTCAAATGCTTCGATTCTCTTGTGTTCCGGTTTTTCCACATATCACGTTTCAATACCATACAATGCTGTGCTCCACACGGACGTTCTCAGAAAATTCTTTCACATATGAAGCCTATCTTTGGTACTAGTAGACTTCACGTCTCCAGGAATGTCCTTTTCGATGCCCTTTTCGACAGAGCAAGTCTGCTTTTGGTGTCCTCCTTGCTCCGTCCGTCATTGGTTACTTTGCTGTCTAGTTAGCAGAATTCCGTAACTTCATCTACTTTGTGACCATGAATCCTGATTTTAAGTTCCTCGCTGTTCTCATTTCTGCTACTTCTCATTACTATCGTCTCTCTTCGATATACCCATTAGACTGTTCATTCTATTCATCAGGCCATGTAATTCTTCTTAAGTTTCACTGAAGATAGCAACGTCGTCTGCGAGTCATAAGTGATGGCCTTTTGCCCTGAAGTTCAGTTCCACTCTTGAACCTTTCTTTTATTTCCATCAATGCTTCTTCGATTTACAGTTTGAACAGTATGGGGGAAATACTACTTTACTGTCTTGCAGCCTATGTAATGCGAGCTCTTCGATCTTGGTCTTCCAGTCTCATTATTCCCTCTTTGCTCTTGGACCTGCAGCATATTACCCTTATTTCCCTATAGCTTACCAACATTTGCTTCAGAAATTCGAACATTTTGGACCATTTGACATTCCTGATTGCTTTGTCGAGGTAGACAAATCTTATGAGCGTGTCCTGATTTTTCCTCAGTCTTGCTTCCATTATCAATAGCAACGCCAGAACTGCCGCTCTGGTGCATCTGCCTTTCCTAAAGCCAAATTGATAGTCGTCTAGCACATCCTAAGTTTCCTTTTCCGCTCTTCTGTATGTTATTCTTGTCATCAACATAGTTGCATGAGCTGTTAAGCTTATTGTGCGTTAATACTCGCACATGTCAGCTCTTGTAGTCTTCGTAATTGTCCGGATGATGTATATATTTCCCATAGCCAGATGATTTATCGCCAAGCTGAAATAGTCTGACAACGTTCTGTAGCCACTTCCCCCAAAATCTTAGGAATTCTGATGAAATGTTATCCATCCCTTCTGCCTGATTTGGTCTTAACTTATCGAAACTTCTTTTAAATTCTGACTCTAATAGTGCATTCTCTATCTCTTCTACATCGATTATTATTTCTTCTTCTGTCACATCAGAAAACTCTCCCCCCCCTCCCCCTCAAAGAGATCTTCAGTGTACCCTTTTCGCTTATCCGCTCCGTGCTATAAATTTAACAGTGGATTTTCCATTACATGCTTAGTCCGACAATCATTCGTTTTTAGATTTCTTCACGTTTTTGTTGGAGGCATTTCTTCCATGTCCTAATTATTTTATCCTAAGTCAATCACATAACTGTATTCTTGCATTTTCCTGATCAATTTTATACTTTCTTCTTTCATCGGTCAAGTGAAGTTTTCTTCTGTTACCCACGGTTTCTTCGCTGTTACCTTCTTTGTAACTATGTTTTTCTTTCCAACTTCTATCACTGCCATTGTTATAGTTATCCATTCCGCTTCAACCGAACTGCCTAATGAGCTATGTGTTATGGCTCTGAGCACTATGGGACTTAACATCTATGGTCATCAGTCCCCTAGAACTTAGAACTACTTAAACCTAACTAACCTAAGGACAGCACACAACACCCACCCATCACGAGGTTGAGAAAATCCCTGATCCCGCCGGGAATCGAACCCGGGAACCCGGGCCTGGGAAGCGAGAACGCTACCGCACGACCACCAGATGCAGGCAGCTGTGTGTTATTGCTGTATGTATAGTATGAGAAAGCTTTTAGCGTAAATCTTCATTAATTGGTACTTCCGTATCCAACTTCAGCGCGCATTAATTCTTCCTGTCTAATCTCTTAAACTTCAACATAGTGTTCATCACTACTAAATAGTGGTCTGACTCTATATCCGGTTGTAGGTATGCCTCGCTGTCCAATATCTGATTTTGGAATCTCTGTCTGACGATGACGTAATGTAACTGAAATCTTACCGTATCACTCGTCCTTTCCCCATTATTCTTTCTCCTCTTGTGATTCCTGAACGGAGTGTTTCCTATTACTAGCTGAAATTCATCGCAAAACTCGATTAGTTTTTCTCCACTCTCATTTCTGGTACGAAACTCGTATTCGCAAGTAACCCTTGCTTCCACTCCTTCCCCTGCAACAGCATTCCAGTGGCCAATAGTTTTACATTTTCAAAATATGGTTCAAATGGCTTTGAGCACTATGGGACTTGACATCTGAGGTCATCAGTCCCCAAGACTTGGAAACTAGTTAAACCTAACGAACCTAAGGACATCACACATCAATGCCCGAGGCAGGATTCGAACCTGCGACCGTAGCAGCAGCACGGTTCCAGGCTTAGATTTTCCTCTCCCTTCACGAGCTGAATTACCCATTTAATATCCTCATATACTTTCTTTATCCCTTCATTCTCTGCTTGTGACATTGACATGTAATCTGAACTATCATTGTTAGTTTTAGTTTTCTGTCGATTCCGATGAGAACAGCCCTACTGCGGAGCTGTTCACAATACCACACTGTGAGAGGACAAGTTGCCCTCCCACCTATTTTTCGCATATGGAAATTTATTAGATTTCATTACAACGTGATGCACCTTTGAGTGAGACTCTAGAAAATTAATGGCGTGAGCAGATGTTGATGGGGCCTGGTAAGGTATTTTTATAGTTCTTATCTCATACAAACGGCATGTTGGGAGTTGAAAGCAATTGGCTGCGAACTCATCCATTTGTAAATCTTGTCGGATAGGTTCACAGACGTACAGGGCAGACAGGGCAGCCCCTAATTGAGATAGGTCTCCAGCAGAACAATGCCACAATACCTGCTGTGGCGCCAGCAGAGGCTGGACTGGGGGCAACAGGCCAAGGAATGCAACTAGACAGTGAAGTCGTAAACTGGGTATTGTGTGCAGAGCCATGTGTAACAAAAATTCACATGTTTTCGTGTTCATGGATACTGCAAATTGGCCTGTCAACCACCTCCATTGGCAACCTCGGTTGTGTAACAAACTCTGGCATCTGATAAAAGTTTGGAGATAAAATCTTTATTTCACCTCATAGCTCGGACTAAAAAGCTCCAAGTCACAGGCAATTTAAACAAATATCTTTAAGATCGTATTTGTTCACTGGTTGCCGTGGGAAGCTTGTTGCCGTGAGAAGCCAGTAAATGGTGGTTTCTTATTTTTCCAGAGACACAGTGTAAGAGGTCCATAATTAGAGAGCTAGTTGCCAGCGCACTCGAGCTGATGTAATTTCGATGTATTGCTCACACGCTGCCTGCGATATGTAAGCTAGAAGAGAATCTGAGACCAAAGAGCATAACTGCAGTAGGAACTGTGTAGCAGTAGCAGTTAGTTGTTGGTAGCGAGCAGTCGTGTCTGGTGTATCGTGTTGGCTAGGCCGGCCGTATGCAGCGATGGCAGAGCCTGAGCGTTATAGGATAAGGTAAAAGCAGCCTCGCGCATATGTAGTATTATTAATCAAGTCCCATGTAAATGTTTAAAAAAAGATCTGTTAATAATAATCTTTCTCATAAAAAGTAACTTTTGACATTAACCTCAATTCAAACAATTCAATAACTTCTCCAATCCTTGGCCATCCCGATTATTGAAAAGAAAAGTCAGTTCTTCCCTATTATATAAGGCAAATCTATCGGCCAGCATTGCACTTAGCTGCGCCAGGAAAAATTTCTTATAGGAGCAGAAATATACGCGTTATCCGGCGACCTAATTAACGTAAGATTTTTCAGCTTATTCATAGTGATGTATCAGGGCCATGACGCAGCATTGCTGACGTCCAAAATTTACCAGGTTAACTTGACTGTCAATTATTGAAAGGTTATAGGTTTGTCACATTGTATTATATTTTCACTGTTGGGTAGTTACGCTAAATGAGAGTATTATTCATATTATATGTTATTTTGTTGCGAAGTTACACTAAATTATTTTTTAGGGAGGCTACACTTGGCGACAACCGGCCAGGATCGTATTTTTGTGAATTCCTGAGAAGTGGTCAGCTATATATCTGCTCTTATTTACTTAATACTAAAGGTAGTTTGCATCTCGCGCAACGCATTTACTAATTTGTCACTTTTTCTTTCACAGATCATCGGCAATTTATTGCCCTTTGTTGTAACTGTATTTGTTCCATTTTTGCTTTGTCTTTGTTTGATTTTGTGCTTAACTTTGAGTTGTGAAAATGCCACGAAAAACTGCTAACAGTATATCGCGAGTCGTAATGAGTGAAAAAGCCGACTTTAATAATTTGACTGATAATACTAGTGACACTCAGTGTCTTGATGATAATCCTCCAGTTACAATCAGTGCGTACCGATCACTAGTAATGATTTTAATGCTAATGATGAGCAAAGAAATTCAATTGTGTCCTCTGTTAATTTAACGACAATTGATGAGGCGGCACGTTCCGTTACAATGAACGCTGCCCAGTTTAACACATGTGATTTGCAAAATTTACACAGTCAACAGATAAATTTTTCTCACGAAGGTGACCAATATACACAAAGCACGTCAGATTTATTTGATTCCGCTGTAGTGACCAACAGAGCACATCCGATTAGCAAACCTTTTTGTGAATCAGACAATGACCAAATGGTTATACAAAACGTGACACATGCAGATACACCATGACACAGCACAGAAAATACAGCAGCTAATTTTGGCATGGATCGAATTATGGCATTATTGCTACAACTTAATGAAAATCTTAAACAACAAGTTAAGGAATGGAACAAACAACTTAATGAAAAACTAGACAAAAATTTCAAACAGTGGAATGAAAAACTAGACAACAATTATAAATACCTTACTGAATCGTGCAAACAATTTAATGAAAGTTTCAAACAGTCGAATGAAAAACACAACAACCTGAATGAACAGACCAAACAACTTAGTGAACAGATTTCAGACGTCACCGTGCAAAGTCATGATATTAAAGAATAATTACGTGAGGAAATTAATGGTTGTGCTAGGAACAGTAGTGAAGAAATTAGATCTGTTGCACAAGAATTAAGTAATACACATGCAGCCACAACAGAATCACTTAGAGACGAAATTAGTGTGGTTAGCAAACAACGTTCAGAAAACGCAACACATTTACACGACGAGTTTAAATTAATGTCAGCATAACTTTCACGCACTCCGGATGCGAAAGTCGATGAGAAATTTGAAAAACACAACAGCCAAATTGACGAACGTTTCAAAGTCACAGAAATGGAAAATGTTTCAGCCTCTAACACGACACAGCATACGCCACATTCCGAACATTTGCCACACTCACACAGCCAGTATAATTTAGGTAATTTACAGAGAGTACTTGACTTGGATTCCGGGCAGACACAGACAAACGGATTATCATACAATCCTGAACCAGTTCACACATTCAGAGACGATAACGTTGATTATAAGCAATTTTTATCCGTAAAAAAATCTAAGGTATCTAAAAATGACAGAACACAAATACATCCTTTGGACTGGATACGGCAATTTGCTTTTGTATTTTCATCAGCTTGGCCTGTAATGCAGAAACTAGAATTGGCCTGGATACGACAATTTGCTTTTGAATTTTCACCGCCATTGCCTGTAACGCAGAAACTAAAATTTATTTACAGCGCGTAAGTGACCTCAGGGGATTCATTACACTTCGATGAATATGTGCCGTAGCGTGCACAGGGCCCCGGGCCGTAGTAGTGCTATTTCATCTTTAGTTTTCTGCACTGCTGCCTTCTCTTTTACTATCCTTTATATCTATCAAAACAGCTCTTCAACTATCGATCTATCTAGAATTAGGAATGAGTAAAGAAAACCTTTTATGACAAGTTTTACCGAAAGTGACAGTTTTCATTAGACACTTCCGAAATGACAAGAACTACCAGCGTAATTTTAATAACAGACAAAATTTTGATCATCAGTATGTGTAAAATTATCAGCAGTCGCAAACACATTTTGGAAACAATACAGAGTTTTCACCTCAACAGCATAAAAAGCAGCCGGTTAGCATACCAAACCAACAATGTAGTCTGCAAGGTCAACGAAGCTTTAATGTTTCGCCGCCTACACGTATAGCGTCGGCTCCACCAAATAGTAACGCACCGCAACAAGGAAGTCAGTACATACAGAAAACACATCATTTCAACTCCTATCGCAACGCGTCGTATAGCAATGATTATTATGACAGACGTAAGAGTAATGAGCACAGTTTTCAGCGTACGTTTAATAACAGTCGGTCTTACCAGCAGCAGAATCATCCGCAACAACAGATTATCATGAATGAACCAGATAGTCGGTATCATCCCGAACCTAACACGTCAGGAGAAATAACAGAACAGTACAAATAGTCGAGATGCCACAGCATCCTCCCGCAAATAACAGTACGTCAGAAAGAATTTGACTCGATACAGTACAGGTTGCATCTTCCAACAACGTAAGCACTACTTTTGACACGCAGAATGTTATTCACGAGAATATTATTACTTCTGACGACATCCGAGACACTCTTTTGCATGAAAAACCAGTTATTCAAAAAACCATTTGCCACCCTGTCATTGAAGTAAAGATTGGGTCATACCCATTTTCAGCAGTAATCGATGTAACAAAGAGAACATCTATCCTACGTTACCATTAGGCAAAACTAAAGTAAAAGGAGCAGTATCTGGTAAAGGAGTAGATGTAAAATTACAGACATACTTATCATTTTGTATTGCAGGTCATACGTTCCACAAAATTTTTGGATTGTTCCCTTATTGACAACAGCCTTAATTTTAGGTACGAATTTTTTGGTACAACACGACGCAGTTATTGACTTTGAAAATTCCTAATTAATGTTAAAGGATGAAAATGTACAACTGGCATTAGAATTAAAGCACTCTTTATCTGCAGAAGAACAAACAATTAATCGGACAGAGGTAATTTCTGCATCACGTAACATAAACTGTCATTCCACATTGTTCACAGATACGTATGTTCACAACTACAGTACCCCAGACGAAGCCGACTATGACGTTATGCAAATGATTTCGGATAAGGTTAAACAGAGCAGTGCAAATACAGACGACGAACGTACGCAACTACGCAAAATTCTTTTACAGCAAGCTCCCGTTTTTGACAACATCCCTGGTACTATGTCCTGTTTCATGTATGAATTTCAAGTTAAACAGCACGACACGTTTAAAGCCAAACATTATCCCATTCCGTATATTCACAGAGAACAGGTTAAAAAAGAATTGCAAGCTATGTTTGACCAAGGTATTATTGAACCAGCAGTTAGTCCGTACATAACCCCGCTCCATATTGTTAAGAAAAAGGGTGGCTCACTTCGCCTCGTACTTGATTCGCGTCACATCAATGACATTATTATTAATGAAACAGATCGCCCACAAACTCTAGAAGAACTTCTACAGAAATTTCATGGCACTGCTATTTATTCCACATTAGATTTGAGATCGGGATTTTGGCAAATTCAGCTCCATCCGAACTGCAGAAAGTACACAGCATTTCTCTGTTTTGGTGACTGTTATCAATTTTGTAAATCACCGTTCGGTTTAACTATTTCTTCAGCAGCATTTATTCGCGGTTTCAATACTATACTTCCGACAGAACTTAAAGACAGAATCACAACGTATGTAGACGACATTCTTATTGCAGAAGCTAACTGGTCTGAACACAATTTGATTCTGGAACAACTGTTGCAAACTTTTCGTGCACGAGGACTCACAGTTAATCTTAACAAATCGCACTTTGACAGAACTTCTATAAAATTTCTTGGACATGTAACTTCAGCAGAAGGCATAGCGCCTGACCCGGAAAAACTTCAAGCTTTACATGTCATTATTGTTCCAACGACGAAGAAACAACTACGCAGCTTTCTGGGTTTAATTAACTTTTTCCGTAAATTTATTCATTCCTCTGCTTTAGACACCCTAGATTATGCCAACTGACGGGTAAAAACACTATTTGGTCCTGAGATAGCCAAGTGCAGTCTGAATTTGTCAATCTGAAACAAGTTTTGTTGAATGCACCACTTTTATCACACCCAGATCTCACTAGAAATTTTTCCATTGCCACCGACAGTTCTAACACAGCTTTAGGCGTACACATTTTTCAGGAAATTGAAGAAGACGGTAATACAGTAATTAAAAACGTCGCTTTTGCAAGTCACGTTCTGTCACCTGCTGAACGCAATTATTCTGTTACAGAACTTCAAACATTATGTGTTGTATGGGCATTTACCCGATTCAGGCATTTTCTTTATGGAAGACATACTAACGTTTACACAGACCATAGAGCTATACAGTTTTTACTTTCCGCTAAATTTACACATTACAGATTAAGCAGATGGAAACTGTATTTACAGGAATTTAATTTTACAATTGTTCACATTCCCGGAACACAAAATATTGTAGCAAACGCACTATCCCGTTCTCTCTGCAACAAGCAGCAAGACATCGCAACCAACTTCTGCCAAGCAAATTCTAGCGTCATGTATATTCAACAAGTCGCATTTGAAAACTTCGTTTCATCGTCATTACGAGACATAGCACAAGAGCAGCGTAAAGACAACGTATGGAAAGAAATTAAACACCTTTGGCAAGATAAGAATAACGTTACCATTAGAAACCATTACACCGTACGCAATAACATTCTGTTTCGCCGCTCTCACCCTGACGGCAACAACTGGTTATTATGCATTCCTGACGAACTTGTTAACAAATTAATTTGGTATACTCATTTAAGTTACGCACATTATGGAGCCAGAAAATGTTTTCTTATACTGAGACAGAACTGTTAGTTTGCCAACATGGAGAAACGTATTCGACGAGTTTTAGCGTCATGTAAAATCTGCCAGAAAGCTAAATCAGACACGACTTCACATATTCCTCCGTTACATCCCATTGTACCTGTTAAATTGAGACACATGGCCGCTGTAGACATTTTTGGTCCGATTCCCAGAACTAATAGAGGTTTTTGCTACATCTTTGTCGCTGTTGAACTCACTTCGAAATTTGTTACCTTCACTCCGTGACGCAAAGCTACTGCTAAATCTATTTCGAATGCATTTGTAAAACATTTTTTATTTCATGTAGAGCATGTATTGAAAGTAATTTCCGACAATGGACCACAATTTCGATAGGTGTTATGGACACGTATGTTACGAACTAGAAACATTTCTCCCATCTATATATCCAAGTATCACGCTTTTTCGAACCCTTGTGAACGACTGATGAAAGAAATTGGTAAACTGTGTAGAATGTACTGCCATAAAAGACATATTGATTGGGATACACACATACACTCATTCCAGGATTTAATTAACTCCATACCAAATGAATCCACTATGCTATCTCCGACTGTTATATTGAAAAATGTTGAACCACCTAACAAAATCAAAGAATTAGTATCCTTTCCTACATCTCGTCGACTACGCCACCATGAAGTAATTGATATTGCGCTCAACAACATCAAACGTGCCGCAGAGCGCCGGAGAAGACAGCAAAAACAGGTTTGTACACGCCGTGACTTTCACATTGGACAGAAGATATTAGTACGCACACACTATTTATCCAACAGAGGAAAGAGTAGATGCAGTAAATTTGAACTTCTATACGCAGGTCCATACAGAATTCGCAGCATTCCTCATCCCAATGTGGTACATGTTGAAACTTTGAGAACCAGAAAAAGCTAAGGCAATCACCATGTCTCCAATATTAAACCCTTTATTGAATGAACATACTTTAGGATCTATAACACTGTACCGCCATTTCATGATATTTATATGAGCACTCACGGAATGATATTTATGTGACTATTTACTGATGATTATCATATATTTTCCTGGCAAGTGCCCGGCACGGTAAGGTTAGCAGGTCGCTTTTCTTGTCGTTATATATCAGACCGTGCACATTTTCGATTTTTTTGTGTATGTATGATTGTTTTCCTGTCGAAAGTAGAATTTTTGTCTGTATGCACTATGAAATGTTTAAGATGTAACAAACACCAGTTGACATTGACATTTTGCATTATGTTATCTGAACATCTTGACTATTTCACATTTTTATATACTACATTATGATACTGTGTGTACATTTTTTGCACTTGAAAACTGTCTATGTTTTTGACCTAGACCTAATACCTTTTTCTGTCATGCTATGCAGTATGCTTAATTATATCACTAGAAACAAGTTTTTATTTATTTTGACTATTCTACATTTTTGCTACTACATTATGATACTGTGTGTACATTTTTTGCACTTAAAACCTGTCTATGTTTTTGACCTAATGTGTTTTCTGTTATGCTATGCTGTATGCTTAATTATATTACTAGAAACAAGTTTTTATTTAATGGGTATATGAATTATATGCAAGATATTAATCCATATTCATCATTTTTCAGAAAGCAGTACTGTGTAAAAGAAATGAATTAAACAACCACAGTGGTTTACTATGAAATGGAAATTTTACCATCAGAATGAAGGAAAGAAAATGCAATATATTATCATGAAGAGTAAATGGATCAGAATTAACAAGCATTAACCAGAATATACTGTACACATCGTATGATAGCAGTCTTGACTAATTATTTTTCTTTCAGAATATAAGGCGATTGATGCAGACTGTCAGACAGAACTACAGATGTTAATTTTAGTGATGAAATATGATAGAAGTAAGAAACTCTATATGAAGTAATGAATGGTAATGAATAGTTGTATGAAGTAAATGGTAATATGAATATGCATAATGAAGTGTCTATTTTTTGCAGATGATGATAAATGATGATGAATAGTTATATGAAGAATATGCTAATACAAATAATGAAGTTTCTCTTTGCAGGTGATAAATGAAGTTTTTCTTTGAAGATGACGATAATGATGAAGTTTATATATTTACTGTTAGTTAAGAAATGCTATGTAGTTATTTAAGTATTTGTTGCAGTTCCTTTTGACAGTATGTGTTATGTCGCATAGTATAATGACTGAATGTTTTGGAAAAGACAGCTAGAGTACATACATATTAAGTACACGTCTCATTACCTGTAAATTCAAAGTTCACTATTTTTCGGCATAATATGCACATCTTCTTTCAGCTCAATAATCCACTTTGTATTTTTTCCAGGAGAAGCTTTTCATGATACTTACTAAACCTGTTCCTTATTAAACCTGTTCTAGTACTTGCATTGTTTTACCCAGTTGTGTCTATCATTTATGAATGTGATCACATGTACTGTACTTGTTTCATAACCTTGCTACAGCTGACTCATGACGAGTGACGTTAATGATCCTTATTTCCAGCAATAAGTCAAAAGCAAATATTTTCATGCCCCAGCAAGTAATTATCAATCCCAGTGCAATGAATTGCTAAAAAAAATATTACGAGTCCCAACTATTACCAGTATACAACTAAATAATGCTACCAGTTTAATATATATTTTTAGTCCTAAAGATAATGCAAATTTTCTGTGTATTGATTCCGTTATGTCTATGTATTATTGGACTCCCGACCTTGAGTAATAGTTCCAATGTGTTACATTTTAAATATATCACTTACATGATATCATATACAAACACCAGTAGCTTGATGATACACTCAATAACTCCTGTTTAAATGATGACTTGTGAATAACACTGAATAATGTTTTGTAACTAGCCAATGAATGTCAGTAACTCAATAGCTCCTGTTTTAAATGATGACCTGTGAATAACACTCAATAGTGTTTTGTAACACTATATGAATACTTTGTAACTAGTCAATGAATGTCAGTAACTCAATAGCTCCTGTTTTAAATGATGACTTGTGAATAACACTGAATAGTGTTTTGTAACACTATATGAATACTTTGTAACTAGCCAATGAATGTCAGTAACTCAATAGCTCCTGTTTTAAATGATGACTTGTGAATAACACTGAATAATGTTTTGTAACTAGCCAATGAATGTCAGTAACTCAATAGCTCCTGTTTTAAATGATGACCTGTGAATAACACTGAATAGTGTTTTGTAACACTATATGAATACTTTGTAACTAGCCAATGAATGTCAGTAACTCTATAGCCCCTGTTTTAAATGATGACTTGTGAATAACACTGAATAATGTTTTGTAACACTATATGAATACTTTGTAACTGGCCAATGAATGCCACTGATTCAGTCAGATGAGTTATGAATAGTGTTTCGTAATACTCAATATTGTTCATATCAGGTGATACACTCGTGTAATTCTATGATGACTAGCATAAGACTTAATGTGTCCTTCACCTTCTGACCTAATTACTGCAATATCCGTTTACCCTGTCCATCCTCATGATCATGGAGGACTATATTGGTTTTTGCGCTAATTCTACGTTGCTGTAAGAGTATGGATTCTACAAGAATATGGTGTTGACATATCAAGCTGTCCACCACCTTGAACGATGGAGATGTTATTATGGTCCTACTGTTTGGTGTACCTAATGTACTACCAAAATGATAACATTGAATGTTAATACAACATTTCAGTGTCTTGGCTACACTGATAAATACTTCAGGGAAGAGAACTTCAGATTGTCTCACTTGGTGTTGTGTTTCTGTAGAAAGATATGGACTTTCAGTGCAGCTACGTGCAATCTACTGTGCTACAACCATGATGCAATCCTTCCCATGACTTTCCTAGTTCGTGTAAAATAGTAAATGCTTATACAGTGCATTTAAATTCTTGTAAAATGATATGTTTTGTACTCAGTGCGTGTGCACTCTATTTTGTTAATATATTTTGTTCTCATTGCGTATATACTTTGTCATTTATGAATATGTTTTGTACTCAGTGCGTGTGCACTCTATTTTGTTAATGTATTTTGTTCTCATTGCGTATATACTTTGTCATTTCTGAATATGTTTTGTACTCAGTGCATGTGCACTTTATTTAATATGTTCTGTACTTATCAATGATGTATATACTCTGTGATTGTAGCCTTAGTAAACTAAATAAATTATAGAAAAATTTGTTGCTCATGGCAAGTCCAATTGACTCACCATCGCTGCCAAATTTTTGCCACCCAGTGGAGGGTTATGTAAGAGGTCTATAATTAGAGAACTAGTTGCCAGCGCACTCGAGCTGATGTAATTTCGATGTATTGCTCACGCGCTGCCGGCGATATGTAAGCTAGAAGAGAATCTGAGACCAATAAGCATTATTAACTGCAGTAGGAACTGTGTAGCAGTAGCAGTTAGTTTTTGGTAGCGAGCAGTCGTGTCTGGTGTATCGTGTTGGCTAGGCCGGTCGTGTACAGCGATGACACAGCCTGAGCGTTATAGGATAAGGTAAAAGCAGCCTCGCGCATATGTAGTATTGTTAATCAAGTCCCATGTAAATGTTTTAAAAAAAGATCTGTTAATAATAATGTTTCTTATAAAAAGTAACTTTTGACATTAATCTCAATTCAAACAATTCAATAACTTCTCCAATCCTTGGCCATCCCGATTATTGAAAAGAAAAGTCAGTTCTTCCCTATTATATAAGACAAATCTATCGGCCAGCATTGCACTTAGCTGCGCCAGGAAAAATTTCTTATAGGAGCAGATATATAAGCGTTATCCGGCGACCTAATTAAGGTAAGATTTTTGAGAGTATTATTCATATTGTATGTTATTTTGTTGGGAAGTTACACTAAATTATTTTGTGGGGAGGTTACAACAGGTGTCTTAACTCTTGCTGTCGTTCGACACGAGTTTGTGCTGTCGTGTGGGAGGGGAGACTTAGCGCCCATGGGGCCCTGTGATTGGCTCAAGAAGGCGCGAAGGCGGTGTCGTTTGTGCACTTTGCAGGAATACGGATTTTTTTTTTTCTGGAGATATGCGAAGCTCTTGGGTATGGGACTTTGGTCTAGGACGACTTCTGTTCGAGGCCCTGACATATGTAGTTGGTACTTGGGACCTGTCCTCAGACTGATTTCACTTGTCGGTAGTTTAGACTCTGGAGCCTGTGGTGAAGTTGTTCTGTATGGATAGTGTGCCTTCAAACGTCTCAGACTGCTCGTTTGCCGAGGGCACACTTATTCGTTTTTGTTTTACTAGTCTTAACATTAGGTATCCTTGTGCACTCTGTCGTATAAGTGAGACAAATTTGTCCTTGGTACGAACAGCGAACGAGTGTATCACATACTGAAAACTACCGCGGTTTCAGGGATCTGGTAGAGAGTAAATTGCGATCCGTCTGCCTGATCACAAGACCACGAGAGTTTTGCGTTTCTTTCATGCACGCGATCGATTTACAGGGCCGCCTCCACGTCTTACTTCCACTGCACACATTTCATCAGGTGCAATTTGCCTCACCGCACAAAGCAAACTGGGTAATATACTGCCGCTCCGGCACTGTCAGGGCGTACAGATCTTAATCGCCGCTTGCTCTCAGCTGCACGTATACAGAGAAACTTCAGTAGATTTGATCAATCAAGGTATGCTCAGCGTCAGATCGATTCAGATCGCGTTATCTACATTTTTAGGGGCAGAGTTAAACCGTCTTTGCCTATCCAGGATCCTTGTCCAGTGTAGTCTTAAACCACCTGTTAGTTGTTTACAGTATTCAATCAATATCTTGTTTATCATAATTTATGTCTGTTTTTTTTCAGAAAGAAATAAATGTTGTTTGAACGCTAAGACTATGCTAACACAGTCAATCATTTGAACTGTCCCCAACAGTATTAGCTTTCAATACTCTGTGCACTATCTTCCTATTCATAATAAATTCTACTGCCGTTATACAATTTTCTACTGCTGGTTTTATTACCCTTTACTCATCTGACCAGAAATCCTTGACTGTGTCTTTAATGTAGTTGTTTCCTTTGTCTTCAGCATCCTCATGCCGTTGATCATTGCTCATTCTTCCGCCTTAAGGGACAGTTTCCCATCCTAGGGGCAAGACGGAGCGAGGTGGCGCCGTGGCTAGCACTCGCATTCGGGAGGACGACGGTTCAATCCCGCGTCCGACCATCCTGATTTGGGTTTTCTGTGATTTCCCTAAATCGCTCCAGGAAAATGCCGGGACAGTTCCTTTGAAAGAGCACGACCGACTTCCTTCTCCGTCCTTCCCTAATCTGATGAGACCGATGACCTCGCAGTCTGGTCTCCTCCCCTAAACAACCCAACCCGACCCAAGGGCAAGAGAATCTCTGTCCACTCCACCGCCCTCTTTCGTAAGGCCATAGGCAGAATGAGGGTGACTTCTTTAACTGGAAGTCCTCGGCCGCCAGTGCTGAAGATTTTTATTCAGAATTTAAGCGGTGATGTGGTTCGAACCCGGTATGGAGGACGTTTGGATTGCTTATCAAAGTCGCTTCCCCTAGACCACGGGTTACGAAAAACACACAAAACGGCGGATGGATTACATATGGAATCACAGTTGCGTCCTAGTTCCATTTCATAAGTTATATGGCGAATGGTATTCATATCCAGCTATTTTTATACAATCTGATGCTGCTCCAAAAGGGTGAGACCGTCACTGAGATTGTATAATTTCGCAACAAAGACTGTTTTTATTCTGAAGTTCTTATTACCATCAACAGTGTCACTTGCCCTCACTTCTTGAGAGGTTTGTAACTGAATCCAGGTAATCACAACAAAGGCTGGTGAATGGATTCCTTACGCCACCACAGCACCAGTCTCAACTTCCAAAAAGGTAAAGAAGAAATAGTTGAAAATAGTTAACAGCATCGAACGGTCACCCGTCCTAGGAGTGTCCACGTCCGACGTTGCTTGTCCTGAATGATCTCACGGGTACTGGTGTCACGACGCCAGCACGGCCGTTGAAGGAATTAATGTCAATGGGTTACTTGACAGTTTCTTCTTGTCGAGGACCTTCAGTTATTCAGAACATCTAAGAATGTAGAGTCTTACAGCGGTAACATACAATAGAATATCCATGAGTTTCCAGTCGCGTTAAGTGGTTAAATTATATAGACATTTCGACAATGTGTTCTTTGGCCATTGACAATAGGAAAGGTTGTTGATGGGCTGTTGCTACGGCGTGATTGATATACGATAGCTGCCGGCTGTTACCAACGTATATCCCTAATGTCATTATACAGACCGATACATGTTTATGCTGTGGGCACCAGAGGCATCGTAGCTAACAGCTACAGTGTGGGGTGCGTACCAGCGGACCAACATGTAATCACTCAGCTTGAAAATGGACAGAATATTTGACCACAAGCTCGTGGTATTTTAAATATACACTCCTGGAAATGGAAAAAAGAACACATTGACACCGGTGTGTCAGACCCACCATACTTGCTCCGGACACTGCGAGAGGGCTGTACATGAAATGATCGCACGCACGGCACAGCGGACACACCAGGAACCGCGGTGTTGGCCGTCGAATGGCGCTAGCTGCGCAGCATTTGTGCACCGCCGCCGTCAGTGTCAGCCAGTTTGCCGTGGCATACGGAGCTCCATCGCAGTCTTTAACACTGGTAGCATGCCGCGACAGCGTGGACGTGAACCGTATGTGCAGTTGACGGACTTTGAGCGAGGGCGTATAGTGGGCATGCGGGAGGCCGGGTGGACGTACCGCCGAATTGCTCAACACGTGGGGCGTGAGGTCTCCACAGTACATCGATGTTGTCGCCAGTGGTCGGCGGAAGGTGCACGTGCCCGTCGACCTGGGACCGGACCGCAGCGACGCACGGATGCACGCCAAGACCTTTGGATCCTACGCAGTGCCGTAGGGGACCGCACCGCCACTTCCCAGCAAATTAGGGATACTGTTGCTCCTGGGGTATCGGCGAGGACCATTTGCAACCGTCTCCATGAAGCTGGGCTACGGTCCCGCACACCGTTAGGTCGTCTCCCGCTCACGCCCCAGCATCGTGCAGCCCGCCTCCAGTGGTGTCGCGACAGGCGTGAATGGAGGGACGAATGGAGACGTGTCGTCTTCAGCGATGAGAGTCGCTTCTGCCTTGGTGCCAATGATGGTCGTATGCGTGTTTGGCGCCGTGCAGGTGAGCGCCACAATCAGGACTGCATACGACCGAGGCACACAGGGCCAACACCCGGCATCGTGGTGTGGGTAGCGATCTCCTACCCTGGCCGTACACCTCTGGTGATAGTCGAGGGGATACTGAATAGCGCACGGTACATCCAAACCGTCATCGAACCCATCGTTCTACCATTCCTAGACCGGCAAGGGAACTTGCTGTTCCAACAGGACAATGCACGTCCGCATGTATCCCGTGCCACCCAACGTGCTCTAGAAGGTGTAACTCAACTACCCTGGCCAGCAAGATATCCGGATCTGTCCCCCATTGAGCATGTTTGGGACTGGATGAAGCGTCGTCTCACGCGGTCTGCACTTCCAGCACGAACGCTGGTCCAACTGAGGCGCCAGGTGGAAATGGCATGGCAAGCCGTTCCACAGGACTACATCAAGCATCTCTACGATCGTCTCCATGGGAGAATAGCAGCCTGCATTGCTGCGAAAGATGGATATACACTGTACTAGTGCCGACATTGTGCATGCTCTGTTGCCTGTGTCTATGTGCCTGTGGTTATGTCAGTGTGATCATGTGATGTATCTGACCCCTGGAATGTGTCAATAAAGTTTCCCCTTCCTGGGACAATGAATTCACGGTGTTCTTATTTCAATTTCCAGGAGTGTATGTCGCTGACTGGAGCCTGAGACAATTTTATTTGATTTCATACATGTTTCTACCATCGTCATGTGCTTACAAGGATTAGTTTTTACAGTCACCTTTTCTGGTCACTGTCATCCACCCATCTTTTACGAGGTCTAGCTGCAGGGTGCCAAGTATGAACTATATGAATATAAACGTAAATAAGTTACAAAGTGCGGAGTGCACTCAGTTTATTCTACATGTAAACTTCACTACACATATTCGGTCTTAGGTTATTACATGTTCGATATGCCTGCCATCATTGGCAATGATGTGGCGAAGACGAATAGCGAAATTATGCATGACCCACTCAAATGTCAGAGCATTGATGCTGCCGATGACCTCCTGAATGGCTGTTTTGAGCTCATCAGTCGTTTTTAGGTCACTGCTGTTCACCTTTTCTGTAATATAGCCCCACAAAAGAGAGTCGCATGTGTTCAGATCCGGAGTATGTGGAGGTCAATGGAGGCCCACGACCGTGGCCTCTGCGTGTCCCAAAGTGCTTCTCCAGGACATCAGACACTCCCCTGCTTCGATGGAGTCGAGCTCCGTCTCACCTGAACCATATCCTGTCGAAATGAAGGACACTTTTGGTAACGAGGATGAAACCATTTTCCAAAAGTCTTCACGTACTGTTCCGTAATGGCCGCACCATCAACCAACTTCGCACCGGTTATTCCTTTACCGGACATTGGACACCACACAGTCACCTGACGGTGAAGAGACATCTCGATCTCGAAATGTGGATTCTCAGTCCACCAAATGCGTCAGTTCTACTTATTGAAGAACCCATTCAAATAAAAGTGGGATGTGTCGCTAAACCAAACGTGCGGACGCGCCTGCTAATTCCCTTCATAGGCCGCGGCCAACCGATCACTTTGAACGTTCCAATCGAAACAGTTCAAAAGTTATGACGATTTTATATCATATAATTCAATAACTGTCACCCTATATTTCTCTCTTTCCAGTTTCTCAATGTCTTTTCCATAGTCAAAAGAAATACCACTGCCTTTATGTCTGAAGTGGGATACTTGTTCTGAAGTTTTGGCATTTATTATTATTTTCGATCTGACGAATTCATCCGACTGAAAACCATTATCCATGTATTACTTGCTGCTACAGTTAATTCAGCTTATGTATTGTTCTTTGTAAATTCTTCTGTTTGCTATATATAGTTAAATGGTCATCAGCATGTAACACAGCATTTAATGTTATGCTAGAGCCTATTTTAATCCCTAACTGCATTTCATATTTTCAGTTCATAATTAGGTCGTCAGTAAATAAATTAAATAAATTAGGTAGTAGACAACACCCTTGTTGGAAGGAACATTGGAAGGAAGGTTGGGTTTAATGTTCCGGAAACACTGAGGTCATTAGAGAAGGAGCGCAAGCCCGGACGGTGGCAAGGATGTGTGTGAAAGTCGGCCGTGCTCTTTTAAAGGAACCATCATGGCATTTGCCTGGAGCGATTCAGAGAAATCACGCCCGATATCTAAATCTGAATGGCCAGGCGCGGGTTTCAACCGAAGTCTTCTCGAATGCGAGACCATTGTGTGACCACTGCTTCATCTTGCTCGGTACCACCCTTGATTTATTAATATTTCATCCCATATTTTTGAACCTCAATTTATACCTTTTTGTATTTATGTATAAAATCTTGATGGTTTTTGTAAAATGTTTTGGTAAACTTTTTACTACCCATATTTTCTATAAACGTCTTATACCTTATGAAAGGCTTTCTCGTAACCAGTAAATACTAAATGCGTTTCTAATCCAAAATCGCGAGGGTTTTTCAATAATTAGTCCTATAAGAAATATATCATTACATGGATGTCTATTTATGAAACTTGGTTCTTGGTCTCAGATTATTGTGTGAGCAATAGTACGTAATCTTTGATGAACAATTTTCTCCTCAATATATATCCCGCATCTCGTAAATTTTATAATTTCCTTTGTGTTTACCATAGCCCTTTTTAAACACAAAAAGAAGTTGTGTTCTATTCTTCAGATGTGGAACAAATCTTTCAACACACAGTTAAAAAAATGGAGGAGCAAAATTCTAAAATAAATCCTCCGCAGTTGATTAATTCACCATTCATTCCATCTAGGCTACTAGGTTTTTTATTTTTTGTTACATCTAAAGCTACTTTTAATCCTTTAAAGTCTATTTCATCTACATAGTCATTGCCAAGATTAATATGGTTATTTTCATCACTGTCTTCGTCATACCATAAATTTCGCTAATAGTGTATATATACAGACAGAAGCGACGAATGAAAATTAGTAACAAGGCTAGAATTCGAATTCGAGTCATCTGCTCACTAGGAAGATACGCTTATTGTTCAATAGAGACATCTTTCATTACCTTGTAATTTTAAATTAATATCGATTTTCACTTATATTATATTTTTGCTGTCTCTCATTAGATGTGTTTCACAAGCTGTTAACAATTACACCCGCACCAACGTCCTAGCTAAATGCGTTTCCGCACAGCACCACTTTATCAATGTATACAATGCAAAATCGTAACAATCACGAATATGTACTTATGATGGAACGATGACGCCTCTGGCAAAACGAAGACATATAGACAAGCTGTTTCTGTTGTGGGCTCAAGTACTGTTTACGCATTATTAATCTCGTAGTTATAAGCTATTCACATTTCATGGTATTTTGTCACACAATAATGTGAGTAATTTTTTCATATTAAGGAAAAAATTATAAACTAATAGAAATGCGTGACTGCCACTACCAGTGACAATAGAAGCAGTTGCTTTTATTTAACATCCAAACGGTTTGGGTCTATTGCGCATCTTCAGGTGGTTTACATTCAGGTACTTGTTTGCATACACAATGTTGAAAATCACTATAACTGGGTACGGAAACATGTAGATGAATGTAAACCACCTGAAGATGAGCAAAATCCCCAAGTCCGTTGTTCGTTAAATAAAATCATCTTCTACTCTCCCTAGTAGAGATTATTTTTCTACTCTCCATAACGGAGCAGTCAGCTGATCCATTATGGGTAAAATACAAATAATAGAAGAGTGAAAACGCGTACATGTCCAATGTAGGGAAGCAGGACTCAGCGGAATAGCCCCTTTAAGCCGGGAAACGGAGAGACACCGACTGTCAGGTTGCATATGAACGTGGCCAGAATTCGAGAGCGCTTGCGATGGTCGCATTCTGCGTTCTCGCTCCAGTGACTCTGCGCTCAGAGAATAAGAACCTCGTTTGCTGCATTTGGAAGTTGGAGCCAGAATCTTCCTGAAAATCCCTCAGAGTGTAGGCCTTAAATCCTCTGCGAGAGGAAAGATGGGGCGGATGTGGTCTGCGCGGCAGCCGCTCTCTGCCGGTTTATCATATGAATGGCGAGCCGCCGGTCGCCGGCCATCGATCGCCCCAACCTGCTGCTCGCTGCCGACCGGCGCCTTCGCTCTTAACCACTCCGCCTCTGCGGCAGGGGCGGCTCTTGTTGTTGTTGCTTCTGCTGCTATCGGTGTTGTTCTTCCGGGGCCCTTATTTTGTGGATTAACGCGCTTTTGTTTGTCGACGCTAAGCAGGGGCACGGGAGGCGGGGAGATGGAGATTTTGTCGATGCGAAGGAGGAGACGGATTTGTTCCGGGTAAGTGGTTTAAAGAGCAGCGGCAGCGGAGCAGACAACGGCCACAACAAGTAAACGTGCTGCTTTCGGTTCTCCGTGTTATTTTGGCGACGCTCATGATACATTAAGTTGCATCTAAACTGGCGGCAACCTAAAATTCAGCCAGGTCATAAAACGAAAGTCAATTCTAACTCGTCCTATAGAACTTCAAATGTCTTTAGAGGATATTTTTGGTATAAAGGATCTTTAGTTTCCAGTAGCTTGTAACAGAGTAATAATTTAACAACTAATTATTCTCTTTGTTGTCTTTATTACCTTCGTTCCCGCAATATCTTTTCAGCAGTGGGACTGCATGTGACACGCAATTACCAAAACGTACAACACAAATCACAGTGTGATGCATCAGTGTAACATGTCTGTTGATGCTATTCTGTCAATATATAGTACAATACACAGAAATCGCGAGGCTCTTCCCTTAGAAGTATTGTTAAAAACGTCGATCACCTTCATCAAACCATCACCATGATCAAAGCAGAGAGTTCGGTGACGCTCCGTGCACGATGCTACTCCGTCGAAGTTCCCAGGGGTCTGGGTACTACTTCAGTGCCTGCGACAGCACTGGGGAACAGTCTCATGTAACTGTCGAGAAGAGTATCCTAAACCAGTATCTTCCCATGATGTCATAAGAAGAAGTGCGCCCGTGATGTATACATGCATACTGAAGAGAGGAATGAAAATTTGAATTAAGGGCTGGATTTTAAAACGGGGCACCTGCTCACTGGGCAGATGTGCCAAACATTACACCACCCTGGCGACCCGGGTTCTAATTCCGGCATTGGTGCAAATTTTCATTCGTCGCTTCAGTCTGCGTGTTTACATCATAGATGTTTGAGACTTGAAAAGGTCTCTGGAACCACATACGAAGGATGGAACTTTAATAGTGGCAACTATTTGCTTACAACCGATACAAAAGGGTTACGTGTTTGCACTTGTTAGAGCCCTTCAAAGTAGCAACAGCGTTGTGTAGAACTCGTTGCCAGCGATGTGGAAGGCGTAGTATACCGTAAGCAGAGCCTGTTCTCTTGATGGTGCGAATGGAGCGGTTCACTGCCTGTCGAATCTCTGGAACTGTTCTGAAGCGAGTGCCACGAAGTGGTCCCTTCATTTTCAGAATCAAAGTGACAAGGACTTAAGTCGGGGACTATGGTGGATGGTACAGTACTTCACAGTCCCATCGACCGAACAGAGCAGCCACAGCTTGCGCTATATGTGCACGCGCATTGTCGTGCAAAATGATGGGTGGGTTGGGCAGAAAGTCTAGCGGCTTCTTTCGCAAAGCTGGTCACAGGTGATGCTCCAAAAACGAACGGTAATACTTTGCATTGACGGTCTGCCGTGGAGGAACGTAATGCGTTAGGATAACACCATCATAGTCGTACACGAGAGTCACCATACGTTTCACCATACAGACACTCTGACGCACAATCGACTTTCGCGGCTACCCATAATGCTGGCTAGAATAATGGTGGAACGACTGTCACCCATCAAGTGTACCATATTATTTTCTGGCATAACTCCCATGGTCAGTATCATACATACTATTACTCAAGCACCAGGTTCCTTGAACACATGCAGGTGCACTGCGATGTGGTTCCGTCACTACGGACACAGTTATGCGTAATTTTGTTGTGTCGTTGTTCCATTACATACGGGAAATCCGCACAAGGCCAACTCTCCAACAGTAAAGCTATCCTTACTTACTGATGTTTCTCACTGTTAACGAAACATCGAACAGAGCCGAAACGTAAAAGTGCAAACTTGACGTTGAAGATTAATGCAGGCATAAACGTTGTCAACAGAAAGTAAAGTGAGTTACCGGAAGAAGCGTGGGGTGACATGTGTGTGTGGCACAACCATCGTGTCTCGAGAATCCGTGAGACGGCACCATGAACTAATGCAGTCCAGTCTCCGATAACCCGCCAGGTGGCGCCCTGCCACTTGTGGTGACGATATGCAGTGTCACCTGGTTGGTGGTGGTAATCGCGGCCTCGACAGAGCCGATTCGCGTATGGACGCTGGAATAATCGCATCGATGAACAACTTCTTAAGTCGTTCTGTTAGTTTACAGGCCTTAACATCACGGATGTCTTGAACAACATAAGTCAGGCCTCGGCACCAGAGTTAGAACTGTTTATCAAAGAGAGACAGAAATTTTGGCGCTAAACCAAGAGAGCGTGTGGCGTTCTCTGTGTTATTCAGTGCTTTGGTATTTAACTAATTTGTAAATGAAAATGATAATCTTATTTTATTACATTGAGTAATTACTAAATAATTTTTCTCCCGCCTAAAAAATCAAGTTGCTAAAGAACTCCAAGTTAACGTCGTGTTAAAGTGTTGTCTGTAAGTTGCGTAAGTGTCACTAAATCACTGTTCATACAACAGATTCTATACAACTATTGATTAAGATGGAAGCAGTTATCTTCAGCTAAATTATCACTAAAACTACAGAATATCAGCCGCGCACAGCACTGACGTATGTTACCTGAAACAATATTCTTCGCAACTCGTGCGTAATTAATTTCGGCTCCATACATCAGCTAGAAAAGTTTCTTATAAGGATCGTGCTATCAGCACTATTTTTAAAGCACCAATCTGATTCGAATTATTTTCATTCAAATGAGTTCGGGACCACTAGTGCACATTTATTTTTACACATTTGTATTACGTTCGGCATTTATGTCTCTGCTCGATGAGAATAACTCACAAGCTGCAAGAACATAACGAGAAAATTCCCAACTAACAATGGGACTGACATTCACAAAAGAAAAGTATGTTTACTTTCATATACACAGTAATTCTTATTATTATTATTGTTATTATTATTATTATTATTATTATTATTATTATTATTGTTGTTGATAGTTATAATTGTTTTTATTGTTATAATTATCATTGTACTACTGTTATAATATCTGTTTTTTTAATATCAATACTGCATAATACGTTATATGTCCTTAATGTTATGTAGAAACTGTTACTCGTTCAATCTGAATATGCCTGGTCAGGTGTAAGAGAGGGACTGAAGGCCCTAATCTTGCCAGGTAAAATAAATGTATAAATAAATAAAATAAATAAATAATTTGAATTAGCCGCTGAGAAAATTGTTAAGATGGAGGCAGACAATTGATAGAGACTTTCTATTGTTAGAGCAAATAAGTATTTTAAATGTTTATTAAACTTTACAGAAACTATCCTTTCGTATTGTGCACTATTTAGACTTCATCAAGCAAACATTTGATTTGTTTCTAAGGAAAACACAGACAAAAACGCGATACAAATCGCTATCACCAATGGCTGCGCTCGTTGCAGCGGAGGGAAATAATTAACACAGGCAATGCTAACTGAGAGAGAAATGCAAGTTACAAATAATTATTCACTCATTTATTATAATAATGAACTCTATTTTCAAGTAATATTTAACAAATAATTACAATTTCTTAACAGACCTCAGTTTGATATGCGTCAGCAATCTACAGAAGCCAAGCAACAAAAGGTAAAAACAAAGGAAGACAAACGTAGATCATAAAAGGAATTTACAATTATCATTGTTTTTGTATGATACACATCGATATGTGTAATTACATCATAGAATATTATATAAATAATTAATATTTATAAGTTTTCACTGTTTTTTTCATGTGTTTAATACATAATGTTTATAACTGTTGAAGCATAATTTCCTCTCGTAGCACTGTAGCCAAAAATTAATCACGTGGATGTTACAATGCCCCTTGGGCTGAGAAAAAAAATTAGTTTATCTACTGTATATATTTTTTTATCAGTCCACCTAATTCAAATAGATTTTCTACTCTCAAGATGCTAATGTTTAGTTTCAATGTTGTTTTAGACATGATAAAATTATAGTTGAATCGCGTATGTTAAATGACTTCAGTGACTGTAGTATCTCGGAAATTGCTGCGGTTACTTCCCGGATTAACTTATCCCCCACCCATTTGAGTTCACTGGACTCAGAAAACCGGAAATAAAACCGTCCAAGGGGCTTCAAGAAAATACAGACACCTATTTTGAACATTCAAGCTTGACATGATTGTAATGAAATATGCTGGAAAATGCAAATTTATGACTCTGTTGTAAGCATCTGTGATAATGAATGATTTTCATGGTGGTATATCTTAATTTCTAAAGTCACTCATTTATCGAATCTCATAAGAATTTGTTGCTGACGTCATAAGACCGCCCCCGTGTCGAGCAGTAGGACCGCAGACAGGTAGTGGCTCCTGCTGGACCGGCCCCGCCCGATTCGGTGGGGCGTCGTTTGCCGTCGGCTGCATCGTGGTTCGGATCTGCTACTGGCTAGGAGTCGCGCTGCAGCAAGTCTTGTTTCTCCTTTCACACGTCCCTCAGTTTAAGACGGATACATGAAATGTGAAAATATAAGCACCAGTGACAAGATAATTACAATTCTCATCCTGTGGAAAAGTTTATTAGTGTCCATTTCACCTGCATTCACACGGATGGAACTAGACTGTTTTTTGAGTATGTTCTGTATTTAGTTACTGTTCAACACAACTTAGTGATTGACGAGTAAGTTTATCACAATATGCACATTTTGAACACTGCGCCGTTAATCAAACAAGTGTCTGTAGTGTGCTTCGTTTACTTAAGCGGAATGTAAATATTTTCGCGACGCGCTGCGCAGCCAACGTTGCATTATTGTTTTGCCGCACGGCTGGCTGTACAGTCTGTCACATTAAATTTGGCACACGGAGACGCTTTATATCAAACTACTGAAGGTCATCAGTTCAAGTTAATTATTAATACAGTCAACAGTACTCAACGTTGATAGCGTCGCTGCTAACTTTGGCACTCCAAGAGCGTTCATAAGGTTACGTGATCACAGTTTTTATCACGGTTCATCATTATTCACAATGTAAATCACAGTTCTTCACGCGTCCACTACTTCCTGCGAAACACGTTTCACTTTTCTGATTGCTGTCAGTAGTTTTCCACAGTACTTAACAGACAATCTATATGCAAATGATGCTTTTCAAATAATGAGGTCTGGTACACTTGCACGTAAGTTCATATTACCATGACTGAAAAACAAAATTTAAAATTTTTTACTGTCACATGAACATGAGACAATATAAAACTTTCAGAATCTGCTACATTATCTTGACCATGAGATCATTACTGAACTGTCCAGATAACAGTACATTTTCCATTTTTTTACAGATACATATATTCATATATTTTTATTTTTTATTTTTTATTGGGATTGTTATTTACCATATTTTTGAGACAGATGTCCATGTTAGGTTTATCTAACCGGAATGTTGCTCATAAGAGCATTTTAAATGACTTCGTAATGAAACCGTGTACGTCAATCAGTACACATTCAGCTTTCGCTTCACTAGTGATGAAAGCAGTTTATTTTATTTATTTATTTGTTTATTTATTTTCTTTTTCAGTCACACAGCTCACATTCCACCAACACTCACTACGTGTGTGGGACTACATGACGAGATCTTATGAAAATATTTTTGTTAAATCCATTCTTACACACGAACAAATATATTATTAAGCATTTTAGTCATTTCTATCCTACGTATTTGAAGGTAAAATTCCTCACATTTAATGCAATAAAACTCAAGTGTTTATCAAGTTATTTATCCCTTTTACAGTAAAAACATTTTTTATTATGGGTATTCTCTACTCCTTTTTCAAATAATTGAAGAACATTACAGTGTAATATTTGACATAAAAGCTTATAAATTAATACATACATAATATTTTCACATTATTACTGCTAATTATTTTACCATAAACATTATATTTACAGTTATGGGGTAGCGCACTTGCACTTCTGATTGGCCCATTATATCAGTTCGTTTTTCTTAGTCCAGGAGACAGAGTAAGATGCAATAGGTCTTGTGCGGATATACTTTCATATTATACTAGTAATCTCTTATGATTCCAGGGCGTTCAGTGAATATTTCGAGGTATCCGCATAATCATTCTGTTAATTGCCTGTCCTCTGAAGCATTAATACAAGTTGCCTCCTGTACTTTCTCTTCTATTGTTATGACGATGTCACTCACGTGGCTGGGTGCATCGTTATTTCGATTTTTGTGACACATCTGTGGGTGCTTATGATCCAAAACTAACAACTTCTATTTGCTGACAGAGAGATTCATTTTTCTCATCAGTGGAAGGTTTACACCGAACTCCCGATTCAGCATTAATGTTATGGGTCGCTCTTTGTACTTAAGTGCACATGTCCCACAAGTGATATCAATTACAGCTTCCCTTTCCCTAAGGAACTCAAGACCCAGAAGCACCGGTAGTGACAAATTATCCATTAGTAGGAACGTGCATAATAAGTGATCATTTCCCAAGGAAACTTCCACGTGTGTCTGGTATTTTATATTCTGTGCCTTTTTCCCCAATGCCCCTATAACCTTACAATTTGCAACCGGCAAAATCAGCAATCTCCTTATCCCCTATACCTTCTTGAAAAACTGCGTGTTCATAACTGATACAGCACCTGTGTCAAGCAGAATAGTAGTTGCTACACCATTTACAGCTCCGGTGACACTTGCTTGGATCTTTTTCCCTTTGTGGCTTATCAGATACAGCAGTTTCCTGATATAGCTCATCTTCGATCTTGTTGCCATCCTAATCCCGTATCATGTTTATTTTTTGTTCCGTTGACCTATTGCCTTCATTGTTGGCCTCGGTCACCTGGCGAAGGCCTACAGGGACCTCAAATTAGTTTTTTGGCTTCTGAGTGTTTTGTTTTGTTTCCGAAGGTACCTCCATTATTCTAACATTTTGTGAGTTTTCAGTCGGAGGAGGCCTGCTTGGATCCCACCACGTTTGATATTGATTGCTTGGTGTAGGTATAGCCTGTACATAATTTATTGGCTGACCTGAATTGATAGAATTTTGCTGCGGCTGGCAATGACTTGGCCCTGGCTGTCGCCAATATTTACTGTCACCCCGCATACTTTTAGGTTTTTCTTTATATGGACTGTCTGACCTGTTGTCATTTCGTCTCTGTCGATTGCTATTGTTATTGTTTGGTTTTTCATTGTGGTACGGCCTCTGATTACCATTCGGTTGTTGGTGTTCTTCAGCCTTTTGATTATAACTGTTATTATTATTAGGATAATCAAAATTTTGGTTGTAGGGATTCCTACTACTATTGTTATTATTGTATTTTCCGTTACTAAATGCTTTATTTTTCTTTTTCTTTGGACTAACTTCGCCCCTATTTCCCTTATTTCCATTCCATGAATTTTTTCTTTTAGGACTATTATTATTGATGATCACGTCAGAATTTTTTCTGGCGTCTTCTAGCACTACATCCAGAGAATCAGTTACAGATAGAAATTCTTTCAGATCGGTGTCTGTAACATTAAATAATTTTTCTCTAATATGTATGGGTAATCTAGCTTTTAACACCCACAATAAGTCTCTGGTGGCTACTGGCGCATTCCAGTAACGGTTCACGTTAATATATTTTTCAAAGTACTCTCTTAAGAAACCTGACTGCGGATTGTACATTTCCGCATTGTAAACAATTTTACGGAGTCGCTCTTGAGTAAACGCTGACCAGAATTGATCAAGGAACGCCTTTTCAAAGTCGTGGAAAGTCTTGCGAGTTCCTGCTGCATTTAATGCCCAGAGCGATGCATCACCAGAAATATGTGAAACCACAAACTGTATTTTCTGTTCTTCCGACCATGATTTTGGAAGAACACTTTTGAAGTTTCGAATGAAAACTACTGGGTGTATGTTTTTCTTGGTTTCTTCGTTAAATATTTGAAACTGGCTATGATTAATCAGGCTTTCTTCATGCATCAAAGTAGTTAAGTGCATGGAATTGCTATCATTCGCAGGTGGTGTGGTTACTTTATTACAAGTACATGCTATTCCACTATTATTGTTCCTTGGTGTCACATATTGCTCTGGTAATATCGGTTGATTACCAAAATTTGTGCCGGCCGTGGTGGCCGAGCGGTTCTAGGCGCTATAGTCTGGAACCGCGAGACAACTACGGTCTCAGGTTCGAATCCTGCCTCGGGCATGGATGTGTGTGATGTCCTTAGGTTAGTTAGGTTTAAGTACTTCTACGTTCTAGGGGACTGATGACCTCAGAATTTAAGTCCCATAGTGCTCAGAGACATTGGAACATCGGTCTTCCTTTTCGTGCATTAAAATTCGCCGTCATATTATCTGCGATCTTTTCCCTGTCAGTACCAGTGTTGTCATTAGTGCATACTGTCAGATTTTCAAAGTTTTGATTTTCAAGGTTCAGCACCCTGGCTACTTCTGTTCGGACTTGCTTTCGGATTTCCGAGGGAATGTCCTCCTGCATTGATTCCACAGCGGTAGCCAAGGCTTTGAATTGGTTCACTAGTCCATCTACTTCAGTTTGAAGACTATTGACATGAACTAGAATGTTTGTTAACTGTTCAATAGTGGTTTTTACTGCATCGATCTCCTGCTTAAAATGGTTAGTAATAGCATTATCACAATCGACCAACACTTGATTTATCCTACGGACAATTTCTTTATCTATTTCCAGAAAAATATTGTTCGTATTTTTCATAAATTTCAATTCTTTTTCTTGGCTCCTGAGCTTCTGTTGTTGTTTTTCTATAAGCTTTTCCTATCTACGTTTTTCGTTTTCCTGCTGACGTCTTTCACTCTCCTGCTCTTTAAGCTCGAGTTGTTTTTCACGCTCCTGCTCTTTAACAGTAAACTTTTCAAATAATGCTGTTAGCATATCCTGTATGGACATAGCTTGAGCATTGCGAACTTCTGCCCCTTGTCCAGAAGAAATATTGTCATTAATTTGTAACTGGTTGAATGCAGGAGTGTCAGTTTGTTTTGGCAAATCCTCGGTTTTACTATCACTCGGGACATCAGTTTCTAAATTATCATTCATGATTAAATTTTCTAATAATTTGACAGAAATATGGGTAGATTGCTCTACCTCAGACTCTGATGTCATTTCTGCATCGGTATGCTCATTCGCTTTATTTTGTTTCTTTTGTTTTACCATTCTATCACCAATATAGCACAACAAATATATAAATCACTGACAAGCACCAATTTACACAAAATGATCTTATAACTAACACATATATACAAATAACACTCAAAAACATTATTCTCGCAGCCAGAATATTCAGTCATTGCTACTTATACCTGCAGGTATTAATTTTGATTTGAAATTGTTCACGTAGCGATTGTTGCTGGTGTACTACTGTAAATTCTGTGAACATGAGGATCTGTTCTTAACTGCATTGGCTGACAGTTAGTGCGGCGTTTGCTGTGATATTCAGTGGTTTGATATTTAACTGATTTGTAAATGAAAGTGATAATCTTACTTTGCTACATTGAGTAATTACTAAATAATTTTCTCCCTGCTAAAGATTTGATCGCGCAGCGATTGTTGTTGGTGTACTGCTGTAAATTCTGTGAACATGAGCATCTGTTCTTAACTACATTGGCTGACAGTTAGTGTGGCGTTCGCTGTGATATTCAGTGGTTTGGTATTTAACAGATTTGTAAATGAAAATGATAATCTTACTTTATTACATTGAGAAATTACTAAATAATTTTTCTCCCGGATAAAGATTTGATCAAGTTGCTAAAGAACTCAAAGTTAACGTCGTGTTAAAGTGTTGTCTGTAAGTTGTGTGTCACTTAATCACAGTTCATACAACAGATTCAATACAACTATTGATTAAGATGGAAGCAGTTATCTTCAGCTAAATGATCATTAAAACTACAGAATATCAGCCGCGCACAACACTGACATATGTTACCTGAAACAATATTCTTCGCAACTCGTGCGTAATTAATTTCGGCTCCATACATCAGCTAGAAAAGTTTCTTATAAGGATCGTGCTATCAGTACTATTTTTAAAGCAGCAGTCTGATTCGAATTATTTTCATTCAAATTAGTTCGGGTCCACTAGTGCACATTTATTTTTACACATTTGTATTACGTTCGGTATTTATGTCTGCAGAGTTGCGTAATTTGAATTTGCCGCTGCGACAATTGTTAAGATGGCGGCAGACAATTGATAGAGACTTTCTATTGTTAGAGCAAATAAGTATTTTAAATGTTTATTAAACTTTACAGAAACTCTCCTCTCGTATTGTGCACTATTTAGACTTCAACAAGCAAACATTTGATGTTTCCAGAATGAGATTTTCACTCTGCAGCGGAGTGTGCGCTGATATAAAACTTCCTGGCAGATTAAAACTGTGTTCCCGACCGAGACTCGAACTCGGGACCTTTGCCTTTCGCTGGCAAGTGCCCTCCAATCTGAGCTACCGAAGCAGAAGGTGGGAGACGGATACTGGCAGAAGTAAATCTGTGAGTACCGGGCGTGAGTCGTGCTTCGGTGGCTCAGATGGCAGAGCACTTGCCCGCGAAAGGCAAAGGTCCCGAGTTCGAGTCTCGGTCGGGCACACAGTTTTAATCTGCCAGGAAGTTTCAAACATTTGATGTGTTTCTAAGGAAAACACAGTCAAAAACGCGATAAAAATCGCTATCATCAATGGCTGCGCTCGTTGCAGAGGTGGGAAATAATTAACACAGGCAATGCTTACTGAGAGAGAAATTAAAGTTACAAATAATTATTCACTCATATTTATAATAATGAACTCTATTTTCAAGTAATAATTAACAAATAATTACAATTTCTTAACAGACCTCAGTTTGATATGCGTCCGCAATCTACAGAAGCCAACCAACAAAAGGCAAAAACAAAGGAAGACAAACGTAGATCATAAAAGGAATTTACAATTATCATTATCTTTGTATGATACACATCGATATGTCTAATTATATCATAGAATATTATATAAATAATTAATATTTATAAGTGTTCACTGTTTTTTCATACGTCGAATACATAATGTTTATAACTGTTAGAGGGATAATTTCCTCTCGTCGCACTGTAGCCAAAAATTTATCACGTGGATGTTACAAGCATCAGAAGGAGAACGGCTAGAGGAAAGAAGACTGGGCTCGAAGAAGGGGCAGAAATGCTGATGAAAATTAGGGGAACGAGGAATTACCACATAAGACGGCAGAAGACTAATATGAGATTTTCGACCGATTCTATTGCGTGTAAAAGATCTCAAACGAGTACAACAGACGAATATTTATAGTTGTGACCCTGAAAATTAGTTATCGTTAAGCCGGTTGAACTCATAAAAAGGACCGAAGGTACAATTATTTACTAAACAATTTATATTGTTAGGAGAAACCTTCTTCGGACCGTCAGGTAAGTGGATATTTACACACTTTAGAGACAGGTTTAACAATAGCTTGTTCTGAAAATCATTAAAGTCGCGTGAAATAATTTTTGGTCGCAACATGTCGAAGAAGCAGTCCATAGGAGATGTGTAAAACGAAGTTCCCAGAGAGGATTGTTCTTGTTACACGCGTTTCTTGCGCTTATTCCATGACGTGTTACTCAAGTGTGTAATAGCAGATAAAAAACTCTGTCTGAGAATAGAAGTTATTCATCATTGGTTTCCTGCAGTTATAAATGGGATTCAAACTAATAGATCAAGATCGGGCTGTAAAATATATCTTCTTCTTAACATGAGATTATTATAAATTTGATACCAGATGACAAGGTAGTTTAGGATTTTTTTCTCGACGGAAAAAAAGTGATGGACGATGCGGTTAATTGGAGCAATTAGCAATCCAGTTGTGTCTGCTGTGGAAATACGCACTTGAGTCAGCTGATACGAAGACAGACTAGAGATAAGAAGAATTAAAAATGTAGTCTTAACTTAATTTTATATAAAAAATTATTGTACTATCTTGAAAGAGAAGAGTTATATATTATGCTGCAGACTTTGTAACATTATGCTATATCTTTCTAGCATCGTTTGCCAAAACCACTAGACTCCTAGCGTTACATGTAACGGACTAAATATAAATAAATAAGTATTTTATCACGGGATGAACTGACAGCAGAAACACAGTAGTCCGCTGTGTCTGCAGCGTGGAATCTGTCAGCTGGTCATCGACAAAATGCGGTTCTTTCTTAGTGTACCATTGATGTGGAAGGACACGTGCAGGCATGCTGCAATTCTAGCTCACAGGTGTTGTCCTTTTTCATCGCCTCTGCTGGTTTAACGTTCGCCCAATCTAGCGATCAGTAGGTTCCCTGATTGCACTCATTACTGTTAAAGTCGTAGCCCTCCTTGAACGCATGAAAAATGGGCATTCGTGATTTTTTTCATGTAAAATAAAAAGTATTGCTAAATCTGATGATATAGTGATTTTCTATTATTTTTTATTTTAGAATTGGTTTTTGTGTCCACATCAGACGCTTCCTGCAACCGCTGCACCAGGTGGAAGTAACGGAAGTACTCCTTTCTAACTACAAAGAAAATTATGTTCCATTTATTGAGCTGTGTATTTACATATATGATCCATTACACATTCCTCGTCCTACACGTAAATAAATGAAAATAAAAAATATAGCCGGAAAATTGGTGATTGGTGGAAACTATGGAATTGTTACTATTCGACATCTATATCTACATATTAAATTCCAGAACTACCGATGGAGGGTGCCACGAACATGTAAGTCAGTTTCTCCGCAGTGTCCGGACGCTTTTGATCACATAGTGTACGTTTACTGCCAGAGCCTGCATCATTCACCAGTCCTACTATCGATTCTGTCTTCTAGCGTTGCTACTGTCTTACAGACAACTGCGTCAGCTACGAATAGCCTTAGAAGTGGAGAAAGTTCTTTCACATATCTTTGTGGAATGTTATTGGTATCTCACCCGCTACTCATGCATTTCCACGGCTTAGGGACTGTATTTGCTTTTCAGTTCCGTGATCAGTCATCTCAATATCTGTTGTATCAACGTTCGTATGATGATTGAAAGAAGGTACTGTGTCACGCTCTTGAGCAGCAAAGCAATTTCAGCAGACCGAATTCAGTATTTCGGCCTTCTCTCTGTGCCAGCATGGTCTTTCAGTAAATAAATAGACAATTTCGAATCGCTTGCATAACGCTTTGCGTTTTTACTCAGATCGGTTGACAAAATTTTTGATCGACATTGATGTTTAACTTCACCAGATTAACTCATGCTCAGAATGCATTATATCAAACATTCGTCGAAAGGAGCAGAGGATGGTCTTAGGAAAGAGTCTCCAGTCTCATAGGTGCAGATATGAGGCACTGTTTGAAGCCCGTAGCACCTGGGAGTTCTACAGCACACGAAAGGGCCTCTTTGACGTCAAGGGTAAAACCCCCTATAAGCATAAAGATTGCAGACTGGCATTCTTTCCCTCGCTCCATGCTGTTTCCCTTATGAGCTCCATCACTTTCCTAATGTACGAGCTCCCAATTACTAGCATTCCACCTCTCTTCACGTGTCCAGCCTGGGCAGGAGATTGTTCTGTGACCCAACTGGAAAATGTATTATCAACACTGTGTAGTACCTCCTACCAGTCACTAAGGCGGAAGAAGCAAGCTATGCGACCTATTGCCTCAGTCCGCCCAGTTGCATACCAACCCACCAACGTGTATAACTCACTCCCTAGTAAGGACGGACCGGTGAGATGTCGCAACGACAATCTAGTCACCAGGCGTTTCCAGCTGCACCAAAGATGTTACAGAGAAGCCTGTTGACGGTAGTCATTGCAGCTTCCGGATGTTTACTGACAGCACCCATCTCTTCTTGTGCCAGCTGAAAACAAACACAGTACATAGCCGTGTCGTACTGTGTAAAAAATTTAAATATGTTCTAAAAAAATACAATCAAAGCAGTTAATATTAACTTAGACAGTACTAGCAGGTCCTGAGAAAGAGAAAATTACCACACTGTAGCTCAACGGTGGTTGAATATACTAAAAATGTAGCAAAGAGAATGAACAAACAATAAAATCTTCTCTGCACCGCTCTCACTCTTACCTGACACGACAAGATCCGCAAGTTCTTGAAGGAGATTAAAATTTCTCTACCGAAAAAGAACGTCAACAGTAACTTTTTACTAGAAACGCTGCATATTTATTTCCTGCAATAGCTTTTTAGTAAGAAAACTCCAGTGCACTGAAATGAACTATATGCTACGTACTAACACAGATTTAAACATAGAGACGTGACATGGTGTTACTGACGGTGGAAAAACTACAGGATGAAGCCGCCTCACACAAGGATATGAAAAACTATAGTCCATATAGTAAAATACAAGGATGTAGTCCACCTGTTCGCAGAAACACGTGAAGCAAAACACAAACTAAATGAAATTGCTGTGTCAGACAGCTTCTGCTCCTGCTGTTGCTGCTATTGCTGCTACCGCTTAAGGCACGTCCACTCGCCTAGTATTCTGCCTCTGAACCTGGAAAAAATTATTTTGTATAATTCATTCACTATATTTTTTCTGACAGCATACATAGGAAAAATATTAAGTTATAAAAAAAAGGTATCTTCATTTAACTATGCAACATTTTTGCGAAATACGAGGGTTGTCCAGAAAGTAAATTCCGACCGGTCGCTTAATGGAAACCACAGCGAAATTCAGAAACACTTTATTTGCAGGAGTTAGCTACACATTCCAGATACTTCTCTACATCGTCGCCGCCCCGACTTCGACATCTCTCGGAGCGGTATACGAAATATCCAACACCATCGTCATAGAAGGCAGCCTCCTGTGCTTTCCGATAATTCTCTAACCTGGTCTATAGCTCGTAACCTGCTCCCAAGTGTTGTTTTCGTGTCCAGCGTTTCATGTGAACAGAGATGATACTCAGGACGAGCCAATTTGGGTTTTGTTAAGGGTGATAGAACACTTCCCATCGAAAAGGCTGCAGGATCATCTTCGCTGCTCCTGCAGAATGCGGCTGAGAATTGCCGTGAGGAAGGAAGTGCGTGGCAGTTGTGTTACGTGGGCTACATTCATTAAGGCGAAGCCTCTCAGCGGGCCCTCCTACTTGGCGGGAGACATCGTTGTTCTAGGCACCTTTACTCGCTCACAGTGCTCTCACAACTGAAAAGAGAGAGTCTTGATGCTATTGACGGTCGTACTAGAGACACTACCCAACACTGTGCAAATCTTCATCGGGTTTTCACTGTGGTGTCCATTTAGCGATTGATTGGAACTTACTTTCTAAACAACCCTCGTATTAAGTAGTCTCCAAGCACCTACATTCCTGTTTAGCTTTGGTGCAAATGAAAGCAAGTTCAAATGAAACTGTGTGTTTCCTGAGATATTATCAAATCTCAAACATATATACTACTCCAGCATGCCTCCCTCCTCAATTCAAGTTCCCATTCACGCTTTAGGCCACATTGTATACACCTACACACGAATAGAACTGCATAGTTTCTCTAACTCGAGTGGTACAAATACCCATTCGATACTTCCATGAACATATAAACATCATAGATGTCTCACACATTAAAGAAGCTCTGAAATCATATAGTTTCATTTCATTAAAGCACATGCGACTACGTTTAAGGTAGGATTTTTCGATTAGTTCAGTGTTGATATGCTGTTCCAGCACAGAAGGAGAGCCTGTGTAATGCTGTTCTAGTTTAGGGTGAATACCAAGTGGGCGCAGGAGTGAATGGAAATTAGAGGAAGAAGGCAGTCGTGGTAGGGTAGTCGGTGTAAGTGTGCAAAGCCACTGTAGTGCGGTTGGGAGGGGCGGGGGGGGGGGGGGCGGTGGTGCAGTAATTAGGGCATCTGCCTAGTGAGACGCATGCCCGGGATAGAATCCTGTCCATTGTACAAAGTTTCATTCGTCGCCTTAGTCTCCATATGTAGATAAAATCAAGTTTTTCGCATAAACAATAGACTGGTTTCTTTTGAAAACTTTTTTTTTCTTTCCTGTAACATTTAAGAACCGAATTAGTAGCTTCTTACTTTAACGTATTATGGATGCAAGTTTCAATGCATGTTGTACAACGCCGCTCAATGCTAAGTTATGGAATTTTATTATATTCAAGTGTGTTCTGCAGAAGGACGTAGTGTTGTAGTGGCCTCAGCTGCTATTAAATGTGTAACTGGGTTACTGTACAAGACTAGAATCTTAATAAAGCGAAGAGCCGAAACAGTATGACCATTGCCCACAGCTAGCTTGTATATCGTCTGGTGTCACATGATACGACATGGAAATTACGTAAATGGAAGAAATAAGAAGGGGTTTCCATAAGACGTCGACACTGCCAACAAATTGGGAAAGCCACTGACATAATGTACTTTAACAAAGATGATTTCTGTGAGTTGCGCCGGCGAAAGGACATCGCGGAAACATTTGTGAGCATCTTTGGAAAGAAACTGAAGGGCAGTGGAAACACGAGTAAGCGACAAGGGGCTGGATATACATACATGTTTCATCACAGAACGTGGACGCCCAAGACTTGCCTCTTTTGTGGCAGATCTTAGAATTGAGTACACTGCTTATTATAACAGTGTGATCCCATCAGCTATGTTACGTGGTATTCATACATGTGCGTGAGGGTTAATTTTGTACTTGCTGTCAGACATAGTGAATGAGTACTTAGCACAACAGAATATTAGTTTTTTCTCGATTTGTCACTTTGTTTATCAGAACTCAGCCGCAGGAGGTACAAGACAGATGTGAGATACGAGGTCTGGCCCGTGACAATGGCCTTCGAAATGTGACCCGATTTATTTCGTATAAGTGGCAGAACATAAAAGATTTCTCAACGACCTCACACACTAATGTCGACTGGTACTTAAATGAATGAATGTTAAGTGGTAAAGAATCCTGATAGCCGTACACGTTTTACAAGTAAACTTGAATTTTTAGTTCTGTTAAGTTTGTGTTATTTAAAAATTAAAACAATTAACATAATATCACAAGGAATTGTGAATTAAGTGGGTTCAGATCTGTATCAAACCACTGAAAGCTTTAAGGAGCTGGTTCTGAGTGGTAATATGCTGCACCACAATTACTCTGTTTCAGAATTAAGGAAACTACTTTATTGAAACAAGTAAATATTAGATAAGAACAATACATATCACCAGAACATAGGAAAGTAACTTTTCCAAAAGAATAAATAGATTAACTGAGTTAAGCAGCAACTGACCACCAAATCTAATGTTACAGTTACTGAAATCAACTGATGGTAGAATTTAATAAAATGGTCCAATGAATTATATACCTAAAGCCCACTGAATTTATTGCCACAAATTGTTGTACGCCAGTTCCGGGGTCCATATGAACACAAAGTGAACAGTCAGAATTACAAGAGCTCCACTTACTGTAACACACGAAATACAGATGTACACGCAAAACCTTACAACTTAAACGTAAACAGACCAGCCTACCGCTTTTCCAAACAAGGTACAGTAAGGAACAATAAATAAAGTATAATATCGGTGACTTCTATTGCGTACGGCTTTGCCATTTGAAATGGGCTCACATTTAGCACGAGCCAACTTCGCCTTGCGGCTCCACTGACAGTGTAAGAATAATGATGAACTATCGATAAAAAATCACTTAGTGGCTGACATGACGCAACTAATTCAATAGAGCTGCTGTGCTCTGACAAATTTTTGAGTTACCAGGATGGCGATTACAGAGACCGCCAGATCACATAACAACAGTCTGATAACAAAATGCTCACCGTCAATTCTGAAAATCTGTCAGGAAAGCAACAGCATCCTCAGAGTCGAGACTGCTAGCAACGGGGTGCTTTAACCATGTAGCTGTAGCTCAGTAACCAACAGGCGGTAACAAACAGTCTGCCCTCATTACCACCCTCATCTGTCAGCACCTGCTTTCTTTGGGATTGGAATTATTATATTCTTTTTGAAGTCTGGGGGTATTTCACCTGTCTCATATATCTTGCTCACCAGATGGTAGAGTTATGTCAGGACTGGTTCTCCCAAGGCTGTCAGTAGTTCTAAGGGAATATTCTCTACTCCCTGGGCCTTGTTTTGACTCAGGTCTTTCAGTGCTCTGTCAAACTCTTCACGCAGTATCGTATCTCCCATTTCATCTTCATCTACATAGTCTTCCATTTCTATAATATTGTCCTCACGTACAGAGCCACCTTTCTGCTTTCCCTTCTTTGCTTAGAACTGGGTTTCCATCTGAGCTCTTGATGATCATAGAAGTGATTCTCTTATCTCCAAAGGTCTCTTTAATTTTCCTGTAGGCACTATCTATCTACCCCTAGTGAGATAAGCCTCTATATCCTTACATATGTCCTCCAGTCATCCCTGCTTAGCCATTTTGCACTTCCTGTCGATCTCATTTTTGAGACGTTTGTATTCCTTTTTGACTGCTTCATTTACTCCATTTTTATATTTTCTCCTTTGATCAATTGAAGTCAATATTTCTTCTGTTACCGAAGGATTTCTACTAGTCCTCGTCTTTTTACCTACTTGATTCTCTGCTGCCTTCATTACTTCATCCCTCAGAGCTGCCTTTTCTTCTTCTACTGTATTTCTTTCCCCCATTCCTGTCAATTGTTCCCTTATGCTCTCCCTGAAACTCTGTACAACCTCTGGGTCTTTCAGTTTATCCAGGTCCGATATCCTTAAATTCCCTCATTTTTGCAGTTTCTTCAGTTTTAATCTACAGGTCATAACCAATAGATTGTGGTCAGAGTCCACATCTGCCCCTGGAAATGTCTTACAATTTAAAACCTTGTTCCTAAATCATTGTCTTACCATTAAATAATCTATCTGATACCTTTTAGTATACACCCTTCTTTCATGAATCTTAAACCAAGTGTGAGCTATGATGAAGTTGTGCTCTGTGCAAAATTCTACCAGGCGGCTTCCTCTTTCATTTATTAGCGCCAATCCATATTCACCTACTATGTTTCCTTCTCTCCCTTTTCCTACACTCGAATTCCAGTCACCCATGACTATTAAATTTCCGTCTCCCCTCACTCTCTGAATAATTCCTTTTATTTCATCATACATTTTTTTCAATTTCTTCGTCATCTGCATAGCTAGTTGGCATATAAACTTGTACTACTGTAGTAGGTGTGAACTTCATATCTATCATGGCCACAAGGATGCGTTCACTATGCTGTTTGTAGTAGCTTACCCGCATTCCTATTTTCCTATTCATTATTAAACCCACTCGTGCATCACCCCTATTTGATTTTGTGTTTATAACACTGCAGTCACCTGACCAGATGTCTTGTTCCTCCTGCCACCGAACTTCACTAATTCCCACTATATCTAACTTTAACCTATCCATTTCCCTTTTTAAATTTTCTAACCTACCTGCCTGATTAAGGGATCTGACATTCCACGCTCCGATCCGTAGAAAGCCAGTTTTCTTTCTCCTGATAAAGACATCCTCTTGAGTAGTAGCCGCCCGGAGATCCGAATGAGGGACTATTTTACCTCCGCAGTATTTTACCCAAGAGGACGCCATCATCATTTAATCATACAGTAAAGCTCCATGCACTCGGAAAAAATTACGGCCGTAGTTTCCCCTTGCTTTCAGCCGTTCGCGGTACCAGCATAGCAAGGCCGTTATCGTTATTGTTACAAGGCCAGATCAGTCAATCATCCAGACTGTTGCCCTTGCAACTACTGAAGAGGCTGCTGCCCCTCTTTAGGAACCACACGCTTGCTGGCCTCTCAATAGATACCCCTCCGTTGTGGTTGTACCTAAGGTACGGCTATCTGTATCACTAGGGCACACAAGCCTCCCCACCAACGGCAAGGTCCATGGTACATGGGGGGGGGAGGATCGATAGAGGTTTTTTTTTTTTTTTTTTTTTTTTTTTTTTTTTTTTTTTTTTCACCAGTCTACTGAATGCTGAATGGTTTGATGCGGCCCGCCACGAATTCCTTTTCTGTGCCAACCTCTTCATCTCAGAGTAGCACTTGCAACCTACGTCCTCAATTATTTGCTTGACGTATTCCAATCTCTGTCTTCCTCTACAGTTTTTGCCCTCTACAGCTCCCTCTTAGTCATTCCCTCGTGTCTTAGCAGATGTCCTATCATCCTGTCCCTTCTCCTTATCAGTGTTTTCCACATATTCCTTTCCTCTCCGATTCTGCGTAGAACCTCCTCATTCCTTACCTTATCAGTCCACCTAATTTTCAACATTCGTCTATAGCACCACATCTCAAATGCTTCGATTCTCTTCTGTTACGGTTTTCCCAAAGCTCTTGTTTCACTACCATACAATGCTGTACTCCAGACGTACATCCTCAGAAATTTCTTCCTCAAATTAAGGCCGGTATTTGATATTAGTAGACTTCTCTTGGCCAGAAATGCCTTTTTTGCCATAGAGAGCCTGCTTTTGATGTCTTCCTTGCTCCGTCCGTCATTGGTTATTTTACTGCCTACGTAGCAGAATTCCTTAACTTTATTGACCTCGTGACCATCAATCCTGATGTTAAGTTTCTCGCTGTTCTCATTTCTACTACTTCTCATTACCTTCGTCTTTCTCCGATTTACTCTCAAACCATACTGTGTACTCATTAGACTGTTCATTCGGTTCAGCAGATCATTTAATTCTTCTTCACTTTCACTCAGGACAGCAATGTCATCAGCGAATCGTATCATTGATATCCTTCCACCTTGTATTTTAATTCCACTCCTGAACCTTTTTTTTATTTCCATCATTGCTTCCTCGATGTACAGATTGAAGAGTAGGGGCGAAAGGCTACAGCCTTGTCTTACACCCTTCTTAATACGAGCACATCGTTCTTGATCGTCCACTCTTATTATTCCCTCTTGGTTGTTGTACATATTGTATATGACCTTGTCTCCCCCTATAGCTTACCCCTAAGTTTTTCAGTATCTCTAACACCTTGCACCATTTTATATTGTCGAACGCATTTTCCAGGTCGACAAATCCTATGAACGTGTCTTGATTTTTCTTTATCCTTGCTTCCATTATTAGCCGTAACGTCAGAATTGCCTCTCTCGTGACTTTACTTTTCCTAAAGCCAAACTGATTGTCACCTAGCGCATTCTCAATTTTCTTTTCCATTCTTCTGTATATTATTCTTGTAAGCAGCTTCGATGCATGAGCTGTTAAGCTGATTGTGCGATAATTCTCGCACTTGTCTGCTCTTGCCGTCTTCGGAATTGTGTGGATGATGCTTTTCCGAAAGTCAGATGGTATGTCGCCAGACTCATATATTCTACACACCAACGTGAATAGTAGTTTTGTTGCCACTTCCCCTAATGATTTTAGAAATTCTGATGGAATGTTATCTATCCCTTCTGCCTTATTCGACCGTAAGTCCTCCAAAGCTCTTTTAAATTCCGATTCTAATACTGGATCCCCAATCTCTTCTAAATCGACTCCTGTTTCTTCTTCTATCACATCAGACAAATCTTCACCCTCATAGAGGCTTTCAATGTATTCTTTCCACCTATCTGCTCTCTCCTCTGCATTTAACAGTGGAATTCCCGTTGCACTCTTAATGTTACCACCGTTGCTTTTAATGTCACCAAAGGTTGTTTTGACTTTCCTGTATGCTGAGTCTGTCCTTCCTACAAGCATATCTTTTTCGATGTCTTCACATTTTTCCTGCAGCCGTTTCGTCTTAGCTTCCCTGCACTTCCTATTTATTTCATTCCTCAGCGACTTGTATTCCTGTATTCCTGATTTTCCCGGAACATGTTTGTACTTCCTCCTTTCATCAATCAACAGAAGTATTTCTTCTGTTACCCATGGTTTCTTCGCAGCTGCCTTCTTTGTACCTATGTTTTCCTTCCCAACTTCTGTGATGGCCCTTTTTAGAGATGTCCATTCCTCTTCAACTGTACTGCCTACTGCGCTATTCCTTATTGCTGTATCTATAGAGTTAGAAAACTTCAAACGTATCTCGTCATTCCTTAGAACTTCCGTATCCCACTTCTTTGCGTATTGATTCTTCCTGACTAATGTCTTGAACTTCAGCCTACTCTTCATCACTACTATATTGTGATCTGAGTCTATATCTGCTCCTGGGTACGCCTTACAATCCAGTATCTGATTTCGGAATCTCTGTCTGACCATGATGTAATCTAATTGAAATCCTCCCGTATCTCCCGGCCTTTTCCAAGTATACCTCCTCCTCTTGTGATTCTTGAACCGGGTATTCGCTATTACTAGCTGAAACTTGTTACAGAACTCAATTAGTCTTTCTCCTCTTTGATTCCTTGTCCGAAGCCTATATTCTCCTGTAACCTTTTCTTCTACTCCTTCCCCTACCACTGCGTTCCAGTCGCCCATGACTATTAGATTTTCGTCCCCCTTTACATACTGCATTATCCTTTCAATATCCTAATACACTTTCTCTATCTGTTCATCTTCAGCTTGCAACGTCGGCATGTATAGCTCAACTATCGTTGTCGGTGTTGGTCTGCTGTCGATTCTGATTAGAACAACCCGGTCACTGAATTGTTCACAGTAATACACCCTCTGCCCTACCTTCCTATTCATAACGAATTCTACACCTGTTATACCATTTTCTGCTGCTGTTGATATTACCCGATACTCACCTGACCAGAAATCCTTGTCTTCCTTCCACTTCACTTCATTGACCCCCAATATATCTAGATTGAGCCTTTGCATTTGCCTTTTCAAATTTTCTAGTTTCCCTACCACGTTCAAGCTTCTGACATTCCACGCCCCGACTCGTAGAACGTTATCCTTTCGTTGATTATTCAATCTTTTTCTCATGGTAACCTCCCCCTTGGCAGTCCCTCCAGGATATCCGAATGGGGGACTATTCCAGAATCTTTTGCCAATGGAGAGATCATCATGACTCTTCTTCACCTACAGGCCACATGTCCTGTGGATACACGTTACGTGTCTTTAATGCAGTGGTTTCCATTGCCTTCTGCATCCTCATGTCGTTGATCATTGCTGATTCTTCCGCCTGTAGGGGCAATTTGCCACCTCTAGGAGAAGAGAGTGCCCTGAACCTGTATCCGCTCCTCCGCCCTCTTTGACAAGACCGTTGGCAGAATGAGGCTGACTTCTTATGCCGGAAGTCTTCGGCCGCCAATGCTGATTATTTATCAAAATTTAGGTAGTGGCGGGGATCGAACCCGGGACCGAATACGTTTTTCTGATTATGAATCGAAGACGCTACACCTAGACCACGGGTGCTCGGCTAGAGGACGGAGATAAATTGTGCTGCACCACTATTACACGGTTTTACTTTCCAAAGTAACAAATATGCTACCACATTACGAAGACATTATAGGGGCGGTGTTCAATAATTAATGGTACACATGCCTTTTCTCGATCATTTTTGGTTGATAAATACGGAATTTGTTGTGGGACGTCTTGGTATAGTCCCACATCAGCTCCGTAAAGTTTTTTCAAGTTCCATTTGGTATCTATAGCGTTCAAAACGGCGTCTGTAATGAACATGCGTTCCAGGAAGAGAGCTGTCTTTGAGTTTCTTTCGGCGGAAAACAACAGCACCGCAGATACTCATAGGCGCATATAGAATGTCTACGGAGACCTGTCAGTTAACGAAAGTGTGGTGAGTTATTGCACGAAGAGTCTGTCATCATCGCAACGAGGTGGATCAAATGTGTCCGATATACAGCGCTCCAGCCACAGCTGTGACTCCTGCAACATTCGATCGTGCAGACACTCTCACTCGAGGCGATCGACGGATCACATTGCAACAAATCACTGCTATTGGGGGTCTTTGTCGGTACTGCTGACACATCCTGCCACCATATGGGTACTGTAAGGTGTCTGCCCACTGGATTCCTTCCCGCCTACCAGAAGGCTATGAAGAGCAATGAACGAGGCTCTGTGCGGTAGCAGCACGTCGTCTGATACGACATGATGTAGGCTCTGACGTCGACCATTACAGTCATACGAGACGGGCGTACGGGCCCTCCCAGGAAGGTGGCGTAAGGTCGTCGCATTGAATGAAGTTCATGTTCACAAACAGGGTTAGTAGCCAAAAGAGCGGAGAATAATGTTTGTGTTGTAATCCTGAAGGAAACCAATCTGCTTTCAGAAAAAAAGGTGTAGCAATATTTACTGAACGCCCCTCGTACTAACTACTACCACAACGATGTATTTCTTACTGCCGTTCGGCACTTGGCCTCATCTGGAGACATCAAGTGCGTTTCGCAAGAGTGTAACGTTGAGATAAATGTGACGTATTTTTCTTGTATCTTTAGAGGTTGCGATCTTGTGTTGAGTAACAAGAATGTATTAATTATTTAATTGCTCTAGGTGAAGGTTCCCTGGAACCGTGCGACTGTTACTATCGCAGGTTCGAATCCTGCCTCGACCATGGATGTGTATGATGTCCTTAGGGTAGTTAGGTTTAAGTAGTTCTAAGTTCTAGGGGACTGATGTCCACAGCTGTTAAGTCCCATAGTGCTCAGAGCCATTTGAACCATTTTTTTAAGGTTCCCTGATGATTTGAGGTGTCATTATGCAGTGCCGACGTACCTTGTTGGTGGTCATATAACGCGCCGTAACAATTGTACGATGTTTGAATGCCATCCTTCCACCGATAATGCAACCATATCAACAGCATATTAGCGAGGCATTCGTCTTCATGGGCGACAATACGCGCCCTCATCGTGCACGTCTTGCTAATGACTCACCTTAGGATAACGATATCGCTGACTAGACTGGCCAGCATGTTCGCCACACATTAACCCTATCGAACATTCCTGGGATGGATTGAAAAGAGCTGTTTATGGACAATGTTACCCAACAACCACTATGATGGATCTACGCCGAATCGCCGTTGAAGAGTGGGACAATCTGGACCAAACGTGCCTTGATGAACTTGTGGATAGTATGCCTCGACGAATAGAGGCATGCATAAATGCAAGAGGACGTGCTACTGGGTATTAGAGCTACCGGTGTGTATAGCAATCTGGAAACCATGTCTAAAGGTCTCGGTGTATGGTGGTAAAACTTGGAATATGTGGTTTTTATGAACAATAAAAAGGGCGGAAATGACGTTTATGTTCATCGGTATTTCAATTTTTTGTCCAGGTTCGGGAACTTTCGGAACGTCATGCAAAACTTTTTTGGTTTGTGTATTAGTAGTACAGGCAGTGTAAATGAATTATGTGCCGCCAAGAACAGGCTCTTTCTTCTTTTTTGAAATATTTCTTCGTGTTGTTAGAAGTTTTTTGTGATATGAGGCTATAATCAGACCATTAATAAAGCGTTTTTCGATGTGTAGGCGAGTTTATAGCTTTGCTTCACTTTCGTTTTTAGCACTGTGTGATTATTTTTTGAAGAAAATTCCGCACTGGCTGTATGAATGATTTTTATTAAATCTGCGACCGGTTTCGCACCAGTTATCGGTGCATCCTCAGGCAATCTGTACAAAAATACCACGATAAGTGCTCATACAAACTATTCGATCAGGGGAATTGCGACCTCAGATGTTAAGTCCCATAGTGCTCAGAGCCATTTGAAAGAACTCAATCCCACAATTCTGAGGTGTAAATTAAACTTTTAAATCGCCAGTTGTTTTGAATGAAACAAGAAAGTACTATTTAAAACATAGCAATGTTGAACATTACCCTGTAGCCACTCCCAACCATTCACGTCGAATATACCGTCATCTGCTGAAAGCGGTAGTTAAAATTTAAAAGTCTTTTTCAAAAATAATTTACACTACTGGCCATTAAAATTGCTACACCAAGAAGAAATACAGACGATAAACGGGTATTGGACAAATATATTATACTAGGACTAACATGTGATTATATTTTCATGCAATTTGGGTGCATATATCCTGAGAATTTAGTACCCAGAACAACCACCTCTGGCCATAATAACGGCCTTGATACGCCTGGGCGTTCAGTCAAACAGAGATTGGATGGCGTGTACTGGTACAGCTACCCATGCAGCTTCAACACGATACCACAGTTCATCAAGAGTAGTGATTGGTGTATTTTGACGAGCCAGTTGCTCGGCCACCATTGGCCAGACGTATTCAATTAGTGAGAGATCCGTAGAATGTGCTGGCCAGGGCGGCATTTTCTGTATCCAGAGAGTCCCGTACAGGACCTGAAACATGCAGTCCTCCGTTATCCTGCTGAAATGTAGGGTTTCGCAGGGATCGAATGAAGGGTAGAGCCACGGGTCGTAACACATCGGAAATGTAACGTCCACTGTTCAAAGTGCCGTCAATGCGAACAAGAGGTGACCGAGATGTGTAACCAATGGCACCCCATTATCATCACGCCGGGTGATACGCCAGTATGGCAATGACAAATACACGCTTCCAATGTGCGTTCACCGCGACGTCGCCAAACACGGATGCGACCATCATGATGCTGTAAACAGAACCCGGATTCATCCGAAAAAATGACGTTTTGCCATTCGTGCACCCAAGTTCGTCGTTGAGTACACCATCGCAGGCGCGCCTGTCAGTGACGCAGCGTTAAGGGTAACCACAGCCATGGTCTCCGAGCTGACAGTCCGTGCTGCTGCAAACGTCGTCGAACTGTTCGTGCAGATGGTTGTTGTCTTGCAAACGTCCCCATCTGTTGACGTGCCTGCATGATCCGTTACAGCCATGCGCATAAGATGCCTGTCATCTCGACTGCTAGTGACACGAGGCCGTTGGGATCCAGCACGGCGTTCCGTGTTATTCTCCTGAATCCACTGATTCCATATTCTGCTAACAGTCATTGGATCTCGACCAAAGCGAGTAGCAAAGTCGCGATACGGTAAACCGCAATCGCGATAGGCTACAATCCGACCTTTATCAAAGTTGGAAACGTGATGGTAGGCATTTTTCCTCCTTTCACAAGGCATCACAACAACGTGTCACCAGGCAACGCCGGTGAACTGCTGTTTGTGTGTGAGCAATCGGTTGGAAACTTTCCTCATGTCAGCACGTTGTTGGTCTCGCCACTGGCACAATCCTTGTGTGAATGCTCTGAAAAACTAATCATTTGCAAATCACAGCATCTTCTTCTAGTCGATTAAACTCCGCGCCTGAAGCACGTCATCTTCGTGGTGTAGCAATTTTAATGGCCAGTTGTGTAAATGATGGGAGAGGCAATGACCTAAAAAATAAAAATAAAATACGATGGTGATAAAATTCGCCTAGACACGAACGACGAAGAGCGGAATTTTAGCATGAACAAACAGAGGAATTAGGGCCATGTAAAAATATCAGGACATACCGTGGAAGTAGAGAGGAGCCGCGCGGCAGCGGACACGGCCTGACTGACTAGCCGAAACCCTAAAGCGCTCACGCAGTGGCGCGAGATCTCCAGAGGCTGGATGACGTGTACAAGGTGTGAAGAGAGGGGTGCTGAACATTTGATAAACAGTTCTTTATATCCTTTTTTTTTAAAAAAAACGTCTAATACCATACTAGGTGTCCAATATAAGAAATGGGCACTTAGTCAAAATCATAAGAATAATAAATGTGGTTGTTCTGAATGCATAAGGTCTGGAGTAGGCATAAAAATATATTGGACAGAACCTACTAACAAGTAAGCTAAAGGGGTAAGGCTACCTGTTTAGGTAATCCAAATTTTCTAAAAGACCCTTGTGCCTCAGATCGGTCAGGGCATTAAATGAGGAAAGAGGTGATTTCTTCAGAAGTCTAAAGATTTCAACCTCTACCAAAACATTAAGGGTGTTGCCCTTACTTTCCGATTGTAACAGCCGCATGTTGTTCTGGATACCGGTGATATAGTGGCCCATTTCCCGCAAATTCGTACCTACCGCCGACTTTGAGCCTGGGTCGCTGGTATAAGCGGGTCTCAAAACTTGTTCTTGTCTGGCTAATGTTCTCTCATCACAATCGTCACAGGCGATACTATACTTGAAACTATTCCATGTTGCAGCCCCCATATGCCTTAACTTCTGTCCATAAATTTCAGGCATATAAATGGCCGGATTTATTCAGAGTTGCGACATGCATCCTCGTCCCGTTCCGCTTTATCACCATTATTTCCTGAAAAGTGTTTCCCCAGCCTCTTACATGATCGCCTCCTTCCATTCCTCGAGTGGTAGGGTATGGATGCAGTCCTCAGCTGTATTCTTGCATGCAATACACATATTAAACTCACGTCTGTCCCTCACGAAAATCTCGTCAATTGAAAACGCTTCAAACCAAAAGTAGAGTCAGCACCGTCCTCTCCACCCCTTTTCTCACCAAGTAACAACTGGGGGGGGGGGGGGGGGGGGGGAGACTTGTCTCTCACTAACTCATTAAATAAAGGACATTAATTTGAATTTTGTGTCATGAGATTCTTCCTTTACAGCAGCTGGGCGCAGACTGAGACATTTTCCCACCCGTTTCCAAATGGGGGATTTGACGGGGAAGAGGGATAGGGAGAAAGTGGCCCAGGAGGGAGGGTTACAAAACGAAGAGTTCCATTTCCCTGAGGGTTGTGGGAGGAGGAGGGGAAAGGTCTAGTGTGATTCAAAATGGTTCAAATGGCTCTGAGCACTATGGGACTTCTGAGGTCATCCGTCCCCTAGAACTTAGCTCTACTTAAACCTAACTAACCTAAGAACATCACACACATCCATGCCAGAGGCAGGATTCGAACCTGCGACCGTAGCAGTCTCGTGGTTCCACACTGTAGCGATTAGAACAGCTCGGCCAACCCGGCTGGCTATAGTGGGTTTCTCAGAAAGACAGATTATCCACAGGGATTCATAAATCAACCCCATGAGCTCATAAATCACCTAACATAACAATTTTGGCAGTTCATATTATTTTCATCTGGCGGTTATAAGAATGACGACCAATGTTCAACAATTTTTTTATGAGAAAGTGTAGTATACAATTTCGTTCTTCCAGTGAATCTCAGCATGGCATTTCCTGGTCATATAACTTTGATCTTCTGATCGTCCAATTTTGAGATGTCGTATAAAACATCTGTCGGTTTTTTACCTGACATTGGCTACTTTCCCGTGGTCCCGACATCATTTCGAATGATTGTGCAGTTGGGGTTGTTGAAATAATTCACAAGGAACTGCGCCTACACCAAGCAGGCATGTACAGGGCTTGGCCAGAAACGAGTATGACACAGGGAAATGGAACTCTTCGTTTTGTAACCCTCCCTCCTGGGCCACTTTCTCCCTTAAAAAAAATACCGTTTTTTGCACAGTTTGGGCGAGAGTAAATCCTAGGATGTAGCTGGCACAGAACTGTAATCTGAGGGTCCGAGGTCCAAGGAGTCGAGACCAAGGAAAATCATTTTCCTTATTTTGAGTTTTTACGTTACTTACATCGCATATAAACTGAAGTAATGTAGAGTGTATAACATTTATTCTTATTTTCATAGAAAGCACGAAAAGGAACGACAAAGCAAAACTTGGGATTCAAATAAATTTCCAAGAAATGATTGGAATTACGGTGTCTATTTAAGCCAAGATTTCTGATTGATCGACATCAATTGAAGTATGCCTTTTAACGTCACGTGTAATAAAATATTTTAAGCTAGCCTGTATCAGTCGAATTATAACCGAACCCTGGACCATCAAAACGCGAACGTAGTCCTCGTGAAAGAACAGGATATGAACAAGGAAAACCACACATACGCAGTGAAGTATGCCATGTCGCTCTATAGAAAATTATTGCCAACAGTTTACTCCTGCGTACAGGGGAGTCCTGGATCTTTTGTACAAAGGCTTCAAATATCGATGGATGACAACGTGTAAAATTATAGTACCATCGTTATTACGTCAACAAAGTCTGAGAACTTACAAAAGCCTCATAAAAAACATCTTTGACTGATGTGATGAAGCCCTACGTGCTTTACTGCCTCATGGAGAACAAAATAAATCCAGAAGTATAAGATGAGGTAAATTTACGATGTAGAAAGATTACCGTAGTGCGATATTAAAATCATTCCCCCCAAATGCATTCCGCTAGTGGATCACTCCGACGTCTGTTTCTATTGTCAGGTAAAGTATTGGATCAAAAAGCTCCAATATTTCTCATATCAGGAGAAGACTGCATCAAAATACATTCCGTTGTAAATCAGTGGCTATCCTCTTCGATATTTGATGGCATGACGGGTAAAGAACGGTTTGTTGCCAAACTGTGCCTTTTACGAGTATCAACCCATTCTTTTTCTATACAAAAACTTTAAAACAGCCATGTAATTGCAAAACGTGGCTCTAATTGGTGCAAGATGCAGATAACATTTCTCATTCTCCTACATATACAACGAATAACTCATTTCCAGGGGCAGATGTGGATTCTGACCACAATCTATTAGTTATGAACCTAGATTAAAACTGAAGAAACTGCAAAAAGATGGGAATTAAAGGTGATGGGACCTGGATAATCTGACTAAACCAGAAAATGTACTAAGTTTCAGGGTGAGCGTAAGGGAACAATTGTAAGGAATGGGGGAAGTAAATACAGTAGAAGAAGAATGGGTAGCTTTGGGGGATGAAGTAATGAAGGCAGCCGAGGATCAAGTAGGTAAAAAAATGAGGGCTAGTAGAAATCCTTGGGTAACAGAAGTATTATTGAATTTAACTGATGAAAGGAGAAAATAGAAAAAATGCAGTAAATGAAGCAAGCAAAAAGGAATATAAAAATCTCAAAAATGAGATCGACAGTACGTGCAAAATGACTAAGCAGACATGGCTAGAGAACAAATGTAAGGATGTAGAGGTTGATCTCACTGGGGGTAAGATAGATACTGCCTACAGGAAAATTAAAAAGACCTTTGGAGAAAAGAGAACCACTTGTATGAACATCAAGAGCTCAGATGGAAACCCAGTTCTAAGCAAAGAAGGGAAAGCAGAAAGGTAGAAGGGGTATATGTAGGGTCTATACTGAGGCGATGTACTTAAGGGCAATATTATGGAAATGAAGGAGGATCTAGATGAAGATGAAATGGGAGATATGATTCTGCGTGAAGAGTTTGACAGAGCACTGAAAGACCTGAGTCAAAACAAGGCCCAAGGAGTAGAGAACATTCCCTTAGAACTACTGACAGCCTTGGGAGAACCAGTCCTGACGTAACTCTACCATTTGGTGAGCAAGATGTATGAGACAGGTGAAATACCCTCAGACACCCAGAAGAATATAATAATTCCAATCCCAAAGAAAGCAGGTGCTGACAGATGTGAAAATTACCGAACAATCAGTTTAATAAGTCACGGATGCAAAATACTAACGATAATTCTTTAAAGACGATTGGAAAAACTAGCCTGCAGAAGTGGCCGTGCGGTTCTAGGCGCTACAGTCGGGAGCCGAGCGACCACTACGGTCGCAGGTTCGAATTCTGCCTCTGGCATGGATGTATGTGATGTCCTTAGATTAGTTAGGTTTAATTAGCTCTAAGTTCTAGGGGACTGATGACCTCAGAATTTAAGTCGCATAGTGCTCAGAGCCATTTGAACCATTGGAAAAACTAGTAGAAGCCGACCTCGGCGAAGATCAGTTTGGATTCCGTAGAAATACAGGAACACGTGAGTCAATACTGACCCTACGACTTATCTTAGAACCTAGATTAAGGAAAGGCAAACCTACGTTTCTAGCATATGTAGATATAGAGAAAGCTTTTGACAATGTTGGCTGGAATACTCTCTGTCGAATTCTGATGGTGGCAGGGGTAAAATACAGGGAGCGAAATGCTATTTACAATTTGTACTGAAACCAGATGTCAGTTATAAGAGTCGAGGGACATGAAAGGGAAGCAGTGGTTGGGAATGGAGTGAGACTGGGTTGCAGCCTCTCCCCGTTGTTATTCAATCTGTATATTGTGCAAGCAGTGAAGGAAACAAAAGAAAAATTCAGAGTAAGTGTTACAATCCATGGAGAAGAAATAAAAAATTTGAGGTTCGCCGATGACATTGTAATTCTGTCAGAGACAGCAAAGGATTTGGAAGAGGAGTTGAACGGAATGTACAGTGTCTTGAAGGGAGGATATAAAATGAACATCACCAAAAGCAAACGAGGATAATGGAATGTGGTCGAATTAAGTCGGGTGATGCTAGATTAGGAAATGAGACGTTTAAAGTAGTAAAGGAGTTTTGCTATTTGGGGAGCTAAATAACTGATGATGGTCAAAGTGGAGAGGATATAAAATGTATACTGGCAATGGCAAGGAAAGAGTTTCTGAAGAAGAGAAATTTGTTAACATCGAGTATAGATTTAAGTGTCAGGAAGTCATTTCTGGAAGTACTTGTATGGAGTGTAGCCATGTATGGAAGTGAAACATGGACGATAAATAGTTTGGACAAGAAGAGAATAGAAGCTTTCGAAATGTGGTGCTACAGAAGAATGCTGAAGATTAGATGGGTAGATAACATAACTAATGAGGAGGTATTGAATAGGACTGGGGAGAAGAGAAGTTTGTTTTACAATTTGACTAGGAGAAGGAATCGGTTGGTAGGACATGTTCTGAGGCACCAAGGATCACAAATTTAGCACTGGAGGGCAGCGTTGAGGGTAAAAATCGTAGAGGGAGACTCAGAGATGATTACACCAAGCGTATTAAGAGGAATGTAGGTTGCAGTAGGTACTGGGAGATGAAGAAGCTTGCACAGGATACAGTAGCATGGAGAGCTGCATCAAACCAGTCTCAGTACTGAAAACCACAACAACAACAACATTACCCCAGGACGTGTTAACCATCAGCTGTGAATTAATAAAAGTATTTAATTTTATATACTAGGTTCTCGTGTACGTCTTACAAGCCCTTCCTGGAATTCGAATTGCTATCACTAATTTCCCTTTTATTTTTGTTTTAATTGATTACACAGAAATGTTTTATACATACTTACGCACTGGGCATTATTGCGCTTTATTTGGATTGTAAGTAATAAAAAGCTGAAAGTAAGAAGAAAGACTTTCCTTAGGAACTCCCCTACACGCCCCTCCTCCCCCCCCCCCCAACCCCCAATACTCGGATTACCATTTCATACGTTTGCTTCCCATTACGGCAACCTCTACCAGGAATCTACGTTATGATAAATGGGTCATGTTCCACTCGATACACTTCCCAAAATGCTGTTTTTCCTAAACGGTTTTTCATACGGCACTCTCACTTCTCATCATTGGCTATACCATAAATTTCGACGAAGAGAGGACGAGGTGTCCTTTTGCGTAATAAAACACAGTAACCCGCTTAATTCATTGTTAAACGCGGAAGCACTGTAACAAACACGGTTTGGTTGTGAAGTGTGTTGGGTTGTTGATGCTCGGTTCCTATTTCAGTAGAGAACATAGGATGAAAAGATTTTGTTTCGCCAAGACCAGTGGCCATATGTATAGCCATTTGGACATCTGTCTTAATGCAGCTACGTCACCATAGGAAGGTTTAAGATTAACCGGAGCTGGCGCCCAGGTGGTTTGTGCGAATCTATTAATTCCTTCTACAAACGATTCTCAATGAATGCTCATTTGATGGCACCATTTGTATGTGCATCGTATTTTGTGTCCAAGAACAGTCACCCATAAGGTACTCAGAACTGACGATTGAAATTTAATCGTCGCCGTATTGGACCTTCGTCGAAGAAAACTCTTAAACTTTTGAAAACATCTGGGTTTCTTCTGACATTATGTGCAGAAAACACGTTTCTCTGCGATATTCCTCAAGCGCGACGATTCTACATTTCGAACTTGTACGAATCGATTGAAACTTTGCATGGTTGAATGATAAAGTGGAAACGAATCATTTATAGTTTAATTTTTAACGCTTGTCGAGATATGACGGTTTTAATTGGAGTTAAATTTAGCACGTAAAAGCCATTCTTTCGCAGAATTGAATGCGTGGAAACGATTTAAAGTGAATCATACAAATAAAATTGGATTCTTACGTTAAAATTTAAAACGCGCTACCGAAAATCTAGATTAATCGATATTTTACGTTTAAAAAACACATTTCGTGGCTTTTTATTAAAACGTACCACTTCTGAGTTTCAGACTTGTACAAATCGATTCAAAGTTTGTAAGAAGGTAAAGAATTATATGTAACTAATGGTTGTCTATTGTTTTGTGAAAACTTTAATCGTTGCCACGATATAGAGATCCAAATGCACGTAAAATTCGGTGTTACTCGAATCGCACGTGCTGAGAAGGTTTAAGGTGATACAGATGATAGTAAAAACTATATTCTTGTGGTGATTATAAGAAGCGTCTGCAGACATCCTTCACAGTCCGATTTTTACGTGCGAATAATCCTGCATTCTCTCATGAAACTTTATTTCATAGAAATGTGTTTCATTTTAAGTGCTGAATTTGGATATAATTAAATAAACTGGTTGTTACAATTGATTACTGTTTTGTTGTTTATACGTTAAAGACTTCATTCACCAGTGGCTTAAAATCATTGAAAAAACCTCGTACAAAAACTGCATGCATTAAACATTAATTGTGCCCAGTCCTGAACAAAATGATACACTGTTTGATCGGGCATTTAAAGATTTGTTGATGACTAAGTAGAAAATTAAACTAACCCAAAAATCGCCGTAAAATTGATTGTCAGAAAAAATGTCGCCTTATTTTTAACTAATAGAAAATGTTTTACTGTGTTTCCTTCGAAAACTCCTGTAGTATATTTTAGACAATTTATTTTGGACAAAACAAATTCTTCAAAGTAAAAATGAACGAATATGTCAAGATGTTTTGACCCATACACCGGAAAACTATTTCACTTCTTTTACATCGTTGACTCCGGCCAGGACAGTTTGCCTGTTTTATGATGTGATTGGAGAATTTATCATTCTGGTCCAAATATATTCAGGAAAGACGGTAATTTCCTAGACAGTAAACTGTGCACTACTTACGTGAAAAATTACGTGTAGTAGCTGACTAATACCCTTGCAGATGAAATACGTGACGTGAGGCTGTTATGCTGAACAGGTAAAAGGCGCTTCAAGGGTGGCATACCTGGTACTCGCAGTAAATTTTTTCTCGACGATGTGTAACACAGGATGATAAACGACACTTCTTACGTCGACGCGAGGACGACCCACCTTATTTTAAACCGCCACTCCGCCGACAGGCTAATATTCCCAGGTGATTGAGCGCGGGCTTCAGCGCATGAGAACGCTGGCTCCGTCGGGATATCGACAGAGTGTCAAGAACACGTGTGGTGTGCGCGGGAAGATAGAACAGACCGGCGGAAATATGTGTCCTCGCGGATGCAATCTTTTCTTGTTTTAGTCACAACAGTTATTTCAATTACGGCATTGGCCTTACATTTGAACCATGTGTTACTTTAATTCAATGAATCCCAAGAATAATTTTCAAGACTGAAAGAGGAGCATTATCTTCAGCCAGCAGCTCGCGGTCGTGCGGTAGCGCTCTCGCTTCCCGCACCCGGTTTCCAGGGTTCGGTTCCCGGCGGGGTCAGGAATATTGTCTGCCTCGTGATGACTGGGTGTTGTATGATGTCATCAGGTAAGTTAAGGTTAAGTAGTTCCAAGGTCTAGGGGACTGATGACCATAGATGTTAGGTACCATAGTGCTCAGAGCCATTTGAACCATTTTTGAACATTATCTTCCTGTTCACAACATAGTCGTTAGAAATGGGACTACTTTCAGGAAACAGGGGATGAAATTTACTTTTGTACATATTAAAAGTTAACGATAAACCCTTTTAAATCTTATTTCGATATGCATATCCATCATTTACATGGTCCTCAACGTTACATTTCGCAATTTCACGTCCTCTATACACGTATGCCTAGTTGAACTGAGGATATCCATCCAGTAAGGTGTAGTGGCCCATCCGGCTAGCCACTTGGTCTAACACGCTGCTTCCCGAGTGGAACGGCGTGCCGGTCGCCAGCACGAATCTGCCCGGCGGTTTAGTGTCGAGGTCCGGTGTGCTGGCCTACCTGTGGATGGTTTCTAAGGCTGTTTTCCATCTGCCTCTGCGAATGCGGGCTGGTTCCCCTTCTTCTACCTCAGTTACACTATGTCGGCGGTTGCTGTGCAAACTCTCTCCACGTACACGTACACCATAATTACTCTACTACGCAAACATTTAGGCTTACACTCGTCTGGTATGAGACGTTTCCGGGGGGGAGGGGGGACGGGAGTCCACTGGGGACGAACTGCACGATAGCCCTTGGTTCGGTGCGAGGTGGCGGTGGGGTGATTCGACTGCTGTAGCCTGTTCTGGGGTTGTGAACCACTGATGGCTCCATCGTTTCTAGGCCCCAGTTCCATACATAACACACACCCAATGTGTAGTAACCTAATTTGGCCTTGATGTACAATCCATCAGAATCCTGTATCAATCTCTTGTAAAGGTTGTTGACACTGTTATAAAAGACCTAATCTTTCCCAATAAAAACATTAAAAACATCTCCTTCCACCTCTCCCCTCCCCCCCCCCCCCAGTGCCCCCACTAACAATACCCAACAGTACCTCAACCTGATGACCTGACAGCAAATGCGATGCAAAGCTTTCTCTGATTTCTGAAGTACTCGTTTCCTGTTTTAAGCGTGTTCTCCCTTTCACCGCAATTATCGTTCCAGGTGACCTAGACGCTACGCTAATCACGGTGCCTGTTCCTGTGCAGTGGGATGATATGCGTGAGAGACAGTCTTCACAATTCTACCGATTCAGCGGAAAATATCTTTATTTCTTGTCTTGTAAATCCACATGATTTCTAAAATTCTTTTTTAGTTCTAGATTCTCAATTTTTCCGTATATCCCACTGTTCAAAACTCATTTCTCTGCAATGCTGTATTTCTGACGTCCCACATCAATTAAGACGTTAGACACTATCAGTCTTCCGTTGTTCAAGAATATCCTCTTTGCTCGCGTTAGTCTGCTTTTTATGTCCTACTCGCTTCCTCCGTCGTGGGTTACTGTGCTTTAGAGGCAGCAGAATTCCTTAGTTTCGTTTACCTTGTGGTCATCTGTACTGATTTTAAGATTTTTACTGTTTTCATTTCTGATAGTCGGTATTACTGTTGTCTTTTACCGATTTATTCTCAGTTGACATTCTATACTCTATATTTGTATGATGGAATGAATTTTTATCTGTGCACACAAATGATCATTATTTTTAAATGTTCGAATGGCGTTCAGTTAGTAATGTAGCACTTTTTTCCCCTGAAAGCAGACTAATTTTATTCAGGATTCCAGTACATCATATTATCCCCAAACTTTTCGCTACAAACCCCTATTTTTAACCAAAACTCCATTCAAGGCGATGGCCCAATGCCATCTTACTCAGAGGGCCTTTATACCCGCATTGCACCACCCTGCTGGCCGACGTCGAAGACAGTTTTTTTTTTTCATCAACAACCTCCCCATCATCCACGTACTGCTTCCCGCGGAGTGCATCCTTCATTGGGTTAAAAAGATGAAAGTCGGAAGATGTGAGATCTGGGCGGTAGAGTGGAAGAGGAAGGACAGTCCGCTTGAGCTCTGTGAGCTCCTCTCGGTTCCTGAGACCTGTGTGAGGCCTACCGAGCCGACGAACACGGTGAAGACGGCTCTTCCAACTCCTGAGGCAGCACAATAAGCTTCATTGTTGATCGTTGCACAGTGACGGATGACATCAAGGAGAATAGCTCCTCACAGTAGCCATGACTTTAGCGGCTGAAGGCTTGGCTTCGAATTTTTTCATTTGAGGAGAGGTGATATGGCACCACATCATGTACCGGCTTCTTCTTCCCAGTTAGAAGTGATGAACCCATGTTTTATCGGCTGTGGCGAAGTTCGACGAAAAACTATCACGATTTGCCCCGTAACGCGCAAAGAAATTCTGCGCAGATAATCTTTCGTTGCTGTCTGTGATCTCCCGTGAGGTTGCGAGGAACCCAGCAGCACACACCCTTTTGTATGGCAACTGGTGGACGAGTGTGTCAGCACTCTCAACAGACATCCAGTGAAGCAGCATCGTCTTTGATCCGTAGATCATCTGGGATGAGAGTGTCCACACGATCCAACACTGCTGCAGTGACTGCTGTGGACGGCCGGCGGGCAAGAGGAAGATCGCAGAGATTCGTGAGCTCCTGTTTCGATGATGACAGCACCTCGCTCAACTACTCACCGTGCTTTTGTTTACTACCACGTCTCCATAGTCATTCTGCAAGAGCATACGAATATCTGCGATGCTCTACTTTACCGCCAAAAGAAACTCAATGACTTACCTCTGCTTGGATTGCACCTCCGTTACAGACGCCAATTTGAAGGTTTCGTAGAGCTTCGCAACCTATCGGAACTTCTTATAACTATAAGGGCTGATGTGGCAATATTCGACGATGTCCTACATCGGATTAACCATTTTTAAAGCAACACTGTCCGAGAATAAAATGTTTTCATTACTTACCGAACGCCCCTGACATTCTCCAGTAACATGACAGTTACGATCTGCAGCGCAGGATTAGCCGAGCGGTCTTCGGCGCTGGAAAAAATGGTTCAAATGGCTCTGAGCATGATGGGACTTAACTTCTGAGATCATCAGTCCCCTAGAACTTAGAACTACTTAAACCTAACTAACCTGAAGACATCACACTCATCCATGCCCAAAGGCAAGATCCGAACTTGCGACCGCAGCGGCCACTTCGTCCGCCTGGGCGCTGCAGTCATGGACTGTGCGGCTGGTCCCGGCGGAGGTTCGAGTCCTCCGTCAGGCATGGGTGTGTGTGTTTGTCCTTAGGATAATTTAGATTAAGTAGTGTGTAAGGTTAGGGACTAATGACCTTAGCAGTTAAGTACAATATGATCTCACACGTATTTAAGCAGTTACGATCTATGAAGGATGGTCTTTTGTGAATACCTTAAAAAACCAGTGTTTCATGATGTGGAGAAACTTTTTATGTTCAGATACACTGCAAGTTTAAAACAATGCGATGCAAAGTTGACGAGACGTTAATTTGATTATGGTTACACGCGAATACGAAGCAGCTAGCCGAAACAATACCAAATTACTGTACAGTCAAACGACTATATCGAAATGAGATATGAGGACTTGCGAGAAAGTCACGCTGCACGCAAAACCCGGTCACCGTAGTAAGTTCGAGCGTGTCCGGTCCTTAATGTATTAAGAGTTGTGAGTAAGGTTTCCAGAGCGCAAGAGAGAGCTCTAGCCGGCAGTATTTAATCTGTTATGGGGCTAAGCCAGGGCATCGCGAGTTGACGATCGCAGTGATGTCACAGTGGAGACAAAAATGCACCAATGAATACAAAGAACTAAAACAACTAAAGAAACAGACGAACGATAAACTTTCCTGGTTTCAGCTTTTTCAGCGTTCCTTTGACCTGTGCTCTTATGTCGTCCTTACAGCAGAGGCGATGACTACCTGAATTCACTGAGAAACTGAAGTACTCCGGCCGGTGTGGCCGTGCGATTCTAGACGCTTCCGTCTGGAACCGCCTGACCGCTACGGTCGCAGGTTCGAATTCTGCCTCGTGCATGGATGTGTGTGATGTCCTTAGGTTAGTTAGGTTTAAGTAGTTCTAAGTTCTAGGGGACTGATGACCATAGATGTTAAGTCCCACAGTGCTCAGAGCCATTTGAACCTTAAGTGCCCTGTTTAAAAAGCTGGGTACGTGACTGCTCGTGCAGGAGACGATTTGATGAGAACGATGCGGCGCAGCTCCAGATGCGATCTCGGGTCCCGCATCCGTTATTCTACTTGGCCGCATTTCGTCTAACAGGATTTCCATTCACTGGCAACCGCGCATGCGCAGCGCAGCACAGCGTAGTGCGGCGCACCGTGTTTTGTTGCGGAGAGCCGCCATTATGCAGCGCGCGGGCGCATTCGAGAGCGGCCGGGCCGTAATCTGGGAGGCCCAACTGTGTGGAGCCGGACGTAGCGTAATCACAACGTTTGTGCCGAATAAATCTCATTAACATGCCCAATACGTTCATCAAAGTTAGCAGGTTTGAACTCTGTATTTATGTTCTCATTCAGTTCTTCTGCTTAAATTAAAGAAATTTTGTTCCATTAGGAACTTCGCTCTTCTTCAAAACTTAATTGATCTACTTTAATATACTTGCTAGCGAAATGTAACGGAGAGAGAATTTTATTTACTTAAATTTCCCGGTCTCATTCAATTATTAGTTATGTAACTGGTATCTGTATTTTAAGACCGACATCAGTTTCCAGCCCTGAGGACCATCAACATACACTCAATCGCAAAAGTATTCGGACAGCACGTAACGGCGCATAATATTGCGGTTTGCCGCATGAACAAATACAGAAATTGCACTTTGTCACGTATTTGGCACTCTGGGTACGATTTCGCAACGTGAAACACGCGTCAAATACGAAGAATTGTTGTTGGACATGTGTCTGTTACGTAATATATCCAGAAAACGGCATGGTAAGGTGCAACAAAAATATTCGGACAAAGGCGGACAATGTGAGAAAATAGTTCATTCCGAGACGCACAGAAGGTGAAGCGACTGCAGTGTGTCCGACATTTCCGCGAGTTGATAGCGATGATTAGTAAACACGTATCGCGAGCCTGTGCAGGTCGACGATGGGACGCAGAGGGAAGTGTTCTACGTTCGAGCAAAGGCAACTTGTCGTTTATCATCACACAAAGGGGAAAACCTACAGGGAAATTGCCGCAATAGTGAAAATGAAAAAAAGTGCAGTTCACGACGTTATTAAACGGTTCGAGAAAGAAGACCGATTGGAATTCCGTTGCAGTACCGGACGGCCAGGGACATTTTCACAGAGAGATGAACGTGTGATTGTGCGAAAGGTACAACAGAATCCGAAAATATCTGCCACACAAGTTGCAAATGAGGTGGAGGGAGATCTTGGTATAAAAGGTCATTCCGAAACCGTGCGGAGAGTACTACGACGATCGCAGTACCATGGACGAGTGCCACGGCGAAAGCCATTCTTAAATGTAGTGAACCAGAAGAAACGGATGCAGTTTGCGAGGGAATACGCCGAATAGGATCAGGCTTGGTGGAATCGGGTGATATTTTGCGACGAATGTAAATTTACAGTATGGCAAAGGCAAACGTGTGGCGAAACACCAATGAAGAGCTGAATACCAGGAATCTGAAACCAACAGTAAAGTTTGGAGGTGGGAGCATCATGGTGTGGGGATGCATGTTCGGCAATGGTGTGGGTGATTTAGTGTTCATTGATGATACGATGAACAAGGAAGCTTATTTGAATATACTGCGAGCACATTTGAAGCAGAGTGCGCGACATCTAGGTATTGCGAACAACTTTCATTTTTATCAGGATAATGATCCCAAGCATACCGCGCATATTGTACAAACGTGGTTGCTCTTGAGTTGCCCGAAAGTATTGCACCACCCTCCCCAATCACCAGACCTAAGCCCAATCGAACATTTGTGGGATTAATTGAAACGGACCCTCCGCGCGGACAACATCTATAGGAAGGAGACCCTGAAAGAGAAACTGCGCCAACAATGGGCAAATAGAGGCCCCGATTTCACGAAAAAGCTCGTGGAAAGTATGCCTAGTAGATTGGAGGAGGTATTGAAAATGAAAGGTGGACCCACAAGCTATTAAAATTTTCGTCGTACAACTTATGAACATTTATTGGACAGTGTCCGAATACTTTTGTAGCAGCAGAGTGTGCAGGATGTTTCATTTTTGTTGTTAATTTTTCTGTTATTTATATTTTGGAAACGAAATAATACAATAATTATTTTGAAATTAATGTTGCTACGCGTATATATTGCTAATAAATATGTTTGAGTTTCATAGTCAGTGTTTCTCGAGTACTCATTGTGAAACTTCCCACTGTCCGAATACTTTTGCGACTGAGTGTGTCTCGTCCTTCAGTCCATCATATTAAAACGCCTAAGACAAAATAACTCTTTGTAGTTCGAGAAAGTCCGAAAACGCCTAACAGCAATTTTTTGCTCGCCACTCCACCAGTCTCGCCATATATTTCAGTACATCAGCAACTGTTTTCCGCCTCGCGGGATTAGGCGAGCGGTCTGGGGGCTGCAGTCATGAACTGTGCGGCTGGTCCCGGCGGAGGTTCGAGTCCTCCCTCGGGCATGGGTGTGTGTGTTTGTCCTTCGGATTATTTAGGTTACGTAGCGTGTAAGCTTAGGGCTGATGAGCTTAGCAGTAAAGTCCCATAAGATTTCACACACAATTGAATATTTTGAAGTTTTCCTCCAGAAAAATGTACCAAATAAATCACACTAACTCCTGGTGTAACAATGTTAATACACTGTTATAACTGTACCGATTATAGTGTGCTTGTCACTAAAGATAAAATAGTAAATGTTTTATCACGAGGTTTCTCTAAGAGGAATTTTTGAACAGGAAAATTTTTTTCTATAGTAAACAGTAAACACATACGTAGTAGAATATTATGAATGGATTTTTCGTGACCTTCTCTAATGTGTGCTTTTAACTTACTTGCGTAGCACAATTTGCCCCTAATGAAGGCAATTGTCATCACAAATTTTCTCGTACTAGTAATTAAATATGAAACTTACAAGTTATTAACATGACACTGTACTATTATTAAGAATTATTTAAGACCTCTACGTAATTTCGCTTGAGCTGCCGGATGCAATGATGTGTGTCGCTTTGGATCGGAGGAAATCCTCTCTGGCTTCCGGCTGCTATCTGATTTAGTAAAGACTGCCAGTCTCGCTAGCGGGTTGAAAGCAGAGCTCACCATCTGCAGCATCGTCGACAGGGCTGACTGCGGACTTTGGTACAGAGCCGAGTGGAGGGTCTGAATCAGAGGCTGAGACGGTTCTGCGACCGTGTGGGCTGCAGATTCCTCGAATTGTGCCATAGGGTGGTGGGGTTTCGGGTTCCGCTGGATAGGTCAGGAGTCCATTACACGCAGAAAGCGGCTACACGGGTAGCAGGGGTTCTGTGGCGTGGGCTGGGCTGTTTTTTACGTTAGTTGGCCTCGGGTAAGTACAGAATGTGCGACAGCCTCAAAAGGTGGGGGCAAAGTCAGGACATGCGGGGACCAAACAGCAATCGGTACTGTAAACTGTAGAAGCTGCTTTGGTAAAGTACCGGAACTTCAAGCGCTGATAGAAAGCACCGAAGCTGAAATCGTTATAGGCACAGAAAGCTGGCTGAAGCCAGAGATAAATTATGCAGACATTTTTACAAAGGCACATACGGTGTTTAGAAAGGATAGATTGCATGCAACCGGTGGTAGAGTATTCGTCGCTGTTAGTAGTGGTTTATCCTGTAGTGAAGTAGAAGTGGATAGTTCCTGTGAATTATTATGGGTGGAGGTTACACTCAAAAATCGAGCTAGGTTAATAATAGGCTCCTTTTACCGACCTCTCGACTCAGCAGCATTAGTGGCAGAACAACTGAGAGAAAATCTGGAATACATTTCACATAAATTTTCTCAGCATGTTATAGTCTTAGGTGAAGATTTGAATTTACCAGATATAGACTGGGACACTCAGATGTTTAGGATGGGTGGTAGGGATAGAGCATAGAGTGACATTATACTGAGTGCACTATCCGAAAATTACCTCGAGCAATTAAACAGAGAACCGACTCGTAGAGATAACATCTTGGACCTACTGATAACAAACAGACCCGAACTTTTTGACTCTGCATGTGCAGAACAGGGAATCAGTGATCATAAGGCCGTTGCAGTATCCCTGAATATGGAAGTTAATAGGAATATAAAAAAAGGGAGGAAGGTTTATCTGTTTAGCAAGAGTAATAGAAGGCAGATTTCAGACTATCTAACAGATCAAAACGAAAATTTCTTTTCCGACACTGACCATGTTGAGTGTTTATGGAAAAAACTCAAGGCAATCGTAAAATGCATTTTAGACAGGTACGTGCCGAGTAAAACTCTGAGGGACGGGAAAAACCCACCATGGTACAATAACAAAGTTAGGAAAATACTGCGGAAGCAAAGAGAGCTTCACTCCAAGTTTAAACGCAGCCAAAACCTGTCAGACAAACAGAAGCTAAACGATGTTAAAGTTAGCGTAAGGAGGGCTATGCGTGAAGCATTCAGTGAATTCGAAAGTAAAATTCAGTGTACCAACTTGACAGAAAATCCTAGTAAGTTCTGGTCTTATGTTAAATCAGTAAGTGGCTCGAAACATCATATCCAGACACTCCGGGATGATGATTGCATTGAAACAGAGGACGACACGCGTAAAGCTGAAATAATAAACACCTTTTTCCAAAGCTGTTTCACAGAGGAAGACCGCACTGCAGTTCCTTCTCTAAATCCTCGGACAAAAGAAAAAATGGCTGACATCGAAATAAGTGTCCAAGGAATAGAAAAGCAACTGGAATCACTCAACAGAGGAAAGTACACAGGACCTGACGGGATACCAATTCGATTCTACACAGAGTAAGCGAAAGAACTTGCCCCCCTACTAACACCCGTGTACCGCAAGTCTCTAGAGGAACGGAAGGTTCCAAATGATTGGAAAAGAGCACAGGTATCCCCAATCTTCAAGAAGGGTCGTCGAGCAGATGCGCAAAACTATCGACCTATATCTCTGACGTCGATCTGTTGTAGAATTTTAGAACATGTTTTTTGCTCGAGTATCATGTCGTTTTTGGAAACCCGGAATCTACTCTGTAGGAATCAGCATGGATTCCAGAAACAGCGATCGTGTGAGACCCAACTCGCTTTATTTGTTGATGAGACCCAGAAAATAGTAGATACAGGCTCCCAGGTAGATGCTATTTTCCTTGACTTCCGGAAGGTGTTCGATACAGTTCCGCACTGTCGCCTGATAAACAGAGTAAGAGCCTACGGAATATCAGACCAGCTGCGTGGCTGGATTGAAGAGTTTTTAGCAAACAGAACACAGCATGTTGTTATCAATGGAGAGACGTCTACAGACGTTAAAATAACCTCTGGCGTGCCACAGGGGAGTGTTATGGGACCATTGCTTTTCACAATATGTATAAATGACCTAGTAGATAATGTCGGAAGTTCCATGCGGCTTTTCGAGGATGATGCTGTAGTATGCAGACAAGTTGCAACATTAGAAAATTGTAGCGAAATGCAGGAAGATCTGCAGCGGATAGGCACTTGGTACAGGGAGTGGCAACTGACCCTTAACATAGACAAATGTAATGTATTGCGAATACGTAGATCCTTTATTGTATGATTATATGACAGCGGAACAAACACTGGTAAAAGTTACTTCTGTAAAATATCTAGGAGTATGCGTGCGGAACGATTTGAAGTGGAATGATCATATAAAATTAATTGTTGGTAAGGCGGGTACCAGGCTGAGATTCATTGAGAGAGTCCTTAGAAAATGTAATCCATCAACAAAGGAGGTGGCTTACAAAACAGTCGAACTGGAGTATTGCTCATCAGTGTGGGATCCGTACCAGATCGGGTTGACAGAGGAGATACAGAAGAGCCAAAGAAGAGCGTCGCGTTTCGTCACAGGTTTAGCAAACTCAAGTGGCAGACTCTACAAGAGAGGCGCTCTGCATCGCGGTTTAGCTTGCTCGCCAGGTTTCGAGAGGGTGCGTTGTTGGATGAGGTATCGAATATAGTGCTCCTCCCTACTTATACTCCCGAGGATATCTCTCATCAGAGAGATTAGAGCGAGCACGGTGGCTTTCAGACAGTCGTTCTTCGCGCGAACCATACGCGACTGGAACAGGAAAGGGAGGTAACTACAGTGGCACGTAAAGTGCCCTCCGCCACCCACCGTTGGGTGGCTTGCGGAGTATAAATGTAGATGTAGATGTAGATGTAGATGTAGATGCTTCCCCCTTGCTTCCACGATATGTCTGCACAGAGTAATCTGGTCACCGGTATCGAACTGAAATCGGCCGAGACTGGATGAATTTGTAATTTCACCTAATTTAAGTGACCCCATGCTATGTTACGTGTTGTGTGTATGACTTTATTTGGATATGAATTATGCAGAAAATCTACTTACTGTGTACCATGACTGCGTCTTACTTATGTATCCCATGGATACCTCTCCACCATTTGATAGTGTTCGAGAACTGTCTTCATTGAAGCCTGTTTATGGCACTGTATCAACTTTAATTCCAGATAATAATGTCTTAGTACGTTACCCAGCTGCATACTTTAAACAAATAATCACTCCGAAAGCAATCCTCCAATTGAGGAGCACTTTGCACCAGGAACTTCTGCTTGAAATTTTCTTTATTATGCATTACCTGGTATTATATTTGATTCACTGGTGTAACGTGTCATTCTTGGCCTTGTTTGGTCAGTCTTGTGGTTGTCAGACTCTCTTCCTGTGTTTCTTCTAAATCTGCATTTCCTTTCAAAACACGTGTTTTGCAGCACATGTTGAAACTAAACGTTTAGAAAAAAAATAGGATGGAAACAGCAACTCGCAGAGGAGTGATACTAACCTGAGTGTTATTAAACTGAGTTTACAACCAATGTGACAGCCTTTTGCTCTTTAATCTGAGTGGCTTAAAGGCCAGAATTTCAAAGCAATATTAAATGAGCTTGGACAATTCGTCCTTGTGCTCACAAAACTAGTGCTGTATGATGTCACCCATGTGAACCGGGGCTCTGTCGTATTGAAACACAGAATCACCACTGGGCAATGGGGAAGAAACGATGTATCATGGGACAGACCTCATCAGCTAACGATGCCAAAAACCATGATCCAACACCGACTGTTTCCCCTCTTGAGACGTATATTCGACCCGAGGTTGGAAACTGAGTGATGAAAGTCTCATCCGACCAAATGACGGCCCTCCATTGCTCCATAGTCCAGGATAAATGGATTGGGCACCACGTTTTCATTTTACAGGCATTCGCATCACTGAAGGGTGGTTTTGGAATTCCAGCTCTCCCTGTACTTTCCAGCTTATGGAGGTCACTTACTGTCAATTCTTTGCCGACAGCGTTCGAGAGTGCGATATTGAGTTCAGCAGTGACGTTAGTACTTGTCGTCCATTTATTTTTGGTCACAGTCCTCTTCAATACTGCGCATGACTAACCCACTAAACATAATTACATCAGCGTTTTGACTTAGCAGACTATGTCTTCCCGATTTCACCGTATGCGGTAGAAATCCTCGATACGGTGCCGAAACAACAAATGCTTCAACTCCCTAGTTTACGGAAGCACCCACCGTACGATCACCAACGATATGCCGTTGTTCGACTGATCTCCGACGTAATTCAGCCACAACTACACCGAACACTGTTTTGACCACGACTGGCACTTCGAACGTATTAAGGATATTGCACACATACAATTCGCGGTCCCGTACATCAGCACAATCAGCAGGTTTGAGCGTACATTTTTGGCGGTGTTTCCAAATTTTATAGGAATTTTTAGCTGGGACATGTGTTATTTTTAATTGAAGCCAATAAATTACACGTAACTGCATTGGTTCTAGAACTGCTGTATTTCTTGATACTCTGAATAACAACCCTGTTGGTCTTAATGGAGGTAATCGGTGAAATTTTCTAGGAGCCAGACGAAGGTAGTTTAAGAACTGTAGATTTTCCAGTACAGTGGTCATATCATGGAATGTTTTTCAAGTAGTTCGACTGCTGCACATAATTATTTACTTTAGGAGTGGCAACCAATTTAACCCTTATGTCGATCCAAAGTGACCCTCATTTATATCTATTGTATAGGAGTAGCAGTACCGGTAATAAATGTGCGTCCAACATAAAATGGTTTCCGAGTGAATCTGGGGGAAATACACAGGATAATTTGCGTCGAGAGCGCACATTGTTTAGAATTTATGACTTCTGGTCGCGGCCGTGAGAGGGGACTTCACGTGATGCTACGGATATTCCAAATATGACATTGGTGACCATTCAGAAAATCCGGATATTGTCGATTTTCCGCCATTGTTAATGTTTAGCATGAGCAGCCTTATCTATACCAACTCCTACCGCTTTGCCTGGTATGTATTTTGCTCGCGATGCCTATCGCTGTACCTATTCTGTTCGGCTGGTCTATTAAGCAGTCCTAATTACAGTTCATTCGAATACCACAGCGACAGGAAAATCAACCACCCATGGAAGCGTCCATTTAGCACACAGTCTCCGCTGTATCGATGAAGCCTAGTAGTATAGCAAACCTCACTGACGCCACCAACCGTACTCACACCGCTGAACTCACAAGACACAAACAAATCCCACCGACTCTTCATAAATGCGGCCAATTTTATTATCAAACTGAACAGTCGTATGACGACTTGACATTTTACCGGTACACTGCAACTTCTAGCCCATGAGATTTCGTCGGAGGCCAGCTTCGACGGTAATATCACTCCACTAACACTTTCCAACACCCAAGCGTGAGATTTCGCTGCTTTCACACATGAGTCAGTACACCTAATACCCGCCCAGACTTTCGTGGATGTTTGTTTCCCATGGCGTTCGCCATTCTACTCCCCCCCCCCCCCCCGTCTATCCATAAAAAACTGCTACCCTAATCCGTTGCTTTCGATGGGCCTTATTAGTGGGTTGTCACATCCAGACTTGTAAACAGCACGCTGCAACTCCTTGATTCTAATACTAACCATACCGCACAGTTAATACTAAAACGGGTTGTGTTGGTCTCCATGTTAGTGTGCGTGAGAATGGGCTTCAGTTCTCTTCAGAATCGCCACACAGAGTGAGCTTACAGTTGGTTACTTCCACTGAGTAGTGCTCGATAATGTATTTCACCTCACATCACATTCTGAGACCATTTGAGTGAAGGCAGTATTTGGCTTCTTTAGCGAACTCCCGAAAATGAAAACTTCCTGTTATAATTTCGAATTAATTCCGGTATAATTCAACACTGTAATGAAAAGAAGTAAGCCGCTTTGCTTTTATAAAGCAGCTATCAACTAACTGCGGTAATCTCTCTTTTATAATTAATTTTAATTATGAATCAAGCAGTCAGGGTGTGGTGAAGGTTTCGTATGTTATTTTCTAGACCTATATTCCTTCTTTCTAGGAACGTTATAATGAGTAATTTCCTTAAATTTTAAAATAAAACGTTTTCCTGGGATTGGAGGAAGCGAGTAGAGTACAATTAATTTCACAGATGCGCAGTTGGAAAAGAGAATACAAAACTAAATTTTAAGAGAATAGGTATAAAACGTTGTATCAAAGATTATCTGCTTACCTAAAAAAAAAAAATATCTTAATGAGGAGTGCGATAACATTATACAAGCTGTAACAATAATGTCACACAATGTTAGGTAACAAAATACAGAAAGGGAGGAAAAAGCATTACGAACATGGAATGAAGAGGTTGCAAATGCAGTAAGAAACAATAAATTAGCTAATCTACAAGCGTTACAGCAACAGAGAGCAAGAGAGATATATAGGTAAAAAATGGTTAAAATGGCTCAGATCACTATGCGACTTAACTTCTGAGGTCACGAGCCCCCTAGAACTTACAACTACTTAAACCTAACTAACCTAAGGACATCACACACATCCATGCCCGAGGCAGGATTCGAACCTGCGACCGCAGCGGTCGCGCGGTTCCAGACTGAAGCGCCTAGAACCGCTCGGCCACAGCAGCCGGCGATATATAGGTAAAAAGGACATGTAGGTAAAAAGGAACGGAAGTTTTGTGATAAATGAATAAGCAACTTTGAAGTCGGTGTGCATGGGAGCTTAAGCATCTGGACAGTGAAGAAAGGACGGTAGAAAATACATTTTCCAGTCACATTAATATGACCACCCTTCAAAAGGCTGAAGAACAACCTTTTTCAGCGCGGACCCCTGCGAGATAAGTGGGAAGAGAATCAATAAGGAACTGGAAGGTACTGATAGAGATGTGAATCCTTGCCGACTCTAGTGCCGTGACGGTTGAGGGTCCATATCGCTTACAGCCTAATTGAGATGCTCCAACATGTTCCTGATTGGGTTTAAATCTGGCCAGTCTGATGGCTAGAGGAGTACGGCAAACTCATCCAGCTGCCCTTCAGAACACATACCTACACTGAAAGCTGTGTGACACGTTGCATTGTCCTGCTGAGAGATGCCATCGTGCTGAGGAGAAAGAAACTGCTTGTAGGGATGTACATTGTCCCCAAGGATAGACGCAAACTTGTGTTCATTCTTGTTTTGTGCCTTCCATAATGACGAGATAGTCCAAAGAATACCACGAAAAAATTCCTCAGGTGAAATTGCTTCCTCCCCCGGTCCCTGGCTGGAGCCTTACGACGAAGGGTGCAGGGTGTTTGCCTTCGGACGTTACACGCCGTCCACCTTAACGGTCATCTGTCCGATGAAGAATGAACTGTTTTTCACCTGAAAAGGCCACCTGTCGCCACTCAGTGGACATCCAGCCGTGCAAATTCCTGCCTTCGTCACCGGTGAACAGCAGTCAGCACGGGTGCACTTAACAGGCACCAGCCAGAGATCCACATGCAGCACCGTTCTCTGGACGGTTGTTGAGGACACACTTTAGGCAGCGCCTTGTTTTTTCTGGGCGGTCATTTGCACAGTCTGCAAACAGTTGCACTGCTGTTCGTCGTGCACAACAAATGCCTCGGCGCCTGTCATGGACGGCACCATGCTGGCATTCACGGTATACTTTAACCATGGCGATACATGGACTGCTCACAAACTTAGCCGTTTCGGAAGTGCCCTCTTTGGGCATCAGATGGATCGCTCCGTTTCCGCGTTACGGCAACGACTGCACTGTTTCCGCGTCACCCGACGTGCTTTGTACACCTGCCATTGATACTGCTGCAACCTGCCCTCTGTGAGTGATTAGTCCATATTGACGTCGAACATGGTTGGTGGCCACGTTGATGAGACTGGACCATGTATTAATGTAACTGAACACGAATAATGGATAAAACGTTATAGAGATTTGTGGTCTAATGACTTCCTAGAAAAAAAAGGGACCGATGAATCTATTCATAGCAGTGTGGATTCTAATACTCAAGAGGGACCAGAAACAGTATGAAAAGAAATCGATTATAGGAACGCTACATGAAAAAAAATTCTTAATTGTAGACATATGGGAGGCCGATAATAAATCAGACATTTATAAATCTAATTAGGCTAATAGATAGAATGGGTGTCATATTCCAAGATCCTAATCGCATGTTCACGTTATGCCTATATTTCAGAAAGTGAAAAGTGAGAAAATGAGAAGTGAATAAGCATTTTGAAAACAAGATGTAAAATATATGCAAGAATATCGACTAAAAGAGTACGAGTCACAAGAAGGAAAAAAGTGATTTATAAAGGGATGATCCTACATAGATTTCACATGCACAGTAAAAAAGATAATAGACAAGAGGGAGGAAAATTATATTGAAACTCTTGTAGCTTTTATCGATTACGAAAAATAATTCACCGATTAAGTAGGGAAAAAGTATGGGAAAATACGGCTCAATGAGGATATCCCACCCACATCATTAAAGTATTAAAACGTATATACAAGGACACAAAGAAAAACGTACTGGTCGAAAACAGAAGGTATAGCAAAAAGATACATGTGAAGCAAGGTGTTCATATGTGTGTTAGTTCCTAAGGTACCAACCAGCTCAGGTCATCGGTCCCAAGACTTACTCAATACTTAAACTAAATTAAACTAACCTATGCTAGGAACAACACACACACCCAGGCCCGACGGGGGACTCCAACCTCCGTCGGGGGAAATGCAAAGAGTCAGGCACACTTGTAACTTCCCTCCTATTTTGTTCACAATTTGTAAAAGAGGCCTTGTTAGACACTGAATGTATAAAATGGACGGAGGAATTTGTATTGCACAAAATTCTATGCTTAACGCGATGCTGCTTGCTGATATTAAGATTATTGTAAGCAAAACTGAAGACGAGTTGCAAAAGCTGTTCCGCAGAGTGTCAGGAGCTCGTATTGTTAGCCATTCAGCAGATTGTAATAACACTTACAAATTGTATTTTTAGTGCAAACACATACTTTTTTTAAGGGGAACGATCCCTACTGCCATTAACAGACTAAAACTAGAGTAAATTAGAATGTCCGTGGTGTTTGGCGCAGGATTCTAGTAGGAGTCGTTTACGAAATATTGTTTCTGAAAAGTTTCTGTACTGATACTTGATTATACCTTTCACCCTGCGTTGTTGCTAGGCACGTAGTTGTTAGGGTTCAACATCTACTTCTACATCTACTTACATACTCCGCAGTCCACGATACGGTGCGTGGCACAGGATACCTCGTACCACAGCTAGCATCTTCTCTCCCTGTTCCAATCCCAAACAGAACAAGGGAAACATGTCTGCGTATACACCTCTGTACGAACCCTAATCTCTCTTATCTTAACTTTGTGGTCGTTCCGCGAAATGTAAGTTGGCGGCAGTAGAATTGTACTGCAGTCTCCCTCAAATGCTCGTTCCCTAAATTTCCTCAGTAGCGATTCACGAAAAGGACGCTTCTTTCCTCTAGAGACTCCCTCCCGAGTTCCTGAAGCATTTCCGACACACTCACTTGATGATCAAACCTGCCAGTAACAAATCTAGCAGGCCGACTCTGAATTGCTTCTATGTCCTCCCTCAATCCGACCTGATAGGGATCCCAAACGCTCGAGCAATACTCAAGAACAGATCGTATTAGTGTTTTATAAGCGGTCTCCTTTACAGCTGAACCACATCTTCCCAAAATTCTACCAATGAACTGCAGACGACTATCCGCTTTCCCCACAACTGCCATTAAACGCATAACCCACTTCATATCGCTCTGCAATGTTACGCCCAAATATTTAATCGACGTGACTGTGTCAAGCGCTACACTACTAATGGAGTATTCAACCATTACGAGATTCTTTTTCCTATTCATCTGCATTAATTTACATTTATCTGTATTTAGAGTTTGCTGCCATTCTTTACACCAGTCCCAAATCCTGTGCAAGACATCTTCTATCCTCCTACAGTCACTCAACGACGACACCTTCCCGCACACCACAGCATCGTCAGCAAATAGCCGCACATTGCTATCCACCATATCCAAAAGAGCATTTATGAATACAGAAATCAACAGCCGACCTACCACACTTCCCTGCCCAGATGATACTTTCACCTCCGATGAACATTCACCATCGAGGACAACGTACTGGGTTCTATTACTTAAGAAGTTTTCTAGCCTTCACATATTTCGGAACCAATCCCATATGCTCGTACCTTACTTAGGAGTCTGCAGTGGGGCACCGCGTCAAATGCTTTCCGGAAGTCAAGCAATATGGCATTCGTCTGATACCCTTCAACCATGGTTCGCAAGATATCATGAGAAATAAGGGCGAGTTGCGTTTCTAAAGCCATGCTGATGCATCGACAGCAACTTCTCTGTCTCAAGGAAATTCATTATATTCGAACTGAGAATGTGTTCGAGAATCCTGCAACAAACCGATGTTAAGGATATTGGTCTGTAATTTTGAGGATCCATCCTTCTACCCTTTTTATATACAGGCGTCACCTGAGCTTTTTTGCAGTTGCTCGGGACTTTACGCTGGGCAAGAGAATCGCAATAAATGCAGTAAGGAGCCAATGCAGTAGTGTACTCTCTGTAGAACCGAATTGGAATCCCTTCAGGACCTGGCGATTTATTTGCTTACAGGTGCTCGTGTGTTCCTTGAGTGCATTCTGACTTACCAGTCAGTTAGTGTGTGACAATCTAAGAAGTAGGTCGTGAGTGTACGACGGGATTTCCTAATGCAGAAAAAGCAAATATGCCCATAATATATGAAGAGTGTACGTGCGTGGGGCAAAATTGTCCATAGACGTCAACCATCACGGCAGCAATTTATTAATCTCTTCAACCAATTACGTGAGTGGTAGTGTAGCACCTAGACAACCTAACCGAAGGCAACTAGTGGGAACAGAAGAGGAGGTAGTTAAAGTTCTAACTGCAGTTGCAGCTGATCCGCAGTCAGTTCCCGCGCCGTCGCACGAGTGAGTGGCATGGATCAGGCAAGTGTCTTACGCATTCTCCGTGGACATAGATTCCATCACTATTACAACTCTCTCCATCAAGAGCTCCTTGGAAATGATTATGAGGATCGTGTTAACGTCTGTAAACTTGCATTAAGAAAGGATACTCCACATGTATCATTTATCCTGTTTACTGATGAAGCCACATTTACTAATCATGGCGAGGTAAACAGTCGAAACCAGGAGTATTGGTCCGTTGACAAATCCCGTAGATTTTGTCAGGTGGAACGTTAGGGTCCATGGAGTATGAGATAGTGAACCATCAGCTCATAAGCCCGTTTTTCATAGGCTGAACACTGAATACGCACAAGTTCAAATGGTTCAAATGGTTCTGAGCACTAGGGGCTAAACATCTGAAGTGATCAGTCCCTTAGAACTTAAAACTACTTGAACCTAACTAACCTAAGCCCATCCATGCCCGAGGCAGGATTCTAACCTGCGACCGTAGAGGTCGCGCGGTTCCAGACTGAAACACCTTGAATCACTCGGTCACAACGGCCGACTACGCACGAGTATCGCAGCCTACTACGCACCGTCTTCCACGGATGCTAGAAGACATTCCTTTCCAGACTAGGAGGATCCTGTGTTAACGATATTATGGCTGCCCACCTAGTAGACCGCAGTATGTACTCACGAATTGTTTTCAAATCATTGGATTGGACGCAGAGGACCTGTCTCATGGCCGGACCGTTCACCGGATTCGACGACTGTACACTTTTTCTGTGGAGAAATTGAAAAGCGCTGTCTAAAAGTACATACCAATTACACCCAATGGTATACAACGACGTATTACTGAAGTCTTATAGGACATTTCCGTTGAAATGCAAACACGCGTGCAGCAGTTATTCCATACCAGACTGGAAGCGTGCATTGCCGCTGCCGGTGATCATTTTCAACACATCCTGTGTGGTCAATTGTCTCGTTACTTATCATAATCCGCACAATTAGTATTTGCGTTTGATTGTTCTTTAGTGTTTACTAACAAGGTATTGTATGTGTCGGTGTGAGAACTTTACAAAATACAATGTCTCTGACTGAATGTTAATTTCCTGAATCCTAATTTACCCTTATATCAATAGGCATTGTTCCATTTAAAAATGTATATATTTGGACACAAATACCTTCTAAGTAATATTGCAATGTACTTGTTGGTTAACAATACGAATTACCGACTACCAATCCATTCTCTGAAAGCTGCACATCAGTAGCACCTTCCATTTCCGCAGTATTTCTGGTGAAAGCTTTAGGTGATTCACCCTATATTTGTTACTTAAGTTATGGGACGAATTTAATTTCAAAATTTCCATAAAGACAAAAACTGTGGCTTTCAAAGGTAAATATGCTGTTAGAGCCAACATTGTAGTCATCGAAACTATATTAGAACAAGTTACAGGTTTTAATTACTTAGGAACATATGTAAGTTATAGATATGAATAGGATCTTAGAAACAAACCCATATTGCAGCAAACATGCGGTGAAATAAATAGAAGCCTAAAAACTAATACCAGAAGGAAAACACAAATGAAGGTCTACAAAGCAATGCTGTGACTCTTGACAAAAGCTAATGAAAACAAGATACAGGCTGCCGAAATGAGAATTTATCACAACTAAATGGGTGCTCAAGTTAAAAAGGTAAGAGTAAATCTAGAGACAAACAGCTTGGAAATTTTACTTGTAAACTATAAAATATAGAAGAGAGAATGGGAGTCTCAAAGAAGAGTGTTGTTCCACAGGCCTAAGAGAACAAGATATCCGTTAAGACCAAGGAAACCATGCCGTACATGTTTCGAAGCCGGGACAGGCAACATCGCCTAATCTATGGAATGAAGAAGAAGAAGAAACTTAAAATTCGTAAATGCCTACAGATTATATAACGAAGCAGTTCACGTGCAGATATATCACTACGAAATTATAACTAGCCTTGTGTATTTCACATAATTCACTTTCCAAATAAGTTTACATAAACTGACATGAAAAATCTCAAACAATTTGGACACAGTCAGCTGTTAAACATTAGTTCTATAATTAATATGTAACAAACATGTAGTGAGCACTTCATATGCCCTGTATACAGCATAATTCGTTTCATTAAAGTGTATATGAATGAAGAGAGTTCACTGTACTGTGTACTCAGCTACTAACTATATTATATTGTTTGGCCACTGTATACTGCCACACTTCTTGCAACTATGATAAATTGTTGCATTTTGTGATGGAACGTCTGCGGATCGACAGTAGTCGCACAGCGACCAGTTCATTTCCCAGTGACACAGATGACGGAATTCCATATTGTCAAACTTTCGCCAACGTACTAAATGATTTTGATTTAAAGAAGAAGCAAGGCACTGTCCCCTCCTACCTGTATTCTTATGCTTGACGACATTAAGCACTTTGATTTTTCATTCAGATAGTGGGGCAAGTCATCTGAGAGCGACACGGTTTGATCTCATGAGTCATCGTTCATTAGAATGGCTTGATGTTGTTCACTATTTTTTGCTTTCTTGTGAAATTCTTTTCATCCCCACGTAGTTACTGCTCTCAATAGCCTACGAAAACCGTTCCGCGTAGCTTAGTGTTTGCTTACCCACGTTATGTGACAATCTACTACCCTTTCATCATCAAGTTGAGAATCTCTGAAAGCTGTAGCAGCTGAGCTAATAACTTGTCGATTGTCACGATAACAGTCTTCATGTATAACCCAGAAGTCACGCTATTTATGACGGAGTTTGTACTGGGTAAGAACTGAGACTGTTAGCTTTGTTTAGCACTAAGGCCCAAATGTTTAAACACTCATGTCTTCTGTTACATTTATTTTTGTGTTTTTGAATTTCATACTCTCTCTCTACAACCTAACATTGTAACGAAGGAGTATCGGAGAAACGATTTTGGTAATTCAGTGTTCCAGTGGCATGATTTGCTACTGCCGATTTATTCGTGTTGCCAGACAAGTGCTGTTATATTCCTTAAGATGAGTATTAATTCTTGATTTTGTAGTTCATATGTACACTGTACAGCATGTGCGACGGATTTTATGTACGTCTGCTGCGGCGAGTGGCGGGCTACGTCCTTTGAGTAGTTCAGATTCGCTCTGACCCCTGGTTGCTTTAAATACGAAGTCAATGCCGAACCTTCCGAGTAATATGTAAATGCGATCAGTGACTGTTTTTACGAATGGGAGGAAAATTTTCCTCTTTAATAGTAGATTCAGAACTTGTATTGTGTAGTGCCTTATTTATCTCTCCGTCAGACTACCCGTGTCTTCTGAAGGTAGTTCTTAAATGATCGAGATCGTCTTCCAAGTATTATGGTTCACAGATTCTTCTGGCCCATTGATTGCAATATCTGTGAAGATACATATGCGAGTCGTCGGGCTTTCTGTACGTCTTGTGCTCTAAAATTTCATTGGGATTTCGAAGCACATCCAACCGGAAATGAAATTTAACTTATTTCCCTTTCTGCATATCGAATTTTATAATAGAATCAATGTCATTAGGAAATCTCAAAATTCGGTGAGTTCTTATTCTCCATGAGGGTTTATAACAAAAGTATCATCAGCCTGCAGAAACCAACATAAGGTTTTCTTCTTCTCTGTCTGTAGGGTTAATTCTTCATATTATTCCATACAAATATTCGATTCAACTTCACTAAATGGTTCTTAATATTAAAGACTTTTCCATTAAAGGTACTAAGTGGTATATTTTGTAAATGTTACACCATAGTAATTTTGTTTTGTTGCCTCTTTCTCCCTAAACACTTTCATCTCAAGATGATCTGCGTGGCACATCGACTCTGGTAGTCGTTAATAAAAAAAATTGCGATCTTTCATTATTTCTCATCTATTTCACAACTACGATCAAGATTCTGGTTACCATGCCGTAAAAAAATATAAAGATTTGGGTTTTATTTAGCTATGGAATGAAACAAAAGACCACAATAAAGTCCGTTTTATTGCTAAACACATGGAATACCAACAGTGAATAGAAAATAACGGGGGTTATAAAGTGCACTGTGGTTCAAATGGACTATTAAACATACACGATAACACCCTGGCACAGGTACGCTGGAAGCGATAGTAATGATGCACGATTAGCTGTGTCCGCATAGACCAACAATCAACTAACAGATTAAAGGGCAGACTAAGAAAACTACATACGAGCACCATTTCACCCACATAAACACATGGTGAGTTCGACTAGGTTAGTGCGTGAGTTATAAGGGGTGATCAAAAAGTTCCATTTCGAATGCCGTACAGTCCAGAATCGCTAAATCAATAGGGCAAAATCACTGTGGGCATTGCGGCAATCATCCTATCGATGCATAAGGTTGAAGATACCCGTTTGGTAAAACACAGCGTCTTGCGGCGTGAATAACTCCGTAAATGCACGCTGCACATATTCGTCCGACAGGTATGAACGACCCTTGCATGACCTATTTTAAGGAACCGAAGGAGTGATAATCGCCAGGGAGCAGATCAGGACTATAGGTCGCATGCTCGAGTGCCTCTCACTTGGGCTGGCGCAACTTCTGCGTTACGACATTTACGATATGGAGACATGCGTTATCACGAAACCGCAACACCACCCACAACATTGGTTTTCGAGACATGCGGCTCCGTTAAAACTATTCATTCTGTGACAATTGAGCCGTGCTGTGGCTCTCGTTGGTGCCGTGTGTAGGTTTTTGCCAGACCGTATAGTTTAGTTGGTATGGTTCCGTTGTTTGTCTTCTTCTCGGTTTCACTGCCGCCACTCGGTTTCGTAAGCGTTGCCTGTCCCCCTATTGGCAGCAGCGGCGTTTCTCGATATCTGCTGCCCTATCTTTGAGGCGACCTCGTTCTTCTTCTGTGTGGTGTGAGTGTGGAGTTAGGTTGGTCTGCGCAGAGCCACAACAGGCCAGGAGCGCTGGTGGCGTGTATGGACTGTCGGATCAAAGGGCAGTGGTCACGAGGGTGCACGACATCGTCGAAACCGGATCCTGCATGTTTAAGCTGGGTGCTTTGCAGTTCGCGTAGAGCAACCTCCAGCATTGTGAAATCTCGCGGTTCTCTAGTGACTTGGGTTCGTGTTGTTGCTCGTAGTGTCACCGAGGCGAAAAGCAGCGAGTGGAATACCTGGCGAAGCCGGATCTCATTAGCCTTCCTCAGCTCCCATTTACTATTTACTACTTTCAGCTTCGTACATTGTTAAGTTCAACCGCCGGTATTTTTCTGTCTTGAGGCCGCTAACGTTCCAATTACCTGCCCTGATGGTTAGTCTATGTTATGGCAGTGTACATATCCTCGCCTTTCCGCCGTTGTCCTATGAGGTGTGTAAAATCGATAGCTTCTTGATTGTAGGTTGGGTGGCGTTCTTCTACCTTGTTCTGGGCGCTCTAAGCACAGTATTCTGTGGGCGGAGCCCAGACTGCTGTTCTGGCTTTGGAGTGATTTTACATCTTGCATTTCTTTTTTTGGATGTCAGGTAGCCTCATCAAGATTATCATTAGTCGCTCGTTAGACTGCCACTAGTCCGAGCTACCATCTTGTGATCTGAATGCAAATTTTTCCTGCCTTTCTCCTTGCTTGCGAAAGTGTTTTTGGTGTCACCTACTCTGAAGACCATTCCTGGAGCACTGTCTGTCACTGGCCTTTGTGTTTTATTTTATTATTGTATTATTAAGTTACCATCATTTGTCTCACCTGTTTGGCAATCTGTTGTTTTTTTAATTAACTTTTACTATGCCATTCGCCGTTTGACAGTATATTTGTAAGATTTTTATAATGGTCATTTTGGGCGTTAAAGGCCTTCAGCCGTGATTGTGGTTACTTGAAATAAAATTCTGATTGCGACAACATTGGTTTGTTTTTAAAAATTATTTATTAAAATAAATGGGTGAAATTGCAAAGCAAACCAATATTAATTATTCGTGACCAGTCCACTGTATTAATCAATCCTGCCTTCCTTAATGAGCAGATTCCAACTATGTCTACTGGTGCTTGTTCTTCGGCAACGAAGAAGAGAATTTCAAAACGTTGGTCCCGTTCGCACTCCTCTGGTGATAACTTCACGTTTCCGCGTTTACAGAATGCACATCAGAAAGACATGAATGCCACACTAATCCCTTGTCTGTATACCAGCATCGAAGTCGAGCTACGTTGCATACATGCTGCAGCAACACCCTCCAGCGGAAACTGTTTTATTACCCATTATAATTCAGAAATGCAAAACTCTAACTGGGAGCAAATTACTAGGTGTCCATTTCGTCAACTCACGTGCAATTGCAGCAAATGCTTACCATCAATCTAATACTCAAATGCTCAGAATGGCTTCAATTATGACTCAAAATTGCAAATTTAGGCCCAGGATCTGAAATCAGCTTAGAGGGAGAGTTCCAAGACGACCATTAGCTGAAGCATTCTCTCCTGGAAGCACACATGAAGGCGATGTGTTCCCTCCATGGAGCTCTAAGATGATGTTTCACCCCCTTCCCACCGCCGACTTTTGGATCAAGTGTCTATATGCTTTCCTTCTCAAAATCTTGTTGTTTCTGCCAGCAGCGGATTCTTGTTAGGTAAAAGACGTGGGCTGCGGGAGTTCTGACCGATGCCAAAAATTCGTAAGATTGCTACCAATCTCGCTCCTCTTGTACTGTCTTCTGTGATTAACCACTAACACACATTGTACCTCTTACTGTGCAGCAGAAACCAAGGATTCTCTCCCACTATGAGGTTGGTTTCACTCTCCGATCAATGCGAGTTGCTTCCCAAATAGCGCCCATTACCCAGTGCTTACCTGCCAGGGGCCTACCTTTTATGATTTGCTTCCTGCTCTACTCTTGTGGGCCCTCGCCTTCTTACTGCCAGCCAGTGGACTCAGCTGATAAAAAATTGAACGGAGTTTTCAGTTCCGTACAGAAATGCACTGAAGAAGTACCCATTTACTTCACAAACATCGTTGTTTATTACATTTACGTTCACATGTTGCTTGTAATCTGAATTGATTTGGTAGTCCAGTTTGAATCGTTGGTTATTAATTAGTTTACTGAGCAGTTTTTGGAAGAACTGGCCCATAACAACGGGAACGAATATATCAGTGAAATAAAATTGTGTGCGTTTCTGAAGCTTGAAGAACACTTCCGACGTTATTCAGTGTTATAAAAAGGCACTTTACATATTAGAATTTAGAATGGTAGGTTTATTTACACCCTCTATTCCAGTAGTGCCTGCTGAGCTTCGTTACGAAATTGCAAGATAACATTGTCAACAAACAACAGGTACCATACATTATTCACTAAAAGTACGAACCCACGCACCCAGTCGTGTGTCGCGATGCTTCTTCGTGACGTATAAAATGGGTTGCGAAAACTGGAGTACTGAGACACGTAAATTTGTACGGTTATAATGCGCCACACTTTATTTTGTAATAGGACGGGCAATATTTTTTTTTTTTTTTTGTTATTGTACACAAGAAAGCACCTGAAACAGCCGCCAAAAGTCATTTCGGCTGGTCGATCATTTGAGTGATGCTAGAGCTATGCTTACGCTATGCACGAATTAAATGAAAAGGGTGAAAATACGACAGTGATTTCGGCTCTATCAGCATTCAAACGGGAGCAGGCTCTGATTCAAAAGTTTTACCTCATTTTTATTTTGAAGGGCACTATCAGTAGGCGGTATTTGAAAGGGTCTATAAGACAAAAATGTCAAGATTAGTTCCGGTACATTGAGTAATGTTGAATACGTTTACTAGATTATGGGTTAAAAATCAAGGTTGATGGCATTTGTTAGGCTAAAATTAATGAAATATATTTTATTTGTTGATATCGTCACGTATCATGTGGGCATAAAATGAATCCCGTTAATTCAAGACATGTTTCCACCGTGGCTTTACCTTCGTATGATACTTTTATCTACTATTAGCAGAATCGTCAGTGAATCAAAAGTCATTAAAATATTTTGTATTTATTTTTTATTTTTTACGTCGTGTAAGGTATACGAAAAGTAATCACCACAATAGATGTATGTAACAAGTTTTTAATGCTATCATCAGTCCATTTCCCGGAACTTTGTAAGTAGGATTCACGTTCTTACTTACGGTTACGTTGTTTATTCATGTTTGCATGTTTTATGTTACGCTTTCCAACTGACGCAAAGCTGACAAACATGAATCAACAGACTAACTTTAAATTAAGAGACCAATCTATGATGTTGATAACGATGCTGCAGCTGTGTCACGTCAAATAACAGTATTACCCGAAGCTGCAAATTTAACGGTACTGCGTCGTCGTTTAACTAGTATTTGAAGGCTGAAGACCAAGTTGAGAAGAAAACATCAGAATAATTATTTTTACAGTAAGAGTATTTATTGCGAAGTTGGGGCCCCGCAATTTACCAGTGCGCCAGAAAACGCTTTACCTTAAACAAAGGTGTGGACGGGCGTCTGTAACGGGTACGCCGTGGCCCCTTGAGTGGGACGAGTAGACTGCTCTGATTCGAGGCTGCAGGCGGTTTCCAACGAGCGCTAAAACAACACTGCGCGACCTGCTGGCGCCTACCCGCCTAACAAGCGGCCGCAGCGCAAGGAGGGCGGCGAGACGCACAAGTGCGTGGCGCTCTCCACGCACTCACGCACAAAAACACGCGCAGCGCGACGTGGCGATGCGCCCTGTTGAGAAACAACGGACTGCCTGCCACGCACCCGCGGGAGCTGTAAGCCATCTCACGGAGAGACCGGCGGGCCCGCCGGCGCGCTTAACGCCTCTTTATTAACGGCTAAGAGCCGGGCACAGCACGACACCGTTGTCTGCCCATTGTGCTGTGGATCGCAACAACGGTCGCTTTCTCTCTAAGAAGCAGCGCCATTGCCGCTTCCCCGCTTCACCGAAGGCAAGCGTTTGGCTTTACCAAGCTTCACTTCATTCTGAACACCGCCATTTTGAGCCTTTCGAACTGGCATTCATACACTTACCGCTAAAAATGCTGCTGTCGGAGCACAAATAAAGCGAAAACATTCCTCTTTAAAAGACTGTAACAGACAATTGGAGAACCAACTGCTTCTATCCCTATTCCGCTTTCCCCCCAAAAAAATTTGGCATGCGGACGTACTTGCACTCTTTTCACACTGAACATCCTAAATTCCTTAACCAAGTCTCTCTTTGTATTGAAGCCGTACTCATCACCTTCCTCTCACTGCCACTTTCTATACACGCTATGTTATCAAAAGTACCCGGACACGGCTGAAAATGACTTGGGGCCCTCTATTAGCAACGCTGGAATACAGTATTGTCTTGGCCCACCCTTAGCCTTGATAACAGATTCCACATATCTACCAGGTTCTTTTAAAGAGGAACATATTAGCCTATTCTGCATTATGACACAAACATCTTTCCACTGGTTCCCTTCTTTGACCCGCTACAGCAAGATGTACTGCTTGTGAGAAGCGAATTCTATCAGTCAGTAATGACAGTTTATATACATACTTTGATACATAATAAACAAGTAAATACGCTTAGCATAAGCTCCATCCGAACAGGTCTCGGAAGGCCCAACGAATAGCGACTGACCCAATGTAACCCCCCGACGATAGACATCATTTGGATGCGGCTAAGGAAGAGTATTTGGTCACCACACTGCTCTCCACATACACTCCTGGAAATGTAAAAAAGAACACATTGACACCGGTGGGTCAGACCCACCATACTTGCTCCGGACACTGCGAGAGGGCTGTACAAGCAATGATCACACGCACGGCACAGCGGACACACCAGGAACCGCGGTGTTGGCCGTCGAATGGCGCTAGCTGCGCAGCATTTGTGCACCGCCGCCGTCAGTGTCAGCCAGTTTGCCGTGGCATACGGAGCTCCATCGCAGTCTTTAACACTGGTAGCATGCCGCGACAGCGTGGACGTGAACCGTATGTGCAGCTGACGATCTTTGAGCGAGGGCATATAGTGGGCATGCGGGAGGCAAGGTGGACGTACCGCCGAATTGCTCAACACGTGGGGCGTGAGGTCTCCACAGTACATCGATGTTGTCGCCAGTGGTCGGCGGAAGGTGCACGTGCCCGTCGACCTGGGACCGGACCGCAGCGACGCACGGACGCACGCCAAGACCGTAGGATCCTACGCAGTGCCGTAGGGGACTGCACCGCCACTTCCCAGCAAATTAGGGACACGTTGCTCCTGGGGTATCGGCGAGGACCATTCGCAACCGTCTCCATGAAGCTGGGCTACGGTCCCGCACACCGTTAGGCCGTCTTCCGTTCACGCCCCAACATCGTGCAGCCCGCCTCCAGTGGTGTCGCGACAGGCGTGAATGGAGGGACGAATGGAGACGTGTCGTCTTCAGCGATGAGAGTCGCTTCTGCCTTGGTGCCAATGATGGTCGTATGCGTGTTTGGCGCCGTGCAGGTGAGCGCCACAATCAGGACTGCATACGACCGAGGCACACAGGGGCAACACCCGGCATCATGGTGTGAGGAGCGATCTCCTACACTGGCCGTACATCTCTGGTGATCGTCGAGTGGACACTGAATAGTGCACGTTACATCCAAACCGTCATCGAACCCATCGTTCTACCATTCCTAGACCGGCAAGGGAACTTGCTGTTCCAACAGGACAATGCACGTCCGCATGTATCCCGTGCCACCCAACGTGCTCTAGAAGGTGTAAGTCAACTACCCTGGCCAGCAAGGTCTCCGGATCTGTCCCCCATTGAGCATGTTTGGGACTGGATGAAGCGTCGTCTCACGCGGTCTGCACGTCCAGCACGAACGCTGGTCCAACTGAGGCGCCAGGTGGAAATGGCATGGCAAGCCGTTCCACAGGACTACTTCCAGCATCTCTATGATCGTCTCCATGGGAGAATAGCAGCCTGCATTGCTGCGAAAGGTGGATATACACTGTACTAGTGCCGACATTGTGCATGCTCTGTTGCCTGTGTCTATGTGCCTGTGGTTCTGTCAGTGTGATCATGTGATGTATCTGACCCCAAGAATGTGTCAATAAAGTTTCCCCTTCCTGGGACAATTAATTCACGGTGTTCTTATTTCAGTTTCCAGGAGTGTAGTTTTCACCACCAGACACTCTACTTCTCAATCAATTAGCTCGTCAATTGGCCTGCGTGCACCCTACTTGCGATCAACGATCGACAGATGAGGATGGTTACCCATCCAAGCGTTAGCCAATGTAACTTCGGTGGTCTGACGAGAATAGTAATACTACTGCGACAAGGCTATTGACGAAACACAGTATGAGGTTCTGGACACTTAGCTCATCAATTCCCATTCATAAAAAACGACCGGACTATGAATTGTAAAGATGATATCAGAAGGACACTGACGGAAAACACTAGCAACACCATAAATTGAAATTTCGGGAATACATTTGTCTAGGTAACATATCTAAGTGATTAACATTGCCAGATCACAGGTTAAAGTAAGCATGAGATTAGCCGATGCAAATGTGAAATGCTGGTACATTAACAACCGGTGTAGCCGTCAGAATGTTGATTGCGAACATGCTGAATTGTATACCTTGTGTTGCACAGATGTCGGATATCAGGTTGTGGGATGGAGTTCCATGCCTCTTGCACTTGGTCGATCGGTAAATACGGTTGTAGTGAATTTTTCTACTGAACACTGTTTGTGGATGATGCTGGAGTTGTCGTCTGATGATGTCCTGTATGAGCTCCATTGGAAAAAAATCTGGTGATAGATCAGGTCAAGGCAACATGCCGACACGCTGTAGAGCGTCTTGGCTTACAACGGCGGTACGTGGGTGAGCGTTGTATTGTTGGAAGACACGCACTGGAATGCTATTCGTTAATGGCAGCACAACATGTCGAATCACCACATTGACGTACAACTTGCAGTCAGGATGCCTCGGTTAAATGTGAGAGTGCTCCTGCTGTCATGTGAAAAGACGCCTCAGACTCTAGCTGCAGGGTTTTTAGCATACACATAGGTTAGTTGTAGGCCCTCAACTGGCTTCCTTTTAACCAACGAATGGCAGTCACTGGTACCAAGACAGAACCAGCAATCATCGAAAACCCAACCGACATCCACCCTGCCCTCCCATCACATCTCGCTTCACACTACTGAAGTCTCGTTTTTGCGTCAGCGGAATGCACGTTACAGGACGTTTGACTCGGAACTATCCTTGAAGTAACCGATTTGCAGCAGTCTATAGTGCCATGGCGGTGCCAGATGCTGCTAAAAATGCTTCTGCACATTCTGTACGAAGCGCCAGAGGCGCATACCGAACACGATGGTATTCCCTCTCGGTAGTGCTATGTGGAGGTCCGGATAACTGTCTCCTCTCTCATGACCACCGATCGCAGCAATGACAGACAGTGGCTCCATTCCCACCAAGACTTTCTGTAGTAATGCAGAAGAAACATCCAGCTTCTCATAATCCTACGAAACGACCTCCTTCAAGCTCAGTGAACTATTGTTAATGGCATCGTTGTCGCCATAAGGGCAATCTTGAGTAACATTAACTCTCCCAATCCAGTCTCAAACGTAACACGCTCACGACCGGTACAGGGTGTGTTTAGAGCAAACACAACTTTCATCCTAGAAGTGGCACTACTAGCGCCACTCTTATGCGATTTGTGCGAAATTGGAATATACATCATGTTTCAGATGAAGGAACACGCCTACTTGAGCTTTCTAAGCTACTTTCCGGCATATGAAGACCCTTTTTATCCCTTTTTCACCACTGCAGTACCACTTGGGGCGTATTTGTACACTCCTGGAAATTGAAATAAGAACACCGTGAATTCATTGTCTCAGGAAGGGGAAACTTTATTGACACATTCCTGGGGTCAGATACATCACATGATCACACTGACAGAACCACAGGCACATAGACACAGGCAACAGAGCATGCACAATGTCGGCACTAGTACAGTGTATATCCACCTTTCGCAGCAATGCAGGCTGCTATTCTCCCATGGAGACGATCATAGAGATGCTGGAAGTAGTCCTGTGGAACGGCTTGCCATGCCATTTCCACCTGGCGCCTCAGTTGGACCAGCGTTCGTGCTGGGCGTGCAGACCGCGTGAGACGACGCTTCATCCAGTCCCAAACATGCTCAATGGGGGACAGATCCGGAGATCTTGCTGGCCAGGGTAGTTGCTTACACCTTCTAGAGCACGTAGGGTGGCACGGGATACATGCGGACGTGCATTGTCCTGTTGGAACAGCAAGTTCCCTTGCCGGTCTAGGAATGGTAGAACGATGGTTTCGATGACGGTTTGGATGTACCGTGCACTATTCAGTGTCCCCTCGACGATCACCAGAGGTGTACGGCCAGTGAAGGAGATCGCTCCCCACACCAAGATGCCGGGTGTTGCCCCTGTGTGCCTCGGTCGTATGCAGTCCTGATTGTGGCGCTCACCTGCACGGCGCCAAACACGCATACGACCATCATTGGCACCAAGGCAGAAGCGACTCTCATCGCTGAAGACGACACGTCTCCATTCGTCCCTCCATTCACGCCTGTCGCGACACCACTGGAGGCGGGCTGCACGATGTTGGGGCGTGAGCGGAAGACGGCCTAACGGTGTGCGGGACCGTAGCCCAGCTTCATGGAGACGGTTGCGAACGGTTCTCGCCGATATCCCAGGAGCAACAGTGTCCCTAATTTGCTGGGAAGTGGCGGTGCGGTCCCCTACGGCACTGCATAGGACCCTACGGTCTTGGCGTGCACCCGTGCGTCGCTACGTTCCGGTCCCAGGTCGACGGGCACGTGCACCTTCCGCCGACCACTGGCGACAACATCGATGTACTGTGGAGACCTCACGCCCCACGTGTTGAGCAATTCGGCCGTACGTCCACCCGGCCTCCCGCATGCCCACTATACGCCCTCGCTCAAAGTCCATCAACTGCACATATGGTTCACGTCCACGCTGTCGCGGCATGCTACCAGTGTTAAAGACTGCGATGGAGCTCCGTATGCCATGGCAAACTGGCTGACACTGACGGTGGCGGTGCACAAATGCTGCGCAGCTAGCGCCATTCGACGGCCAACACCGGGGTTCCTGGTGTGTCCGCTGTGCCGTGCGTGTGATCATTGCTTGTACAGCCCTCTCGCAGTGTCCGGAGCAAGTATGGTGGGTCTGACACACCGGCGTCAATGTGTTCTTTTTTCCATTTCCAGGATTGTATAAGCGCAACATGACGTGGCATAGACTCGGCTAATGTCTAAAGTAGTGTTGGATGGAATTGACACCATGAATCTTGCAGGACTGTTCTTAAATCACTCAGAGTACGAAGAGGTGGATATGTCTTCTGAACAGCACGTTGCAAGGCATCCCACATACGCTAAATAATTTTCATGTCTGGGGAGTTTGGTGGCCAGCGGAAGTGTTCAAATTCAGAAGAATGTTCTTGGAGCCACGCTACAGCAATTCGGGACGTGTTGGGTGGCGCACTGTCCTGCTGGAACTGCCGAGTCCGTCGGAAAGCACAATGGACATCAATGAATGCATGTGATCAGACAGGATGTTTACGTACGTGTCATTTCTCAGAGTCATATCTAGACGTATCAGGAACCCATATCCCTCCAACTGCACACGCCCCACACCATTACAGAGCCTCCAGCAGCTTGAATAGTCCCCAGCTGACATGCAAGGTACATGGATTCATGTACATTCAATCGATACAATTTGCAACCGTATTCCTCCGACCAGGCAACAGGTTTCCAGTCCCCAACCGCCCAGTATCGATGTTCACGGTCCCAGACGTGGCATAAGGCTTTGCGTCGTGCAGTCATCAAGGATACACGAGTGGGCCTTTGGCTCCGAAAACCCATGTCTATGATGTTTCGTTAAATGGTTCACACACCGACACTTGTCGTTGGTCTAGCACTGAAATCTGTAGCAATTTGTGAAGGGTTGCACTTCTGTACCGTTGAACTAGAATCTTCGTTCGTCGTTCTCGCCGAGTCAGATACCGAGAAATAACATCTAAAACTGGCCGATTTTGGCTTTTCTTTGATTTTATTGTCAACACAATAATAATAATTTGTAGAAATATTTGCATAGAAACAGGATGGTAATATTTTGGCAGGGAACGAGAGGTACATAGTACGATGAAACAGAAATCACAGTACTGATGAGTCTACTGTATCGTATGACACAATGAGATCATCTGGGAAAAACACGCATCAAATGTCGGTAAATCCCAAAGACAATGGCCTGCAACCATGTTACTTATCAGTGAATGAACAAAGATTTCGCTTTCTCTTACGATGGTTACTTATTGGTGGTATAAGAAACAGATACTTGAGAAAGGAAACTGATATTAGCTTTCCTAAGAGGAGTGACTGAAATAATAGTACGTGATTTCCAGAAATACTTTTCGTCAAGTAAGTATCTTACTGGAGATGAACAACTGTTAGCCTACCGCTGTAACTGTCCTTTCCGGCCGTTCACCTGGAAAATACACTAAGTACGTGCTGACAACATTTGCTTTAGTTGATGCTAAGGCACCACGTACACAAAATTTAGCACCTTCAGTAGATTCGCAGGTCGACGGATCTTATAAGCAAAGCAATTATCGACATGAAATTGTAATAAGAATGGTGGAGCCAATTTTTTAAGCTTACAGAAATTTTAACCGGTGATAAATAGTTTTCGACGTACTCTCTTCCTGATAGTCTCAGAGATAAGGATCTTTGCAAGGTGGGAACACTTCGCCGAAATAAGCGAGAAGAATCTTCGGCGTTTGTCCTAAATAATTAAAGTAGAGAAAAATCTTCACTCTTTTACTTTCAAAAGGGCAAGGCCCTTGTGCCGCACAGCTCCAAGAGGAATAGAAGTATTCCTGTAGTTTCTACATTGAACCATGGCGCTGTTGACGTGGACCTGGTTGACCAACTGTCTAAAACAGAGAACGATAATACACGGCACTAGCCTGTTGTAGTGTTCTACAATCGATTAAATTTAGCTGCAATAAATAATTTTTTTCATTTATAAATTCAATAAGAATCAAGATAAAGCACTGATGAGAATTAGTTTCCTAATCAATCTTGGATGGGTATGTAAAGCCCCAAACAGAAAGGAGATGCAAAGCACCGCAAGTTCCTAAGGAGACCATGAGGTATTCACTTTCACCACTTGGAATGAAAGAGACTGTAAACAGGCAGCAAGAGGAAAGATATAGAAGAAAACGGAAGATACTACGAGTATTTTAGATCACAGGACAAATCAACCAGGAAGTGATGCATAAGAGGGTCATCTAAAAGTACTGTGTTAATGAGGGTCCTATACAAGTATTGTAGTGTTGGTTCACAGACTACATTTATTACTCGTTTTCATTGCAATATAAGATCACTTTTTCTCTCACTAAAATAGTTCATATGTGAACTTCAGTACATTCAAGTGTTGACTTGGATAATTAATTGGATCATATATATATATATATATATATATATATATATATATATATATATATATATATATATAGTTTCAATATTGTTAAAATAACATTGAAAACTATGGTTGTTGACAGCTATCCCAACGAAACCAAAATGTAAGAGAAATTCACAGAGCTTTCCACCTCTTGACCAGCAAATTACACTCCATAAGCTCCCATCATGCTACAACAGCAATACAGCGTCCCGAAACACGACATCCGGTCCCTACCCACGAACAAGTCCCATTACATGCATATTCTCTCCCAACACAACGTCGATACTTCCACCCATAATGAAATATTCTTCCAACCATATCACACCATCTGAAGTTCTCCCTGTATCCTCCACCGCACAGATAGTCCCGTTCTCGTGGGCAGAGGTGAAGTTGCACTCGAGCACCACAAAAACATCGCTTCTAGGCCACAACTGTTATCAATACATCTGATCCATAGCCTCTTCCCCTGTTACCTCTGCTATCATCTACATCCGACCCTATAATTCCATACCCCATGATTTCCTCACCCACATCTACCATACGTTTTCCACCTACATGTTGTCGCCAGCTTCAGCATCCATAGCAAATCCCATGCAGAACTCCAGCAGTGGCGTCAGTTTACAGACTCACTACAAGGTGACATTATCCCCACCTCATAGCACACCTGTTGTGAAAGCAACACCACTCGAGACGTCCACGCATCTCCCACCCTCCTTGGACGCCTCACTGCGGAAGTCCTCGATCCTACTTATCTGCTTTTCCTCACCACGTCCTACACACAATCTCATCTCCTTACACACCATCCTACTCTCCACACAAAAGTTATCCATGTCTACTCCTGTGCCAACTGGAATGCCTACTGGGGATTCATTGGTACCCGGATTGGAGGCCACTCCCTATCTTTCCAGCAGTCCAAAAACATCTTCCACGCGATAGCCTTTTTGTAGCAGATCTTGTTGGACCCAATACCTGCCCACGTACCTACCAAAGTTATGTTCCTAATCACTCTGTTCTCCCACCGCTACTCTTCCCCCACGAGTCCTACTTCATCTCCGAGAACCATGTCACCAGTACTGCTCGTTCCTAAGGACCTGTGACGGGGCTGCACTAATTCTACACTGACAAATGTGGAGACACATCACGAACTTACTCAATGCTAAGATAATCTAAGACTAGAGCCAGACATGAGCCAGACTCTCTATTAGCTCTTCCAAATACTGGAAAGCATTACATTGTTCCACGCTCAATATTACAGTACCTCACAACAACTACCCATTGACTGTCATCCAGAGAAGAGCTGACCAATGTGTAGCCTATCTCTCCAAAATCTTCTCCATCCCTGATGACCCTCATTTTGACTGCTCCCTCTTTTCTGCCATCCATGAATGTACTAACTCTGCTGTCCTACTCCTTGATACCAATTTCCAGCACTTGGACAGCAAATGTAACACATCACTTGGTCACAGCTGCATCACCTATCGATACCTTAAAGAATGCCCCAACGCCGTTCTAGTCACCAGTGCATCTCTTTCTACCGTTGTTCTCTACATAGGTTACCATCCTGAACTATGGGAAACCTCCAAAATGCTACTTTCCTTAAACCAAGGAAATGTCCTACCGATACCTCCTACCGCCCCATCGACACCACCTCAGTGTACAGCAAGGTCGTAGAATCCCAATGTAACTGTCAACACTTGAACCAACACCACCTGTTTCCCATTAACCAGTGTGGCTTCTGTCCCATCTTCTCGTCAGCTTCTGCACGACACCTATAAATCCACTATTTTTGTGTCACTCGAACTAGAGAAACAATGTATGACATTCCAGTCTCCTTTTGAAACTCTAGACTTAGCACTCTAGACTTAGCACTTCCTCCACCAACTCATACACCTTCGATCTCAATGCAGGCACGTTGAAGGGCCCATTCACTATCCTCTCCTCAATCTCTTATACACAGCCAATTTGACCAAACCACTTCCATTTATCCACTTCTTTCAGTACGTTGATGACGTGGCATTCATCGTTCTCTATCCTCACTCCAGAAATACCAATAATCCCTCCAAACCCACGCCAATAAATTTATTTCCTGGTCTAACCAATGACTCCTCAAGATCTACCCTTCCAAAACTCAGGCAATAATTAGAGGATGCATCATCTGCACATTCCTTGTCCATCAGTCCTACCATACCATTTATGAGGGTCCCAACCAGTTCACTAATATACATTAACAAACTTTGGATTAACAATGAACTGGCAACTAGTGTGGAAACCATCCAGCAGGAAGCTCACAACAGACTAAAGCTACTAAAACTACTAATTGGTCAGACTTTGGGATTGTACCCCTCCATTGTCCTCCTCACCTATTAATCTTTGATCTGTCCTATCTTTTGTTATGCTTCTGGTGTATGGATCACTGCCCCACCCATTTGTATCAGTTCCTTCAGATCCTGGATGCAATCTGCAATCTGCCTTGCTTTCCACATAAATTCACCTTCCACATCAACTCATGCAATTATCACCTCTCCTCAATCACAGTGAGCACCTCCAAACAATCTACACCATCCGTAATCCCAAGTCAAATAATGCTTTGGTTCCCCTTCTACTTTCCAATCTTCGTATACTACTGCATGTTTGCAACATATTGCCGAACCATACACTTACACAACCTCCACATGCTCTCCCAACGAAACTTCAATCATCTCCCCCTCCAAGAGCGTGAACTCCACGGTGACATTTTCCCATCTTACCAGCTGTGGGTCCACCCAACAGAGCCCACCTTCTCACGGCTTCGTCATCCTTCCTCCTCACATTTACTGACTCTCTTCTTTCCCTACCTGCTTTTCTTCCCCCAATCCTCTTTTATCAACAATTATTGTTGCCACCACTTGCCCCATCTCCTCCACCCTCAATACAGTCCCAACAGCCACTCCTACCCCATTGCTCCTGTGCACCAGTCTTCCATCCCTATACCAATGCATTCCTACCCTCCTCACAGGCCAACCTTTTACACTTCGCCAACTGACTGTATATCCCCTGGTAGGTTCTTCTAATTTCTAGTGTCAGCAAAGTGTTTCTTATAAATAAAAGTGTGTTGACAACAAATTTTAAATGTACAATTACTGTCTTTCATGTTATCTTTTATTATTACTGTTTTTAACTACCAGTACTAGAAGTCACAACAATATATCTAAAAACTTCGAATTTATTTATCACGTTTAAAATGATTTAAATTCAGTGTCAATTTCTCCGCCAAGTATTTCGTGTTTTTATTTCATTTAGTTTTATATTGCCATTTCGCTGAAGACTGGGTTGCCTGTAACATTGAGGTCGACCAACACTGCCCATATGGGGCCTGGAGGGATAAATAACAATAAAGACAGCGATTATCAATGTGACGGATGAGCCAGTTCTCAAAACAAATTTTGGAAGTCAGTAATGTGAATGTATATGACATATTTTTTTGGCATTCGGATGCTTTAGGGTATATGGCCGCAGAGAAAGGCCACTCGGGGCGAGTGGTGTTTCACGCAAAATTTACAGAAGTGCAGATAGGGTGCAGTAAACCATCCTCTCCTCCCCTCTTCTTCTTGACCTTGGCACATGCTGTCCTCAGAATGGCCTTGGAGGTAAAGAAGTGCTGATCCTGGTGTCAGAGAAATGTAACATGTCCAAGGCACTTGCTGGCAAGCAGCGGGATTTTCAGGGTTGGCAATGAGGTATTACCTGGAGGCGCCTCGGTGCTCTTTCCAGATGGTTCTAGTGTTGCATGCTTCCGCGATCACGCCAGAGGTGGGGGCGAAACAGGACGGATTAAAAGATATAATTACCCTTTCCTGCCACAGATTACGTACAAATATCGTCAGATGGTTTTGAACACTCCATAGTGGTCCCACCCTGGACACGAGAGTAGACATTCCAGTAACACTGGGTGCCAAGGTGGTCAGATAACGTTTGACTTGGATGCAGCCCCACAATATCTTTAGAGTAGCGTTGAAAGGCTCAAGATCGTCCACAGCGCCTCAGTCTGTCAGAAACGTTCTCCTATTTCTATCGTACTGCAAGATGTCGTTCTCAACTGCGAAATATATCTGAATCCACACCCCAGCGAAACGGTTTTTTTTCATTGCCACCCTCTATGTCACCCACAAGGGCTTTTCGTGAAGACCCTGACCGGTGGTACGTCTGGAATATTTTCTTCGGTTCCTTATCAGAAAACTGCGTGATTGCAACGCTGGGTGTTGTTTTTGTAACCTCCATTGCAGATGGGTCAAAAGATGGAGTGAAATGTGGATAAGAGTAGCAGTGACGACTTTTCTGTCGTGTGGCATATCCATGGTGGCGTTTCGCAGAATTTTGGTGAAATCTGATGGAATTTTGACGTCATTAAGCCATGTTACACGCCACATTAACTTGAGGTGTGGCCTTCTTTTCGTATTTGTCGACATGTTGGTGTTTGGAACCTCGTTGAGCCCAAGAGCTACGTCGAAGGGCGAAACGCTTTGCCTCCATAAGAGGAAGATTTTAACGCTACCGGCAGTCGGCTTGGGGTTCATAGACCACTGGCCTGTAATTTATGGAAACTGCGTTGCCCGTGCGTAGACATCCGGTGGTACATACCTCCGCAATCCTGCCAGGGACCCGTCGAATCCGTAACATGTAGTACAGCTGCTGCATTCCGTTACAGAAGTGTGCCATCACGCTACGTAACAAGTGGTGGCTCAAATGAGTACACATTCCATCATCAGACCTATTTTGGAAGATGCATTCCCGATGTGCTATAAACAAAAGATATATAGAGAAGACAAAATTCTTTTCATAAATTTGCCTTATTTTACTTAACTGGTAGCATGTGATGACAGGTGCTTATCGGCTATCCAAGTCTAGACGCACGAGTGCTGTTCGGAAAGTAAGTTCCGATCGGTTACGAAATGGAAACTACTGCAAAAATCCGATGAAGCTTTGGACATTCGTACTGGGCAGTGACTCTAGTATGCCCGTCGATCGCGTCATCTTACTGTTATCACCTTTTAGCGCACAGTGATAACGTAACGATGCCTACAAAATAGTGTCTCCCGTCGAGTATGACAGCCTGGCGAGAGATTTCACCTGATGTCACGCAGCCGACAAAACCTAACTGTCATGCCGTTCCTTCTTCGTGACAGTTCTCGGCCGCACTCTGCAGGGTCAATTAAGATGGTCCTGCTAGGTTTTCGATGAGAGGTGTTTGATCATCCACAACACAGCCAGTAATTAGCTCCCTTTGAGTTTCATCTCTGCTCACATGAACTGCTGACTATGACTCCAACGTCTTGGCACAGACAACGACTGCAGATCAGCATAGAGAATTGACAGAAAGCACAAGCGCCTGCCCTCTATGACTAGGATACTGGAAAGTTGGTACAACGCTGCCACCAATGTCAAACCTGCAGCAGTGGCTATGCATGGAAGAGGCTGGAAAGTGCAGCTAGCTGTTGCAAATAAAACATTTTTATTTTAACAGTGGTTCCCATTTCAAGAGCGATCGGAACTTACTTCCGAAAGAACCCTCATATTTTACTGGATCTACGAAAAGTTTCCATTATAAGACTGTACAGTCCTGAATCTGTATGCTAATCACGCTAAATCAACAGCAATACTGATACTATCATCGAACCGACGCACCAGGTTGAAGACACCTTTAGTAAAAGACGTGTCCATTTGTGTGAAGAACAACGGAACTACTTACAGCACATCCTCATCTGACAAAAATCGCCTTTCTTAAGGGGACGAAGGCTTGATAATCGCACGAGGAGAGGCCAGGACTGGAGGGCTGGAGCTCGAGTGTCTGCTATAGGGGTAGCATCTGCGTTACGTCATTTGTGATACGAGGACGTGCGTTATCATGAATCAACAGCAACCGGTGTCGCAATTTTCCACAACGATGGTTTTCGACAGACAAACTGCCCCATGTAAATTTTTCATTCGCAGGTAGATGTCTGCTGGTGACTGTCGTTCAGCGTCCAAGACCAGAATAACAGCCCACTGGTCCTCTTTGGATGCATTTAGTAATAACATCGCCTTACATTTTCGCATTTACCGTACGCACATCGGTAAGATACAAATGCCCCACTAATACCTTATCTGCATGTGAGTGCTCTTACACCGGCATCGGAGTCGCGCTATGTTTCGTGTTCGCTGCAAGCAACGCCCTCAAACGGAAACTTTTTGATCTGTTATTACAGTTGGGTTATCCAGGTACAATTTCTGCTTTTGATTGTGTCTTTGTCTCACATCGACGGAAGGTCGACAAGATTTACAATGGATTAGGCAGGATTAAGGGATGGCCGGATATCATTCCTGGCGCTACCCGTCAACCACCAGGAGAGAATATGTGTACCCCAGCTGTCAGCGGGTGATGTTGTTAATCTGAAAGTGAGCGACAATTTTCTAAATGTTTGCGAATCTCAGAACTGAGGCGGGATTTGAATACCAGACCGGTGCCCACCTAGTGTGATGTGGGAAACCGCCTAAAAACCGTATCGAGACGAGCCGGTGCACCAATTCTCGTCGTTAATCCACCCGGAAGTTTTGATTCAGGGCCGAAATTGGCACTTTAGTACGCACGGTTGTAAGAGCAGTTTCTCAGGAATGTATATTTCGAAATCAATGACATATGTAATGTTAATAAGGAATATCAACAAAAAGCAGCTTCAGTGAGTTGTACGTGAGTTATTCTGAAAGCAAGACCTGATCTCACGCTAAATGGAAGCTATAGTGAAAGATCCAATGAAGCGTTACAGTTGTTTGTTCGTTGTCCCTAGTCTGCCCACCGACCGCGGGACTTGTTTCAGTTCCTAGAACACAGTGAGAATGTGAAGATATCTAGAAAATAGCGCCTCCCTCTGTGAGGGTCTTGTGAGAGATTTCACATGATGTTATGCAACCTAACATACCGTAACTGTCATGCGTTTCCTTCTTCATGACCATCCTCGGCCGCACGCTGCAGGGGCAGTAAAGACTCTAATGTAGCGTGTTCGATTGAAAGTTTTTGATCTCCCACCATACTGCCGGACGTGACTTCCTCTGATGTTGATCTCTGCTCTCGTGAGTCGCTGGCCGTGAAGACCACATTTTGGCACAGACAACGAGCTGCAGACCAGGTAGAGAATTGGCGGAAAGCAAATGAGGCAGAATTCTACGGGCCGGCCGGAGAGGCCGAGCGGTTCTAGGCTCTACCGCTACGGTCGCAGGTTCGAATCCTGCCTCGGGTATGGATCTATGTGATGTCCTTAAGTTAGTTAGGTTTAAGTAGTTCTGAGTTCTAGAGGACTGATGACCTCAGAAGTTAAGTCCCATAGCGCTCAGCGCCATTTGAACTATTTTCTTTTCTTTTTTGTTTTAATTTTACGACGAGGGTATTGGAAAGTGGGTACAACGCTACGACGAATGTTTACGTCGGAGCGGTGACTATCTCGAGAAGTGACTGGAAGGTGTAGCAAACTGTTTTAAATCTAACGTTTTATAATTTCACCGTGCTGAAGTGAAATATTTTTGACTTTCACAGTGAATTCCATTTCTAGATCGATCGGACCTTTCTTTCCCAAAAGGTCTCGTAATATTTACACAAAATGTGATATTATCCACTTATCAGGAAACTGTATTTCTTCTGAAGTGCTTTCATTGTGAATTTCACTTCATTTTATGCGATGCGTACTGTTTTGCTCTTGTAGCTGTTGCGCCGCTCTGTACTGAGAAGCGTTGTCGCGTGTGGTTTTGGAGCAGAAGGATAGACGTCAGGGTGTAGGGAAGCGAGACTCAGTGCACTGCGACCTGCGGCACGTACGCAGCACTGGCTCACCCCGGTGCGCATGCGCGGCCGCGGGGCGCCTCTGGCCGGTATGCCAGCCGCAGCGCGGCATACCGCCGACATCTGAATAATGCGGGAAGCGATAGGCGCCCCGCGCCGGCTACCGACCGGATGTGGGGCATTGCGGCAGCACGGCACGCCAGACGGCGCCCATGCCACGCTCTCAGAGGCTCTCCTCACGTTTCGCTTTGCGACAGCAAGTAACACGGGCAATGAATGTCACGGTCCAGCACTAGCCAATGTTATTAATGTACAGAGTGTATATAAATTACACTAAAGCTGAGAAAAGCATAGATAATTTACAGAAATGTTTGAGGCTGTACTGAATACAGTACATCTCCAAATTTTACTGTCACGTGCCACATAATCCCGACATTCCCGCTAGGTGACATGTGCGAATGAGTTATTACAACAGTCACCGCGGAGTTATTTAACGTTGCTGATCGTGCGCAGTGTAGTTTAAGTTTCATCATCCATATCCACTACGATACTCCAGAGCCAATACTAGACTAGATATACAGAGTCACCACCACAAAGACAACCGTTATTGATTGGTGCAAACGATTTTTGGCTGTAAGCTGTACTAATATGTACGGTCCTTTCTTTGTTGCCTAGTCAAATGTGGTGTGGAGCTTGGATTTAGGTTGTTCAGTAAGTGCCTAGGCCACGAAAGTATTTAACCAAACACTCTCTTTATTGATATTTAAAAATATTTAATGCACCCAGCACAAGACAATCAATTATCACGAGAGTAGCGTTTCATAACAGCAAGAACACTGTAAATTTAATTTTAGAATGATGCAGTTCGGAGCCACAGGGGACGGATTCTCAAATAGGCCCTTGGACAGTCAAGGCACAACGAAAACAGAGATAAGGTGCATTGTAAAAGCCGCAAAACATAAAACGTTAAGGGCAGTCAGTATTAGCCACAAATAAAGCATAAAGTAAAATTCTAAGTAGGCAACAAGACATTAGCAATGAAACCCTTAAGTTTATCTCTAGATAATAAAATATCTTTGAAGCAAGAAATCAACGAATCCTTAGAAACGAAGGAACAAGTAAAATTTAAGACTTGTGATCTTAAATGTTGGCAATGAACTCCTCACGAAGCCTTAAAAGCCCCTGACCTGTTGGAAAACTTCAACTAAATGAATTTAATCAAGCTAAGCTTTACAGCAAATTCAATAATTCTGTTGCTGCATCACAGCAGAAAAATGATTTATAGCAAACAGCTTAAGTACTAATGACAAACTAACATGAAAATGTGATACTGCACAACAATTCAGAATGAAGCCACGATATGACCTTTTTTTTTTTGTCGTCTGTCTACTGACTGGTTTGATGCGGCCCGCCACGAATTCCTCCCCAGTGCTAACCTCTTCATCTCAGAGCAGCACTTGGAACCTACGTCCTCAATTATTTGATTGACGTATTCCAATCTCTGTCTTCCTCTACAGTTTTTGCACTCTACAGCTCCCTCTAGTACCATGGAAGTCATCCCCTCATGTCTTAGCAGATGTCCTATCATCCTGTCCCTTCTCCTTATCAGTGTTTTCCACATACACTTTTCCTCTCCGATTCTGCGTAGAACCTCCTCATTCCTTACCTTATCACTCCACCTAATTGTCAACATTCGTCTATAGCACCACATCTCAATTGCTTCGATTCTCTTCTGTTCCGGTTTTCCCACAGTCCATGTTTCACTACCATACAATGCTGTACTCCAGACGTACATCTTCAGAAATTTCTTCCTCAAATTAAGGCCGGTATTTGATATTAGTAGACTTCTCTTGGCCAGAAATGTCTCTTTTGCCGTAGCGAGTCTGCTTTTGATGTCCTCCTTGCTCCACCCGTCATTGGTTATTTTACCCCCTAGGTAGCAGAATTCCTTAACTTCACTGACTTTATGACCATCAATCCTGATGTTAAGTTTCTCACTGTTCTCAATTCTACTACATCTCATTACCTTCGTCTTTCTCCGATTTACTCTCAAACAATACTGTGTACTCATTAGACTGTTCATTCCGTTCAGCAGATCATTTAATTCTTCTTCACTTTCACTCAGGATAGCAATGTCATCAGCGAATCGTATCATTGATATCCTTTCACCTTGTATTTTAATTCCACTCCTGAACCTTTCTTTTATTTCCATCATTGCTTCCTCGATGTACAGATTGAAGACCAGGGGCGAAAGACTACAGCCTTCTCTTACATCCTTCTTAATAGGAGCACTTCGTTCTTGATCGTCCGCTCTTATTATTCCCTCTTGGTTGTTGTACATATTGTATATGACCCGTCTCTCCATATAGCTTACCCCCACTTTTTTCATAATCTCGAACAGATTGCACCATTTTATATTGTCGAACGCTTTTTCCAGATCGACAAATCCTATGAACGTGTCTTCATTTTTCTTCAGCCTTGCTTCCATTATTATCCGTAACGTCAGAATTGCCTGTCTCGTGCCTCTACTTTTCCTAAAGTCAAACTGATCGTCACCTACAGCATACTCAATTTTCTTTTCCATTCTTCTGTATATTATTCTTGTAAGCAGCTTCGATGCATGAGCTGTTAAGCTGATTGTGCGATAATTCTCGCACTTGTCAGCTCTTGCCGTCTTCGGAATTGTGTGGATGATGCTTTTCCGAAAGTCAGATGGTGTGTCGCCAGACTCATATTCTACACACCAACGTGAATAGTCGTTTTGTTGCCACTTCCCCTAATGATTTTAGAAATTTTGATGGAATGTTATCTATCCCTTCTGCCTTATTTGACCGTAAGTTCTCCAAAGCTCTTTTAAATTCCGATTCTAATACTGGATCCCCAATCTCTTCTAAATCGACTCCTGTTTCTTCTTCTATCACATCAGACAAATCTTCACCCTCATAGAGGCTTTCAATGTATTCTTTTTCCTGCAGCCGTTTCGTATTAGCTTCCCTGCACTTCTTATCTATTTCATTCCTCAGCGACTTGTATTTCTGTATTCCTGATTTTCCCGGAATATGTTTGTACTTCCTCCTTTCATTAATCAACTGTAATATTTCTTCTGTTACCCATGGTTTCTTCGCATCTACCTTCTTTGTACCTATGTTTTCCTTCCCAACTTCTGTGATGGCCCTTTTTAGAGATGTCCATTCCTCTTCAACTGTGCTGCCTATTGCGCTATTCCTTATTGCTGTATCTATAGCGGTAGAGAACTTCAAACGTATATCGTCATTCTTTAGAACTTCCGTATCCCACTTCTTAGCGTATTGATTCTTCCTGGCTAATGTCTTGAAATTCAGCAAACTCTTCATCACTACTATATTGTGATCTAAGTCTATATCTGCTCCTGGGTACGCCTTACAATCCAGTGTATGGTTTCGGAATCTCTGTCTGACCATGATGTAATCTAATTGAAATCTTCCCATATCTCCTGGCCTTTTCCAAGCATACCTCCTCCTCTTGTGATTTTTGAACAGGGTATTCGCTATTACTAGCTGAAAGTTGTTACAAAACTCAATTAGTCTTTCTCCTCTTTCATTCCTTGTAACAAGCCCATATTCTCCTGTAACCTTTTCTTCTACTTCTTCCCCTACAACTGCATTCCAGTCGCCCATGACTATTAGATTTTCGTCTCCCTTTACATGCTGCATTACCCTTTCAATATCCTCATACACTTTCTCTATCTGTTCATCTTCAGCTTGCGACCTCGGCATGTATACCTGAACTATCGTTGTCGGTGTTGGTGTGCTGTCGACTCTGATTAGAACAACCCGCTCACTGAACTGTTCACAGTAACACACCCTCTGCCCTACCTTGCTATTCATAACGAATCCTACACCTGTTATACCATTTTTTGCTGCTGTTGATATTACCCGATACTCATCTGACCAGAAATCCTTGTCTTCCTTCCACTTCACTGACCCCTACTATATCTAGATTGAGCCTTTGCATTTCCCTTTTCAGATTTTCTAGTTTCCCTACCACGTTCAAGCTTCTGACATTCCACGCCCCGACTCGTAGAACGTTATCCTTTCGTTGATTATTCAAACTTTTTCTCATGGTAACCTCCCCCTTGGCAGTCCCCTCCCGGAGATCCGAATGGGGGACTATTCCGGAATCTTTTGCCAATGGAGAGATCATCATGACACTTCTTCAACTACAGGCCACATGTCCTGCGGATACACGTTAATGTCTGTAATGCAGTGGTTTCCATTGCCTTCTGCATCCTCATGTCGTTGATCATTGCTGATTCTTCCGCCTTTAGGGGCAATTTCCCACCCCTAGGACAAGAAAGTGCCCTGAACCTCTATCCGCTCCTCCGCCCTCTTTGAGAAGGCCGTTGGCAGAATGAGGCTGACTTCTTATGCCGGAAGTCTTCGGCCGCCAATGCTGATTATTTATCAAAATTTAGGCAGTGGCGGGGATCGAACCCGGGACCGAAGACGTTTTTGACTATGAATCGAAAACGCTACACCTAGACCACGGGTACACTCGAGATATCAGTAAACCTACCCAAAGATGTACAAAGTCACTCATGAGCAGCGCATATTAGATTGAGAGGGTCCGACAGCCGGTCAGTTTCAGTCATTCCACCAGGAAGGCGATACACGGTAGTGTTGTCTTTAGTTCAACCATGCCTAGACGGTCGATCGCGTCCGCATTGTTACTTTGTGTCAGGAAGAGCTCTCAACAAGGGAAGTGTGCAGGCGTCTCGGTGTGAACCACAGCTAAGTCGTGCGGTCATGAAAGATATACAGAGAGACAGGAATTGTCGCTGACATGCCTCGCACAGGCCGCCCAAGGACTACTCTTGCAGTGGATGACCGCTACCTACGGATATGGCTTGGAGGAACCCTGACAGCAACGCCACCATCTTGAATAATGCTTTTCGTCCAGCCCCAGGGCATCGTGTTACGACTAAAATTGTGCACAATAGGCTGCGTGATGCGCAACCTCACTCTCGACGTCCAAGGTGATGTCCATCTTTGCAACCACGACACAATGCAGCCCGCTACAGATGGGTCCAACAACAAGCCGAATGGACCCCTCAGGATTTGTAATACGTTCTCTTCACCGATGAGTGTAGCACAATGCCTTCAACTAACTCGGTCAGGATGAACGCCTTAACCACAATGTACAGCTAGTGCAGTAAGGGGTAGGCTCATTGCTGTTTTGGGGTGGCATTTTGTGGGGCCGACGTACGATGCTGGTGGCCATGGAAGGCTCCGTAACGGGTGTACGGTACGTGAATGCCATCCTCCGACCGATAGTGAAATCATATCTGCTACATATGGGCGAGGCATTCGTCTTCATAGACGACAATTAACTTCCTTCAGGATAACGACATCGCTAGACTAGAGTGGCCAGCATGTTCTTTAGACATAAACTCTATCGAAAATGCCTGCGGTAGATTAAAAAGGGCTGTTTATGGAAGACGTGATGCAAAAATCACTCTGAGGGATCTATGCTGAATCGCCGTTGAAGAGAGGGACTATCTGGACCAACAGTGCCCTGACGAACTGGTGGATAGTGTGCTACGACGAATACAGACATGCATCACTGCAAGAGGACGTGCTACTGGGAATTGGAGGTACCGGTGTGTACAGCAATCTGGACCACCATCTCTGAAGGTCTCACTGTATTATGGTACAACATGCAATGTGTGGTTTTCTTGAGCAATAAAGAGGATGGAAATGATATTTATGTTGATCTTCATTCCAATTTTCTGTACAGGTTACGGAACTCTCAAAAGTGAGGTGATGCAAACCTTTTTGTGATGTGTGTAATACGCAGAGAAAGTGTCCCATGTAAACAGCTCATTTTTAAGCGAACAGGTCATGCACCGAACAGACACGGTGCTCACCTTTTGCTAGCAGCACCCTGTCAAAAGATGCATCCAGCAGTTGGGGTCGGAATGTTCCACAAACGACCCACTCATGTGGCCCTCCATCATACTTTAGAGTGTACCAAGTCATACCTCATCCGAAAATGATAGTGTACCTTGAAAGTCCAACAACTGACTCAGCTCTACAGAGACACCATCGGCTCGCTGAAATCACAGGTAATAACGAACACGAGGCTACACAGGCTGCCCATAGCGGAGTGAGGATGACATTTGCTCCTTGCACATAGCAGACTCGAAATCAGCGTTACCACTGCTGCACCTAAACTACTTGCGGGCTCTGCGCACAACTACACTGACTAGATCCTACAACGAGTCACAGCCTTGGGGCAATACTTCACTGTTTCACTTCACTGACCGACTTTTTGCGAGCGCCTCCGCTCACTGCCACGAGAAGCCTCGGAAAACCCACGGCGGTGTCATCAGAGCGGCCGCTGTCAACTTCAGGCGAATGATAGCAGACAAGTAAAATCAAATCGAAAATTCGCAGTCGAAATCGCGATAGCATCAAACTTGCTCAAAACGGAACTGGTGCATTGTACCTGAATGCCTTGAGCCTAAAGCCTCATTACAAAATTCTCAATTACTACAGGACACGTTTACAGAATTTAATTTCCATCAATATGGCGCGTCACCACATTCTCATTGTGAAGTTGGCGCATATCTCCTTAGAAGATATCTCCTTGTACATGCTGCAACAACATCCTGGTCACTTAGATCAACTGATTTAAACACAATAGTCTTTTGTGTGTGGGGTTACATTAAAAACAAAATGTTCCCCCACTTCTGCGAAACGCCGACGAACTGTGACTATGCATACACACGCAGTTGCCACCATACATCAAGACTTAGTTGATAGATTTTGGCAGGAACCTGATTACAGTTGGAACATTTGTCGTGTTACGAAGAGTAGCCACATTAAACATTTGTAATTAAAGCTTGAAGATATATTCCATTCAGTGCTGTATCAAACGTTTCTGCACGTTATTGACGTTCTTCACAACTAAATATTACTTTTGTATAACAAATTTTTAAACATTGTGTAGTTTTCAAACCAGTACACCGGTAAACACGTCTCACAGTCACGCACTGCTGGCCGTCGAAATTCCAACATCATGTATGACAGTAAATAACAAAATTTTGTTTATTGAAGAAGGACGAAAGACGTTTAAATTTTTGGCTATACACGGTGCGTAATTTGATACATAGAGCTGCCACCTATGCCAGAAACAGTGGCTCTAGCTCAGCAGGGAGTCTATTGGGAATGAGCTTGGATGTCAGATATTAGGGTGTCATTTCACACTGCTGCAACTCTGTGTCAGGTGTCACCACTCGTAACAGCTGGCGACTGATGGTGAACCAGACTCGACAATACATGATCAAATGTTTTCATTGGGTGAGAGACCTGGAGAATATAGTGACCAGGCTACATAAGATTGCACGCGGTTTTGCGTTATTTTGTTGAAAGATAACGTCACGGAGAATTCAAAAATTAGGCGGAGTCGTCGACCTTTACTCTTCACAAATGGTGCTGGGCTGCCCAGGCTAATAGCTATGTAAACCAACTGCACTCAACTGCACTCCACACCACAGAACCAGGTATTAGGTGCACATAACGGTAATGGTGCAATCTAGCAACGTTCGTTCTTCTCGGAGCCTCCACACACGGATACGTTCGTCATGACACGGTACGCAGTCCAGTTAATCGACTGAAAATGCGTCGTGATGCCACACCTATGTTCAGTGCTGTCACTGGGCGCGGATCTGTTGCTGTGTATCGCTCTGTTGATGCACTTGCTGATATATAAGACAAGTATTACTACATACTTCATAGCCACCTAATTTTCCTGGAGGCTGGTCACTGTTTGGAAAGCTGGTCGCACTGGCTCGCTGCCACTCACATCTGCGCTCCTGTCTTGCTATATTTCCTTTGTCCTAGAAAAACCCAGCCTATAGGATTGATGCTTGAGAAATTCCCCATAACAGAAGCCCTAATACACTTACAATTGTTTTCACTACGCATTCCCCTTTTCACGTGCAAAGTAAACAATAGTGAATAATATATTTGAAAGATATTTAGCTGCATGACTATTTTTTTTTCATTTACCTCACACAATTGCAATTTCACTTTACAGCCATTCCCTAGTGCTATTTTAAGTCGAAAAAATTGTCCGACCTGTCTAAATGACATGTCATCGTAGAAATAACATTTATCTGGTCTTACAAACCAGTCATCGATACAAGAAAATGAGTGCATATCAAACACGTAATACAGCACGTTTGCTACGCATAATTTCAGCCATATTATGTGAGTCTGACATGTACTCATAAGTTTTATACGTTGATTCGGTTACAATACCGGTCGACATGTCATTTAGGCAGGTTAGATATTATTTTGGACTTGAAACTGCACTTGTGATTGGCTGTAAAACCTAAACTGTGATTGTGTGAAATAAATGCCTGCACATTTGCGGTAAAACTGAGTAAATTTCTTTCAAAAATTCACCATGGCTTTGGGCCTCCACGAAGAAGAATCATTAACTATTGAATTACCTGGTTTTCATCTTCCACTTTGTTAGTTACACTATGTTCACTGTCTCAACTCTCTACTTTTAGTCGAGTAAGCAGCTGTGTCGTTGTACCTCGGAGAAAGGAGAATGGGGATCAGAGCGGCATCCAATCACTGAAACCTTCCTGTCCTTACACTCTTATGTAGCAACTTCCGTAAGATCACTAATTGCTCCTAACTAATAAGAAGACGTGAGTAGAATGTATGTCCCGTAGCAAAACACCTGTGCTATTTATGTAAACAATACTAAGTTCTGCCTAAGCATATTTTATTTTAAGATATCAAATTTATGATACACCTTAGCGGTAGTGCCCTCAAATCTCTACTTGAGTTTGTATAAATGTAGGTTACCCGCAGACCACCACGATATCTTGTCATTTGCCTAAATGTACGGAATATTTGACGTTGATGTTTATATTATAATACATGGCAGTCAACCATGTTATCTTTCTTAAGTGTTCCTAAATATTCTGAATATTTAGCTCTTAGCCATCTGAACTTATTCTTGTCACTTTAGTGTGTTTTTCTATAATGACAGCGATGATATGGAAACTGTTATTGTCAATTGTACAGCGTAGGTGATCAAGGAGGACTCGTGATCGCGGACTCCCTTCATACACTTTGTGGCTTCCATATATTGGTCTGTATTTGACAAAAAAAATGTCTTCTTAACCGATTTTCGAAGATGTAGTACACTATCATTGACTTAGATCACTCTGCTAAAAACTGGAAGTATTTTACTTTAGTGGTTGTTAATGAGAGATACTTTACTCAAAAAAGAATGAAAGATCTGAAAGATGTGAGAGAGAGATTGTTACCCTCGATACACAATGTGGTCCTTGCTTCCACTTGGTATCTAACGAAAAGACGTATAATGTTGCATATTACTTCGATGGATCTACAAATTTGCGATCTCCTCAATCGCATCTAGAAGATGTGATTGCCACCTGTGTTAAAAGTTTCTAGACACTAGATAATTTAGCAAGTTTTCTAGCACATACCAACATTATCAGAAGAGAGTGTGGCTTTCTGTCGCTGAGCTTTACCTCTCCAAATAAATGACTGCAGCATGTTCGATGCAATAAACGTAAGAGAGTTGCAGATATAAGTGAAATCGTCTATATATCTTAAAGGGATCTATTCACACGATTTTAGAATGAAGAATACTGTGCAAGCGTGTCTGACATACTACAATTATAAATCAAACCATTATGAAGAGAAGGGACTAACAGTAAGTCGCACAGAGTTCCGAATTGGCCCCATATGTTTCATTTATCGTTCACATCAAAATGCTGAAACACTGGAGTCATCTGCCATTGAACTGATGATTGAAATGCATGCAAGAAAGCTGTTCCCAAGCACTACAATAGCATACTGTTTGACTGCTCATGATTCAGCTATAGAAAATATGCCTTCAACCAATTGGGTAACGAGGCTCAACTATATTTAAGAGACTGAATGCAGTTGTTTCATAAACAGACTGTGGAAAATGAAGCATGGTACATGCGAAAGTTAGTGAAATAAAGGAACAATACCTGATGATGTCCATATTACTGACCCATCCGCAATATGTAGTGCTTAATTCTGCGATTTTTCGATATTTTTTCCTCTTTGAGTGTTGTGAAAGACAGAGTACTTAAAAGAAATGTTATTTGTAGACACTGTAATACGCTTCCAAGGACGAGATGACTCAGTGCGGTTTTCCTTCGCACTATTCGCTTACATCTTTTGTGGCACAGCTGTACTGCTTTATTACTACTTGTAGCATCCATACTGCCTTGTCGGACCACACACATTTCTAGAAAGTGGTAAAACGGTGGCAATAGTTACATTTGACATTTGACATCTGCCAGCATTCTCGGAACCTGCACAGCTTCGTCGACACAAGCTCGTTCCTAGAAGAGAAAGGGAAGTGGTGGTGGGGAGCGCTCCCTCAGTTGTATACCGATAACACATTTCTCGCAATTACTCGATTTGAAGCGTATCGGGAAGCCATACATAAGCTGTGATTGTTATCTCAGTTGCCTTCTCACCATAGTTGTGTGTGCATTGCACAAAGTAAGGGCAACTAGCTTTTCGCATGTTCCATAGAGAAGTTCAAAAAATTTTCAAATGTGTGTGAAATATTATGGGACTTAACTGCTAAGGTCATCAGTCCCTAAGCTTACACACTACTTAACCTAAATTATCCTAAGGACAAACACAGACACCCATTCCCGAGGGAGGACTCGAACCTCCGCCGGGATCAGCCGCACAGACCATGACTGCAGCGACCTTAGACCGCTCGGCTAATCCCGCGCGGCCGTACAGAAGTTAAGTTCCGTACGTGTGCCACTGCTACGCGTGTGTGTATACGGGGCGTGCGTGTGCGTGTGTGTGTGTGTGTGTGTGTGTGTGTGTGTGTGTGTGCGCGCGTATGTGTCTTTTTCGGCTATGAATACGTGTATCATCCCCTTAGGTTGTACCACAGAAAATGTGTTTGCTCCGAAGGATATTTCTTTGTAGTTTGTGCCACTCGTAAGCACATTGGAGCTGCGATGACCTTTGGCTCGCCGCAGTGTCGCCACCTGTAGGCCGTTCCAGAAGCGATTTCGGTAGCGTGAAGTGACAAGACTGTATATTGGTGAGCTGGGAAGCACTTGTAATGGAGGATCTGGTTAGACGAAGTGGCTGCAGCAACCGTGTTCTGGTCGCGCTCTGTTCTGCTTAGGGTATGGGGGCTTGTAGTTAAACAGCATTACTATCAAAGTCGGCCGTACCGACCAGTATCGACTCAAATGGAATTATCTAAGGTACCGTGGTAGATGAGGCACATCTAAATTCATCAAACACCTCCTCGCTGTTAAAGAGAGAGAGACAATTTGTTAGTTAAGGGACTAGGTCTCTGTTCAAAGAAATATTCTAATTAAATTGTGGGCAATGGAGTTAATAAACACTAATTTTCGTCCCAGCAGTAGACCAGTGGATGGAAGACAAACCCCAAGTTTCTTCAATTATCCACATGGATGCGTAAATATGAAATGAAATTAACAGTAAGATAAATCACTGAGTATATTAGCACAAAGCCGGCCGGGGTGGCCAAACGGTTCTAGGCGCTACAGTCTGGAACCGCGTGACTGCTACGGTCGCAGGTTCGAATCCTGCCTCGGGCATGAATGAGTGTGATGTCCTTAGGTTAATTAGGTTTAAGTAGTTCTAAGTTCTAGGGGACTGATGACCTCAGAAGTTAAGTCCCATAGTGCTCAGATCCATTTGAACCATTTTTATATTTGCAAAATTGGTTTCCTTTAATCATTGTCAAAGTAATACAGTAAAAGTCACTCCAGATGTGCCAACAATTATAACAAACGCAAAAAAGGGGCTTCTGGCTGCCAACGTTTAGGATGAGAAGCATGTGGTGGGAATTTCAGCTATGTAACACATTAAATTTTAACTGTCCTAAATCCGCAGCTTGACAACAGTGATTGGTTATCATCATGGTGAAAGACTACATCCCTGTATTACACTTTTTTAATGCGAAGCCATCGTTCAGTGGTCATCCACTGTTATTATACCCTATTGCCTCTTGTAAAAATATTACCCGTCTCTCCCTATAGCTTACCACTATTTTTCTCAAAATTTCGAAACTCTTGCACTATTTTACACTGTCTAACGCTTTTTCCAGGCCGATATCTGTGAAAGTGTCCTGATTTTCCTTTAGTCTTGCTTCTATTATCAATTGCAATGTCTGGCGCCATTAGTTTCCTATAAACACCCTTAATTTTCTTTCTATTCTTCTGTACATTAATCTTGTCTTGAGCTGTTACGCTGACTCTGCGACAATTCTCGCATTTGTCAACTCTTGCAGACTTCGGAACAGTGTGGATGATATTTCTCCGAAAGTCAGATGGCATATCGCCAGACTCATGCATCCTACACAACAACGTGAATAGTCATTTTGTTGCCACTTCCCCCAATAATTTGAGAGATTCTTATGGTATGTTACCTATCTCTTCTGCCTTGTTTGATCTTAGGTCCTGTAAAGCTCATTTAAATTCTGATTCTAGTGTTGGATCCCCTATTTCTTATAGGTCGACTCCAGTTATTTCTCCTATCATATCAGACAAATCTGTCCTCTCATGCAGGCCTCCGATGTACTCTTCTTCCGACTATCTGCTATTTCCTCAGCATTTAACAGTGAAACTCCCGCTGCTCTCTTAATGTTTTCATTTCAGCGAAGGTTGTTTTGACTTCTCTATATGCTGAGTCATTCCTCCCGACAATCATTCCTTTTTCGATTTCTTCACATTTTTTATGCAGCCATTTCCTCTTAGCTTCCCTTCACTTCCGGTTTATGTCAGTCCTCAGGGGCTTGCATTTCTTTATGCGTGAATTTCCCTAAACATTTTTGTACTTCCTTCTTTGTTTGGTCAACTGAATAATTTCCTGTGTTACCCATGGTTTCTTCGCAGTTCTTCTTTGTACCTATGTTTTTCTTTCCAGGCTGTGTGATTGTCCTTTTTAGATGGCCCATTCCTCTTGAACTGTGCTGCCTACTGAGCTCTTGCTCATTGCTGTTTCTATAGCTTTAGAGAACTTCAAGCATGTCCCGTCATTCCTTAGTACTTCCGTATCCCGAATTGATACTACCTGAGAACCTTTTAAACTTCAGGTTAATCTTCATCGATAATACATTGTGATCTGAGTCTATATCTGCTCCTGGGTACGCCTTACAATCCAGGATCTGATTTCACAAACTCTTTCGGACCACTGTGAAAAACTAACTGAAATTTTGCCCTATCATACGGCCATATCCAAGTATACCACCTCCTCATATGATTCTTGAACAGAGTATCACTATCTTTTATCCTCTCTCTCATTCGTTGTCCCAAGTTCCTATTGACCTACAACCTTTTCTTCTACTCCTTCAGCTTCAACTGGATTCCAGTTCCCCATGACTATTAGATTTTCATCTCTCGTAACGTACTGTATTACACTTTCAATATTCTCATATACTTTCTGTATCTCTTAATGTTCTGTTTCCTATATCGACATGTATATCTGGACTATCGTAGTCACTGTTGGTTTGCTTCTGATTCTGATTATAAAGTCCCTATCATTGAGCTGTTCACAGAAACACTTTCTGCCATACCTTCCAATTCCTAATGTATCCTCTTCTCGTTAAACCATTTTCTGCTGCTGTTGGTTTTACCCTATATTCATCTGACCGTAAATCCTTACGTTCTTTCCATTTCACTTCACAGGTCCCTAAAACATATAGATTGAGCTTTTTAATTTCCCTTTTCATATTTATTGGCTTCCTTACACGTGCAGACATCTGACATTCCACGCTCTGTTGGTAGAACTTTACCCTCCTGGTTCTCATGGTCAGCTCCCCGTTCGCAGTCCTCTCCGGAGATACGAACAGGGGACTATTCCGGAATCTTTTGCCAAAGAAGAGATCATTATGACACTTTTTCAGTTACATGCCTCATACATGTATCGTGGATACACGTTATGCGTCTTTAATGCAGTGATTTCCATTGCCTTCTGCATCCTCATGCCGTTGATCATTGCTGATTCTTCCTTCTTTAGGCGCAGTTTCGTACCAAGGGCATAGAACCATAGGTTCTTCAAGTTTTAAGACAGACCTTTCGACAACATTATTCTCTGGAAGTGACTGAAGGCTTCAGACTTCGTCCTTCTAACAGCTAAGCCCCTTTTATTTAGCGGTTCTCTTTCTTGCCCTATGATTTACTACACACTTCTTGTACAATAGTCACCATTTCCTTAAAAGTCTTTTTAGAGAGACTGTATATCAGAGAGAGTCCCTTACGTAAAGAACAGTTTTATTGGTATATATTTATGCAGTGTTGTGTGATATAGTCTTGTGAAAAGGAATCCCAGTTTCTCCACATTACACAACAGAGGAAGTACGTCAAGTTCCTCGCTTAAGTATGACAATGTTTCTTCATTTAAGTTACTGAACACGTAAATCTTTCTACTTGCCTCAGCTGCCCTCTCCATCGCGTGGTTACTGAATTGGTTTCTAAGAGACAGGCTAAATTTGTCGACATTAGGTGCAATAAAAGAAGTTGGATAGACATATACAAGCACCGCAAGAAAAGAATGGTTGAACATACATGCAGATGATAGCCATGCCTTTTGGCGCGCCTTTGCATTTCACCTCGAACTGTACTCGTGCAGTGTCCGCAGTGCAATGGTCAGAACAGTGATTTGTGTAGTGGTGAATGCCTTATGTCGAAACTAAGTCAATTCACACGTTGGATAATCGTTGGTACTATTATGGTGGATGCTTCCATATCCAAGGCAAAAAAGGCAAGAGGCGCCGTACCGAAGATAACCGCTGCTTGTAAGGAAAGCTGTCACGACTAGGACAACGATATGAGTTGATAATCAGCCGTCGAAGAGGGCTGTGGGAAAAATAACGGGGCGACCAGAGCTGAAGTTACTGCAGATTTGAATGTCTCACTCGTCAACCCCGGCAGCACCAAAGCAGCCCCAAAGGAAGTCCATAAACTGGGGATTCCAGGGCGAACTGGACTTACAAAACCACTCACCAATGATGCAAGTGTTTTTAACAGAAAATGTAGTGTCAAAGCAATGGGGCTATGCACGAAAGTCACTTTGTCTGATTTCTTTCACAATATTTCCAATTTGTGGGCGAGTTTACGTCTAATGAGTGAAAAATGGCGGTGGATCGGTGATGACTAAGGGGCCTTATCGAGGTATTGCATGGGTTTCAAGGTAACTCTGCAACGTCGCATTAGTGCCCGGGTTTACGTAACCATGCTGGCTGATGAGGTCCATCCCGCGTATAGTCCAGGACTGGTTTTCTGAGCATCAGGATGAATTGTCGCATTACCGTTGGCACTAAATTCACCAAACCTCAATACCCCAGAGTCTTTGTGGTCTATTTGGGAGTGAAGGACGCTTGGTCGCTGTCCACCTATATAATCGTTATCTCTACATTGTTTTGCAGGAAGAATGGTGTGTTTCCGAGATCACTTAGCGGTGTTTGGAATGCGAAAGGGTTTCACACACTGTATCAGCAATGGTAATGTGTTGTGTTTTTGATGTTTTCATGCTTTTGCCCATTCCCTATACTGCTCTCATGAGTGGGCTTGCGAAATAACTATTATACGTTGTTTCAGAGAAGATGTATAGTATTTGGCAGGATACAAACAAATATCCTTCCCACTCTCACGCGAATGCAACATGAGGAAACCCCAAAACATAATACACTGAGAGGTAGCATCTGCCACGCAGTCCACAGTGTCTTGCATAGATGTAGATGCAGTATTGTTAAGTAGAATTACAGTCAGTCATAAATAAACACAATTCGAAGGGAGTTCATTTAACTCAAGTTTTAGCACACGCAAATTTCACAGATTTGCCACAACGTTACGAACTTCAACAAATATTTTTCGTGTGGTGTTCATAATGGCATCTGAGTGTGTTTTTCAATTTATTCATCGTTGTTTGTTACATTTGATATCGTTCGCATCCAGATGAACAAATGCCATGTTATGCAAGGATTTACTGAAAAAAAACTTTCCTATGACTCCATTTCCAAAATTTTGATTTCACAAATGTAAGAAAGTACTTGGACGAAAATCGCAAAATATGTATATGTACCAGTCATAAGCCATGTGCAATCAATATCTTCAGTGTTAGATTTATATGTGCCTTCGGTCTCAGCTTTCGTGTTTCTATAGAACATATATAGAACATCTCCTTAACTGTGTTGTTAATTATGTACCATGAAATCATTCATTAGGAAGGGTTACACCATGGGGCAAAGATTGTTTTCTTCTCCCCTACCGCAAATAAAATTTTCTTCCTCTACTGTAACTACTGAAGTACGTCATGGGATGGAAATGTTATCTCTGTATATAAAAGGCAATGTCCTGATTGATTGACTAACTGACCTATCATCACCCAGCCTAAAACGCCCAGGATAGAAACTTGAAATTTGGAGGAGGTGTGGATATTATACTGCAGGACGCATTTAAGAATGTATATTTCGAAATTCCAACCTTAAGAGGGGTGAAGTACATGATGAAGCGTTTTTATTTTATTTTATTTTATTTTCTTGAAAAATGTCGCTTTTATGGCTACTTTCAATCTAGCCCTACGAAAATTGGTATTTAGTTTCTCGGCCAGAAATAAAGAAAAACGTGTTTCAGCATTTCCGAAAACTTAACCCTATCCGGGTGTAACAGCTGATGAAATATTTTTCTAAACTTACATCAATATTAAACTGTAAGGAAAGTATTTCTAAATCTACAGCTATGAATAGTCGTATTTATCTTCAGATTACAAATAAAAATATGTGTTTCCCTGTTTGTGGGAACTGAACCTTAAGGGGTTGTAAGACTTATTAGATGTTTTAAGAAAGTTTTTAATTATGAAACCTTTTTTAACGCTAAATCTACGAAAATGTAAATGTGGCTTCTCAGTTAGAAATAAAAAATTATGTGTTGCAATGCTTTTTGATATTCAGCTCCTATTAGGATGAAACAGAGGAAGAGAATTTTATGGAAATATGTCATTGCAAGTATTTTTGAAGCTAAATCTATGAAAATTTGCATTTGGCTTCACTGCTAGAAATAAAACAAACACAAGCAAATGTTTTCAAACATTCAACGCTTAAAGGTGTCAAACACTTTACGAAAATACGGCATTGCGAAATAATGTTTAAAGTTAAATCTTGTAAAATTGGTGTTCGGTTAGAGATGTGTTTGGAAATTCAACCACCGAGTCCGTAAAAAAGGGTCAGACTATTCACTTACACACGATCGCCCAGCCGAAATCACTAACAATAAGAACTTAAGTTTCGAGAGGGCGTGGATCTTATTCTGTAGGGGTGGTTTAAGAAAGGATTGTCCGAAATTTCACACCTAAGTAGGAAAATAGAGTGTCAGAGGCTTTTCGAAAGTATGTCATTATTAAAGGAATTTTGAAGCTAGAACTACGAAAATTGGTATTTGGTTTCTCAGTTATAAAATAAAAAATATATACTTTAGCACTTTTGGAAATTCAGACCCTAAAGAGGTAGATTAGAGGTTAAAGCCTTTTTTTTAAAAAAAAATACTAAATAACTATTAAAGGATATTTAAGGTTATAACTATGAGAATAACCTCTCGGTTACACCCAAAAATATGTGTTTTAGTGTTTCTAAAAATTCAACCGTTAAGGGGGTGAGGTAAGGGATAAAACTTTTTAAGGAAAAATTTATTTACATTAAAAACGATTAAAGTAAAATTTCACTTCTCGGTTAGATACAAAGAAATATTTGTTACTCGATGAAAGTTACTATGGAAATGTCTCCACAAGGGCGCAAAAAGCATGAAGGTGTTTTAATCTGTGAACAACATAAAAATTCCATTAAATAAAAACAAAAAAGGTACCTGCAGGCCGTACAGCCTACGCAAGTGAAGCGGTTGGCACTAAGATAGTGTCACTGTAGTTCAACCCCGATGGCAGCCTATTGCAGTTTCTGGTTGTCTACTGACATTATTGACTTTATTTTCATTAGTAAAAACTCTCAAATACTCAATCTTCATGTCAATGTCTATGAACGATTCTCTTCTCCGCCTTTATACATGAGCTAAGCACATTGTCCAAGTAAGTAAAACTCTTTCGTTCTATTACAGCGAAGTCATGGAGCGCACATACGCACTGGTGCAACATACCTATGTTCCATTACCTCAAACCATCGGCAGTCAGTAACATACTGCCAAGGTCTTATTACTGTAACACTCTCATTTTGGAAAACTCACTAGTCTCTGTTAGCAAATATTTTTCCGTTTCTTTAGACCTTTCAAGGTTCAGCGGTATCAGCTTTAATAGAGAACTTCTTGTCAGAAACTATTATTCCACAGGGAGAAATTCGTTTCCTCTGCTATTGCTTAACTTTTTGTTCGAGTACTTATTGTATTTTCAGATATTCCTTGTTCTGTTTCTCGATTACTTTCCACTGTCAACATCACTGTTTGCATTAGCTCCACCATCTGATACATCAGACATACTGCAAATACAAACAAAACTACAACGACTACTTTTTCACCTCCCAACGGCTGGTGTATGTATTCTGTATTGAGATGGGCACTTCTTCCAGTGACTAGCGTAAATGGGAAAATGGGAGCTGAAAGAACCTTCTTCTATGTCCTGGCGAACGTAGATATGACGTTAATTGATCTCAAATGGTGCAAGTTGAGCTACAACCAGCCATTCTGTGTGCAGGACTTACCTTTGACCGCCGAATGAGATTGTGATTTCTTGTTCCGGTATACCTCCCGATTTATTGATTGTATGCCATAGAGGACACATACTTCTGTGTTCACTATTAATGCAATAAGATACATTCACACTTACGTTGCAAGAGCTTGCTATAAACCATACAGCTCAGAGAGGCAGTACTTCACTTACACAATCCAAACAAACCCACCAAAGAACCCGAAAGACTATTTTGAAATCAGTGAGAAGGAAGTGACGTAAATGAGCATTCATAGAACATAAGTAACAAAATTTAGATTAAAAAGACGTTTCTTGTTAGAACTGCATGCTAATATTACGAAAATAATAGCAAAAATTTAACCATTTTAACTATATGTTTATAGTTATATCTTCACATTGCGCATTCTCATTTACGGTGGTTCTGTCGGCTTCATTCTTCACCACAAATTCTCTATTGTATGTAGCAATGACACTTGCTTGATCTTTGTAACTAGTCAGTGGCGATTATAAATTAAATCCAAGTAAAGCACGCTTTCGAGAGGTTAGTTTGGTTATGAAACAAAGGGATGAAGTGTTCACATAGAACGTGCAATGAATTCTTTTTGGTTGATTATATTTTGCCTGTTTTCTTCCAGTAAGGCTACCTATGTTACGTAAGGTATGTAAACTTACACATAGAATTCTCTACATGTAATTTTTTATTTTGTAAGTACTGCACTCAGGGATATTAAAATGAAAAGAAAATCAAAAAATTCACTAATAGCTGAGTGGAACGAGAATAACAGCCTAAATTCACCAGAGACAGAGGTATGGGGTAACTAAACATCGTTGAGCGTTTATTACATGTGTTGACGTACGAAATTGAAAAACATTAAAAAGTCTCTGAGAATCAATTATCTTGATGGAATGTGCTGTAAAGTGAGAGGAGTCTGTTTAAGGTGGAATTGTAATGTTTAAAAAGTAAATGGTACTGAGAGTGTTTTATCATGTGGTTCACTTAACCGGGGAAAGACCGTTGCGATTTGAATGGGCCTCCGCGTACAAAGTGTGGACATAGCACAGTTAATTCCTTGTGATAAATAATGAACAAGTATGGTCCATTAGCTTCAACATTAAGTGGTGCTCACTTGCATAATTACGTCATTGGGCATCGAAAAACATACATATCAAGAACCAATATACCGGTTAAAGAATTCTTCCTCTTGCCTAGTAGAAATCGCCGGCCAAATTAAGTGTTAGCAGGAACAATTTCACTAACGTAGATCCTGTGTGATTTATTGTTTATATGGGTGTTGTGAATGCAATTTAGCCACTGAAAAATAGATATTGGTATGGAACTACAAAACTGTTAATAAACTATCAATTCCAATACATGAGTTGGTGACAGCTAGAAACTTTCGTAACATATTACGACAAGATGATGTACGGACCAGAGGAAATAACGCCATGGAGCCATATCAATCGATCAAATTATTTCGATTGCGGATGGAAGGTGAACTTGAGAGGAATTCTCCGAAGAGATCGACACTTAACGTAGCACAAGAGGGAAGCATGTCACGGCAGCGACGCTCATTGCTTCCAGCTCTGTACAGATGCGACCGTTGGCAGTTTGCGTGTGCACGTGGGACACAAGGCAAAATGAAGGAAACCCCAGAGTCTAATTTCATCGAAGATGGACCAAGAAGGCAAGCACCAATCACTACCAACGTCACAGAGTGTCACCCACACGGAAAGTCTCACCCTAGCTCCACAAAACACCATCTGGGCCAATCGGAAGAGGAAATCAAACGATGGCCTTATCTGGAAAGCAACTGACGATGGATGGGGACGAAGCGATCCAGTGGTCTGGTGAGAGAAGATTCCGGCACTTTCCGGGGTCTGGAAGTGAATGTCTAACATTCGATTGTAGAATTGTAATATCCGAACTTCATAAGCATCGGACATCACAGAACGACGGAACAATGCCCATATTCAACGGTGAGAGAGACAAACATGCCGGATAGAGCAAAGCACAACCAGTAACAGCACACCAGATAATTATTTACCCTCACCTCAGTTACATGCACCTCAGCCGTATCACCTTCAAAGTACCCTGAGGGTAAAAGTCATGTGCGGTTTTCAGTTTTTCAGCGTAATGAGCAAATTCGCTTGAAATTAACGCCGGACTCCTTATTTGTGGCCGGCCGGCGTGGACGAGCGGTTCTAGGCGCTTCAGTCTGGAACCGCGCGACCGCTTTGGTCGCAGATTCAAATCCTGCCTCGGGCATGGATGTGTGTGATGTCCTTAGATTAGTTAGGTTTAAGTAGTTCTAGGTTCTAGGGGACTGATAACCTGAGATTTTAAATCCCATAGTGCTCACAGCCATTTTTAACCTTATTTGTGGGCTCTGTGATTAAACTTCTTTGGGTTAGTTAGAGACATCCCAGAAACCAAACCAAAAACCCTCGCTCTCATTCAAAATACAGAACTGACCACACTAAACCCAACTTTTCTTTGCCTGTTGTTTGAATGTATGTATTTTGCTTTCATGGAAGTATTAACTTATTAATGTCTTTCCAAGATATCTGCAGCACATATTTAGCTATTGCTTAATGCTGTCTAGTGTAGCGCTTCCAACACGTTATCATACCTGTACAACGAGAAACATTTTCTAGCAGTTTCCAGATTTCAATTATTTGTAATGCCTCAGATAACAAGTATAGTAAGAGTCGAATTACTGAGGCACCCGAACAGTGTCTTGTGGCGCATTTAAAGTAGATAGTTCCTGTGAGTTAGTATAGGTAGAGGACTTTCTTGGCAACTGGTTTAAAATAATAATTGGATTCTTCTACCCACTTCCCAACTCAGATGATACAATTGCTGAAAGGTTCAAAGAGAACTTGAGTCTAATTTCAAACGTATGTGCCACTCATACAGTTACATTTGTTGGTGAGTACAATTTGCTCTCGAATTATTGGCAAAAATATGTGTTTCAGTCCGAAGGTATCAATAAAATGTCATTCGAAATCGTGCTAAACGAATACTCTGAAAACTATTTCGAGCAATTACTTCATGAGCGCACTTGAATTGCAAACGGTTGCAAAAAACACTAGACCTCTTGTTGTTGTTGTTGTGGTCTTCAGTCCTGAGACTGGTTTGATGCAGCTCTCCATGCTACTCTATTCTGTGCAAGCTTCTTCATCTCCCAGTACTTACTGCAACCTACATCCTTCTGAATCTGCTTAGTGTATTCATCTCTTGGTCTCCCTCTACGATTTTTACCCTCCACACTGCCCTCCAATACTAAATTGGTGATCCCTTGATGCCTCAGAACATGTCCTACCAACCCTTTCCCTTCTTCTAGTCACGTTGTGCCACAAACTCCTCCCCAATTCAATTCAATACTTCCTCATTAGTTATGTGATCTACCCATCTAATCTTCAGCATTCATCTGTAGCACCACATTTCGAAAGCTTCTATTCTCTTCTTGTCCAAACTATTTATAGTCCATGTTTCACTTCCATAAATGGCTACACTCCATACAAATACTTTCAGACACGACTTCGTGACACTTAAATCTATACTCGATGTTAACAAATTCCTCTTCTTCAGAAACGCTTTCCTTGTCATTGCCAGTCTACATTTTATATCCTCTCTACTTCGATCATCATCAGCTATTTTGAGCCCCAAATAGGAAAACTCCCTTACTACTTTAAGTGTCTCATTTTCTAATCTAATTCGCTCAGCATCACCCTACTTAATACGACTACATTCCGTTGTCCTCGTTTTGCTTATGTTGATGTTCATCTTGTATCCTCCTTTTAAGACACTGTTCATTCCGTTCAACTGCTCTTCCAAGTCCTTTGCTGTCTCTGACAGAATTACAATGTCATCGGCGAACCCCAAAGTTTTTATTTTTTCTACATGGATTTTAATACCTACTCAGAGTTTTTCTTTTGTTTCCTTTACTGCCTAATGAATATGCAGTTTGAATAGCGTTGGGGAGCGGCTACAACCCTGTCTCACTCCCTTCCCAACCACTGCTTCCCTTTCATGCCCCTCGACTCTTTTAACTGCTATCTGGTTTCTGTACAAATTGTAAATAGCCTTTCGCTCCCTGCATTTTACCCCTGCCACCTTTAGAATATGAAAGAGAGTATTCATCCACATCCTCTTCCATTTCCATAATATTGTCCTCAAGTACATCGTCCTTGTATAGACCCTCTACATACTCTTTCCGCCTTTCGACTTTCCCTTTTTTTCTTAGATCTGGGTTTCCATCTGAGCTCTTGATATTCATACAAGTGGCTCTCTTTTCTCCATAGGTCTCTTTAATTTTCCTGTAGGCGGTATCTATCTTACCTCTAGTGAAATAAGCCACTACATCCTTACATTTGTCCTCTAGCCATCCCTGCTTAGCCATTTTGCACTTCCTGTCGATCTCATTTTTAGACGTTTGTATTCCTTTTTGCCTCCTTCATTTACTGCGTTTTTATAATTTCTCCTTTCATCAATTAAAATCAATATTTCTACTATTACCTAAGGATTTCTACTAGCCTTTTTATCTACTTGATCCAATGCTGCCCTCACTACTTCAGTATCTCATGGATTTTTACATGTATACAACCTTATTTTATGATTCTCGAATTAAGTGTTAACTATGATTACGTTCTGTGCAAAATTCTACCAGACGGCTTCCTCTTTCATTCCTTACACCCAGTCCATATTCACCTACTTTGTTTCCTTCTCTCCCTTTTCCTACTCTCGAATCCCAGTCACCTATGACTATTAAATTTTCGTCTCCCTTCACTACCTGAATAATTTCTTTCATCTCATCATACATTCCATCAATTTCTTCATCATCTGCAGAGCTAGTTGGCATATAAACTTGTACTACTGTTTTGGGTATGGGCTTCGTGTCTGTCTTGGCCACAATAATGCGTTCACTATGCTTTTTGTAGCAGCTTACCAGCACTCCTATTTTTTATTCATTTTTAAACCTACTCCTGCATTACCCCTATTTGATTTCATATTTATAACCCTTGACTTCTTAGCAGCAAAAAATCCTGAGCTAACAATGAGCACCAAAACGGATACAGGGATTCGTGGACACAGGTTGTCGTAGTGTAACTGAATATTGTAACTACAAAACCTTCCAAAATGAAAGGAAAAGTTTGTTGTCTTACAGCGGGGCAATCTCCACTCCATCGAAATTAACGATGCAAGTGTAGACCAGATGTAACTCCAAGTCAAGGTAATAGTATCAGCAGCAATCATAAATTTATACCAAATATATTAACAAATGACCGAGCTGACCCCCTCGACACACAAAACATGTCAGAACACTGTTGCAGAAATAACGAGAAAAGAATGCAAAATGTGCATGATTGGCGATGTTTTACAGAAGATCAAAATGTTGCTCTGACTTTAATTTGGGATGCTTATAACAGTTTCCACAACGAAAATTTGTTTCGGAATCGGTACAAAATCCAAAGAGTTTCACGTCAGTGTAAAATATGCTAGTGGCAAAACACAATCAGTGACTTCTATGAGCGATATCAATGGAAATAGAATCGACGATTGTGCTTTCAAAGCAGGGTTACTAAACACAGACTTCCGAAATTCCTTCACAAATAAAGTCTAAGTATACATTCCAGAATTAGAAGCAAGAAAGCTGCCGACGTGAGTAATTTTGAAGTAGATATCCTCTGAGTAGTGGAGCAACTTAATCACGTAATAAAAGCAAATCTTCGAGCCAGACTGTTTAATAATTTGGTTCCTTTCAGAGTATGCTGATGAAATTACTCCACACTTAATCATATATAACCCTTCGCTCGACGAAAGATACATACCCAAAGACCTGCACAGGTCACACCAGTATTCAGCAAAGGCATTAGGAGTAATCCAGAAAATTACATTTCCATATCAGTAACTCCAATACGCAGCAGGATTTTGGAACGTTACTGCATTACGAATGAGGACGGTCTATTGACACATAGTCAACACAGATTTAGAAAACGTTCTTGTGAAACACGGCTAGCGACCACTACGGTCGCAGGTTCGAATCCTGCCTCGGGCATGGATGTGTGTGATGTCCTTAGATTAGTTAGGTTTACGTTGTTCTGGGCCTCAGATGTTAAGTCCCATAGTGCTCAGCGCCATTTGAACCATTTCTTACGAAATGTCGAGTGCTGTTCGCGAGGGATTTCAAAGTGATTACGTATTTCTAGATCTACAGATGGCTTTTGAAACTGTGTCTCACAAGCGGCTTGTAGTTAAATTGCATGATTATGGAATATTGTCTAAGTTATGCTATTGGATTCGTGATTTCCTGTCAGAGAGGACACACTTCGCAGTAATTGATGGAACATTTTCGACTAAAACAGAAATTATTTCTGGCGTTCCCCAATGTAGTGTTATAGCCCCTTTGTAGGTCTTTATCTATGTAAACATTTTAGGAAACAATCTGAGCTGCGTCTTAGTTGGTTTGCAGATGATGCTGTCGTTCATCCACAAGTAATGTCATCAGAAAATCGAACCAAATTGCAAAACGGTTTAGAATATGCAACTACATAGTGTGAAAATTGCCAACTGATCTTTAATAAATAAAAAGTGTGAGCATATTCACAAGGGTGCTAAAGGAAATCCGTTAAACTTCGGTTGCACGATAAATCAATCATATCTAAAGGTTACTGATGAGTTGCGAGGCTGGCGCTAGTTCTTCTGTCCCGCTAGTGTTATCTTCGCTTTAGATTTCTTTTCGGCGGCCGCGAGTCAGTTCATTGCCGGTCCAGTTATTTATGTCTGCAGCGTCGACGCAGCAGGGGACTGTGGTTTGTCGGTCGCGAGGTACTGCCGCGTCCGGATGTTGACCCTTATACCTGTGCGCAGGCACATTGCGCGTGTTACGACTACGTTGCTACCGCCGGAGACGGTGGCGAAGCTGGGCTATGGCATGTTGCGTTGTGTTTGGTTTTGTGCTCAGCACGCAGTGAGCGGTGGGAAGAAGAGCTTGCCGGAGCACCGCCTGCATTAACCGTCCGCCTGCTCATAAGGTGCCACTGTGAGCTTAGTTGTATCTATTAATGGTTAATCAATGTTGTCTGCAGTGTGAGTTTGGTCCCGAATGTGTCATGGCAAGTTAAGTCACACAGGCCACGATAACGGGCCTTAGGCATTCCGTCCTGATTTGTTACTACCTGATAAAGGATCGGCAGATATATGTAAGCAAGACTGGTGAGCTGCTCATTGTTTAGCGATTGTATGTTAATGGTGGTGCTAACTGTGATCCTTAAATACAAGTATCTACACGTTAGTGACGAATAACGAAAGAAGACGGTTTCCTTTTAAAATCTCATTATTTTTCATGAAAATATACTGCTGCTCGGCCTTGTCTTTAAAATAAACTCAGCTGTTACTATCGCGTGGTGTTATGGTGTTCAAATGAATGCTTAGGTGCAGCGTTAAAAAACTTTTTAGGCGAGTTACCAGCTTAAAACGTTTTGATTTTATGTCTTGTCTAGTATGAATGTGCAAATCCAAGTGTGCTGTGGTAGTTGATTTAAGTTTCTGATTCGTGGAACGCAATGAATAAATTTCGACCTGTACCGTGGGGCATGGAAACGAAACGGAGCTTGACGACTTGGCCGTTGCCAGCGGAACCTTTACAAAAAGAAAAACGTTCAAATGGCTCTGAGCACTATGGGACTTCCGAGGTCATCAGTCCCGTAAAACCAAGAACTACTTATACCTAACTAACCTAAGCACATCACACACATCCATGACCGTGGCAGGATCCGAACCTGCGACCGAAGCGGTCGCGCGGTTCCAGACTAAATCCAGCGGAACTGTGATTCGTTTGACCGGCTCCCAGGGCATGCCCTCTTCCTAGGTCACGGGTTTGAGTATGGCTTCGCTCATTGTGTCTACCTCCGTCAGGTCTTTAAGCCTGATACCCCGTACTTCCGCCATTCTGGCGAATGTACTTTGGACTCGAAGTATGGCTTCGATTTTTTAACGTCGAATCGCCCTTTGTCATTAGTGCCCGATCAGATTCATTAAGGCTCCACTTAGTTAATGGTCCTTTTTTATCACTCAGGATGTTGTTATTTTTACCTTGTGTGTGATTTGTAGGGATTAAAATTTTTACAGAACAAGATTATATGTGTGTATGTTAACAAGTAATATTTAGATGCAAAGCGTCTCTTTTATTAATTTTTTGTTATTTTAGTGTTTATCTGAACTGGCACCTACTTGATTATTCTTTAGTCACAAGTTTGGGCAACGACTGCCTTCAGGAGGGCGCGTTAAGATTTTATAATTTACCTTTTTATTCCTTGGGTTTTGTAATATTTAATTACGTTATTTCTTTGGTATTAAATGTTAGCGCAAAGGGAAGTCACTGTATAGCCTAGTCTTTCCGGTTTTGATTTTGGCAGGTTTTGGTTTTATTAAATGTTGGTGCCAGGAGAAACTTTAATTAATGCTTTATACACTGGTTAAGTAAATGTTCATAGGGATACAAGAAAAGTTTTTTTGTAATTGTGGTGAGGTTGTTAAACTCCAAGCTGTCTTGCTGTATCAAATTGTGTAAGGTAAATAAAATTGTATAACACAAGCTGTGTATGTTTGATATTAGAGACCTGCTGCTGTCTGTGTAATGCTACGATAAAAATACGCGTCCCAGCTACAAATTCCATAAAATACCTGGGAATTACAACAAAGAATAACTTAAATTGGAAAGAAGACATAGAAAATGTTGTGGGGAAGGCGAATCAAGAACTGAGTTTTATTGGCAGAACACTTATGAGATGCAACAGATCTACTTATAATCAAAATATCCACGGGTGTACTGCCGGTCTATAGTGTCCAACGGGCAGAGTATTTCGGCTATCAAACATGTCGCCATCATCAGGTGAACTGACGCACTGAGTTCCTGTGAACGTGCCGGCACGGAAATCCGTACGCTATGGCTGCTCAGGGGGAACTGGGTTCGGTCGCGGCGGCGGCCGATTTAAATACCCTCCGCCCGAGGCGCGCTCCCTCCGCCGTCCGCGCCCCGCGTCACGGTAGCGCGGTGGAACAGATTGCGACGGCCGTCGTCGTCAAAACTATGCGTTTGCTCGATTTACTCTTGATTAACCCAATCGCTGGTTCCCAAGCCTTGCTAAGATTATAGCCACAGTCACGGTTTATGAGGTCGTCATTGGTGCGAATTTCGATGGCTTCTCTAACAAAGCTGTCCCAGTATCTCGACGTCTGTACCAGAATCCTCGTGCGGTCATACTCCATAGTGTGGTTTTCCGACAAACAATGTTCAGCGACCGCTGACTTGCTCGGATACATCAGTCGAGTGTGCCTCTGGTGTTCACGGCATCGATCCTTGACGGTACGCATCGTCTGACCAATATACGACTTGCCACATTGACACGGAATCTGGTACATGCCGGCCTTCCTCAAACCGAGGTCATCTTTGGCGCTCCCCAACAGTGCACGAGTTTTATTCGGAGGACAAAACAGTTCCGACCCGGTGTTTCTTCAGAATGGGGGTGATTTTCCCCGAGAGTGCGCCTGTGTATGGAATAAATGCAGTGCCTACCTCCTCCCTCGTGACTTCATCCATCTCAACAGGTTGTGCTGCAGTGGTTGGGCGGAGAGCACGTTGGATCTGCCACTCTGAGTACCCATTTTTTCGAAACACAGTTCTCAGATGTTCCAATTCCTGGGGTAGACTCTCTGTGTCAGAGATAGTGCGCGCCCTATGTACTAGAGTTTTAAGTACCCCATTCCTCTGTGAATGGTGGTGGCAGCTGTCTGCGTGCAAATACAGATCAGTGTGTGTTGTCTTACAACTCTAGTACATAGGGCGCGCACTATCTCTGACACAGTCTACCCCAGGAATTGGAACATCTGAGAACTGTGTTTCGAAAAAATGGGTACTCAGAGTGGCAGATCCAACGTGCTCTCCGCCCAACCACTGCAGCCCAACCTATTGAGATGGATGAAGTCACGAGGGAGGAGGTAGGCACTGCATTTATTCCATACACAGGCGCACTCTCGGGGAAAATCACCCCCATTCTGAAGAAACACCGGGTCGGAACTGTGTTTTGTCCTCCGAATAAAACTCGTGCACTGTTGGGGAGCGCCAAAGATGACCTCGGTTTGAGGAAGGCCGGCGTGTACCAGATTCCGTGTCAATGTGGCAAGTCGTATATTGGTCAGACGATGCGTACCGTCGAGGATCGATGCCGTGAATACCAGAGGCACACTCGATTGATGTATCCGAGCAAGTCGGCGGTCGCTGAACATTGTTTGTCGGAAAATCACGCTATGGAGTATGACCGCACGAGGATTCTGGTACAGACGTCGAGATACTGGGACAGCGTTGTTACAGAGGCCATCGAAATTCGCACCAATGACGACATCATAAACCGTGACTGTGGCTATAATCTTAGCAAGTCTTGGGAACCAACGATTGGGTTAATCAAGAGTAAATCGAGCAAACGCATAGTTGTGACGACCACGGCGGACAGAGCCATCACACCGACGTCATCTCAGACGCCGTCGCAATCTGTTCCACCGCGCTACCGTGGCGCGGGGCGCGGACGGCGGAGGGAGCGCGCCTCGGGCGGAGGGTATTTAAATCGTCCGCCGCCGCGACCGAACCCAGTTCCCCCTGAGCAGCCATAGCGTACGGATCTCCGTGCCGGCACGTTCACAGGAGCTCAGTCCGTCAGCTCACCTGATGATGGCGACATGTATGATCGCCGAAATATTGTGCCCGTTGGACACTATAGACCGGCAGTACACCCGTGGATATTTTGATTATCAAATACGCCGGGAGAAACTCAAGAATCAGATATACTTATGATATTGCCTACACTATGCTTTTCCGCTCCTTTCCGGAGTGCTGCTGCGCGGTGTGGATCTTCATCAGACAGGATTAACGGAGCACATCGAGAAAGTTGAAAGAAGGGGAGCACTTCTCGTACTATCGAGAAACAGAAGAGAGTGGCTCTCACAGGATTTGGTGTGGACATACTTAAAATAAAGGTGTTTTTCGTTGCGGCGGAATCTTCTCACGAAATTGAATCACGAGCTTTGTCCTCCAAATGCAAAAATATTTTGTTGATGCCGACCTAACTAGGAAAAAACAATCATGATAATAAACTAAGGGGTATCAGAGCTCAAACGGACAGATATAGGTGTTCGCTTTTTCCGCGCACAGTTCGAGATAGGAATAATAGAAAATCATTGCGAAGGTGATTCGGTGAACCCTCTGCCTGGCACAAAAGTGAGATTTGCAGAGTATCCATGTAGATGTAGATATTGGTAATTCCACACTGCATGAAAGTATTTGCCTGAGTTGTTAATACATATGAACTTTTGAGAAAGACATAGATAACTCTGAGGTATATGAGTATGAAAAGGTAATGTGGTAGACATTATTTCAAAGTTTTGTGATTAGGGAAGGAATAGAAGATTGTTCGCCCGTATGGGAGGTGGAGCACATAGAGAGTGCGTGTTATAGTTGCCAGAGTGTATAAACTAGTGATGTGGATGACGATCATTATGTCCCAAAAATAGGGGTGCTACATGAAGCAATTGTAGAGATTGAAAGGGTTTACTTTTATCCCTGGGTTTCTACTGTAGCATTAGTAGCATTCAAAAGACTTTAACCTATAAGCTTCTTCTGTAACTTGCAGAGCCATGTTTTTCCCCAGGTCGGCGCTAGACATTGACCAGAAGAGAAGCAGATGTGCTATGGCGAACTGCGAGGGGAGTAAAGTAATTCAGTGCGATAAGAGTTACGTTGATTTGTGCTGCGAGAATAAATGAAATTTTTTCTGGGCATCCACAAAGAATAAGAATTATACTAAGCCAAAATACAAAAGTCTCATGTACTTTTTTATGTCAAAATAATACATACCTAATCTTGCAGAAGCCTACATTTAGTTCACCTGCATTCTTATGTTCCTATTGTAAGAAGTATATAAGGCGATAAAATATAAAAGGCAGTAAAAATATAACGAGATACATGGGAAAAATAGTGAATTGTTCATAATTTCAGAAGTATTTGCCATAACTGTTAACACATGTATTCCACTGTGTGACAATACGGCCAGTGCCTTTATGGAGAAATTACTGTTGCTTTACTATTTTTCCCTGGTTGCACCTCTCCGTCTGAAGCAAATCGACGGGCACGAATGTCTTTCTTCAACGCTCCAAAAGTGTAGGAATGATATGGGGAGAGATCGAAACTGAATGGGGATGTACAAGGTTTTTCGCGGTGGAACTTCCGCACCGTAGTCAAAATAAGCTTGGCAACAGATTTTAATGGATCGAACATAATGACGTGATGAGTCAGTATTAAAGTCTGTTGACATGAAATTGCATTAATACCGGCTCGCGGACAGTTTAATGAAAACTGACAGACTGCGTCTTTCGCGTATTTTCCCAACTGTGGGTTACCTGCGAACAGCGGTAACAATATATGAACTCTTATGAGTACTGCATTACTCGAGCACGAAAAATTATATTTGACTCATTGTCAATAAAGAGGAGCATTACTTATGATTTTACTTTTGTTATGGGTTGGGTTACGGCAAATGTTCTGTTAGCTGGGAAACGGTTTTCTGCTCGTAAACCCTAGATATTTAACAAGTTAAAATACTTTTCATCGACAAAACCTACCGATTTAATTACCGCTACATACGGACATCATTCTGACTGTTGGAGCCCATGGGGAGAGATCGTAGTTCTAGCCTGATTGCGGTTCGGCTTCATATATGGAAGAACTTTCTCTGTTAATGCACACCAAATATAAAGAATAAATAAAATCTGAAACGCACTGATGATGGCACAGTGGTGCCGAAACATGTTTCGTTGCTGAGAAAAACAGTGTTTTGCATAACTGGCGGACTTCACTTCCAACAAGAAATAGCAGTTGTAGTAGCGTGAGCATACAGAACTCTACGGTGACAGTCTTGCTAATAGTTTCAGCTCTACGTGATATCGAGCAGCGTGTCCAACAAACACAAACTGCTATCAAAGAAGATCTGTTATGTTAATACCTTTATTCTCAATTCACTATAAGAACTAGATCAATACATCAGATTTACATGAACTGCAGTTTAATGATCTTAGTCAGCATTTAATGAATTGCAGGAGTGAGACTTGACAAGAGTCTAAATGAACTAAATGTCGGTAACAATAAATTAATAACCAGATTTATCTCAAGTAAATCAAATAGTATCTTTTCACTATTAAACATTTGTTTCGATAGCTACTACACTGAAGGAGAGCTAGGATTGAGTTTGTCTTGTATACATTTATGTCTTGAGTAGTGTAAGACCTTAATAATGTACGTTTGTTTTCTTTTCCGAGCGACAGTGCTGACTGGTGAAATAGCGGAAAGCTGAGCAACTGGTTCATCACCAAAGAGTGTAGCCTGTACCAACTTCTCAGTAAGTCTTTCGGCTTTATAGGATAAATAGATCTATCATTTCACTCGTAGTTACTGTAAATTACTATGTTCCGTGCACAGTGTAGTATTGATGCATCGAATTTTGTAAAGGGAGATGATTCTTACTAACAATAATTAATCACTGTGAACACTTACAGAAGACGTTAGCTATTAGCAGGTGGATGTGAGCGTGGCAGTGGGCTATGATTAAGAGTCGCACCCATTATTCCAAAATGCAGAGCAACCAAGGAGCGAGTATCTGATATATTACTAATATTTCTATGGAGGATGAGGTAGCTAGAGTGTCCAAAGCTACCAAGGATTCGCTAGCTGGGGTCCCTGAGCTGTTAAGACAGTTAGCCTCACAGCAGTATGAAGTGGCAGGGAAAGTCACAAGTGTAGCCACACGACAGTCCTTTATGGATAATCCACAAACGTAGATGGCTACTCAGCAATCTCAGCAAATACAGTACAAGTCATCTCACAAAAGTCAAAGAATCTCGTGACAAAGCAAGATTTTGAATCAGGTACTGCTCAAGTCTCTGACGTAGCAACAATCAGGAGAAGACAGCTAATGAATTAGTTCAGGTACCGAAAGCTCAGGAAAGAACTCCTAGTGAGTTACCGAAACTGACACAGGAGATGGATGAAATCTTCTCGAACCATCTTAGTTAAATGACAACAACTTTAAATAACGATGCTTCAGACTTTGAAGAAGTCTTAGCAGCCTAGTTCGATGAACACAGAGTTCATTTTTCATCCAAGCTAGAGGAACGAGCAAAGCCGAAAGAAAAACCAGCTGCGAAATACACTCCTGGAAATTGAAATAAGAACACCGTGAATTCATTGTCCCAGGAAGGGGAAACTTTATTGACACATTACTGGGGTCAGATACATCACATGATCACACTGACAGAACCACAGGCACATAGACACAGGCAACAGAGCATGCACAATGTCGGCACTAGTACAGTGTATATCCACCTTTCGCAGCAATGCAGGCTGCTATTCTCCCATGGAGACGATCGTAGAGATGCTGGATGTAGTATTGTGGAACGGCTTGCCATGCCATTTCCACCTGGCGCCTCAGTTGGACCAGCGTACGTGCTGGACGTGCAGACCGCGTGAGACGACGCTTCATCCAGTCCCAAACATGCTCAATGGGGGACAGATCCGGAGATCTTGCTGGCCAGGGTAGTTGACTTACACCTTCTAGAGCACGTTGGGTGGCACGGGATACATGCGGACGTGCATTGTCCTGTTGGAACAGCAAGTTCCCTTGCCAGTTTAGGAATGGTAGAACGATGCGTTCGATGACGGTTTGGATGTACCGTGCACTATTCAGTGTCCCCTCGACGATCACCAGAGGTGTACGGCCAGTGTAGGAGATCGCTCCCCACACCATGATGCCGAGTGTTGGCCCTGTGTGCCTCGGTCGTATGCAGTCCTGATTGTGGCGCTCACCTGCACGGCGCCAAACACGCATAAGACCATCATTGGCACCAAGTCAGAAGCGACTCTCATCGCTGAAGACGACACGTCTCCATTCGTCCCTCCATTCACGCCTGTCGCGACACCACTGGAGGCGGGCTGCACGATGTTGGGGCGTGAGCGGAAGACGGCCTAACGGTGTGCGGGACCGTAGCCCAGCTTCATGGAGACGGTTGCGAATGGTCCTCGGCGATACCCCAGGAGCAACAGTGTCCCTAATTTGCTGGGAAGTGGCGGTGCGGTCCCCTACGGCACTGCGTAGGATCCCACAGTCTTGGCGTGCATCCGTGCGTCGCTGCGGTCCGGTCCCAGGTCGACGGGCACGTGCACCTTCCGCCGACCACTGGCGACCACATCGATGTACTGTGGAGACCTCACGCCCCACGTGTTGAGCAATTCGGCGGTATGTCCACCCGGCCTCCCGCATGCCCACTATACGCCCTCGCTCAAAGTCCGTCCACTGCACATACGGTTCACGTCCACGCTGTGGCGGCATGCTACCAGTGTTAAAGACTGCGATGGAGCTCCGTATGCCACGGCCAACTGGCTGACACTGACGGCGGCGGTGCGCAAATGCTGCGCAGCTAGCGCCATTCGACGGCCAACACCGCGGTTCCTGGTGTGTCCGCTGTGCCGTTCGTGTGATCATTGCTTGTACAGCCCTCTCGCAGTGTCCGGAGCAAGTATGGTGGGTCTGACACACCGGTGTCAATGTGTTCTTTTTTCCATCTCCAGGAGTGTATGTACAAGAATCCAATAAAGAATCTCCATCTAATTTAAGGATCACAGAATTACCATCAAACAAACAGCTCACTCAAGAACTAATGCAAATGAAGAAACAACTAGGCACTGATTTTCTTCACTAGCACACAAGAATAGCGCAACATGTCTCCCTAAGGACATCGAAGAGATCCGAGGGCTAAGGAGATATGTTTACTCCAGAATTAAGGCGGATGAAACTGCATCAGACTGTAACAAAGTGCTCTCTAATGAGATCTTTGTCGAATAGAATCCGGATGCAGGACAGAGTATGTCACCATCGAGCTTATACACAGTTATGCGAATGTAAGAAGAAAGCTGTTTAAACATACTTTCTCCTCGAAAAGAAATCTATAAATCCAGTTGCGTTTGTAAGAGGTTTCAGGGGAGTGTTGCGACATACGTTGTCTGAGTGCCAAACGATTGTTATGTGACACGTTATTTTGAAGATGATTGCTTGTTATGGGCAATCACAATGATGGACTCACACGAATCCTACAAGGAATTTGAACACACATTCTTTGCAGATGGCAACATAGTAAAAGAACTGGAAGTAAGGTGTAGCAAAGCCAATGCAGTGAGCGCTCAGCTACGATCTACTCTCTTCTGCAAGAAGGAAGTCAGTACCAAGACTAAGTTATCTGTGCACCGTTCAATCTTTCGACCAACTTTGTTGTATGGGAGCGAATGCTGGGTGGATTCAGGTTACCTTATCAACAAGGTTGAGGTTACGGATATGAAAGTAGGATGATTGCAGGTATTAGTAGATGTGAACAATGGCAAGAGGGTGTCCACAATGAGGAAATCGAAGAAAAACTGGGAATGAACTCTATAGATGTAGCAGTCAGGGTGAACAGGCTTAGATGGTGGGGTCATGTAACACGCATGGGAGAAGCAAGGTTACCCAAGAGACTCATGGGTTCAGCAGTAGAGGGTAGGAGGAGTCGGGGCAGACTAAGGAGAAGGTACCTGGATTCGGTTAAGAATGATTTTGAAGTAATAGGTTTAACATCAGAAAAGGCACAAATGTTAGCACTGAATAGGGGAACATGGAGGAATTTTATAAGGGGGCTATGCTCCAGAGTGAGCGCTGAAAGGCATAATCAGTCTTAAATGATGATGATGATGGTGATGATGATGATTCTTTGCAGAGTATTGTTCAAGGTGTGTAGGAGAGAAGTTCAGGAAGGAAATATTTAATACTGAGCCCTCCTCCTCCAACTGTGGGCGTTTAAGACAAAACAGATGTGAATTTATCACTCTGTTGGGATGAGCCCATCAAACACGAAGATCCTCTGCGAATTTTAAAATCCAAACTACCAACTGAAATTCATGGAACGAAGATAATGTTGAGCACTTTACATGGATTCTGGATTCTATCGACAAACTCCAATAGGATTCTAACGTGAAATATAGACAATTGAATGGAGAGTCACCAGGCCCCAGCAACTCGAATGAACCTGCATACACTTGCAATGCAGTGGATGATCAGTTTGGTAACCAGTATCAATATTCACAGTCTAACATTTATCGTGAAAATGGGGCTTATTGTAATCAAAACAATAGATCTAACGGAAATGGATCCAACGTTCGACAGTAGGGACCACAGTGTATGCCAGAAAGATGATATGGTTAGGTTTGCTATAGCAATCCGACAGCCAGTCATTGAGACTAGAATCTACAATACCAGAAATGTCAGCATTAATTGAATAGCCAGAACTGGTGAGAGAGAAGTACGATAATAACTGATGTTACTGACGAGTATGCCCCGCAATATGGAACGTGCAAGTTAAACTAACAAGATTCGGTTCCCACGATGATGATGATGATGGTGATAATTGGTTTGTGGGCGCTCAACTGCGTCGTTATCAGCAATCGTACAAATTCCCAACCTTTTCTCAGTCCAAAATCGCCCCAGTCATGACTGATGATGAACACCCAATCACCTCGAGACAGGTGAAAATCCCTGACACCGCTAGGAATAAAACCCGGGACCTCGTGCTCGGGAAGCGAGAAGGAGCTGCGAACGGTTCCCACAAGCCTCTTCATGGAAGGACTGCTTGATACCAGTTATGCTACTGCAACAATTTGATTAACCGTAGTATTTTAATAGCTGTAGAGTATCACGCAAAATTTCGAAATAGTTCTTCATCGGGTACTCGCAAACGAGGGTCCACCAGGTAGAAAGTCTACAAGGTGTGATACCTTGAGCTTAAGTGACATCACCATGCAGATCCCTTCATTGGGAATATCTCATTGTTAGTACTTAATAAGTTGACAGGCTTGGAGAGAATATGCGAGAAGTCCAATAAATTCGACTTACGAAAACGAATGCTAGTTACGAGGTTAGATGGAAAGGAGACCCAACTGATCCTACTAGGGAGCGAGAAAAACCACCAGAGATACTACGGGGGCACCAGTTCTGTTAACTACCGATAACAACCGTAGAAATCCGTTATATTCAAAACCAGAGGATCCTGTACTAGAGTTTCCTGGCTAAGTATGGGTGAAACTAAAAGATCCAGGCTACTGAACGCCAGAGCAGAAGACACAGTTAGCAAATCCTCTCTTTGATAATTGTAGTGTTTTTGACGGAAACCATTTTTAATCTGAGGATATAATGTGACTTATCGTTTGCAAACAACCAACCTTTTGTCAGAGCTATTATGCAGTCCACTGGAAATTAAAATATGGAGTAGAAAAAGAGATTAATTATATAATTAAATTGGAAGTCATAGAACTCTCAAATAATCCATACTGCAGTCCAGTCCTCTTTGTACCCAAACTTGGTGGTAAGTTTTGTTTGGATTGTGAATAACTTCATAGATCTAGTTGCCACTCATCCTGAGAATTTAGATGAATTAATATAAAAGTTCAATGGCATTAGGTACTTCTCCACTAAAGACAAATAGCCCTTGTACAATCATCCAGGAAGTACATAGCCTTTTTACATGTGGATGTAACCATCAGTTCAAGTTTTTGCCATTCGGACTCAGTGTAAGCTCCAGCGCGTTTATTTCTATTTTGGACTATGAGCTCGGCCTCAAGCTACGAAACATCCCCAAATTGTTGGTCGATGATCTGCTAATATCACATCAACATGGGCTGAACATGTGCGCTAGAGGCATCTTGGGAATTTGGAGTAACAACTAATCTCCAAAACTTTCATTTTTCTATGAAAGAAATACAGTTCCTATAACATCATACAGATTCAAAAGGGAATCTGCGTAACGCTGAGAAGATTCGTGCTATCAAAAACAAGAGGCAATTAAAAGGGTTTCTTCGAATTGCCCCATTTTATAGCCATTTTGTGCCAGATCAGGCCATAAACACTGAGACAGTGTTGATTATACATTGGAAAAATTTTCCCTGCCAGTGTACAAAAATGCGAAGCGTCTTTCACTGATGTTACGAGCGAATCGTGAGTTCAGAAACTCTGTACCATCCTGACATGTCAACTGCATTTGGTTTACTTATGCATGCATGTTCCGAGGGACTAGAAGTTCGTTATTCCAAACCCGAATCACCAATGGAGCACCGACACAGTGTCCAGTCTCATTTGCTAGTTACACAAGCTAGCGGATACTGTATTAGTTCACGAAAGGAATGTGAATGCTACAAATTGGTGTACATGCATTCCAGAAGGACACAAAAAGAAATAATCCAGTAAACTCATCACCCTTGGGCCACATGTGGTACCAGCAAGATTTATTCCTACTTCTGCTTTCTACACTTCTGGAAATGGAAAAAAGAACACATTGACACCGGTGTGTCAGACCCACCATACTTGCTCCGGACACTGCGAGAGGGCTGTACAAGCAATGATCACACGCACGGCACAGCGGACACACCAGGAACCGCGGTGTTGGCCGTCGAATGGCGCTAGCTGCGCAGCATTTGCGCACCGCCGCCGTCAGTGTCAGCCAGTTTGCCGTGGCATACGGAGCTCCATCGCAGTCTTTAACACTAGTAGCATGCCGCCACAGCGTGGACGTGAACCGTATGTGCAGTGGACGGACTTTGAGCGAGGGCGTATAGTGGGCATGCGGGAGGCCGGGTGGACGGTGGCCGGATCTGTCCCCCATTGAGCATGTTTGGGACTGGATGAAGCGTCGTCTCACGCGGTCTGCACGTCCAGCACGTACGCTGGTCCAACTGAGGCGCCAGGTGGAAATGGCATGGCAAGCCGTTCCACAGGACTACATCCAGCATCTCTACGATCGTCTCCATGGGAGAAGAGCAGCCTGCATTGCTGCGAAAGGTGGATATACACTGTACTAGTGCCGACATTGTGCATGCTCTGTTGCCTGTGTCTATGTGCCTGTGGTTCTGTCAGTGTGATCATGTGATGTATCTGACCCCAGGAATGTGTCAATAAAGTTTCCCCTTCCTGGGACAATGAATACACGGTGTTCTTATTTCAATTTCCAGGAGTGTAGATATAAAATGGAAGGTTCAATGCGAGATAAGATTTCGTCAGATAATAAGTACTTTTCTAAGTGGAATGCATTAAATCAAGCTTTATCCGGCAGATATTCACTTCCCGGGACCTACCCAAGGGAAATTCTGTCGACGGGTATTTAGAGAACTTACCGGCGACGATATTGCAATGCAAAACAAACATCATCCATTATTTTGAAGAGATCATGAAAAATCTTTCCCTTACACCAATACATTATACAGTACGCCCTTCGAACTGATGAAAAAAGGAATGAAAGGCACGAATGGTTCAACAGAATGCCGAAAGCTGCAACGGAAACTAACGAATGGGATGAAAAGGATAGATGGCCTTAGGTAAACTAACCGAAAAGGTAAGGCAACGGATGCTTATGCACTAATGTAAGTAATTGTGATTAAAAATTTGTTATACTGAGGAAAACACTAAACCGTGACTGCTAAGCAGGAAAAATAGGAAGTGGTAACTTTTGTACATTGAACCATTTTCAATAATGAGGATACCCTATCCTGGTATATATCTATTGCGATGCTCCAAACAATCGTATTACATGTTTGCATCCTCATGAAGACACAAGGAAGTTCTTTCCTTGGTGTGTGGAATGACGAACAAGGACTTAATTGTGTATAGACAGGGTGATTTTCACAGTGTGAAAACTCTAGGAATTAATCGATGATTGGATACGGAATAAAATGGTCTGATGAACATCCGTCTGGAAATACATAGTTTCCAAGCTACAAACCATTTATTCGGTCATAAAATTTTACATGCTCTACCATGCAGCCATAATTACATGTGTTGAAAATGATTCCATGTGCCTCAAAACATGTGTGTACGCGCGGTAGCATGTTCTGTCTCTAATGTTCACATCGGCCAGGCTGTATCCGAACTGCCTCAAAGGCAGAATGAATACGCTGGTCCAGTGTCTTCACATGTGTATTGGGCTCTGCGTAGACAAGACTTTTTTAGATGGTCCCACAGCCCGAAATCGCTTGGTTGAGATCAGGTGAATTAGCGGGCCATGCAACTGGACATGAAGGTGAAGTGACCTAAGGAACCATCATATAGCAGCCACATATCCCTTCGAAACAACAGTGGCAATTCTTCAGCATAGGAGGCTAGGTCACACGCAAGAAACGCTGATAGTTCCGGCCTGTTAGACGTCATGGAAGGTAGACAGGTTCTAAAATACGTTGAACAGTTATCCCGGCCCACACATTCCAGATGTAATGATGCTGATGATTCGCTGTCACCGTAGCATAGAGGTTCTGCATATTATCCTACAGGTGACTGTGATAAATGTTGAAGGTGACCTCATCTGTGAATAGGATGGATCACACAAATCCCGAAATCGGGGTTGCTATGTGAAGAAACCGGTGACAAAACTGCTCCCGACGTTGGAAGTTCGTCACTCTTAAGTCCTGCACATGCTGCAGGTGACAAGGCAGTAGCAATGGTCATGAGGAATGTTCCACACGGTCGTCTGGCTTACCCTGTATTGGGGGCCAACTGTCAGGTACCGACACGTGGGTCATCTTCCACAGTGTTAATCACGTTTTCCTCCAAACCAGGTGTCCGAACATTTTTGGTACGTCCTCTATGATTTCCTGCTTCCTGCAACGACGCTGTCTCAGACAAACGCCGAAACACTATTGCAAACATTGAATGCTGTGATTTTTGTCGACTGAAGTAGCTCTTCTGACATAGCCTGCTGCCCGACGCCCGTTGCCTTTTGCCTTTCTCTAAGTAAACACGATGTCAGCTAGCTCTCGATTCGGATGTGGAACAACGTTGTCTCACATCCACTACAAGGTGAGTCAGCAAGAGAAGTGAATCGGACACAACAGTACCAAATACTACGGCAGAAGAGGGCGCTAGCGCATGACGTATGACGAACAGCACCATCCTCTCCGAAGAAACCATACATACTGTAACTGTGGCTGCTTGGTACAGCGTGTATTAGACTGCAGTCTCTGCATCAATTAATGACTGGATAAATGGTCTCTAGCACGGAAATCAATTATTTCCGGACATAAATTCATTCGAACTTTTTCATTTAGTATCCTCTCATCGATCAACCTCTAGAGCTTGTACATGCTGGAAAAAATCACCCTATGTACGAGGTATGTATGTTAGTTTTAAGTCATGATTTTTTTCCCAGAGAAGATAAGAAGAAAACCACTAAAGAGATATTTATTTAACTTTGTTTTCTAATATTTCCTACACAGATTATGTAATATATTTAATGATACTGGTGTATGTAGTTCTTGTGATTTATGTAATGGCAAAGGAAATTAGTAATAGTAAGAGTTATTACCTAGTTGCATATAAGTGATCTTTTCGAAGATGAGTAATTCAGTTTTTATTACTGGAAAAAAAATTTGTCTAGAGCCACTAAAGCTAACCCAATGAAAGCCTAATAAAGTAATTGCTTAAGTTTACTCTTATGAAGAGATTGTGTTCGACTGCAACAGTAATATGAAGATCACTACCTTCCGGACAATTATTGAAATGAGTCAAAGCTTCTGCCTGTAAATTTATGAGTGACTGGTACAGGTGGTGTGTGGTTGTGGCACGTATTTCCTGCTGAATGTATAATTTTTGTGTGAGCTATAAGCTCTAACCATAATGAGACCTTATGAAATTCAGTGACATTAGAGTTTAGCTCCTGAATTTTTCCGTTTCGGAAGCGTGAATTTACGGATCTGTTGTATGGTAATCTAATTATTGTGTGACGTCGAATTTAAGTTTGAACCATAAGCCACAAAGTAAATGCCAGTAAACAGACAACAACGGACTTGATGTGAAGTGTTGTACAGTCGATTTGAAGTTCTACGAATTGAATGGTAAAGGATCTACACCACAAAATTTGACAATCTCCAGTTGTATGCATAATATCTGTGGTTACACCGAGTGAATTGTTGTGCTATCGACGTGACTAAAACGTTGCCTGGAATTTTGTTCATTGATTGACTTTTGAATCTGCTGGTCTAGTACAGGAAACATATGAATCGTGTGTGTGGATTAATACGTTCTTTTCCAGGAATTAAACCATTTCTCGATAATAACTCCTGTTGTAAGTAGGCTGTTTAGGTTTTCTTATTGGTAACGCCACATAGCGCTCTGTATGAAAATCACTGGCTGTGCCATGTGCAGTCTGTGGCTGGTTGCCATTGTAATACTCGCCATTGTAGTGTCGGGCAGCGGCAGCTGGATGCTAACAGCGCGTAGCGTTGCGCAGTTGGACGTGAGCCGCCAGCAGTGGTGGACGTGGGGAGAGAGATGGCGGAGTTTTGAAATTTGTAAGAATTGGTGTCATGAACTGATATATATATTATGACTATTAAGGTAAATACATTGTTTGTTCTGTATCAAAATCTTTCATTTGCTAACTATGCCTATCAGTAGTTAGTGCCTTCCGTAGTTTGAATCTTTTATTTAGCTGGCAGTAGTGGTGCTCGCTGTATTGCAGTAGTTCGAGTAACGAAGATTTTGTGAGGTAAGTGATTTGTGAAACGTATAGGTTAATGTTAGTCAGGGGCATTCTTTCGTAGGGATTTTTGGAAGTCAGATTGCGTTGCGCTAAAAATATTGTGTGTCAGTTTAAGGACAGTCGTGCACAATTTTTCTAAGGGGACGTATCATATGTCGACCCTTAGCCGAGGATACCTCACTGGAATCTTCTGATTTTTTTCTTGTAGTTTGTGTAGTTAGTGTTTATTGCTAGCGCGTAATCATAGAGAGATTTCCCTTTGTAGTTGCAGTCTTTCATTGTTGTACAGTAAAATAGTTGTCGCATGCATTTAGTTTTGCACGAAGTATTTCGCAGATGCGCTTGCAATTAACTAGATATTATTTTCAGTGCTATGTTTATGTGTTCTCTTATTTTTGTTCTTCAAATTGTGTTTTTCTGTGTTGTCGTGTGAAAAATTGTGACAATAATGGCGTGTGAAAAACGTAATACTAGGCTCCAAAGTAAACTGAGAAATGACAGTGAAGACGAAAGCAGTGTGTTAGCGCCACCATGTAATGAATTAACTAATGTTCAAAGTAGTAATTTGGTAATTGTACATAGGGAAATGGAGCGGGCTGCAAACAATGGTTTAGACAGTGAAACAATTAGTGAACAGGGAAGCATTATCGATCGATCGGTCGGCAACAGCTCGCCTCAGGATTCCGAAATGACAGGACACTATCTTGCAAATACTGTTGTAGATTCAGATTTTGCGTCCTCACCGTTTTCTCAAATAAATCAAGACACATTTTCAGCTTTTCAAAATGCGAATATTGCCGGTTCAAATGCACTGACAAAAGCACTGAGGAACATGTTTCAGACACCAGTGCACTGTTATTACAGTTAATGCAACAAATGGGACAAAGGCTACAAAAGTTAGACACAACGCTTCAACAGAATCAGAAACAAATGGAACAAAATCAGAAACAAATGGGACAAAAGCTTCAAAAGTTAGACACAATGGAACAAAATCTTCAAAAGTTAGACACAATGGAACAAAATCAGAGACAAACAGAGCAAAAGTTAGACGCAATGGAGCAAAAGCTTCAAAAGTTAGACTCGGTGGAACATACGCTTGAACAAACACGTGAAGATTTAACTACTGAATTACATAAAATCGAATCGAAATGTCAAAAAGTCTGTAATGACGTAAAAACACAAATTTGTGAGCATTTCCAACCTATTTTTTCGCGGCATGAAAATGCATTACAGAATCACGAAGCAGTCATAAAAGAACTGCAAACAATTGTTCATGAAAATCATGAGACCTTGCAAGCTAAAATTGACTCAGTTGCATCTACCGATTCGGTTACGCAACTTGCAAAAACTCAAGAAAACTTAAAGGACACAGTAGATACTCTGAAAATTGGTTCAGAAAGACACATGGAGGACATTAGTTCATTATCAGAGAAAGTAGTTGAACTTTCGGATCAGCTAAATAATTTATCTACGAAGGTAGATGATAACTTGAATGACACAAAACCGGTAGTCTTTAATGACACAGAAGAGTGCGAACAAATTACGAAATTCAAACAAAGTCTGAATCAAATTAGTACGCAACACCAAAGAAAAATCCGGGGAGTACAAGATCAGCTGACACAGGTAATACAACAATTACGTATTTCAGAGGACACTCGCGCTCCAATACGGGAAGAGGGACATAGAAATACGGAACAGCCACAAAATAATAACACAGGGCACTTCGGAAATTATGAAAGAAATTGGCAAGGTACACCGAATTCTGAGATGGAACCGCCGACACGACGTAACAATGACCGATATGCTACCCGCCGAGACGATGATTTTGACTATAAGCTGTTCATTACTACACGTAAATTCAAAACATTTAAGAATTCTGGCAACGACATTCATCCACAAGCGTGGTTCCATCAATTCTCTCATTGTTTTCCTGCCAACTGGTCACTAGAGCACAGATTAGAATTTATGTGTGGCTACTTAGAGAATGAACCAGCTGTAAGAATGCGATCGGTCATTCACGATTGCCACAGTGAAGGAGAATTTTACCATGCCTTCCTCTCAGCATATTGGTCCCAAGCCACACAAGACCGAGTAAAACATGGCATCATGATGATGAAACATCACTGTGTTATTGCGTGTGTACATTCTTGCTTGTTAGTTGCACGATTACGTAATGACTATAAGGCTCACATACTTAGAACATTTACCAGTATTGCTAATGAGATTTTAATGCAACATTTTGGTTTACTTGAAAATACATTCTGGATTTAAAGTACTTTCTGTGAGATACCAGATGATACAGTGGTTAGTTTATGTGACAGCTACACGATTTTATCAAGACGCTACTAATGAGTGACAATTTACAATGTTTATCTGTTCTTTATCTGCACAGTTTTTCTGAATTTTTCTGGAAAGTAAAACATGTTTTAGTAGTAACGTTTGTGGTATAGCTACAATGAGACAGCCTTTTCTGCAGCACAACAATACGTACAGTACAGTACTTACTTCATCACGGCAATAAGCGTAATAACTAAGATATCTATACGCAAAGCATTTCAGTTTCGTTTATCATGAGGTAAGTACATTGACTTCTGCAGAACTTAGCTTTCGGAGGACAATAACTACGACACCTCCACAGAGATTGTCTTACAGCAAGACGCACATTTAGCGCTACAGGACACGCATTAAACTATTTGTTTTTCAACATATTTGAATTAGAAATAAAGTTTTCCATGATACATTTTATTCCACTGCTGTAATCTGTAACACTTGAGGATATAATCACATTGATCATCAGGGGGGTACACTCTTACTTTGTGTACCATGTGTTTGGCAAGCACAAGGAGCCCTAGCTAATATGGTATTTGCTTATACAACTTAACACATCGGTACCATATTTCTCTAACACATAAATTACACAGCTATCTGATCATTTAACTGAGAGAGACAAACATTTATTTTACTACATCAGTGACAGATGTTTACGTAACTACACCATTGGATAACTTCACACTTACGAAGTTGTATTTTGTGAACTGTTCATATTTTTTCGGAAACATTGTGATACTATGAGAGCTTTGAATGACATATTTGGTATGGGATCACGATTTTTAAAGTACGTTTGAGGCAGATGACACTTTTGACATGAGCAGAGAATTTTTTTTTTAGGTTTTGAAATTATTTGAGGAAGCTACGGAGATTTTTAGAATTTGACTGTGGTGTTATGATGTTATTATTACGACGACGATGTGAATTATGCTGCTGAAGTATGCTTAAGCTGATGCTATATGAGTTATTTGGTTATGCTACGTATCTGTTATGATGACATATTGAAGAAGTGTCGACGAATATACATATGTGTAATAAGGTAAGGAATAATGAGTAGTGGTTAGGGACTCTGGTTTGTGGAAAAGGTTGTTGGAAACCAAGAATCGTACTTTAAGAGCTATGAAATGTATGTAAATGCGTGAATGTATTACAATGCCGGCGAAAATTTTTTGGACACTGTTATATCAATAGGATTTTGTTTCTACAGATGTGTAACAGAAATTCTTGACCTATGAAATATTTTTTATATGAGACTGCCACTGTAGCGGAAATTGGTGTCGTAAATATTTCGACAAGACAGTTAAGTGTCCACCTGCACGTAATGCGTCGTGGGCACCCAGCTATGTGAAAGTCGCCTGGGGAAAAAGCCATTAGTGTGTGCCTTTCAGAGGCACAGGTAAAAAAAAAAGACCATTATCCTCGCTATTGACAGTCCTTTGTAGAAAGCATCGCAAATACGACACCCTCAAAATTGATTACACTGTAGAGTTCTTAATTTATGATATTTACTGAAATGAAATGATGAGAAACGTTTCATGTCTATTGTCTTGCTAGTTGAAAGATTGTTTACTGCACTATGAAACGCCATACGGCTAGCGAATGACGTTTCACGCCTTGCTTTGCCTATTTTGTTTAATATCTAGTTTATAGCTGCACTGCAGCATTGGTTACTATAAAATTTAATGGATGTACTAATATAAATATTTTATGCCTACAGATCCAGTAAATAATAACCTTATGACGCACTTTAAAAAAAAACGAAGGACATCAAAAAGACATTGCCCTTGACAGGAATTGCAAAAATAATTTTTTTACGATTTGGTAACTTATCTGCTAGCGTATGTTCTCGTGATGCATCAATCTAGTGTTAAGATGTGACATAGGTATTAAACATTTTTACTGTAATATTTTTTCTGCTTGAGCTTTGTCATGTTTAGGTATAAGTTTATTGCCTTATATTAGTTGTAATATTGCTGCCTGCTTTGACAACTTCCATTTTTTTCATTGCTGTTTGTATTAATTGTTTTGTGCTGCTGCATTGCCTCGTCCCTTAGCTAAGCATCTGAGCTCAGTAGATTGAAGTTAGCTTAAGAGGGGGTAGCCTATATAAGAGAATGAGTTGCGATGGATTTGAAGAAATGCACTGAGAGGTTATATGAGAAAAGTACAAAAGCAGGTATAGATAGGACTTTTTGGAAATAATGAGGAACGAAGGGAGATCTCCCAGAAGTGAAGAAAGTTTTGTTTGCAAAATACTGGAGTAAAACAAACCCTGCCCTTTCATTGTGTTATCCCACTATGTGTTTATGTACCCTTGTGTATTTGTCTTTTTTCTGTCTTTATGTGTTTAGCTAATAAGATTTATGTTGTAGAATTTTTCAAATACTATGTTATTTTCTTTGTAAATATGTTCAGACATTATTTATTGTGTTTTGTTTTAATGCTCATGTGTGAAGTTGATGCTTCGAAATTTATTCTGATTTTTTATGTATGTGCTCCTGTCAATTCCTGTAACACTGATGTATTTGTTATTGCGATTCTTTTGTAAAGCCTGTACTACTGCAAATGTTATCTGTATTGTTATGTTCTTTAATGACATATTTTGTACCTTTGTTATTGTATTCTCATGTTATAAAATTGTAATTGACACCAGCTCATCAAATTAACTTGTAAGTTACATTTCACTGCACACGTTTCTGTTGGTCATAGTATATGGACAATATGTGAGAAGTAGGGAGAGATAGTGTTTGCACGTGTGTTAATAATTCAGTAAGGGACTGGATAACAGCATTGCTGGTTCTAAGGACATTTCAAAAACAATTTTTGTGAGTGCACAAGTGGTGGTTATTGACTTACTACATTATCTGCAAGACTCTTCAATGGTGATTGTGCGCCTGCACAGTCAAACAGATGGCTGCTGGCCATCTCTACAAGAACTACAGTCGGTCTACACCTTTGATGACCCACCAATACCATTATTTCTACAAGGACTGCAGTGGGTCTTCACCTCTGGTGGCCCACCAATAGTAATCTCTACCAGGACTACAGTGGGTCTGCTCTGTAATGACCTACCTACAGATAGTCTTTAACGTCGACTGACTCTGCTGTGGCCCATTACCTGGCTGCATGTCAAGAGTCAGCACTGTCTTTCGTTGGAAGGACAACACTACTTCTTCAAGACTGCTTATAAATCCACTAGTTCCAAGTGCAATTTCTTTTATTGCTCAGACTTTGAAAAAGTTACTGCAATTTTACTGTGATGAACGATGAGGACTGTCTTTATGGACTCTGAGAAAATTATAGCTTCTGACCAACATTGTATCAATAAGTGTGTGCATTTGATATCTTTGTTATAGTAATTATGAAAAATTTTATCAAATCATTATTGGCCACTGCCCAAAACAGTTTTGTAAATATTTTTTGTTGGGAGCATGGGGGCTATGTTAGTAGGCTGTTTAGGGTTTCTTATTGGTAACGCCACATAGCGCTCTGTATGAAAATCACTGGCTGTGCCATGTGCAGTCTGTGGCTGGTTGGCATTGTTGTAATACTCGCCATTGTAGTGTCGGGCAGCGGCAGCTGGATGCTAACAGCGCGTAGCGTTGCGCAGTTGGACGTGAGCCGCCAGCAGTGGTGGACGTGGGGAGAGAGATGGCGGAGTTTTGAAATTTGTAAGAATTGGTGTCATGAACTGATATATATATATATATATATATATATATATATATATATAATGACTATTAAGGTAAATACATTGTTTGTTCTCTATTAAAATCTTTCATTTGCTAACTATGCCTATCAGTAGTTAGTGCCTTCCGTAGTTTGAATCTTTTATTTAGCTGGCAGTAGTGGCGCTCGCTGTATTGCAGTAGCTTGAGTAACGAAGATTTTTGTGAGGTAAGTGATTTGTGAAACGTATAGGTTAATGTTAGTCAGGGCCATTCTTTTGTAGGGATTTTTGGAAGTCCGATTGCGTTGCGCTAAAAATATTGTGTGTCAGTTTAAGCACAGTTATGTACAATTTTTCTAAGGGGACGTTTCACTGTTACACTTATTTCCATGTAACCCCCATACATGTGTACTCAGAGCATGGTCAGCACTGTTCCTGTTTCATTCACAACCCTCCGCTACTAAGGCAGGCTCTGCTCTTCTGAACCTTAGGGTACTTTTAGAACTTCACCTACCCACCTCATCCCACCTGACATCTACAGACATCATTTCATTACGCCTGTCAAGAACCTGTTCATACTGAATATTTATAATTTCTTTTTCACGAGCTGCACCAGAGTTTAGTACACGAATTTTTCAAGTATGTGTACCGATTTAACAGTTATATAACTATGAATATATTTATCTTTGCTATTCAAATTTAACAACTCCAATAAGTTCCTGATTTGTCAAAACTCTCTGACTGGTATCGTAGTTCAATTTTAAACCATAGTAACATAGATGGACAGGCGCAAGTTTGTGTTTTGTCTTTCTCCAGGTTTCCTATGGTTTGCCTTTGAGACATTGCATCCTATTTGTTTATTTGACAAACAAACGACTAGTGAATGTCAGTCTTGCACGCACAAAGGTAACATGGTACCTACCCTTAACCTACCCTTAACATGTATCATAGTAAACCTATGCAACAGAGTACTCTGCAGCAATGTGCTACGAACAAGTGACAAAGATGTCACAAGAGGTACGTGCTTGTCCAAATAGCCTGCTAAGTAAATGTGTTTCCACAGGGGCAATATAATACATCAAAGATAACGATGCCCCGTTCGAGTTTCGATATGCCATAAGTTAAGAAGTATTGATATGAAATTTCGTTAATAGAGAGCGGACACCAGAGAGACAATTGACTTAAATGTGATTTACGCTGTCTTTCGTGCAACATTGTAAATGAAGGTTTTATTTTTCCCACAACGATTTAGCTATGAGCAGCGCTAACCGCATGTAAATACATAGTAATGCGGCGTTGTAGGAGGATGGTATGTTATCTCTGATTCATTGTATGCAGAAAGAAGAATTACTTATGCTATTACTTTTTTCTGGTTTGAGTTGCGGCGCTGTACAAGTGTAAAAGTGTTAAGTTAACTACCAAACAGTTTTCTGAGAATAAATCCAAGATATTTAAGAACGTAAAATGCTTTTCTTTGACGAAACAGACCAATATAATTGCCACTACGGACAGAGAACATTCTGACTTAGGAATCCTTGAGAAGTGATCGTGGGGCCGAGCCCGCTTGCAGACCGACTTTATGTATGAAAAAAGTTTTCTGTTAACCTCGTTACACCAAATATAAATTTTCTCCCTGTACAGACCAGCGGTCTCCATGGAGAGCTCTAAATTGAATGCTAGTCTCCAATCAGTCTCAAGTGCTCCGCTGAACCCTTTCCCAAGTTCCAACATCACAAGAAATAGCAGCTGCAGCGTCGTTGCAATGCAGAGTTCTACGACGACCGTCTTGCTAATAGTTTTATCTGTACGAGATGTTGAGCAGCGTATCAAAGAAACACAAACTGCTATCGAAGAAGTTCTACTACTTTAATCCTTTTTCTCAATTCACTGTAGGTGCTTGAAAGGACCTATTCAACAGACTTAAATGACCTGAAATTTAATGATCTCAGTATTTAATGAAGTGCAGTGAATTAAACTTAACGAAGTAATAGTCTAGTGAGCTGAGGGACGCTAGCGATACGACTAATTACCAGAATTATGTCAAGTAAATCAGATATTGCCTTAGCTTTATTAATTATTTATTCTAATGTGGAGTCGCCCATATGTTGGCTGGGGAACGCTTATACATTCTCCACACATCTCCTATATCCCCCTCCCTCCCCATTCGCTTACGACCTTTTTGTAGCACTGAAGAAAGAGATCAGTGGCTCTTGTCTTTCTTCGGCTAAGAAGTTGACGGTTGGGCGCTACCATGGTTCCGTAAGCAATCGGAAACATTTTTCCATGAAGCCTTGTCTATCTTAACTCACAGTGGGATAAATGTGTTGACTGTTATGGTGATTATTTTTTAAAAACGGACAGTTCACTTATTTTTTTTCTCACCTGACTCGTTTTCATTTGATTGCCACTTATACATCGTATGAACATGACATTTATGCATTTTTATCAGAATATTATGTGATCCTTTAATAGTCAAGTACAGCAGACTGTTGTCTTAATTGTTTAGTAACTGTCTCAATATTCATGCATGCTTACTGATTATTTGTAGGAAGCACACTTCACGCGATTTTCCTTTACCTTCCAATCTGACTACTGCCGGTGTGCTGTACTCCCGCAGCGAATAGTGGTAAACTTTGTAATCACTTGCACATGTCGTACATTGCTTTGCGGAAGTCTCATAGGTGCCTGAAGGCATGTAAATAGCAGTCTCAGTGCTTGCGTTCATGTCGATGGTTATAGAGAAAAACACTGTAGAAACGTCGAAACACGGTAGCGAACATATTCTGCGACATTGGAACCCCACCATAGGCGCCGCACATGTTGAGCCTCCACTTTGATATATTGATCAACAGTACTGGTAAAAGCATTCTCCAATATTACTTCGTGCTGTACTGTGGAAAGATGAGTAACTTAGCCCAAGATAGGATCTGCTTTAAAAATTGCCCTACTCTTAGGGGAAAAACAGTGGTAACTGTATTCAAGTGGGCTAATTACATCTTAATCATCAACGCAGCAGCGTACGTTAACGTATTTATCAAAGAAGAATCACTGACGACTAACTAATTACCAGACACACCTGAATTAAATTTGGGGGAATAAAATCGTCACAACAGAAGTACACAACAGCACTGTGTCTGTGTAGAGGGAAGAAGACAGCGAGGACAAAGCTTGCCTGAGGCGAGTTCGTGTGGGACAGCGGCCGCCAGGGGCAAACCGCACGGGCCCCTCGCCTCAGCAGCCGCTGCCACAGGCGCTGTCGGAAACTCTGTGTGACGGACGGCCAACTCGACCTGAAATTTACTCGTTTTCCTTCTCTGTGGCCGGGCCAAGTTTCTGTGCTGGCTCCGCGAGCGAAAAAGGCAGTCAACGCGCCTGGCGTACAACGCAGTGGCGTGTGGGCCGCAACTCTCATCAGTCTTCTAACTGATTTGACGCTCCCGCCGATTGTTCCACTCCTGTGCTAACCTCTTCATCTGAAAGTAGCATTTGCTCCTCATTTATATGTTGGATAAATTTTAATCTCTGTCCCGTACATAGGAAACCGTCAGGTTGCCTCTTCATCCAATGATTTTAGAAATTCAGGAGTGCCATCCGTGTCTCGCTCCTTATTTGATTCGTTCAAAACATTGCTATCTCCAGTGAAAGAGGAGAAGAATTGGAGAAATGGATCAAAGAATGGACAATCTAGTATTATCACGCTGCTGATTGCGAGTAAACCTTGATTTTCTTGCAGTTCTAAGCAAATATTTCGTGTACGTAACGATGGTAATTGCTGTTGTAAGGTAAGTGGCAACACAATGTATTGTTTATTGATTGTTACACATGAAATAACCTAAGTTTTAAGAGAGTCAGGTATCCGTATTCGTTGTTGTATCTATCCCGCAAACTGACAATAAACGGCGATGATGCCTGTGCACTCAAGTGACGGGATAGCGACAGGCACATACACGATAGTATCGCGTACACAAGATATAAAAGGAAAGTACCTTGGCGGAGATGTAGTCGTACTCAGGCGGTTCACGTGAAAACCTTTCCGGCGTCATTATGGTCGCAAGGCGGGAATTAATAGACTTGGAACCCTAATTGATAGTTGGAGCTAGACGCATGGGGCAGTCCGTATCGCAAAGCGTTAGGAAATTCAATATTTCGAGATCCACAATGTCAAGAGAGTGCTGAGAATAACAACTTCCAGCGGTTAAATCTCACCACTGACAACGTAGTGATCTACGTGTTTCACTTAATGACAGAGAGCAGCGCCGTTTGATTAGAGTTATAAATGCTAACAACAAGCAACACCGCGTGAAATAACTGCAGAAATCAATGTGAGACATTCGACGAACGTATCCACTAGGACAGCGCGATGAATACTGGCGATAACGGGCTGTGGCAGCAGACGACCGAAGCGAGTGCCGTTGCTAACAGGATGACATCAACTGTAGCGCCCTTCTGCGCTAGTGACTATATCAGTTGGACCCTAGAAGACTGAAAAACCGTGACCTGCTCATAGGAGTCCCGATTTCAGTTGATATCAGCAGATGGTAGGGCTCTAGCGTGGCGCGGACTCCACGAAACCATGGACCCAATTTGTCAACAAGGAACTGTCCAAGCTAGTGATGGCTGCATAATGATGTGGACTGTGAAATATCCTGGCAGATTAAAACTGTGTGCTGGACCGAGTCTCGAACTCGGGACCTTTCATATCAGCGCACACTCCGCTGAAGAGTGAAAATCTCATTCTGGAAACATCGCCCAGGCTGTGGCTAAGCCGTGTCTCCGCAATATCCTTTCTCCTAGGAGTGCTAGTTCTGCAAGGTTCGCAGAAGAGTTCCTGTGAAGTTTGGAAGGTAGGAAACGAGGTCCTGGTAGAATTGAAGCTGTGAGGGCGGGTGGTGAGTCGTGAGTCGTGCGTGGATAGCTCAGTTGGTACAGCACTTGCCCATGAAAGGCGAAGGTACCGAGTTCGAGTCTCATCCGGCACGTAGTTTTAATCTGCCAGGAAGTTTCATATCAGCACACACTCCACTGCAGAGTGAAAATCTCATTCTGGTGTGGGCTGTGTTCACATGGAATGGGTTGGGCCCTCTGGCCAAACTGAACTGATCATTGACTCGAAATGGCTATTTTGGCAGCTTGGAAACATTCTCAGCCAATCCCAAACAAATACGGAATTTTTGTGAATAACAGTGAACCATGTCACCTGGCCACAAATTTTGGCGATTTGTTTGAAGAACAATTGATTGGTCACACAGATCGACTAGTATGAATCCCATCGAACATTTATGGGACATAGTCGATAGTTCAGTTCGTGCAAAAAATCGTGCACTGACAACACTTTTGCAATTATGGACGGCTGTAGAGTAGAGATGGGCAAACTCGTTCATTCTTAGGAAGTAGTTCACTGGTGAACGCTCTTTTTTCAGAACCGTTCATTTTTACTTGTTCAGCTTTCCTTTGTGCTGGTATATGGTTCTTATGAAAAATTGTAATTCAGTTGCATACGTGACTGAGAGATGGAAGCCGCCAAAATTGGACACTTGCAGCACAGACTTTTTATTCTTTACAGAATTCTCACACAAATGTAGAAATTCTGTTATTCTGCAAAACGTCTCGTTTAGCCAAATGTAGCGTTATGTGGCTGATCACAGTGAAATAACATAAGGTGGCGCACAAAAGACCAGCCCCGAGTGCAGACTGATGGCCATTTAAGCACGATTTGCTGACCGCTAGAAGCAAAATAGATAAACATGTAATAATTAGGTGGTAAAGAAATAACTAATAAGCTATTGCAAACAACAACTTCGAAACAATAGATGACGTGTGGTGGGAGACAGTTAGCAGTCTAGTTAGTACTCGGGCCTATTTTTCGAGAGCCACCCTGTTGTACAGAAATAATATTGTAAAAGTTATCATATTCTCTTTACAAAATATGGGATCAAACACTCAATTATGGATCGCGGTCTTCATTTGGTTGTAAGTCGGTCTCCCTTCCATTAAGACAATATGCCCTTTTGTTATGTATCACATACAACGTAATTTTTTTGGAATTTACGTAATACATTTTCATTACCGATCGCAGTTCCACTGCCGACTGCTCCTAGTTTGTATGGTATCGAGTTGAAGTTCGTTTCGCTTCGCACACCCATTCTAGATCTGTGTCAAACCTCTCTTGAACTCTGGAGTTCAGGTTCTATTCAGTGTATTTCTGATCATCTGATTATGTAATGGATAAATAAGGGCAAAACTGACGTATAACATTCCACTAATTTCCTGATCTTGTAGTAATATCAGGGTGCACGTGTCAAAAGCATTTTCTAAATTATAAGAGATTTACTTTGCAATGCTACTTCGACATTCTATTTTTCATGCAGTTGGGATGAAGCACTTTTCCATTCACTTTCACCGTCTACCAATAATTCTCTCCAATGCGACAATTAATTCCACTCGCCACATACTGTCATCTTTATTACATCCACTGAGTCATTGAACATCAGAAAAAGCAGATTTAAAATATTTGCCGATCTACTTTGGTCTTTGGAAGAAAGACATGGTCAATATCTTTCTTCATTCATTATTTATCAGAGGTGCAAACTCTCTGATGAAGTCAATATTGAAGCGTCGGTGAACTCTTGATTCTTTCCAAGCGTCCTTCTAGTCGCAAATTAATGAGTGCAAAAAACATATATTAAGAGTATTAAATTAGTGTCACTCTGTTTCTGTTTCATTGACTATCCATTTTTTTCACAGCAAAAGCCATTTTTAACATAACCAGTTTCGATTTCCTTGCTCCTATACAATTTTTTGTCCTGTTACACTAAACTGCGTGGAATGAAACTTTTCCTTGAAGGTCGTATCTCTGTAATGTTCTTAACTTTGCAAGTGGTTTTAAAAGCCCATTTCCAGTACAGCAAATTTTTATGAAGTAATAGTGTTTTTCTCCAATCAGTCGCGATATTACCTCCGATAGTTATTGAATACTAATATTATTTGTCCATCGAACACTGGTGTTTCGTACTAGACGATGTAATAATAATTAGAATTCAATTGACTTTATTTTAAGATTTCTCACATTAATTATTGGAGTGGGTTAAGCTTCCAATAGTCTTGTTGTATTGTCTTTACGCTCTACGTGTTTGTAACGATCATACGGATGGTGTAACAGGTATTTCGTTAAGAATGAAACTTTTGTCGTTTAAGTGTCCATTGTAAGGTTTTCCTCTATAGTTTGCTACTTTCTGTCGGCTGTTTGATAAGCATATTATAGGTATCCCAGTTCTCTATTTATACAGCGTGAGTCGCTAACTATTGTCACCTAGAATAACTCCGAAAGTTTGATAATAGCGAAAAGTTTGTAGAACAAAAGTTGCATAGGACAACGGGGGCCATAATATGACGTTGGTTTTTTTGTTGCTAGGTGGGGTCACCCGTCAGAGATATGAAGGTCAAATATGTTGTTTCAACTGGGATGCTATAGTGTGGTACTTATTTTTTGATAGCGGTTATCGAGACAAATCCAGTGATGTGTAACCGTAAGGTCTTTGAAGGTTGACGAATGTGAAAAGGTGGCAGGAACGTCTATTTACAGAAAGTGTTAGAAGTGATCACTTTTGGTATCAATGGAGTGCTGCAATCATCTTATCATGAATTTGGTGGTATTCCTTAACACTTCGGCACTTATCGAAGCACATTCTATGACCATACGCCGTATCCATCTTACATGCCATTGACGTGTAAATACCATTAGACGGTTTCGCAATACAACACAAATACGAACGGTATGACTAGTATCCTCGAATCAAGCGAATGTGAATGATGTATTCCTTAGAAGAACAAGTCGGTGTGCGTCTCATTTACGGAGAATGCCAACGAAATTCAGTGAGAGCTAGAGACTTATACGCTGAAAGATATCCTAAACATACTCACCCTACACGTTGTACACTTAAATATGTGTATGATAAATTGAGAACAACTGGATCTTAAACACATCGGACACATTTCCGGCAGAAAAAGTTACTAACGAGGAAACGGAAATTGGTACTCTTGCCACTGTGGTTCGAGATCTTTGTGTTATTTCGCGTCAAATCGCAAGGAATCTGGCATGAGCCAGAGTAGTGTTCTTCGTGTTCTGCACCGCCATAAATATTAGCCTTACCGTATCAGTCTCCACCAAGAATTAACTGGTACAAACTGTATGCGTAGCATTGAACTGCGCGGATGGATTCAACTGTAGGTTAAGAGGGATGATACATTTGTTAATTTGATTGTATTGACTGATGAGGTTACATTCACAAACCATGGAAATGTTAATTTCCATTACATACTTTAATGGACAACTGAAAATCCATGTTGGCAGCGGCAACTTCCACACCAAAACCGTGGCCGGTGAATGCATGGTGTGGGTTTCTGGAGGACAGAATTATATGCCCCAATTTTATCGAGTGAACTCTTAATGATAGGAAGTACACCACATTCCTGCAAGAAACATTAAGTCTGTTATAGGAAGTAACATCTTTAGGAAAAAGACACCGAATATAGTATCAACACGATGGGTTGCCGGCACATTTTTCGCTGATGGTTAGAAATTAGTTGCAAAGACAGTTCCCAAATCGCTGTATTGGACGGAGAGGAGATGTGTTGTGGCCGGTACGTTCGCCAGACATACGCCTCTGGAATTTTTCTTGTGGGGATTCATAAAAGGCATTGTTTATAAAAACGTTCCACCAACACCTGAAGATATGCGAGAGAGAATTGTCAGAGCATGAGCTTCGATGTGATAGGGAATACCACTCAATCCACGATAAGAATAATCTAGGACTGCATTGATACCAATGGTCATCATTTCAAACAAATTCTGTAAACGGATGTTCATGCCACCTTTTTGATACTCGTTGACTTTCAAAGACCTTACTATCACACATCGTTGGATTCGTCCCGATAGCTGCTATGAGAAAATAACTATAGCATCCAATTAAAAAACAGTTGACGTTCATATATCTGAAGTGACCCTACCAATCGACAAAAAACCAACGTCATATTATGGCCACCGTTGTCCCCTGCAATTTTTGTTCCAAAAACGTTTAAGCTCCTACCATACTTTCGGAGTTATTCTTTGTGGCAATAGTTAGTTATCCTGTATAATCTCCCTTTCCCGTAAGCTACCACTGGTCTAGAAATCTTTTACGTTACTGCAGTTTAGTGGGCATTATCATAAAGTTTTTTAGGCTTTTGAAAAACCATCCGAGCTCTTCTGTCGCACAGCGGAATCAGGATAATTATATAATTTTATAATACCGTCATTGTAGCTACAGACAAAGCCTTAAGTTGATGTGTGTAGTTAACAGCGAAAAATCACCTTTGTGCCGCAGGAATTCGGTATTTAAGATTTAAGTATTTGAGTTTATCTTCATTAATCAACAATCAAACCATTCTGCCCTAACTCATTTTTTGTAGGTAAGGTCAACCAGATAGCTTAACATATTTCGTTGTTTGTAACGCCGTTTAGGCTACTACCATAGTCAGGTCAGAACACTTGAATTGTAAAAGAACGTGTAGCGATCTGATGTTGGCAGTAGTCCGAACGACGCTATAAATAAAGTAATATCTGATCTATATAAATGACGTGCGTGACAATCTGAGCAGTTCTCTTAGGTTGTTCGAAGATGATGCTGTAATTTACCGTCTAGTAAGGTCATCCGAAGACCAGTATCAGTTGCAAAACGATTTAAAAATCTTTGCTGTATGGTGTGGCAGGTGGCAGTTGACGCTAAATAACGAAAAGTGTGAGGTGATCCACATGAGTTCCAAAAGAAATCCGTTGGAATTCTAGTACTCGCTAAACAGTACAATTCTCAAGGCTGTCAATTGAACTAAGTACCTGGGTGTTAAAATTACGAACAACTTCAGTTGGAACGACCACATAGATAATACTGTAGGGAAGGCGAGCCAAAGGTTGCTTTTCATAGGCAGGACACTTAGAAAATCATACAAGTCCACTAAAGAGACAGCTCACACTACACTCGTTCGTCTTCTGTTAGAATATTGCTGCGCGGTGTGGGATCCTTACCAGGTGGGATTGACGGAGGACATCGAAAGGGTGCAAAAAAGGGAAGCTCGTTGTGTATTATCACGTAATAGGGGGAGAGTGTGGCAGATATGATACTCGAGTTGGGATGGAAGTCATTACAGCAAAGACGTTTTTCGTCGCGGCGAGATCTATTTACGAAATTTCAGCCACCAACTTTCTCTTCCGAATGAGAAAATATTTTGTTGAGCCCAACCAACACAGGTAGGAATGTTCACCAAATTAAAATAAGAGAAACCAGAGCTCGAACAGAAAGGTTTAGGTGTTCGTTTTTCCCGCGGCCTGTTAGGGAGTGGAATGGTAGAGAGATAGTATGATTGTGGTTCGATGAACCCTCTGCCAAGCCCTTAAATGTGAATTGCAGAGTAGTCATGTAGATCTAGATGTAGATTAGCAAACAACTGCAGATCGCTACCCATCTTGTGCGTCGGATTTTTTATGTAAACAGAAGATAATGACGGTCCTATCACACTTCCCTGGTGTAGTCCTACCGATACCCTGGTCTCTGAAAAACACTCGCAGTCGAGGACTACATTCTGGATGTTATTACTTAAGAAGTCTTCGAGGCACTCACATATCTGGGAACCTGTTCCTTATGCTCATACCTTTGTTATCAGTCTGCGGTGGGGCACCGTTTCAAACGCTTTTCGGAAATCAAGGGATATGGAATCTGTCTGTCGCCCTTCAGCTGTATACCACGTGAGAAACGGGCAAGCTGAGACTCACACGAACTATGGTTCTAAAAGCGTGCTGATTCGTGGACATAACCATTTCCGTCTCTAAAAAATATCTTATACTGCACTTCAGAATGTGTGCTGGAATTCTGCCCCAAACCGATATTAATGATATGCACTACTGGCCGTAAAAATTGCTACACCACGAAGATGACATGCTACGGATGCGAAATTTAACCGAGAGGAAGAAGATCCTGTGATATGAAAATGATTAGCTTTTCAGAGCATTCACACAAGGCTGGCGCCGATGGTGTCACCTACAATGTGCAGACATGAGGAGAGTTTCCAACCGATTTCGCAGGCCGCGGTGAACGTGCGGTTCTAGGCGCTTCAGTCCGGAACCGCGGGACTGCTACGGTAGCATGTTCGAACCCTGCCTCGGGCATGGATGTGTGTGATGTCCTTAGGTTAGTTACGTTTAAGTAGTTCTATGTTCTAGGGGACTGATGACCTAAGATGTTAAGTCCCATAGTGCTCAGACCCATTTGAACAATTTTGAATCAACCGATATCTCATACAAAAACAGGAGTTGACCGGCGTTTCCTGGTGTAACGTTGTTGTACTGCCTCCTGTAATGAGAAGAAATGCATGCCATCTCGTTTCCGAGTTTGATTAATGTTGAATTATAGCTTATCGCGATTGCGGTTTATCGTATCGTGACATCGCTGCTCACGTTGGTCGAGATACAATGAATGTTAGCAGAATATGGAATCGGTGGGTTCGGGAGGGTAATACGGAACGCCGTGCTGGATCCCAACGGCCTCGTATCACTAGCAGTCGAGATGACAGGCATCTTATCCGCATGGCTGTAACGGATCGTGCAGCCACGTCTCGATCCCTGAGTCAACAGATGGGGACGTTTGCAAGAGAACAACCATCTGGACGAACAGTTCGACGACGTTTGCAGCTGCATGGACTATCAGCTCCGAGACTATCGCTGCGGTTACCCTTGACGCTGCATCACAGACAGGAGCGCCTGCGATGGTGTCATCAACGGCGAACCTGGGTGGACGAATGGTAAAACTTCATTTTTTCGGATAAATCTACGTTCTGTTTACAGCATCATGATGGTCGCATGCGTGTTTGGCGACATCGCGGTGAACGCACAATGGAACCGTGTATTCGTCATCGCCATATTGGCATATGACTCGGCATGATGGTTTGGGGTGTCATTGGTTACACGTGTCGGTCACCTCTTGTTCGCATTGACGGCACTTTGAACAGTGGACGTTACATTTCAGATGTGTTACGACCCGTGGCTCTACCCTACGTTCGATCCCTGCGATACCCTACATTTCAGCACGATAATCCACGACCGCATGTTGCAGGTCCTGCACGGGCGTTTCTCGATACAGAAAATGTTCGACTGGCCAGCGCATTCTCCAGATCTCTCAGCAATTGAAAACGTCTGGTCAGTGGTGGCCGAGCAACTGGCTCGTCACAATACGCCAGTCACTACTCTAGATGAATTGTGGTGTCGTGTTGAAGCTGCATGGCAGCTGTACCTGTACACGCTATCCAAGCTCTGTTTGTCTCAATGTCCAGGTGTATCAAGGACGTTATTGGGGCCAGAGGTGGCTGATCTGGGCACGGATTTCTAGGGATCTATGCACCCAAATTGCGTGAAAATGTAATCAAATATTAGTTGTAGTATAATATATTCGTCCAATAAATACCCGTTTATCATCGGCATTTCTTCTAGGTGTAGCAAATTTAATGGCGAGTAGTGTATTAGTTATGCGGGTACGCTCTTTTACTATTCTTATGTACAAGAGTCACCTGTGTGTGTGTGTGTGTGTGTGTGTGTGTGTGTGTGTGTGTGTTTGCTTGTTTGAGTGTGTGTTTCCTTTTTGCAGTCGCTTGGAACTTTGCGCTGGGAGAGAGACTAGCGATAGTGCAAACTAAGGAAGGGGTTAGTGCCGTAGAGTGTTTTCGTAAAACAGATTTTGGATTCCAGCAGTACCTGGCGGCTTATTTGTTTTCAACTTTTTCATTTGTTTCTCTATTCCACTGATGCTTATTAGCACCAATCTCTCTCTGCTATCATTTCCTCTAATCCAAATAAGTAGTGAATCACCTAGATTTTGTTCTACTTTGATGCTGCATTTCTTACGAAATTTGATCGAAATCTGGTCATAACGTGAGAATGATTCATCCACTGAAAAAGGTTGTGATAGCTTTCAGTGTAAATTTTCTTTGGCTGAACATTTCATTACCACTTTGCTTTGGCGTGACTGCAAATTTTACGTCACACTTTACCTAGTCTCCATTCCTTGAAAAATAAAACCTCGGTTATAGCCTATGTGTGGGCCTCAACAGTCGTCGCTCCGCCGTGTGCTAACGCGCATCCACCCCTCTAGTGTTAAGTGTCGTAAGCGAAGTTGGGCGGCGTTGTCGCCTGGGCGGGGCGGGCGCGCAGTTGCCGCGCAAACTGACCTAAACTGCCGGCCCGCCGCTGCCGCCGCCGCCGCCGGCTGCTCTGCCGGCCGCGAGAATAGCCGGCGCTCAGCCTCAGCGCCCGCCGCCCACGCCTGAATCCAATTTTCACATTAGCCTGCACGCGCAGCAGACCGTAGCCTGTTGCGAAAATAGTGCCGTCGCGTCGCTTCGCGGCCCGTCACAGAGCGTGGCGACTAAAAAAAAAGGCGGCCGCTGAACTCTGCTGTAGGCTGCTGTATCGCCACCAACCCGTTATTAGCCGTGCGCCGCTGGGGCATTTCGGTTCATTAGGCTGGCATTCAACGGTGCGGCGTAGCCATCGCGCGCCCTGGTGCCAAAAGTTGGAAAATACGCGTCGGGAGGCAGCCAGCCGGCAGCGCCGGAGGACACGCGGTTGCGCGGACTCCGGACGGGGGAACTTGTTTCGGTGGACGAAACGTCATATGCAGCACACGTATTGGAGTGAGAGTTGGTTCGCAGCCGTTGCAATCATCACTATATCCCACTGCACACTCCACACATCGTCTATCCCCTTGTTAAACAGATTTGTAGAAATGAAAGTGAAACTTTCGTTCTTCAAGATCTCAAAGTGTTAGTTTTAAATAATGAAGTTATCATTTTTGTTCGTTGCCTGTTTATGTGTAGCTATAAAAAACTGTTTATCTTGTTCCACTTCTTCCCCAGCGTGTGAAATCTCGATAGACAGCTGTAGCATGCCATAGTTCTTTTGAAACATTACTGGGTGCTGTATTCATCAGTTAGAGTCTTATTTTTGTGAAGAAATAGTTGCTAGTGTGTTGGAGAAGTGAATGTAAAATATCGCCAGACATGTCTTGGATATCGTGGAATACAGGCAGTCGTCGTTACGTCAGGAGAGATCATCACACCATGCAAATGCGAAGCAGGGGGCGGGGTTAAACCAAAGCTTATTTTTAATAAAGATATTGTTAATCACACACTTACATATAGCGACAAGTATGAGAGTATGGGAATCGTTCAGGACCCTATGGAATGAACCATCCACTCATTATCCACAAGAAATTTCGAGGAATAATTGAAAATATAACTGCAGACGAATGGATGAGTGGTGATAAGAACCCACCTCCGCCGGAATACCATTATCCAGTGTGTAACCACTGAGTCCTCGCTTAAACCAAATCAAGCCGTGTACTATCGCTTAACGAGCGTCGACGTTTAATGCCGCGCATAAATATACGGACAATTTATTTTTTCACATTATCTGAGAACAATATTTTCAAGGCGCAAAGAAAATAGTTTACGTAAATGCTGCCTGAATTCGGTGGCACTATAATATTGATACTTCTAGACAGAAAGACCAAGAACTCAAAACGAGATTATCACTCTCCAGCAGTGTGCGCTGATATGAAACTTGCTGGCAGATTAAAACTGTGAAACCGGCCGAGAATCGAACTACGGACTATTGCTTTGCGTGGGAAACAGCACTTGCCCGCGAAAGGCAAAGGTCAGGAGTTCGAGTCTCAGTCAGGCACACAGTTTTAATCTGCTAGGAAGTTTCAGATCAAAAACTACTCTTCATTTATCTGTATTATCTACCGTTTCTGTGTAAATACCGGGTCCTCTTTCAACTTTATAAATGTGCATTTTGTGTGTCGACGTTTCGACTGTGACAGCAGTATCGTTCTTTTGAATAATACAGAAGAAGGGACAACGTAAAACAGAACAGAATTGAACACAATAAATTTTGTGTAACAAGTTATGCTTCTATGAGTATTATTTTTATTTCCACTATAGACCCATTTCAGCTTTACAGTCGTCATCAGGTTATCTCTAATAGAAAGCATCATAAATTTTTCCACAATTGTTGTATTAAGTGTAAGTTACTTATAGATAATATGATTTCACAGTTAATATGATTTTACATACGTTTTCATAACCTGATTTCCATGACATATAGTTGTTTCTGTTGCTGTAAGCTTGCTATTTTAGAGTTGTTCGTTATGGTAACTTCTGACACTTCACTAATTATTGTTAGAAATAAGCTTAATATCCAGATGAAATTTCCTGACAGCAATTATGTCAAATGATAAGCAATATTGTGTGGTTACACTTGTCGTTGACAGTTCTGTCAGCGACGTTAGTACATTCTATTGAATGAATATCTGAGATGTCGTGTTAATTCAATTGTGTCTCTGGTTCTATAATGGATTATACCTGTCGATGATTAATATCTATAACGCTTTCAATGAAGCATTTATATTCTAATTCATCTCGTACGTGGACGATTATATGTCGATAATTTCCCTACAATATATTCACTATCGGTCCTTTTGGTGTTATGTGTAAGAGATTGACAGCATTTTCCAATCGGTCTGTGTTAGGTTAGGTGACAGCAACCCATCCGTCTTTTTCCGCCATCTTAAAAATAAACAACACACAACGGTCCGATGCGAAAATGCTGTCGATATTTTACACATAACACCAAAAGGACCGATAATATACTGGAGGAAATCGAGATAAATTGACGCATATGACACTGTCCACATTTAATCCTCAAAGAAAAAATTGAACAAATTGCCCTAAAATATGAACGCTTCATTGAAAACTTTATTGATATTATCCATAAAGATACTGGATGAACCATAATGCATCCAAAGACGAACTTTAAGTAGCTAACACCATGGTTACCCATTCAATATAATCCAATAACGTTGCAGGTAGAACTGTCAACAACCGGGTATAACCATACAGTGTCGATTAGCATCTGACATTACTACTGTCACGAAATTTCATCTGGAAACTTAGATTATTTTGACCATTATTAGGGAAGTGTCTGAACATACCGTAAGATACAACACTAGAATAACGTCGAAAGAATATAATCAATAAACAAATAGACAGCAAAAAAATTTGAAGTGCATGGGAGTCAGCACTTGGAAACTTGTGTAAAATCATATTATCCATAAGTAACTCACACGTAATACAGCAAATAAACCAAGAATTATAACATACTGTATTACACATAACAGAATTATGTCTGTATAACTGAAGTAGGTCTATAGTTCAAACAAAGATATAACTCATAGCAGTGTAACTTATATAATTTATTGTGTCCTTGAAAGAGTTTTATTATGCAGCAGGTCGAGAGGATTTCAAGAACTGAACCACGTTTCAAACTCTTACACGAAAATTATTCATTCTACTAGTTTTTGCGCTGCACGCTCGTGTCACCTTGATTCATCTGTCATACTACACTTAGCTTTATGACCATTACGCATCTGATATCTTTAGTGCATAGAGTAAGCGTTGACTCTATAAAGAACTGATGTGGCATAATGAATACTTCCGTCAGTAAATCAGTTTTTAAAATACGTAAGAAACTGCTACTACTTCTATTGAAAGTGTACTACGTGTACATTTCTTTTTTCCGTCATTCTTGTTTTTGTAGACAATATTTTTTTATGTGCAGACCAGACACCGTCATGGCGAGAGGGAACGTGCCAGAAACTTCACTATGGTAGCTTCAAATAATTTGCGTGATATCACCGACTTGGTTATGTAGTGCTTTTGTTGATGACACAACGGTGTAATTACGTTGATGAAAAGCAAGCTCTGAGAGCGAACTACACGAACTGATGAGAACAGCAGCCTTATAAACAATGAGTATATCCTCACGTTGTACACGTCACGGAGTAGGGTGAACTACGGACGTAGGTAAATTCTGGACAGTTAAAGAGGCTGAAAACGGGGAAATGAAATACGGCGATGGAAACGGTGTGCTTATAAAGCTCTGACGCAGAGTCTGCTAACAGCATTACACTACCGTACTGCTCATACTTCCTTCACAAAATAGTCTGTAATGTAAGTATTAGTATGGCCGTGATAAGAGATCAATCCGGGTGTCGGATACACACCAGTATTATAGTTCATCATAGTTTCCACTAACTTTAAGCAAGAGGCAGCGAAGTTATCATTTTGAAATACCGCAATTCAACCTTATAATGATGATATCCTTTCCAAACAAAAAAGTGTCACGGAATTTTATGCATATAATATGAGGACACTAGAAAAGAATTTTCATATGATGCCACGATGCAAACAACTGGACCATCAGTTTTAGGACTGTATGTGTGTGTGTTAAGGTAGAAAGTTAACGTCTGTCATTCAGCCAAGGCAAGCTGAGAACAGAGAATTATATTCTTCATTAAGGTGCTGTGATAAATGATGCAGTTGCAAGTCCCAAGAACATAGGCCAGAGGTGATTCTTCACCTCTTCATTAGTAAATAGTCCACGTTACGTGCACGAATATATTCAGGATGCATTCGCCTATGTGCACAGATATTGTCGTTCTGATTTATCGTAAGTTTCTCATGGAAAAAAGTAATAGATGAATTATTAGCAGGACGGGCACGGGATACGTAGTACAGTTGCAAGACTTTTCAAGTTAAAAAGAAACAAAGTAGTGTCGGTTATAATTAATGGAAAAATATATGGGGAAATACTATGTTTTATGTATTCAATTGAATGGAAAAACTGCGCTTACTGCATGCGCATATTTTACTTTGGTTAAAAGTTTGACACAAGATCAGGTTGATTAAATCGTCAGCGTAAAAATACCCAATTCAAACACTGGCAGGACACTACACAACGTTACAGTAAAAAATATAAACCACGGTCCATGTGGCTCTTAACAGTTCTCAGTCTCCTGGTATGGAAGTTGTTCAATGCACTAGGAAGATAACAAGCAGCCTTCACAAGAAGACCGTACACACTGAAAACGGATATCCTCAATGCCGACGAAGAGTACTAGAAAATGATAAAGCTTTTAAACGGCAGTTACCTAAATGTCGGTAACAGCTTCGTAGTCCTCTGTTCCTTAATTATATCACTATTGTTTAATGAGCATATCACTCAGGAGGTTTGCAGTTCAGTGCGTCGTATAAAATACATCAAATGGTTCAAATGGCTCTGAGCACATTGGGACTTAACGTATGAGGTCATCAGTCCCCTATAATACAGAACTACTTAAACCTAACTAACCTAAGGACATCACACACATCCATGCCCGAAGCAGGATTCGAACCTGCGACCGTAGTGGTCGCGCGGTTCCAGACTGAAGCGCCTAGAACTGCTCAGCCACAGAGGCCGGCTAAAATATATCCCCAAATGCATTAACAAAAGCAGGAATCAAGCTATTTTCAACTTCAGAAATAATGATCTCACAAATGCCGTAGATGAAATACAGACGTATCAGTCTGGACGTTATGTCAACGGCAACGAAGCTGTGGAGCGACTTTTACGTTTTTCACCACACGAAAGACATGTCACCGTAAAATATCTCAGTGATCACTTAGGGACTGGGGAAGAGGTGCATTTTTTTATCCTTGTGCAAGAGCCGATTTCGCTAAACATTGTTCTAAACGTCGAGGTGCCGGGACATTATACCTGAATTACGCCAAGAAAAGAATGAAAACGTCGAGTTCAAGGAATAATTGTTCACAGTTGGACTGGTGTTTAATTCAGAATTAATTTCAGTCGCGTCTGTACGTTACATGTTAGCAACGTGGAATAAATTTGCCTGAGAATGTTGCTCCACCATCTATCGGCCGACCACGAATACATCGCAGAAAAATTTGGGGCGAGTGAGAGCGTCCGTCCATCGATTTCCAAAGCATTCAGAATTTAAACATGCAGCTGCCTTGAGATTATTTGTTGGTAGCGTAAGATGAATCCTGCACATTTATCTTCGCATGCACTCACCCAAACTTATGGTTACCCAAGAATTAAGTGAGAGAGATTTTAAAACTCGCAGAGCTGTGTGCGAGGAAATTCCTCAGAACGTTCTCTCTGGCATAGCTTTAATTTCTTCTAATGAGGCCCATTTCCACATGGCTGGTCTTCGTCTACACCGCATTTCAGACTACATTGTCTGGCGGAGAGTTCATCGAACCACTTTCACAATATTTCTCCACTGATCGGCGCTACAAAAGAGCGCGGGAAAAAACGAATACTTAAATCTTTCCGTGCGAGCTCTGGTCTGTCTTATTGTATTACAATGATCATTTCTGCCTCTTGTAAAACTTTTCTTTGAAGTCGTAGGAGAACGTTGGAGACCGAAATTTCGGGAAAAGATGTCGCTCCAGTGAAAAACGCTCTTATTTTAATGATTGCGCCACAACTCTTTCCCCTATTTTGCTCTAATACAACACAACCTACTGTCTTCGGAACTTTTTCCATGTCCTACGTCAGTCCTACCTGATAAAAATCCCTCACTTCACAGCAGTACTGTAGCAGAGGATGGACAAGCATAATGCAGCAGTCTCTTTAGTAGAACAGTCGCTTCTTCTAAGTGTTCTATCAATAAAAGGCAGACTTTGGTTTGTCTATTCCCTACAACATTATGTATGTAATCATTTAAATACAAGTTGTTCAGAATTATAATTCCTATGTATTGAGGTTAATTGATGGCCTTTAGATTCATGTGGTTTACGATGTAACCGAAATTTAATGAATTTCTTGTGGTACTCTTGTGGGAGACCTCACAATTTTCATTATTTCGAGTCAACTGACACTTTTCGCACCATACTATACTGTAAGTAAACAAAATTACTGCTACTAGGTAGCAGTAAACCCTCAGGAACGTCACCAACGACCACTTCACAGCTATCGCCTTGAGCAGCTTTTCGGCTGTCCACAAGCAGTTGAAATATCTTAGACCTTGTAGCTACAAATAGGCCGACCTTAACGACAATTAGCGATTATGATGCCGTTATAGCAACTATTATTATGAAAGTTAATGAATCAGTCAAGAAGGCTAAGTGAGTCTTTCTGCTAGACAGGGCAGATAAGCGGTTATTAATATCTCACTCAGACGTGAACTGGCATCACTTAGTTCCAGTAAGATGTATGGAGAGAAATTATGGGCAGAGTTTAAGGTGACTGTAAATCGTGGTCTGGAGAATTATGTGGCTAACAAATGGATGAAAAGATGGAAAAGATCCACCACGATTTAATAACGAAATTCGGCTGATGGTGAGGAAGCAGTTCCACTCCCGTTTCAAAAGGGAACGCATAAATCAGGACAAGCAATAGTAGATAACCGTGTGTCTGTGAAAAGATCTGTGAGCCAAGCGTAAGAAGAGTACCACCATCACACCTTAGCAAAAGCTGTTGTAGAGAACCCACGAAAATCTTGCCCTATGTGAAGTCACTAAGCAGGTCTACGCTTCCATTCAGGCTCTTGTTGACCAGTCTTGCATGCGAGTTGAAGATGGGAAAACGAAAGCTGAAGTTTTAAATTTCGCGTCCAAGAAAACGATCACACCGGAGAATCGTAAAAAGATACCGTCAATTGACCATCGGACAGGCTCTCTTATGGACGACACAGTAATAACCATACTTGGCCTAGAGAAACTACTAGATGATCTGAAAGCAAATAAGTTACCAGTTCCGCATGGAATTTTAGTTAGATTTTACAAAGAGTACTCTAAGGCATTGGTCTCTTACTTAGCTTGCACTTATCGTAGATCTGTCGTGCAGCATAAAGGCCCAAGCGACTGGAAAAAAAGCGAGGGTGACTCCTGTATATAAGAAGGGTAAATGAACGGATCCACATAATTACAGATCAATATCCCTCACATATTTTTGCTACAGAATGCTTGAACATGCTCACAGTTCAAATATAATAAATTTTCTTCAGACTAAGAAGCATATGTGCACGAATTGGCATTGTTTTAGAAGGCATCGCTCGAGCGATATTCAGCTTGCCCTTTTCTGACGTGATATACTGAGAACTATGGATGATGGGCAACAGGCAAATTCCATATTTCCATATTTCTATATTTCCGGGAAGCGTTTGACACGTGCCACGTTGCAGGCTGTTAACGTAGATACGGACACATGGAATATGTTCACAGATATATGAGTGGCTATAAGAGTTCTTAAATGATAAAGTCCAGTATGTCGTCCTCGACGGCGACTGTTCATCAGAGGCAAGAGTATCGTGAGGAGTGCTCCAGGAAAGCGTGATAGGACTTCTGTTGATCTCTCTATATATAAATGATTTGACTGGGTGAATGGGCAGCAATCTATAGTTGTATGTAATGATGAGGTGGTTTACGATAAGGTATCGAGTTTGAGTGACAGTAGGAAGATAAAAGCCACATAGATAAAATTCACATTTGGTGTGATGAATGACAGCTATCCCTAAATGTGGGAAGATGTAAGTTAATGCGGATGAGTAGGAAGATCAAACCTGTAATGTTCGGATGCAGTGTTAACAGTGTCCCGCTTGACACAGTCAAGTCATTTAAATATCTGGGCTTAACTTTGCAAAGCGATATGAGCTGGTAAGAGCTATGGTAGGGAAGGCGAATTGTTGACTTCCTTTTATTGGGAGAATTTTAAGAAAGAGTGTTTCGTCTGTAGAGGAGATCGCATATAGGGCGCTTCTTGACTACTGCTAGAGTGTTTGCGATCCGTTCCAGGTCGGACTGATGGAAAACATATAAGCAATTCAGAGCCGGGATGCTAGATTTGTTACCAATAGGTTCGAACAAAGCGTGTTACGGAGATTCTTCGGGAACTCAAATGGAAATCCCGGGAGGGAAGGCGACGTTCTTTCCGAGAAACAGAGCTGAGAAAATTTAGAGAACCGGAATTTGAAGCTGACTGCCGAACGATTCTACTGCCGCCAACATATGTTGAGCGTATGGCCCACGAAGATAAATAAATTAAGGCTCATAGAAAGCACACAGACAGTCGTTTAACCTCGCTCAATTTGCGAGTGGGACAAAAAAGGGAATGACAGGGTACCGTCCTCCAAGCACCGTACGGTGGCTCGAGGAATATCTATGTAGATGTAGATGCATATCGTGTGACGGTTTCGTGCGCCTTTGCTGAATTTAGTGTGTCGGGTCCATGTATTTCGAAGTAGGGGTCAATTCAAATCGGTAGTGTCACATGATAGTGACCTTACTCTGACCTATGGTAAACCAACTTTTTTGGTACGATGCATACATAGGAAGAAGTATTCTAACCTAACAAGAAGGATCACAGCTCACGCTTCACGTCGTCTTCTTCGCAAGGAGACGTCACCTGGCCCCAAAGTTGCAAGATTTGTCGCCCTGTGATTTTTCCTTTAGGACATTTAAAGGCTCAAGTGTAAAAAGATCGACACACAGCTTGAAAGCACTTAAGGAGGCAGTTACCCAGGAAGTGGCTGCCGTTCCACTGGAAATGAGACGAAGAACTATGGACAGCTTCTGGGAAACGATTCGGCAGTGTGTGGAGGATGCCATCTACAGTACATAATTTTGAAAATAAACAAATTTAAAGTGGAGCAGAATTTCTTGTTCATAAGTAAATGTATTTTCTTAGTAAATTTGTTTGTAGCAAAATTTTGAAATACTGCAGATGTTTCTGTGGGACGCTTTCTTGTTCGCTCTCAAGAAGAGTTGGTGAGTAAAGCAAATAAATACAGGAAATAAAGAGTGGTCGTGTGAAAGGGCAATTTTGTTGCCCACTAATTCAGGACAGGAAAAAGAAAAAATATGTCAGAAAGAGAAGGAGATGTTCTAGAGTATCTCTCTGTCAATAATGTTATAGACACTAAACAGGTCACCTCGGAACCCAATAAAGTGTCCTAATGCTTTGGAATTGTCAGGAGTGCTTTCTGATAAACTGAGATTAAAGTTGGAATTCCGGTTCTCTTAAAGCAAAATCTTGTTGTTGATTCAAACATAATAGTACGTGCTTACAAATTACACATCGGGGCCAAAACAATGTTAGGTCTATTGTAACTACTGGTTTAGCTAAAGGGGAAAGTGTTTTGGTTCACGAAATCCCAGTCATACTGAAGGATTTGCCTTTTCAATTTAAAAAAACAGCAAACCCCCGCAAAAATTGTTTTTGGAATACCGTAAATAAAGCCCAACGGCAAACGCTCGAAGTTACTGATGAGCATCTCTAAAAAATATGTTTTCCTCATGGACCACTCTGTGTGGCGAGATCGTCACGTGGATCCAATCCACAAAAACCGGCATGACCTTGCCAGACAGGGTATGTACTTGTATGCCAGGACTGCAAACATTCAAGTATATATATATATATATATATATATATATATATATATATATATATATATATATATATATATATAACTATTCTTTAAAATGACACTGCTGTAATGATAATTTATTGGAAATTAATGTAACTAACTGAACTAGCTGTTACCCGTGGCTTGTGTTCAAATACAGTAACCATTACTCATCATAAAGAAGCCACGGGTAACAGCTAGTTCAGTTAGTTACATCAATTTCCAATAAATTATCATTACAGCAGTGTATCCAGTAGTCATTTTAAAGATTAGTTGCACAGTTCTTGTCATGGCTTCTCTTTATTTTCTTCAGAATGGACGTCTTTCCGACATATTAGCTACAGATATTCAAGGTCGCTTATAGCGTATACCGGACGAGGTAGTAAGGTTGCAAGGTGATGACGAACACAGTATGGCGAACAGATTTTTATCTATCGCAATATCAACCCCCAGACCAGCCAAGTCAGTTGTTTTCTCGATAAAGAAAATATGCCGTGTGTAAGAACTTTGCTCATTCAGGCCACGTCACACCCTATGAGGATGTACAGATTTTACCATGTGTGTCATTATTCTGGGATACAGTTTTCAGAAAAGCTGCAAAAATACGTTTGACGTGTGGCTCAGATAACCGTGATCGTGGTTTTAAGATGGTACTGGCTACAGTTTGTTGTCATAAATAACGCAACAGTTCTCCTGTCGGCCAGAATGTTTTAACACAAAGTCCTTCATAGAGGGCGTGATGTTAATATAAGTATTTGTGCCACCTGTTTGGAATTTCTTCTGCTATGATCGTCTGTTTACACAGATGTAATTGGTTCATTACCAGTACTCAGGTTGGTCAGAAATTGTCTGAAAAACTCATGATGTTGTTACAGGCTAGGATGTACTTAGGAATAATTGTTAATAAAAGAATTGGATTGGTATTGAAGTTAGACAATCATACTTTTGCGTGAGCAGATTCAGGCGACCCGCCAGATACAATTACTGCCAGATGTTCTCACAGCGTAGATGATAGCGGATGAGACTTCTCAGCTTTTGACTTGTCCTATGTTGAATTTTTGTTTCGTTCTCTTGTTCAGTTTTAGGAAACCAAACGAATAATACGTTTGGTGACACAGTCTCTGACAGGCCACTTGAATTTGGGCTCGCAACGGCCTAACTAGTTTACTTTCATTCTAATTAACTTGTAAAGGGCGCAACGCATAGAATTTTTTTCTTAACGTTTATTTCTCAGTACAAGATCCCCTCCAGCACCCTTACAAGCTTTTCAGATTGTTACTGACCGCCACGTGTAAAACCGACGCGAACGCACTATCGTCAGTCCTTACACCACACTATAATAAAGGTTACTAAATGTCTTACAGCAGAGATAGTAGCAGAAGACATAGTTCTATTAGTACTGAATTCTTGCAACTATATAGATCACGAAATAGCAAGTTTAACATTGTGGTGGTGGTTGTAAGTATCCAGGGGACCAAATTGCTAAGGTCATCCGTCCCTAGGCCTACACACCACTTAATCTAACTTAAACTAACTCACGCTAAACACAACAAACACACCAGTGCCCGAGGGAGGACTCGAACCTCCGACGGTGGGTGCGCGCGGACTGGTGCATGGCTCCTCGGACCGCGCGGCTACACAGCGGGGCTTTAACACTGTGTTGCTTTCCTTGTACATCTTCGTGATGACTCTTTAGACATTCCCTTCTTCCAGGATGATGATAGCCTAGTTCACAGGGCTACACACATCCGTTCCGAGTAGTCCGACGTATATTCGGACGCCCTTCAACAGCACGACTTGCTCACCTCATCAGCCGATCTTAATTCCAAAGCATATATGTGGGGTTATCTGGAAACATAGCACTCAACATCCTCCGAGTTTTGTAACTGAAGAGGATCGTATTGTAAATGAGTGTTTTCAGTTATAAATGTTATTACCTGCAGAACAATCATGGACATATTTCGTCATCGAACTGAGGTAACTATCAGTGCTAGGGGTGTTTTACGCGGTATTAACATGATATACCCTCGAAGTGATAACTGTTTTGTCCGGTGCTCTTATTATCAGTGAAGGAAATTTCGTTCATCATAGTGGATGGTTTAGGGAGGCCTGAAGCAGTGTCTTTCACGATTTATAAACTGCACCAGTTAATTATTTTTTCATGCTTAGCACAGTACATTTTGAGAATTTATTCTCACTTCCAAGAAAATTTGTTTGCATGTGTGATTATCTGGCGTTTTTACGCTGTAGAGTTTTTACTGCAATCGGGAAATGGGGCCAAACAAAAGGCCGGCCGCTGTTGTCGAGCGGTTGTAGGCGCTTCAGTCCGGAACCACGCGGCTGCTACGCTAGCAGGTTCGAATCTTGCGTGGGGCATAGATGTATGTGATGTCCTAAGGTTAGTTAGGTTTAAGTAGTTCTACGTCTAGGGGACTGACGACCTCAGATGTTAAACCCCACAGTACTGAGAGCCATTTGAACCTATTTGAACAAAACTAAATTTGGAGCGGTTTTATATGCTAATGTTAGAAACAGTATTTTTGTTTATCTACTGACAGGTATTGTGTCTCCTCCATTTTACAGTAAGCGACACACACACATGCAAATCTTCACTTACACTGTTTGTTTCTGTAATCAAACACGCTACAAAGCTATTACGACACGATATTTTCAGGACGCATTTGTACACGGTCTGTCATGTTCAGTAGTTTTAGATTATATCATATGTATGAAGTTGTTAATTATAAAATTTATTTTTGCCACTATTGAACACTGAATTATTATTTAGGGACAATTCCTATTAACATTTAAAATCGCCAAAACGACGTAGATGATGCTAAGAGACTAGTAATTTAATATAAGACACATAGAACGCAAATGTTTGGTAATCATGCTGCAAAGATATAACGACATTATGGTTTCACATAGAGATTGTACACATTCAGAGATTAAGACACTCCGGCACTTACAAGAATCAAAACTATGGATTTTGTGGAGGAGGTTGAAATTTTTGTACACCTCAGAAAGTAAGGAAAAAAATTACCAGTGTTCAATTAGATGGAAAAATCGTTAACCTCTTCAAATGTTCATCCTGCATGTGATAATTTTTTTAAATATTTTTATAAATATGTGCATTTAATCATTCCTATCCGGGCCCCCATGCGCTGTTGCCATTTTTCGAGGTATACTCAGTCTCGTGATTCCAATTGAGGAGCTACTTCACCGAGTAGTAGCGGCTCCGGTAAACGAAAACTATCTTAACGGTTGGGAGAGCGCTGTGCTAACCGCAATCCCTTCCTATTCGCATCCTCAGCTGAGGATGACATGGCGGCCGGATGTTACCGAGGGACCACTTGTCCATAGTCGGCTTGAGTGAAGTTATTGACGTTCAAAAACCAGGATGCGACATAGATTATGTTGAGATACGCAATTTAATATAAAAGAGATATGGCCAAAACATTAAGTAAGCCACCAGATGACGTCCCTCGCCAGAACCGCAGCGACTGTTCTTATCGATCGTACCAACGTCGGTAAGGAGCAGTATTACACATCGCTTCTCGATATTGATCTGATTTCGTAAGTGTAATCTGTTGTAGACGAAGAAGTTACACAATTTATTGTCTTCCCTGTAACCAAGCAAAAGCTGTTCGTATTTTGTGCTGCTTTCTTTCTGTTCTTTCTTTATTTACAGATGTTATTTAGCAAAAAGAACACGTAGGTCATTTACTGATACCGATGCATTTCCCAGTGAGTGGAGGTGGGGCTGCTGGCATCGCCTTTCGGTGCCACTATCTCGATCCGTCGTGTGATGTCCCTCCGGTATCAGGCCACTAAGATTTTGGTCGGTTGTTGATGGGGACGGGGCGTGCTGTGGCGTGGCGAGTTGGCGAGTGGTCACGGAATGAGGATGACTGCGTGAGCGGTCCGTCCGGGCGAGTAAGGTGAGCACTTGCGTAATCGTCTTGGGCACGGATTCCAGCGAGTGGTTGCTCGGCATATTTGTGGGCCGATTTCAATCCGTGGCTGACTTCAAGTGCCGTCTTCGTACATAGCGTGGCCAGTGATTAGCCAGGTGTTAATGACTGGTGTCAGTGTCCACATCGTTGCTCTGCAGCTTTTGCACTGTGAACCAACCTTGTGACGCAATATGGCAGGCTTTTGTTGCACTGTTCTTTGCAGTTAACCGTCCGTAAATAAAATAACAAATCTTACATCAATGTAATATGTAATTGTCTAATGTAGTGGGAAGAAATATTGCCCGCCAGACCCTAGACTCGAACTCTAAGCCTCATACAATAAACTCGTTAGCACAGACCCGGAGCCACGCCAACATGAGTAGTTGATTTGTGTTGGGATGATCAAGTGCTACAGACCGACAGGCTCCACCGCTGCTCAGGCGGCGAGGTACGTCACCTGATGACGTCACATGCTCAACCCCTCTTTTAGGGTATTTCCCGACATTTACAGCCATACGTGTCTTATATTAAGTTACTTGTCTCAGCGTCATCTCTGTCGCTACGGGCGTTTCAGACGTAAATATTATAGTACGAAATGTACATATTTATGAATATTACTACAGTTATCACATAAAGGACAAACATCTGAAGACGTTAATTGAATCAGTGGATAGTCTATCACTGAGAATTCTTTCTCTGTGGTTGTTGTGGTATACAGAAATTTCAAGTTCCTTCACTGTGATTATTGGATTTCTATTATGAATTTGTACAATGTTTGTGTGAAATCGTAACGTCAAAATCTCTTAGTAGCATATTTGATTACAAAAACAGTAGAAGTGATGGCTTTTGTTCATATTAAATTCGTATAACTGAGGAGGCATAATATCTTTAGGGAGGTAGGTAGTAGGTAAAAGTACCACTTTTAACACAGTAATATAAAATACTCCGAGATTCATTTCGTCTGGTTTTCCGATTGGAATGTATGCCCAAAAAGACAGTACAAACGAGGTTGTAAATCGCATATGGAGACATCACCAAAAATATTCATGTAAATAAATGACATGGACTCGGCGGCTGGTCCCGGCGGAGGTTAGAGTCTTCCCTTGGGCATGGGTGTGTGTGCTTGTGTGTTTGTCCTTAGGATAATTTATGTTAAATAATGTGTAAGCTTAGGGACTGATGACCTTTGTAGTTAGGTCCCATAAAATCTCACACACATTTGGACACTTTTTGAAATAAATTTACCTGAAAATGAGAATAAATTCTCTAAACGCGTCATGCTAAGTATGATAAAATTAAGCAACTGCTTCAGTTTGTCGTCATTTAAGTCACAAAAGTTAAAGCCGGAATAACAAGCCGCAAAACGATAGAAGGTTTCTTAAGTCGAAACGCATATAAGAAACCTGATCAGCCTCCGGAATTGCGTTGTCAGTGAACAAACTGGATCTGTATAAGACACCACTCGCAATCTTCTCGTGGCAATGTGACTGTGTCGGAACAGTATATTTCGTTATCATTCCTAAAATACTAGCCTTCGATGTTCGAAGCAAAAGTCTCCATTACGCCGAACTTAACAGTAGTTACAGAGACAGAATCTTCCAACCCAGCGCCGAGTATTCGGTAGGGACTGCTGCCGAAAGTTGCAGACGTCCTTTTGCTGAAAGCGCAGGGATGCGTAAGGCGGATGAAAGTTGGCAGCGTTTGTCTTAGAAGAGAGTCCGGCGGACGGACGCGGAATCCGAGAGGTTTCTTCCTGCGCGGCGCGGCGCTGCGCTCGCAGCGGCTGTTTGCTGAAGAACTTAAGCCGGGCGCCGCCCCGAGTGGGCTCCCGTGTCGCCGGGGCCTTCCAGGGGCTTTCCAGCGCTCTGTACCGTGCCGTCTCCTGCCGTGGACGCATCGGCCCCGTCTGCGCTTGTAAGCACAAAGGAGAGGATGTAGTTCGATACAGTGTCCGATACGGGAGAAGGAAGCAGGACCACACAACCCACTGGCGATCGAATGCAATCCTCCCTGTGTGCTATTGTCATCTACCGTTCTCCTCCGGTTCATCACCCAACCGATAGCATCTACCGATATATCGGTTTAGGACATCATATTAGATCTGAAAGCAGGTCACGCGCAAAATAAATGAAGAATTAGGGTAGAGGAATAACATCGCATGTGCAGTGATACAGATGTGAAGCTTGTGAGCGTGTGGGTGCTATTCTGTCATTCTGCGCAACGGATTAATCTGAGATGTACCCTTTACCCTGTGGCTCCTGCAAGATGCAATATCGACCCCCACAGTACTACAAAAGTCGGACAGACACTTGTAACGTTCTAAAGAGAAATGCCTGAAAAACTTTCAGCAATAAATATCTTCTCTAGTCGTCTGCTGTAAGGTAATGACACAAAAATCATAAAATGTCTTATTTAACTAGTGGGATACTTGAGTACTGGAGTAGTGCTAGTTAGTGTTAGAAAAACATGAAACTAACGAAAATTATTATTTATTTTGCATAAATTCTGAGAAATCACAATGACACTTTTAGTTATGAACTGAACAAGTTATTTCCGGGTTCTTTTCGGAATGTGAAGTTACATCTTAAGGATAGGATTCGCTAATGAAATTTCTATACAAAGTTCGAGATCGTTATTGACTTGGCAGAATGGCTGTTAGCAGCGCCTACTCAACTTGAGTAATTATCCTTTAGAATGTTTCTAGGTATGGTCGAGGCGGTCGCGTGTGACATGCAGTGAAGTGTACTGTTGTGGAGGAAACATGGGGCTCGCAATGAGCTGTAGCGCGCAATACCGTAAGCTGCGACGACTGCTGTCTGCGCCACTCGCAGCTGACAAATATAACTCGCGTTCTATATGGATTGACCTTCGCCAATCAAACTCTCCCTGTGTCTTGATGAAGTCAAGAACTCCTATTCGCCCCTACTCTAACTATTGGCGTGGTACACCGGTCAGATAACAAGTCCACCGCGATGCCACTCAAAAATTCGCTCCTTGGCATTTAACTAATACTCTGTCCGCTCACACCGCACAATAAGTGTGGCGGCCAACACAGTGGACAACAATCGCAAGGACTCAATATAGAGACACACTCCGATTCGCTCTAGACAGAGGTGCTCTCCCAGTGAAGTACTCAGGAGAGACTTGTTCCTCGCTCTTTGACTACACGTATGAGCGCACACGCTTTCATTATGTGTTCTAGCTCCAAGTGTGACAACGGAATGGCCCCTCTCCACGACACATGTGCAGAGGTATATCTTTCGGTCTCTTCCATTACTCCTTCAGCTCAAGCCGTCAGGAATATCGTCTGCCAATCAGCATTGCTCTTCTAAAACGGGATAATGACGTTTCGTTTAAGGCGACCAATCCGGAAATCTGTAGCATCGCCATTTGGCGTTTGCTGTCTCCCTGTGAAGACCTCTGAAACTGCGCGCTATGTTTATAAAGAATGCATAGGCTGGGTGGTCCCACACAATGTAGCAGAATTTGCTTTTAAGCCGAACACCGAGTCATTCTTCCTTTCACTCAGCCAAACGCTGTCTGCTCTAAAGGCGGTCGTCGTACATAGGTTGTCTCGTCCTCTAAAGGGCCCGGCGCCCCGGTGTGCAGTTTGCGTCTTCAAATGGTTCAAATGGCCCTGAGCACTGTGGGACTTAACATCTATGGTCATCAGTCCCCTAGAACTTAGAACTACTTAAACCTAACTAACCTAAGGACATCACACACATCCACGCCCGAGGCAGGATTCGAACCTGCGACCGTATCAGTCGCGCGGTTTGCGCCTCTCAAACTAAAAGCCCCTGCTACCGTCGTGTCTGGAATGTGTGTGTGTGTGTGTGTGTGTGTACGCCAGCCTCGAGTATTTCTATCGCGGTGCGCATTTGCGATTTACTTGTTATTTGCATATCGATTACGTGAATTCATACAACATTGACTTTATCTTGTCGAGTCTGGGTTCGAATGAAGCGTCTTCAAGTGCGGAATATGATTGTGAGGGCAGAATATGTAAGCAATGAAGGTCAGGAGACCACAACGTCTTACAAGCTGTACCTCTGTAGATACCTCCGCTGGTACTGGGAGACTGCTGGCTTGTGAGCCACAGCGTACACTCTCAAACCTCACTTAATAAACTAACAAGGATAGACCATGATGTCGGGATCACAGATTCACATCAAACTTTGTACGTCTTTAGTAGACCATAACATGCAAGTAGTAAGGTGCATTACTCTGGCAGTTCAGAGAGAATCGCAAGAGAAGTTTTACGCATCTGGTATGTGGCTTACGTAGCTGTGCATAGGTGCCGAATGTTAAAGTTTAAGGTGGTCAGCTGATTAGCAATCAATCTCCGTAAGATAAACATGATTGAAGCGACGGTTCGACTCGCGCCCAAATTTAATGATTAACTTAAATTTTTCACCACTGGTCATACTATTAAATTTATATGACATTTGAGAGATACTATTTTTTTTGTCATCAGTCTACTGACTGGTTTGATGCGGCCCGCCACGAATTCCTTTCCTGTGCTAACCCCTTCATCTCAGAGTAGCACTTGCAACCTACGTCCTCAATTATTTGCTTGACGTATTCCAATCTCTGTCTTCCTCTACAATATTTGCCCTCTACAGCTCCCTCTAGTACCATGGAAGTCATTCCCTCATGTCTTAGCAGATGTCCTATCATCCTGTCCCTTCTCCTTATCAGTGTTTACCGCATATTCCTTTCCTCTTCGATTCTGTGTAGAACCTCCTCATTCCTTACCTTATCAGTCCACCTAATTTTCAACATTCGTTTATAGCAGCACATCTCAAATGCTTCGATTCTCTTTTGTTCCGGTTTTCCCACAGTCCATGTTTCACTACCATACAATGCTGTACTCCAGACGTACATCCTCAGAAATTTCTTCGTCAAATTAAGGCCGGTATTTGATATTAGTAGACTTCTCTTGGCCAGAAATGCCTTTTTTGCCATAGCGAGTCTGCTTTTGATGTCCTCCTTGCTCCGTCCGTCATTGGTTAATTTGCTGCCTAGGTAGCAGAATTCCTTAACTTCAATGACTAGATTGTAGATTCACCAGAAACATAATTCTGGTAGTCTAGGGGCAAGCAAATCCATCAATAATCTGTAGAATAGCAATTCAAAATGTAGTCCAGTAGAAAATAAAAAGTACGGGGTTATCGAGATATAAAATTTTTCACAACATAGAATTGTCTTGCACCGGCCAGCAGTCAGTTTGACATCTGGCTTGATGTTAGCAACCAGGCGCATGCAATGGTCTCCGGACGAGTAGTTGACAGAGGACATCGCAAGGTAGTTACAGAATATGACAACAGTCAAGTTGGTACCAGTTGTTCCACAAAATTTCATACTTGCGGCACGTGACTGCAGCTTCATTTGGCCGCAGGGTTCCTTGTCTGAAAATCTATCCAATTACACAAGCCATCTGTCGCGCATTCGGACGGCATGTCATTAAATGATTTGTTGTATATAGAAGGGGCATATCTAATTTTCCAGGTGTACATTTGAGGAAATGCGGGTAGTGAATCATGCTTTTCTCCAGTACATCGCTGTATTATGTTCAGTTTTCATAACTTTTAGATTTTCCGTAGGTGGAATACCGGAATAGCTTTTCATTGCCTTTTATGACGGGTGAGCACTGCTGAAGTCACAAATGTAGCTATCGCTGTATATAATAAGGCCAACACACACACGGCTTTAAGTTACATTCTGTAATGGCTGAGGAGCACTTGATCCAGTGCTTGGGAATGTCCCACCAATCGATTCAGCTAGAACCTCAAGAGTGTGTTAAAACATATCAGGGCAAGAACATGACGCATAGCAAATTAGAAGTAAATCATTCGCTCCGTTATGATAAGGCGTGAATACTGGCTTGCATCAAGTTTTACTCATCGCAGCATGTTATGCAGATCTTCTCTACATACCTCTGAAATCGAGATCACGCTTTCGCATTAGACGTGATGTTACTGGACGGTTTCTGTAACATTGCTCCGTAATCTCATTAATAAACCATTATTCCGGAGACGAACATATTCAACGTATGTTACTAATACTAAGTGAAATAGTGCACAAAATTAAGTCTAGCACCAATGATTGTAAATACAAGTACTAATTCTTTTTTTAATTTTGTATGGTGATGATTTCGTGTGGTGTTTTTCTGAAACTTGGGATGGCCAGCTAGCTACTAGATGAACAAAAGCCCTGAGGCAGCCCAGCATTCACATACTAAAAATGTCTATGCTTAAAGTCAGGATTCAATCAATTATGGCCTGGGAGGGGAGCGCTGTTTTTTCCACTGACACGAAAACTCTAGGCGGTCACCGTGTGGACAGTAAACGAAGAGAGAGTGCCCAGTAGGCTATACACTGTCAGTGTTGAGGAGCTTAAGGAATGCCCTTTAGAAAAAATAAGATCTGAGAAGCAACAGAATAAAACGTCGCACTCAGTTTGGCAAGTAGCCCTTATGGACCGAATCGGATCACGGATGTAGATGTTTAAATTTTGTAAGTAGGCCTGTGTTTCGCTCACGATAGTTAATTTTGTATGAAGTTGCTTACGTTAAATGATATCCAAAAGCACACATCTAGTAGGAGAGAATATCTATCTATTGCTCCACTCTAGGACGGAACTGAATAGTATTGGTTACACATGACAGTTTTGACAGGACAAGAAAAAGTGTTGTTACAAACTTTTCATTGGTCACAACTCGGATGGCTGTTGCAACTGGCTGCTGAGGCCCAGCGCTGGCAGAACCAGCTACATTTTGTGGAGGTCAGAAGAAACGCTTCGTCTGACTGCATGATAGAGAACACACTTCGTCCCAGGGCACAGTCGGATAAGCCTGTATCAGTAATACGAAGTACACTTCCGTATTGCAGAAGGAAATGTCTTCACTTTGGTGCTGATCACAAATACTGTGGCTGGACTGAGAGCTCCTAGCCACTACTGTAGTCAAATGGCTCTGAGCACTATGGGACTTAATTTCTGAGGTGGTCAGTCCCCTAGAACTTAGAACTACTTGAACCTAACTAACCTAAGGACATTACACACATCCATGCCCGGGGCAGGATTCGAACCTAAGACCGTAGCGGTCGCTCGGTTCCACACTATAGCGACTATAACCGCTCGGTCACACCGCCCGGCTACTGTAGTCAGCCTACGCACTTTATTATTAGCAGTGCTGTAAGTGTGCGCCCTAGCATACTTGATGACGAAGGGATCAAGAAATCATTTGTTTCAAGCCATACTTTCATTACCCAGAATTATTTCTTAGCCAATTATCTGCTTTGAATATGTACTTAGGCATGATAATCGGTGCTTGATCGTGCTTTTCTGGTTCTTGTCTTGAAGCTATCTACTTACTCAGCAACATTTGGAGATTATTCTATCATTCTACCCAAAGTACATGTGCCAATGTCCTTCGTACACATTATTGCATTTTTGGGTCCTTTTTTAACTGTATTGTTTAGTCATAGACTACAATCACATTAACATATCTAGCAATAAATCGGACTGTTGTAATACCCCTTAGATTCACTCAGTAACTTGATGGACACTTTTACCAATATTTCTAAGTGCATTGTGGTACCCAGGTTTCATGTTCAGTAGTGACACACCTGTTAATTTCAGATATTCAGTTAGCTACCCGAATGGCGAATTTGCTTTTCCATTTCAGATGGACTCGTGGGGAGCGACTAATTAACTGTCCAGGACACCGGGTTCCAATCACGCATCACGGAGCATGTGTCAGGAGTACAGTACATGCTTAACTGCCATCTCAGTTACGAATTTGGCAACCCTGGTCTAGTATTTTTTCAGAAACTTGTCAGTATGCTGATATGCAGTCGTCCACAGTTTAAATAATTGAACCCCTTACTGCATTCAAAGAAAAAATGTATGAACACCATAATAATTACAAACTTCAAGCAACTAATGCAATATTCAGTTGCATGTGCTGTGATACTTACAGATTTACTTACAGCAAGAATTGAGGTACGTGTACTCAGTCGTGGTCCTGAATCTCAACGTTAAACATTAGATCGATTGATTTAATGTGTTTGTAATTTTAGTAACATGGTTATTGTGTTTTCTTGTGTTTAGGGCAGAAATTTCGTAGTAGACGAAAAGTACCTTGTGTGAACATCTGGGGATGTCGAAGTTCACCCGTGACCATGCACACTGTTTAGCGAGAATGGGCGAACTGAAAGATGGTTATTTGCAAGGATCAGCTGTAACAGAGACGGGAATAAGTAACGCTTAGGATAGTGGGGACCAGTGAAGATGAGTCTTGTGTAAGGGAAATGTGACAAGGTCACAGCAAGGGAAAATACCAAAGCCACTGGAGGAGAGGACCTAAAACAGAGTGCTACAAACTGTGCGTCAATCATTCCAGTTCTCCCAGTGCTCCATCTACAGATCTTTGTGATCGAAATTGCGCGGGAATATATACGACAACATAAGAAAAATAAAAAAATTAAAAAAACAACGAAAATTTCGTAGTACTATGATTGATAAGCAAGCAAGAAGAAGAAAATTTCTCAGCACTATCGCGGATAAATAAGCAACAAACCGAGAAAAAGGACGAGTGCTACAAAAGTATAGAGAAACGTCTTAAGGAAAATAAAGATAATTGCGAGGAGCTAGAGAAAACGTTAGCGGTTCATCTGAAGGATATAAGGGCCAATTTCAAAGAAAATAGAGAAAATATTGAGAAAATGGAATGGAAGTTAGCAGATCACTTCAAAAGCTGCGATGAGAGGATCATTGACATCGATAATGAAAGTGGGAGGGAGCATAAAAGTCTGAAACCAAAACGGAAAGCACAATGGATGATCTAAGAATGTGAAAGCGAAGAAACAGGCGACAGAACAAAGTTTGAGGGAACAAACAGCTGTGTTGTCAAGTAATATAGGATCAGGTAGGACCATACCAGCTAATTTAAAAGACCAAGACGATATCAAAGCACTATTTCAAGGAGATCTAAGTGGACACTGACCGCAGAACTGTAAATACATGTCTGAGGATATTTAATGAAACGAAACCCAGTGGTGGTTCATGGTATAGCAGTAAAACTTGTGAAATAATGATGAGGAAAGAAGGTAGGAGGAAGGAAGAAGGAGAACTGCATCACCTGACTGACAGGCTTCCCTTTATAACCAGCGAGCCGACCGCTCATCTGTACATGCGTAGCCAGCAATACAACTAGACGGTGGACACCAAGAAGTCCACAAAGATGCGATAAGTTAGCACATTGTTTTAGACCAAAAATATAGTATATTTTTGTACCATTCTTTCATCGAAAAATTTGTATCGAACTATATCAAGACAGACTACTGAAACTGTGCTCTGATTTTTTTTTTTTTTTTTTTTTTTTTTTTTTTTTTTTTTTTTTTTTTTGCACATGTCTTGGGGAAGATTAAGCAGCAACGGTGCCAGTAACTGCCGCTGATTTCCGAATACGTAAGGCGTTCAAGCAGGCATTTTAAATGAGAGCAGCGTGCTCTACTTCTATCTGTCTTTCTGAAACACTGAATCGGGTCTCGATATTGTCATTTAGCAAATGGCCCCATCATTAAGAAGTGCCACAAATGTAAGGCTTGTGGATCATGGAGGCCACTGTGCCGAGCAGATGACAGACACAATCGGGGGGAGGGGGAGGGGAAGAGGGAGAAGTTATCAGTGGAGAGATTGTGTGGAAATCATAAACGTATGCAGTCCTGAACCACGAATAGATTCACACAGCAGTGACAGTAATGAAATAAACAGTACAATTTAATGTTTGAGGCTGTAACCTCACTTTTACACGATATACAATTGCTCAGAGCTTTAGTAGTTAACTGTGACAAATTAAAAAGGAAACTGACAGATGGCGCTGCACACTTCGACAATTGAACAGAGGATATTGCGTATCCCATAATCGATGTAACGAGATGACGTAGTAGAGCCATGAATTCTGTACTCAGTACTCAGGATGTGAAGTTTTGGTCCTAGATAAAGAGGTTTACGAGATGTGTAATAGAGAAAAGCAATGGCCAATGTTCAGAATGTAACAGATAAAAGTTCAGAATGCAGTACAGGGGAAGTGCCCAGAAACCAAAGAGCATATCAGGGCTGATTTATGCCGTAAATCACACACTCAGTGCCAACATTTTTATTATACAGAATCTAACTCTAAAAAGGACCATCACAGAAGTTGGGAAGGAAAACATAGGTACAAAGAAGGCAACTGCGAAGAAACCATAGGTAACAGAAGAAATACTTCAGATGCTTGATGAAAGGAGGAAGTACAAACATGTTCCGGGAAAATCAGGAATACAGAAATACAAGTCGCTGAGGAATGAAACAAATAGGAAGTGCAAGGAATCTAAGACGAAATGGCTGCAGGAAAAACGTGAAGACATCGAAAAAGTTATGATTGTCGGAAGGACAGACTCAGCATACAGGAAAGTCAAAACAACGTTTGGTGACATTAAAAGCAACGGTGGTAACATTAAGAGTGCAACGGGGATTCCACTGTTAAACGCAGAGGAGAGAGCAGATAGGTGGAAAGAATACATTGAAGGCCTCTATGAGGGTGAAGATTTGTCTGATGTGACAGAAGAAGAAACAGGAGTCGATTTAGAAGAGATAGGGGATCCAGTATTAGAATCGGAATTTAAAAGAGCTTTGGAGGACTTACGTTTAAATAAGGCAGAAGGGATAGATAACATTCCATCAGAATTTCTAAAATCATTAGGGGAAGTGGCAACAAAACGACTATTCACGTTGGTGTGTAGAATATATGTCTGGTGACATACCATCTGACTTTCGGAAAATCATCATCTACACAATTCCGAAGACGGCAAGAGCTGACAAGTGCGAGAATTATCGCACAATCAGCTTAATACCTCATGCATCGAAGTTACTTACAAGAATAATATACAGAAGAATGGAAGAGAAAATTGAGAATTATTTGACGATCAGTTTGGCTTTAGGAAAAGTAAAGGCACGAGAGAGGCAATTCTGACGTTACGGCTAATAATGGAAGCAAGGCTAAAGAAAAATCAAGACACGTTCATAATATTTGTCGACCTGGAAAAAGCGTTCGACAATATAAAATGGTGCAAGCTGTTCATGATTCTTCACCTTCAACAGATGACAGTGTAATAAATTCTGTGTTGCGCTGTAGCAATTGTAATGTTGGCGATGACGACTAGAGCTTCGTGTGTGAGGACAACGGAATAAATTCAGCGATCGTGGATCTGGACATGATGAAGTTGTGGCAGCAACAGCTGTAGCAACATACGTAGCAAGGAGAAAAGGAAAAACAATGACCTCAGCTGTGGAACAACAACTGCAGCAACAGCTTATAAAGCCATGTCAGTATCCGCCACCATTATTTGCGCCATTATTTCCACAATGTAAGGATGAGTAGTATAACCAAAGTGTTGTTATGCTACCTATTAAGGGCGAAATAATGACCTTCTTCGTCTTCTTTTTCTATTCATGTCTCATATTACCAGAGGCTCATCATGTTAATTCGGATCTGGCAGTGTCAAGGATAGAGGGTGACCATATGCCATTCCTGTCGCCATTTCTTCAGCATTGGAATGGAATCTTTTAACTCGTTTTGCTGTAGTGTTAGCTCATGTTTTTGTGGTGTCACTGCCAGACACCACACTTGCTAGGTAGTAGCCTTTAAATCGGCCGCGGTCCGGTAGTATACGTCGGACCCGCGTGTCGCCACTATCAGTGATTGCAAACCGAGCGCCTCCACACGGCAGGTCTAGAGAGACTTCCTAGCACTCGCCCCACGTGTACAGCCGACTTTGCTAGCGATGGTTCACTGCCTACTTACGTTCTCCTTTGCCGAGATCATAGTTTAGCATAGCCTTCAGCTACGTCATTTGCTACGACCTAGCAAGGCGCCATTATCAGTTACTATTGATATTGTGAACTATGTACCGTCAAGTGCGACGTTCATTATTAATGGATTAAAGTTAAGTATTCCACCAGCTACGTCCGTTGTTTCTAAATTCTAATAACCTTGTCATTTTCCAGACCTCACGCCTGCCTGCGTGAGCTAAATCGCGTGCCTTTCGGCCTCCTCTAGTAACACGGTGTTGACTCTCCTGCCAACCACAACATTTTTTAACCCATCTGAGTACTGGATTATCTCAGGTGAAAGTATTAGCATGTTTTATAAATGTTCGCAGATCGTGTATCTGTGGCGCAGCCTGGTATTCAGGCAGAACTTGCGAGCTCTCTGTGAGAATCCAGTCAGCGTTCTCACAACACGTCTCGCCAAAGCCGCAGCACCCATTGATGCATGTCGTCGGCCTCGTTCGCGCCTTCCTCAGAGACATAGGGCTCATTTTGATAGACCATTTCCCAACTTTCCGTATGTAGTTGTAATGTCAAATCCCACAGCAACTATGTCAATAAGAATCGTCGAGATCATATTCCCTTCTTAAGGGGCCCTAGAAACAACGGTGGTGGACAATGTCCCTCAATTGTCATCCAGTAAGTTTCAGTAAACCAGCACTCTGAAAGACATACCGCAGCTGACAATGGCGAATTTCCTCCAAGCCTTTAACTGTAAGGCCGACCGGTTCATCTGGTGCAGATGTAGAAGACGATGGCAGTCACATCGAGGCCATGACCTAGTTTTTGGCTGTCCAAGGCCGCACCAGTAAAGAGGTAGACTCCAGCAGAAAATGCTGCATCTGCGATGACTTAGTCCGATCTGGATGTTTTTACATGACCACGCAAACACTGCTGTCGTGATCGATAACTGCTGAGCATAAAGGTTTGGGCCGCACCTATGGCGGTACTCGAGGATGGATACCAGGCTTCATCAGAACCGCATGGGCTCTCCAAATGTTTACAGTGGACATCAGTGGCTCCACGCTATTACGACAAGCCAACGCTTGTCGTTTCCACCACGAGAAAACCGTTACCGTCCCCATAGTTAGCTCGATACTGCTTCCGACGCCTGGTAGACCTCCCAGACCCAGATTCATAGTCTTTACTATGAAGTGTTCGTCTATCAACTCTCTGATCAGAGGTACAACTACACCTAAATGGTAACAACCTATGTTGCACTAGCCTGGGAAGTCATTGTAGGTGCCGCATCTTCAAAACGTAATCTTGCTAAAAATTCACGAAATCCAGACATTCTCCGCTCATTAGACGAACTAGTAGCAATGCAAAAACGGAGAATTACAGCGAACATATGTTCTAACACAGACAAGAATTCCGCAATGAACACCATAGTACCACGGCTGAAGCGTGATATCTGCAAGCGCTGTAGCGGTTCTGACTGCGTTTCGTGTAATCTACTTATGTTTCAAACGAATATCAGTGCACCACTCAGATTTACCTGTGTATCAGAAACTCGTTGATTGATTTGTAAATAAATCTCAGACTTAGCAAAGGGATTATGAGTAAACTAATAGATGAAGTTATAACTATATGGCCTGCTGGTGGGGCCGAGCCCTTCTAGGCGCAACAGTCTGGAACCGCGAGACCGCTACGGTCGCAGGTTCGAATCCTACCTCGCGCATGGATGTGTGTGTTGTCCTTAGGTTAGTTAGGTTTAAGTTGTTCTACGTTCTATGGAACTGATGACCTCCGATGTTAAGTCCCATAGTGCTCCGAGCCATTTGAATCATTTTTATAAGTATATGAATAATTGTTTTAGTGTGCATGAGATGACCTCTACAAAGACCTACATTATCACTTCGATAAATCAATCTTTGGAAATCATGTATATTTGCTGTACAGTGTTGGAAGAATAACTAAAGTTGTGTAATGCGTAACTACTGGTGCAAAGTATGTAGGATGAGATTGTTAAGGGTGCTTCAAATTGGAAAATTCGAGACGAATTTTCTGAAGAAAGAGGAATTGCTACACCCCAGAATAATATCTCTGAAATACGAGTTCTATCTTGGCGGCTCCCCCAGAGAAAATAGCCTGTGTCAATGGCCAGTTAAGCTATCGCAGTACGGGGGAATGCTCTAGTGACCAGGTCTGCAACAGAAGCGGAATGACATCATGGAAGCCGAGAGATATAATCATACCAGTGACAGAGCAGAATTTCCTGAGGCTAGGTAAAACGCAACTTCAAGTATTCAGGTGTCGAGCCAGCAGGAAAGAGCCGTCGAAAGGGGAACTTGCGAAGGTCTAAAGTCACTGAGGGAAAACCAGGTCACGTGATATCCTAGCCATCCCCACTGCCGCCGATGTGACAGGAAGCGCCAACATATATACCCCATCTTTCTCAACAAATGACTCATTGATGAGTGCTGATTGCCGACTGCCTTTTGCGTGTTACAGCTATCCAATGAGAAAGGCGGCTACGGACATGGACCCTCGGCACACCTAGCCGTCTTCGTTCGTCTAGGGAATCACGAGTCCAGACGTAAAGACGCTGTTGCGAGCATCTGTACTGCCAACTTCCGAGGCCACACTGACGGGGCATGGAGATCACTATCACACTGCACATTTGCTGGATGCCTGAGCTGCGTGACCTAGGTGCTGTTCGTTATGTGCGTTCAAATCGGTGAGCATCACTGCAGCTCATCTTGTTCCGTGTCAGATACCCATGCTGCGTAAACGGGGGCTGAGAGCCGACACCTGCGAAACAGCGAATACTTCAGTTGGGCCTGAGGGAAGACTCATGACTGCAAATCTGCGACGACCGTGAGAGTACTTTGGAGACTACATGCAGAGCTGGAAGCCATCGGATTCCACGGTCTACGGCCTCCTATGACATAGCAGTTCCCAACTGATGCTTTGCTGTGATAATCATACTGCAATATGAGCTCAAGTCATTCTTTGACAGCCGTCGAGAGGCTGCTCTGCCAGTCCAGCTCTGGCACGAAGCTTTGGATGACAATCCTGCACTAGTGTCGAATAAATGTGTTGCTGTCAATGATGTATCCTTGACGGTCTCGTGCATCACTGGGACCTCACTATTGCACCCCACCTGGCTGTCTCCTGACAACTGCAGGAGTCTAGGATCAGATCCTTGTGGTACACGCACTCAATTTCTAGTATTTCAAATAACAGCCAACGTTTCAAACACGACGCTCCCCTGAACAATATACAGAATACCCCTTCATCGATCCACAATTTATGCGAACTCACAGCAACCGTAACGGAAGAATACTTCTAATTACAGTGTGGATAATTCATCATCGTCTATCAGCCGCACAAAATGCCCAATAACTGGCAACTCCAATTAGCGACTGAGGTTACAAGTGGTTTATTGGTGACGGTAAAAGCGCTTGTCTCTAACATCAAACTCACGTAATTGTGGAAATAGCTCTACCAAACAAAACTTTACTCTCAAGTCGTGATGAAACTGTGTTCCAGAAAACACACCCACGCTCACACTGACAGTCTTCGCAAGGCGGTCTGTAAGTCAGTTCCTAATGTAAAGGCAAGCTCTGGACAAAGTGGACGACTTTGTGTTATGAATAAGACCCACAACAGTTATAAACTACGAATGGACCAGAAAGTACACAAACACCGTTCGCCTTGACTCTGCGTCATACAAAATTAGCTACAGTTAGAAAACTGTAGGGCCTGACGTTCGATTTCGAACGAATTAGGATTTTCTCCACTTAGGAACTGCTACATTATTACTCTACTACATACCAAATAAACGTATGTGCAATTATTATCAAAAACTGATTAGAAACTAAATACACTTGGAAATAGAGGCTATTAAACAATAACACTAACTTTCATATTCAGGAGAAGTAAAATTGTCAATAAATTAATGAAACTCAGCTGATTTGCAAATTTCAGACGTTCAACGGTGGAGAACCTTTCACCATTTCCAGGTACAAGATGATAGACAACCGACGATGTATGACTTAACTGTCCACACGTTAAACAACTAGTTTTAAAAATACATGGAATTTAACTCACAAGGAAATTTTATTCCTGAAGAATTAAAATTATCTTCCGAATAAGTTTACTATAATATGCAGTACTTAAATGCTGCAAAAAACTGAACCTCCTCTCTCAAACCCACGAAAAACAGCAGAAAATGCTCATGGCTGTTTCTACTAGGCATACCTTGATGTGCTCTTCACATCGGTCACCAAATTGAAATACCGACTAGGAAACATAGTACACTATCTTCTGCGTACAACAATCTCCCTACATTAATAAAACGTTGTTTCAACTTCCAAAAACAAGTTCCCTCCCACGACGATTTGTTCCTTACACTTGCAGAAGCTCGATTGCCTCTTTCTCAGAGGGAAAGTGCTAGAAAGATCCTGTGATAAAGTTATGATCATGGTCGAAAGCTCCACTGTATCATAATCAAGCCGGTGAGTTTAGTCCTTTGTCTGTGCTGCATAGAGGTCCTTATGAGTAAAAAGCAACTATTACCACACAATGGCTGTTTTTAGTTGGAATAACTACTACGAGTTGGTTATGATGCGTTGCTTACTCATACACTGATAAGCCAAACGTTATGATCGCCTCCCACCGCGACGTTGCATGAAGGCTGGTGACGTTTTGGGCACTGATGCGGTAACAAAAGTACGTAAGCGAAGAAAACATGGACAGGGATCACACTAGCGAAAATGTGGGGTGTAAATGGGGAAACCCATTGAGATATGCGACTTTGACAAAGGGCAGATTAGCCGGCCGTTGTGGCCAAGCGGTTCTAGGCACTTCAGTCCGGAACTGCATAACCGCTACTGTCACAGGTTCGAATCCTGATGACCGCTTTGGTCACAGGTTCGAATCCTGCCTCGGGCATGGATGTGTGTGCTGTCCTCAGAGCCATTTCTACCAACCAAAGGGCAGATTGCTATTACGCAAAGCCTGTGAATGATTATATCGGAAACGGCGAGGTTGGTCGAAGGATCACGGGATGCTGTTGTCAGCATCTACAGAAAGAGGTAGAAGGACAGAGAAACAACCACTAGGCGCTCAATGGTTGGACGTCCACGACACTCCACAGAACGTGGGGTTCGGACGCTTGTCTGCTCTGTAAAGTAGGATACATGGTCATCTTTGGCATCTCTACCGAAAGAGCACAATGCTGGTGCTCGCACAAGTGTTACGAAGCACTCTGTTCATGGTACATGGAGTACCGCTGTAGAACACCGTTACGTGCTCTCATGTTGACCCAACGAAATCATCAATTATGATTTCTGTGGTCACAGAACCAACGGGATTCGAGCGTCGATCAATGGATTTTCCGGCGAATCATATGGTTGCTACACTCGGTCAATGATCGTCTCTATAAACGCCGTCTTAGAGGTGAAAGATGGCTCGAAACGAGCAGCGCGCCAAGGACGCAGACTGGTGGGAGCAGTACTGCGCTATAGGAAACCTACACTTGCTTGGGACCTGTGGTAGTAATCGAAGACACACTGACAGATGCGAACCGCCTGCGTCCGGTAATGCTTGATGTCCTCCCCGACTGCGATGTCGTCTTTCAACATTGTCAGTCTTCATGTCGCGGATCCAGAACCGCGGTACAATGGTGTGAGGAGCAATATAGTGAACTCACATTGATGTCTTTGCGACCACGTTTGTCTAATGCAAATCCCATGGAACCCATCTGGATCGTTTTGGGCGCCATAACTACGTAAGCAAATCAATGGCTCGTTATTTACACAAAGACGTGAGCTGTGCATAGGCATCTAATACCACATACCTCCACAAACCTAGCAAAAATGTTTTTGATCCCTGATATGCTGAATCAATTATGTATTTCGTTCCAAAGACAGACAAACAACCTATTAAACGGCTGGCAACAGCTTTTTGGCTCATCAGTGTATGACCTCATCACGCACCCCATATTTGATTTTGTCAACCCTTCGCGAGGGGAGACGTCCGAGTTTTTACGTTCTCGAAAAGATAAGTTATTTAGATTGTAATAACAGTTGAATTAATATAAATTACATATTAAATTCGGGTATTAGCGTGTTTCTTTAGTTTCCTATTACAAGAATCTCCTATATTTACGTATTCGCCCAGAAAACACGAAAAGTTGAAAATGTCGGGATGTTGAAATGGTTCAAATGGCTCTGAGCACTATGGGACTTAACTTATGAGGTCATCAGTCCCCTAGAACGTAGAACTACTTAGACCTAACTAACCTAAGGACATCACACACATCCATGCCCGAGGCAGGATTCGAACCTGCGACTGTAGCGGTCGCGCGGTTCCGGAATGAGGCGCCAGAACCGCTTGGCCACCGCGGTCGGTGAAGAGAATATAAGCTTTTTAAACGTGTTGCGACAGAAATATACTGAAGATTAGATGTGTAGATCACGTTAGTAGTGAGGAGGTACTTAATAGAATTGGGGAGAAGAGAAATTTGTGGTACAACATGACCAAAAGAACGGATCGGTTGGTAGGAGACATTATGAGACGTCAATGGATCAACAATTTAGTAGTGGAGGGAAGCGTGGGGGGGGGGGGGGGGGGGGGTGAAATTGTAAGGGAAGGCCAAGGAGTGAATACAATAAGCTGATTCAGATGGGTATAGGTTGCCATAGAGATGAAAAGGCTTGCATAGGACAGAGTAGCATGGAGAGCTGCATAAGACCAGTCTTTGGACTGCAGATCACAACAACAACAACAACAATTATGTGTAGGCTGACAACATGAGCCTCTAGCAACCAATCCATTCTGTGAAAATCACATGTCAGTAGCACTTTCCATTTCCGTTTTTGCGGTGCATGTTTTAGGTGATTCACCCTGCATGTGAAAGGATATAGCAGCAGATGCAATGATTTCTATTGAATTTATCACACCAAGTGTTACCGCCAACGAAAATCGAAGATCACATGTGGCCCACACGGTGATAAAGAGTGTACTGTTGCATGAAATTCATGGGCAGTAATATATTGAGTGTTACGTTCTGTTATATAGACGATGAGAAAATCGGTTCCATTATGCATATGAAATATGTAAACACGGTTGTCCTCATGACGATTTCGTCTTACGAAAAAAGAATATACATTGTGTTAATAGTAGAAAGTGGTACAATTTATGATATCACTTTTCTTAGTAAATAAGTTATTTTATAAAAAGTGCAGAAGAAAACCGTGAACTATAAGATACTGCAGGACTTTGTCTGCAGGTAAACAGAAAATAAAATGTTTTGAGTAATGTGTTGTGTAAAGCGTGCGGAAATACCGTGCACGACCTCGATACTTTTAATTCGCTAAGAAGTTTCTATTGTATTTTCACTCAAGTAGACTATTTGTTTCCAAGCCTGTTGAGTTTCTCTGTCCGTCTGTGGGCGAGCAGACAATCTTACAAACGCCACTGGCCTGGTTATCGACGCGCGGCAGAGGTCGGCGCTTGCGGGCTAGACACAAAGCCCTTCCGGATCATCCAGCAAGGTAAGGCGCGAGCTGTTGCCCGGGGCAACGGCTAATTGTTACCAGCAGCAGCGCCTCGCTGCGTCGACAAATGACTGCCGCAGCCCCCGGCAGGCCGCGCCGCACTGCGGGCAAAGGCGAAGCAGGCGTCGGCCGAGGAGCGGAGCGCGTGAACACGCGGGGTGCTTGCGCGAGGCGGGTAGCGGCGCTCTCCCCTGGCCCGGGCTGGTCCCGCAGGGCATTTCGTAAGGGCCGCTGCAGGGATTCACACCGCAGCTGGCAGTCGATACGGTTCTGCTGCGCAGAAAATAACTGGCTCAAATTTGCTGCCCTTAGGTCCTATTCAGGGTTCACCAAATAGAGGATTGTCGAATACGTCGTACCCGGTATAGAGGCATACAAAAACATTTGTTTGTATTTCAGTATATATTGAAGTTTAAAATATTTTTATGCATATTACTACAGTTCATTATGGGCACTGTTTTTGGCTCGACATACACCGAAACGATAGGTGCTCTGGGCTCTACTGCAACGTATATCCGCTTCTTCAGATCTACCAAATGTTGAATTATTGTTTTAGGACCACGTACTTGATAAATCCCACTGCACTGAAATTCAGCGGAGTCTGATCTGGAGGCAGAGGGGGACAGGCAATGGGAACCCCACTTCTGATTCAGTGATAAAGAAATGTGGCGTGGAGAAATATGGCAACTTCCCATGATACTGGGGGTTGGGAGGGGGGGGCAAGGGGGGGGGAGATGTTTCCAACCTGCTGGTAAATGGCATGAAAAGGCATCTGTGGAACAGTGCATAGTTCGCAAACCTGCCGAGGTAGGTGTGCTCTGTCATTGCAGCACTTACTCCACGCGACTAAGCATGTTCATGGACTGGGTGGGAATCACATCTTGGCTCTCAAATGGCTCTGAGCACTATGGGACTTAACATCTGTGGTCATCAGTGCACTAGAACTTAGAACTACTTAAACCTAACTAACCTAAGGACGTCACACACATCCATGCCCGAGGCAGGATTCGAACCTGCGACCGTAGCAGTCGCACGGTTCCGGAATGCGCGCCTAGAACCGCGAGACCACCGCGGCCGGCTCACATCTTGGAGAGTATCTCAGTCTGTTGTGTGTTTACCCAGCAACATAAAATGTCGAGTTCTTTCGATTTCAAGATTTTTTGTGTATTTTTCTAGCCCGGACACTCCACATATAGAGTCTTATGTAAGATCGTAGTCAGCTTAATCAGTGGTGGTAAGTTCAAAAAATGGCTCTGAGCACTATGGGACTCAACTGCTGTGGCCATCAGCCCCATAGAACTTAGAACTACGTAAACCTAACTAAGGACATCACACACATCCATGCCCGAGGCAGGATTCGAACCTGCGACCGTAGCAGTCGCATGGTTCCAGTCTGGGCTTCTAGAACCGCGAGACCACTGCGGCCGGCCGTGGTAAGTTCCCTTGGGACCAAACTGCTCAGGTCATAGGTCACTGGGCTTAAACTCTATTTAATGTAACTTAAACTAGCTTACGCTAAGGACAACACACGAACACGCACCCACGCCCGAGGGAGGACTCAGCCTCTGACCGTGGCAAGGTGCCTGAGAGCGTGGCTACTCCGTGATGTTAGGTTAATCGTTAGAAAAATTCAGTTGACAGCATACTGAAACATATAGACACATCATATATGAACAAAAGAAAAATGGAACTACTATTAATAATACATCTACTCATTCGCTGCGACGGTAACTACATGGCATTTCTAACCCATGCGTGATACAAATTTCTACGCATTTTCATGTGGAGAATACCTAAATGTGTCGGATTTCCGTTGACAGCTGTTACAAAGTGAAGATTTTTTTTCCTCTGTGTTTGGACTCTGCGGTGTGACTCATTTTCCGACCTTTGGTGTAAGCAACAGAGAAACACAGCCTCAAAACGCGACACGTAAGTAGCACTGATGTCTCTTTTTCTGAGCCTCCAGTGAGCGATATCTTTTATGATCAGTGTGTAATGCCGTCCACACATTTATTTAAGAAACTTTACTTTGTTCCAATGTTATGAGACACCCAGAATTTAGAAAACATGTTCGTTGCGAAACCCATCTGGCTCTTTATCCTGACGAAGTAATTAAAGCCCTCAACAGAGGATATGCAGATTCATGGAAGTAGACCCCCGGTACACTTTTCACACCATTTCTCACAGGCAGCTTCTAGCCAAATTATATGCGTATAGAGTATCGTTCCACTTGTGTGACTGGATTCTTGATTTCCTACCACAAAGACCACATTTCGACGAACGTTACTGGAAGTCATGCTGTGATACGGTTACCACCGAAGGTACCCACAGAAATAAATCATGGTACGACACATAGTTCAGGAGATATGACGTGATAAACATTGTGACGTGTAAAATACAGCCACATCACGCATGGCTTTTAAATTTATTAGTTCTTTGCTACTCACTCTATCCACAGCACATTTCGCAGACAATATCCACATATGTCGTTGAATGTACCAACAAAATTATATCATTGAGTGGCCCGTAGTTCAGCAAATACGTCATAAACATTGAGCTGCATGAAAACAAAACTCTGTGGCGAAAAGGGAAGCAGAATACGGGCAGAGAGTAGCGGTAGTACAGAAGTTGGAAAGGAGAGGGGGAGGAGGAACAAGACAGGAAAAAGGAAGAGGAGATGGACAGAGGGACGCGGAGGTGGAGATAGCCGGGGCAGAGAAGGTGGACAGAAGGGCAGGAGGAGATGGAGGGAGTGTGGTGGATAGAGAGTGAACGGAGAGAGAGGGGGAGAAGAGGATGGGCAGAGCGGAGAGCAGAGGAGACTCAGAGAGTAGCAAGGAGAAGATGCACTGTGTGCTGTTTACTGGAAGTATGAAGAAATTGCTCGTCTTCAGTTATTATTTTAAAGTTTATTTGTGTTAATATTTGCTGTAAAAGTAACTTATTAGTGGATTTACATTCATCTCAGTCTTTCTTCCAGTGTTATTGACTCGAGTGCTCTGTTATTCGTGAGAGTGCTTATGCCGTTCCTCCAATCTTCACACCTCAGTAGTGTGTTTACATTTTGCAGCGTGCAGTTGCAAATGTAGCTGTTATAAAGGTAAGTACTGACGCAGTTATTTGTGCACTGTTATGCATTTATTAAATTTAATAGCTTTCAGCGGTGTTTCTTGTTGTTTGTGGCGAAATAACGATTTAATAAATTTTAGGAAACGATTGCTTGCTGTATTTTTTAAAGTTTTCTGTGCGTTGAAGTCGTTCGGTAAATTTCGTGCTTTATTTTTCAGCTAACATTCCTTATTGTATCTAGTGAAATATTTTAGTAAGATTTCCATTCAGTGTTTTAACTTCGTTGAGTGTTCCAGCGGCTGCTTGAATTTTTTATTTTAGCAGATAATTTTGTGAGGTTTGGTTGGTATTGGTATTAGCTGTGGTGTAGTGGTGTTAATATAAGTAGTTGCTTTCTAGTAGACAGAGAGTTTCGAGGGTGCTATTGTTAGTTCTACAAATATTTCTACTGATGTAACTGAACTTAGGTAACATAGTTGTATAGTTTTTTTTTCAGTAACTGTAAAACTTTAGCATGTGTGAAAAGGGGGGGGGGGCTCTGTTGTAGATTTATGAGTAGAGGGTTAGGATGTGGGATTTGTTCAACTTATTTTCATTGGGGGGAATTCTGTGGAGAAGCCAGTGGGCATTTTAGCGAGATCCTCTCCTTGGAACGATGAATCAATAGTAGAGATAAGTAGATAGAGGAGCAGGAGCGTAAGATCTGTGCCCTTCAGGCGCAGTTACAACGCGAAAACTGGGAACTAGGAAGGTTGAGGAGAGTGAAGGGTGGTGGGGAATGGGAAACGTCAGTTGGGAAGAAGACAGCTAGGAGGAGGAGATTTTCAGACACTTATACTTAGCGTATGTACAATAGATTTGACCACCTATAAGAGTTGAGCGGAGAGGAGTCTGTTGTAGCTGTAGATGTATGGAACATGCAGCACCCTTCAGGAGTTAGGAGGCATAGGTAAGTTGTAAAGTGTAACAGGAAGAAGATTCTGCTGCTAGGTAGTTCGCCTGGTAGAGGTGGTGCCAGCAATTGCAAGAAGTTTTTGGGGAGTGACTACCAGGTTAACAGCATTGTGTAGCCTAGTGCAGGGATGGCTCAGGTGACTGACAGCATAGCGTAGTTATGTAGGAATTTTACGTAAGAGGATTAGGTAGTGATAGTGGGTGGAGCAGGGAACAGTTTTGATAAGGACGGAGAATGTGATATACACTCCTGAAAATGGAAAAAAGAAGACATTGAAACCGGTGTGTCAGACCCACCATACTTGCTCCGGACACTGCGAGAGGACTGTACAAGCAATGATCACACGCACGGCACAGCGGACACACCAAGAACCGCGGTGTTGGCCGTCGAATGGCGCTAGCTGCGCAGCATTTGTGCACCGCCGCCGTCAGTGTCAGCCAGTTTGCCGTGGCATACGGAGCTCCATCGCAGTCTTTAACACTGGTAGCATGCCGCGACACCGTGGACGTGAACCGTATGTGCAGTTGACGGACTTTGAGCGAGGGCGTATAGTGGGCATGCGGGCGGCCGGGTGGACTTACCGCCGAATTGCCCAACACGTGGGGCGTGAGGTCTCCACAGTACATCGATGTTGTCGCCAGTGGTCGGCGGAAGGTGCACGTGTCCGTCGACCTGCGACCGGACGCAGCGACGCACGGATGCATGCCAAGACAGTAGGATCATACGCAGTGCCGTAGGGGACCGCACCGCTACTTCCCAGCAAATTAGGGACACTGTTGCTCCTGGGGTATCGGCGAGGACCAGTCGCAACCGTCTCCATGAAGCTGGGCTACGGTCCTGCACACCGTTAGGCCGTCTTCCGCTCACGCCCCAGCATCGTGCAGCCCGCCTCCAGTGGTGTCGCGACAGGCGTGAAGGGAGGGACGAATGGAGACGTGTCATCTTCAGCGATGAGAGTCGCTTCTGCCTTGGTGCCAATGTTGGTCGTATGCGTGTTTGGCGCCGTGCAGGTGAGTGCCACAATCAGGACTGCATATGACCGAGGCACACAGGGCCAACACCCGGCATCATGGTGTGAGGAGCGATCTCCTACACTGGCCGTACACCTCTGGTGATTGTCAAGGGGACACTGAATAGTGCACGGTACATCCAAACCGTCATTGAACCCATCGTTCTACCATTCCTAGACCGGCAAGGGAACTTGCTGTTCCAACAGGACAATGCACGTCCGCATGTATCCCGTGCCACCCAACGTGCTCTAGAAGGTGTAAGTCAACTACCCTGGCCAGCAAGATCTCCGGATCTGTCCCCCATTGAGCATGTTTGGGACTGGATGAAGCGTCGTCTCACGCTGTCTGCACGTCCAGCACGAACGCTGGTCCAACGGAGGCGCCAGGTGGTAAAGGCATGGTAAGCCGTTCTACACGACTACATCCAGCATCTCTACGATCGTCTCCATGGGAGCATAGCAGCCTGCATTGCTGCGAAAGGTGGATATACACTGTACTAGTGCCGACATTGTGCACGCTCTGTTGCCTGTGTCTATGTGCCTGTGGTTCTGTCAGTGTGATCATGTGATGTATCTGACCCCAGGAATGTGTCAATAAAGTTTCCCCTTCCTGGGACAATGAATTCACGGTGTTCTTATTCCCATTTCCAGGAGTGTAGGTGGTGCCCTGGTAAAGATAGCTACTCAAACTGATGGCACTAATGTGGATTTCGTGCAACTGTTTCAGCATCACCATCAGCCTCATCTCAATGCGGCTGTTAGGCGGGTTAACATGGGCTTTGGGTTCAAATGGCTCTGAGCACTATGCGACTTAACTTCTGAGGTCATCAGTCGCCTAGAACTTAGAACTAATTAAACCTAACTAACCTAAGGACATCACACACATCCATGCCCAAGGCAGGATGCGAATCTGCGACCCTAGCAGTCGCTAGGCTCCAGACTGTAGCGCCTAGAACCGCACGGCCACTCTGGCGGGCTCATGGGCTTTTGGGAGGGTGCTGATGGCAGAGGGCATGGGTTACATTTCACTGGTGCCAGTTGGGTTTATCAGTAGATCTCGTTGCACTAGGCATGGCCTGCACCTCAGTGTGTACGGGAAGGGGTGGCTGGCAAAGCTTATAGGTGACAGGGTAGTAGGTGGTGGTGGGCTCACTCAAGTCGTGTAGTAGTTGGTGTTAGAGGTGCACCTTTTTTTAGATTGAAGTCAACTGATAGGTATACCGCTTAAAGAAAGTCCCTGTAACTAAGGGCTAACCTCGTCATGTTTCCAGGTAGTGAAGGAAGTAGGATATTTCAGCGAAATATAAGAAGTATCAAAACATAAAGATAGTGAACTTCTTATAGATGTTGACTCTGGAATTATTGGTATATCGGAGGACCACTTAAATAATTTCACAATTCAGAGGCTTCCTTTACAGATGAGCTGGCAGTTTTTCATGGAGTTCCTTGCAGGGTGGGGGAGTGGCTACGAACTTAGAAAACAGAACTCCATTTGAGTCCATAGACCTATCACGGCACTGCACTGAACTGATATTTGAATGTTGTGCAGGGGCAGTTGTATTTAGTGTAACTAAACTCCTAATTGCTCTTGTTTACAGGTCCCCTAACTCTGACTTCAGAGCACTTCTGCTCAAGCTAGAGAGGGTTGTTGATTAATTTTGTAGGAAGTACCAGAAATTAATCATACGAGGTGACTTCAATATATGCTTTGTATATGATGTTGCAAGAAAAAGGATATTGGTAGATCTCCTAAATTCATATGAACTGATGCGAATTATGTGTGTGTGTGTGTTTTTGTTTTTTCAACTAGGGTGCAGGGGAACTGTAACATAGCCATAGACTATGTTTTCATTCATTCTTCATTGCTAATTGAGCATTTAGCTTGTAAGAGGGTGAATGGCCTTTCAGGTCATGATGCCAAACTTTAACTATAAAAGGCTTTTGCACACAAACAAATGTCACACATAATTATAAACTTTGTAGGAAAGTTAATCCAACAGCCATAGAAAGTTTTTTAAACCTTGTCAAGGAACAGGGGTGGCAAGATTTCTATTGTGCTGATAACTTAGATGATAAATATAATGCTCTTTGAGAGTTGCTTTCCATTAGAACGTTCTAAACAGGGAACTAACACTAACAGGCAGCCTGGGTGGCTGACTAGTGGGCTGAGGATATCATATACAAGAAAGCGGGAATTACATCAAAATGTTAGAAGTAATCACAGTCAAGCTACAGTAGCCAATTACAAACAGTATTGCTAGGTGCTTAATAATGTTATTTCGAAGGTGTGTGGTATGCAAATAGAAAAGGTAACTCACAGGATTAAATTAAAACTATATGGCCAATTGTGAAAGAAGCGTCAGATGAGCAGTACAAGGTCGACGATATAAAGTCAGTTCGTAGTAAAAATATTTCTGTCACTGATAAATCAGGTATATGTATAGTATTTAACAATCATTTACTGAGCATTGCTAGTGAATTAAATAAAAACTTAGTTTCTACAGGGGATCATATAATTTTCTTGGCAAACGCTTTTCCAAGATTGATGTCTGATATCCTCCTCTGTGATACAGACAAGGGGGAGACTGAGTCAATATTTAAATCACTAAAGACTAACGACTCTCATGGATACGATGGAGAGCCTAATAGAATATTGAAGTACTGTGCTGCGCATGTTAGCCCTGTTTTTAGCCATATTTGTAATTTTCCTTTAGGAATGATCACTTTCCTGAACGATTAAAGTACTTAGTAGTAAAGCCACTTTATAAAAAAAGAAGGAAAGGATAATGCAGACAATTTTAGACCTATTTCTATGCCATCAGTGTTTGAAAAAATTATTGAAAAGGCTGCGTATGTAAGGATAATCGATCATTTTATATCACACGATTTTCTATAAAATGTACAGTTTTGCTTTAGAAGTCGTTTAATAACTGAAAATGGTATATTCTCTTTTCTCTGTGACGTTCTGAATGGGTTAAACAAAATGTTTCGAATCCTAGGCATATTTTGTGATTTAACTAAGGCGTCTGATTGTGTTGATCACAAAATATTGCTTCAGAAGTTGGACCATTATGGAATACGGGGAGTGGCTCACAATTGGTTCACTTCTTACTTCAGCAACAGATAGCAAGTGGTCATTATTCACAATGTTCAGAATGGCTGTGATATGGGGCTGAGTGGGGTACAGTCAAGTAGGGAGTGCCCCAGGGATTAGTGTTAGGGCCATTCCTATTCCTTATTTTTATAAATGCTATGCCCTCTAGTATGATGGGTAACTGTAAAATATTTCTATTTGCTGATGAAACTATCTTGATAGTAAAGGATGTTGTGTGCAACATAGGCGAGGTTTCAAATGGTGTAGTTCATGACCTAAGTTTATGGTTTGTAGAAAATAAATTAGTGTTAAATAACAGTAAGACACAGTTTTTATAGTTTCTAACACACGATTCAACAAAACCTGACGTTTTAATTTCACAGAATGGACATATGATTAGTGAAATTGAACAGTTCAAATTTCTAGGTGTCCAGATAGATAGTAAACTGTCGTGGAAAGCCCACGTTCAGGATCTTGTTCAAAGACTTAATGCTGCCATTTTTACTATTCGAACGGTATCCGAAGTGCGTGATCATTCGACACGAAAATTATTCTACTTTTCTTATGTTTATTCGTATGGTACTAAATTTGGGGTAACTCTTCCCATTCTAAAAGAATATTTTTGGCTCATAAACTGGCGGTTCGTGCAATAAGTTCACGAACCTTTCCTCGACGCTGGGTCAAGAGTCTGGGTATCTTGACACTGGCCTCTCAATATATATATATATATATATATATATATATATATATATATATATATATATATATATTCCTTGCTGCCATTTCTTGTTTACAGTATTAGCTTATTCCAAAGAATTAGCAGCATTCACTCAGTTAAAACTCGGCAGAAATCAAACCTGCACTTGGATCGGACCCCTTTATCTCTTGTGCAGAAAGGTGTGCAGTATATTGCTACATCCATTTTCAGTAAGGTACCACTCGAATTAAAAAATCTTAGCAGTAACCCACGCCCTTTCAAATCGAAACTAAAGAGTTTCCTCATGGGTCACTCCTTCTATTCTGTCGAGGAGTGCCTTGAAAATTAAGCTGATTCTTTTTGTATTGTTGATTGCATTTATTTAAAGCTATGGATTGACTTTTTTCGTGTTCATAAACATTTTATTTTTATCTGTTATAACTTTTGCAATTTCATGTACTGACATGTTCCATTACAGTTGCTCCTCATTTCGGTCCTGCTGAACTTGGCGTGTAAATAAACAAGTAAATAAATCTGAATAAATACATACCCTGGTAACGCATGGTACTGAAAGAAGAGGATAAACAAACACAATTCCGATAATTTTTCCCTAAATCTCGTCAAACGACAGAGTGCACCAACGCTTTGTAACAGAATCCCTGAAGACTTCAACTGCAGATTTGCATTCCAGGTAAAGATGCTCTAATAAGTGTTCCACATGGCCACCGCTCACGTGAAAATATGCTCCAGCACGTCTCCTCGTCGATGTTCGTATACGTTCAGATAGTTCAGGCGTGTTCTGAAGCTACCCACAATGCGTTCTCAGACATCACCACATCCACAGCTATTAAATATAACCACACGAAAAATAATTCAACAGGTTCGTTTCGGGAGACCTGCCACGTCCGATAACTTGTCGAAACGCTATTTAGCAGTACTTAGGTATCCAGTATGACAACAAAAACATACTAAGGCAGAGTATCTCTTTGCAATACATGCCTCAACTGTTCTTTCAAAATATAAGCAGACTAAGAAATTAACTGTAGTGTAACACTGGCATGACTGCCCATTGTTTTGAGAACGTATGTTTGCTAGGATTATTTGATCGTTTCATTGTCATCTCCTCGCACCGTTCGTTAGTATTTAAAACAGCGGAACACTCTGTATAAATTATTTACACCATCTGAACAGCCCCATTACATTATCTGCAGATTATGCTATCGTTAACCGTCTGGTAAAATCATCAGAAAAACAAATTCAATCTCAAAAATGGAAATTAATGCTAAAGAATAAAACGTTTTAAGTGCGCCTAACGGTTAAAAAAAGGAGTTTGTTTTATTTCAGTTACACAATAGTCGAAATAACACTAAAATTAATTAATTTACTTATCTGTTTATTGGGCTTCGGGTGCACCCATAGACTCAGTACAAACGCACAACCTTAGGAACTTCAAACAGACTCCTAATACTTGGTCTCATTCTTCGTACACAAGACCATTAGCACATGAGAAGGAAGTGCAAGTCGACCAGCGTCGTGATCAACCAGTCTGATTTCCTTCTGTTTGGAATGCAGCCAAAGCAGATGTCATTGCAATATGTCAGTCGTACTAGGAGTCTATAAATGTCTTGTTGGTGGCAGCAATGGTTGAATTTCAACCTGACAACGATCCCCACAAACCGTCTGTCATTCCCTATTCCAGATGAATTCCATTTCACACCCCAATTTTTACGTTACCATTGGGCCTTCGATAGACGACACCTGCATTTGTGTGTGCCTAGTGCCCAAATGGTGATCTTCAATCTTTCACGCCTTGTTCCATTCGCTTTTAGCTACGTAACTACAGCAATGAGACCATCTGCTTGGATGAATCGTCGTTACGTCCTCAGCGAAATGGTCAACATTCTATGTCACTAAAATTTCGGAATGGTCTTTGATCCACACTGAAGATACCTCCTTGTCCACATAGTACATATTCTGTAGAAAAGCAGCTGTTTGGTTAGATGCTTTGCAGAGAGCGAGTCCGTGAGTTTCAGGATATCGGTACTGGTATAACCGATTTGTACCCGGGAGAATTGTAGGAGCCCTCAAGGCTGTACTGACCCTAATACTTGGAAGATAGATTACGGAGAGTGAGACCTACGTTTAGAGAATTTGCAGACTTCGAGAAATCTTTTGTCAATGTTGATTCTCTTCGCAATTTTGAATGTCGTAGAGATGTAACAATTGAAACGAAAGGCTGTTTACTACTTATTTCTCTTCCTACATTAGCACTACTTCCCCGCTCTTAGCCTTGTGTACGTGACGCTTGGGATCGATGTTTCCACTGACTTTTCAATAATTCATACCAGTCCTTTGCAGTCTACCTCTACGACTACAGATTCACTGTATGATGAAAAACCTTCCTCAATTGCCTCGTAGTATTTTTCCCAGTTGTCTTAATTTGTATTCCAAACATATGAACTGTGACTCTTACGTCGTCAAACTTACAGTATACTTACATCAGTATCTTACAGAACATATCATACGTACGTGTATCAATACGCATAAAGCACAAAGTGCCCCCTTAGTCACTTCTCACGCTTCCCCATTCTACTAAGGCCAGTGAAATCTCCTATAATAATTGTTGGGCAGGTGATGTTAGTCATAAAACTACGGAGGGCACCCATGCTGCCACCACTTAATGAAGCTCGGTATACTACCACCAATAGACGATTCACTGTCTTTTTACTCATATCCTCATTGCTCTTACCTCAAAGGGAAGATTTTAATATGTGTGGTTAGTCACTTAAAGACACTCCATTTTTTATTAGTACAGAAAATGCGTCAACACTATCATCTGTAATTTTAGGAATTGTATTATAACAGTGCACGCAGAAGTTCTCTTCCGTTCATAGCCAAGATTCTGTCAGTCCCACAGTGTGAACACTATATTCCTTCAGGACAGATCACATATTTCCCCTGTCAGAACGAGATGACAGAATATTCCTAACCATGATATCGTCCGAATGATTACTATCCATTGTTTGTTTAGGAGATTAACAGAATGTGGCTCAATCACTTCCACAATGCGTTATTACAAACTCCTTGGGACTCCACCATTCGTCAGAACTACACTAATGATGGTTATGTCGCATAAGGCTCTCCAGAGTTAGAAAACATGATTATGACTGACTGAAACGAAAACGATGACTTTGACGGCCGGAGCGGCCGAGGGTTTCTAGGCGCTACAGTCTGGAACTGCGTGACCGCTACGGTCGCCGGTTCGAATCGTGCCTCGGGTATGAATGTGTGTGATGTCCTTAGGTAAGTTAGGTTTAAGTAGTTCTAAGTTCTAGGGCACGGATGACCTCAGACGTTAAGTCCCATAGTGCTCAGAGCCATTTCAACCAAAACGATGACTCTAACCCTACACAACCGCTCATATTAACTGAGCTCGAGTTAGCTATCACTTATCAAGGATGGTTACACCAAAAAATAATGACACCGGCCGGAATGGATTCTGTGCTGTCGGGAATGTAAAACAGTTACATCATAGTACATGAAACTATAAGAAAATACGAACAATATACAATTTGTGCAGGAACCAAAAGGGAAAAAGCTGCCCACAGTGTATAAGACAACGGTGCTGTCCTTCACCCTCACGGTACAATCAATCGAAGAAGCAACGGCAAAAGTAGAAGGAAGGGTCAAGAGTGGGATTAAAATTCGGGTTGAATGATGAGAATCTCTGATGATGTTGCTACTCTCGATGAAAGTTATGAAGCATTGCAGTATCTGCTGGATGGAATGAACAGTGTAATGAGTACAGATTCAGAATCAAGCGGAAAAAGACAAAAGTAATGAGAAGAAGCAGAACTGATGATAGCGAGAAGCTCACCACCAAATTGGTGACGACAATGTAGACGATGTTAAGGAATTCTACTACTTTGGGACCGAGCGAGGTGGCGCAGTGGCTAGCACACTGGACTCGTATTCGGGAGGACGACGGTTCAATCCCGCGTCCGGCCATACTTAGTTAGGTTTTTCGTGATTTCCCTAAATCACTCCAGGAAAATGCTGGGATGGTTCCTTTGACTTCCTTCCCTAATCCGATGAGACCGATGACTTCACCCCAACTAGCGAACCCAACACTACTTTGGAAACAAAATAGCCCATCACGGACGAAGCAAGGTGGACATAAAAACCGAGCTAGCACAGGCAAAGAGGGCATTTCTGGCCATGAGAAATTTACTGGTATCAAAATTGGCCGTAATTTGTGGAAGAAACTTGTGAGAATGTTCGTTGGGACCACAGCATTGTATGATAGTGCATCATGGACATTGGTAAAACCGGAACAGAGGAGAATCAAAGCATTTCCGATATAGCGCTACAGAAGGATGTTGAAATATGGTGGACTTACGAGGCGTGTTTTTTAAGTAAGTAACGTTTTGAATTTAAAAAAGACGTGGTAATATATATCAATAATTTTATTTTTACATGAAACCCTGTAGCTTAATCTACTTTTATACATAATATCGGTCAATATTGAGCCACTTCTCATAACGTTGTACCAGTTTTTGAATACCCTCCTCATAGAATTTTGCCCCCTGACATGTTAACCACTGCATCACCACTGTTTTGACTTCGTCATCTTGAAGACGCCGACCGCCCAGGTGTTTCTTCAAGTGCAGGAACAGATGGTAGTCACTGGGCGCAAGATCGGAGCTGTACGGAGGATGATCTAGACTTTCCCATGGAAAAGATTTGATGAGATCTTTGGTCTGATTCGCCACATGCGGACGGGCATTATCTTACAGCAAGACGACGCCCTTGCTCAACTTCCGTGGACTGTTGCTTTGATTCTGGTGTGACGTAGGCCACCCATGTTTCATCACCTGTAACAGTTAGACTTAAGAAATCATCATCGTCGTTGTGGTACCGCTAAAGGAAAGTCAATGTACTGACTAAACGTTTGGTTTTGTGCACATCCGTCAACACTTTTGGTACCCAACGTGCGCACAGTTTTCGGTAATTCAAGTGTTCGGTCACAATGCCACACAAAACATTACGAGAAACATTAGGAAAGTCATCCCGCAAGTTGTAAATCGTAAAGCGTCTGTTTTCTCTCACCTTATTGTCCACTTTCTGCACCAAACTTTCATTAACGACCGAAAGACACCCACTCCGTTGTTCGTCATGCACATTTGTGCAGCCATCTTTCAATATTCATTCCATCTCTCATACTGTTTTCTCCGTAAACTGCACAGATCTCACGATGAACATCGATCGCTTTTATGTTTTAACACAAGGAAATCTTATAACAGCCCGTACTTCACAATCGGCGGGACTCACGATTATCGGAGGCATGTTAAACACTCAGTACGCAACGTAAACAAGGAAGAATCAGACTGTAATAGCGTTAGTGCGTAGGTTCAGGTCCAGGCTTTCATATAAAAATAAAATTAGATATCTTAGCCTGTCTATTGTTAATTTCAAAACGGTACTTACTTGAAAAAACACCCCTCGTATTTCATAAGGAATGTGGAGGTTCTCCACAGAATCGTGAAAGAAAAGAACATACATAAAACATTGAGAATAAGAAAGGACATGCCGATAGGGCATGTGTTAAGACATCAGGGAATATTCTCCATAATACAAGAGATTGCGTGTAGTGAGTGAAAAGGGTAAGTGGAGAAGAGGCCATATCAGAAGAGGCGGGAGGCCGCATACAACCAGTCTCCTGACTCATGGCCCTGACGTCTTTTCGCACTCGAACCACTGATTTTGGCCACTAGATGTGACTTACTGAGACGAGTACTCTCTGTTGACGAACGTGGCGAACCGTTACTGTGGATCACTGGAGACTGCGTTGCAGGTGCAGGTGCAGGTGCAGGAAGAGGTTCATGGGACGGTGTCGCCATGGTCAGATAAAGCAGTGAATATAGAACTGGACTAGAATCTCGCTCTGGAGATGTAGCGCATCACGAGGGATGCTTTGACCAACGGGAATAATCCAGAGCTTAGCACCGGAAGCTCGGAAGCACAAACGATTATTTGAATCGTAGCAGCACGCCTATCGGAAGAGCCATTTTATTCCAGTTATAGTGCATGTGTGGTATTGTAGTATGCCTTATTACGAGTACATTGAACATTATTCTGATTGAGCAGTTCATTGGAATTTTTATTTGTGACCGTACGGGTGCCCTGACTATAGCTATTGTGAGTAACTCTCGCGAAATTCCATTCATTTACGGAGGTTGGACAAAAGTGTGTAAACACCGAAAATGGGATACGAAACCATTGACTAATGCGGCGCAGGAAACTCTCTGGCACTCTGTACAGCTATCAGTCTTTTTGAATTGTTGAATACAGGTCCTGTTTGGTTATGAAACGAATGTTATATCGTTGTTCCCGCGAAATACTGGCAAGCTCAGGTAGCGATGGTAGAGATGGATTGTGATCACTCGTCCTTTACTCCACAGTAGACCACTGTGACTCAACAACATTACGATCTGGTGACTGTGGTGTCCAGTAGAGATGTAACAGTTCCCTAGAGCTCACAAAACCATTGCTGGACGTTGCTATCTGTCTGAACACCGACCCTCTACTCTTGGAACACAGCATCGCCATTGGGGATTAACATTGTACCATGGGATCTGCCCGATCAGCCAAAAGGCTCATAGAATTCTTACCGATAATGCGACCTTGCAGAGTAAGCATGAGGCCCGTGGAGTGCTACGATACAGTGGCTCATATCGTCACCTAACCCCTTCATGTTTCAATCTCGGGACGTAAACTCGGCCTGAAGTTGGATCCAATGTGAAACAATCGCTACTGGGAATATTAAGCACCAAGTTTTGAATGTGTGATACATTTAACACGACTTGTTTCGAAATTACTTTATCCCATTATCAAGCGCTTAAAGCCTCTATACCATTAAGTAAAGTCAAAGGTAAAAACTCAGCACCAAACATAAAACTGTTCCTAAAACATCTCATGTTGGCGTGTTATACACTCGAGGCACAGTTGTAAACCATATACTCTCAAATTTTGTTTGCTACTTGTTTTTTTTACTTTTCGCTCTGCCTAAATGCATGGAAGCTTTAAACACTTGATAACAGTATAACGTAGTCCTTTCGAAACTCGAGTACAGTATGGTGTTTCTGTTATAGCTAGGCTACAACTCCATGTTACAAGTTAGAATTCGCAGCCCTCTGACACAAACACAAGCAAACAAACACACACACACACACACACACACATTCAGATGCAGGCATGTGTGTGTGTGTGTGTGTGTGTGTGTGTGTGTGTGTGTGAGTCATATAAGAGATACGTTTTACGTATGCATCGGAATATGTAAATGTGGTCATAAAAAAGAGAATTTTAAAGAGCTGAACATTGGTGTCAGTGGACACATATGGATTCAGCCTGTGTAAAATTCTGCAGGTTGAAAATAACTTCGAAGCTTTATGTGTGTGTCTGAATGTATCTATACAGGCATGCGGGTCTAACGCGGAACCTGCAAGTTACGGTTGGTGCTTGGAGGAGGACTTACTAGCGAGTTATGACGCATGATTCATCATGTTCATTAAAGGACAAGTAGAAAATAGATTACGTTCTCATTGATATAGTCATTATGTATATGAGGTGCACAGTGGATAAATGATAATCCCAGGAGTAGTTCACATAGCGTGATCAGTTCGGGTGTCATGGATCTGCAGTAAGTTATGAGGAGTTATTGTATATCCTAATAGATGGATTGGCTGGTTGTAGAGGCACAAAACAACGGAAAAACATGAGCCAGTGGAAATAAAATATCAGAAAGTAACCACCATATCATTTTAATTTTTTGTTGTACGTAAGTATTTGTTATCTATAGTAGTATGTTGTCCTAACTAATTTGTTATATGTTATCCTACGTAATAACCATGCTGAATTATTTACGACCACAGAATGAAGTCAGATACTTTGGCATAATAAATAGGCTCAAGGAATACGAACGAGTGTTTGGTGCTACATTGTTTACACAAGACAATGTGTGTCTGCGTATCTGTAAAACACTATAGTGGTGCGTCCACTTTGTATGAGCGAATCAAAGAATGGAAGTTTTAGTTAAACAGCAAGCTGAGCGCCTGCGAACAATCCGCACATTCCTGAGGTGGAACTGATGAAGCTCTACTAACCCCTAACATTCTTCGAGCACAGGTGCATCTTTAATTGTTCAACCCAAGTATTAAGCTGGCACCAAAGCTCAAGTAAAACATATATCTCAATACCACAGCTTCGCTACTCACGAAACCACAAGCAAAACACCCCTTCATTTTAAAACTCACAGCAACATAACAACGATGGGAGAAGGCTGTGTATCACGAAATGAATAAATAAACTCGATCAGGTCCATTCCTTCGTCAGGTGCTCCCGGTACCTGAGGGACAATATGACAATGACCCATGTGTCATTGATGATAAAGATCAGATAGTACCTTGAGAGAAGTTAACGTGCTGGATCTAACAGTTCCGTCTTTCATTACATGCGATTTTTCGATTGCGCCATTCTCAAGTTATTATATACGGTTTAATGAAATTCTGTAAACCACGAACCGGTTTATCAATATTGTGATCATATTTCTCTTTGCTGTCAATAGTGTGGTTTATTATTGTTAGTAAAAATTCTATTTTTCATTACTCATCAAGAGTTTTGCGTTTGTTTTTCCCCTCAATTGCTAGCCGAGCGGTCTAAGGCACGGCAGTCATGGACTGTGCGGCTGGTCCCGGCGGAGGTTCGAGTCCTCCCTCGGGCATATGTGTGTGTTTGTCCTTAGGATAAATTAGGTTACGTAGTGTGTAAGCTTAGGGACTGATGACCTTAGCAGTTAAGTCCCATAAGATTTCACACACATTTGCTGGTGTGCAAGTCTAAGATTTATAATGTCTTACGCGTCGAGCCCAGAGCCAAGGAGGACAGATCGGTTCTGCGTATCGGGCGGTATGCTAGTCGGAATGTCAGCACAGCGTACGGGCGATGTTGTAGAAGACAGGGTGTCAGATGAGCATCGTCACACAGTGTACGAGGGAGAGAAGTGCAAACACAACAGACGGTATAAAGTAAGACTCCCTAACGACAAGCACCTGAGCGCCACTCCAGTTGCAGAAAGACCCGAGCTCATCAACGCGGAATAATAATGAGCCACTACAGCAAGGTAAGGAGCGCTGCGAAGAACATTAAACGAGAGGAAATTCTTTCGTTTACCATGAGGCACCACGTCATAGACATGGACTCCTTTCTGAGAAGAATGGGACTTTCGGAGCCCTATATGATATCCAATAGTGCCACCATTCTGTCCGTGTCTCCAGAAAACTCCATTGAGTATAAGTCAGACCACGACAAAACAATCGAATGTGGTCTGCTTCCTACCCCTTAGATTCAGAGACACACCCAATCTATTGCAAACCACAACTGTGGTCCGCCACTGCCGCATAAGGGGAAGACAGGTGTGCTGCCAGCCCTCCTCCAACTGAGGGTTCTTTGTTGACGACCTACGACCTATTAACACCACACCGTCCAGGTGATGAGCGTTCGCACAGCCCCGTGGCTGAATCGAATATCTGCTGCGGACTTGGTCGACCCAAGGAGGGAGACCAGCGTTTAACCTCCACGAAAACTGTCATCCTGGACTACAGAGTCGACTATCGTCACCTAATGACGCAACGGGGTGTCTCCAAGAGCACTAATGCGCTGGCCCGCAGAATTTCTGGAATAGGCAGTTACAAGGAACTCTACGCTGTCCCTGGAGGACAACAAACAGGCCGTGGTATGCTGACGCGCGGCCCCAGCGTCATTACTCTGTAAAGGCGCATCTGCGCTTCTTCATGGCAAGTGTTGAGGTCCAGCGGCAGTATGACGCAATGAGCCGCCTTTATTACTCTCTATACTCATCATGGACCACTCTCCTACACTGCGTGCTCAACCTCCTACACACAAAGCGACTACAGCTCCCTAGGTCACAATACTGTTATTGCTCTGAATACTAACCATTGGCGTATAATTTCTGGAATGATACGCCAATTCATTTTCCAAACTCTTACATAGATATGTGCACAGTCAGTAGCATAGTCCACTGGAGAAAGAAGGTTACAAGTATGGTAGCCAGATGTTTGTGTCTAATAAATTCATCGAGTAATTTGTTAAATGATGGTTTTAGGTGGAGCAGAAAATGTCTTTCCCATCAGAATATATGTGCTGACAAGAGACAACATAGTAGCAGTAGGAAGAGGAGATTAGTGTTTAACGTCCCGTCGACAACGAGGTCATTAGAAACAGGGCACAAGCTCTGATTAGGGAAGGACGAGGAAAGAAATCGGCCGTGCCCTTTAAAAGCAACCATTCCGGTGTTCGCCTGAAGTGATTTACGGGAATCAGTAGCAACCTACACCAGGACGGCGGAACGCGGGGTTGAACAATCGTCCTCCAGAAAGCGAGACCAGAGTGCTTACCACGGCACCACCTCGCTCGGGCGACATGGTAGCATTGAGAAGAATAAAAAAAATTTAAAAAAATTAAAAAAACTTATGATCTCAAAAAGATGGGTGAGGTTATTTCGAGAGAGAGAACTCTAACTCTACCGCAAAATTTGGGAATTTTGAAACGGTACAGTAGTTTCCGCTCTATAAGCAGCAGGTTTCACTGCTCGCTCGCCCCGGGTAATGGAAACAGTGGCGGTTCCTCAGACAATTTTATTACACGACGCGGCCGGCCGCGGGTGCAACAGAAACCATGTGGACGGGTGGAAAGAAATGTGTCAGGCTTCATAATACGTATTTATATGTGTCGTGTATTACGAATTTCTTGTACGTGAATGTAAATCTGCACATGAACTTTCCTAATCTTCCTCACACCTTGCCGTAAAGCGTGGCCAAATCTTTGATGGGAAGTAGTTCTGTAGTATGGTAGTGCCAACCTTACTCCTGTGTAGGGGATCAGAGAGACAGCACAGGCAGGTAAAAGTCAAAGACTTTCCAGTGTCACAAGATTTGGGGTGGAGACGTTGGTCACGGCCAATTGGTTCGACCACCCCCTCCACCGGGGCCCAGGTAGACCTTCGGGGGCCCGCCATATTCGTGGAGTGTTACAGAAGACGGGTAAGTGAGCAGACGTGCCCTCAGAGCATCTGTCTCAATGTTTACGCATGGAAGAGAGGTATTTGAATATTTGTTTCTTTTATTTCCAGCTTCGGATTGTGTAAGGTAATGAATGTGCTCGTTTAATTCCGGAAATTTGGCCTCCTGTGTCAAAGAATCTGGTCCCCAGTTTGCCCGTTATCCTTCTTACATAGTGAGTGTCATATGTAAAATATTGGGAGACTTTGGTGGTATGCATTTGGCCAACACAATTCCATCTTACCCGTAGAAATGTGCATGCAGAGTAGCTTATACCTGAGCTATAAGTTGTAAAATTGTAATATCTGTAAACTGAAACAACTGCTGCTATCGCTGTAAAGTCTGGTAATAATGTTTAAAATAAATAGGAAATCAACTGTCATCAATCTTTAACATACCTTAAAAATCACAAAGAAGTCAAGTTAAAGGAATTTATTCAAAATAAAAGCTATAGAATGCAGGGACCCACACATCAGCGTGTGAGCCTTCCAGCTCCTTGCCTAGTATCGTACAGAAAGGACACGCTCTCTAGGTAGCGCTCTCAAGCTCCTCACCCCAGTTATCCGTTGCGCAATTTTGATTCAGGGCTTGACGTCATCAACTTTCACGTGGCGTCCCTAGGCAAGGAGGTAAGACGGCAAACTTTCAAGTTCTTCAGAAATATTATGGTGTAAAGCGATCTTAGATAGCTCATTACAGAAGTAACAGTGTGATAATGTCTTTCCTTTCTTACTTCAGATACCTTTGTTTCTATGAAAATATCTTCTCAGCAAGGAATAAGCCGTTAATATGAATCGTTACACAGAGTGATACACCATTCGAGGTAAAGACGTTCACCTTTGCGATCAGAGTAGTTCAGTGTGCTACGTCAGTGTATAGTACAGACACAACAAATGCAAGACAGCTCCCTTACAACTATAGTACACAATGGCGAACACCGTCATCGAGCCAGAGTGTACAGCGTAGACACGTCCAAACAACTATCACCTTCAGATACGTGTACTAGGTCAGGACATGTTTAAAAAAGAAATCATCCGTTGGTGAGACGTCTGGGATCGAAATGGTAGTGGAAAAACAGCACTACGAATTTTACAATGATGACAAGACAAAATGTAAATACTCTGTAATGAACCATCAGATACTAACATGATATTCTAGACCAGCCTTCGAGCCGGCCGCGGTGGTCTAGCGGTTCTAGGCGCTCAGTCCGGAACCGCGCGACTGTTACGGTCGCAGGTTCGAAGCCTGACTCGGGCATGGATGTGTGTGATGTCCTTAGGTTAGTTACGTTTAAGTAGTTCTAAGTTCTAGGGGACTGATGACCACAGCAGTTAAGTCCCATAGTGCTCAGAGCCATTTGAACGATTTGAACCAGCCTTGGAAATTTTATCCCAGGTTCACCGACAGCTTACTATAAAACCAACGCAATTTATGCACTTCCACCAGTGCGCCGCAAGCGCCTGCCTAATTTTTAATACAAATAAACAAATGTCAATTCACTACACTCTAACTGTATTGTCCGAGAAATTTAGTGAAGGAGAGAAGAAATATTCGCATTGTTTAATCACTAAAAAGGGTAAAATTCATTATCACTCGCTGACAGAGTGTTTGTTTACCATTGTCGATGGCCGGTTTATTGGCTGACACCGGTGAAAAGCCGTTACGGCGAAACGGTGTATCCGAGGGAATCGCCAATACCATCTGATAAAGCTATTACCTCAAAGCCGATTGAATACGCCGTATTGCAGCACTTGATAAGATTGAAATCTTACTGCCAGTGGGAGCACAAAAGGCGTGCGGACCACCACTGCGCAGCCGGTCGGTCGAAACGATGGAAATTTCATGGGCGGGGCTCCTGAATGCCAACTGGTGGCTGCACGCGGACGCGTTTGTTTTTTCGCAGCCCCCGGCAGCCGCCCCGCTAGGGGCGAGCTCATATATCGTTAGGAATAAACTCCTCTCGCATCACCGGGATTAATTAATGTCTGGCGTCAGAAGCAATTACTGCGCGCTCAGACTGGCATCCGAATCACTTAAAAGCAGCTGAGCGGATAACTTAATTGAAGAATGTAACGTGCTTCGTCGACTCTGGGCTCATTTTGAAGTCAGGAGTAATTTAGCTTTTAATAAGCGTGTAAATGCGCTGTTGGATGCCGCGATGGCGCGGCAGTTCGGCATTCGGATGTATTCAATTCCCGCGTTGCTCCGGCGCTAACGACAGTCCATGAGCGAATATGGAGCGTTTGTAGCCAGACTGAATTACATCAGCGTAAAGCAGATGACTGCATTGTTTGATTGTGATCATAAAGTCAGAGGCCACACCGACATATACGCCAGACAGAACGAGTAAACTTCGCTCTTCGTACGTCACGTAACGCCCTTCCCACAGTATTTACCTCCTGCCGATGAATACATAAACTCCTGTAACAATTGGCTATAAGGGCACACATGGCCAGATGCCGAAAGTACAGACAATTTGAATGACAAATATAATACAATTTAGCAGACCTCCATCCCTTTCTTTAAGAGTTGTGCACATTAATAGTCGCAGACCAGTTACAGAATTTCTAAGTACTGAAAAAGTCATGAATCAGGCTACAACAGTCAGTAACTTCAAAACCCCATGAACACTTCTTGCTACAAAAGTGTAATTAGTACTTATAACGTTACGTGCTAGTTGCCAAATCTGTAATATATTTAGCAAAACATGTTTCAGAACTATGTTATCCTATCATATAGTGGTATAAAACAAGTGAACAAAACAACACATAGCAATATTATACATACTGACGACCGTGCACTCATCTATAAACGCTGCAGCACACCGACCATTTATAGTCATAAATGCGCGAGGTTGGAATATAATTACAGCAGCGCCAGCGACAGGCAAGCATTGTGCATTACACAATAAAACGCAATGTTATAAGCCGGCCTGTCAGGGTGGAGGGGACCTTTGACACAGCAGTACCCAAGTGGTAGATGCTCTAACCCTTTCGACACCCGCATGTATAGCACACACTAATCACACATAACATCATTACTAGCGACTTAGTATCGATAGTAGCGTCGCTTGACAAGGAACGAGTGCTAGTGAGACACTTGCACGGTGCATGTAGTATCACCGAGAGTGCTGTCCGTGTGTAAATTGTTCGTGTGTAGAACGGGGAAAGAGCGCGATCTACATGAGTGAGCGAGGGCAGATTCGGATGACCCGGAGGCCCGGCATAGGCTTTTCGAAATCTGCGCGACTTGTCGGGTGTTGAAGGAGCGCTGTCGTGGGTGTCCTTAACATGCGGCAGAACCAAGGTGAAACCACGTCCAGATGTTGTGAGCCTGGGCGGGCACCACCCGTTACAGATCTCGGACGTCGTATGCTGGGCAGACTGGTCATACAGAACAGACGACGAAATGTGTCGGAACTAACATCAGACTTTATTGCTGGGCAGATACAAGTGTGTCTCAGCACAATACACCGAACAAACCTAACGATCGACCTCGGCAGCCGACGACCCATGCATGCGCCAATGTTAACAACATGACATCGGCAACTACTATTGAAACGGGCACATGACCATCGGTACCGGACGTTGGCGGAGCATTGCATGGTCTGATGAATTCTGATACCTTCTTCATTACGCCGATGGCAGGGCGCGGATCCGTCGTCTTCGCGGGGAACAGCTCTTTGACACCTGTACTGCTGGCTGGAAACAAACTGGCGGCGGGTCCATTATACTCTGGGGAACACTCACGTTAGCATCCATGAGTACAGTGGAGTTAGTGCAAGGCTCCTTGAGCAAGAGGTAACGCACAGTTGTTGCTGATTACTTACACCCCTCATGACGTTATATTTCCAGGCGGCAGCGGCATTTTTCAACGAGATAATGCTTTATGTCACAAGGCCAGCAATGTGATGGAGTGATTCGAGGTACACAATGCGCTGGCCCTCCCAGATCAGCAGATTTGAACCCGTATCGATCACATCTGGGACGTGTTCGATCACATTTGGGACGTGATTGGACGTGGCGTCAGAATTCATCTCCCCCCCCCCCTCCTCCACCTCCATGGAACTTACGGGAATTACGTGTTTTGTGTGTGTGCAGATGTGCCAGCTCACGCCAGCGACGTACTAAGGCCTCATTGATTCCATGCCACGACGCGTCGATGCTATTACCCACGCCAAATGTGGACATATTGGTTGTTAGACAGGTGGTCATAAAGCCCTGGCTGATTAGTTTATGTGCTGCACAGCATAGCAAAGCCCAAATAAGAGCAGCTCGAAACCTAGCCATTACGCTGTAGTTACTTCTGTTTGTATCGCAGCTCTGTGTCAGCCACCATCTGGAATGCTGATTGCGGACAACAGTTGGACTCTGCATCAGGGAAGCCCACCCTGAGACAGCATAATCTGAAGTCATCGTCTCTACCGTTCAGGACCGGCCCTGGGGAGCAGCATGCCAGCCATCGACTTGGGGCACTGGGTCACTGCTATTATGTCTCTGGGCTGCGGCCTTCTACACAGTGAAGGGTGCGTGAGCTGAATCGCAGCGCACACGCTCACAGCTAGCCACGACCGACCAGAGTTGGAATAACCTGTTACGGATTCCGTGGTATTACGAACAACTAATGGGATGAAACTGCACTCGTCGGCATTGCGGGGTGGGAACACACAGGAGACGCAGCATGGCATGGCCAAGGTGCCGCTTCCACTGCTGAGCTATGGCTGAGTGCTTTTAAAAAGCATTTAGAATTACAGGCTGTTTAATTGGCAACGCACGGTGCCCCCCCCCCCCCCCCCAATCCACCAGAATAGTAAAAATGGTCAAATGTGTGTGAAATCTTATGGGACTTAACTGCTAAGGTCATCAGTCCCTAAGCTGACACACTGCTTAACCTAAATTATCCTAAGGACAAACACACACACACCTCCCGAGGGAGGACTTGAACCTCCGCCCGAACCCGCCTCACAGTCTATGTCTGCAGCGCCTGAGATCGCTCGGCTAATCCCGCGCGGCCCAGAATAGTACCTCTGATGTCAGAGTACTGATATTACTTTCTAGCACCATGCAGTATCTCTGCAGCTACATACAATTAGTGCCCAATAGGACAAACGTTTTGTTCACTTGGTCGTGCGTTCCACACAAACACAGACTGTCAACACGGCGGCCAATGTGGTGGTCAGCGCTGTACCTTACAACAACAGGGAACACAGTTGCAGCAGATTATTTCACCATACTTCTGTTGATGAAGGACAGGCTGTCGTAAGCGTTGAATATAGGTATTCTTATCTTTACAAGCCTCCCCCCCATGAACCATGGACCTTGCCGTTGGTGGGGAGGCTTGCGTGCCTCAGCGATACAGATGGCCGTACCGTAGGTGCAACCACAACGGAGGGGTATCTGTTGAGAGGCCAGACAAACGTGTGGTTCCTGAAGAGGGGCAGCAGCCTTTTCAGTAGTTGCAGGGGCAACAGTCTGGATGATTGACTGATCTGGCCTTGCAACATTAACCAAAACGGCGTTGCTGTGCTGGTACTGCGAACGGCTGAAAGCAAGGGGAAACTACAGCCGTAATTTTTCCCGAGGACATGCAGCTTTACTGTATGATTAAATGATGATGGCATCCTCTTGGGTAAAATATTCCGGAGGTAAAATAGTCCCCCATTCGGATCTCCGGGCGGGGACTACTCAGGAGGATGTCGTTATCAGGAGAAAGAAAACTGGCGTTCTACGGATCGGAGCGTGGAATGTCAGATCCCTTAATCGGGCAGGTAGGTTAGAAAATTTAAAAAGGGAAATGGATAGGTTAAAGTTAGATATAGTGGGAATTAGTGACGTTCGGTGGTAGGAGGAACAAGACTTCTGGTCAGGTGATTACAGGGTTATAAACACAAAATCAAATAGGGGTAATGCAGGAGTAGGTTTAATAATGAATAGGAAAATAGGAATGCGGGTAAGCTACTACAAACAGCATAGTGAACGCATTATTGTGGCCAAGATAGACACGAAGCCCATGCCTACTACAGAAGTACAAGCTCATATGCCATCTAGCATTGCAGATGATGAATAAATTGAAGAAATGTATGATGAGATATAGGAAATTATTCAGGTAGTGAAGGGAGACGAAAATTTAATAGTCATGGGTGACTGGAATTCGGTAGTAGGAAAAGGGAGAGAAGGAAACATAGTAGGTGAATATGGATTGGGGCTAAGAAATGAAAGAGGAAGCCGCCTAGTAGAATTTTGTACAGAGCACAACTTAGTCATAGGTAACACTTGGTTTAAGAATCATGAAAGAAGGTTGTATACGTGGAAGAACCCTGGAGATACTAAAAGGTATCAGATAGATTATATAATGGTAAGACAGAGATTTAGGAACCAGGTTTTAAGTTGTAAGACATTTCCAGGGGCAGATGTGGACTCTGACCACAATCTATTGGTTATGACCTGCAGATTAAAACTGAAGAAACTGCAAAAATGTGGGAAATTAAGGAGATGGGACCTGGATAAACTGAAAGAACCAGAGGTTGTACAGAGTTTCAGGGAGAGCATAAGGGAACAATTGACAGGAATAGGCGAAAGAAATACAGTAGAAGAAGAATGGGTAGCTCTGAGGGATGAAGTAGTGAAGGCAGCAGAGGATAAAGTAGGTAAAAAGACGAGGGCTGCTAGAAATCCTTGGGTAACAGAAGAAATATTGAATTTAATTGATGAAAGGAGAAAATATAAAAATGCAGTAAATGAAGCAGGCAAAAAGGAATACAAACGTCTCAAAAATGAGATCGAGAGGAAGTGCAAAATGGCTAAACAGGGATGGCTAGAGGATAAATGTAAGGATGTAAAGGCTTATCTCACTAGGGGTAAGATAGATACTGCCTACAGGAAAATTAAAGAGACCTTTGGTGAGAAGAGAACCACGTGTATGAATACCAAGAGCTCAGATGGCAACCCAGTTCTAAGCAAAGAAGGGAAGGCAGAAAGGTGGAAGGAGTATATAGAAGGTTTATACAAGGGTGATGTACTTCAGGAGAATATTATGGAAATGGAAGAGGATGTAGATGAAGACGAAATGGGTGATACGATATTGCGTGAAGAGTTTGACAGAGCACTGAAAGACCTGAGTCGGAACAAGGCCCCCGGAGTAGACAACATTCCATTAGAACTACTGACGGCCTTGGGAGAGCCAGTCATGACAAAACTCTACCAGCTGGTGAGCAAGATGTATGAGACAGGCCAAATACCCTCAGACTTCAAGAAGAATATAATAATTCCAATCCCAAAGAAAGCAGGTGCTGACAGATGTGAAAATTGCCAAACTATCAGTTTAATAAGTCACAGCTGCAAAATACTAACGCGAATTCTTTACAGACGAATGGAAAAACTGATAGATGCGGGCCTCGGGGAGGATCAGTTTGGATTCCGTCGAAATGTTGGAACACGTGATGCAATACTGACCTTACGACTTATCTTAGAAGAAAGATTAAGAAAAGGCAAACCTACGTTTCTAGCATTTGTAGACTTAGAGAAAGCTTTTGACAATGTTGACTGGAATACACTTTTTCAAATTCTAAAGGTGGCAGGGGTAAAATACAGGGAGCGAAAGGCTATTTACAATTTGTACAGAAACCAGATGGCAGTCATAAGAGTCGAGGGGCATGAAAGGGAAGCAGTGGTTGGGAAAGGAGTGAGACAGGGTTGTAGCCTCTCCCCGATGTTATTCAATCTGTATATTGAGCAAGCAGTAAAGGAAACAAAAGAAAAATTTGGAGTAGGTATTAAAATTCATGGAGACGAAGTAAAAACTTTGAGGTTCGCCGATGACATTGTAATTCTGTCAGAGACGGCAAAGGACTTGGAAGAGCAGTTGAACGGAATGGACAGTGTCTTGAAAGGAGGATATAAGATGAACATCAACAAAAGCAAAACGAGGATAATGGAATGTAGTCCAATTAAATCGGGTGATGCTGAGGGAATTAGATTAGGAAATGAGACACTTAAAGTAGTAAAGGAGTTTTGCTATTTAGGAAGTAAAATAACTGATGATGGTCGAAGTAGAGAGGATATAAAATGTAGACTGGCAATGGCAAGGAAAGCGTTTCTGAAGAAGAGAAATTTGTTAACATCGAATATAGATTTAAGTGTCAGGAAGTCATTTCTGAAAATATTTGTTTGGAGTGTAGCCATGTATGGAAGTGAAACATGGACGATAACTAGTTTGGACAAGAAGAGAATAGAAGCTTTCGAAATGTGGTGCTACAGAAGAATACTGAAGATAAGGTGGATAGATCACGTAACTAATGAGGAGGTATTGAATAGGATTGGGGAGAAGAGAAGTTTATGGCACAACTTGACTAGAAGAAGGGATCGGTTGGTAGGACATGTTTTGAGGCATCAAGGGATCACAAATTTAGCATTGGAGGGCAGTGTGGAGGGTAAAAATCGTAGAGGGAGACCGAGAGATGAGTACACTAAGCAGATTCAGAAGGATGTAGGTTGCAGTAGGTACTGGGAGATGAAGAAGCTTGCACAGGATAGAGTAGCATGGAGAGCTGCATCAAACCAGTCTCAGGACTGAAGACCACAACAACAACAACATCTTTACAAGCTCGTAGATGATGTACAGTGAGCTACGGAGAGAGTCACTCAAACTGTAAGCCTGGTTCATAAAAAAAACCGTTGCCTCGTTGGAGCAACAACTGTATTGAACGTGATTCGAACATACTTCCTACAAAATGGATGGCAATTTACTCCGGTCCTGGTAATTATTAAACTTGTAAACAGTTCGCTAATGTAGTGAAAATGTCCAGACTTAAGGTAGAAAGAAAAGACATAATAATCATCGGTCTCATTCCAAAGGGTCGGCGTCTGACTTCACAACTTCAACACTTTTACATTTTGAAAGCGTTAGAAAATTACCCAATTAAAAGTGTAACAATTGTCAGTATGATTAAACACTGTTGCTCTTGTCTGATAATACCTACAATGTTTCAAACATTTCTTCACAACAGAAAGGGTCTCTCAATGCTCCACAACTGCTGTTCAAATAATTAGATACGCAGCTTCTTCTATCACTGATAAAATATTAGAATGAAAATTTAGCAAGTCAACACAGCTTTATACCCCATTTACGTACCCATGTACCCTTCTTAATACATAAAATATGACATTTACCACCTTTGAATAATGCATTGTGAATTTTAGTGATAATATTCAGTGGGATGCAGTTTAGAGAATTTTCTCTAGACGAGTGGCCTGTTGTGGTTAAGGATCTCATCTCACAATTTAGGTTTAACACTGAGTCACTTTAGTCGAAAATGTACACTTTCAGTGATGTTCTAATGACGAAGATATAAACCAGATGTTGATCAAACTTTCGTTCTACGTCTTTTTTGGGTAATCTTCTACAGATCTCTACTGGCTTACACATTTGAATGCTGCCCAGCTACATCTTCTTCGGCCCGGCTTCTGTCTACATTATGAGTATTTGTCACTGTTGTGTTCCTGAAAGGGCTTAATTTTGGCAGGTAGTCCCTGGAACAGCGTTCCGCTACCTCCCAGATAATTTTCTTTACTCCCGGGAAAAAGTCAACATCGCAGATTTAAAATGATATACACGTATTAAATCACAAAGTAACTATTAATGTGCTGCTCGGCTGGCACCAGTGAACGTGACAGAGGCTGAAGAACTTGATGCGATGAACAGGGACGCGGGTCGAGGTATTGTGTAACTAGAACAATATATTCGTTAATAAAATACTTCAGTCAGTAAATTTATGTTTCCAGAAAAACTTAGGAATATAAGTGTACACCCATTATTTCTTCCTTACCGAGCAGCTCAATGCAGCTGTTCGAAATTTGCAGCTGGCTGCAGCTGAAAACATGACGTCACAATCACGAAGACTACAGACTTGCACAACATGTATCGACTAGAACTACAGGGAACGATGATAACACTTGTTGTTGATATTAAATCTTGTAGTTTTACTGTTTTTATTATGAGAAATTATTTTTAAAATCCCGAATTTCAGAACAGTGTTTTTAAAACTAAAAACTTGTGACTTTTATAGCTGTATAGCTGTGTGTTTGAGAGGCGGGAGTGGGGATGGTGTGGTGGGGTGGGACATGGTTGAAGAAGTGTGCTCCGTCACCTGAAATTTTACAAATTAAGCACTGGGTCTTTCGTCTGAACAATGGCTTAAACCTATAATCTACACCAATTTCACTTTCTTAGTGTTTTCATGTTTACCTTGACAATTTTTACTCCCACACTTCTCTCCATTATCAAACTCATCATTTCTTGATGCCTTAGAATGTGTCCTATGAACCGATTCCTTCATTTAGTCAAGTTGTGCCACAGATTTATATTTCTGAAACTCAATTCGTAAGATACACATCTCATATCCACCGTTCTTCTTTAGCACCGCATTTCAAAAGCTTGTGTTCTCTCATCGTATAAACCGTTTATAGTCTGCTACACGTAGACGAATATCCTCAGGAAAGATTTTGTAACATTGAAATTTATACATATTTAAATGATAAATCTGGCATTGCGCGAGTGCTTATTTACAGCTGTGCCCAAGACTTTTATGTAACGATTTTATTTTTGTTTTATAAAGCTTCTCTGTATACAACCTTTGAAGCATTATAACTGGGAAGATGAACGAAGAGCTTGTTTGCGTGACCGAAAGCGACTGACACGTGGTCTACAACCGCAACATGCAGTGTCTGACCTACCTTTGTTTATGGTAGTGCTGACTGGGAATTTTATGTGTTTGAAGCAAAATGGTACATTTAAACTTTCTGGCTCGAACTCGGGACCTTTGCCTTTCGCGGGCAAGTGCTCGCAGGAGAGTTTCTGTAAAGTTTGGAAGGTAGGAGGCGAGGTACTGGCAGAAGTGAAGCTGTGAAGACGGGGCGTCGGTCGTGCTTGGGTAGCTCAGTTGGTAGAGCACTTGCCCGCGAAAGGCAAAGGTCCCGAGTTCGAGCCTCGGTCCAACACACAGTTTTAATCTGCCTGGCTCCACCGTGAATTCAAAGTTCATCAATATTCAAATGACAGTTAACTTCTCCATTACGACACCTAGAGGAAGACCATTAGACCCGTCGTCGAAACTTCGATCTTGCGCATCTAGTGACTGTCATTTGACATCACTGAACTGATGAATTCAAGAACAGTGACGTGACGTAGGTTGGAAACCAGAAAGGTTTCACATTATCTGACCCTGCTACGGAAGCCTACGCTCTTATTTCAGTTCAAAACTGCGCATGCAATGCGACTATCAAAATGTTTAAGTACTGATTGAAAACTGGAAGTGAAGTATTGATATATCAAATTTATGATTTCATTTTATGTTACACAAATAAGTTTTATTTTTAGGCTGTTGCAGACTGGCCACTTTTATAAATATTATGCTGGCGATAAATATACACTCCTGGAAATGGAAAAAAGAACACATTGACACCGGTTTGTCAGACCCACCATACTTGCTCCGGACACTGCGAGAGGACTGTACAAGCAATGATCACACGCACGGCACAGCGGACACACCAGGAACCGCGGTGTTGGCCGTCGAATGGCGCTAGCTGCGCAGCATTTGTGCACCGCCGCCGTCAGTGTCAGCCAGTTTGCCGTGGCATACGGAGCTCCATAGCAGTCTTTAACACTGGTAGCATGCCGCGACAGCGTGGACGTGAACCGTATGTGCAGTTGACGGACGTTGAGCGAGGGCGTATAGTGGGCATGCGGGAGGCCGGGTGGACGTACCGCCGAATTGCTCAACACGCGGGGCGTGAGGTCTCCACAGTACATCGATGTTGTCGCCAGTGGTCGGCGGAAGGTGCACGTGCCCGTCGACTTGGGACCGGACCGCAGCGACGCACGGATGCACGCCAAGACCGTAGGATCATACGCAGTGCCACTTCCCAGCAAATTAAGGACACTGTTGCTCCTGGGGTTTCGGCGAGGACCATTCGCAACCGTCTCCATGAAGCTGGGCTACGGTCCCGCACACCGTCAGGCCGTCTTCCGCTCACGCCCCAACATCGTGCAGCCCGCCTCCAGTGGTGTCGCGACAGGCGTGAATGGAGGGACGAATGGAGACGTGTCGTCTTCAGCGATGAGAGTCGCTTCTGCCTTAGTGCCAATGATGGTCGTATGCGTGTTTGGCGCCGTGCAGGTGAGCGCCACAATCAGGACTGCATACGACCGAGGCACACAGGGCCAACACCCGGCATCATGGTGTGGGGAGCGATCTCCTACACTGGCCGTACACCTCTGGTGATCGTCGAGGGGACACTGAATAGTGCACGGTACATCCAAACCGTCATCGAAGCCATCGTTCTTCCATTCCTAGACCGGCAAGGGAACTTGCTGTTCCAACAGGACAATGCACGTCCGCATGTATCCCGTGCCACCCAACGTGCTCTAGAAGGTGTAAGTCAACTACCCTGGCCAGCAAGATCTCCGGATCTGTCCCCCATTGAGCATGTTTGGAACTGGATGAAGCGTCGTCTCACGCGGTGTGCACGTCCAGCACGAACGCTGGTCCAACTGAGGCGCCAGGTGGAAATGGCATGGCAAGCCGTTCCACAGGACTACATCCAGCATCTCTACGACCGTCTCCATGGGAGAATAGCAGCCTGCATTGCTGCGAAAAGTTGGATATACACTGTACTAGTGCCGACATTGCGCATGCTCTGTTGCCTGTGTCTATGTGCCTGTGGTTCTGTCAGTGTGATCATGTGATGTATCTGACCCCAGGAATGTGTCAATAAAGTTTCCCCTTCCTGGGACAATGAATGCACGGTGTTCTTATTTCAATTTCCAGGAGTGTATGTTATTCTTCACGTAAAAGTTAGGGAATGACTGCTTAACAAGTTTTGAAGTTGTAATAACACTAATAGTTAACATAGTCCTTTAAACGAAAAATTTAATCAATGTAACAGAAGTACAATATTTGTTTCTCAAATAAAAACTGTTAACAGTTCGAGCAGAGTTTTTAATATTTATTGAAACATTATAATGTTGCTTAAGCTGACTGCAATACAGAAGAAAATGGTTACATATATCACGGCCGTGAGCACATGTATCCACTACATACTCCACTATCAATGCACTGTACCAAAAATTTTGCTGAAAGAGAAATTCAAACATTTGCAGAACAGCAGATCTGTTTTCAGATAAATGCTTTCCAAACATCCATCGTCAAACAAAATTTGGGATGCTGTCATTATTGAGGGTTGAATGCGTGTCGAAATTTGTTTGGCACTATATGTTTGTTAAACAATATGACATGTTGTTATGAGATACGTAAAGAAATAAACAGTTCTTTTTGTACTTTGCAGTGGTACCAGGTTTTAATGATTTAACCGTGTTTTCTACATTACAACGGTCATTGACCCAAAAACATGTAAATATAGAAGCATTAAAGATGTATTGATTCTATAAGCGGTTTGTGGCGGAGCATAAGTAGTGTAATAGAACAAAATCACTCTCAACTTCCCATTCTCGGATGTGGCATGATCAAAAACATTGTTTGCAACTTACTTTTTACACTCGTATTTAATTTTACCTCCATCTTTATTACAGTAGATGTGAGTTCCAGTAAGTAATTTGTTTTTTGACTCTCAAAGGGTCCTAGATTTTTCGAAATCACTCGAGTAAGTCTCTTCTGTAAATGTAAGATCTCTCTTTCAGCATCATCCCCCGAGGTCTTTTTACCATTTCTGTGAAGCTCTCACACAGAGTAAACAAAATTCTGACTATATGTGCAGTCATTCTACGAACTTCCGTCGCTAATCCAACTCGAATGATATGGAATGAGACCTTCCCAATGAGTTCCTCTGTAGTGAATTACACTTCCATACGATTTTTCTGATTAATGTCAGTTCTGCCTATAACTTGTTCACCTACAGATTTATGTGCATTTATGTGCTGATTCCTTCGGACATACGTTTCCTCTGCACTTTACGGATATGACTGTTTCTAGAATGATTTCCGATCTTGCAGTAAGACGATATCTTTTTATATTTTCTCGCATCAAACTACATTTATTTAGGTTCCAGATCATTTGAAAATCTTCACTCCATGTGCTGATCAATTTCAAGTGCTCTTGCATTTCTTGAAAATTTACCATACCCTGCCAGTAGATGACTGTAACACCTAGATCAATCTGTTGTCTCGACACGTCGGGCGGCATCAGTAGGGCATTACCTGGCCGGAATATCCGACGCAACGAATTTGTTGGCGTCTTCCAACGGTGTTGGCATGCAGTCGCAAAGGACAAGCCATTTACGGTAACTGCCAGATGAGTATGCACATTTTTGAATGCATAGAAAGTTGAGAATAGGTTCTGGCTGCGAAACAATTAGTTGTTGTTGTGTTGTTGAGACAGTCTAAAATAGTGAAAAAGTTTATAGTCAAGTGCAGGACACTTCTGTGTCAAACATCGAACACATTTTACTTGGATAACAGGCTTCACCATAAAAAATAATCAAACATCTCAAGCAGCAAGAGAGAAACACAACTAATGAGACTTTCATCAACGTAGTCCTTTAGCTGCAGCAGTGTAAAACACTTCGACTCACAGAAGGGGATAAACCTTACCAGGAGTAATTATAAGTATGACATGTGCCAGTAGTAAATAGACAGTATTGATTCTGAAGAATAACTGACAGCTCTAAATGATAGTCGGAATAGAGAACCTCTTATATCATATAACAGCCTGTAGCTATTGCAGTGTGGATCTGAGGAAGTTAAGGAATGACTCCTACAAGGAATCTCCCAATGCTGTATGGAAATGAATACCCAAAAACCAGTTACTTAGTTAGTTACCATAGTACATACACATATATTTGATGTATAATGTGTCAACAATATATATTCATTTACGAGTAAATTTGAAATCACTGTATAAAGAAGTCAGCCTTTTATTAGAATTTACAATTTTTTCTACATATTCAACTCCTTATTTTTAATCACAAACTTCTATGTGACATAGAAGGATTTACTAAACTAAAACATGTTTTAGCTACATTTGAAAACACTTTTGTTTGCTGACATGAATTTTATTTTCGTCAATAGGCAACGAAGACGTTTTATACATACATACAGGGTGTTACAAAAGGTACGGCCAAACTTTCAGGAAACATTCTTCACACGCAAATAAAGAAAAGATGTTATGTGGACATGTGTCCGGAAACGCTTAATTTCCATGTTAGAGCTCATTTTAGTTTCGTCAGTATGTATTGTAATGCCTCGATTCCGATGATAAAATTGCAAAAGTTTCACAATGAAATACGTGTGTTGACGAGAATCCGCACGCAATTGTTCAATAACGTCATAAACACAGATTTTCTGTGAACGTTTGGGCAGGCATTGTTGGTGATGTCTTGATTGGGCCCCATGTTCTTCCACCTACGCTCAATGGAGCACGTTATCATGATTTCATACGGGATACTCTACCTGTGCTGCTAGAACATGTGCCTTTACAAGTACGACACAACATGTGGTTCATGCACAATGGAGCTCCTGCACATTTCAGTCGAAGTGTTCGTACGCTTCTCAACAATAGATTCGGTAACCGATGGATTGGTAGAGGTGGACCAATTCCATGTCTCCACGCTCTCCTGACCTCAAGCCTCTTGACTTTCATTTATGGGGGCATTTGAAAGCTCTTGTCTACACAACCCCGGTACCAAATGTAGAGACTCTTCGTGCTCGTATTGTGGACGGCTGCGATATTGTACGCCATTCTCCAGGGCTGCATCAGCGCATCAGGGATTCCATGCGACGGAGGGTGGATGCATGTATCCTTGCTAACGGAGGACATTTTGAACATTTCCTGTAACAAAGTGTTTGAAGTCACGTTGGTACGTTCTGTTACTGTGTGTTTCCATCCCATGATTAATGGGATTTGAAGAGAAGTAATAAAATGAGCTCTAACATAGTAAGAGTTTCCGGACACATGTCCACATAACATATATTCTTTCTTTGTGTGTGAGGAATGTTTCCTGAAAGTTTGGTCGTACCTTCTTGTAACACCCTGTATATCACACACTCTGTGCTATAGTTGATATATTACACTATAAAGCAGATAACATTTTTACCTTCTGGGGCTATAAGTTCGAAAATCTCTGTTACTATTAAATTCAGACGATCTCTTGATAAAAAAGATCACAACTGAGTAAACGTGTTGTGTGTCTGTTGTTAATACTTCCAGCTGCTTGAAGATATGCATGCTAGCAGCAAATGTTTGAATTCCTACACTTAATTCCCTAGTCAATATCTTTTGAGCAAAGAGTACTTTTTGCCCAAGTGAGAGATTACTCCAGAATATTATCCTGTACGACATCAGTCTATGAAAATTAGTATAATACGTTAACTTACCGACCTCTATATTACTTTTATATTTGTGGAAAAAATGGCCAAACATAAATGTTTTAGTAGGTCTCCTATTTGTTTTTTTCTTCTATTTAATTTTTCAACAATATACGCGACTACATGTAATCCCGTTTTCTGTTTCTTGTTGATAACTGTAGGAGAGGGGATATTTTAGACAGTGAAAACTTGAAAATGATATGTCTTTTCTTTTTATTTTTTTTCTTTCGACTTACAGTTAGCCCATTTCTGTAGCTCAACCAGTATGTTATAAGAAAATTACTTTTCTAGGCTGATGTTTCTTTTCTCTGCTTCACAACCGTGCTTTCATCGTGTGTTAACACAACGGATTATCTACCTTAGTCCAAATAAATTTGTAGTTCATTAACATAAAATAAGAACAGTAGTGAGCTATTCATTGAACGGCGTGGGACTGTGCCAGATGAAAATTTAGTACATTACCTCGTGGCTCGTGACCTCAACTTCCACCAAAATTTTGGTATCAGTGCAGTAGTATCTTATTTATAACATGTGTACAGAAACCAGTGGAATTTGATGTGAATTTTCTACCTCATGTTTGTAAATTGTGTTATTCTATATGTTGTAGAATGGAGGTAACTGGAGGCTCAAGAGTTAGTACACCCCATACTACAGTTCTGACTAGTCGGGATAGAGAGGTGCTACTCTCGCGGCAAAGATCTTTTCACTGCCACGAACTTGTGCTGTAGAGGGCCGAAGATATAAAAATTTTATACCGTTGTATGAGAGTGCCACTCCTCTTTTAGTCGGGTAAATGCTTGTACGTAACTTTACGTTGCAATAAAGGCAGTTTCTCAGTCTGAGATCCGGAGGAGACAGCGATGGAAAGATTACAGCTCAAGGTAAGGTAGAAGACTAAGCTGGGTACACGTAGAACTACGTCTGTTAGTGGTCCCTAGATTGAGGAAAAGCTAATAAGAACGGCCCTATGAAAATTATTGTACCGCTAGAGGTGTATTTACGATAGTGATTGGTAGTTAGCCTCTTGTGCTGTGGAGATAATACTTCGAGGTTTAGTACGACCTTCATGATGTTTTGCGTATATGGTTGCCGGTTAAATAATTCCATTGACGATACTGGTAAAAATTGCAGTTCTTGGCCGATTACAGACCAGCGCAATCTGAGCTAGTGAGTAACTTGAACAGAATGGTCCTTGGTTGGAGACTTACTCGGTTGCTTACGATCAGCGTAGCCAGTTATTGGCATATTCTTCAGAGAAATCGGTTGATTGCCGATTTGTTCCTAAGGTGAAGACTATAAGTGAATTACGTGACTGGCCTGCTCGGGATACAAAAGATAATCCGGATCTATTTTATGGAAGGATTTGTTGACAGTCTGTTAAGTGGGTGCTATTATAGTGCTCCTCATAGTGAACTTGCTTTCCATTTATTTTTTAAAATTTTTTTCTTTATTTTTTTTTCTTTGGCGGGGGGAGGGGAGTGCCGTCAGCCCTGTACAATTTTAATGTTCAAAAGCACAATTATTGGTGATAGGTAGGCGGTTTTGACCAAGAGACAACCTATGTTGATTTTTTTTTTCACACCTACATACACAGAGCGCTACACCAAGTTATGAACTGCAGGAGTGCCAAGTTGTGGCAGAGCAGATTATTGGGGAGGCGCAGGTTTTGGCCTGCCAACACCTGAAGAGATTGAGGGTTTTCTTTTTTTTTTGTGTGAGTGTGTATAATTTCCGGAAATTTATTCCAAGAACCAAAATGGTGGTGACAACTTATTTTAACTGTGTTTTGTACAGGGTCGTATTAGGAGTACACGAGTGAGAAATTCTTATTATCCACACTGTAGTAGTGTTGATTCATACAGAACAAACCAGTGATAATTTATTTGAAGAAAAACAATCACAGGCTCTAAAAAGTAAAGTTTGTATCGCAACCTACCCATATTTCACCCCTAAAATAAATCCAAGATAAACTAGAACTTTTCTATATGGTAAAGTATTGAGGAACGTTTGGGTAAAACCAGACGAGAAAAAATTGTTACAAAGTATCGTAATTTCTTTCTGCATTAACAGAAAAAAACTTTGTTTTATTTTTCCGAAGATAGGCAAATAAGTTGCGTTTGCAACTAATTTTATTAAAAAAAAAAAGGCAGCGAGGGGATAGTTAAGTTATCTGTAACTGAAGATCTATAATATTTGTATAACGTTTATCTTTGACTAAGTAGAGAGTATCAACTTTAAATGATTGAAGTTGTTGCTTTAGTTATCAAATACCGTGAGATTAAATAATATGAAGTAACAATTAAAAAGGAAAATAACATTATTATTAATATTTTTGAAAGAAAGGAACATCTGGAAATACGTTTTTAATCTATATGTCTAAGGACAACTAACGTAGCAATAATCACAGAGGTAGTTGCAAGTATCGTTATTCACTGTGGTGGATAGTATGAACATCTCTGCTTAAAAATGGCGTACTTATTTCATTCAAAGTCAAAAATTAGATTCTGAGAAAGGAAAGAACCTGTGACGACAATGAAATTATTACGCGCCACCCTCAAGGCTTTGATAGACCTTTATAATATATTATTGTGGTGTGTTCACAAGGAGATTGACTGTCTATTGTAATAAATTACGTCAATAATTAAACGGAAAAATACGTTAATAACTTGGTGGAAGAAGACATAATTATTTTGCTGTAATATACGACGCCAACTGAATAGTGAGATCCAACCGAATAGTGAGATCATATTAACCGTTTAGGAGTGTTACAAGATAAGAATTTTTGGTTTT